>NW_026526710.1:0-1200000 GCF_024362965.1 Panthera pardus
ACGTTCCCTCTCCTGATATCCTGATTGTTTCAGACCCACTCCCGGCCCTGGGGGGTGGCCCCCCAACTCTACACGAAGACTCCCCATCTCCTTGGTGGGCTCCAGTCGGGACTGCCTGCCCCTTCGCACCTCCCTTGGCGACTTCAACCTCCCACACCCCCCCTCGCCCCCCGAGGGGCACCACGCACCCCGGAGAAGGTACCTCCTCTACGGCAGCCGACCGCAGGGTGGCTCTGTGGCCCGGCGTGCTGTCTCGGGTACCTACCCCAGCCGGTCAACCAGGTCCCAGAGCACGTTGGGCGTGGGCACCAAGGGGGAGCCGTCGTACAAGACCAGGGCCGCCCCCGTGGCCAGAGCGGACACCATCCAGTTCCACATCATCCAGCCGACCTGGAACAGAAGGAGCACAGTGCCAACCGAGCGCCGGGCCAGCCGCCCTCACCTCCACCGTTCGGCTCCTCACGTCCCTAGAAATCCTCCCGAAGCCGAGCCAACGGCTGCTGCGAACCGCCCCTCTCAGATGCACGAGGCTTCGCCCCAGGAATTTCACGCCAAGAGCCGACCGCGCACATCAGATCCACGCACACACGCGCGCTAAGAGGGGTCGAAGAACGTCCGCCGCGGCCTTCCCGGGCACAACGGGAGACGGACGGCAGCGAGACGCCCGCCAACGCAAACGTGGTCCCACACGGGCACAGACTACGGAACACCACACACCGAGTCCGTGAACCCGCGTCCGACGTCTGCACCCGGACGGCCGCCCACCGCGGCCGCCGACAGGAACGAGGTCTGGGTGGATGCGGACAGGTGTCTGAGACGAGCTTAAGTGTGAAACACGCCAGCAGAGGGCACGCGCATGACCCCATCCACACCGGGGGGGGGGGGCCGGTGCACAAACCCAGAGGCCCACGGGGCACGCACGCTGCGTGTGAGAACGACCACCACGGCTGCCCTGGACCCCGGAGGACGCCGACATCTCACGTGCACTCGGGCGTGCTGTGTGAAAGGGTTCCCACACGCAAGAAGTGCCTTTTCTGTTATCTACGAACAAAGTTTAAGGCACAAAGGTGCTGGCAAACCCACTGACAACAGCTTTCCCGTCCACGCGGGGGATCTGTGGGCAGTTCCAGAGCAGGGCAGCCAGAGGGAAGCTCCGGCAGGAATCTGCCCGCACCGAGGGCCAGGAGGACACCCCACCGGCAAGACGGCCTCGCCCGGCACCCCTGCAGCAGATCCCACGGGGGGACCGGGTGGCCACAAGGCGCCCCAGGCCGCCCGCGGGCACAGCCCGGCAGAGAAGCCCAGACGACGGCTTAGAAGACACGACTGGCACACGGCCTCGGCAAGTCCCCTGCGGCGTGAACCAGCCTCGGCAAGTCCCCTGCCGTCAAGAACCCGGCGGCCCCCGGAGCCCCCTGTCCTTCCCCTCGGCACCACCAGGGTCGCACAAAATCTCAAGTTAGGTGAGCTGCCTTAATATCCCTAGCTGAGTTTCTTTTACTAAAGAACTCGTCTCCAGAAATCAGCACGGCAGCCCACACAGCTCGCGGTCCGGCCGACCCGCTGTCCAAAAAAGCTGCTAAAGGGGCACCTGGGTGGCTCAGTCGGTTAAACGTCTGACTTCGGCTCAGGTCATGATCTCACGGTCTGTGAGTTCGAGCCCCGCGTCGGGCTCTGTGCTGACGGCTCAGAGCCTGGAGCCTGTTTCGGATTCTGTGTCTCCCTCTCTCTGACCCTCCCCCGTTCATGCTCTCTTTCTGTCTCAAAAATAAATAAACATTTAAAAAAAAAAAAAAAGCTGCTAAAGTGGGTCACTAAGTGACACAGAGCAGGCCTGGCTCCACAGGACAAGCCAACCGCCTGTCCTTCGTGGGCAGGACGCTGCCGGGGAAAGTGAAAAGCCTCCGGGAGGACCGCTCCAGATCTGCCACGTTCCGGGCACTTCCCTCGATGCAAAACCCTGTCATTTGAAACCACGTGGCCCCGGGAGGCCGCTGAGTTGGACGTGGTCGGGGCTGCGGGGGTCTTCGTGCCATTCAAACACGACACCCCCGTCAACCCTGCTGGGCTGGGCTTCCGCGTGGAAAGGGCCCGGAGGCTGGCACTGCCTGGCGCCACGGGCCCGCCTGTGGGGACAGGGTGAGCAGGGCTCTGGGATACATGCCTGCAGCTGACGGAGACCCAAATCACAGTGAGGAGCGAGGCGACCGAGCATCTAACTGCCCAGCTTCCGGGCCAGCTGGGGCAGGTGCCCTGGGTTCAGCCACAAAACGCACTGGCAAGGACTTGGGGCAGAAAAGAACTTCCGTGAGGGCAGCGGCAGCCAGTGCCTGGGCTTGGCGTGGTGGCTGCCTGAGCCGCACGCCCACTCCCGGGGCAGGGACAGGGGCCTCCTGGCCAGGTTCTGGGCTGGCAGGCGGCTCTGGTCCCCAGGGTGACCTCTCTCAGGCCCAGCCTGGCCTCCGCACCGGACCCCCAGCTGTCACAGTCATTGGGAGAGCCACCTGGAAACACTTCCTATTACCACCACGGGACTTAGTGCCCTCAAACGCCACCGATTTACTATCTCCGAGTTCTGCAGGTCCAAAGCCCAAAGTCAAGGTGTCTGCAGGACCGCATTCCTCCTGGAAACCTCCGGGGAGAATCTCTTTCTCGGCGTCTACCGGCTTCCAAAGGTCACGCACATCCCTTGGCTCCTAAGCCCACATCACTCTGACCTCTGCGTCCCTCAGAACAGCTCCTTCTCCGACACTGACCCGTCCACCTCCCTCTTACAAGGACCCTTGTACTCCCGGCAGGCCCGCCCGGCTAGCGCAAGTGAAGGCCCCGGCACAAAACCCCCGGCTGAACCGCATCCACCCTGAAGGAAGCAAAGCGAGCGACGGGAGGGACGCAGAGGGCAGGAGGCACCCCCCGGACACGCACACTCGACTCACCGTGGTGTAATACAGGAGGGTGTCGCTGCTGTCCATGTTGCCGTGGAGAACGTGTTCCTTCAGGTGCTGGATGAGGGTGCCCTGGGGGGAGGCAGGGGACATGGAGTGAGCGGGGCACCCCTGCACAGACGGCACGGGGGCACAGGCGCAGAGCCCCGGGGAGAAGCCGACCTCCCGCCCCTCGCCCGGAGAAAGCAGACCGCCTAGCAAGCCGGGCCTGGATGCTCTGCCAGCTGACCCGGGGGTCTCTGGGGGCCGGTGGGGGCAGCCTCGGACCGGCCTGTGCTCTCCGGGTGCCAGAGAGACGGGGAGCACCGTGGGACCCCAACCCCAGGCAGAAAGCAGGAGAGGCAAAGTCAGAGATACAAGAAAACCGAACAGAAGCCCACGTGGCAACATGCACCTCCAGGGCGGGCGCCAGCCGGGCGGCACTGGGACGCTTTGCGAGTCTCAGACCAGAGCTCGTGCGACCCTTGGCCGAGGGAGAGCATAAGGCCCTGCTTCCAGCCCAAAGGCCCAGTCAGACCTCCCGACCTCCACACCCGGTCCATTATTTCTCTCCATGAACGTTTAAGAGGCAGGACGTGCACCGGGCCCAGCGCTCTGAGGCACAGGCCACGACGGGCCCCCTCCCCGGCCCCAGGTCTCTGGGCGGCTGCTCCCTGTGTCTATGGCCAGGGACCCTGTAGGTTCCTTCATGCTGGTTTTCTTATCCGGACGCACTGCCCTGCCCTTTGCTTTTTCCACGTAACGTGCCCTGGGGCTCCTTCTCGGGGCACGGAGCTTCCTCGCATCTGATGTTCAGCTCTGTAATACTCCAGTGCCCATGCCCCCTCGTTCCCAACTTGCTCTGCCTGTCCTGCTGTGAGCCTCGGGAAAGGGAGCACCGGGCAGACGGCCGAGCAGGGACCCTGCACCAGCCCCTTCTCTCTCCTGGCCTCAGTGCTCCCATTCTGCATGGATCTCACACACGATCCCGAGGCCACACGGGGCGCTGCCCCTCGGAAGCCCCTGAAGAGGGCTGGCCCCACACTTCACTCTGGTCTGCGGACGGGAGCACCTAGCCGACGTCAGTGGGCCCCCATTGTTTAGGGACTATCGGGGCTGAAGCGAGGACCCCTTATCATGAGCAGCCTTGACGACTGACCCTCTTTGTATCCAAGAGAAGTAAAAACGAGCCAGGAGGGGAAAAAGATCCCTCTCGAAGCTCAACGGAAACCCTCCTGCCCAACAAGTTCTCCAGCTCAAGAGTCAGAGCTCCCGTTCCAGAGCGTGTCCAGAGAGGCGCCCTTCGCCAGGCCCTTGACGAGCAGCAGGGACCTGAGCCACTTGGGGGCCGGGCAGACCGCAGCACAAGGACTTCCGCTGGGTGGGGGGGACAGGTCCTTTCTGTGGGTCCCCAAGGCCACCTGCAGATTCCTGGAGCGGACCTCCCATGGCTTTATCGAGCATGCATCACAGGGCTCGGGGACAGCCCCCTACCCCGGGGTCAGGAGCTTCTGTGCAAAGTTCTGTGCACTGTTCTCCCTCAGAGTGGATGGGCACCTGCTAGGGGACAACAATCACTTCAGGAACTCTCTCAGCACAAAACATCCCCACGGCAAATCCACAGACAGGGCCAGGGGCTCCCTGACAACAGCAGCCTGTGGCAAATCCCCCTCCCATTTACTTAAAATGGGCATTTAGGGGCACCTAGGTGGCTGTCAGTTGAGCATCCGACTCTTGATTTCAGTTCAGGTCATGATCTCACAGTCCGTGAGTTCGAGCCCTGCGTCGGGCTCTGTGCTAACAGCTCGGAGCCTGGAGCCTGCTTCGGATTCCGTGTCTCCCTCTCTCTCCTTCTGTCCCTCCTCCACTCGTGCTCCCTCTCTTTCAAAAAAAAAAAAAAGGTTAAAAAAAATTCTTTTCAAAAAATAAAATAGGGGCGCCTGGGGGGCGCAGTCGGTTGAGCGTCCAACTTCGGCTCAGGTCACGATCTCGCGGTCCGTGGGTTCGAGCCCCGCATGGGGCTCTGTGCTGACCGCTCGGAGCCTGGAGCCTGCTTCGGATTCTGTGTCTCCCTCTCTCTCTCTCTGCCCCTCCCCTGTTCATGCTCTGGCTCTGTCTCAAAAATAAATAAACGTTAAAAAAAATTTTTTTTAAATAAAATAAAATAAAATCAAAACAAAACAAAACAAAACAAAACAAAACCGGCGTTCAGTTCAGACCTGTATGTTCGCCCCGCGGTCTGCTCCAAGCCTGGCCTGTGTATAACCCCACACGGGCTTGCTGGGGCCTCGTCCTCCTCTCAGGTGGCACAAAACACGCCAGGCTTTGCTTCCCACTCGAGAATCTCTCTGAATGAATCTTAATTCACAGCAACGGTTCTGCTCTTAATTTTTAAATATTTATGGGTGAGTCTGAGGGGGAGGACGAACAACATGACTTCGTGCGTCTCAACCAGGAAGAGGAGTTTAATATCACAGGAAGAAGAGGGAAGCTGCTTTCTGACACCTCTTGCGGACGTAGAAAACACAGCCTGCAGACCCCGCATGGCCCGGCACCCCCGCGCGCCCGGGGCACGGCCAGCGGTCCCCACGCCGTGGCCCTCCGCCCGGCTGCCTCCAAGCCCCCAGCGGAGACAACGCTGACAACAGGCAAGACGCCTCGTCACTTCTCTGGAGATGCGACAGCCCGGTGGAGAGAGAAGGAGTGTAATTTTTCCTGACTTTTCCACACTCTAAATATACCAGGCATGATGATTTTATGAGCAAGCTACATTATATCAAATACATTTTTATGTTCCTCTCCTAAAAAAGTGACATTCGCTATGCAAAAAGCACTAAAAATAAAAGCACAGTGAGACATTTTGGTTTTTCCTAAAGTGTCTGCTGTTTTGCCACGCAGACCCCACCCTTGTCTACAAGGTTGCTAAAAATGCTCCCCTCTATAGCTCGTTAACGGGCCCGTGACCAGGCGGACCAGGACTCTCCTCTCCAGGGAGGATGTGATTCCAGCAACCACAGCAAATGACATCTCCCGACTTGATTTAATAAACTAGGAAGGCTTGAACAACAGGGTCAACTCACTCTCACAAAAAGGCGACTCAACTCTGGCCAGCGTCACTTCTAGAAATAAAGCCTTGGGCCCCCGGACTCCCCCCTCCCTCCTGCCCTGTGGTTTCCTGCGAAGTCACCAGGGGCTCTCGGTGTTTATCTGGAGGCTCTACGTCATAACCTGCGATCAGACCTCCAGCGAATCCAAAACCAGGTAATAATGAAGCCACTGCTAACTCCTTTCCCCATTCTGATGAAAGCACTCTGTGAAAAGCTGCAGAAGGCTTTAAAATGATTCAAATGTAAATGTTCCCTTTGTACAGAAGGGATTCAAACTGCTTCGAGGCAGGGGGAACATCTGTAAAAGCCAAATGCGCTAGAAGAGAAACTTTATATTTAATTTTCAGATACCACCATCTTGTGAAGCAAAGGCTGGAAAGCGGTCTGCGAACAGGACGTTTGTCCTCTCGAATAACCCCCTTCTTCTGAGCAGCGGGAGAAAAGGCGGCCACAACAAGGTTTCACCAAGAGACCGCAGGCTCTTCTCCTCCCTACAGGCCAAGCCAACTGAGGGAGAAGCCAGGAAGAGGGTCCAGAGAGAAGCTGTGGAACGGACCAGGCAAGAAGCCCAGGCTGCGGGAAGGAGCACCAGGCACGGAGCCCCTGTGCCCCCCGAGACCAGCCCAGGAGGGGTCTGAGTTCCAGGAGGGGACCGACTGTGCCAGAGTCAAAAAGAAGCTCTCCCATCAAGGCCAGAGGCGGGGTAGGAGGAGATGAGGCCAGGAGGGCTCACAGTCACAGACAAGGAACTGTACCTCGGGAGAGTGACCCATTTAGATGACCATCATGAAATAAACTGACATCAGGGGCCTCCTGAACATCACTTCCAAAAGGCATCGCCCCAATCTAACCCGCAGGAAACATCGACCGAACCCAGACAGCCATTCTGCCGGACCAGAGGCTGGGAATCCAAAAATGCCAAGGTCGTGAAAGGTGGAGGCAGGGGAAGGACACCAGAGGCGCGACAGCAGGCGGCTGCGAAGGATGTCATGGGGAGAGGGGAAGCACCCGAGTGGTGATGGTATCACATCCACACGGACTTTCCTGAACGTCACGACGACACCAGGGTTTTGTGAGAGAACGTTCTCGTTCTCGGGAGGTATGCGCTGAAGCACTCAGGGAGAAGGGCCGGGACTCCCCAATTTGTTCTCGAGGGGTCAGCAAAAAGCTAAAGGATAACAACGTGTGTGTGTGTGTTCAGAGAGAGGGAAGCAAAGGAAGAGTCTTTCAAGGAAACATTAAGAACGGACGCTGAGGACGTTAACGATGGCGGAGTCTCGCTGACGTGCCCGCTGCGCTCCCTACCCCTGCACCTGTTCCACGGGCTTGGAACTGTTCCAAGAGTGAACGGTTGAAGTCACTAACGTCGATGGATGAAATCTCACGCTTAGTGGGAAAGCGTCATTTCAGGTGCTTGAATATGGTTGGACTTTTGATGAAATAAACAGGAAGACGAGAAGTATGTGTTCTGGGCTGAACTGTGTGTCCCCAGAGCCACACTGTGAGGCCCTAGGGCCCAGGACCTTGGAGGGTGACTCCATTTGGAGACGGGGCCTTGGAATCGGTGGAGAAGGTAGAGAGACCACCGCAGCGGGTCCTAATGCAGTCTGGTGGATTTTTTTTTTTACAAAAAGAGGAAATGTGGGCAAAAGCGAGCCCCCAGGGACGCCTGCACAGGGGGAAGACCGAGGGAGGACTTCCGAGTGAGACGGCGGCCTCTGCAAGCCAAGGCGACAGGCCTCGGGTCCAACCGCGGACCCCTCGATCTGACTCCCGCCCCGGAACTGTGAGAAAGAAGGGCATGTCTCCTGCTCGAGCCCCCGGCCCGTGGTCCTCGGTCACGGCAGCCCGAGACGATGACCACAGTGCTGGAGCCGTGCTGGAACAGCTTCCTAAGTGCACTTCAGAACCTAACCCAGCGGCTCTCCGTGCCGGACCACAGCCCGCGGTCGGCGCTGTTTCACCACACCACCGAGCACACGCACGCGCGCGCTCTTCTCCCCTGCTCTGCTTCGCCCCTCCTGAAACGGGCCCACGGCGCGGAAGTCAGGGCTCACCCGGTGCACGCCCTGCCTCGGACGCACCGCGGGGCCTCCGCACCGGTCACTGTGGTGACGGGCGCCACGGCAGCGCCTGGAGCAGCAGCTCCGGGCGCCTGGGCTCGGTCTCCGATCTCCACGCTGCCCCCCAACTCGAAGGGGGGCCGCGTGCTGCAGCCTCTGGGGAGGGGGCGCGGTCTGGCTGGGGTGGCGGTGTGGGGTGCAGAGCCGGACGCCCACCTCCGCCAGCCGAGCCCCCAGGAGAGCACAGACGGTTGGAGAGACGTACCCCCGCGGAATGCACCATGCACTTGGGCGCTCCGGTCGTGCCCGACGAAAACATGATGAAGAGTGGGTGGCTGAAGGGCAGCTGCTCGAACTCCAGCTGCGGGGCCTGCTCGCCCCTCCCGGTGGCAAGAAAATCGTCCAGAAACACACTGGGGGCAAAACACACAGACGCAAACGGTGAACGTTCCAGAATGCTGGGTTGTATCCCGAGGCCTCCCAGGCTAGACCTGGCCGCTCGCTGCCCTCTACTGCTTCCGGGAAGGATTTCCTGGGAAAACTAACCTTGTTTGCAGAAGTCCCACCTGAGGGATCCACGCTAATTGAAGGAAAGCTGACAGAGTGAAAATTCCACGTTGCTTTATTAGGACACTCCCAGGGCCCAGGGGGGGTCTCGTCTGAGAACCTGCTAAGTGCTTTAGCAAGCATGTGGAGAAGGACCACTCACAATTAACGCATCCTGTCTGTGTGCAAACTCAGGGGAAGAGCTTGTGACTCTGACACCCGGCCGCCCCAGCAAGGAGCAGGGAGAGGAGACACCAGATTCCCGAGCTTCTCCACAGACGGTCAAGAGCAAGAAGGTGGGGCCAAGATCTGAAAACTACAGTTTCTGAGACAGAAACACTTTTAGGCAGGGGCGCCCGGGGGGGCTCAGTCGGTTAAGCATCTGACTTCGGCTCAGGTCATGATCTCGCAGTTCGTGGGTTCGAGCCCCGCCTCGGGCTCTGGGCTGACAACACGGAACCTGCTTGGGATCCTCTCTCTCTCCCTCTTTCTCCGCCCCTCCCCTGTTCCTTCCCTCTTTCTTTCTCTCTCAAAATAAATAAACTTAAAAAAAAAAAAAGAAGAAGCCCAAACTGCCCTACGACCCAGCAATTGCACTACCAGGCATTTATCCAAGGGATACAGTTGTGCTGTTTCGAAGGGGCACACGCACCCCAATGTTCACAGCAGCGCTATCAACAATAGCCAAAGTATCCCAAATGTCCATCGATGGATGAATGAATAAAGAATATGTGGTATGTATGTGTGTATACACATACACACAAATGGAGTATTACTCAGCAATCAAAAAGAATGAAATCTTGCCATTTGCAACTACGTGCACGGAACTACAGAGTATTATGCTAAGCGAAATTAGTCAGTCAGAGAAAGACAAATATTGTGACTTCACTCATATGTAGAATTTAAGATACAAAACAGATGAACATAGGGGCGCCTGGGTGGCTCAGTCCAGTGGACATCTGACTTCGGCTCAGGTCATGATCTTGCGGTTCATGGGTTCGAGCCCCGCGTCAGGCTCTGTGGTGACAGCTCGGAGCCTGGAGCCTGCTTCGGATTCTGTGTCGCCCTCTCTCTCTGACCCTCCCCCACTTGTGCTCTCTCTCCGTCTCTCAAAAATAAATAAATGTGAAAAAAAGTGAAAAAAAAACACAGATGAACATGGGGAAGGTGATCAAAAATAAAATAAAAACGGGGAGGCGGGGGCAAAACATAAGAGACTCTTAAACACAGAGAACAAATTAAGGGTTGCCGGAGGGGTTGTGGGAGGGGGGGGATGGGCTAAATGGGCAAGGGGCATTGAGGAAGACACTTGCTGGGATGAGCACTGGATGTTACACGTAGGGGATGAATGACTGGAATCTACTTCTGAAATCATGATTGCACTCTACGCTAACTAACTTGGACGTAAATTAAAAAAAAAAAAAAAAAAAAAGTGCCCAGCTCTTGACTACTGCCTAAGAAACCCACCCCCAAAGCTGACATAAAGAACCAATGCACGTGGCCAAAAACCAGCAAAGGAGGCACAGACCTGTGTTCTGAGCAGAAACAGGGCTGTTGAAGCTGCAAAGCCATCTTGGGAGAGGTGCCTTCTCTACTTTGAGACCAGCAGGAACATTGATCCTGGCCTATCCTTCCATTGGCTCGAAAGGGACAAGGGAGGGGGGAACAAACCCGCTGTTTTGACAGATGGAACTTTCTCTCTTTCAGGGAAGGGGGAGAACCAGCTACACTCAGCCCGCAGCGATTTGCTAAGAATAATTACTCAGAACACAAATGCACACACTCTAAAGCGGTCTTTGAGGACAAGCACGTCTCCTGGGGGCGGCATGGAGGTTTACAAAGGGCATCCAGAATAATTCCACTCTGAGCGGTAAACAAACAAAGCCTTCTGCTCCACGGTGTCCGGGAAATTATTCGCTGTGGAACTTTCCAGCCAACGAAAGCCCCACTCCTCCTCCACCTCCCTTCCCAATCCCATTTACACAAAGCGCCCAATCTAATCGGATACCGCGCACAAAGAAAAGCCTTTTCTTCCGAACGGTCTGTAAATCACAGTAAATAGCAGTTACTTGTGTCGCTCTTCTAAAAATGAAAAACCCCGCAGGGCGGTCCCCCCACCGGCCCGGTCTCCGACACAGGCACGTCTGTGTGCTCAGTTTATCTGCGGGATCCGGCAATCGAGAGCCGGGTAGCAGGGGAGGTGGGATTCCCAGGGTGGGGCGGGGGCTGTGATGCTGCAGGGCGCTCTCGTTTCACACCAATCGCTGCCGAACACGTTCAGAGGGATAAAAGCTGGGCCACCGTGGGGCCAGAAAGGCTGCCAGGCTCTCCTCCGGCCTCTGGGCGCGATGGCCCCCAACATAAAGCAGGGAGCTGTGTCTGCCGTGTGAACGGGGACCAGGGCTCTGTCATCGGGCTGTGATGTATCCTGGCGGGTAGGGTTCCCGCGGCACAAGGGACAAGTGCAAGCCCCGGGCCGGCCCGTAAGGCCCTGCACACTCTGACCCGGATGCTCCACGGAACAGAGTCCCCTGCGGCCTGTGGCTGTCGCCTGCTCCCCACGACAGACAGCACTGCTGAGGGCTAACAACCAAGCGTGCCTGCCCAGCACTCACTCATCTGACGCTCGCAAGTCCGGGACGAAGCTGCTGTTCTGCTCATTCTACAGGCGGGGAACCCAGGGCCCACACAGGTGAATCCCTCACCCAGGGTCACACAGCGGACGTCTGGACCTGAGCGGTCCGGCCTGAGACCACAGCCCGCAGGGAAGAGGCACCCTGCTGACAAGCACCCTGCCCGTCTCTCAAGGTCGCCTTAGGTGCCGCCTCCCCCAGATCCCACACCCTTCTCCCAGGCCCTGGGCACTTCCTGCCCGCCCCCCCCCCCACCCCCCCCCACACATTCAAGGAGCGGGCTATGTCTACTGGGCCCGATGGTCATGGCTCACCCTCCCTGCAGGTGTGGCCCGTCTGCCTGCCTGCAGGGGGCGCCTAGGTGTTTCAGGCGGGTGAGCGTCCAACTCTTGATTTCGCTCAGGTCATGATCCCAGGGTCATGAGATCAAGCCCCTGAGATCACGTCAGACTCTGCGCTGGGCTTGGAGCCTCTCTCTGTCTCTCTCTCTCTCTCCCTCCTCCTCCGCCCCTCATTCCCCTCTAAAGAAAAGCCCTCCCTGTCCCCCCCCACGGGACACAAGGACCCCACTGTGCACCTGTGTGACGCTTCGCACGCAGCCTCAAGGGGCCGCCCTCCAGGCTCCTGCCAGGGCCCCACACGGGGCTAGAGGGACAGGTCCGCCCATACAGGTAAACACACCTGGCGGCTGAACTCTCCCCACAGCTGTTTCAAGGAGGAGGAAAGGGGTACAGCGCCAAGAATCTGGAGACAACCCATGACCCCCTTCCTAACTCCCAGTCCAAACTAACCCGCTCACAATACCATTTGCTACTTAGGGTGCGTGTTGCACCAGCTTATAAATGTCAGAGGAACAGAGGAAGACACTCCTAGCGATAAGGACAAAAATCGGTTCCGGAAGGGAAATTTATGTATGTGTGCACATTCAGGTGTGCATACAGATGCAGTCACACACATATACGTGTGCATGCACCTGCGGGCACGCGCGTACGTTCATGTCCATTGAGTCGGGGAGCGGGGCTTGACCTCCCACTGGGAAGGGACGGCAGAGAGAAAGTATTCCTGGGGCCGTTCTGATCCTACGTGGCTCTGTGGCTTGGGGAATTCACTCTGGGGCCTCAGGTGCCCCTCTACAGGAGTGATTTTTCTTTTTAATTTTGAATTTATTTTCAATTTTGAAGTTGAGAGCCCCCCAGATGCCCCTACGAGAAGTGATTTTTAAGTGAAACCTGCACTTCTTTTTTTTTTTTTTTTTAATTTTTTTTTTTCAACGTTTTTTATTTATTTTTGGGACAGAGAGAGACAGAGCATGAACGGGGGAGGGGCAGAGAGAGAGGGAGACACAGAATCGGAAACAGGCTCCAGGCTCCGAGCCATCAGCCCAGAGCCCGACGCGGGGCTCGAACTCACGGACCGCGAGATCGTGACCTGGCTGAAGTCGGACGCTTTAACCGACTGCGCCACCCAGGCGCCCCGAAACCTGCACTTCTAAAATGAATGAGTCACAGAATCGACTTCCCGGGGGGACTCCCAGTAGGCTCCACACGGACGCAGCGATCCGCTGGCTCACCTATTTGGAATCTTGGAAATGTCTATCTTCTCTCTTGAGGCGAGGTATGGAATCAGCACCACCCTTTCCAAGTCTGGGAGTCCTGGAGGAGGCGGGGGGCGGGGGGGAGCGCAGGCTCGCTGAACGACACACGCCGCGGATGTGCTTCCCGCCCAGCGTGACACAACCGAGAGATGGGGGCTTCCCGGGGTTTGGCCGCTCGCGGTCCAGGGGCCCTCGTGCCTCCCCTCTCCGCACCCCGCCCCAGCCCCGCCGGCCCCCACTCGGCCGAGCCACGCACCTCTGACCACCTGCTGCAGCTTCTCCGTGTGGCTGAACTCCTTGCCGTTGTACCTGACCGCCTCCACGGAGAAGATGAGCTTGGGCTGGATCTGAGAGAAGCGGTCCAGAACACCCTGGAAGGGGAAGGGAAGGTCGTCGCCATCAGTCACGCCGAAGGCAAAAACCTTAAGCAACCCACGCGACCGCCTCGAGGGAAAGGAACCGCGCGACGTCGGGGCACCAGGCGCGTTCCTGCGACCCCGCCAACCCGTGGCCCATACAGAAAACCGAGCAAGCCACGACTGGCCCCTGAGAAATGAACGCCACTTTGAGGAAAGGGTCAACGTAGACTCACAGACGCGCTGAGACAGCACAGCACAAGTGTAGGAGACGGGGAACCTTCGGGGGGAGTATCTGCACCCCCAGGGAGATGCCCCGCTTTGCGGAAAGAGCCCTGAATACAGCCCCTCCGGCACCTGGCACACACGAAAGGAGCTTCGCCGGCGTGTCCGTACCTTGGTCCCTCCTGATCTTCAGTTACGAGGTACGCGAATCCTCCAAAAGGCACTTTCTGCCAACCAAACGCACGCCCCTACAAACGTGTATCCTCGTAAATAAGCCCCATTTCCAAGGCAGGCCCACCACACACGGAGTCGGGTCCTGGCAAGCACACCTCTTTTTCTGAAAGCAGCACGCCTCCGTGTGGGTAACGACTCGTTTGGGACACTGACGTGGACAGACACGCTCACTACAACCGGAGTGTGAGCCCAGGGGCGACAGGGAAGCGCTCCCGGGTCCAGACCTCGGTGGAGCCCTCTTCATCCACAAGCACGGCACCTGGGGAGGCACCGCCCGGAACGGCGCTTCCGCCCAGGGCCAGAGCCCCACGATCGGCACCCGGGTCACTCCCAGGGCACAGGCAGTGACGCCAGGATTTCCCAAGAACATCCCGGTCTCTGACACCGCTGGGCGGCGGGAACCAGAAGGGAAAGGCACAAGGGCCAGGAGGTTCGTCAGCACAGGCAACGGCAAGAGTGATGCAGGGAATTCGGGAGAATCACCAGGAAAACCGTTCGGCTGATGACAGGCATAGTGGTGATGTAGAAACTCAATAAAGCAAGATACAGAGCGTTCTTGAACCTCAGGATTCTTTTTTTAAATTTTTTTTAGTGTTTACTTTTTTGAGAGAGAGACGGAGCACAAGTAGGGGAGGGGCAGAGAGAGAGGGAGACACAGAATCCGAAGCAGCTCCAGGCCCTGAGCTCTCGGCACAGAGCCCGACGCGGGGCTCGAACCGGTGAACCGTGAGATCATGACCCGAGCCGAGGTCGGACGCTCAACCGACTGAGCCACCCAGGCGCCCCTCAAAGCTCAGGATTCTAAGCGGGGCTGAGAGTTGCCGCTTTATGTGGGAAGAAAAGCTTTGCCAATAAAAATCCCAACACGCACTGAGCCCTCACCGTGCCAGGCGCCGCTCCGGGCTGCTCCAGGCATGCGCGCATCTGGCCTGCGCAGCCCCGGGAGCAAGGCAGTACTGTTCGCCCACGTCCTGGCGGAAGCGCGAGCAGGTTGAGCAACGGGGCCACAGTAACGAGCGGCAAATGGCAGAGCCGGGGCTGCAGGCCGGTGCTCTTAACCATGCGCGGCCTCTGCGAGAGACTAGCCTGAGCGACAAGGAAACCAAAGGGCAGCAGCAGAGAACAGGGCCGGGTCCCGGGCGGACTGAAGCAGGACCAGGAAGAGGCAGCGGGGGCTGGAGCCACGGAGCGGGAGGGGGTCCCCTCGGGGGCGGCCGCAGGAGCAGGTTCCACAGCGGGGCGGGAGGGGAGAGGCTGTCCCCAGGCAGAGGGTACCTCGGGAGACGCTCAGGGAACGGAAGGCCCGCGGGAGGGCCTCGGGTCGGGGAGGGGCTGCCAGAGTCGGGCTGGGGGCGCCCCGGAAGGCAGCAGAGACATCTCCGTGACACCCCGCGCCTCCCCTGCTCTCCCCTGCGCGAGGCGCAACACTCAGGATGGAAGGACCCAGCCCGCCAGGGACCCAGGCCTCACATGTCACAGAGCTCCCGGCCACGGTGACGGCCAACAGACAGCGAAGACCACAGTGTTTCAGAATCAGAGGTCTGGGTCCGGCCACGGACAGACCCAGAGGCCCCAGGGGAAGCCGTTGGCCCTGTCGCTTTCCGACCCCCCGGAGGGCTCTCCCCCGAGACTCAGGCCACAAGGCCAGAGAGAACTCCCAGAAGCCGCGAGCCGAAGCCCGGAGACGGCAGAGCCACGCTGCCATCTAGCGTGCAGCAGGGTCAGCAGCGCAGGCTGGAGAGCCATCTGCTGGGGACACGTGGCACGGGACGTGGCAACAGCAGAGTGGGAGGCGGCTGGACGCTGGCCTGCGTCCCAGCCTCCCACCCTGTACCCGGAGGCACAATGCACCGCCCGGTGCCACCAGGGGCTCTGCTCTCCGTGAGGTCTCCGGGCTAGGGCTTCCTTCCAGCCCCAGAAGGCCACGACCACTGCCCTGTGCCACGCCCAGCTCTCCCAACACCTTCGTGACCGGCTCAAAACACCCACGTCACTTTTAAAGGCTGACACGCGGTGATTTCGGGGGGCGGTGAGCCGAGCGTGGCCCCAACCCCACGCAAGCATCCATTCTGCGGTCCCCGTGGGGTGACCGGGCACAGGCACAGGAAAGCCCCAGGAGGAAAACGACCGCCAAGCCGGGAGGTCCAGGCGGCCACCTGCTTCCCGAACTCGGCAGAGCCCGGTCCTCGCCGCAGCCCCAGCCGGCCACTTCACTGCCCCCACGCCTCCGCACCGCATGGGGCAGAGGAGACCTACTTGGACCACCTTTACCAGAACAGCAGGCCTCAAGGTAGACGCGAGTCCCAAGCTCGTACCCGAAACCCAGCCCTGCGGCCGAGACCAGCCCGACCACGGGGCGCCGAGCTCGAACGTCACCAGCGGCTGAAGCCGGAGCCGAGGTGCGCCAATGTCGCCTCGCGGGCCCAGCCTCCTGTGCTCATTCCACGGCCCTCTCTTCCCACCGTCCCTGTTTCGCACAGGAGGGTAAACTGCTCGCCCAGGGGTGCAGGGTCGGCAAAGTCGGGACAGCCTCAGCCGCTAAGCTGTGCTGGCCGGTGCCCGGAACAGGGGCCGGGCCAGGAGCGAAGCACCTGATGCCATGGAGAGTGGCCGGGGTCCCGGATGCCCACCGTGTCCCCTAACTGGGGTCTGTCCTCATGGCTCCCAAGGGACCCACATCGCCGAGGCTCTGCAAGCAGGAAAGGCCCCGGGCCGGCGAGTGGAGGCCCCGGGGAAGTCCTGTTCTGCCGCCACTTCCTTCTCCACAGCGGGGCTGAGCACGCGCCTCCTGCCCCTGCCTGGGCCCCTCTGGCGGCTGGCTGCACCCTGGGTCCTTGGTCCCCTCGGCTCCGCAGAGATAAAGAGGCCCACCCTCTTCCCGCGCAGAGCACAGATCCAAAGCAAGAGATCAGAAACGGCAGGGAAAGACCCAAGCGCAAGGAGACCTCGGGGGAGCCTCTGTGAGCAAACCCAGATGGCGGTCTGCACAACAGAAACATCAGAAAGTCTCCTGCGGTCACGAGTGCAGAGATGACCAGACACCTCCCGTGAGATCCCCAGCGCCATCTGCCACACGAGGACGGGACGTTAGCAACGCCAGAAAAGAGGAGGGTTCGTTGGTGTGTAGATTTAAAAGCAAGGCTCGGCTCACTCTGGATCCTTCTCTCCCATGGTTCCGGTGTCACCGGCCGGTGAGACAGGAGGCCGTCGTGACATCGTCTCCTTCCCGGCCTGCCAGTCCTGGGCCACAGCTGCCCACGCCCCTGCCCAAGACGCCGGGTGGGCAGAGCCCTCCCCTTGGGAAATCACACAGGAATGTTTCCGTGGCCAGTGGCCGCACCCCCAGGGCACTCAGGGGCACACGGGCGCCCCTCACTGGGGACCCCAACTCACGTTCACACCGAAGTCTGGGGACGTGGAGCTCCAGATGGCACCGATGCTCGCTGCAGCCAGCATGGCCTCCACGGCATGCACACCATTGGGTAAATAACCTGTCATCGGGCACAGGGAGAAAGCCTCGGGTTCAGGGTACGTGCGATGCAGTGGACTACCAAAAGGGACCTCTGAGAGCCAGGCAAGCAGTGGGGAGAGCAGCTGGCTTTGACCAGCCCAAGGAGCATGGCCAGCCCCACCCCATCCCAGCTGCCCTGACATCCCCGTTCAGACGGCCCCACCGCTTACCCCCAGCCTGTCCACTCCTTACAGCCACCCCCTCCAACCCATACTAACCAGAATGATCCCCACAGCCTGCATGATCCGGCCCTGGCCTCCTCTTCCTCCGCTCTGCCTCCTTCTCCAGTTTTCCAGTTGTTCTAAGCTCCTCCTGCCCCAGGGCCTTTGCACAGGCTCTCTGTTCTGCCTGAACACTCTTCCACACACACCAGTTGTTCTAAACTCCTCCTGCCCCGGAGCCTTTGCACAGGATGTCCGTTCTGCCTCAATACTCTTTCACACACAGCAGCCTTCCTGACTCTGCAAATTCATTATTTAACTCTTAATGTAAATGAGACTTTCTCAGAGACGCCTTCTCCGAGGCCCCCCGATAAACTCAGATTCCCTGGCCGGTCCCCACAAAGCACACTCTATTTTTCCGTCACCAAATTTACCATGATAATCACCTGCATCTGATAATATAACTGTCAATTTCACAGCTGGTTCCCACAGGAGGGCAGGGACTTTGCCTGTCTTGTCCTTTCCTTTACCAAACGCCTTTTACCATGCCCTGCATATCAAGGCCCTGAGATATGGGTGCGCTGGCTGGTGGATGGACGGATAAATAGACAGACAGGTGGACAGACGGAAGGGGGAAGGAGAGGCAATAAGGGAATCGAGCAGGAGTCGAGAGACCCAGAAAAGCCTGGAAGGAACACAGCAGAGGCAAGAGGCTGGGCTGTAATGACAACAGACGCAGAGCAACTTTGGGGCCAGAGGGACTCCGGTCAATTAGACAGATGGTCCTAAATGTCCTGGAGGAAAGGAGCATACACACAAGGCACTGGGGAGCAGGGGCCGTGGCCTAATGCCGCCCCCGCACGGCCCCCAGGCGACCACAGAAGCCCCGCAGTCCCGGCACCCGGGGCTCTGAGCCTGTACAGCTCTCTCCCTGCTTCCTCCCCCAAGGCGCTCCACTCTCCGCTTCTTCAAGTTCGCTGTACCTCCCTGGCAGCCAGCCAGGAGCGCCCCCAAAGGGCGAGGCTCAGCCGGGGATGCGCCCAGCATCTGGCACAGGCAGGCCTGCGGTCTCCTGAGTTTACCATGTAAACTGCAATGTCCCCGGGGCAGGGCAGGACCCACGCCCGGGGGGCCGCACACCCAGGCTTGGTGCCACGGCAGTGAGCACGCGTCACGGACAAGAGAAACCCACA
This sequence comes from Panthera pardus, assembly GCF_024362965.1. NCBI lineage: Eukaryota > Metazoa > Chordata > Mammalia > Carnivora > Felidae > Panthera > Panthera pardus. The sequence goes on from NW_026526710.1 coordinate 18,548, forward strand.
AGAGCAGCCCCGACGGGTGTCTGAAGCCCCTCAAGCATCTTCCCGCGTCCTCCTCCCCCGTCAGGAGTCATTCCCTGGTGCCCTCTTCCGGGAACCACAGCCCCCAGTCCTGGAACTGTGGTCGGGTCAGGTTAGTGGCCAGGCTGAGACCCTCACGAGCATGGGTCACCAGGCACCCGCATGAGTTTGCACAGTCGGGACATCGCCCACGAAAGCACGGCCCGGAGGGGGTCTCGACCGTCTTCCCCAACACACCCTGGTCTCCACTTCTCCTTCTCTCGGAAAATGTTTGCTTCAAAAAGAGACTTGTTTTAACGAAAATGGGAGGAAAGAGAACACTTAGAGGGAAGAAAAAAACCAGAGGCAATAAGAACCTTCTGAATTCCTTTTCTAGACCTCGAAAGGGTGGCTTACACCGGGGGAAGAGCCACAGATATGGAGGCTTCAAGCACACGTCCCTGCTACGACTAGGGCCCCACGCTCACACACGCTCACCCACAAGAGCCCGTCACACACCCACTGCGCCCCGGCCGCCCTGCGGACAGAGACGTGGCCGTGCACAGAGGACACAGCCCCTGTCCTCCAGCGGGAGGACAGACAGACGGACACACGCACACGCACACACAAACGATCCCAAGATTTCACATGGGCGATGAGGACCACAAAGGAACATAAAGCAGGCTGCATGCAGGGAGGGCCGACGGTTTCCCGTGGGACAGCAGGGACCTCGCTGAAGCGTGCGAACCCCGGAGGTCAGTACAGCCCATCCAGGGCCGAGACAGGGGGCGACGGCTGCGGTGGCCCCCGTCTGCTTCCTTCCCAGTCAACTGACACGCGAGCAGGGCCTCCGTGCCCAGCTGCCATGGGAGGAGACACGGGGTACAGCCCTTACTCGGTTCACAATGATAAGGCCGCCCTCTTAGCAAACACGCTGAATGCCCACTTGCGGTGAGTTCCCCCGGGAGAGGCGGCTTCTCCCACTGCCACCTGCCCTGTGGCCCTGTCCCACGGCCATGGGGGTGGGGAGGCAGACCAGCACCCCGGACACCCCGCCGGCTCGAGGATAAGTCCTCTTATCTCCCCCTGTTTGCCCTGGGGGCACGCCCACCCACATCTAAATTAACTAAAGGTCCTTGGGGCGGAGAACAGGTCCACACACAGGCCCGGAAACCTTCCCCAGGAGTCAAGGTGAAAGGAAAACTGTAAGAAAACACCTGAATGTGCTCGGTGGGAAATCAAGACTCACTGCCAGATGCAGAGAGAACAAAGGAAGGCAGGAACTGGGGAGGGGGCCGGGGAGGGAGAGGGAGCCAGGCCCCCCTTTGCCCTCTGGAGACACCAACCTTGGTTCCTTCTGGAAGGAGGGCCCCTGCCTGCCCTACCACCTGTGGTGCACGCCCAGCCCACTGTGCTCCTGTCACCCCTGCAGGTGCCCTGCCTCATGAACCTCCGGGCCTTTGCACAGGCTGTCCCTGCCCTCTCGGGGCACCATGGCCTTCCTTGGCCATCTGTCCTCCACCAAGCATGGATCGCTGAGGTCCTACAGGGTTGCTCGCAATCTGCCATTGTCCAAAAGTCGCCTCAACCTTCCAAGCTGGTCACTCCACCTCGTCTCTCCCCCAAACCACAAGAGCCCAAAACACTTACCAACGACCCGGTCTCCTTGTTTCACACCCATTTTCCTCATTGCTGCTGCAAACAAAGCCACCTGCTGCCGCAGCTCTTCAAAAGTCACCTTCACAATTTCCTCTTTGCCTTCCCCTGGGAAGAGAACAGGGACACACAGTGGAGACGAGCCGAACAGAAAAGTTCCGAGTCGTAGGCTCGTCCAAACATAGGTTAGAAATGTGTCACACATCAGGGCGCCTGGGGGGCTCAGCCGGTCAAGCTTCCGACTTCGGTTCAGGTCATGATCTCACGGTCTGTGGGTTCGAGCCCCGTGTCGGGCTCTGTGCTGACAGCTCAGAGCCTGGAGCCTGCTTCGGAGTCTGTGCCTCCCTCTCTCTCTGCCCCTCTTCTGCTCACACGCTCTCTCTTTCTCAAAAATAAACATTAAAAAAAAAAATGTTTTCTCTCAAACTAAATAAATTTGCATTTAAAAATTTAAAAAAATGTTTTTTTAAATCATGTTTAAAAAAAAAAAAATGTCGCACGGACACAGGTTTACTCAACTTCCCGGGACGTGCGTGTGGCAGTCAGCCGAGGACAGAAAAATGATCAAGCTCACTGTGGAAGACAGGTCCGTGACAAGGGTGAGATATGAATTTCCACCTAACAGACGGCGATGACAGGGGAAGACGGTGTGCTCGCCGGCCTCCGCGGTGGCCCCCAGTGACCCCCGCCCCCCGTGCTGGTGCTCTCATGCGGGTCCCCCCCACACCGAAGGGGCCCCGAGCCGGGTGAGCGACAGGGCACTGGAGACAACGGGGACCTGTGAGCCTTGGTCACAGAAGACACGGCCGCTCCCACCCCGCTCCCTCTGGGGGAATCCAGCTGCCGTGTTGTGAGGACACTCAGGCAGCCCCCGAGAGGCCCACGCGGGGGGAAACTGAGGCCTCCCGCCGGCAGCCACGGCAGTGCCCCATCTTGGACCCGGACCCGCCCGCCTCGGTCAGTCCTTCGGATGACGCAGCCCCCGCCAACGTCCTTGCCGCAACTTCGTGAGAGGCTCCCGAGCCAGAACCCCCCAGCGAAGCCACTTCTGAACGTGCAACCCACAGAAACCGTGAGACGCTCTGTTCGCTATCTGCGGCCGCGGTTTTCGGGAAATTTGCTCCACGGCGACAGGAAATGAACACGGCCGACAGTCGATGTTGCGTGGCTGTGGGAAAACTATCTGGCTGTACTTTCCACGTGGAAGAGGTGAATCCCGGCCGTTATCTCTGACGCAGACACGTTACTCCTGACTGCCAACTGCCGTTCGATTCTGCCGCACGGGGCATCTCCCTTCCAAAGTGAAGAAATGTCCTGACTTCTGTTTGGTGTCGACCTGGCTTCTGCCATCTCCTTAAAGTTACCTACGCCCGCCCCTGGTTCTTCTCCCCCCTCGCCAGGCGGCCTTCGAAGTCCCTCCCCCGTGCTCCCCTCCCCCCTCCCAGATCATTTCTGACCCTGTAAAAATACTCAGCAACCTGAAACCCACTGGAGACACAGCGTGCTGCACCCGCGGCTGTTCTCGGAACTCCAACACGGACGGCACGGACGCACGCTGTTGCGCTCTGCTCGCTGGAGCGCCAAGGGCCCGGCGCACGCCCGCCTTTGGTGGCACCTCCTGGCCTCGGCAGGGACCATCCCTGGGAGGGACGGACTCGGCGGAGAATGCCGGAGCAAACTCCACCCCGCACGGAGCAGCCACACGCAGCCGGCAGAGGAGGAACAAACCAGGAAAACACGCAGAAAGTGAAACACAGTTGTCTTGAAATCCCCAAGCCAATAACCAGCCGATCTAGGACCCTGCTTAAGAAAGTACCCCACTGGGGGGCCGGCGTGGCTCTGTCCATTAAGCGTCCGATTCTTGGTTTCAGCTCGGGTCATGAGCTCACGGTTCATGGGATCGAGCCCCACGTCGGGCTCCACGCTGATGGTGCAGAGCCTGCTGGGGATTCTCTCCCTCTCTTTGCCCCTCCCTCCCGCGAATGCGCTCTCTCTCTGTCTCTCTCTCTCTCAAGATAAATAAACTTAAAAAAAAACAAAGGTACCCTATTTATAAACTAAATATGATCCCTGGCTTGAGGGCATTTGTTTGCCCCACAAATACAAGAGGGAGCTCCTTAATGGAAGACGTTCACATATTTAAAGGGAAGGGGTGGGCAGGAGAGGGGGGTGGGGGTGGGCAGGAGAGGGGAGTGGGGGGAGAGGGTGAAACGGACACAGCACACCCAAAATTACAACCATGCCTCCCTAACCCACCTCAACACGGAGCTAGGCTTAAGAAAAAAGAGCTAGGCTTAAGAACTGGGGGTTCAGCCAGTGCACATGAGAGGAGCGGGGCGCGGGGGTGGGGGGGGCTGGGAAGAGAGAGCGAACGAACGTGCACAGCCAGTTCAGTCCAAACCCAGCCACCCAGAAGACTGGCGTGTTTCACCACCACCTTCACTGCTCTTCGGTTCTGTTTTTCCAAAAGATTCACGTCTGACCTTTCCCGCTTTCCAGAGGGGGAAACCAGGACCTCGTGCGGTGCCCGAGACCTTGGGTGAAAGTACAGACACACCCAACGAGAGCAGGAAAAGAAGATGAGAGAGAGACCCAGGTTCCCACTCCTCAGGCTTCAGGCTCGTAAGAGGCGCTGAGCGGTGTTTACAAAGGGACCCCGGCACCCGGGGCAGGACAGCCCTCGAAGGGTCTCTTAGGACACATAGGACGCGAAGTCTCCGCTCGGTGGAATGTTCTGGGACAGAGAAAGGGTCGCTGACGCCAGCCGCGGTGAGGATGGGCTTTGAAACCTCGAGGCCGAGGGAGAGGCCAGACCCGAAAGGCCACGCCGTGTGTGACCCCCGCCTCCGCGAAGCGTCCAGACGGGCAAACCCGTGGACACGGGAGAGAGCCAAGGGTGCCAGGGGCTGGGTCGGGGGTTCCCTCGGGGTGACAGGGCGGACGGACTCAGACAGGGCTGGTGGCTGACAACGCAGTGCATAGCTCAACGCCACAACGTGTGCGGCGTGAGGGTGAGGGCGGGGACGGCTTGCGTGGCTCGTGTCCCACCTGAGGAAGGACCTCTCCCCCAGCCTCCGCTGTCCTCTGCACCGAGCGCCTCCAGCAACCCTGTGGCGTTCTGCTGTGACACATCGCACGAGTGGCTCGCTACCGACATCCTGTTTCCCCTCGAGGGTAAGGGGCCCAGGCAAACGCCCTCCCTCATTCTTTTTCTTTTTTTTTTAACGTGTATTTATTTTTGAGACAGAGAGAGACAGAGCATGAACAGGGTAGGGCCAGAGAGAGGGGGACACACAGAATCTGAAACAGGCTCCAGGCTCTGAGCTGTCAGCATAGAGCTCGACGCGGGGCTCGAACTCACAGACCGCGAGACCACGACCTGAGCTGAAGTCAGATGTTTAACCAACTGAGCCACCCAGGCGCCCCCCTCCCTCATTCCTTGTAGAAAGCGAGGACTCGGCGGGCCGCTTTCTGTCAGAGCCCGCCTGCGTCCAACACGCCTACCCTAGGGAACACCGCAGCCTGGCCCGGCCCGCCTTAGACATGCTCCGAACACGGACGGGAGCCTCCGGGTGGGCACAGTCACCCACCACAAAGCCAAGCCTGTTTTATAACGAGGTGTTGACGGTCGCGTGTAATTGACTGAATCCTGTACCGCCAGTGACAAACGGGACGGCCGCGTGGGTGCAGGCGGCGGTCCGGGAGCTGCGGCCGCTGCCCAGCATCACGAGAGAGGACGGGGACACGGCGAAGGCAATATTCCAAGCACGATTCCTGCTGAAGGTACACTGCTTCCACCCCGTCGCAAAGTCGGACACTATCAAGCTGAACCATCCTGTCAGGGATCGCCTATACGTTTTTTATTTCTTGTTTGCCTCCCCGGAAAGTCAGCCCCTCGAGAGCAGGGGACCCTGTCCATCCCGTTCAACACCACGTCCGCAGCACCTTGCGCTGAGGAGACACTTGAGACCGAGGTGAGAACAAGCGAGAGAATGAACGGATGGACACGCAAACACCTCCTGGAAGACGAAGGGAGAGATGCCAGGCCTGGTGTAGCTTCCCCGAGGCCACTATGCACTCGGCCCAAAGTGCATCCGGGCTGAGCAGGGAGCAGAGTAAAAGGCACAGCCCGAAGACGACATAAAGACAAGGCTCTGTGGTTCTTATCCAACAACGTGCATCAGAAGCGACAGGGGGCTTAAAGTCATATGGAAGCCTGGGTACCATCCCTGGGAGATGTGCTTAAGAAGCCACAGCAGGAACGGAACAGCCAGGATTCTAATTTTTTTTTTCATTTTTGTTTTTCATTTATTTAATTTTTGAGAGACAGAGTGCAAGCAGGGGAGGGGCAGAGAGAGAGAGAGAGAGAGAGAGAGAGAGAGAGATGCAGAATCCGAAGCAGGCTCCGGGCTCCCAGCTGTCAGCACAGAGCCCGACGGGGGGCTCGAACTCACAAACCGTGAGACCTTGACCGGAGCCAAAGTTGGACGCTTAACCGACTAAACCACCCAGGTGCCCCTGGACAGCCAGGATTTTAAAAGCCACGCAGGGGGGGATTTCAGAGGTACAACCTCAACTGAGAGCCACTCACGCTTCCCGTGGCAAGGTCTGCCGTATGCCCACGCATCCGTGTTTGCTCGCTTCAACCCTACGATATTCCTGAAGGCCGTGCTATCAGCCTCTCCACGTGACAGAGGCAGAAACAGACCCAGACACGCTAAGAGGCGGGCCCAAGGTCGCACAGACACTAGACCTCACCCACCCCTACTTCGGGCACTGAAACGGCGGACAGAGCACGGTTATCGGACTTTGGGCACCACCGCTGACTACAAACAAGGAACGCTGCTACAGGCCAGGGCACTGGCATCCGCAGGGACTGAGAGCAGGCAGCAGGACACGAGGCTGGGGCAGGTGGTGGCAGAGGGCGCAGCTCTCCGGGCCCCCCCCCCCCCCCCCCGCCAGGCATGGGCCGAGCGTCCCACACACACGGACAGCTCGAGAGCATCGGGTTTCAGTGCCGTCTCGAAACCGAAGCCGTGAGTCACGAACACCAAAGGGCCAATGGCGTTCAGTCTGTGCGGAAGCCCTATTTCCTCACAACACGGCAGCACATGTGTGGAAAATGGGTAAATAAGGGGCGTCCGGGGGGCTCGGTCAGTTAAGCGTTTGACCCTTGATTTCAGCTCAGGCCCCGATGGTTGGTGGGTTCGAGCCCCACACTGGGCTTTGGGACTCTCTCTCGCCCCCATGAGTACGCTCTCTTTCTCTCAAGATAAATAAACTTTAAAAAATAAATAAAATGGGTAAATAAAGCTTAATTACTCAAAGGAGACAAATGTAGTCACCTGGAAAATTTGTTATGTAAAACACCTCAAACCCTACCAATAGCACATAATTCAATGTCACTTTTTACCAAAATTCAGATTTACCAAAAACCTAATTAATTAGAAGACTAACCGCAGTGTCTCCTTACTAAGAAAACCCCTAGTGGGGCACCTGGGTGGCTCAGTCAGTTGAGCGTCCGACTTCAGCTCAGGTCATGATCTCACAGTCCGTGAGTTCGAGCCCCGCGTCGGGCTCTGTGCTGACGGCTCGAAGCCTGGAGCCTGTTTCGGATTCTGTGTCTCCCTCTCTCTGACCCTCCCCCGTTCATGCTCTGTCTCTCTCTGTCTCAAAAATAAATAAAAACATTAAAAAAAATTTTTTTAACTTTATTTTAAAAGAAAAAGATTGTAGCTGTAGTTCCCTCACCAACTGTCCAGGTGACTCTGAGCTGGTTACTTAGTATTACGTGTCTCAATTTCTCCCCTAAAACATCATCACACGACCGTCCCCTCCCCTTCCCAGGGATAAGAAAAAGTCAATAAAGGTCTTTTTTTTTTTTTTTTAAAGAGAGAGCACACAAGTGGGGGACGTGGGGGAGAGGGGGAGACAGAGAATCCCAAGCAGGCTCCACACTCAGCACGGAGCCCGCCGTGGGGCTCAATCCCACGTCCCTGGGTCATGACCTGGGCCAAAATCAAGAGTCAGACACTTAACCAACTGGGCCACCCAGGCGCCCCTCAACTGAAGTCTTAATGACGTCGGAAAGGTGCCAAGAGCGGCCACTACAGAAAACAGTATGGAGGTTCCTCAGAAAAGTAAACATAGGGGGCGCCCGCGTAGCTCGGTCGGTTAAGCATCTGACTCTTGATCGCGGCTCGGGTCATGATCTCACAGCTCATGGGTTCAAGCCCAGCAACGGGCTCTGCACCTACCTGGGATTCTGTCTCTCCGTCCCTCTGTCCCTGTGTCTCCCACTTGTGCTCTCTCTCTCTTGCTCTCTCAAAGTAAATAAATAAACATAAAAAATTTAAAAAAGCGGGGAGGGGCTGTACCTGGGTGGCTCAGTCGGTTACGTGTCTGACTTCGGCTCAGGTCATGATCTCATGGCTTGTGGGTTCGAGCCCCACGTCGGGCTCTGGGCTGACAGCTCAGAGCCTGGAGCCTGCTTCAGATTCTGTCTCCCTCTTTCTCTGCTCCTCCCCTGCTCACACTGTCTCTCTCACTCTTTCTCAAAAATAAAGATTTAAAAAAGTATTTTTTAATTAAAAAAAAGAAAATTAAACGCCGAATCACCACATGATCCACTTCTGGATGTATATCCAAGAGAATCCAAAGCGGGACCTCGGGGAGCTATTTACACACCCATGTTCATTGTAGCCTTCCTCCCGACAGCCAGGACGTGGGAGCACCCCAAGGGCCCACTCACAGAGCAACGGACAAACAAAATGTGAGGCATCCCTACAAGGAAATATTATGCAGCCGTAAAGAAGAAGGAAATCCCATCACACCTGACTACCTGGCTGGACTTTGAGCTTAGGATTCTCTCTCGCTCTCTCTCTGCCCCTCCCCTGCTCTCTATCTCAAAACGAAAAAATAAATCTGAATCCTTCTTTAAAAATGGTAAAATGGTACACTTAACGTTACGCGGTTTTTTGCCACAATAAAAAAGGGAGGAGGAAAAAAGGTGCCAAGACACTGGAGACACACACTGCAGTCTGTGAATGTTTCAGAGCGTCTCTGACCACGCGGCCCTCTGGGTGGGTGGCCCCGAGGGCACTAAAGGAGGAAAATCCTGGAAACCAATTTGACAGTCAACTTCATATATTGAAAAAAAAAAAATAAAAATAAAAACAAAAATAAAATAGGTTAAAATAAGTAAATAAATAAAGGAGGAAAACCCAAGTCGCTGTCGGGACTCACTCGCAGCATAGAGGGCGACTTTGTCGTTCTCCTCGTGGCGCAGGAGGTTTTCCGCATAGTTTAGCCGGCTGCCTCTGAACCACTCAGGGACGTCCGCGATCCCTTTTGAGGTGTCCACAACCTACAGGAGAGGACGGCAAACGCGCACGATGAGATCCACACGGGAATAAACAAAAGACACTCTGCTTCCCAGGAAGCCTGCTAACCCGGCCCAAAGCATCATCAAATCGTTCCGTAGACTGAACACCGAACTGGCCTACAGACTTGAAACTGAAAAGAGATCAGCGCCCTCTAGGTAACTGGGAAGAAGTTACACACCAAAGTTGCCAAGAGAGGTAATCTTAAGCGTTCTCACCACAAAGAGAAAGCAGGCGAGATGGTGGGCGTGTTAATTTCCACAATGTATCCGTACAGCAAATCATCACGCTGGACGCTTTAAATATATACAGTTTCATTGTTAATTATTCCTCAATAAAGTTGGAAAAAAAAGAGGGACAGTCAGGTCAAGCATCCGACTTCGGCTCAGGTCATGATCTCACAGTTTGTGAGTTCGAGCCCCGCGTCGGGCTCTGTGCTGACGGCTCGGAGCCTGGAGCCTGCTTCAGATTCTGCATCTCCCTCTCTCTCTGCCCCTCCCCTGCTTGCACTCTGTCTCCCTCAAAAATAAATAAACGTTAAAAAAAAATTTTTTTTAGGAAATTCATGCCAAAGGGAAAACAGCATCCCCAGTAACGTACTCTTTCAACAAATACTTACGAAGCACCTACTTTATGAGAGCCGCTGACAAAAAGGGAATAAGACAGATGTGGCACCTGCCGAATGTCCCAGGCTCCGACCAGACACACGGAAAACCAGGAGATGGCGATGGCATGCGCCTGCCCCTCCCACAATTTCCCCGACCCGGGTCCCTCACCTCCTTCCTCGAAGGGCTCAAACCTCGACTTTCCTCCCCAAGTGCCGACAGATGAATCTTTCAGGATGGTTCACCCCACCATCAAACCCGATAAATTAAACTTTGAGGAACAGGAGACCCCCTTTCCCCAGATATTCACTGACTGACAGCATAAGGAGTCGTAAAGGTCCCTAAACTCCAGGCTTAAGAAACGATAAACCTCATGGCGTAAATGGATTTAATAGCACCACGAACTGGGCACTAAAATGGTGAAGGTGGTAAATTTTGTGGCGTGTATCTTACCACGGTTAAAAATTTTTTAATAAAATAAAAACGAAACGATGTCCTGCCACGTAGGGTGGCCCACGTTGCCAGGACGGGGCCTGGGGTCCACGCATCATGGAGTCTAGAACGCACGCTCTCCGTGGAATCTGTGACCTCAACCCAACTTTCTGCCAACTCTCTAGAACAATGATTTTCTCCCCATTGGTGTGAGGCTTGGAAAGAAGATAGGACTCAGTGTCCCCAAAAACAAACACTTCATTTTGGACCACAACCACAAGAAGACAGTGTGTGTGCAAAGTGTCTACTCACCTCATCATACATGCGGGAGGAGATGATTCCACTGAATTTCCAGAACTTGGCCCAGAAGTCTGAATAGGATTCAACCGACCAGTGGTATAAGTCATCATAATTTTCTAAAAAGAAAACAAAACGGCACATAGCTCAAGTAACGCTTCGAAAGCCTTAGCAGTTCAGCAAGGAGATGGCCACACCTAAGGAGTCACAGGTTTGTCAGAGGCACCTGATGGGAAACGGTCTGGGGGTGGTGGCGTATCCTAACTTTCACCAGAGCAAACCTACCACCGCTGGCCCCTAACACGAACAAAAGCATGAGGCGGTGACTTCATACCCTGACTGGCAGTGCCTGAGAACATGGGCTCCGGAGCCAGAAGGCCTGACTTCAAATCCCGCCTTGGCCACGTGCTAGCCCTGTGACCCTGTGGAAGCTACTTAAGCACGCCGTATCTCGGTCTCCCCATCTGTCAAGTGGAGACGGTTCACGGCACCCCCTCTTCGTGGGGCTGTTGGGAGAACTCAAACGAACCCAGGCACGAGATGCTAGAACGGGGCCTTGGACATAGCCGGAGCTACGTTAAGCCTGCTATTATACCACGCAAAATGAGGAAAGCCCCATCTGACAGATTTGAGGTCCCAGAAATGCGACCAGAAGCTCGGTGATGACCTCACATGCGGGTAACAGTGTTGGGGGCGGGGGGAGGCGACTCAGACTTTGGAACAGGCAAAGCGTGTGCATCTGAACAGAGACTCCGTACGTGAGTAGATACATCCCCCTGTCTCTTTTCTACGCAAACGGAAGCAGGTTCTTCACACCAGGTTCTGATCCTGAGACCCTGGGCAAGTCCCTTGCCCTCACTGGGCGTTTTCAATCTCCACGTATTCCCAGCAGGCTACACGTTCCCATGCTGGTGCTCCTGGGACAGACCGGCAGAAAGGTGCCCAGCAGGTGTCAGGAAGAGGAAAACGGGGCATGAGGCAATGGCCAGGCTGAAATCTCTCAGTGCCATCAAGGCCTAAGGGTCTTCACTGCTCCCAGTCCTGGGGGGGCACGGAGGGGGGGACACAATGATCCCTGCCCGTCGGCAATGCCCCTTCCCACTGAGGCGTCCAGAACTGTCCTCGGGCACACGGGACTCTGGAGCGGGAGGAAGAGACGTGTCCGGAGAGCAGGGCAGGCTGCGGGAGGCAGGGCGGCCCTGGCAGCAAGGGCAGGCCGGGGACGCCGGGGGGAAGCCTAGAGCCCAGGCGAAGAACAGGGAGTGAGTGGTACAGCGTCCCCTCTGCAGCGGAGCGGAGAAGGATCCCCCGGATGAGGAGGGGAGAGTCAGCACAGAGGCCACACAGCGAGCAGGGACCAGGGGCTTTAGAGCAGTTCGGGTTCGTGGCAGTGAGGCCTCCCCCCCCCCCCCCCCCCACCGCCCGCCCCCTGCCTCCAAGCCCCGGGAGGCCTGCCCTCCAGTCCCGCCCCATTGACTCAAGCCAGGGGCCACAGACCAGGTCAACCAGGCATGTGGGGGGAAAAGCACCAGGGATGGCCTGTCTGGAACTCTGGGGCCGGCCCTGACTCTGGAGACCATGCGTGGGGACCTGAGGGAGGCCACTGTGCCTCTCTGGGCTCAGTGTCCTTACAGGTCACCTGGAAATTGACTGAAGAAGAGCACGGATCCTCCCGTGACAGTGGGGAGTTAACCCTGCGCTCCGGGCTGGGCTGGATGGCTGCGTCCGAGTCTCGGCCCTGCCACTTACTGCACAGGGACCCTGGGCAAGCTGTGCCACCTCTCTGAGCCTCGGCATTCTCACCTGCAAAATGGGGATAACAACAATGACCCCCGAGGACCAACAGAGCCTGGCTTCAAGACACAGGCTCCGGAGCTCAACCATCCGGGTCCAGGTCCTGCCACTTTCCGTGTGAGCTCAGACAAGTGAACAACCCTCTCTGGGCCTCACCGTCTCCTCCATAAGTCGTCCTCCGTGACTTGTCACGGTCACTGCGAAGACCGAACGAGTCAAAACACACAAAGCACTGAGAGACCACAGCTTGGCAGAGGGAAAGGACCTGGTGCGCCAGCCATCGTCGTCCCTGCCCGTCACCTCGCAGGAGCAGGACACGCGGCAGGCTACCCGGCAGCGTGGGACGGGCTAGGACGTCGGGACAGGGCCATGCCAGCACAGGGACACGTTCATGAGTAGGAGACGCCGGGCTCGCGGGCCAGGAGGAGGGCAGCGCGGGCCCAGGGCGGTTCTGGCAGAGGGAGCCCCCGCCTGCCCACAGCGGGGAAGCTGGGCTAGTCCGCGGGGCCCCCGGTTCCGTTTCCTCCCGGGCCTTTCTGTTCGATGTCACGCCAGCCCTCACCAGTGGCCGAGGCTCCCAGCTCCGAGAGCTCCCCCAGGCCGACACAAGAGACAGACGGAGGCCCGACCCCGGGGCCTGCACCGAAAGCGAGCCCGTCGGCAAGCGAGGCTCTGGCAGCATCCGGAGGGAGGAAGATGCCACCCGCCTGCCGATGTGGGGGACGAGTGGTCTCGACGGCACCCTAACATGACAAGGGCCCCAGAGGACAGCAGGGGGACGCGTGCCTCTCGGGGGGAGCTCGTCCTCGTGGACGACCCAGCCAAGTCCTGAGGGACGAGTCATCAGCCGGGCCGGGCCCTGTGGCTTCTACCCACACCCCGCTCGCAGCCTGCACTCCCGAGGCCCAGATCGCCTACCACAGGCACGTCTGGTTCAGTCTGCACGACGTTCACAAAGAGGCCGAAGTAGCTGCCAACGTACTAAAATCCCAGTTTTCAAACGAAATGCGGGGTTTGCGCCTTCTCCTGAGAAACGAGAACGGCTGGCTGTGGCCGGCCAGGGGCTCCCGCCTCCGGCACTCACATCCCCATGCTGTCCCCGCCCCACGCGGGGCAGGGGCCTGTGTCCCCAACAGGATATTATGCAAATGACCAAGGGTGACTTCTGAGACTGGGTCCTAACAGCCACTGCAGCTCCTGCCTGGCTCTCCTGGGGCCCTAACCTAAGGCACCGTCACGCCACATAGCGACAAGCAGCTACAGAGCCGGGTGACAGCTGCCCCCCCCCACCCCCACCCCCCGCCCTCACCCACACGCGAGAGGCAACGTCACCCGGCAGACGGTCATGACTCTGGAAACAGACAACAGGCCCGCCACTCACGGCTGCAGCATCCCGACCAAGACCTGTGTTTGCCCACCCGGGAAATGGGTACCAGCACCCGCCGGGCCAGGGCTCCGCCCACTGAGAGCCGACTATCGCCCTTCCCTGCGTAGGCATCGGCTCTGAAAGTCACCCCCTCTTCCCGTCCACCCAGGAGAACTCGGACCAGCCTGCACCTCCGAGTCTCCGCTCACGATCGGACAGCCCAGCACACAGCGAACCGCTCGGGAGCCGACGGCGGGCCGTCCCTACTCTGACGCTCCCTTGGCACGCCCGTTCTGCACGAGCTCTCTCCCCCAGCCGCCCGTGAGCGGTTTGAGAGTCGGGACCAAGCCTTCCATTTGCGGGCAAAGGCCATCCCGGCCGCCCGAAGGCTGCCGTGATCTGCGGCTGTGGCACACAGAAAGGCACTCGGCACGGTCCACCGAAGGAGCGCGCACTTGAAAGCGGGTGTCGCTCCCCTGGTTCCGGAGGGCCGGTACCCGCGGCGTGCCTCCTGGGGTCTCTCACACGCACACATGCTGGGCTGCAGCCGCAGGCTGTCCACAGGACGTCTACAACCGTCCCCCCCCCTCCCGCCCCGAGGTCCACGCGGACGTGTGCGGAGTCCTCAGGTGAGGTCGGCTGGGAGCAGTCACAGGAACCAACCGACCCGCGGCCCTGGGAGTCGGAAAGAATACGGGACCCCGCCAAGGCCCCGCCCAACCTCACGCCAGCCCTGGGCTGGGCTCGTGGAGAGGCGGCCAGGCTGGAGAAGGCCGCCCTCCCGCCCACCCCTCCTCGGGGACTGAGCACAGCTGCAGCCACCCGAGAGGATGTGTCCCTTGCTCTCCCTGCACATGTGGGCACAGCACTCTGCTCAACACCGCGTGCCAGCTACACACAAAACACTGGGGGCGCAGAAGATACAAATTCAAGGCTATAGTCCTTAAAGCGATTAGAATGCTCACAAGTTAATGAAAAAGTGAGGCAGGATGGAAGTCCAAATTACACGCGCCTGGAGAGCGGAGGAGGAGAAAATGTTCGATGACAGTAATCAAAGAGGAGGAAACATCTGAGACGAATCTTAAAGCCCAGAAGTCCAGGGCCAGGCCTCTGGAAGGGCGAGAAGAGCAGGCTGGCTTAGCCATCAGGAGCAGAAGAGGACAAAAAGACAGACGCCAAGCTCTAAACCACCCCCAGACCAAGAGACGAACCCCACCGGGGCCAGCTCGTTGCCACCACGTGGGGATACAGGCCCAGAAACACAGGCCTTTAGGTTTTCAAAAGAAGATGGAAATTTCGCTTTTCCTGCGTGTCTCCCAGTGTGTGAGCCGCCCAAGTGAAGTCCTAAGTCCACGGCGCCAATCTGGCCCCGGGCACCCCCCTCCCCCCCCCACCAGCCCGGAGCAGGCCAACTGGGAGCACTTGCCAGTGCCCGGTGGTGTTTACACAGCAACCCGCAGGCCAGGTGCAAGTGACCGCTGGGCCGGATCACCTCCTGCCACCCTCGCACCACCACCCACTGACGCCGGCCCTCTCATCGTGCCCATTCTACAGACGGGGAAAGTCTGTAAAGAGGCTTGGGAAGATCAGCTGAGTTTCTCTTAATCACGCAGCCGGTAAATGGTGGAGCCAGTTCAGAATCCAGGCCGTCAGGTTAGATGGGTCTCACCCACGCACAACCCATGTGCGGCGGTTTCCTAGGGTGGCAGGGCTGGCTCGCCACGGGAGAGTTTGTTACTGCTGGCAGAGGAGACGCCGACGGGATGGAGGCGAGAACGCAGAACGATGTTCCACCCCCAGCTCTTTGGAGCCTCGTCTGTTCGCCCCAGCCCGACACACGGTCACTTACCAGCTACGCCCTGAAAGGCCCCGGAGGAATAAGCCACATCTGTCTCCAAGGTGCTCCCTGTCTAGTGTGCAGGAGAGAGGGGCGCGACAGGGCTGGGTCTGCCAAGGACAGGGGCTCAGCGGAAGCTAGGACACCCGTCGCGCCGTGGGGGACACGAAGCTGCCAGGCGGCCCTGTGTGCAATTCCACGGTCAACAAGGGGCCGTTGTGAACTCACAGCCAAGGAGTGAAAAGTCAGACCTGTGCTCCGGGAAAGCAAGCAGGGTGCACCGGAGGGAGGAAGGAGGAAAAGCAGGAAGCAGGAAACCCAGCCAACGTTCAGGGCAGAGGGAACAAGGGCCCCAGGAAAAGGGGGGCACGTGAGGAGGCAGCGACTCCCCTAGGCAGAGCAGGCCTCCGTGTCTGTGACAAGGACTGAGAACACGGATGTGATGCCACCAGCAAAAACACAGGAGCCTCAGAAGCCAGCTGAGCTGCAGGGAGGCCCAGGCCAGAGTGCTTCCGACCCAGGAAAAGGGCCTGGTGCGCCCAGCCCAAACCCAGCCAGGTGGTTTCTGAGAGCCGGGGTGGCGCCTGGATGGCAGGCCTGGGACTGGGTTCTGCTGGGGCCTGGGAATGCCAACAGGCGGAGAAGGAGTCCCGCCCTAACCCCAAAGGTTCCTCCCTGACCATCCTTCTCCCAGGAGCCTGAATGCCAGCCACACTGGCCTTTTAGTAAGGGGGGGGGGGGGGGGTTAGGACGAGACAGCAGGTGCTACTGGCTGGTGAGTGACCCCCACACACCCAGGAGAAGAGCCACAAGTCAGAAAGACCCTACATCGTACGTCTGGAAGGAAGCCCCCCCCCCCCACCAGGCCAGAGTGCAAGACCCCAGAGAACGCCTGGCCTAACGACGGATCTCTCAGTGCCCCCAGGTTCCAAGGCCGGGGGGCTGGGGGACCCTCCCAGGGACGCAGATGCCACAGTCAGGAGTCCCACCCCCCCCCGGAAAGGGGGTCCCCACTTCCAGGGGCTCCTCCAAGCCCCCCAAGAAGGAGACTGGAAATCAGGAGACACCTCCAACAGCTAGGAGGGGCCCTGCCAGGAACGCCCGGGAGAAGGGGGCGCCCCGGTCCCCAGGAGCGGGCCCCTCTCCGAGGGGGAGCCGGGTTTCTGGAGGGCCCTGGCCCCGGGGACGGGGTGGCCGGGGAGCCCCCGGGCCGCGCGCCCGCACTCACCCAGCGCCAGGCCGCAGGCAGCGCCCACGGCCGCCCGGAAGCGGTCCATCTGCGTGTTCTTCTTGCCGTCAGGCTCCCACATTACCTGGCACTCCAGGATCTCCTCCCCGCCGGCTCGCGGCTGCTTGGACATGGCTGCGGCGGGGGCTGCGCGGGGACGGGCACGGGGACGCGGAGCGGCACCGGGACCGGGCCGGGGGGGGGGGGGGGTCTGCAGGCGCGGCGGCGGGGTCCGAGGGCAGCTGCCTTGCGGCGGCGCGGCGGCGGGGTCCGAGGGCAGCTGCCGGGCGGCGGCGAGGACGGCGAGCGCGGCGCGACTGAGCGCGGCGCGGCCGCCGCCTGCGGGATCCCCGGCCGGCCCCGCCCCCCGGAGGGCCCGCCCCTCGCAGGCCACGCCCCCCCGCGTGTAACCCTCCGCGGGCGCCGAGCCTCGCAAAGGAGTACGCGCCGCCACGCCCAGCGGCCTCCGGGTCTCGAACCCGCGCGTGCTGTGGGTGGGGCTGCGCAGGCGCGTTGCCCCCGGGCTCCTAGTCCTCACCTGCGGCGGGAAGGGGTTGAAGCCGCGCGGGAGGGCAGAGGTCGTGGGCCGCTGGCTCGTTCTGTGTTCGTTCGGTCGCTATTGATTGGTTCCTCCTGCAGATATTGACCGAGCGCCCGCTGGGCACCAGGCACGGAGCGGGGCTTTGCGGTTACAGCAGCGAATGGAGCAAAGTTCCTGCCCTGTGTCAACAGAAGGGGGGGCGGGGAATATATCACATTACGTCATACATAACATACTGTAGACGGTAGAACACATAGTGTACCAATGAGTGTCGTCTAGATGATAAGTATACGGTTATTCGTATAATACAAAGTATTAAGTACTATGGAAAGAAACAAAGCAGGGAAGGCTAGAGAGCACTGGTGGAGGAGTGTTTCTATTTCAATGGGGTTGTCAGGGGGTCCCTGGGTGGCTCAGTAGGTTGAGCATCGGACTCTTGGTTCCGCTCAGGTCGTGATCTGGCGGTTTCATGGGTTTGAGTCCCACGTGGGGCTCTGCGCTGGCAGCGTGGAGCCTGCTTGGGATTCTCTCCGTCTCCCTCTCTGCCTCTGCCCCACCCCGAATCACGCTGTCTCCAAGTAAACAAATAAATAAATAGGGTTGTCAGGGAAGGGCCCTTGAAAAGGTGACCACTACCGTTGACTTGAAGCAGGTGAGGGAGTAATGAGCTATTCAGTCTCTGGGGGGAAAGTTTCCAGGCAGCGATGACAGCACGTGCTAAGGCCCTGAGGTAGGAGTGCCGGGTGGGGTTAGAGAGCTACTCGAGTGCCCGGTGTTTTTCTTTGACTTGAGAGATCTGGGGTAGGAGACAAAGTCAATGGAGAGGGGGCAGCACAGGTGGCTCCTGGAGACCACTGAGGCCTGGCTTTTACCACGGGCGAGACGAGACCGCTGGGAAGAGGGACATGTTGAGCTGAGGGGCTGCTGAGCTGAGACCAGTCTTCAGGGAGCAAGTATATAGGCAGGAAACCAGTTAGGATGATGCTGAGACAGATGATGGTGACTGAGCCAGGTGGCAGGTGTGGAAATGGAGAGACAGATGGGACCTGGGACATACTTTGAAGGTTTATTTCTTGGACTCCTTCCTGTATGCTGGTTAGCACGGTGCGAGGGACCTCACCATACTCCTTGTAATTTATTCTCGCAGCAACCCAGTCAGCCTCCCCCGGGCACAATTTTTTTGCAGTGTTGCAGCTTGATGAAGCAGCCGCACCACTAAATCATAAACAGCTTGCATCTCTCAAGCACCGCAAAGAAACATAGGTTCTAATTTAAAACAGGGTGCGCGGGGGCGCCTGGGTGGCTCGGTCGGTTAAGCGTCGGCTTTGGCTCAGGTCATGATCTCGTGGTTCGTGGTTTTAAGCCGGCATATCAGCTTCTGTGCTGTCAGCATGGAGCCTGCTTCAGACCCTCTGTCCCACCCCCTCGGCCCCTCCCGCCCTCCCTGTCTCTCTCTCTTAAAAATAAACATTTAATAATAATAATAAAACAGGATGCTTGCTATAGAAACATGACTTCCAGACTAGCCACCTCCCCTGACCTCCAAGTTGTAGGGCCAGCTCTGGCTCTTTGCATTATCCCCTTTGTGAAGGCGTGAGTTCATCTTGACCCCGAAGGAGGTTAATCTTTGAAGGATGCATATAATTCATGTTGCTTTCCTTTGACACTGGAATGCAAATCCCACAGAAGCAAAATCTTTGTTTCACTGGTTCCCCTGGGTTCCCTGGGGTCCCGGAGCCTGATCCATAGTAGTGGCTCAAGAAACAGTCGTTCAGAAATGCCTGGTGTGTGCTGTGGGCTAGGCAAGAGGGTTCTGCTATGGAAGACCTCACTCACCTTCATGGGGCATGCAAATCGGAGTTTGACCAGGGGACTGGCCAATTCTCGCGGAGCAGGCAGACGGCTGGATTTCTACACCTGACAGCTGCCTGATTCATCCTTTCCTTTTTTTTTTTTTTTAATTAGAGAGAGAGAGCGAGAGCAGGAGAGGGGCAGAGAGAGGGAGGCACAGAATCCAAAGCAGGCTCCAGGCTCCGAGCTGTCTGCACAGAACCCGATGCGGGGCTCGAACTCACGAGCAGTGAGATCATGACCTGAGCCCAAGTCGGACGCTCAACCGACTGAGCCCCCCCCCCCCCAGGCTCCCCAATCACTTGATTCATTCTTAATCCCTTCAGCCTGGCCCACCCAACCAGACACAGCACCTGTAGGGGAACCCAAGGAAGAGGTAAAGTACAGCCAAAATAACCAGTGCCTTGTTGTCCCCCCTTTGTCATTCTTCCAGACATACGAACATCTGGAGGTGCCTTTTCGGGCCTCACCTTGCTGTGCCTTATCCTTCTGGACAAAATCAGAGAGGGGGACAAAGAAGAGGTTCCAGAAAGTTCTTCCCACTTAAAATGGGCACATGGCTAGAAGGACGCTTCTTGACCGAGAACCTTAAACTGTTGTCTGTGTGTAACCTTCCCCACGTCCCCTTGTACCTTTGCTTGTTTTGGACTCAAGGATCTAGATTGGTACTGCGCACACACCACACTTCCGATCTGTGCTTCCCCATCCTAGTCTAGGTTCTTCAAAGCTTTGTAACGGAATCCAGAAACCTACCAGGCCAGATGCATCAGAGGGCTGACCTCCCCACCACATATTTCGAATCCACGACCCTGCTGCTCCCTCACGTACAAGCCCGTCGGAGTTCCTGTCTATTTCTCCCACACTGCTGTGCAGTAAGTTAGGCTTTCCATCTTTCAAAACTGTCACTATTATAAGATGACCATTAACTAACGTAGGAAATTATGAAAACACACCGAGCCCTCTGGAATATGTTGAAAGCAGCTTCAAGGGAAAAAGCATGAGTATTCAGAACTAGCAAAGAGTTTTCCCAAGAAGGCCCCAAACTGATGGCCTGGAAGAGGAGCGGTCCCCACAGCTGGGGTACAAGTCAGGCTTATCCGAACGTCCACATGCTTTTGACGATATGGATCTCAGCTTTCTCCTCTCTTCTCAAAGCAAATTTCTTTGTACACACAGAATGCCATGATGAGGTGCAGCTGGTAAAGAGCCCAAAAGGTCCGTCCTCAGAAGGACAGCTGGGCAATAACGTGACAGGGACACAGACAGCTACCCACCTACCGGGAAGGTCACAAAATCCAACTCCCGAGTCTCTCCTGGGAGGACTGTGCCCAAGCCAAGGGGTTGAATCCTGACCTAAGCTGACGTTAGAAAGTTTCATCATGGGCACGAGGCGCCTGGGTGGCTCGGACGGTGGAGGGTCCAACTTCGGCTCAGGTCATGATCTCGCAGTTCGTCGGATCGAGCTGTGGGGCTCTGCGCTGACGTCCACCAAGGAGCCTGCTAGGCCTTCGCTCTTCCTCCCTTTCTCTCTACCCCTCCCCCACACGCACGCAGCACACATTCTCTCTCTCTCTCTCTCAAAATTAATAAACAAAAACAATTTAAAAAACACATCTGAAAGTAAAAAGTTAATCAGTGCCGACAAATCTCACTGGTTTGGTTATTCTACAATCAGTACCTTTCAACCCAAGCCAAACTTCACCCTCAGGAGACCAGCCTAAGCCAGAGAAAGAGGGAAGGACGGTGTTTACTCGCTAAAGGAGGTTTTGCCGTCGCGTTACTGTTTATTCCCCAGGGCAAGACACCACGGTAGGAACTGGGATGAGTTCATGGTGAGCATCTGTCACCTAAACCACCAGTGGGTTTAGGGAGATTACGAGAACGGATACTTTCTCTGAGTAAGTATGAGGTTGAATATCCGTCAGGTCCTTGTACAGAAGAAGCTGGCCACCACCCCCGGTAAATGTCTACCCCCAGGCATCAGTGCCCACACGGCTAAGCCAATCCCAGAGATCCTTCTGCTCCTTTGCCGGATTGGCTCACGGGCAGGCATATGACCGGCTTCCAGTGAGACCAAAGGGGCATATATGGGGGGTGGGGGTGCCCTCCCACACAGTTTCCTGGGGAGGAGCGAGGTCCCTCTGCAGGGGGCTGCGACAGGTGTTTCACAACCCCAAGAAACAGGGCCAGGGTGCAAGAAAACCCGCTAACAGAGGACGGCAGAGAGAAAGGGGGAAAGCCAAGTTCTCTCTCTGAGCTGCAGGGCAAGCCCGTGGCTAGCCCTGGGCGTCTGGCTGAATCAATAGTAACTGTCCTCACGGATTAATCCCCGGGGGAGTGGAGTCATCGCAGCTTGCTGCCAGAAGCATTCTACCTGAACGATCGCCAAAAGTCACTCCCCTTGCCCTCTCCCCCCGGAGGGGTTCCTGCTCACTTTGGTACATTCAGTACCCGCGTGGGATGGCCTAGAACGCCTGACGCAAAGATGGGCAGCCATCAGTAACAACTAGGATGGGTCGGATCCCCAAGGTAGTATCCCTCTATCACAACCTGAAGATGTCCCACCTTAGGGAAACAAAAGTGAAGCATCCAACCCAGGGCCGATCTTTGGGAGGAACCTTCGAGAGACCGGATATAGCAAGTGCAAAGGCCCTGAGGCACGTTTGGCACAAATGGGAATGACTAATGCAGGACCTTGGGAGTCCGCAGGGTGAGGACTATGGGCTTTATTTAAAGTGTGATTAGAAGCCTTTTGGAAAGTTTTGAGTAGGAGGGAGATATGATGTATATTTTGAAAGCATTATTCTAGCTGCTGTGTGGTAATAGAGTGAGTGGGGCTGAGCTTGGAGTGGGATAGAGGGAAATATTGCAAAGGTTCACATGGGATATCATGGTGGCTTAACTAGGGTGGAAGCGTGGGGGATAATGAGAAGGGGAGATATACATATTGAGAGAGAGAGAGAGAGGTGTTAATATACCTGTTTGTGAATATAAGCTTAGATAGAGATACATTTTTTCAAGAAGGGGGAGAAGCAGAGAGAGAGAATCTAAAGCAGACTCTACACTCAGCACGGAGCCCAACGTGAGGCTCGATCCCACAACCGAGATCATGATCTGAGCCAGAATCAAAAGTTGGGTGCTTAACTGACTGCACCACCCGGGCACCCTGAGATACATCTTTAAATATTTATCGATACATAGAGATACTTTGGAAGATACACCAAGGGCATAGGGTGCTGGAGTAGACATCAGGTGGCAGGGCGTGGGGGCCAGACGATTTGAGAACAACTTCTCGCATAGAATTAACTCTCCCCAAGTCATGGCCAAAGGAGTGAGGTGTAGGACTTGATGGAGAGAAGGCCAGAAGGGACCAGAAGCTGACCTATTTCCATCGCCTGCAGCCCCTAGCATAGCCTCTCCCAGGCTGGTCCAGGAGAAAAGTGAAGGGTGAGTCCAAACGGAGACTCAGCCGAGTTCCTTGGGTTCATCAGGCAAAAGGGTTGTTAGAGGATTTATTTTTCTGGCGTCTGTCGTGAGGTTGCCTCAAACATCCCCCTCCACCCACAGGGCTGTGGAAATCGGACGGATGCCAGCTACCAAGGGCCAAATGTGCCTGAAGTGGTGTCCCAAAGTTCAACCTCTCCGCCTCCTCTCCAGCCACAGGAGAAAGCAGAGGGGGGAAAGGTGGCCACAATCCAAGAGAAGGGATACACAGGCGGTGGGACAGTCACCCAGTGAATACTACGCAGCAGTGAAAAGGCATGATCTACAGAAACGCCAGCACAATGAACCTCGAAACATGACGTTGAGCAAAAAGATCAAGGCTGAGAAGCGTATAGACTTTTACAGGAAGGGAAAAAGCAGCAAAACCCAAAACGTCTGGCTGAGGAACACATACCTGTTAGAGAAACATAAGGAAAGGCAAAGAAAGGCTGTACGACATTCAGGGCACTGGTTTCTTCCAAGAGAAGAAGATGAATTTAGGGAGAGGCTCCCAAGACACTGGGTCACAGGAACACGGTGCACACTTAGTATTCTTCAAACTGTACACACACACTATATTCAGACTTCTTGTACGGTCATACTTGTCCCAATTAAAAGCAAAATAGGGCTACCCGAGTTTGCAACAAAAGCCGGGACACTGAAAAAAAAAAAGTAAAATAGGGGTGCCTGGGTGGCCCAGTTAGTTAAGCATCCGACTTCAGCTCAGGTCATAGTCTCACGGTCTGTGAGTTCGAGCCCCGCATCGGGCTCTGTGCTGACAGCTCAGAGCCTGGAGCCTGCTTCAGATTCTGTGTCTCCCTCGCTCTCTGCCCCTCCCCCGCTCATGCTCTGTAACTCTCTCTCTCTCTCTCAAAAATAAATTAATGTCAAAAATTGGTTTGTTTTTTTTTTAAGTAAAATAAAAGCAGGGCCTTAAAACTCTGATAACATCAATGACTGTTTTACTTCGCCAAGCCTGGATGGAAAAATTGTAAACAAACTCAGAATCTGTCAGCAGGAGAAAGGCCAGTAAAGTGCAGTCCAGTCCACATCTTGCAATACTGTATACATCAGCGAAAAGCAGTAGGATTGACCCACAAAGAGCATCATTCTCGAAGACATTGTTCAGGAGGAAAAGCAAGTTGGAGAATAATATCTACAGATGTAGAACAATACATGTAAAATACCATTTGTGTTAAAAAAAATTTCTTCTTTGGCATACTTAATAATATATATTTTCTACCCATTAATGTACATGTAGGAAAAAAAAACTGGAAAGATATTGTAGGGGGTTGAGTGATGCCCTCCCTCCCCCCCCCCACAAGGTCCACCCGAAACCTGTAAACATGACCTTATTTGGAAAAAGCATCGTTGCAGATGTAATTAAGGCAAAGATCTGGAGATGAGATCATTCTAGATTACCCTCATAGCCCCCAAATCTAACGACAAGTGTCTTTATAACAAACACACAGAGGAGACACGAGGGAGGAGGTCATGTGACAATGGAGGGAGACTGGAGGGACCCAGCCACAAGCCAAGGAATGCTAGCAGCCCCAGGAGCCGGACAAGCCAAGGAGGACATCTTCCCTGGAGACTTCAGGGGGAGCACAGCCCTGCCCACAGCTTCCAGAACTGCGCGAGAATAAGTGTTTGTGGGTTCAAGTCAGCTACCAGGCTTGTAGTAATATATTAGGGCAGCCCCAGGAGACTGATACAGACGTTCATTACCCTACAAACAGTGGTTACCTCTGGGGAGGGAAGGCGGGACCCTGTGGTCCTGTCTGTCGTGTCTCCATTTTTCTGTAAGGGGGATGACTTCCTGGCAGTGTTAACACTTAGTAGCTTTGGGGGCACCGGGCTGGCTCAGTTGGTGGAACTGGCCAACTCTTGATCTCAGGTCAAGAGTCGTGAGTTCTAAGCCCCATGTTGGGCGTAGAGTTTACTCAAAAGCTCTGCCTTTGGGGCGCCTGGGGGGCTCAGTCTGTTAAGCGTTTGACTCTTGATTTCAGCTCAGGTCGTGATCTCATCCTTGGGGAGTTCGAGCCCCACAAGGGGCTCTGCACTGACAGCGCGGAACCTGCTTGGGATTCTCTCTTTCTCCCTCTCTCTGCCCCTCCTCTCCTCGAGCTCTTTCTCTCTCTCTTTTTTTTTTTTTTTTTTTTTTTTTTTTTTTTTTTGAGAGAGAGAGCGAGCACGAGCAGAGGAGGGGCAGAAAGAGAGAGAGAGAGAGAGGGACACACAGAATCCGAAACGGGCTCCAGGCCGCTCCAGGCCCTGTGCTGTCAGCACAGAGCAACACGTGGGGCTCGAACCCTGGAGCTCAGGACCGGAGCCGAAGTCCGACGCTTAACCGACGGAGCCACCCAGGCGCCCCTCTTCTTAGTGTATTCTTTAGGATGTCACGGGAGAGTGAGTATTTACGGGAGGGGTCCCGGGAAGCAAGGGAAAAAACCCTGCGGACGAGGCTGCCCCGCGCTGCTCGGTTCCCTCCCACTTGGCGCGCCCCCGGCCCGGCCCCGCCCCGCGTTCCCAACGCTCCAGCGGCTCGCGCCCGCCCGCGGAAGGATCCGGGCCACCGGCCTCACCACACACGGCACGCACTCTGATTGGCTGGCGGAGAGCTGGCCTCACATCAGCCCAGGCGGCCGCGCGGCGGCGGGGCGGCCTGGGAGCCAGCCAATCGCAAGACGCTCCGGTGCATGGGTTGCTCCTCTCAGCCAATCCAAAAGGAGAGCCGGAAAAGGGCGCGCCCAATCGGAGCCGGGCAGGTGGGCGGAGTCACCCTTCGACCGTGAAGGCCGACCGCTGTCACCTTGACAACCCGGCGGGTCCCCGGGCGAGTCCGTGGGGTCCGCCGGCTTGTCTCCCCTCCGGCCCGCAAGTGGCCCCCGACTCACAGCCTCCGGCTCCGCTGCCGTGGGGCCGACGGGAGATTCGCGTGCGAAGCGTCTGGCACACGTTTATGTTCGCATGGCCGTATTCTGATGTGTGTGCTGGGGCGCCAGCCTGCGAGACTCGGGCACGTGGGGGATCGGAGGGAACCGGACCAAATCTATGGGGAAAGGCGAACCAAATCCTCGGATAACTCACGTGCCTAATACTCGCTTGCACTCTAAATGCTTCTTTTAAATGCTCCCATTCGCTAAGGCAAAGCTTTCAGGTAACGCCAATTATTTCAATATGTACAGTGTTGCAATCAGTACACAGTGCCTTGCTTTGTGCAAACGCAGAGGAAAATTTCAGGACTTCTCAAAGGTTTTAATTCACTGCACACTTAACCTCAGAGGGTGTAGGGTTCAAGTTGTCAAGTTGGGTGATGGGTATGGTGAACCCCCAGAACTGTGGGTGCAATCTCTCAAAACTATGGAGAGAGAGAGATCATCATTCTTAGAGTCTCTTGAGTTCTGAACGTCTCACTTGAAATATTTGTAAGGGTGGGAGCCAGAGCCAAGTGAAATAAATATTAAGAAGTATCTAACTACGACTGGAAACCCTAAAATAGAACGGGAGAGGAATGGGACGCTCCAATCAGATAATCCTAGAAATGAAAATGTAATTGAACCTGCGGTTCAATCACAACCTTCAGGTTGTGGATAGGCCGCATAAATGCTACATTTCCTTTGACGTCACTTTCTCCATTCTATTCACCCAGATGTTTTCTCAACATACAGCCGTGTCTAGAGTAATAGGTACAGTTCATATATGAATTCTCAGCTGTCAAAAAACAGCTCTATTAAGATTTTTTTTAGTCTTTTTATTTTTTAATTTTTGTTTTGTTTTAGAGAGAAAGAGTGCGAGCGGGGGAGGGGCAGAGGTAGAGAGAGAGAATCCCAAGCAGGTTCCATCCTCAGCGTGGAGCCTGACCCAGGGCTTGATCCCACTAGCCTGGGATCATGACCTGAGCTGCAATCAAGAGTCTGGCCCTCAACCAATGGAGCCACTCAGACGCCCCTTAAATTTTTATTTTTAAGTAATCTTTCCTCCCAATGTGGGGCTTGAACTTATAACCCTGAGATCAAAAGTGGCATGCTCCACTGACTGAGGCAGCCAGGTGCCCCCCAAACCAACTCTTTTTAATGATGGTATTATTTTCCCACGATCCCTATCAATGGAGATCTGCAATTGATGAAGTTTTGGGGTGATGGCGGGGTGGTCTGGAGACAATGGCCAGGAAAGAATTCTTGAAGATGTGTTTGGTGCAAAAACAAATGATTTCATGATTTTATGAAAGCACGGGGACAGGACCCGCGGGCAGGAAGAGCTGCACTGGGGTCGTGACAGGAACTGATTATATATCCTCTTGTTGGTAGGGGGTCAGGCATAGAGTAAGTCTCTAAGGAATTTTGGAAGCAAGGTTTCCAGGACCTTGGGGGGCCAGCTGTTGCTACACAAATGCCAATGATTGTCGTTTAGTAAAACCTCAGTCACGAGACCCTTCCGATGTGTATCAGGGGCCATGAGCTTGGAGGATGATTGCCCGCGTATGTCTTGGGGCCGTTGAGATAAAGGAAGTTTCCAAAGGACTTTTTATCCGTGAGAGTAGACTTACGGGTTCCCAGGGGGGGTCAGGACGATGTTAAGCCAAGATTCTCCTTTGCCCCCAGCAAGGCGTCCTCATCAGGACGGCTGAGCTCCCAGAGGGAGGTCAGTCTGCCGGTTTCCAGGACTCGTCAGTGGGCTGCAGGCCGTAAGGGGATGTAATTTCTCATTTGCCTTAGTTTCCCACATCACCATGGCCGGGACGTACCCCCCTTCCCTTTGTCCTTGGGTAGCCAGGAGTGTCTGAGGAACATCACACACGTCCCACCTGGGGGCGGGGGGCTGTTAGCCTGCACTTTGCCCTCAGCCCACCCCACACTCCCTCATCCCAATCATTGAACTAAAACACTTTGAGAAAAACTTTGACACAGGAAAAAATAAAAAAAAAGAGAGAGTTCAGAATTCATTGTCATAATGTCATAATGTAGGTAACATCTTAGCACTGGCGATGAAAACGTCATGTCGGCACTGATGGGAGTTTCTCTGACTTTTATCTAGGCTGGAAGCCGGTGTGATTCTTTCTTTAGGCTCCACAGTCTCACTCCAACTGGTTTGACTGTTTGGATGCGGAGCAGACATTGTATCATGAGCTAACCACTTCGTAACTGTTTCCTTTGCTAATTCCGTGAGTATCCAGTTCCGTGGGCCATAATTTACAGTTTCCCAAGGAGTATGTTTTATGATTTAATCAAGTTCCAGTCGACTCAATAGCAGACTTCCAATACTGAAGTGTGGATTTAAGAACGAAAATGTAATTCAGCAGTGATCGGGAGTAAGTATTGGACGTTACGTTTTTAGAGACGGTGAGGATACATGTCGTAGCTGGCTGAGAGCGAATAGGGCCACACACCTTTGCCGCAAGACAGACAAAATCTTTCTGAAGGGTAGCCCAAATCCCTAGGCCGGAAGGAAATTGCCCCCCCTTAAGGAGCCATAGGATTGAATACCAGCTAGGACAAAGAATGTGTTTGGAAAACAAAAGACAGGGGCACCCGGGTGGCTCAGTCGGTGAAGCGTCCGGCTTCAGCTCAGGTCACGATCTCGCGGTCTGTGAGTTCGATCCCCGCGTCGGGCTCTGTGCTGACAGCTCAGAGCCTGGAGCCTGCTTCCGATTCTGTCTCCCTCTGCCCCTCCCCCGTTCATGCTCTGTCTCTCTCTGTCTCAAAAATAAAATAAACATTAAAAGAAAAAGACAAAACGAGCTTATCCATTAGACTAATGCCCATTTTCATTCAGTCGCCACAACCTTGGTTTTAAATTTTCAACACCAGTGGAAAGATGGAATGAAATTCGCAGCCCAGTTCCTAGGCAAAAAGCTAGAGGTGAAACTGATTGCTTAATGTCATATTGTATATACCGTGTTACATTGTATAATGTTACGTTGTGTTATAAGTTATACTGGGTCATTTGTACAATAATGCCGTACTGTTATTACATAATAATGCTATGTTGTCTTATCACATAATCATGTTATACGATGATGTTAGGTTGTATCATTATATAATAATGTTATATTGTGCCATGTTGTGTAATTAGGTTCTGTGATATTATATGTTACATTGTGTTGTATAATGATGTTATATAGCATCATATTTGCGCCGAGTACAACAACTTGCATCAAAGTCATAGAAACACGGGGCCCCTGGTGGCTCAGTCGGTTGGGCGTCCGACTTCAGCTCAGGTCATGATCTCACAGCTCGTGAGTTCAAGCCCCGCGTCGGGCTCTGTGCCAACAACTCAGAGCCCGGAGCCTGCTTCAGATTCTGTGTCTCCCTCTCTCTCTGCCCCTCCCCTGCTCATGCTCTGTCCCTCTCTGTCTCAGAAATAACTATAAAAAACATCAAAAAAAAAAAAAAGTCATAGAAACACATGGGGACTTAGGCTAAGTCAGTCAATTTAGGAAGTGTGGCTGTTGGTCAATACGGAAACGGTTAAATAAATTATGGCCTATCCACAAAATGGCCTTTCATAGCCAAAGAATGGGGCAGCTGGCTCAGCTATATGCACACAAATACCAGGTTCCAGAAATGCTCAGACAATATGCTGTGATTTGTGTTAAAGAATGGTGTATTTATATATCTTCGTGCAGACACTGGCTACCCCTAGCAGGAGTCACAAGAAACTGGTTACAGGTGTCCCCTTAGGGGAGGAAACCGCGGTGGTGGGGAGATGGGGCAGGGGCGAGGTTTGGTGTTCACCAAACAGAGAGACGGCTGTCATCCATAAACCAGGAAACGGGGCCTGGGCTGAGAGGCTGACAGCAACGGGCCTGATGCGGGACTCAGACCCATGAACTGCGAGATCACGACCTGAGCCTAAGTCAGATGCCCAACCGACTGAGCCACCCAGGCACCCCAGAAAACGGGAACATCTAGCGAGAAGAGTGGCAGTGTTCCACGCACCTCCTAATCTGTAATATCTGACTTAAGGACCACTGGGTTCCTCCTGCCCGTGTCGCCGTTCATCAGTTGTGATGTCGTATCTCATAGTCTCTGGAAAACCCCGTTGCACAGTCGTGAAAGAATAAAGTGGAGAATGCAAACGACTAATTATTAATAGTATTTTATGTAGCTGGAGGAACCCAGACCACAACGTGAGAGCCACAGGACTATCCAAATGAATGAAGAACATTTCTAAGCCTCCAAGGGTTCCTTCATGCAAAAAAAAAAAAAAAAAAAAAAAAAAAAAAAAAATTATATAGATGTATCTTTATATATGCATGTGGGGGTAACATTCAAATAATTGTACCTAATTCACACAGGGTGTTCTAAGCAATACGGGGAAAGGATCTGAACACAAAGGAAGGTAATTTTGCAGTCTTTTTTTTTTTTTTAGTTTATTTATTTTTGAGAGAGAGAGACAGACAGACTGAGCGCAAGCAGGGGAGGGGCAGAGAGAGACACACACACAGAATCCGAAGCAGGCTCCAGGCTCCGAGCTGTCAGCACAGAGCCCGACGCGGGGCTCAAACTCATAAATTGCGAGATCGTGACCTGAGCTGAAGTCCGACACTTAAGCAACTGAGCCACTCAGGTGCCCCAAGATAGCAAGATTCTTAATTAATTGTTTATAATGTTTATTTTTGAGAGAGAGAGAGGGAGAGAACGCACGCTGGGGAGGGACAGAGAGAGAGGGAGACACAGAATCCGAAGCAGGCTCCAGACTCTAAGCCATCAGCACAGAGCCCAATGCAGGGCTCAATGTCACAAACTGCGAATCATGACCTGAGTTGACGTCGGTCACTTAACCAACTGTGCCACCCAGGCGCCCCATAAGGCTTAACTTTTTTAAACCTCAATAAGCCGTAAAACAAATATTATTTATCCTTGTTCCCGGCTGTCACCCTTTGGAATAGAAAAGGTGGTTATTTCAGTTTTTTGATTGCCAGGCTTTGTAGTCATTATCTCATTAGGGTCGCCAATAGCTCTGTTGATACAGGTTCAAAAAATAATAATAATAATAAAAATACCCATGAGAGGTACAGCTTCCCAGCAGGGAGATCCCAAAGCAGGTGACGGGACTTCTGACGCAAGGGACATAGCCTGCAAGGCTGGGCGCCCACCCAGGTTCCCCGAGCTGTAAGCATTTGACCTTGGGAGATGTTCTTTAACTTCTCCGAGCCTAGGTGTTCTCATTTTATTACCCACATAATCCCTTCTTAGCAGAGTGGCTGTGTAATTCCAACAAGCTGGGGCAGGTACAGGGGAGCTGACCCACAGAAGGCTCTTAGCTCACACTGATGGCTGTCATTTATGGGGGCTTACGGCCACCGCCCCTCCCTCATCACCTCCCACGTCAACCTGCGGCGCTCTTGGTCCTGAAAACTCATCTAAAGGAAAATTGTTTCTCTGCTCTCAACGCTCTGACAGCAAACAGTTTTCCCTCTCACTAAGCAATTCTGAGACCAGTTACCCAGAACCAGTGCAGACCCCACAGGTTAAGAGCTGAGTCCCACGAAACCATCCCCGGCCTTCAGATGTCAATCCCAAGTTCGCCCCCCCGCCCAGGGTTGCCCTCACTTCTGTCCGACTTGGTGACAAATCAGGTTCATGACTGCCTCCTTGGAGTCAATAAATTGCTAGAATCAGGCTCACCGAACTCAGGGAAACACTATTTACTATTACTGGTTGACTATGCTTTAATTAGTGATGGCCAGCTTCCAGGGTGCCTGGGTGGCTCCATTGTTAAGCGTCTGGCTCTTGATTTCAGCTCAGGTCATGATCTCGCCGTTTGTGGGTTCGAGCCCCGCGTCGGGCTCTGTGCTGACAGCTTGGAGCCTGCTTGGGATTCTGTGTCTCCCTCTCTCTGCCCCTCTCCTGCTCACACTGTCTCTCTCTCTCTCCCAAAAATAAATAAACATTAAAAAAAATTAAAAAAAAAAAAAAAGAAAATACCACCCATACGAAGTGTCAGTGGGGTCGTGGAGGAACTGGGGTTCTCATACAGAGCTGGTGAAAGCGTGGGTACAACCACCTCAGAAAACACTTTTTCGGGAAACTAAACGTACGCCTGTTACACGATCTAGCCGTTGCACTCCCAAGTATTCACGTAAGACAAACGAAACACAATGTGGATACAAAGATTCGTGCCTACGTGTGGCTTTATTTGTAAGAGCCCCAGACTGGGAACAGCCCCAACCCGCCGGCAGGTGGATGCATACGCAAAGGGAGGTATATTCAGGCAGCGGACCACGACCCGGCAACAGAAAGGAGGGAGCTACGGACACACCCAACCTGGGTGAATTTCAGCATAATTACGCCGAGCCCAACGGAACGGTAGAAAAGCAAGCACACGCTGTTTGATTCCGTTTGTGTGAAATGCTAGAAAACGCAGGCTAATGTGTAGGGACAGAGTACAGATGAGAGGTTGCCTGGAAGCAGGAGAGCAGGGAGGTCAAGAGGCCGGCACACTGAGGGTTTGGGAAGCGGCCAATGTGTTCCCCGTCCACCTGAAACACGCATGGTTCACCGTATGTCAGTTATACTTCGGGAAAGCTGGCGTTAAAAATGAAACAAGCGGGGGGCACCTGGGTGACCGGGTTGGTTGAGCGTCCGACTTTGGCTCAGGTCGTGATCTCGCGGTTTGTGGGTTCGAGCCCCGTGTCGGGCTCTGTGCTGACAGCTCGGAGCCTGGAGCCTGCTTGGGATTCTGTGTCTCCCTCTCTCTGCCCTTCCCCAGCTTGTGTGCACTCGCGCTCTCTCTCTCGAAATAAACATTAAACAATTAAAAAAATATTTTTAAAAAAAAGCGGCCAACAGCACAGCTCAGTCCGGACTGGGGACAGGTGCCGAGGTGCCCATGCACCACGTAGCTGCCCTGGGTGTTAGGTAAACCACCTGCTGGCTGGAAGCAGCTGGCGGCTTTGGCAGAGAGGGCAGCGAAAGCGAAGACGGTAAATGGAGGCTGGGTCGGGGGCAGGGACGTGTATTTGTGCCCTCTGCTCTGTCAGTCACACTGCTCAGCCTGGTGCAGCCTCACCGGGCGAGGCCTCACTCCCATTTCGTTTAACACTTTCTTGGTCCCGGGACCTGCTTCCACCCTCCTTTTCCACCTGCTGTTTTTCACCGAGATGTTTTTTTTTTTTGTTTGTTTTGTTTTAATGTGCTCTCACAAAATGATTAATGGCTTATATTTAATTCACTCAAAGGGACAAGGCTTTCCTGTCTCAGCGTGGTTCCTATTTTCTGACCCGACGCGGCTGTTGTGGCTAACTTGCTGTTCTGTCCCCCGTGGTGTGGGTTCCCTACCTTTAACCTGCTCCCTCTCCCAGGGGCCGGTCACCCAGGTGGCCTCCAAATAACTCACACGCCCAGGAGCAGTACTTTTGGGTCATAAGTGTGTTTCATCGGACTCTTCTGATGTTACATTTGCTCCTGAATATTTGCTAAGGAAATAATTTTTAGCACCCAGGAGAGCATCTCAGTTCGGGATGGGGGGGAAGGGTCTACATGTGTTGCAAAACCCTCCTGGGGTTGCCCCAATTAGCAAATAAAAATAGTTTTCCTGGTTAAATTTGAAATATACGTTTTTTGTATATGTATATTCCTGGGTGGCTCAGGTGGTTAAGCGTCCGACTTCGGCTCAGGTCATGATCTCATGGCTCATGGGTTCGAGCCCCGCATCGGGCTCTGTGCTGACAGCTCAGAGCCTGGAGCCTGCTTCTGAGTTTGTGTCTTCCTCTCTCTCTCTGCCCCTCCCCAACTCATGCCTTGTCTCTCTCTCTCTCTCTCTCTCAAAAATAAATAAACATTAAAAAATTTTTTTAGTATATATATATCCCATACAGTGATTGGGATATATGTATACTTAAAAAGTATTTGTTGTTTATCTGAAACTCAAATTTAACTGGGCATCCCATGTTTTATCTGGTGGCCCTACCTACCTCCAACACGTTAAGATTATTTGATTTCCCAGACCGGG
This sequence comes from Panthera pardus, assembly GCF_024362965.1. NCBI lineage: Eukaryota > Metazoa > Chordata > Mammalia > Carnivora > Felidae > Panthera > Panthera pardus. Next base: position 51,976 of record NW_026526710.1, read on the forward strand.
GAACAGAATCACAGAATCAACCAACACAAAGTCGGGGAAATTCCACAAATGCTCGGTTAGGAGTGATGACATATATTTAGGAAGCCCGTACAACGAAATTACAATAAACGTTTATTGAGCCGCAATTTTCACAATATTTTCATTCTGTTCTGAAATCGGTCTACAAATATCTCTACAGAACACTAAAGCCAGTGATTTAATAAATAAGAGGAATGTATTTAGCATTTTGCAAATAAAAGAAGCCTTATACATTCAGATCTCCATTTGACACGCACAGAATCAGTTTCCCAAGGCTTTAGGCAACTAAAATGCGCACACAGCACAGACACACACACACACCAGCGTATTCAAATCAGATGGGTTTAGATTAAGCGTGAAATCAAATGCTGCATAAAATTTATAACCAGATACACACACAGGATGAACTCAATCACGAACGCACTGTTCCGATAATGGACACGGTTACCTCACTAGTATGATTCCCAGTTAAGAGGGAAATAAAGGATTGCTTCGCTGGATTTTAAGTGAGCACAAATCACCGTCACCATCACAAGAAATCAGTTGAATTGCACGGTACCCAGAGATTGAACACACATGCGAATGTTAAGCTGACACCACAATAAAACCTTGAAATCTGCGAAAAGACGTGGGGACATAGGGTCGATGACACCGTTAGCTGCCACAGGTTTCCCGTAAACGATGCAAATGACCATCAGCTTTTTATGCCACCACAGGGGAAAAAACTGGTCCTGCCGTGTCTCCTGCAAAAAACTCAGGACGCTGAACAAAGCCTGCTTCTCCCAGAGACTGTATATCATACCGACGGCTGTCCGTTACTCATTTTAAGGGTACTATGCTAGACCCTGCAAAAAATAGATAATTCTATCGCTCACCACTCACAAGTGAGGGGCAAAACGTCCAAGACTCAAAGGACCGTAAACAAAACTTTGCGGAATGGAGATCTATTATCATTACTATTTTGATTTGGGGACGAGGGGGTGACACCTCAGGGCCTTAGGAATTCCTGCTAACACAAGCCAGCTGGATGGCCGGAGCTGGCTTTTGGGTTCAGTCGGGCAATTCGAACCCCGTCAGGGAGAAGTTACCAGACGTCCTTCACCTAAAGCATCTTGGGGAGTACCAGGAAGCACAGAAATGAAACGGTTCAGAATTTCCGCTAACGACAAGGCGTATTAACCGTGTTTTTGATGCGTTGGCTTTGGCGTGTTTTTCCTAAGCTGTCCGTGAGGCCGCTGAATCGGAGGCAGACCGGCAATCAAGGTGGTTTACGCCTTCCCCCCCCCCGAGCCAGCCCTCACGGGCGTGCAAAGTCACATCACAACCCTCCCGACCACTGCCCCCCAACCTGCACGTCCGCGCCTGGCACCCGGTAGGGCATGTTCAAACCCGTTGCTTCCTCCCACCGCGGTGACGGAGTCCAGACACACACCCACTCCGCGTCCCGACCCCGTGTGAGGCTTCGCGAGGCCCTGCAAGGCATGCTGCGGCCAGGTGCTTTAGGGAACCGTGCCGAGAACCTTCTCTCAATGGGATTGGCCCCCGTGCTGTCACCCAGGTCACCTTCGTAAATGAAGACCCCGGCACAATTCACAAGAGCAGCTTTCAAGAAATTCTGTTGCTGCGTTTTGCCCCCAGAAGTGATGTGGGTTATCACGGAAACATGAGGCCAAGACTCCCCCCCCCCCCCTCCACCGGAAGCCAGGGGATGCTGATCTTGACCAGTACGGGGAATGCCTTTGTGGAGGGCTGACGTACCACGAAGCGTCTTCGCCAGCACGTCAGGGAACAGGTCCCTCTGGACACAGACCCCAGAAGATCCACTCAAGTCCAGCAATTTTGAGATGGCCGGTCCTTCTCCTTTTCTGTCCTTGGCGTTGGTTGTTACTGAGGCACTGGAAAATAAAAACTAGTCGAGTTTAAGATCTCTAGAAAACAGAGTCTTAATTTGAACCCATCCACGGTCGTTTCTGTCAGGGTTTTCTAGATCACACTGAATATGAAGTGTCGCGCTAATAGGTCCTACAACCCGGAAGACATTAAAAAAAGGTTTCTCTTCCAGGTATGAGATGTGGTACAAAAATACATTTTTTTTTTCCCATGTACAAAAGAGAGAAAAAAGAAAGACACGGGGAGTAGTGGGAAAGGCCAAGTACCCTAACAAGCTTCCGTGGAGCGGAGAGAGAGGAAACGAAATCCCCAACTATTCGGGGTTAAGACGAGGCCCCAAAACAAAAGTCAAATGGATGCGTTAAAAAGCAGGCGTTGTTCAGACCGAACGTCCACGGTTTCTACCAGAATTCCAAAGAATGTTCTGCCCTGAAGTGATGCTCCTTTTTAACTGTAGGTGCTTTCATTACAAATAAAGCCATCTTTCATCGCAGTGCATGAAACTGCAAGGCTGGCCTCAGAGAGCCCAACCCTTGGCTAATGGGGTGGAAACAGCGCATGTGACCAACAGCGATTTCTACCTGCTGCTTACGGCCTCCGCGCGCCAGTGCCCAGGTGCACGCGCCTCCCTTGGTTTACCGGAAGTGAAAACGGTTTGACCCCAACACAGCACGGTGCCTTTCAGGGTTCGCGGGGGAAGGCGGCTGGGGGAACAGAGGGGATATTCCAGTGACAGTTTAGGACTTACAAGCTGTGTGCAGAGAACGCCAGTTCTGCCCTGGCCAGCACAAGCAAAGCAATGCTTTGGGATCTCAACACGCCCGATGCACGAGAGCCAAACGCACAAGAGGAAGGCAGGCCGGGATGGCCTCCCCGGGGCTATTTCTTATACCCCTTGTGCTAAAAGAGATTTGCCTCCAAGATTCTGACTGCAATGGCTTCGGGCTCCAAATGCCCCTGGAGAAAGGTTTGCCCCGGGGCAGACCTCGGAAAACACGTATGCGTTTCAGGAAGCGAACCGAATGCTGCAAAGGTTGGGTCCCGTTACGTGCACCTCACACAGAGAGGTTTCGTAAACATTCTCAGAAACATCCGCTCCGGTTTTCCGGATACTTGCATCCAGCAGTAAAACTTCACGGAAACCGCACAGGAGTTAGCAGACAGCTGAGTGTTTCTCCGGAACGATGGGTGGACCGTGGAGTCTTGGTTCTACCCGATCCAACTGGGGGTGGGGGGGTCTCTGCAAATCTGCGTACAGAGGCTCTGTCGGGGGGCCGCCGGGGCACGTAGGTGGGCAGGGAAGGATTGTGGCAGCCAGACCTCCCTTTCCTTGTTCATGTGTTGCCTGATGCTTACCAACAGGCCTGGGGGGGGGGGGGGGGCTACACTGGGCCGCGTGCATCGACCCCTGATCCAGCCTCGCAAGGCGCCCCTGTCGAGGACCCCCATCGCTGTCTGCCCGGTATGTCCCTCTCTGCCCCTAGGCACCGCCGAAAATGAGGGCACCACAGACTTCACACAGAAAGCACATAACACGTGTGTCGTAAAAATTTCAGGAAAAAGAATTCGGATCTTCTCCAAGGCGTGTTTATTGCTGCTTACTGCTCCTGAGAATGCCTGATAAGCAGCAAGAGACTTGAAAATGTTATTAGCTGCTAGAGTTTGTTTTAATTCCGAGGTCCTGAGTCAACCCACACTACAGTGACACAAATAAAAACCCTTGAGAGCGTACCTTTTCTCTACAGGTCTAGCTGGCAAATGGTGATACCGGGGCATCAGATAGACTCCGGACAGGGGGAGTTTTGCCACTCACCCAGGTAGCTCTCGGCATCGAACTCCAAAGACATTTCTTTGCTTGGTCCTTGGATCTTCCCTTACAAAACGCGGAGGTTAAAATACATCAAAGTTCAGAAAGGGAAAACAAAAACAAAAACAAAAACAAACGATCTCAGGGTTGCTATGAATAACGATCTCTTTCTCCATTTAGAAATATAATTGACGGGGGCCTGGCTGGGGTCACGAGGACCCAGAAGATGTTTAGTTTCGTCCTGGACCCCAACCACCCACATCCAGAAACAACGACATCTATCAGCTAAGTCACCGTCAACCAAAAATGACATAAAACGAAGTTCACGGTTTTGGAACATGAGAAGAACGCACACAGACCTCACCCACCAATCCCTATGCCGTGACAACAAACAGTGACACTGGAACTCTTCGTCTAAAATGTCCGATTAGCATATTCTTCCCCTCAGTGTAAAGTTTTATTAAACTTGACTCGATCTGCCTTTATTAAAAAACCTTACAAAAGATGTATTTAAGTGCTTGAAAAAATTAACTTTATGCACTATGCACAGATAAACTCTTACCATACAGCTAATATGGTTATATCCTTTGTTTTAAAAAATACCTCTTCCCCCACTAACGACCCTCGGCGGGTAGTTCCGCATACACGATCCTGTCATTCCTCTGGGAACGTGTCCTAGGGGTTGACACGTGGCCGGAAATACCCTCGCAAAGCGCCCCCGGTTCCTGCTCGGGAATGTTTATTAGGACTGCTTGGGGTTTGCTGTTCTTTTCTTCCTTCTTCTTTTTTGCTTCCTGAGGCAGGGCGCTGGTACGGGGGGACCCGGCCGGCCGGCTGATTGTCACTTGCCGTTGGTGCGGTCGAGACTCTCCAGCACTTTGTTGAGGCGGATGTTGAGCAGTCTGACCTGGTTCTCTAGGTGCTCCAGCTTCTCCTCCACGCTGGGGCCACTGGGGCTGCTGCGCCAGTAGAAGCCCATGGGCCCGGTCATGAAGTAGATGGCCACCACGAAGCACAGGGGCAGGACTGCGTTCTCCGGCTCCCCCTCGTACTTGTGCAGGACGTAGACGCAGGACATGGAAAACAGGATGACCCGGGCGATCCAGAAGAAGCGGCCGAACACCACGTGCAGGAGGCTGAAGGTGAAGCCCAGCGTCAGAGACAGGAACCAGTAGGCCAGGAGGACGACGCCCACCAGCAGGAGGGCGCGGGCCGGGCTGTTGGCCACCGAGGCCGGGCTGAAATACTGGGACAGGTTCGACACTGCGGAACAGAAAAGAGGGACAGCGGCGGGTCAGCACGAGCCGGGGGCTTCTCTGCAAGTGGGGCGCGGGGGTGCGCTGGGTCTCCGCCCTACGCGTGTAAAGTCCGCGGCCTCTTTATCCTTCACGCGAAGCCCTGGGGGAAGGCAGGGCACCCTCCGAGGCCACCCGCCGCATCCTGAGTTGAAAACACCTTTCGTGGCAGGGCAGAGCTTACGAGCCCGTCCTCTATCTCCTTCCTTCCTGTCTCCCATGGTAGCCAACGCCCAGGTGTAGGCTGGGTGCGTGGCTGCCTAGGAGGAAGGCGTTTCCAGCCTCCCTTGAAGCTCCGAGACTAAGCTCTGGTCAAGGAGATACTTTGTGGTGGCTTTGTGGGGTCTTTCCTAAAAGTAGCAGGAATGTGCCCTTTCTCTCTTCTTCTGCCTGCTGCGATGGAGATGCGATGGCGGGAGTGGGAGCGGCTATATTGGGCCATGAGGTAAGGGAAGTCACCTAAGCCATAAGACGGACGGTGCCTCGGTCCTGAGGCCCTCGTGCTGCAAAGCCACCTCCCTGCCTAACCACCTACCTGTGAACACTGACACAGCTTTATTGAGATATAACTGACAAAAAGCACTGTATAAGTTCAAGAGCATGACTCATTACATAGATTGTGAAATTATTAGCACAATAAATTTAATGAACATCCATCACCTCATATGGACACAAAAAAAAAAAAAAAGAGAGAAAAAAAATGCTTTTTTTTCTCGTCCTGAGAACTCTTAGGATCTACTACTCTCTTAATAACTTTCATATATACCATAGAGCAGAGTTAACTGCAGTCCTCACTTTCTAAATTACACCCCCGGTGCTTACTTATCTTATCACTAGAAATTTGTACCTTGACCCTCTTATTCCAGTTCCCGCACCCACTATCACCCACCTCTGACTACAAATCTCATCTCTTTTTCTATGAGTTGTTGTTGTTGCTGTTTTTTTTTTAACTTTATTTTTATTTTTGACAGAGAGAGACAGGCAGAGCATGAGTGGGGGAGGGGCAGAGGGAGAGGGAGACCCAGAATCCGAAGCAGGCTCCGGGCTCCGAGCTGTCAGCACAGAGCCTGACGCGGGGCTCGAACTCACGGACCGCGAGATCGTGACCTGAGCCGAAGTCGGACGCTCAACTGACTGAGCCCCCCAGGTGCCCCTGCTGGTTTTTTTTTTTTTTTTAAGATTCTTCATATAAGGGAGATTATCAGGTATTTGTCTTTCTCTGACTTGTTTCACATGCCATAATGCCCTCGAGGTCCATCCAAGTTGTCACAAATGGCAGGCAGGATTTCCTTCTCTTTTATGGCCGAATAACATTCCACGGTGTGTGTGTGTGTGTGTGTGTGTGTGTGTGTGTGTGTCACTTCTTCACTGCCTCAATTTACAATCCCACCACCAGTGCACAAGGAAGGGCTCCTTTCGGTCCGCGTCCTTGCCAGCATTTGTAAACTCTTGTCTTTTTGATAATGGTCATTCCAGCAGGTGCGAGATAATGTGTTTCTCGATTTGCATTTTCCCGATGAGTGATGTTGAACACCTTTTTATGTAACTGTTGGCTATCTGTTCTTTTGGGTTTTTAAAAAATGTTTACTTATTTATTTTGAGAGAGCATGCACACGAGTTGGGGGAGGGCCAGAAAGAGGAGAGAGAGAGGATCCCAAGCAGCCTCCACTCTGTCAGCACACAGCCCGACACGGAGCTCGGTCCCAACAACCGTGAGATCATAACCTGAGCCGAAATCAAGAGTTAACTTCCAGGTTAATCAGACTGTGGGTTTCTCGCTATTGAGTTGTAGGAGCTCTTTATAGATTTTGGTTATTAACCCCTTAATAGATACGTGGTTTACAAATAGTTTTTCCCATTCCATAGGTACTTTCTTTTTTTAAAAAAAATTTTAAAAATGTTTTTATTTATTTTTGAGACAGAAAGAGACAGAGTACAAGCGGGGGTGGGGGGCGCAGAGAGAGAGGGAGACACAGAATCCGAAGCAGGCTCCAGGCTCCGAGCTGTCAGCACAGAGCGCGATGCGGGGCTCGAACTCATGAACTGCGAGATCATGACCTGAGCCGAAGTCGGAAGCTCAACCGACTGAGCCACCCAGGCGCCCTGGTACTTTTCATTTTGTGATGGTTTCTTCTGCTGTGCAGAAGTTTCTGGGTTTGAGTAGTACTACTTGTTTACTTTTGCTTTTGGTGTCAAATCCAGCAAATCATCGCCAAGACTGATGTCAAAGAGCTTTATGGAGTTTTATGGTTTCTGGCCTTACATTTAATAAGTCTTTCATACATTTTGAGTTAATTTTTGTGAGTGGTATAAGGTAGGGGCCTCGTTTCATTCTTTTACGCGTGCATATCCAGTTTTCCCAGCACCATCTACTAAAGTGACCGTCTTTTCTCCATTGAGTATTCTTGGCTCCCTTGTCAAATTTTAGTTGACCACGTATCCCTGGGGTTTATTTCTGGGCTCTCAATTCTCTTCCATTGGTCTACGTGTCAGTTTTTATGCTGGCACTATAGTGTTTTGGTTACTGTTTTGGTTACTATTTTGGTTCCTAAGGCTTATAATACAACTTGAAATCAGGAGGTGTGGCGTTCTTTTCTCAGGATTCCTTCGGCTGTTCCTTTGGCTTCTGCAGTTTCATGTAAATTTTAGGATTTTTTTTCCCCACATCTGTAAAAAAAAGCCATTGGAACCTTGATAGGGATTGCACTGAATCTGCAGATGGCTTTGGGTAAATAACAGACATTTTGACATTAATTCTTCCAATCCATGAACATGGGATAATTTTCCATTTATTCACGCTGTCTCCGATGCCTTTCGTCGATGTCTTACGATTTATCTTTCACCTCCTTGATTAAGGTTATTCCTAAGTATTTTATTGTTTTTGATGCTATTGTAAATGGGATCATTTTATTTCTTTTTCAGATACATTCATCGTTAGGGTATAACAATACTGCTGATTTTTGTATGTTAATGTTGCACCCTGCAACTTTACTGAATTCATTGATCAGATCTAACAGTGTTTTCGTGGAGTCTCTAGGATTTTCTATGGATAAATCATGCCACCTGCAAACAGATAATTTTACGTCTTCTTTTCCAATTCTGATGGCTCTCGTGTTTTAAGAATAAACATTCTTCTCAAAGTCAACACTATGGGGCGCCTGGGTGGCTCAGTCAGTTAAGCGTCCGACTTCGGCTCAGTCCGTGATCTTGCAGTTCGTGAGTTCGAGCCCCACGTCGGGCTCTGTGCTGACAGCTGGGAGCCTGGAGCCTGCTTAGGATTCTGTTTCTCCCTCTCCCTCTGCCCCTCCCCCACTCATATTCTGTCTCTCAAATGTTAAAAATGTTAAAAAAACAACAACAATGGGGCACCTGGGTGGCTCAGTCGGTTAAGCGTCCGACTTTGGCTCAGGTCATGATCTCACAGTTTATGAGTTCAGGCCCCACGTCGGGCTCTGTGCTGACAGCTCAGAGCCTGGAGCCTGCCTCAGATTCTGTGTCTCCCTCTCTCTCTGCCCATCCCCTGCTCATGCTCTGTCTCTCAATAATAAATAAATGCTAAAAAAAAAAATTAAAACAACAACAACAAATTTCATTATGATTTTCTACTTAAATATACCTCATATTTCCAGGCTAATTTTTCTTAAATTTTTTTTATAAATTATTTTTAATGTTTATTTATTATCGAGAGACAGAGAGACACAGAGTGTGAGCAGGGGAGGGGCAGAGAGAGAGGGAGACACAGAATCCCAGGCAGGCTCCAGGCTCTCAGCTGTCAGCACAGAACCCGACACGGGGCTCGAACTCGTGAACTGCGAGATCATGACCTGAGCCGAAGTCAGTCGCCTGACCAACTGAGCCACCCAGGCGCCCCAAACATTTTCTTTTTTTAAGTAGTCTCAATTTTTCAGAGGGGTTTTGGGTTCACGGAAAAATTAAGCGAAAGATATAAATTAATTAATTTATTTATTTTTATTTATTTTTTTATTTTAGAGAGAGAGAGCATTGTGTGCAGGTGGAGGGGGAGGGGCAGAGAGAGAGAGAGAGAGAGAGAGAGAGAGAGAATCTTAGACAAGCTCCATACTCAGCATGGGGTCCGACTTAGGGCTTGATCCCAGACCCTGGGATCATGACCTGAGTCAAATTCACGAGTTGTACCCTTAACCAACTGAGCCCCCCAGGCGCCCCAATATAAATTAATTTTTAAACATTGTTATTATTAATTCGTTTAGAAATAGCAATGAACCCAGGGAAGTGGGTGGGGGGTGGGCTAAATGGGTGATTGGTACTAAGGAGGGTACTTGGTTTTTGTTTTTGTTTTTAATTTTTTTTCAATGTTTATTTATTTTTGACAGAGAGAGAGAGAGACAGAGCGTGAGTGGGGGAGGGGCAGAAGAGAGGGAGACACAGAATCCGAAGCAGCTCCAGGCTCCAAGCTGTCAGCACAGAGCCCGACACAGGGCTTGAACTCACAGACCGCGAGATCCTGACCTGAGCCGAAGTCGGTGGCTCAACCGACTGAGCCACCCAGGCGTCCCAGGAGGGTACTTGTTATAATGAGCACTGGGTATAATACGTGATGAATCACTAAATTCTACTCCCGAAACCAGTATTACAGACTATATGTTAACTAACTAGAATTTAAATAAAAATTTGGAAAAAAAATAACAAGGGACCCATTACAGGCTAACACAAATAATATATTTTTCGAGAAGAATAACTGATCTCCAAAACAGAACCAAAAAATCCCGATGATGGAAACAGTGAGATGTTCTGCATTTTTACAACTCTTGTGTTGGTTTTTTTTTTTTTTTTTTTTAATATCTGGGCTGTTAGGAGAGAGCTTGATCCTCATATCTGGTTTTGAATTCACAGAAACAGAATGTCAGCCACAAACGTGGGCCACGGATAGATTTTAAACATTTCTCGGGGCGCCTGGCTGGCTCAGTCCATAGAGTATGCAACTCTTGATCTTGGGGCTGTGAGTTTGAGCCCTGTGTTGGGTGTAGAGATTACTTAAGAATAAAATCTTTGTTTTATTTTATTTTTAAAGTTCATTTATTTATTTTGAGAGAGACAGCGAGCACAGGTCGGGGACGGTCAGAGAGAAGGAGAGACAGAATCCCAAGCCGACGTCACACCATCAGCACAGAGCTTGATGCGGGGCTCGAACTCACGAACAGTGAGATCATGACCTGAGCCGAAGTCAGACGCTTAACTGACTGAGCCACCCAGGCACGCTTAAAATACCTACTTTAAATAAATAAATGAATGATTAACAAAACAAACAAATATTTCTAGTAGCCACATTAAAAAGGGCAAAAAAGAAATAGGCAAAATTAACATTAAGACATTTAGCCCAACAGGGGCGCCTGGGTGGCTCAGTTGGTTAAGTGTCTGACTCTTGATTTCGACTCAGGTCACGATCTCACAGTTGGTGACTTTGAGCCCCGGCATGGGGCTTTCTGCTGTCAGCGAGGAGCCTGCTTGAGATTCTGCCTCTCCTCTCTCTCTGCCCCTCCTCTACTTACATGCACACTTGGTGTGATCTCTCTCTCTCTCTCTCTCTCTCAAAATAAATGAATAAACTTAAAAAAAAAAAAAAGATATTTAGCCCAACATATGCAACATATTATCAACGTGGAATTGATACATTGAAGGATCCCTTGAATGCCTGGCCTCACACAGGTTGCTGGAGAAGGGGGGACCTCACGGTTCCCCTGAGGGGCCTGAGGAACCCCCTCCAGGGTTCCTCAGAGCATACTTTGAGAACCACCGGACTAGCCTATGTATATCTGAAGCTACATACCACGTGTTATTATCAGGGTAACAAGGGGCTGAGTTAGGTGACCAGCGAGGACAAGGACCCTCGGTGGGGGTGGATCTAGGACTAGGGCCGAGAATGTTGACACAGGCACGACCTCGCTGAAACCCGCGCTGCAATCCAGCGAGGGGGGTAAGAAGCAGTGTGCCTCGCCAGACGCCCTAAAAATCGCACCTAGAACATGAGCAACTCATCACTCCTGCCTGAATCCGCTTCCCGGAACTGCCACAACAAAGCAGCACAGGCCGAGCGGCTTAGGCGACGGGAACGTACGTATTCGCACACAGTCTGAGGTCAAGGCGTCGGCAGGGTGGCGCCTTCTGAGGCCGCCGGGGGGACAGCCCGTCCCAGGCCCCTCCCCAGCCTCGGGGGGGGGGGGGGTGTGGGCGATCCGTGGTCTTCTTGACTCGTGGGAGCATCCCCCTGACTCTACCTTGGTCTTCAGGTGGCCTTCTCCCCGGGGCCGCTGGGTCCGAGCTCCCCGCGAGGTCACCGGTCCTACCGGATTAGGGGTCCACCCCGATTCAGAGCCAGGGGAAAGCCGGCTGTGTGTGCAGCCGGACACAGACGGCCCTCGGCGTGGGGAATCGAGCCTGGGTGGGTCCCACAGCGGCCTGACAATGACTTTTCGCAGCGGATCCCCTCCGTAAGCCGTGAAGGGGTCACAAGGTGTTTCCCGCGGGCCCACGCGCTGCTCTGATGGCTCCGCACAAATTGTCATCTGGTCCTCACGACGTGCTGATGACACGTAGCGTTTTCCACATGGGGGGGGTGGGGCTCAGGCACACAGCATGACTTGCCCCGGGTCCCGCAGCGAGGACAGGGCAGAGACAGAGTAAACCGCCTGATGCAGGGACGAGGCTTTAAGTCCATCCTTCCAACTCCTTCCCGGAAGAGTGACTTGAGCCGCCGGGCCTAGAGCAGGCCAACGCCACGGTGTCCGTTATGGGAGCCATCGGCCACGTGTGGCCACTGAGCGCTTGAAACGTGGCAGGTCTGAACTGGGATGTGCTGTGTCAAACACGGCTGGATCACGAAGGCCTCACACCCCCCCCCCCCCAAAATGTAAAGACGCCTCATTAATAATGCCACACGCTTCCCACACGTTGAGATGACAGGAGTTTGAATCTCTCGGGTTAACCGAAATACCTTATTAAGTTAGTGTCGCCGGTTTTTTACTTTTTTTAACATGGTAACTAGAGCATGTGACATCATCTGGCGCTCTCTTTGTACCGGACGGCTCTGGCTAAGGAGGCTCCACTTTAACCGGTACCCCGAGAGATTCTGGAGACAGGAATTAGAGGATTGTGCTCACGGAGACCTTTTGCACCAGAACATCCAACTTCGGAACGCTATTTCCCGTAAAGCCTCCTGCGTGCTCAGACTTCTAAGCAGAAGCTGAAAATCCCAAAGGCCTCTGGTTGCTTTGAAGTTTATGCGCCAAACACAAGGGGAGAACATGACGTGGGAGGGGTTCTTTCACCTCCGGAACGTGCCAGCTGCCCTCCCCACGAACGCAAGCATGTGGGGCCTCTGCGGGATGACTCTGCTCTGGTCCCCTCCCAGGTAATCAGGAGGCTGTCTCCACCGCAGCTTTCCGCTCCAAGCTGCATGCAACTTTTTGCAATCAGGTTTGCTTCTCCGGGGCTCCTTGTTGGCCAGGGATGGAAATACCGAGAGTTTAACAATCTGGGCGAGTGGCGAATACGGATTCCGAGCGGGATTGCACACAGTTGCCATATCTGGGTTGTGTGTTGGCTCAGCCCGACTCCCAGGAGGCTGCAAATGGCATTGCTAGAGCATTGGGACTGTGTCGTCTTGCCCGCTGGGGGCCAGAATTCTGAAATCAAGGTGTGGGCAGGGCCGTGCTCCCTGAGCGCTCAGAGGGAGTCCCTCCTGCCTCTTGCGGCTCCTGGGGGCTCCAGGCACCCTTGGCTTGTGTCCACGTCCCTCCAGTCTCTGCCTCCGTGTCCATAGGGCCATCTCCTCTCTGTGTGTTTGTCTCTGTGTCCCAATTTCCCTCTTCTTACAAGGACACCAGACACTGTCTGCTGGGATTTAGGAGCCACTCTAATCCAGGATAGACCCCATCTTAACTTGATCACATCTGCAAAGACTCCATTCCCAAATAAGGTCACATTCATAGATACTGGAGCTTTTGGGGTACTTTTGGGGGGACGCAAGTGAACTCCCACCAGCAGCGAAGCAGAGGGGCCAAGAGTCCTCCAACTTTTATTAATGACGGGACCCTGTCCACCAGAGGCAGAGTGAGGTGGAGGGTGCAGCCTGGGGGAGATGGGCAAAACCCTGCTCATAGGAGCTGATTCCGGAAGAAATGTGGGCAATAAACATATACACACGCGTGTGCAAGCTGCGGAACATTACAGCTGACAAGGGATTGTAGGCGTGAGAACAGGGTCCCTGTACATAGGGTAGTCAGGATGGGCTCCCTGGAGGAGGTGTCATGTACCAGAGACCCAAGGATGGGAAAGACCTGAGCAGACAAAGGGCTGAGGGCCTGCTCCCAGTGGGGAACACCTAAAGGAAACAAACATGTGTCCGAGGACAGGACGGAGGCCGGGGCTGGGTGGGGAGGCTGGGCAGATCCTTGGAGCCGACGGTCCCCATGGGAGCACTGTGTCAATTCCAAGAGCAACAGAAGTCACTGGGCAGTTTTAAGGTGAACGACTTAACCTGACTGATCCTTTTTTTTTTTTTTTAATCACTCTGTGCAACAAAAGAACTAATAAAAACTAAAACCACCCTGGCTGGTTTGTTGAGAAGGAACCACAAGGGGCCAAGAGAGGACACGGAATTAGGAAGTGTGCAGGAACGGGTTAACACGGCAGGCCCGAGTCTGCTCTCTAGAAAGAGGTGCCGGAAAGGATTAATATGGCCCTTGGCTGACATCTGGGAACTTGGGTTTCTGGAGTGTGATACAGTGATTTATAAGAAGTATATGTGGGGCGCCTGGGTGGCTCAGTCGGTTAAGCGGCCGACTTCGGCTCAGGTCACGATCTCGCGGTCCGTGAGTTCGAGCCCCGCGTTGGGCTCTGTGCTGACAGCTCGGAGCCTGGAGCCTGTTTCAGATTCTGTGTCGCCCTCTCTCTGACCCTCCCCCATTCATGCTCTGTCTCTCTCTGTCTCAAAAATAAATAAACGTTAAAAAAAAAAAAGCGTATGTATATATATATATATATATATATATATATATATATATATATATATATATATATATTTGGTCTTTGTCCCCATTCCTGGCACAGAGCTCCTCCTAGAACCTTTGGATTAATTCTTAACAGGGTCCTTTCGGCCACACCTGAGTATGTGTTGACACAGTGACCTCTGGACAGGCCCTGAGGATGGGGGACCAGGAGAACCCATCGTGAGGAGAAGGATGGAATTTCAGACCCATCCCCTGACCTCCAGGGAGGGGAGAGCGGCTGAAGGCTGAGTCAGTCACCGACGGCCAATGGCTTCATCAATCGTGCCCGTGTGACAGAGCCACCACAAAAACCCGACAGGAGCTTCTGGGATGGGGAGCTCAAGGAACACCAAAGCTCCGTGCGTCTTCCTACAGAACGCACCCGAACATCTCCTCCATCGGGCTGTTCCTGAGTTACATCCTCCTGCAATAAACTGCTAAGCTAGTAAGTGGTGTTCTGGAGTTCCGTGAGCCGCTCTGGCAAATTAATCAAACCCAAGGAGGGGGAACCTCCGATCTAGAGCCACTTGCTTGGTCAGAAGCACGGGGGGGCTTGCAACTGGTATCTGAAGAGGGAGGAGGGGCAGTCCTGCGGGATGAGCCCTGACCCCGTGGGCTCGCTCTGACATTATACCTCCAGGTAGCCGGGCTCAGAATTCAGTTCAATTCGTGGGACGCCTGGTCAACTCACAGAGAGTTGAATTATCTGCTTGGGGGGTGGAAAGAACACAGGTAGTGGAGGGGGCTTCCCCCCATTCCCTGATAATGGGGGCTCCCTGTGCCTGGACTATTTGCACACATTCTGTGGTTTATGCTGACCACCTGCTTTCCCGCGGGGTGTCGGGAATTTTGGCAGGTGCCGGGCAGAAGGTGCCCACATGACCAGCCTCTAAGAAACACCCTGGGCGCAGCGTCTCTAACGGGCTTCCCTGGTGGATGACGACTTTACACGCATCACCACAAATTGCTGCTGGTGGAATTAGGGTTTCCTGTGGGGCTCCCACCGGCCTGTCCCCTTTTGCTGAGGGTGCTTTGTGTCCTTGCACTGGAATAAATCACAGCCGTGAGCATGACGATAACACTGAGTCCTGAGTCCTCCTGGTGATTCACCGAACCTGGGGGTGGTCTTGGGGCCTCAACACAGGCGGCTGCAGACTTCCTGGCGGGAGAGGTGGCAGCCTGGACCAGGGCCGAGTCCTTGAATTCAACCGTTCCAGCAGTAGCCTCCTGATTCCGCACAGAGCAGCAACTCCCACGGCAGGCCAGTTCGGCAGCGTTCTAGGCACGGCTCTGGGACCGCCTCAAGCTCTGTATGAAATCCCTTTGTGCCTAAATAACTGTAGGTAGGAGTTTGTGATGGGTCCCAACACCCCGGAGGCCCCACCTCTGGTCTTTGCAGTTTGCCTGGGGGCCGACGAATCAGCCCTACCCACACGTACCTTACCCTAAACAGCATCTGTGAATCTCAGTTTTGACGGGCCATTTCTTTATGCAACTATCACAATAAAAAATGTTCATTTGTGGGGCACCTGGGGGGCTCAGTCAGGGAGGCATCCGACTCTTGATTTTGGCTCAGGTGACGTTCTCACGGTTCGTGAGTTCAAGCCCCACATCGGGCTCTGTGCTGACAGTGCAGAGCTGGCTTGGGATTCTCTCCCTCTCTCTCTGGCCCTCCCCCGCTCACACTGTCTCTGTCTCTCTGTAAATAAGTTAGCAAACCTTAAAAAAAATTTTTTAAGTGTTCATTTGTGTCCTCACTACCACCCCCCCACCAAGGGGTCCTGTGTGCCGCCCATCATGGGTACTGCGTCCACACTTTGATAACCACTCGAATAAAACAGCACCTTCAATGAATGCCTTCCCCCCAGCACCACGTACCATCGAGTCCGAGAACATCCAAGAGCTCCATCCAAACTTTCCACAGCGTTTCGATGAACATGTCCACCCCCAGCACGAACCTCTCGGTCAGCCTGGTCAGGAACTGCAAAAACAAGAGAGTGGTCACTACCACTGACTGGGACAACGCGCCCTTCTCCTGGTCCAGCCAGGCCCATTGGTTTACGCGTTAGTGGGAAAACAGAGGCGGCCAGTGATGAAGGACACAGCAGGAGTGGCCGAGTAGCCTGGGCACAGACATGAGCTTGGTAGGCCAGGAGCTGGGCGAAATCTGGTCAGGCCTCCTCCTCCACGGGCCAAGGGGGAGACGGGAGGTCCCCACAAAGCTGATCCACTCCACCTCTGACTTCTCCTGAAGCCCTCTTGCCCACGTCAGGCTCAAGGTCTCCTTCTTTTCTCTGCCTGATTTCTCACCTTTATCTTTTATTTATTTTTTTAATGTTTATTTTTGAAAGAGAGAGAGAGAGAGAGTGTGTGTGTGAGCACGAATGGGGGAGGGGCAGAGAGAGGGAGACACAGAATCGGAAGCGGGCTCCAGGCTCTGAGCCGTCAGCACAGAGCCCGAGGCGGGGCTCGAACTCACAAACCGCGAGATCATGACCTGAGCCGAAGGCAGACGCTTAACCGACTGAGCCACCCAGGCGGCCCTGGTTTCTCATTTTTAAATGATGGGAGTTTCCGCCCCCTCCCATTCCGCCTGGACGTTGGGTGCTGCCTCCTGGGACAGGAAGGGTGGGAGGGCGGTGGCTCTCACATGTGAGCTGTATCACATCTCCTGGGCATGAGGGAAACCCTAGAGACCCATGTCCACCTGGCTTTAAGGACCCGGGTCCTCGGAGGGCTTCCTGATCTCTACAGGGGATTCCAGAGAAACACCAGGCTGGAGGAACAGCTCAATGAGGTGTAGTCTCATCCATCCGGTTATTATTTTTAATAAGTGCTATTCTGTACACATGGTATAAAACTCAAAGTTGCAAATGGGAAGTCAGTGAAAACTAACCTTCCCGTCTTACTCCCCATAATGCAAATCTCCTTCTGGAGGCTCTGTCGTTATTCTGTGGCTTCCCTTTGATGCGCCGGGGGAGTAGCAGCAGACAAACATTCTTCCTCCAACCGCCCGTGACTATGCACGGTTTTCTCACGTGACACTCTGCCTCAGACCGTACAGAGCTGCCTTGTTCTCCTTAGAGATGTTTGAGCGATCCCCTACCCATGGACACCTAGGCTATTCCCACCCACGCTATTGCAGCAAAGGGGAGTGACACAGGGGAGCCCTGTACTTGTGCACTTTGGCTCACATGAGGGCGATCAATGCCTTGGAGTGAAATGGCTATTGTTTTTAAGTTATTTATTTATTTAGAGACAGAGGGCACAAGTGGGGGAGGGTCAGAGAGGGAGAGAGAGAATCTCAAGCAGGCTCTGCGCTGTCAGCGCAGAGCCCGACGTGGGGCTCGAACCCACGAACCATGGGATCGTGACCTGTGCCGAAATCAAGAGTCAGACACTTAACCGACTGAGCCACCCAGGAGCCCTGGCTACAGCATTTTGAATCAGACCTTAGGACTGGATCACCGCTCCAGGGCGCAAGGGGAAAGAGAGCAGGGTTGAATCAGCCACCGGGAGAGACAGGACTCCAGTAACCTCCGTGCTAGTTCTGTGGCTTGGCTGAGAGCGCGTGTGGCTGAGTTTAAGGGCCTGGGTTCAAATCCCAGCTCTGCTTCTTACTGCTAGCTACGTAGCCACGGGTGTGTGTGTGTGTGTGTGTGTGTGTGTGTGTGTGTGTGTGTGTGTGTATACACACATATAATACGTATCAGAGCTCCCGCTAACTAAATGCATGTATTAGTATCTACCCCAACTGGTTATTTTAGCATTAAGCGGGATACTCATATGAAATGCCTCGAGCACACGGTAAATGGTCAAAATTCCCACCGACATCCCATACTCGCACTGAGCCCTGACCCCAGAGCACGTCCTGCAAGGAATCATCCTTTTCTCCTTAGGTCATCACACTGAAGGGATTTGTACACGTAAAGCCCACGTGGCCATCAGCTGACGGATGGAGAAACAAAGCCCGGTCCATCCATACAGTGGGATGTTGTTTGGCCATAAAACGGAATGAGTTACCATGAGCTTCCACGTCAGTGAACCTTGAAACACGATGCTAAGGGAAAGAAGCCGGACGCAAAAGACCACATATCGTACGATTCCATCTGTATGAAAAGTCCAGAGGAGGCAAACCCACAGAGGCAGAAAGTCGACTGCTGGTTGCCAGGGGCTGTGATAGCTAAAATTTCTTTTAGCAGTGAGGAAATGTCCTAACATCGACTGTGGTAGTGATTGCACAGCTCTGTGGTCGGACTAACGAGGACCGAACGGTACACTTTAAGGGGGTGGATTGTAGAACACGTGAATTATACCTCGATGAAGCTATTTTGAAATGGGAGGGTAAAAAAATATACAATGGAAGAGCTGGCATTAAAAACAAAAACAAAAACAAAAACAAAAACAGGGATGGGAATGCAAACTGGTGCAGCCACTCTAGAAAACAGCGTGGAGTGTCCTCAAAAAATTAAAAATAGAACCACTCTACGACCCAGCAATCGCACTACTAGGTATCTATCCAAGGGAAACAGATGTGCTGTTTTGAAGGGACACACGTACCCCCGTGTTTATAGCAGCACTATCGACGATAGCCAAAGTATGCAAAGAGCCCAAATGTCCACCGATGGATGAATGGATAAAAATGTGATATATATACAATGGAGTATTACTCGGCAATCAAAGAGAATGAAATCTTGCCATTTGCAACTACGTGGATGGAACTGGGGGGTATTATGCTAAGTGAAATTAGTCAGAGAAAGACAAAAATCATATGACTTCACTCATATGAGAACAAACAGAGGGTTGCTGGAGGGGTTGTGGGGCGGGGGCGGGGAATGGGCTAAATGAGTAAGAGGCATTAAGGAATCTATTCTTGAAATCATTGTTGCACTATATGCTAACTTTGATGCAAATTAAAAAATTTTTAAAAACAAAAAAACTAACAAAAAACAACAAAAAGACAACAGGGTGTCTGGCTGGCTCAGTCGGTAGAGCATGCAACTCTTGATCTTGGTCATGAGTTCGAGCCCCACGTTGTGAGTGGAGCCTGCTTAAAAGAAAAAGTAAAATAAAATAAAAATTTTTTAAAAAGGGGGTGCCTGGCTGGCTCGGTCATTTAAGCGTCTGACTCTTGAATTCGGCTCAGGTCACGATCTCACGATTTGTGGGATCGAGCCCCACATTGGGCTCTGTGCTGACAGCGCGGAGCCTGCTTGGGATTCTCTCTCTCCCTCTCTCTGCCCCTCCCCTGCTCGATGGCTCTCTCCCAAAATAAATGAATAGTCTTAAAAAAAAGAGAAAGAAAGAAAGAAAGAAACCCGTACTCATCAGCAGCCAACCCCCATGCCTCCTCCCCAACCAAGGCAACCGCTAATCTGTCTGTCTCCACGGATTTGCCTTTCCTGGACTTTCCGTACAAACGGAATCATACGGCAGGTGACCTCTTGCGTCTGGCTTCTTTCTCTCAAAATAACATTTCCCGTGTTGTACCAGGACTCAGTAGTTCATTCCTTTTTATGGTGGCCGATAGCGTTCCACTTGACGGGCACCCCTGTTCTGTGTGTCCTCTCACAGAAAGTATGTTCGAACTGTGCGTGTTTGTCGGTAAAACCAGGTAGCAGGCTTTACCATTTGTTCAGAAGGAGGAAGAAGGAAGGAACGCCAAGGCTTTTGTGAGAAAAGGGTATCGGGTCCTTCGGATGGCACTGAGCCCCCCAGGAGGGGTGCGAGGCAACAGCTATTTTGGAAGGAAGAGACACGGCCGCTCAACGTTGCTGAACCTCTCTGTGCCTCAGCTTTGTCAGCTGTCAAACGGGGCAAAGACAGGATTGGACGTTCCGACCTGTAAAGGCCTCCGCGTGGTGCTGGCACAGACCGGGAGCCCGGGCGGCAGAAGGCTAAGGACGCTTCTGTCTCAGCGCCTACCCACGCTGGTCTCCAGGTAGGTGCTCGGAGACCTGCTATCCTTGGGAAACCCTCAGGCCCAGACATGACTGGCCTTGCTCAGGAGAAAGAACAGACCCGTCCCGGAAACTGGTCTGGGCGGGAGAGGTTGAGAGCAGAGAAGGGCCCACTGCTGGCCTTCTAGCCAGGAGCAGGACAGACTCGCCCTGGGCCCTGGGGGCTGGTGCTGTTGCTTTGGATACGGCCCTGTGACACCCTGGCCCACTTCACCCTGTGAAGGGCATCCGGGAGCCCTCAGGGGGATGAACCTTGTGCCTGCAGATTTCCTATGTCGAAGCCCTAATCGCCAGGCCCTCCGAATGTGACTGGAATTGACGACAGGGCCTTTGGAGAGGTAAGAAATGTAAAACGGGGTCACCAGGCTGAGCCCTAAGCCAACGGGACCTGTTGGGGAGGAGACGGGGACACAGACACATACAGAGGAAGGACCCCGCGAGGACGCAGGGAGAAGACAGCTGCCCGCACACCGTGGAGAGACACCAGGGTCTCAGTTTTCTAGTAAATTCCTACTGTTCGAGCTGCCCAGTATGTGGCACTGGGAGGGCGGCCCCAGCCACTAACAGGGGGTCACAACACGGCCCGGAGCCTGGAACGGTTCTCCCACCACCGGCCCGCGGGGGCCGAGAAACACACCCAGCCAAACGTGAACGTGGCCTTGCCTCCAGGGCAAGGCCCAACTTCGCCACAGAAGCCGCTGTGGACATAAAGAGCAGAGGAAGAGGGGAGCCCGGGTGGCTCAGTGGGTATAGAGCGTGTGACTCTCGATCTCGGCTGAGGTCCTGATCTCACGGTTCGGGAAATGGAGCCCCGCATCGGGCTCTGCGCTGACAGCGGGGAACCTGCTTGGGATTCTCTGTCTGCCCCCCCCCCCCCAAAATAAATAAATAAGCTTTAAAAAGAATGGCAGAAGGTTGATTAGCGGAAGCAGTGGCTGGTGGGTCCAGGGTTCATTATAGGATTCTCTCTGCCTTTGAACCTGTTGGACAATGTTCAGTATGAAATATGAAAACAAGGGAGATTCAGGTGAATTAACTCGAGGCCGGAGGCCGTCACGGTGGGAGGGACAAAATTACTTAAGCCTGGATTTCGTTATCCCTTCTCTTGTAGCAGAGAAGCCTGGACTTCCATCTCCCGAGGGCACCTGCCTCCGCCCCAACCTTCCCTCGGCCCGTCACCCCTTGGCTTGTGCAAATCGGCTCCAGGGAAAATCAGCAAATGTGTCCTGACGAGCGAGTCAGAGGAGGAGTGGGGTTTCTGCCATTTCGAGTTTGCCCAAGCATGTGAAGAACACCCAGAAATGCAAAGATTGCACGAACAGGAAATACTGGCCGACGCCCGGATCACAAATGGGTCACAAAAGGGAAAGGCACCTCCAGGGCACAAGGCAGGGACACAAGACCCCTTCAGGGGAATTCTTGCCAGATCCGGACGTGTGCCCTCATCCTAACCGCGAGGAAACAATCCGACCACACCATGGGACATTTCAAGAAATGACTGGTCTGCGGGCGACTGGCTGGCTGGGTCGGCGGAGCATGTGACTCTTGGTCTTGGGGTTGTGAGTTTGAGTCCCATGTTGGGTGTAGAGATTACTTAAAAATAAAGTCAGAAAGAAGGAAAGAAAGAAAGAAAGAAAGAAAGAAAGAAAGAAAGAGAGAGAGAGAAAGAGAGGAAGGAAGGAAGGAAGGAAGGAAGGAAGGAAGGAAGGAAGGAAGGAAGGGGAAGGAAGGAAGGAAGGAAGGAAGGAAGGAAGGAAGGAAAGAATTGGTCTGTCAAAACCACAGTGAGATACCATTCCGGCCTCACCCTGTGGGCTATAATCAAAAAGACAACGATGAGACGACTGGGTGGCTCAGTGGGTTAAGCATCTGACTCAATTTCGGTTTACATCATGATCTCACAGTTCATGAGATCGAGCCTCGCATTGGGCTCTGTGCTGACAGCACAGAGCCTGCTTGGGATTCTCTCTCTGCCCCTCCCCTGCTCTCTCTCCCTCAAAAACAAATAATGGGGTGCCTGGGTGGCTCAGTCAGTTAAGCGTCCGACTTCGGCTCAGGTCACGATCTCACGGTTTGTGAGTTCAAGCCCCAAGTCGGGCTCTGTGCTGACAGCTCAGAGCCTGGAGCCTGTTTCAGATTCTGTGTCTC
Organism: Panthera pardus; assembly: GCF_024362965.1. NCBI lineage: Eukaryota > Metazoa > Chordata > Mammalia > Carnivora > Felidae > Panthera > Panthera pardus. The sequence goes on from NW_026526710.1 coordinate 74,120, forward strand.
CCTTTCTCTGCCCCTCCTCAGCTTGTGCGCACTCTCTCTCTCTCAAAAATAAATAAATATTTTAAATCAATCAATCAATCAATAAATAAAAATAAAATTGACTGTGGTGAGGGCCGGGCAGCTGTCTGAATATACTCAAAACTACTGAACTTTCAATAAAGCTGTTACCAAAACAAGAAAAGCAAAAAAGACAACTGGTCTGCACTATTCCAAAATGTCAATGTCAGAAAAGCTCTCCACACCCACACCCAAAAAGTGAGGGGACTCTGACAGACTAAAGGACATTAAAGAGACATGAAAACCAAATGCAATGAGCCATGGTTCATAAAGTGTTAGATTTTTTTTTTAAAGCTGTGAAGGAAATGTGAATACAGACTGTATGTGACAAGTTTTTACTGTACTAAATGTAATTTGGGGGGATGGAGGGGCCATGGTATTGTGGTTCTGTAGGAGAAAGTGTCATGATGTTTGCAACTTTTTGTTTTAACGTTTATTTATTTTGAGAGAGAGCGCGTGCGCACATGAGCAGGGGAGGGGCAGAGAGAGGCTCCGTGCTGTGCGTTCAGAGCCTGACACGGGGCTCGATCTCACAAACCACAGACCACAAACCGTGAGATCATGACCTGAGCCAAAATCAAGAGTCAGATGCTTAACTGACTGAGCCACCCAGACACCCGTGCGACTTACTTTCAAATGGTTCCGGGAAGAAAACAGTGTGTGTGTGTGTGTGCGTGTGTGTGTGTGTGTGTGTGTGTGTGTGTAAAGAGAAAGGGAGAAACCAGTTTGGGGAAAACGTGGGTTCAGTGGGAAAGTTTCTAGCTGTTCTTCATTCCAGCCTTTCATCTGTTCCGTACTTCCAAACTTCTCATAATGAAAACGAGAAACGTTTTGATTGTGGTGGTGTTTACACGGGTGTGCACGCACATCGAAATTTATCAACTTGTAAGCTTTCGGACACGTTCGTCCCACTTTAAATATGCGCTGTCTATCGAAGCGTAATGTCAGTCACACCTCCAAAAAGCCGCTAAGACGGGCCGGGGAAAAAAAGGCTGGAAAGCGTCAGAGTTATTTTTGCCCCACAAGCTCGCCGGCAAACAGCGAAACGGGCCAGCATCTCAAAAAATCAAAAACAAAAGACAAAGAAAGAGCTCAATAGAAGAAAATGGCAAAGAAAACAAAAGGCAGTCTCCAGACAAGAAAAGGCTGATGGAGTCTGCGTATGTGAAAAGATGTAATAAAACCAATAAAACACGTAATAAGAAACTTAATGATACACTTCGTCGGACAAGGTGTGGAAGGTAGAGCTCACACGTTCGGTAGGAGTGGAAACCGGCAGAATTTTTGGAAAACAATTCGGTCGTCTTTCACAGTATTGAAAGCGTATAGGGAAGTGGGTGTAAACACAAAACTAACTTATGTTGCCAAAAGTCAGGAGAGCGGTTGCCTTGAGCGTCCGACTCTCGATTTCAGCTCAGGTCACGATCTCGCGTGTGTGGTCTCGAGTCCCACGGGGAGGGCTCTGCGTGGACAACACAGAGCCTGCTTGGGCTTCTCTCTTCGTCCGCCCCACCCCCCTCTCGAAATAAATAAACTTAAAGAAAAAAATTAAAAATAAACACATGTGAACGCACAGACCCTTTGGCTCAGCGACTCCATTTCTAACAACCTGCACACAAAAATCTCTATAGAAAGACCTTTACTGCAGCCAGATTTGGAGGGCACAAGAGGGGACGCTAACAAAATGTCAACTATTAGGCGTGGGTTCAATTATGATACATCCTGAATGATGGTTTGCTTTCTGCACTCCTCCAAAAGGAAGGAAGCAAAGCTTTATGTACCAATAAGATGTGGTTGCCAAAATTTGTCAAGAAGGAGAAGAAGAAGGAGAAGAGGAGGAAGAGGGGGAGGAGGGGGAGGGGGAGGGGGAGGAGGAGGTGGGGAGTGGAACAACCTGCGTAATGAAAAACAGAAAACCCACAAAGGGGCAGGATCTGTACGGATGCTCAGAACACCAGGCTACTCTAGGAAGGAAAATGGGAGATGGGGTCAGACTGGGCAAGCAGATTTATTTTTTTTTTACTCTTGAACTATGTGAAATGGCATTGCATGCAGCTATGGCCTTATTAAAAAAAAAAAATGTTAATCGTCTTAAAAACAAAACAACTAAGGAACAAAGGACTAATAAGAACACCAACTCTCAGCTTCTCATTCAAATGTTCCCACCACGTGGGTCCAGCTGTATTTTTTCCCCTGTGCTCCCCAAGATCCACACCCCAACGCAGCCGCCTGTGAACCGGACCCCAACCTTGTCTCAGCCCTTCCCTCCCCTGCCAACCCATCTTCCCAGACCCAAATCACACCCCTTCCTCCACCCCCTGCCCAATGCCTCCAGGCAGGGCACCAGATCTCTTCCTCCTGGCTCTCCACAAGGCCTTTCTGGCATCACTATTGATGTCTTGTTAAACCCTAGGTCCTGTGTGACCTAGGTCTCGATCTCCCTCTGTCCCTTGTTCACTCTGCCACAGCCCTACTACGGACCCTCTCTGGCCCTCACACACCAAACCTGTTCCTACCACAGGGCCTTTGCTCACACTGTTGCCTTTGCCTGGGATTTTCTGTCCCTCCAGCTCCTTCTGTTTCAGCTCACTTCCCTGGCCACTCTGTTCCAGTCATTTCCAATTCTGCAGAGGTGACGAGTGTGGGCACTCCCAGTCCTCCCTCCAACTGATTAGTGGAACTGGGGGCGAGAGGTTCAACCTTTCCATTGCCTTACTTTCCTTCTCCGTAAAACAGGGCTGATAAGAGAGGCTCTCTCTCTTAGAACAGCGCGAGGCACATCCTAAGCTTAAACAAAGATTACCCGTCATCATTAGCACATCATCTTCTCTTACCTCTGTAACGGCACTTACTACTCCGAAATAATCTTGTTTTAAGTGTCTGACTTATCTATTGCCTGTCCTATGAAAGGTCCTCGAGAGGGGACAATTTTGTCTGGCTTGTGCTCATATGGCAGGTGCTTAAGAAATTTTTGAAAATTGTTGTAAAGGGGCGCCTGGGTGGCTCAGTCGGTTAAGCGTCCGACTTCGGCTCAGGTCATGATCTCGCGGTCCGTGAGTTCGAGCCCCGCGTCGGGCTCTGTGCTGACAGCTCAGAGCCTGGAGCCTGTTTCAGATTCTGTGTCTCCCTCCCTCTGACCCTCCCCTGTTCATGCTCTGTCTCTCCCTGTCTCAAAAATAAATAAAACGTTTAAAAAAAAAATTTTTTTTTTAAAAAGTAATATTTAAAAAAAAAAGAAAATTGTTGTAAAATACACATAGCATAAAATTAACCGGTTGAACCATTTTAAAGTGTACGATTCAGTGCCATATGGTACATTCACAATGCTGTGCAAGTCACCTCTGCCTAGTTCCGGAACATTTTCTGCCCGGAAAAGAAACCCCCGGTCGATGAAACAGTCACTTTCCACCCCACCCCACCCCCTCCCCTTAGCAACCACTCATCTGCTTTCAGCCTCTACGGATTTGCTTGTCCTGGAACATTTCACACAAATGCCATTGTACAATACGTGGCCTTTTGTGTCTGGCTTCTTTCACCTGTTTTCAAGGTTCACCCGCGCATCACCTATCAGTGCTCCACTCCTCTTTATGGCTGGATAATATTCCATGCTTGGACAGGCCACAGTTTATTCACTCATCAGCAGATAGACATTTGGGCTGTTTCCACCCTTTGGCTAACGTGAAAAGCACTCCGACGAACACTCATGTACAAGCCGCTTCATAATTTTTAATTGAATAAATGAGTCTATCACTTTCCTACCAGAGTCCCTTTCTTACATAAATATCTCCCACCATTGACTAAAAAAATCATTCAGTACCTGGTATTATACAACCTAGTCGCATTCGGCCCTCCAATTCATCTCCTCTGGGGAGGAGACAGAGAGGTCAAGTCAACTGGCCCAGGATCGAAGGCCAGGAAGTCCAATCCTTGTCTGTTGGACAGCAAGGCCCATGCTCCAAACCAGAGCCCCGCAGGTTTATTTTAGACGAGGCCTAGCTTAGACCATGGGGTGTTTCTTGAAACACCCTCAAACCTCACAACCCACCAAGCCGGTCTGGCTCCGACGACATCGCCAGCATACCTAGTTTTTGTTAACAAAACAGTCTCCCCCAAGCCCGGCCAGTCTGGGCGCCGCTCGGCTCGGCAGGAAATGTCAGGTCAGTCTCGTTCTAGATGCTGCGTTGATGGGGGGAGGGGAGGACCACAAAGGGTCATGAGGCATAAAGACCCATGAAGGCACCAGTGTGGACCCCAGGCCCACGCTGCCTGGGTTTAATTCCCGGCCCTGCCACTCAGTTTGACTTGAAGCCACTCACATCACCACTCTGTGCCTCAGTTTCCCTATCTACAAAATGAAAACATGAACAGTACCTACTCATAGGGTTTTTCTGAGAATTAATTGAGTGACTCTATCTCTAAAAGCACTCAGCACATTTTAAGCAAATAACAGATTTGTATTAGCCCCGTGGAAGGCACAAACCTTGGTCACCCCAGAAAGAGTTCTGATCTCGACCCAAGAAGAATGCCAGTCTGAGTTGGGTTTTGTTTTATCTCAAGCACCAGAAAACTTTTTTTTTTTTTTTTTTTTTTAAATCCTGAAAGTCCTTCCAGCAGGGCTAAGCAAAGTGGATTTGTGCCTTGGCGGGAATGTCAGCAAAACGATGTAGTTGACACAGATTCAGTCATTACTCGGGGCCAGGAAAAAACCATAATTACAGGAAGCATTCATAATTACAACCGCATAATGAAGGGGATATTGTTATTAGCCCCTTTTAGAGGATAAAGAAACTGAGGCTCAGGGAAATGAAGCCACACGTGGCCCAAAGCGGAGCAGCCCGTTAAGTGGTAGCCTGAACCCGAGTTCCCAAACCCCAGGGCTAGCCCGGAGCAGAGACATCAACAGGAGGACCAGCAAGGGCTGTCCTCAGGGAACCACGTTACCACGTGCAACTGTCTCTCATTCACTTCCCCTTTCTCGGGCCCGAATGAAGCCTGTCCCACCGGGCTCCAGAGGGCAGCGCAGGGTGCGGACACACGTTCCCGCGCTCCTCCTGAGCGCTCGACACAGCAGCTCCGAAGTAAAAACGCTCCGAATCAAGGGACGGCACACAGTAGGAGCTCAGGAGGGTTACTGGGCCAAAGCAACAGAGGAGACTGCCTCAGTCCCTTTCTTTTCTTGTAAAGTTCAAAAAAAAAAAAAAAAAAAAAAGCCGAGATATCTTCGCAGCAGAAGGAGGAGGGCCTAAGGTGCTCGGGGGAAGTGGGTCGGCGCGAGGCTGGCAGAAACGCAGGGGTTGCTGGGGAGAGGGCAGGGCGCCCCCTGGGCGGCGCGCGCGGCGCCTGGCTCACAGTAGGTGCTCATTCAAACGCGCTGAATGAATGAATGAGAGGCGCGGCCGGCGTGGGCGCAGCCCAGGGGCCGCGCGGCGCCCGCGGGCAAGGTCCAAGGAGAAGTGCGGCGCCGAGCAGAGGGCGCCCCGAGGCCCCGCGCCCGCCCCCCGCCCCCCGCCGTGTGCGCCGCCACCGGCCGCCGGGCCCGACCCCGGCCGCGCGCGGGGGGCCGCAGGCCGCAGAGGCCCCGGGGCGCAGGCCGGCCTCCCCTCTCCCCGCCGCCCGGCGGCCCCGGAGGCCGCGCACGGCCCAGGCCGGCCCCGGGAGCCAGGTGCGCGTGGGCCCGGGCAAGGTGACCGCAGGCTGGAGCCCGGCGCCCACCTTGTGAGCGGCGCGCACGTTGTCCTCGCCGAACAGGCTGCTGACGCTCTGCGAGAAGGTGTTGACCGTGCGGCGGTAGCTGTTCTTCTCGGCGCCGCCGCGGCCCCGCGCCCCCTGCGCGCCCGGGGCCAGGAGCCCGAGCAGCAGCAGCGGCAGGAGCAGCAGGAGCCCGGGCCGGGCCCGGGGCCCGCCCGAGGCGCGCGCGCCCATCCTGGGGCCGGCGGGATGCGGGGTCGGGAGCGGGGCCGAGGGCCGCACCGGGGACGCCGCGGCTCCGGCGGGGACCGCGTTAGCGCGCTCGGGGGCCGCGCGCCGCGCCTCTGTCAGCCGCCGCCGCTGTCGCAGCGCCACCTGCCCCGCCCCGCGCGCAAAGCCGCGACGGCCCCGCCCACGCCTCGCCCCGCCCCCCGGACGCCGGGAGCCGGCCGACGACCCCGCGAGGGGCCGGTGCGGCTGGAGGCTGCCTGGTCTCCCCGCCCCCACCGAGCTGGAACGGGGTGGGGGTGGGGGTGGAGGTGGGGAAGCGGTTGACCTTTAAAAAAAAATAGTAATTGTTATTTTTAACTTTTCTGTAAAAAGGAGGCTGTGCTGGTAAAACTTGCAACGGCCTCAGCAAGGATGGTGACTGCGATTGATTGGAAAACCAGATACATGCATGTCCCTGAATTTCAACTGATCCCCAATACTTGGCCACCGTTGGCGACGGCAAGGGCAACCGTTCCTCCACCCGTTCATTCATGCTGAGATTTTGAATTAAAGGGAAAGCACCAAGCATCCCTCCTGACTTTCCTCACCTACTATTTCAGCCTCGCAAAACGGGAGGAGGGAAAGTTCTCTGAACATAAGTCCAGCTGGTAAATGAGGAGGGAGCCAAGGAGCTAGAAAATCATTTTGCCCCTTAGGGGCACGATGGATCCAGGCGATGGTCATCAAGAGACTGAAACCAAGAGGTGAATGCTGGGTGGGGAACTTGAAAATGGAGGCGCCGAGTTGTCCAGACCTGGACGCGGGACAAACCCTAGAAGCAGGAAGTACCTGCCCCACCTGGGATGGATTCTTGCCCGAACACTTTGAACCCTAACCGGATCTGGTCTCTACAGCTAACCAACACTTTACAGGAAATATGGGGGATGGAGGAGAAAATGAGAAGGCAGCAGAAGCAGTCAGTCAAATCCAGAATGTACAGGGCAAGCGACCCGGTGTCTTCAATAAATTAAATGGTACACAAAGCGAAGGAGGATTATTGATTTTAAAACACCCATGAGCCATAATAGCCAAATGCAACCCAAGGGCCTAAAGCAAACGGTGTCCAACCATTTTTCTGAGATAACCAGGAAAACTAAACTAAACCTTTGCCAATCCAAAGAGTGAAAAATTGTATTTTATTTTTGAACTTACGCTTCTCTGGATTCCTGATGAAGCTTCCACGTATTTAGTGGCCATATATTTTAAGTTCTTATTTTTTAAGAAAAGTTTTACTGAAGTAGAGCCTACACACAGAAAAATACCCAAATCGTAAGGTGCTTCTGCATGCATTTAAACAACACATGAGGTAACCAGCACCCACGTGGAGAAATGGAACATTACCAGCTTCCTGGGGAAACTCACTATTTTCCCTCCAAAATTTAGGGACTTAATTTTGCCTGTGTTTGAACTTTATGTGTATGGGATCAGTCTGCTCTTTTGCGATTGGTTTTTCAACATAGTTATGAGAGCCATGTTGTTGTATATACGTCTTGTCTTTTTTGTTTGTTTGTTTCCAGTGTATTTATTTTGAGAGAGAGAGAGAGAGAGAGGCAAACAGAAGAGAGACAGAATCCTAAGCAGGCTCTGCACTGTCAGCACGGAGCCAGATGCAGGGCTCAAACCCACAAACCGCAAGATCATGACCTGAGCTGAAGTCAAGAGTCAGATGCTCAACAGACTGAGCCACCCAGGCACCCCTATGTCTTTTCCTTCTTGTTTTACACAACATTGTATTTTCTGGAGATAATACTTTGGTATATAAGGAAACTATAGGAGAAGTTACTATTACCCCCTTAATTTTAACATGGACACACCTTTTATTTACTTAAACATATTTAAAGGAAACACTGCGGATCATTATCATTCTAAGCAATAAGACCCCTGAAACCAGAGGTTTGATATGCTAATTATTCTCTCTCCTCCCCAAAATTCGTTTAAATCAGTATATAACTTTTTTTTTTAATTTTTTTTTAACGTTTATTTATTTTTGAGACAGAGAGAGACAGAGCATGAACGGGGGAGGGTCACAGAGAGAAGGAGACACAGAATCTGAAACAGGCTCCAGGCTCTGAGCTGTTAGCACAGAGCCCGATGCGGGGCTCAAACCCACGGACCGTGAGATCGTGACCTGAGCTGAAGTCGGACGCCCAACCGACTGAGCCACCCAGGCGCCCCAGTATATAACTTTATAAACATGTTCATACATACATTATCTAAGTCCTCTCATGCACCACCTGTGTGTTTATAGGGATGTTTTTGCTTTTGAATTTGGGGGGAAGGAGAAAGTCTATGCAATCATGCTCTTCATTTATTCATTCAGTGATTATTACATTCAGTAACTCCTTATTGCTTACCTACTCCGCAGCAGATCTTGTTCTAGGTTCCTTTCTAAAATTCTGAAATAAGGGGTGCCTGGGTGGCTCAGTCGGTTAAGCCTCCGACTCATGATCCCACAGTTCCTGAATTTGGACTCACAGTTGGTGAGTTCAGCCTGCGCTGGATTCTGCACTGACAGCAAGGAGCCTGCTTGGCATTTTCTCTCTCTCTCTCTCTCTCTCTCTCTCTCTCGGCCCTTCTGCTTGAGCGCACTCTCTCTCAAATAAATAAACATTAAAGTAAATACAATTCTGAAATAAATCCTAATGCCTTCACCTGGTTTTTGTTATGTTATTTAAATGTCTGCCCTTAATGAACTCATGCTTTTAACAGAAAAAATGCTGCACGATGTAACTGTTCTACATGCAACATAATTACAGGACTCACAAAATACATTATTTCCGAATGCGCTACAGACAATGTGATATGGTAATGAGAGTTTAAAGCCGCCTAATAGATACTTGCTTCTTTTCGTTCTTCTGTCCCTGTAATGGAAATATTTCATGCCTTTTTACTACACAATTAATTATGTTTCTTATCGGAGTAACAGAAAATGCAAATGAGCAAAAAAAAAGAGAAGCAGTTTGCAATGGGGACGGGGTTATAGTTGGAAAGGTGACAACACAGCCCCACTCCCAGGTAGCCAAATAAGTATTAGCAGGTAACTCCGATTTAGGGACTCTCCTACACCACGTGCGAACTATCCCCAGTTTAAATTCAGGCCTCCCAGGAGACCTCAGGCCTCGTTCCCGCCTCTAACTTGGCCCCGCCCCGCCTCCCCGCAGGCCCCGCCCCCAGCCCCCTGTTGTTTCCCAGCTCTCGCGAGAGTGCAGCCCGGAAGTCTCGCGGCCCGAGCCTGGGGCCTGGGAGGGAACCCACGTGGGCTGGGTTTTGGGGTGCGCGGCTCCCGCAGCCAGCCGTAAACCCTGCCGGACCCAGCGCCATGGGGAAGCTGCGCCGGCGCTACAACGTCAAGGGGCGCCAGCAGGCGACCCCCGGCCCCTCGAAGGGCCCCCCGGAACCGCCCCCCGTCCTGCTGGAACTAGAGGGTAAGGCGTCCGGGACGGGGGCTGGGTTTCGGGGAGGGGCCGAAGGGCTCCGCGACTCTGGGGCGGGGGGCACCGGGAGGAACCTCCTCTCAGATGATCCGGGGAAGGGGAGACAGTGACACTATGGTTTTAACGGTGAATTTGGGACAGTCCCGGGGCTTGCTCCTCTATGGGAGTCCGGCCCTAGTTTATTACTTTCTCAAGTTTTATTTAAGTAATCTCTGCACCCAGCGGTGGACTCGAACTGAGGACCTTAGCTGAGATCAAGAGCCGGGTGCTCTTCAGACTGAGCCGGCCAGGTGCCCCCACCCCTAGTTTAGTAGTATGGGGGAATGTGGGCAAGAAAACAAGGTAATTCCCTCTATTCCTCTGGCTGTTTTATAATCTCCTTGCCAGCGACGCCCGAATAAGTAAGTATGTTTAGCCCAGACCTGTCTGCTCAGCTCCAGGCTGCTTGACGTTTCGGCTCAGACTCCTTTTTAGTAGGAGCTGCCAGGACTTTAGGAGACATAAGGGAAGAGGAGATTTAAGGGAAAAAGAAAAAAAAAAAAGAATCTGCCCTGCTGAGCCTATTAGATGCTTGTGGGAGGAAACAGGCAAAAGCAGACAGGTAAAATATACAGGATGTTGCGTGGGTATAAATACTAAGGAGATAAAGCAGAGTGGGTGTTTGGGTGGGTTGCAGTGTCCCATCGGGTGGGCAGGGAAGGCCTCACTGAGGAGGCGTTGAGTCAAGGCCTGAAGGCAGCCAGAATGGCTGAGTGGAGGTGAAAGAAAAAAATGGGGCAGGATCATGTAGGGTCCGCGGGGTGGGGTCGTGGTGAGGACTGTGGCTGGGGCAGGGTTTAGAGCGCCAGGGGGACATAGGCTTATGTGGTGACAGCATCTCTGTGGCTGCTGCGTAGAGAAGCAGTAGAAGGTTAGGTAGAACCAGGGTGGTCGGTTAGGAGCTTGTTCATTCGTTCACGCAGGGAGCAGGTGAGCTGGTGGTGGTCAGGCTACGAGGAGCTCACAGGATTTGCTGGCTGAGTGTGCACAAGAACACTGATGTCGAAAAGGACTCCCAGGCGCTGGGCCCAGCCGGTGGAGAAAAGGCAGGGTGGGCAGCTTGGGAGACCCAGAGCCATGTTTGGGATATGAGTGGTCTGGGGGTGCTGTTCCATAACCCAGGCGACCAGGGTAGGCAGGCAGGTGCTTGAGAGAGGCCGTTCCTGGGGGAGATGGCAGTTTGGAGTCATCTGTGAGTGGCTGGGGTTTGTTCATTTCAAGTCCAGGCTGGATTAGCTCACTGAGGGGGTGAGTCCTGCCCTGGAGAAGGATATGGGGAGGAGAGCTCTGGGGCGTGTGGTCTGGGTGCCGTGGAGGGGGTCCCACCATCCGCATCAGATGTTCCCAAGGGGCCAGGGAGGGAGAGAGGGACCTCTGGATGTAACCAGGGAAGCTGTCCATGACCTGGATGGGGCCACTTGTGCAGGAGAGGTGAGATGAAGTGACTGAGTCCGTTCAGAGTTGTCTCGCAGGCTCCCGAAAAGGATGCGGTCCCAGGTCGGACTCACCCAGCTGAGTGCACGTGCTCCCTGAGGTCCAGCCGAGTTAAACATCAGGAAACAGCGGGCCTAGGCTCTGGAGATGCACAGAGGGAGAGCAGGGCAGCTGGAAAGGCCTGTGTCCCTCGACCCACGGCCTGGCCTTCTGTTCTGCACTCGCGTTGGGCCTGAAAGACAGTGAGGTTACCAGACAGAATTTTAGGGTGGGAACCTGGAGCCTGAATTCCCTCCTGAGAAGTCGCACGGATAGGCTGGGGGCTGACCAAACCGCCTCACATCTCCATGCCTCAGTTTTCTCATCTGTAAAAAGGATCCAGGAGGAGTAGTCGTCCTACCCCCGTCGGAGTTTTGGAGGAGGTGATTGGAGCAGGGGGGCCTGAGGTCTCTTGGACCCAAAGATCGGGGAAGGTTCTTTCCCACCTCAGGACATCTCCAATTAATCCCCGCCTTCCTGAGGGGCCAAGAGGAGGCTTATAAAAACATCCATCACATTGCCTGCCTTCTTCAAAGAGCCTTCCCCGACCACTGACCTAACATCGCCACCCGCTGCCTGATTTCTGTTTTTATCGCTTCCCTTATTATTTTTTTTTTTCTATAGTACTGTGGTTCTCAAATTTTTGGACCGAGGACCCTTTCACGTTCTTAAAAACTGAGGGTCCCAAAGTGCTTTTGTTGGTGTGGCTTCTGTCCATCAACACCAAGAAATTTTGAAACCTGTACATACGAGCACACGCTTTTTCAGCTGTGAGAGCAGCTACGCGTCACATGATTTGGAGCCTCTGGAAAATGCTTGCTGTACGCTCTTTTTTTTTTTTTTTTCCTTTCTCGCTTTTAATTCTGTTTTATGCGAGAATTGCACAACGGATCACTTGCATTGCTTAAAATTGTCTCGTTCTCTCCTACGTGTTGTGACACAAGGCAAGATGGACGAAGCCAGAGGAACTACTGAAAGTCAGGGCCCCCACGGAACACGGGAGAGGGGGGCCACAGCAGGTTGAGTTGAAGAGTAATGTGGTAGCCGAATTTGGGTCTAGATTGTATACTTTCAGACTGTGGCATTTATTTTTTTTTTTATTTTTTTTTTTAACATTTATTTATTTTTGAGACAGAGAGAGACAGAGCATGAGCAGAGGAGGGTCAGAGAGAGAGGGAGACACAGAATCCGAAACAGGTTCCAGGCTCTGAGCTGTCAGCCCAGAGCCCGATGCGGGGCTCGAACTCAGGGACCGCGAGGTCATGACCTGAGCCGAAGTCGGACGCCCAACCGACTGAGCCACCCAGGCGCCCCCAGACTGTGACATTTAAAAGTAGGTATGGGGGGCGCCTGGGTGGCTCAGTCGGTTAAGCGTCCGACTTCGGCTCAGGTCATGATCTCACGGTATGTGAGTTCGAGCCCCGCGTCGGGCTCTGTGCTGACAGCTCGGAGCCTGGAGCCCGTTTCGGATTCTGTGTCTCCCTCTCTCTCTGACCCTCCCCCGTTCATGCTCTGTCTCTCTCTGTCTCAAAAAAAATAAATAAACGTTTAAAAAAAATTTTTTTTTTAAAGTAGGTATGGTACATGGGGTGCCTGGGTGGCTCAGTCGGTTAAGGGTCTGACTTCAGCTCAGGTCCTGATCGCACGGTTCGTGGGTTCCAGCCCCACGTCGGGTTCTGTGCTGACCGCTCAGAGCCTGGAGCCTGCTTCGGATTCTGTTTCTCTGCCCTCCCCAGCTTGCGCTCTGCCCACCCCCCCAAAATAAATAAACAAACAATTTAAAAAATATAAAAATGAAAATAGATATGGTACAAACTCAGTACTTAGCCCCCTGCGTGTCTGAGGAGGGCGTTGTACCAGTGCTCTGAAAATAGTTTTGACCTCACAGGTCTGCCGAAAGCAGGCCACATTCTGAGCAGAGCACTGCTGTCCCGTGTACCCTCCCTCCTGGCGCCCGCTCTCCTCTGCCTTGACCGCTAGGGTGGAGGTGCCCTGACCCGCGTGGCGGGTGGTGGGCCCGCACCCCCGGTCCCGTGGGGGACGCTCAGGGGGCTCACACAGGGGTGGGGAGGCCACATGGAGCCGCCCCGCTCCGAGCCGGTGGCGTGAATGTTGACCGTTACTTGGCCTCCGGAGTCTCCGGTCCCTGGGCCAGGGTTCAGGCGTGTGTGTCCTTCCAGATCAGGGCACGCTGAAAGGAGTTGACGCAAGCAATGCGCTGGTTTTGCCGGGAAAGAAGAAAAAGAAGCCCAAGGCCCCTCCCCTGGCGAAGAAGGAGAAGAAGCCTCTGACCAAGAAAGAGCGGAAAATGCTGCAGAAGATCTTAGATCAGAAGGAGAAAAAGAGCCAGGTACGCCTGTTGTGGCAGGGTCCGCGCCCGGCCCCCCAGACTGCGGAGGGATGGGGTCTGTGTCCCCCAACTTGATCTCTTCCTTGGGACTGTCCCGTAGAACTTTCCGGAATGCGGGCCGTGCTTGGTGTCTACGCAATCCCATAGGGTAGTCGCTAGGCGTGCGTGGCTAGCAAGGTTGAGGAATTGAATTCTTTATGTGATTTAATTAATTTAAATTTGAATGGCCTCCCCGTGGCTGGCCCTTGACTGACACCGCTCCAGCAGTCTCAGTCTGTCTGGGACAGACTGACGGGGCCCAGGTTTGTTGAGGCCAGCTGTCAGCGCAGAGCCGGATGTGGGGCTCAGACCCACAAACTTGAGATCACGACCTGAGTCGAAATCAAGAGTTGGACCCTTAACCAACTGAGCCACCCAGGTGCCCCTCCCTTCGTACTTCTTTGCAGAACAAATTTTGTATTGGGAAATTCAAGCCTCTACAGAAGCAGAGAACCTAGTGTAATGGACTCATGCGTCCTGGTCGCCAGTGCCAGCGGCTGCCAGCCCAGAGTCCCCTCGTCATCCCTCCTGCTGGCCACTTTCCCACCTCCGGGGTCAAAGCCGGGGAAGCATAAGTCTGTATTGGTGTCCCGGGCTGCTGAAACAGGACGGCAAACTGAGCAGCTTAGGGTAGAGTTGTATTCTGTTGTGGTTCTGGAGGCCGGAGTCTGAAATCAAGGTGTCGGCAGGGCCTTGCTGCTTCTGAAGCCTCTAGGGGAGGGTCCCCCCGCTTTGGGTGGCCCCCAGCCTTCTTGGCCTGTGGCCTCATCTGTCCAGTCTTGGCCCCTGTCTTCACGTGGCTGTCCTCTGTGTGTGTCTTGTAAGGACACTTGGCTTGGGATTTAGGACCCACCTGGATAATCCAAATCTCATCCCGAGATCTTTAACTTAGTTACATCTGAAGAGACCCTTTCTCCAAATAAGGTTGCATTCTGGGACAAGAGTTATCCTTTGAGAGGGCAGGACACCGTTGTGTTTATACATAAACAGTTTCAATTGTATCTCTAAAATAAGGGCCATTTAGAATAACGGCGAGTCGGGGCGCCTGGGTGGCTCAGTCGGTTAAGCGTCCGACTTCAGCTCAGGTCACGATCTTGTGGTCCGTGAGTTCGAGCCCCGCGCCAGCTCTGGCCTGATGGCTCAGAGCCTGGAGCTTGCTTCTGATTCTGTGTCTCCCTCTCTCTCTGCCCCTCCCCGTTCATGCTGTGTCTCTCTCTGTCTCAAAAATAAATAAACGTTAAAAAAAAAAAAAATTAGAATAACGGCAAGAGGGGCACGGGGCTCAGTCGGTTGAGCATCCAACTTCGGCTCAGGTCATGATCTCACGGCCAGTGAGTTCAGGCCAGTGAGTTCGAGCCTGCGTCGGGCTCTGTGCTGACAGCTCGGAACCTGGAGCCTGCTTCGGAGTCTGTGTCTCCCTCTTTCTCTCTGCCCCTCCCCTGCTCGCACTCTCTCTGTGTCTCTCAAAAATGAATAAATGTTAAAAAAAAACAAAAAACTTTTTTTTTAAATAACCCGCAAGGCCATTAGCCCACCTAAATTTTTTAAAAATATCAACTTTCCCTAAATGGCCGAATTTCCAATTGTTTCATAAATGCTCCCCTAGCCCACCTATTTATTTTTCTTTCTCTCCTCCCCTCCCCCCCCGCTTGTCATTTATTTGTTGAGGGAAATCAGGTTGCTTGTCTGCGGTTTCCCACAGTCTGCGATTTTAAACCTTCATCTCTGTGGTGCAGTCAAACACACCCCTCTGCCTCCGAATGTCCTGGAAATGCTATTTGGATCTGAGGCAGGGATCCTCAGCTGGGACAAAACATTCTCTGGCCCGCATTGCCTGCAGTACAGAGACCGAGAAACCCCAATCTGGAGACTTCCTGGGGTTCACATTTGACCTTCCACCAGGATCACCACACAGGGTCCCCTGCTCACAGCCCTGACACTCGGCCCCCGGAGCCCTTTCTGCAGGGAGGCTCACGGTCCGCGAGTGTGTCCTTTTAAAATCCTGTGCGGTGTTTTTTCTCACTGTTCTGTACGTGCTTTTTCCTCTCGTTGATTGCAAAATACGTAGATGGGAGCACATATAAAATGCACGTTTATAATTTCAAGAGGAAGAAAAACTCCTGAATGGTTCCTCAGCAGAAAGAGGCCAACTGTCCCCACCTCCGCATGCTGCTTTCTAGAAGGTGGCACAGGGACCGCTTGCCATATCACACAAGAGCCTCCCCTCCCTTTGACACCGCGGGGGAGCCCCGCTTTGTACACATAAACCCTCCTTTATTATACGGTCTCCTGCGGATGGGCATCTGGATGGTGGAGAATTGCTTATGACACACAGTGATGCAGAGAGAGCCTTGGTCCAGCGCCAGACTCCAGGGGTAGACAGCCACCCCAGCTCACGTGAATGTAAGGCCCCCGGCCTGTGATGCACTTATAATTGGACGTTTGGGGGGCGCCTGGGTGGCTCAGTCGGTTGGGCGTCCGACTTCGGCTCAGGTCACGATCTCACGGTCCGCGAGTTCGAGCCCCACGTCGGGCTCTGGGCTGATGGCTCAGAGCCTGGATCCTGCTTCCGATTCTGTGTCTCCCTCTCTCTCTGCCCCTCCCCCATTCATGCTCTGTCTCTCTCTGTCTCAAAAATAAATAAACGTTAAAAAAAAAAATTAAAAAAAAAAATAATTGGACGTTTGGTTTAAAAAGCCTAGATGTTAGCGTAGCCGAAATCTGATGTATGGTCTCCCTTCCTTTTTTTTTTTTTAATTTAATGTTTTAAGTGATCTCTTTTTATAATTTTTAAATTTTTTTTAAAGTTTATCTTTGAGAGAGTGTGAGCAGGGGAGGGGCAGAGAGAGAGAATCCCAAGCAGGCTCCCAGACGCTTCACCAACTAAGCCCCCCGGGCACTCCCCAGGTCTCCCTTCCCTTCTGAAGAGAGGGTCGCCCTGCCACATGTCTGACACTGTCATTTCCTTCCCCAGCGAGCGGAGATGCTGCAGAAATTGAGTGAAGTCCAGGTCTCAGAAGCCGAGCTGAGACTCCTTTACACCACATCCAAGCTGGGCACTGGGTACCGCATGTACCATGCCAAAGAGTGAGTCGGGTGCCCCTCCTGCCAGGGCCCCGGGGGCGGCCTCACAGGTCACCGAGCCTTCCGGGTTGAGCGTTAGGGAAAGACGCCTGCAGTGGCCCCCGTGCTAACACGCCTCCGCAGCGTGGGGGCCTGGGTGCTGCTGATTCCCGCCCACACTCGAGCGGGGACCTTCTCACTCATGCGGGGTCCTGCGCGACCGGTTCTTCCAGCTCTGGCCCAGACGATTAGGCTAGACGTTGCCTTCAGGTGATCAGGGATTCGGTTCAGCTTATTTCTGAGCGCAGAAGTGTGGCCTTCCGGATGTCACAGGCTTGGTCCCTTCTGGAAGCTGGAGAAGCTGTTCCTCCCCTCTCCCCCGGCTTCGGGTGGCTGCCAGCCGTCCCGGGGGTTCCCTCCTTGTAGATGTGACACCGCGGTCCCCGTCTCCGCTGTGTCTCCCGGCGTGTCTCTCTGTCTTCCGTGGCCTTCCTCTGTGTCCGCGTCTTTTAAGGACACCAGGCATTGGAATTGGGGCCCGCCCTGATCCAGGATGCCCTCATTTTACCTGAATTACCTTTGCAAAGACCCTGTTTCCAAGAAGGTCACATTCTGAGTCCCCGGATGTGAATTCTAGGGAGACACTGTTCAACCCAATACCACCCACATTCCAAGATTCAGACTGCAGGAGTCGGGGTCACCTGGGTGCACTAAGCATCTGACTCTTGATTTGGGCTTTGGGATCGAGCCCTGCATTAGGCTCTGCTCTGAGCTTGAAGCCTGCTTAAGATCGTCCCTCTCCCCCTCCTCCTCCCTCCCTCTCTCCCTGTCCCTCTCCTTCTCCCTTTCCAATAAATAAGCATTAAAAAAGAAAAGTTGGTCTCATATTAAAATCCAGGTTCCCGCCTGGTCTTGTGCCACACCGGATGGCCCTCTCACAGGGCAGCTGACCCTTAGATGGAGCCCATGTGCCTCCCCCCACCCCCCCCAGACCCACGGGACACGGCCGTCTTACTGTCAGCCTGCTCCCTGTAGGCCTTGTGCATTTATGGCTGCTCTGAGTGCAAACTGTCCCAGGCTCTCCTCTGGGCCCCGGGGATGGAGAGTGCACACAAGTAAAATAAGAAGGAAGCTTCCCTTAGGAAGCCTGCGTTCTCATCATGGGGAGATGGACAATAATCAAACGAATGCATACGTATCTAGTGCTGGGAAGCACGAGACACAAAGTAATGCAGGGAAAGAGGATGGAGGGAGATGGGAGAGTCTCCCTGATGGGTGACATTTGAGTGAAGTGAGGGAGTACTTCTGCATAGGGAGCGGGAACAGCATGTGCAAAGGCCCTGAGGTGGGAGAGGGGGGTGTCCTTTGAATCCCGGCTTCTGAGGGGTGTGTCGCAACACAGAGCTGCCTCAGGTCGACCGGCCCGTCCTAGGGCTTTCGTGCCTGACTTCTGGCCGTGCTGGCAGGAGGTCTGACGAGATCGAAGCCCAGGGGCAGAAGATCAGCAGCCTCAGCGGGGCCCATCGGAAGCGCCCCCGCGAGGAGGCAGAAGATGAGTCATCCGAGTCCTCGGTGGAGTCTGAGCCTGGTGAGGCCCCTGCCGCCGAGCCCGTGGAGGAGGCTGGTGCGGGGCTGCCGCCAGCTCCACCGGGGGCGGGGGCCGGGGGCCCCGGCTCCAGCGGCCAGCCCTCTCTGGCCGCGACGTCATCGGTACCTCCCGCAGCAGCCCCCACCGTGGCCAGGCCCCCAGCGAAGCCCGCCGTCTTCATCCCTGTGGACCGCTCCCCCGAAGTGCAGGTTTGCTGCTCCGTGTCTGCGACGGGCTCTGAGGCTAGCGTGGTGGGGGGTTGGGGGTGCGGGAGCGGGGGGGCGTCCTGTGCTTCGAGTGGGTGGGATCCCTCCCATGTGCCGGTGTCCTCGCCCAGAACGGGAGCAACTGTGCCCTCCTGTAGGGTCGGTGTGGAGACGTGGGCAGGTGCGTGTGTGGACGTGCCGACTGCAGGCCCGGCACGGGGTGGGGGGGGAGGGCAGCAGACAGCGCCCCCGCTGTTGTGAACGGAGGAGGCTGGGTGCCGGGAAGGGGGAGAGCAGGAGGGCCTGGGGAGGCATCTGGGGCAGGAGCTGGGAGACCAGCAGGAGCGGAGGAGAGGGGGCTGTCCCACACTGAGAACAGCAGGAGCTAAGGCCCTGAGGCAGGAGGCCTCCTGGGTCCTAGCGGGGCTGTGGCAGACCGCACGCTGTGTTGTGGAAACCGGAGGGATGCGACCAGCTCCTTTCTTTTAATGGAAAAAAAAAAAAAAAGAACAGAAAATATCAGCATAGCGTTGTAAGTAAGCATCAGAACTGTTTATTGAAACCGGGATTTCAGTTCGTGTGCTCGGGTATAAATGGGGCAAGCTGACGGCTCTGAGGAACCACCCGGTGTGCCCCTGGGTTCATGCTACAAAGATTTGCTCGTAGGTGCCGTCACATGGCTGCTGCTGGTGCGGGAATCTCTTCACTCGGTCCCTGCGGGCCCCGGGCTGCCCCCGCCCCAGCTTCAGCCCCTTTCTTTCTCCGTGGCTTTTCTCCATACGTGTTCCTAAGCCGTTACGACAGGTCGACCACCTGTTTTGATAAGTGACATCATATCACTCGTCTCCCTGCACTTCGATTGCTTGGTCAAGTCAGTTTCACGTTTCTGAGATTTATTCGTCCGTGTCGGTGCTGTAACCGAAGTCCCCCTTATTCTGGGTGGTTTCCCCCCGCTGCTCTCGAGTATTCTGGCGTGTGACTAGAACACAGGGCACGTATTCTTGCGAGAATTCTTTTTTTTTTTTTAACGTTTATTTATGTTTGAGGCAGAGAGAGAGACAGAGCATGAACGGGGGAGGGTCAGAGAGAGAGGGAGACACAGAATCTGAAACAGGCTCCAGGCTCTGAGGTGTCAGCACAGAGCCCGACGCGGGGCTCGAACTCACGGACCGTGAGATCATGACCTGAGCCGAAGTCGGACGCCTAACCGACTGAGCCACCCAGGTGCCCCGCGAGAATTCTTCACATGCACAGAACTTCCTCTCGGGCAGTGTTGGCAAACTGTAGGTCACAGCCATGACCGGGTCACGAGATGACCAGCACTTGGTTTTGAAACAAAACGGAGTAGAATAGAAACGGAACAGAATGTTTTAAATCCGCACTTAGCATGCTTCACGTAATGAAGGTGTGAGCCGTGGTTCGTGAAACTTCTGCAGTATATAATAACACCAGATCCTTGAACAACGGGGGTTAGGGGTTCCAACCCCCCTCGCGGTCAGAAATCCACGTGCAGCTTTTGACTCCCCCCAAACTTGACGACTAATAGCGTACTGTTGACCAGAAGGCTCAGAACACAAAACAGTTGATTCATATGTGGTTTGTATGTTATGTGTGTCATATGTTTTCTGTATTCTTAAAATAAAAGTAAGCTAGAGAAAGAAGATGTTACTGAGGAAATCGTAAGGAAGAGAAAACATTTATAGCCTTGTACTTTTTTTTTTAAGTAATCTCTGCAGCCTACATGTGTCTTGAACTCACGATCGCGAGATCATGCTCTACTGACTGAGCCAGCCAGGCGCCCCTAGTCCCGTACTGTACTGAAGACAATCCGTGCGTGAGGAAGCAGACCCCCGCAGTTGTTCAGGGGTCGGCTTTGCGTGCTGGGCTGTCCCCGAGGACACCCGCTCTGGCACGGGAGGATCCCACTGCCATCTCTGTCTCCTGTAGCAGGGCCTCACTGGCTTTGCTAGGAAGGCTCACGGCATCCACATGCCCACGGCCACCTTTATAGAAACCACGTCACCCTTCGCAGTCTCGCCGATCCCCTCTGCCATTCTGCGGGGCAGCCCCCCCACCCCCCCGATTCCCTGAGCACTGACTTCCTCTCTTCACCAGGAAGAACGGCTAAAGCTCCCAATTCTTGCTGAAGAGCAAGTGATCATGGAGGCGGTGGCCGAGCACCCCATCGTCATCGTGTGTGGTGAGACCGGCAGCGGGAAGACCACGCAGGTGCCACAGTTTCTCTACGAAGCAGGCTACACCAGGTGGGGGCTGGGGGCTGGCCCCTCGGGTGACCCCCAAAAGTTACTACGAGTGGGAGCTCCCAGGGCCCTAATCCAGGCTCCGCCGTTGGTATGCTGTGTGGCTTTGGGCAAGCTGCTTAACTTCTCTGTGCCTTGGTGTCCTCCCACCGTCGTTGCACCTACTTCACACGGGTGTCGTGTGCACGAAATGAGAGACTTTGTGTAAAATGCTTAGATCAGCCCCTGTCACGTGGGGCGGTGTGTTTATGAATGTCGCCTCCTGTTGGCACTTTTGACCCGGGCGTGTCACAGGTCCCCAAGACCACCCCGGGTTCGTTGATTTGCGAGGAAGGCTCACGGGACCCAGCGTGTAGTTGTACATGTGAGTGTGATTTCTTAGAGCAAAAGAACACAAAACACGATCGGCAGAGGGAAGAGGTGCACGGGGTAGAGTGTGGGAGAACCGGGCACAGGCTTTCCGAGCCCCTTCCCGGGAGAGTCACACGGAAGCAGTCCGTGTAAAGAGCTGTCACCAGACGAGCCGAGTAGAAACTGAGCGCCCAGGGTGTTTGTTGGGGTCGGACGCCCTCTCCCTGGCACCTACCCAAGTCCCAGGCGCCCAGAAGGAAAGCTGGTGGTCAGGATGAACCATGCTGTTGGTACAAACAGTCCAGGCACAGAGACCCCCCCCCCGCCCTTATCAGGATCAGGAACCCTCCCGAAATTCGGATCCCAGACACCAGCCACCCCCGACCCAGTAAGCAGACCTCTCTAGGGGGACCGGCCGCGGGCTTCTGTGCTGCCTGTCGTCCGCCGTCCCCTTGGCAGGTCCTGTGACTCACAGAGCACTTGCTCCGGGCCAGCTCCAGCCCAGCCTCCCGTCCGCAGCTGGCTGCCTTCCCTTCCACTGTGACTCCCACGGCGTCTGTGCGGACCGCCAGGCTGTCCCCTTTTGCTGTCAGGCGGTGCCTCGTCACCTCTAGGGAGGGCCACTCCGTACGTGGAGTCCTGACGGGGAACCGTGTGTGACCGTGGGACTGACAGGTGGGGCCGAGCACTGCTGATGTGTCTTCTCTCCCTCCCGCAGCGACGACGGCATCATCGGCATCACAGAGCCCCGCCGCGTGGCTGCTGTGGCCATGTCCCAGCGGGTGGCCAAGGAGATGAATCTGTCACAGCGGTGAGGGCTCTGCGTCCTGGAGGAGGGAAGGGGGTGGTCCCCCGGCTTGGCCCCGGGCGCGCTGTCCAGGAGGAGCAGAGCAGCCTCGTGGGCGCTGTCCGTCTCGAGGGTGCTGGGTGGGAGCGTTGCTTCTGCGTCCGAGCGGAGGGTCTCCTCCCGCAAGAGGGCTTTCCGCCCTCTGGACGGCAGGAGCTTCCTGGGGAGGGGCCACAGGGCAAGGACGAGCCCGCCAGGCCGTCGGGCTCACTCTGTGCCCAGTGCCCCGAGGAGACCGTGGCCCTTTCTGGGGCTCGAGGGCGGAGCAGAGTGGCAGGTGGCCAGACGCAGGCAGGCAGTGATCACTGCTTGCCATGGTCCAGTAGTTCTGTCTAGGCAGGGCTCCCGAGTTCGGGTCCCCTGCGGGCGGCGAGGCTTTAGGACTTGATGTGGAAAACCGAGCAAAGCAGGCAGAGCGCCCGCTTGAGGGTGGCTGGGGCCGCGTTTATACCGCACACGCCTGGGCCTCGGCCCGCACCGGGGCATCCAGGTTTGAGGGGGTAGCATGTGTACTGGGCCTAAAATTGAGAAAGTCTCCTTCATCTGCCCTCTCTCTGAATATTTACTGAGCGGCACCTGCTGTGGGCCGGCCCGGCCCCGGGTCTCAGGACAAGGTGAGCGAGACAGAACGGCCCGCCCTCCTGGGACTGGCATGCGGGTCAGGGAGGCTTGTTGCGTGCGCGTGTTGTGGGGGCAGGGTGCCCCCAGCGTGTTTCCTGTGGATTGTTCCAAACAGTCACAGGCACAGACAAGCAACCGTGGGCATCTCTGTATTTCTCCTCTTCGACTTGTACGTAAACAATTCATATTGTTCATCCCTTCTGAATCTTTCCCGTTGTATTTGATGGTATGTGTTGAAGATAATACATACAAAGCTATCCTTTTTGGTCACCATTTTTAACTTTTTTAAGGGAATGTTTATTTTGAGAGAGAGAGCAGGAGAGGGGCAGAGAGAGGGAGAGAGAGAATCTTAGGCAGGCCCCACGCTGTCAGCGCGGAGCCCGACGCAGGGCGCGATCACCCGAACCGCGACATCGTGACCTGAGCCAAAATCAAGAGTCGGACACTTAACTGACTGAGCCACCCAGGCGCCCCCTCTTTAACTTTTTGTGGAAGCTTTTAAGCACACACGAAAGTAGAAAGCGTAGTGAACGAGCCCCCGTGGACCCGAAACCCAGTTCGGTGATGGTCAGCTGGTGGCCAACTTGCTTCTGACTCCGTGCCCTGCACCCCAGGGGTGCAGAGCTGCTCTTGGAGAATTGCTTCCTCGGGGTTTGTCTGTTGGGCTGAAAGATCAAGGCTGTATTTCATTTCTGTGCGAGAAGACGCTAGAACGGTTTCAGTGCCCTCACCGTGACCGAAACCTTGTGACACGCTGGAGGGCCCTCCGGCCCCCGTTGTCTCTCTTCTGAACAGTTGTTCACCGTTGGTCGTTCAAATTGCGCTCTGACCGAGGTCCGCGTTCAGTCGACCCGTTTTTCAGAGGGCGGTGACGGGCCTCCGCCGTCCGCCTCCGCGTGGCCACGTGGCTGCAACCGGTCGGGACCTTACCTGCCCTGAGCCGGAGTCTGTCCCTGCAGGGTCGTCTCCTATCAGATCCGATACGAGGGAAACGTGACCGAAGAGACCAGGATCAAGTTCATGACAGATGGCGTGTTGCTCAAGGAGATCCAGAAGGTTGGTTGCTCGTCTCCGGACGCAAGGCCAGCGAGCATGGGGCGGGCAGTTCGAGTGCTTGTCTTGCCACCCGCTGGCACGGCAGCCCTGTGTCACCTTGGGCAAGTTCCTTCCCCTCTCTGAGCCTCGTCTTCTTGATCTGCAAGCCGGTACTTCCTCACGTGGTTGTTTTGAAGCAGAAGTTGTACGACGCGCGAACGCGCCTCAGCGTAGCGCCTTGTAGGTGCTCATTACACTCGTGTCGTTAGGATTTGGTTCACAGACTTTGTGCCTCGGCCACACGCGTGTTGCTCCTTGCTGGCTGTGTGGCGTCCACCTGGGCAGAGGTCTCTGGGGAGGGCAGAGGTGACGCCTGCCCCCTCTGCCCTGAGGCCGGCCAGGGTCACCCGGGGAGGTGGCTGTGAATGTGGCTCTGGTGTGGTTGACTACGGCTCCTCTCTGTGTGGGAGACGCTGTCCCAGTGTCCTCGGTCCTACCCGCCACCCCCTCGTTCCCTTGCCCTGCGTGTCCTCTCTGCTCTACAGGCGTCTGGATTTGGTAGCTCGCCTCTAATAAATGGTAGCTGCCCGTTTTCCAGCAATTTCTCTGCCAGGCACCAGCCCCCAGGCTGCGTACTTTACGGATGGTGTTTGTCACAGAAACCTCCCTGTGACCCCGTGAAGTGGGTCCTGTTGCCCCGTTTTACAGATGGCAAACGGACACGGGGAAGTGAAATAACTTACCTGAGGTCACAAACCAGGACCCCCCGGGCCAGTGCTCCCGGATCCGTGCCAGCTGCGAAGGGGGCTCCTGGAGCGGGAATTCTGGGGTGTGAGTGATGCCGGAGTGGCTGGGGCCCAGGCTGGCGGGCCTCACCACGCCCCCCTCCCCAGGACTTCCTGCTGCGGAGGTACAAGGTGGTGCTCATTGACGAAGCCCACGAGAGGAGCGTGTACACGGACATCCTCATCGGCCTCCTGTCCCGCATCGTGTCTCTCCGGGCGAAGGTAGGGCGGCGGGGTGGCAGGGGTCAGGTGAGACAGGGTCTCCTGAGCACGGGGTCCCCCGGGCCCAGGGGCGGGGCTGTGACTCTCGGTGTGAGCGGCCCCCCTGTGATTCGTCCCCCTTGGAATCCTGGATCCGGCCGTGTTACCCTTCTGTCCGTCACCCCGTCTGCCCTCCCGCAGAGGCACCTGCCGCTGAAGCTGGTCATCATGTCGGCCACGCTGCGGGTGGAGGACTTCACGCAGAACCAGCGGCTCTTCGCCCGGCCGCCCCCGGTCATCAAGGTAGCGCCTGGGTCGGCATCTCGGGCCGGCGAGGGGGGGAGCGGGGCCCGTCAGCTCCCGCAGCGGGACGCCTGGTCTCGAGGCCGCTCCCGCAAGGCCCCCCTCTGCTGGTGGAGGCCGAGGCCGGGAGGCCTTGGGGAGCTGCTCGCGCCGAGCGGAGAGCTCCGGGGTCGCAGGGGCCAGGGAGGGGGGAGGCACCGAGCTCAGCCCCCCGCCCCCGGTGCCCCTGTGGGCATGTGTCCCAGGTGGAGTCCAGGCAGTACCCGGTGACGGTGCATTTCAACAAGCGGACGCCGCTGGAAGACTACAGTGGCGAGTGCTTCCGGAAGGTCTGCAAAATCCACCGCATGCTGCCGCCAGGTGAGGCCCCGGCGGCGGGCGAGGCCGGGTCCCCCCTCCGGACCCCGGGCCCCACCTCCCCGCGCTGGCTCTTTCCTGCTGGTGGAACGAACACGAGTTGGACCATTTGAGCCGTTTTTAAGTGTATAATCCGGAGGCGTTTAGCGCCTTCCCAAGTGCAGGCTCCCCTCGCTTGCTCGCTTTGCTTGATCGTACTTCGCGGCTCCTGCACTCTGACGACTTAGGGTTCGTGGCGATCCTGCGTCAAGCCAGCCGATCGGGCCCCTTTTCCGACAGCACTTGCTCCCTTCAGCGTCCGTGTCACGCGCTGGCGATCTCCACGGTATTTCAGACTCTCCCCCTGTACGTTTCCAGTGATCTGTGAGCAGCGGTCACCACTCCTGAGAGCTCCGGTGACGGTTAGCAGTTTTTAGCGATATTTTAAATCGAGGCATCCGCGGTGTCTTTTTAGACGGTGACGCCATCGCGCGCTCAGTAGGTTCCAGCATAGCGTAAGCGTAACTTCCGTGTGCACAGGGCAACCCAGCAACAGCTGTGACGCTCGCTTGTGTCAGTCATTGTGACGCTCGCTTCTCGGTGGTCTGGGACCAGACCCGCGGCATCTCTGAGGTGTGCCCGTGCTGTGCGGCCGTCCCCACCATCCACAAGAGAAACTCCGTCCCCATTAAACACTAACTCTCCATCCCCCTGTCCTGGCCCCTCCCCCCGTTCTGCTTTCTGTCCCGACGCATTCGTCTATTCGGACATTCTGTACAGACGGACTCGTTCGGTGTGTGGGCTTTTGTGCCTGGCTTCTTTCACATAGTCTTGCTTTTTCGGGGTTCGTCTGTGTGTTTTCTGCCGTGTGGACGGACCACACTCTGGGGTCCATCCACCAGCCGACGGACGCTTGGATTGTTCCACCTCTCGGCTGTTGTGAATGGAGCTGCCGTGGGTATCTGGGGACAGGTCTCGGGTTGCGTCCCTCTTTCCCGGTCTCCTGGGCTAATGCCCACGAGTGGAACAGCCAGGTCGTGCAGGGGCTCTGTCCAGCTCCCTGCCACACGTCCTCCGTGTGGGAGGCGGCTGCCGCTGCGCGTCTCTATGGCTGAGTCGTGCCGTGACTGGCTCTTCCTTACGCCCAGCTCCTGGCAGGTGGTAGTTGCTAAGTAGATGTTTGCTCCACGAATGACCGGGTAGCCGAGGGATCTGGTTCTTTTCGCAGGGGGCATCCTGGTGTTCCTGACGGGGCAGGCAGAGGTGCACGCGCTGTGCCGCAGGCTGAGGAGAGCCTTCCCGCACGCCAGACGCAGGCCTCCAGGTACCCCGGTGGCACTTGGCCCCGAGAGCCTCCCTGTGTGAGAGCCGGCGCCTCGCCCGCCCTGCCGTTCCCCAGTAAATGGCCAGCAGTGCGGTGGCCTTACTCTGGACGGTGAAGAACAGAGCCCCGGTAACCCGCGTGTGGCCTCGAGACATCTGCCTGCTGAATCTGCTCCTTCTTACAGAAAAGGAAGATCAGGAAGATTCAGTAGAGGAAGTGCGGAAGTTTAAGAAGTCGAGGACAAGAGCGAGGAAGGCCCGGGCAGCGGTATGTAGAGGCTCGTGGGCGCCTGGGGACTCTGAAGCTACCTTCTCTGGTGGCCAGTGGCCCCATGGCATGTAGGTGCCAATGTAATTAAAACAAAATAAAAATAAGGTTCAGTTTTAATCGAATTCTATCAGACGCATTTCAGGTGCTCAGTAGCCACCTGGGGCTGCTGGCGACCGTGCTGGGTCCAGAACATTCCTACCGTGGAAGAGAGTTCTGTTGGGTGGTGCTGCCCTAGAGGCCTCAGGGTGGGCTGTGATTTGAAGGTTCCCTGTGCTGTGGGCCAGGAAGAAGTTTCTGGAAGGCCAGCCCTGAGCCAGGAAGAAGCTTCTGGAAGGCTGGCCGTGAGGTCCTGAGCAGGGCCTGTGAGGATGTCTGGGAGGGCAGGCAGAGCAAGGGTGTGGAGTCCCACACAATGTCGTTGTGGTTCCGGGGGTGACGGCGTCCTTACTGGGGGGTCACTTGCCCCTGCCTGCTGCGTTTTGGACCTGCCGGGCGGCGTCGTAAGTCCAAGTGTCGACTGGTCCTCACGGCAGCCCGTTGAGACAAGCTCTGTGGTCGTGCCGGCGTTGAGGCGAGGAAGCGGGCAGAATGGTTGTGAGGGCTCACGGGCAGTGCTGGGCCTCGTTCTTGGACATGCTCGTCTTTCCTGCCTGTGACCATGTCTCCCGCAGCTGGGGTTCTGCTGTCTTCTTTGTTTAGACGTTGCCGCAGATCAGTCTGGACAGCTACTCGGTGTTGCCTGCAGGCGAAGGCGACGAGGACAGGGAGGCGGAAATGGATGAGGAGGAGGAGGAGGAGGCCCTGGGCTCCGACCTTGACCTGGACTTGGGGGACGACGGGGCAGACGGAGGTGTGCCCTGGGCAGGGCCCCTGCTCGCGCTCCCTGGGTCATTCACTCGGCAGGGGTCTGCAGGGCGCCCGAGGTGTGCCAGGCCCCGTGGTTAGGCCCAGACTTGTTGGTCTGGAACTCAAGAGGGCCGGGCTTTGTGGCCGCCTTGCGCCTGCTGTTTGCTGACTTCCTGTAGCTGCCTGCAGACAGACCCTCCGATGTCCGTAGTGTTGACTGTGATGGGCATGCCACCCCCGGGCTCAGCTTTGCTGGGTAAAGGCGGGCCTCAGGGCTGGCTCGGGGGGGCTGCCCGGTCCCAGGGCCCCCTGTATGGAGATGGGCCCACGGCCTTGTGGGAGCCCCGGAGGCACCCAGCCGGCGGTAGGGCTCGTGGCCAGATTCTTCCCAGTAGACTCTCCAGCGGGGCGGGCGTCCCCCCCCTTGGAGGAGGGTCATGGGGCCTGAAGAGCCTCCAGGAGCCTCTCAGACTCAGCCCACCCTGTGCTGGTCTGGGGGCGGGGGGCGGCACCTGGTAGCGGGTGCAACAGGTAGGGGGACGCGGGGCAGCCTGAGGTGGGCTCCCGCGGGGGGCGGGGAGTACCAGCCGGCCCTGCTTTCCCTGCAGGTGCACAGCCGGATGCGTCGCTGCCCCTCCACGTGCTCCCGCTCTACTCCCTGCTGGCCCCGGAGAAGCAGGCGCAGGTAACTGTGTGGGCTCCTCCTGGCCTCTTGGGGACGCCTCCTAGGGGCACTGAGATAGGGGCAGGTCAGGCCCGGGGCTGTCCTCCTCCTCAGCAGTTAGGTCAGTGCCGCCAGATGGGAGAGGGTGTTGGGATCCCTTGGAGAACAGGAACGCATCCCTGCGTTTGCACTGAGGAATGTCGCGGCCAGAGGCAAGGGGAGGGCTTGTCCACCTCGCCACCCGTGGGCCCCCCCCAGCCTGGCCGATTTCTCTGGGGTCAAGAGCCCCACGTGTCTGTGCCACCAGCTCTTTCCTGATTCTGGTGTTTTGCGGCCTCTGCTCCCTGACAACCCCAGGTCTTCCAGCCTCCCCCGGAAGGGACACGGCTGTGCGTCGTGGCCACCAACGTGGCCGAGACGTCCCTCACCATCCCGGGCATCAAGTACGTGGTGGACTGTGGGAAAGTGAAGAGGCGTCACTATGACCGCGTCACTGGCGTGTCCTCCTTCCGAGTCACCTGGGTGTCACAGGCCTCAGCCGATCAGCGGGCAGGCCGAGCGGGCCGGACAGAGCCAGGCCACTGCTACAGGTGGGACTCCCCTGGCCTCTCCAGTGACGTTGGGGGTCCCTCTGCGGCAGCCACCACTGAGGAGCAAGGAAGGGGGCCCCCGCCCCGGTCTGCAGCGAGTGCCGTGTCCCCCTGGGGACGGTCCTTGGGGTGCCATGCAAGCCCTTGTTGGCTCTCAAGCACTCAACGTGCTTTCTTTATTCTGACCCTTAAGCGATACTTATTTTTAGCTGTTTTGTTTTCGTTTTATCTTGTTACGGCTTTCCGAAGGTACCGTTAACGTACCGGAACTTTGACAGTTTTGAAGCATGTACTTCTCTGGTATTGGGTGTTCTCAGAACCGTGCAGCTGTCCCCCAGTCCGTCCCAGACGTCGTCACCCCAAAAGAAGCCCCCATCCATTAGGCGCTTTCCTCCCCTTCCCGTCCCCTTGCTCGGAGTGGTGTTTCTGCTTCCCCTGGGTCTCTCCCTGGGGTGGGGGGTTGGGGGGCTTGCTGGGTCACATAGTCACTCTTGCGCCTTCTGGGGCCCGTCAAGCGTCTTCCGCAGCGGCTGCCCCACTCTGACGTTCCCAGCAGCCGTGCTCGCAGGTTCCCGTCTCCCCACATTCTCGCCAACGTTTGTTCCTTTCCGTTTTTTTAGACCTGCAAGTGTGCGTGGTCGCTCGCTGTGCACTTGCTTTGCGTTTCCCCCCCGATGACCTTGAGCGTCTTTTCGTGTGCTGTTGCCTATTTGTGTTCTTGGGAGAAGTGTTTGTTCGTTTCTTTTGCTTATTTCTTTAATGGGGTTCTTTTTCCTTTATTGTTGAGTCCTAAGAGTTCTTTACCTAATCTGCGTATTAGCTCTGCCTCAGAGGCGTCATTGGCGAATATCTTTCCCGTCTGTGTTTTGTTATGGTTATTCGATCACTTTATAGCTGGGTTTTTTGGGGTGTGTTTGACATTGTTTTAAATCACGAGAAAAGGAAATTGGGAACCTGTGTAGAGAAAGCTAGTAAGGAGCGACAGTAGTCTCGGGGACTGTGTGCCAGGCACCGGTCTCCCTGCATGTGTGGCTTCAGACATCTGTGCCCCAGCCCCGGTGAGTCCCCTGCTGGCTTGGCCTGTCCCGCAGGAGAGGGAAAGAGGCACGAGGAGGGTCAGTGCCCGCCCTCGTAAGCGTCCTGGTTGAAATCCAGTGCCCGGTAGCTTGGTGGAGCTGCCCTTCTATTTATTTATAAAATGATGGTGTTCTCTCTGGTGCTTCTCCCCCCCCAGGCTCTATTCATCTGCGGTTTTCGGTGACTTTGAGCCGTTTCCTCCTCCTGAAATCACCCGGAGGCCGGTTGAAGACTTGATCCTTCAGATGAAAGCACTCAACATTGAAAAGGTCAGTGGCGGCCCCCGGCCCTGCCAGCACCCCGCCGAGCCCCCAGCCCCCGCTGAGCCCCCAGCCCCCGCGTGGGCCAGCTCCTGAGATGCAGGGGACCCAGGAGCGGAGCCCCGTGGTGCCGGCCCAGCCACCCGGAGCGCTCTCGTGGGACGCTGTGTCCACACGTGCCGCTGGGTCCTCCCACCTCTCGAGGCACCGCTTCCCCCGGGGCTGCACCCCTGGAGCACCTGGGGGACGAGTGCCTGGGACGGAAGCCACACAGGGAAGGCCTGCCCACTGCACAGAGACCTGTCGCTGTCCTTGGGGCTCACAGAACATTCTGTTGACACGGTCCTCACGTGGCACCTGTCTGGGGGTCACCTGCTTTTCTGCTGCTCCACAAGGGGTTGTGCAGAGAGAGAGAGAGAAAGAGAGGGAGACCCTGGACCCATTAGTCCTTTCCCGTTCCTTCCACCCTGACCCCCAGGGCAACCGTGCACCAGCTTTCTGTCCCCGTGGCTTTGTCCGTTTTGGACGTTTCGTATGAAAGGGGTCATTCGCATAAACGTCCTCGGGGGTCACCCACGTGGTGGCACGTGTCAGTACTTCGTTCCTCTGTACGGCTGAGTATCGCTCCGTCATAGGGCCAGGCCGCGTCCTGTCTGTCTCGCTGTCGTCGGGCACCTGGGGCGTCTCCACCTCTGGCTGCTACGCACAGAGCCGCTATGAACGCGGCCGTGTGCGGATTTGTTAGAACACTTGTTTTGGGTTGGTCACGCTTTCTCAGGTGCCCCCATCCCCGATCCCGGTCTGTCTGTCCCCTCCCTCACCCTTTTATTGCGTGAGGACGTCTGCTCCCGTTCACTTAATGCGTTTGCTCCGGTTGAAGGGGCCCCGTGGAGGCGGAGCCCTTATCTGGTGCTTTCTCCGTCTCTGTTGCCAAGAACAGCCCCTAGGACGCACGAGGTGCTCAGTGGACGCACCCGTGAGGTGCTCGGTCTGTGCTTTTGAGTCCGTGGGTCGTGTGAACGAAGGGGTCCCTCTGGCACACCGCGCTGGAGTGTGCCTGGGGCTACTTCCTGAGCGCCCGGGGCTGTGCGCGGTGTCCGGACTGGTGCGGGAGGCGCCGTCCCCTGCCAGGCCAGGCCCTGCTGCCCCTTGTGGCCACCATGCCTGCTTCTCCACGTCTCACCGCTGCCCCTGCCGTGTCTCCTGTGCCCAGGTCATCAACTTCCCCTTTCCAACCCCTCCCTCCGCGGAGGCCCTCGTCGCCGCCGAGGAGCTGCTGGTGGCGCTGGGTGCCCTGCAGGCGCCCCAGAAGACAGAAAGGTAGGCGGGGCTGGGGGTGGGGGGAGCAGCGAGCCCCGGGGCCACTTAGCCGTACCCCCCCGCCCACCGCACGCCTCCGTCCTCCAGGGTGAAGCAGCTGCAGAGGTCCCGGCTGAGCTGCCCCATCACCGCGCTGGGCAGGACCATGGCCACGTTCCCCGTGGCGCCCCGCTACGCCAAGATGCTGGCGCTGAGCAGACAACACGGCTGCCTGCCCTACGCCATCACCCTCGTGGCTGCCATGACGGTCCGGGAGCTGTTCGAGGAGCTGGACAGGTGGGCCTATGGGGGCTGCCCTCGGGGGGCGGGGGGGTGACTGGCGTGTGGGGTGGCCTCGTGCTAACTCGGGGCCTCCCTGAGCCGGCAGCGCTCCGTCCCGGTTCCATCCCGGCAGAGCTCTGCCTTTGCAGAACTTCCGGGGCAGCGCAGATGTCAAAGGTCGGTTGTGTGACGGCCAGCCTGCCGGGGTTCAGCTCTCCCTCTGCCACTTCCGGACTGTGTGGCCTTGGGGAGACGACTTCACCTCTCTGTGAAGAGAGGGGGAAAGTGGGGATGAGGCCTTAATAACAGTTGAGCTGTCGTCGGGGTTAAAGTAGCAGACGCGAGGGGCACCTGGGTGGCTCAGTCTGTTAAGCGTCTGATTTCAGCTCAGGTCATGATGTTGTGGTTTGTGAGTTCGAGCCCCGTGTCGGGCTCTGGGCTGACGGCTCGGAGCCTGGAGCCTGCTTCGGATTCTGTGTCTCCCTCTCTCTCTGCCCCTCCCCTGCTCATGCTTTGTTGTTCTCTGTCTCAAAATAAATAAAAACATTTAAAAAAATAAAAATAAAGTAGCGGACGCGAGCAAAGTGCTCCAAACCGGGCCTGACGGGTGCCTTAATCTGCGTGTCCGCTCTTCAGGCCGGGGAGCCAGGAGGGTAATTCATCCAGGCCACGCTCGGTGGTGGTCACAGCAGGGTTCAGGCTCTTGTCGCTTGTGAGCAGCTCGGCAACATGCGACGTCCCTCGTTTGTTGGATCCTTTCTTTGTATCGGTCCCTAGACGCGGACTGGTCGGGTTAGGAAGCAGGCGTGTGTATCATCTGGTGGGCTGCTGGCAGTGAATTTTGATTCTGGGACCTCAGTTGTGTTCGGCGGCGGCCCCACCAGGCATTTTCTCTGCCCCTGAGCCTCCCAGCCTGCCCTGATTAACTAATGTGTTCCCTGCCCCTGTGGCCCAGAGGGCGGCCGGGCCAGTAACCCAGGTGGTACTTATGTTGGCAGACCGGCCACCAGTGACGAGGAGCTCGCCAGGCTGAAGGGCAAGCGGGCCCGGGTGGCCCAGATGAAAAGGATCTGGGCCGGGCAGGGCGCCTCTCTCCAGCTCGGGGACGTCATGGTGCTGCTGGGTGCGTGCCCGGTGCGGCGTGGAGGGGTGGGGGGCAGGCGGGCTTGGGCGGGGTTCCAGGGGGAGGGAGGGGACAGGCGGGCGGGGGGGGGGGGGTGGTTAGGCTGGCCTGGGCGGGAGGGGGGGGGCAGGCGGACCTGGGGGGGGTGGTTAGGCTGGCCTGGGCGGGTTGGGGGGGGGGGGCAGGCGGGCCTGGGCGGGGTTCCGGGGGGCAGGGGCTAGGCGGGCCTGGGGGTGGGGTGGGGGTTAGGTGGGCCTGGGAGGGGGGGCAGGCGGGCCTGGCGGGGGGGGGGGGTGCTAGGCAGGCCTGGGGTTGGGGGCAGGCGGGCCTGGGCGGGGCAGCAAGCGAGCACCCTCCTCGTCCTTAGGTGCCGTGGGAGCCTGTGAGTACTCCGGCTGCTCGCCCCAGTTCTGCGAGGCCAACGGGCTTCGGTACAAGGCCATGATGGAGATCCGGCGCCTGCGGGGCCAGCTGACCACCGCAGGTACCATCCGCCCCCCACGCCAGCCTCCCAGTCTCAGGCAGCACGCGGCAGAGAACTTGACTATTTTGAGGTTTCAAGTTGTTTTGGGCGACACCAGCCACGTACAGTCAATCCCCTTTAACCACAGATTCCACGTTTGCAAACCCACCTGCTTCCCGAGACTTTAACCCAAACCAGTACTGGGTGCTTCCCGGGCGTGCGCGCCAGCAGGGGGATAACGTGCACACTGGTTTCCATCAGGCTGTCTGTCCCTCGGTCTCCTCTTTTCCTTAGTGACATTCCTCTTGTCACCCTCTGCCCCCCACCGCTCCCCATACCCCCTTCTCAGCGGCCCTTGTACCCCCCCACAGTCTCACTCTGGGGCTCCCCACTGCTTGCTCCATGGCCAAGTGGAGAGCCCCTTTTTGCGGGTCGGGGAGCAGCCCCCCACTTTCTGCCCCTGGGCTGAGCCGGCAGAGACCAGACCTGTGTGAGGCCGTGTCGGGAGGCGGGGGCTCCAGGCACAGAGGCTTCCGGGCTTCTGTGTTCTGTCCTTGGGGCCTGTTCGTTTCCTATTTTTCCCCTTTTTTCTCTTTCTTCACCTCCAACGACATCCGTTTTGCCGAAGGTCTTGTAGAGAAACAGGTTTACGGGGCAAATCTCAGAGCAGAAACAGTCCAGTCTGCGCCCACCTTCCTTCCTGGCCCTCATCCCCTGGTTCTCCACCCTGCCGCGTCCCCCTCCGAGGTGCAGGGCCCGAACCCCCCATCCCCTCTCTCCCCCTGCAAGGTACCCCCACAGCTTCAGACCCCCCTCCTCTGGTGCGGAAGCGTGAGGCCTCGCCTCGTGTCAGGCCTGCCTCAGCAGCAGCCCCCGCAGGAGCTCGAGAGGAGATGATCTCGCCCTACCGTGCACGCTTGGGGGGGTGACCCGTTCACAGAGCGCATCGGGGAAGTCACGTGCAGGCTGAGCAGGGTCTCCCTTGGTGCCTCACTCAGATGCCCACTAAGGCACTGGGGTCTTGTCCTAAGGGGAGGAGGCCGTGGGTTTGGGGCAGGCAGCTGGTTGTGTCCTGCTGAGGACACCCTGGCAACCTTGGTGGAGAAGAGCCCCGGCGAGCAGGTGACTGAGTCGGGAGCTTCACGCCGAGGGGCCTGAGGCCTTCCAGAAGGTCAGGGCGGAGGCAGCCCCAGGCCTCGCCGTCCCCACCACTGCCGTCCTCACACCCGGCTCTCCCCGCAGTCAATACCGTGTGCCCCGAGGCTGGGCTCTTCGTGGACCCCAAGATGCAGCCACCTTCCGAGAGCCAGGTGACCTACCTGCGGCAGATCGTGGTGGCCGGCCTGGGCGACCACCTGGCCCGCAGGGTCCAGAGCGAGGACCTGCCGGACGACAAGTGGAAGAACGCCTACAAGGTCAGCCTCGGGAAGCGTGCGGGCGGGTCGCTGCGCCAGGCTGCCCTCCGCCCTGCCCTCCCCACCCCCACCCGTCCCCCTCTGGGAAAGCCCCCGCCAAGGATCGGGGTGGGGTCACGGCGGGCTCCCATCTCCCTTTGGGCCTTGGCTCTGCCCCAGCTGCATTTTTGTAGCAGCTGAATTGAGAGAGAAGTCACACACGGTACAATTCAGCTTCTCGAGGTGTGCAGTCTGGAGGTGTTTAGTGTGTTTGCCCAGCGATGCAACCGTCCCCACAGCTGATTCCCGGACACGTGCGGCATCCCCAAAAGACGCACGTGCCCGCTAGCAGTGGCCCCTCGTTTTCTCCTGATCTCCCCACCCCTAACCCGCTCTGTGTCTGTGCCGGACTCTTGGTGCTGGCGGAGGCGACCGGCACGAGGCGCTCTGTGCCTTCTCTCGCTTGGCATCTCATCGTTCAGGTTCATCCGGGTGCTGGCACGGGTCGGTGCAGCATCCGCGGGGCGGATTCGCCACGCGCACGTCTGCGTGGACAGACGCACGGAGAGCCACGCCGGCGGCTGGCGGAACGCTCTCCTGTTCTCTGGGCTGAGCGTGGGATCCGGTTCGCACGGGTCAGTCTCAGCTGCTGTGCGCGCGTCTCCTGGTCTCACGCCCGCTCGCCGTGTCTCCGCAGACGCCTCTCCTCGATGACCCCGTCTTCATCCACCCCAGTTCCGTCCTTTTCAGAGAACTCCCTGAATTTGTGGTCTACCAGGAAATCGTGGAGACGACCAAGATGTACATGAAAGGTAGCCAGGCCGGTGGCCGGCCCCTCGCCTGGCCCACCGCGGCTCTGCTGAGCTGTGTCACCGGGACCCTGTCGGGGGAGAACCCGGGAGGCCCTCCCGTGCGGAGGTGCCCGCTGCGACCCCCGGCCCTTCTCTTCCTGGCCCGCAGGCGTCTCGGCCGTGGAGGTCCAGTGGATCCCAGCCCTGCTGCCTTCCTACTGCCAGTTCGACAAGCCCATGGAGACGCCGCCCCCTGCCTACTGCCCCGAGAAGGGGCGGGTCCAGTGTCACCGGGCCAGCGTGTTCTGTGAGTTGGGGCGACCTGCCACCGCCCTGGTGGCCACGTGGCCACACACCACGTGCCCTGGAAGCGTGTGGCGCGGGCAGTGTGGCCTCAGCCTTCTTCCTCTTTGGTGGGTGGGCCCAAGGGCTCGGGGCCAGGACGAGGGGCCTGTGGGAACCCATCCCGATCTCTCGCTCACGGGCCCCTGCCCTCCAGACCGTGTCGGCTGGCCGCTCCCCGCGGTCCAGGTGGATTTTCCGGAGGGCATTGACTGCTACAAGCACTTCGCCCGGTTTCTGCTGGAAGGGCAGGTAGGCGGCCCGGCGGCTCCCTCGGCCCCTGGTGTCGTGGGCGGAAGGGGAGCCGGACCCCTCACCCTGTCCTGTGCTGTCTCCTCAGGTCTTCCCTCAGCTGGCCTCACACCGGGGCTGTTTGCTGTCCAGTCCTGGCACGATGCTAAAGACGTGGGCCAGGTACGGGCTTGCCCGGGAGCATCGGGTGGCAAGGGGAGCGGGACTAGCACCCTGGGACAGCCGGGACAGATCACCGCCCACCAACCGAGAGGCTTAAAACGACGGAAGTGTGTTTCTCGTGGCCGTGGAGGCCAGAGGTTGGAAGTCAAGGCGTCTGCAGGGCTGTGCTCCCTTTGAAGGCTCTGGCGGGGTCCTTCCTGTCTCTTCCAGCTCCTGGTGCGTCCAGGCGTCCCTTGGCCTGTGACCACATCGCCCCCGTGTCTGCCTCTGTTTTCACGTGGCTGGCCCTCTCGGCCTCTGTGTCTTCTCTTCTCATAAGGACACCAGTCGTCGGATCTAGGGCCCGCCCCCAGTCAGCACGACCTCCCCTTAAGTAATTGTACCCTCAAAGGTTCTCTTCAAATAAGGTCACGGTCTGCGGTTTGGGGGAGACCCTGGTCAGCCCATCGTGAGGCTCCAGGTATCAGCAGGGAGCATCCTGGGGGCTGCCTGCCCGCTGAGCACAGACCCGCCTCCCTCCCATCAGCCTGCTCCTCCCTTCTGCTCTCTTCCTGCTCGTGGCCCCCACCGCCTTCCTAAGACTGGCGTCCCAGACGGCGCAGGGGGCCAGACACGTACGAAGCAGGCAGGCGTGCACACGCCCCAGCATTCCCGGGGACTCTGGGTAGGGGCAGGGGGCCGGGTGCCCCCTACCCCTCTGCCAGCCAAGTCACTCCCCCGACAGACAGTTGTGAGCACCAGCTGTGTGCCAGGCACGTTCGCGTGCTGGGGCACGGGCACAACCCCGCCCCCAGTGGGGATGTCGCAGTGCGGGGAGGCCAACACCGAGCCCCACCGTGACTAGTGCAGATGGCGTGTGGGGACCGGGCGACAGAGGGACAGAGCAGCACGTTGGGGATGAGCGTCTGCGGGGCTGGGGTTGGTCGGGGGGAGCCTGGCTGAGCAGATGGGGAGGAGGTGATGCTGGGAGCAGGGATGCGGAGGAAGGTTCCAGGCAGGAGGAACAGCCCGCATGGGAGTGAGGAGAGCCAGGGTGCCGGATGAGGGTGTGAGAGGAGAGGCGGTCGGTGGGGCGCCAGGGTCTAGACCCTCCTCTCCGGCCAACACCGCCAGCACGACGGAGGGAGACCCTTCACCGGCCTCGGTCAGTCTGGCCTGGCGGGAGCGCCTGCCCCTTCGCACAGCTTCCGGGCGGAGTGACGCCACAGCGTGCGTCCCCCACCTGCAGGCTGCAGCCCAGGACAGAGAGCCTCCTGAGAGCCCTCGCTGCCGAGCGCGCCAGCTGCCGAGACGCCTTGCTCGCCGCTTGGAAGAAAAACCCCAAATGTGAGCTCCCCCGGGGCGAGCGACCCGTGGCCAGGGGGTTGGGAGCGGACAGGAGGGGACCCACCGAGGCAAGCCGGGGTCGGTGGGCGGATCTGCCCCAGCAGGCAGCCGGGTCCAGAGCCACCCTGACGCCGACCTCCCTCCTGCTTCCCGCAGACCTGCTGACCGAATACTGCCAGTGGCTCCCACAGGCCATGCACGCCGACGTCGAGAAGGCCTGGCCCCCTGCCTGCGACCACTGACCTGAGGCCTGGCTGCAAGGCCAAGCACTTGTCTGGAGACCCAGGAGGCTGGCAGTGGCCACCCTGATATGCGGGCTGCTCCCAGGAGGCGGGCCGAGCCCCCAGGGAACCCTCTCTCCTCTCGGACACGGGATGTCTGGACACAGCTCGCTGCTGTCCTGGGCAGTCTGACGTGGGCGGCTTCTTAGAACTGTTTATTCCGTAGGGGGTAATGGTGTCTTGTCACACGCTGCTCTGTGGACTACGTTAGTCCCTTGTGGGGCGGCAGCCTGGAGGGCGGAGCGGCGGGGAGCGGGAGGGTGCACGCGGGCCCTTCCCAGCGGGCTGGGCGCTCCCTTGCCGGGTTTGGTGCTGTAATAAATCTCAGCCATGAGAACAACTGCGAGCGAGTCGAGTGAGTCTCTGAATGCGGGGGTGGTCGGAAACTAGTCTGGGTGGGGGCTCACCCAGGTGTTCACTATGCCTGTAGGGGGTGTTGATTCCTTCCTTCAGCCGAATATTTGTCCTAAACCAGTTTGTGCTAATGCTGTAGTACAAATGCATAAATTCTAAAACGTACATATGTAAATAAAATAACAGAGATACACGTTTAATATTCCAGAATTACTCTCTCCATAGCTTGGCCACTAATCCCAGTGTACCCCCAAACCAGGAGGTCCCCCCTACTCTCCCCACATTCCAGCCAGATGCAAGTTGGGTGGGCTCTACCCCCAGAGTTTGTCCAGAGCCCCCTCCTGCTCCCCAGCTCCACTCCTGCCCGCCCACATACACGCCCCCAGTCCCTGAATCCCTAACAAGCCCCCACCAGCTCCTGCCTGCTCTCCCAGCCTCCACCTGCTGGCTCAGGGCGTATTCTCCACCTGGCAGCCAGAGGGAGCCTTTTTACAGCTAAATCTGAACATGCCATGCCACATCAGGCCTTCTAGAATCTTCGATGATAAAATTCAAGCCCCTTATATAACCCTCATTCACCAAACTCCATGCACAGGGCTTGCTTTCAGTGTCTTCAGACAGAGCTCTCCTCCCCCTCCCAACCTGGAGCCTTAGCACCTGTCATTTCCCCTGCTTAGCTAGGCCTCCTGACGGCTGTTGCATACCAGCTTCCACACCCTCCCCCTCCAGTCTCCATCTTATCATATTACTGTCTTCCTAAAACTTAACCTATACCGGATGAATGCTAGTCTCTAGAACTCAAACCTTGCTTCTCTTCTCCAAGGAATACTCAACTAACACTGTACCTGGGCACACAGTAGGAGCTCCATGCATGCGCATCACCGGCATTAGGCGCTCAGGAGCCACTGACTAAACGGCCACCTGCAAAACCCTCCTTAGAAATCACAAGCCGGTGACTAGAATAGGAGTGTAGAAACGCAGATTCCTGGGTCCACCGCCCACCTATTCAATCTGAATCTCCGCGGGGGAGGGGGGTTCCCTGGGTAACCGCGTTTGGGACCCGACCAGGGACGTTTCCTAGCGCTGCCTTGTCCATGGGGGCTTGTTTCCCAGACCCACTAATGCGGGGCATCTGGGTCACCTTCCCTGCTTTGCCTTCTGGTGGTGCGACGGCTTTCGGACCAAGAAAAAAAAAAAAAAGGAAAACAAGTGGAGATGCCGGGGATTGAACCCGGGGCCTCATACATGCAAAGCATGCGCTCTACCACTGAGCTACATCCCCTACCCGTGAGCCCTTTTTTTCGGGGAATAGAGATATCGGAAGCCACATCTTCGTCTCGTGCCCGCGTTTTTCTCCTTCCCGGATGCTTAGTATCCCATCGTTTCCGAGAGGTCCCTCCGCGCCTCGGGAGGCCCACTGGCCAGGCGCGCCCGGCGCTGCGTCTGTGACAATCAATCCCGGCTGGGGATGGATGCGCGTGGTAGCAGGTCGGCGCTGTATCTATATGGACCGACCCAGAAAACGGTTGCCATAGCGTGTCCTCGTTAGTATAGTGGTGAGTATCCCCGCCTGTCACGCGGGAGACCGGGGTTCGATTCCCCGACGGGGAGGCTGGCAAACCGTTTTAAAAGCAGCAGAGGCTTTCCTTGGACGAAGACACCCTGCGCTCTGGGCCTAGTAACGCGCCCCTTAGGGTCCTCGCAAAGATGAGCCAAGTCCTTGGAGTCAACTGCGCGGGAGAAGCGCGCTACCCCATGTGTGCCCTGTTACCTACATGAAATATACACAGACTGTCAGTGTGTTATTATTTCTACAAGAGCCAATGATTTTAGAGCTCTCACCACGTCCGGGGGCAATATTTACGGGTGTGCGCTCCTTCCGAGGCTGGCTGGGGCTATCTGGTCACCCAGGCGGGTAGTGACCAGGCGGGTGGGGAAGCATCTCTGTAACCTGCCCAAGGTGGCGTCAATCACAGTCTGCTGGAGACACCGGTTACCTCTGGGGGAAGGACTGCAGTAGGGTGGGAGTGACTCTCACCTTCCATTCTGTACCCGTCTGCACCGTTTGAATTTTATTTTTCTCCCTCCCTCCCTCCCTCCCTCCCTCCCTCCCTCCCTCCCTCCCTTCCTTCCCTTCCTTCCTTTCTTCCCTTCTTTCCTTCCTTATTCAATTTTTATCAAAATGATACACTTCAATGATTTCCAAAGAATGGTGTTTAAAGGACTATAGGTGATTGTTGCACCATCTTGTGAATATACTAAATGCCACTAAGCGGTTCGCTTTGAAATGGTTACTTTTATGTTACGCGAATCTCACCTGAATTTTTAAAAAATTGATTTTAACAAAAAAAAATTAATTGTAACAACAGATCAAGACTTGTTTGGGGAAGGAAGGAGTGGGATGGGCGGATGGGAGTGTAAATGGCTTCAGCCTATTCAGAAAGCGCCTGGAAACGCGTGTATTCCACCATCTAACTTGATAATCCCATGCATGGAATTTTGCCATTAGGGAGACAAACTTTAAATGCAAAATACAAATAGCTTTGGTCTTTTTTGCTTATGAGCATTGCTATTATGCTGAATACCTGGTTAGTGCATTTGTGACTGGACCAGACGGTCATTAGGTGCTTAGCAAACACTTGTGAGATGACGTCACGTCATGAAGGACCTCCCCACTCCCACCCCCGTCCCAGACAACACTCCTCTTCCATTTCCCAAAAGGAGGGAAGTAGAGCCGAACTTGGACGCCAACCTGTTGACCTCTTCACGCCTTGAAGCTGAGCAGGTGCCACAGGAATGGTGGCCATGCGTGGAGGCCGGATCTGAGTCACTCACTGCCCGAAGGAAAGTCACAATCTGCCTGTTGCGTCCTCCACACGCCTTGACGTGGTCAGCATCTCTGCCACACCTTAGGCTGCTTGGGGAGTTGCACCCGAGACATGACCTTGTTCCTATGTACAAAGAAGGGGGCTTGAGAAAGTGGAGTTCTGAGCCAGGTACGATTCATTCATCCATTCACTTGTTCATTAATTCTACAGATATTTATCAAGCACCTATTAGGTGCCAGGCACTGTTCTAGACCTTGAAGGATACGGAGGTGACCAAGGCACGTGACTTCCCTGCCCTCAGGGGTCTGTCATTAGCGCTGGGGAGACAGAGAATGGACAAGGAAAAACAATACCTACCCTAACAGTAAACGGTAAGGGGCTGGGGTCAGGTTGGGAGGCGTGATCCGGGAGGGCTTCTCGGAGGCGGTGACCTTGAAGGACAAGAGGGAGTAGATGCCGGCGAGCCTGGTCGACGTGGGTTCCAGCTGGTTCTGGACTTTCCGCATCGGATGTCCAGGGCGGAGGACCCAGGGCCGGCACCACGACCAGGAGGATCTGAGCGAAGCGGCGCCTTACCAGCAGCCGAAATAGCTCAGTTGGGAGAGCGTTAGACTGAAGATCTAAAGGTCCCTGGTTCGATCCCGGGTTTCGGCAGTCGCTTCTTTTTTTTTTTTTTTTTTTTTTTCTTCCCCGCCGCGAAAGGCGGTTGCAAAAACCGGAACAGGGAGGCTAATTCTCCGCGATTAATAAAGAGTTTCGCTTTCTTTAAACCCGGCTCCGAGCGGTATCCACGGGAAATGGGAGCGGAGGGAAACTTCCGCGCAATGTGGAGAATTCTAACGCGGCTGTTTCCCCTGCCTCCATTTCTCGCCTCTCGGAAACGTTTATTAATGTCTGTCACGTGTTTGTTGATGTCTGCTCGTTAATTTGGGCTTTCTGCGTATGAATTTCTGTTCCCCGAAACCCGCGCAACTAAATCAAGGACCGATGGAGTTAAGTCAAGTAGGACTTTTGTTCTTCGGTTTTGAACGGAAAGAATAAAAGAAAATATTGAACCCTTTGATATATAGTGATACACAGGGGAACTTGAAAATGCTTAAAAGGAGTACCTGAAAGCTCTGATCAGAGCCGGTCCTCGTTAGTATAGTGGTGAGTATCCCCGCCTGTCACGCGGGAGACCGGGGTTCGATTCCCCGACGGGGAGGCACGCAGGTTTTTGCGTAATCCTCTGTTACTGTTTTCATTTCTCTTCCAAATAAATCAGATTCTCCCACTTTCACGGAAACTCTTTTCTACGAACGACTAAACCTGACCGGCGTGCGAGATTCGTTGTAGATTCTATCGACTGCCTGGTCAAAATCATGCCCCGGGTCCCCAGTGTCCTACAGTTACACGAAAGAAAAAGCCCAAGGTCTCGCACCCCGGCTTCATTTCCCCGCTCATGCTCCCAGCGCTGCACAAAAGTGCTGGGTTTGCGCCATGCTGTCGCGGGACGAGAGGGTCAACCTCCAAGGCCAGGAAATGCTCCTTCTGCTGCAAATATTCCAATCTCTGTGGCTTGCTCCGGACCAGGCTGGCCCTGGGGAAAATGTTTATGGATTTGAGACAGGAAGTGTGGGGACGCTACCGTGAAACGCTTTCTTGTCTTAACTTGCAGACTCCTTCCCGGGTGGCTATCAGCCTTCCCAGGCTCCTCTTCTTTCATTCGTTTTTTTTGTCACATTCATTCTGCAAATATACACTGAGTACTTATTAGGGGCCAGGCACTGTTCTAGGCACTGGGGCTATAGCAGGAACCACGAGGCCCTGGCCCCTGCCCTACTGAGTTTATGACACCGGTGATAAACAAATAGTATTAAAAAAAAAAAAAAAAAAAAAGTCTCCCAGAGAGTAAATGCTGTGAAAGAAGAGAAAAAAAAGGGGGAGGGGAGGGGGAGGACACGCCAGGGAGTGTGTGGGATTCGCAGGCCCCAATAGTGAGGCAGCCAGGAAGGCCCCTCCGAGGACCTGGACAAGGAGAAGGAGCCACTCACCAGAAGATCTGGGGAGCACCCTTGCAGGCAGAGGGAAGGGCAGGTGCAAAGGCCCTGAGGTGCAAAGGAGGGCAGCGTGCCTGCAGAACAGCAAGGAGGCAAGTGTGCATGTAGGAGGGGGAGAGGAGGAAGGGATAAGGTCACAGGCGAACCTAAGGAGGTTGGATTCCATTCTAGGGTTTTGTGCAGAGAGGCAACATAATCGGGCTTGTTTCGAGCAGAGCAGTCTGGCAAGAGGGCAAGCAGGGGCGCCTGCTAAACCGAACCCAGCTCATTCCCAAACGTCGTGCAAAATAACACCGCGAACAGTGCCATCCGTCCATGCTGGGCCAAGGTCTGTCTGTCTTTGCCAGAGCTCATATAATAAT
This sequence comes from Panthera pardus, assembly GCF_024362965.1. Taxonomy (NCBI): domain Eukaryota; kingdom Metazoa; phylum Chordata; class Mammalia; order Carnivora; family Felidae; genus Panthera; species Panthera pardus. The sequence continues at coordinate 117,396 of NW_026526710.1, forward strand.
AACTGCATTTGCCATCCTGAGAACCCAGGCTCGGCCAGACCTTGTACCAGGCGCTGTTCTAATCGCTCAATGGCCGCACCCGCCCAGGGGAGGAGGTAGTACTCAGATCTCCATTTTATGAATGAGCTCCAGACAGGTGGGGATATGAATCACAACTGCCCGGCAGGTGTCCTGGGCACCAGCTCAGGTAGCCCTTTACCTGTGAAGGTTTCAGGCGGGTTGGAAGGGAGCTGACTGGAAGGCAGGACAACTGGGGGTGTGTTCTCCCCATCAGAGTAAGTGCCTGTTTCCTGCCAGGAAATCTCAAGCGCTGGTGGAAAGAGGTAAAGAGTCAACTTTCTGCCCTCTCCCTGCCCTCAACCATTCCTCCACCGCAGAGCGACCCCTTGATGGCTGGAAGACATCTCGTATTGCCTCCCTGGGGCAGCTTCATAAGCACTCTGCACTCCGGAAGAGACGGGTGCCGACGGTGAGAAATGGTTCTTTTCGGTGGGCTTTTGCAAAGTGATTCCTCCCTCAGAGCCCTGATTCTGGAGCTGGACCTATTTCTTTTTAATTTGCTTCTTTTTATATTCAGAAGAGTGCTCTGGGAATGTGGGGGTGTGGGGGGGGCGGGGAAGGTCTGCAAACCTCAGTTCCTGAAGGTTGGAATATTTTTGTATTACGTCTTTAATTTTAATGCCAGTAGAGCTAACATACAGTGTTATCTTAGTTTCAGGTGTACAATATAGTGATTCAACAATTCTTTGCGTTACTCAGTGCTCGTTATGATAAGTGTACTCTTAATTCCCATCGCCTGTTTTACCCTGGAATGGTTTTATTTATTTATTTATTTATTTATTTATTTTTTTACCCTGGAATGGTTTTAAAGGACAGAGAACCAGACATTGCTGGGTAGAGGTTCAATCAAGGCAATGCCCTTATTTATTGGAAATAAACTCATTTTCCTTCCTTTTTTTTTTTTTCCCCCTGTGATGAGCAACATTCAAAACTAGATCTCTTTCCCTTGGTTCCTGGGTTCCGATATCAGCGAGCACTTCAATCACAAGGCTATGTAGAACGGGCCTGTTTGGGGAGATTTATTTTTGGTTTGTTTATGCCAACCCCCAACACACATTTAATTAGACAAAACTTTAGAAAAATAACAACCTCAAGAATAGCATACAGCAGAGAATTTCGGGAAGCCAGGTGAAGAGGGAGGGGGATGTAGCTCAGTGGTAGAGCGCATGCTTTGCATGTATGAGGCCCCGGGTTCGATCCCCGGCATCTCCACGAGGCCCCGGGTTCGATCCCCGGCATCTCCACTGTTTTTCTTCCCAGTCTCCCCCTTCTTCATCATTAAAGTGCCATGTATGTGATTACGACTCCTCTGGTCACTACTTGCAGGTGGGATTTTCACAAGAGGCAGGATCCCCCCCTCTCTGAAACCTGTAACACTCCCGATGCGCTTTTGTTGCAAGAGGCTGAGGGCAGCTGCTGGCAGAAAAACGTAAAGGCAAAAACGTCACCCGATGACTGAAACAGCCCGAGAAGGAGCAACGGGGGAGGCCACGGTCCTTTTTGTGGCACCGTGACTGCAGCAGAAGTCCCCAAGGACTGGCGACTGATGCCCCGCCATCAGAGGGCAAGTGTGGAAGCCATTCAAAGGTCTGACTGCTGGCCCTTGCCCTTTATTTGTGCTGTCAGTAACCACCCAGTTTGGGAGTGACCCGAAGGGAAACGAGCATTCCTGGCAGGCAGGATTTTGCCTCCTGCTTCATCAGCAACAGGTCACGAACGAACGAATGAACAAATGAATGAATGAATGAATGAATGAATGAATGACACTGATGCACATACGGTTCATGTTTATATTTATACACGATCTGTATTTTATCATTAAAGATCAAAGATGCATTTTATAGAAAGAAGGGATTGTATTTATTGCCTTCTGTGGGTTCAATTCTTTCTCTGCAGTAAGAATGAATTCCTCACCCGGCAAATCCTGTCTCTCGCGTGACTTGACCTCATCTATCAAATCATAAAAGCATCTCATCTCAGATCTGGAGGGACGTGACTCTTTGCAAAGCCTTCACTTTTGAGATGACATTGAAATCTGTGAAGTGACTCACCGGTTGGGCGGTGGAGTTTTGGTGACAGCTCCTGTGTCTAAATGAGCTGCTGTGAAGGTGATTTCTCCTCAAACGTCAACCGGGCGTTAAGGGAACAGAATGTCGAGGTGATTTCTAAAGGCATCAGGCCTAACACGAAGCTAATTATATGCTTCTGGTGTACTTTCTATCTTATCATTAACCATTTCCGATAGCACACTGACAAGGCGAAATATACCATCAGGCTTGCTGGGGAATGTAGCTTCCTAGAAAAGCGGTTGTGAGTCTTTGAAAACTCTGCCTTTGTCAACTCTTGCATTTTACCGTGCACTTAAAACGACAAAGCCCATCGTAGGACATGGCTGGAGCAGTCAAGTTCAGAGAGGCAGAAAGCGGAATGGTGGGTACCAGGCGCCGGCGGAAGGCGGATATGGGAGTTCTGTAAATGGGGGCAGAGGACCCGTTTTGCGAGATGGAAGAATTCTGGTGGGGACGGCTGCATGGCAGTGTGAACGTTGACGAGCACCAGAACATGCCATCTGAGATTATTTTGAGCTGAAGGCACTTGAAGATCAGCATAGGCCGGGAGAGGCTGTCTCTGAACCCCTCCTTATGTGCCTAAATACAGACCTTCCCAAGGGGCCCACTGGTCCAAGATCCCCCCTCCGGAGGTTCACCAACCGGGGCAGACTGGCACACGGTCACACACTGTCCTACCTCCCATCTACTCTATGGTCCTTCCTAAAAACCATTGAATGGCCCCCCGAGGGGCCTATACCCCCCTCCTCTTTCCCTCTTCAGATGGTGTTTAGGCCTAAATTCTAAAACCACCTCTGACTTCGTAATTCATGTTGTCCTGGGGGATCTCCCATGCATAGCATATGTGTGACCTACATGTTAATAAACTGCTGGGGACTTTTCTCTCTGGTTAATGTCTTTCATCACAGAGGTCTCAGCTAAGACCTCAGGAGGGTAAAGGGAAAATTATATCCCCCCCCCCCCCGCCCCGTGTACCTCACGATGTAGAAAATGTTGGCCTTTGGAGCCAACGGCCAAGAAAGAATTCTTGAGACGTCTTTGGTGCAAAAAGGTGGTTTTATTAAAGCACAGGGACAGGACCTGTTAGGGTCTTAAAGGGGGGCCGATGATACACTTCCAAGTCGGGAGGGGGTTAGGGACAGCACAAGCCTCCAAGGTATTTTGGAAACAAGATTTCCCACGGTTAGGAAAAGGTCATTTACTACCTTACTACCGTCTAGTAAAACCTCAGTCATGAGCCCCTTCAGATGTATATCTGTGGGCTGTGAGTTTGGAGTTATTGCTAACATAGATCTTTGGGGGTGGGATAGACACAAAGGAAGTTTCCAAAGGAATTTGTAAACAGTTTTATGTTATTAAGTTTTAAAATTTATTTATGAGAGAGAGAGACAGTGTGAGCAAAGGAGGGGCAGAGAGAGAAGGAGAGAGAGAGAGAATCCCAAGCAAGCTCTGTGCTGCCAGTGAAGAGCCCAACGCAGGGCTCGAAACTCCTGGAACGGTGAGATCATGACCTGAGCCAAAACCGAGAGTCAGACACTTAACCCACGGAGCCACCCAGGCGCCCCCAAAGGCATTTTTATATGTTAAACTAGATTTTCAGGATTAAGATTGCCTTTTGCCCTTAGCAAAGAAGGGAGCTGAGCTCCTAGAGGAAGGTCCCTCTGTTTCAAGGGCTTTTCAATAGGCTGGTAAGTTGTCAGGAAATTTAATTTTTTCCTTTGCCTCTGTTTCCCGCATCCGTGAACGCTACTGAAGGGTACACTTTAAAATGGTTTAAGATACGGGGCGCCTGGGTGGCTTGGTCGGTTGGGCGTCCGACTTTGGCTCAGGTCATGATCTCGCGGCCCGTGAGTTCAAGCCCCGCGTCGGGCTCTGTGCTGACTGCTCAGAGCCTGGAGCCTGTTTCGGATTCTGTGTCCCCCTCTCTCTCTGCCCCTCCCCTGTTCATGCTACATCTCTCTCTGTCTCAAAAATAAATAAACGTTAAAAAATAAAATAAAATGGTTTAAGCTGGTACATTTCGTTACGTGTGTATATCGCCACAACTGCCACGAATTAAAAACAAACCAAATCCCCAACAGGCTAACTAACTTCTTAACCTTCCTAAAGCAGGCATATTTGAGGACTGGAACTTTTTAAAGTCTGATTGTCCCAGAGGTAGGGCATGAAACTGGTTATTTTTAAACCGGGGCGGTCTGAGTTCGGCCACACGAGGCCACACGAGGCAAATGCACGCAAGTAAACAGGAAAATGAAGAGTCCCTTGGGCTTCTCCCCCCCGCCCCCCCCCCCCAACTGCAGACGCCTTTGATTATTACCTTTTATGGTTACCTATGACATGACAATGACAAAGCAAGGCAAACGGTTCCCAGCCAGCCCTTGATCTCATCCTCTCTCTTGGGGGAAATGTTTGCTGATCGCTGTACTCTTGGATTTTCTTTCTCATGATGCTGAGTCAAGTCCCAAACACGGTTATGACCTTCAGGGGAACCAAATCCTTTGGGGAAAGGAGGAAAGGCAGGCAGACAGACGGGCACCAGTCCCACCAGCACCGCCCACCCCGCCCCCAGCAGCCCAACACCCCAGGCCCTTTGTGAGCTCAGCCCGTCACGTGCTCGCGTCCGCGCGCCAATCCCGCCGTGTTGCTGGGCCTCTGTCACTCTTCCATTGGTTCCACCTCCGAAGCCATCTCTTCTGGGGCGTTTGCAAAGGACGGATCTGTGGGCGGAAGGAACCGAAAATGGATCCGGTGACTCACCCTGCATCTCGCACCTTCCAGCACATTACATTCTAGGTCAGGGGATTTGGGGTTTCAGGAACGTGACTTGATACCCGAAGCCTGAGTCCAAGTGGGACATTTAGGTTTGGGGAGGCTGTCTCAGCAAATAGAACAGCCAGTTGTAAAGAGGACAACGGTCCTCCGTAGGGCAGGGTCTCTCAACCTCCTTGGTGTCGCTGACCTTTGGGGCTGGGTAATCGCGTGGGAGGGGGCGGGGGGCGGGGGATGTGCCGCAGCGTCCCCGACCTCGGTGACCACACGCCAGTGGCAGGAACTCTTCCTCCCCGCTCACACCACAGTTGTGACAGCCAAAAATTGCCTCCAGACGTTGCCACGTGTCCTCGGAGGGGTCAGATCACTGGTGCTTGAGAATCCCCGCTCTGGGGAAACACCAGCCATCCCCTCTCCTTTTCTCTCCCTCTCCCTGTCACCTCCGTGCCCTTGGACGTTTACTTCTGTACCCTCTGCTGGACTGAAGGAATGCAGCAGGGGTGTTGCAGAGAATGGTTTTTCTGCTCGAGACATCAGTGTTGTCAGCTCCCAAGAATGTTGTTTTCTCTTTGGAGATAACCCTGGACCCCATTCCCCCCCCTCCCAGCTTCTCCTCTTCCTCCTGTCCTCCTCTTCGTCCTCCTCTCCCTTCCCTGCCCCTGAAACCAGGCCTGTTTTTCTCTGTACCTTTTGGACTCTGGAAAAAGCTATGTCACAAAGCTCGTGACTCAGCCCTTAAACAACACGAATCACGAGGCTTCCAGCAAAAGCCACGGCCAACAGTGAACCGGGTGTGGTTTGAAGCTAAGCCTGATCCCCTCGGAAAGAACCTCAGCTTTTTGGTTCCCCGAAAATTGGGGAGAAACAACCCTACAAAGGGCCTCCGTGTTTTGTTCCTGTGAAACCTCTTTGCACGAATAACCTTCACAAACATCCGGATTAGGAAGTTACTGGCGTCTCCTAACCGGAGACATGACATTTTGCTCTTAATACTCATTTTAACTTCCCAGTCATAAATTCATTCTCTCTGAAAAATGTTAAAAATTACAAAGTCAATTCTGACCTCTCATCAGACCTTTTTCATAAACACCTACCTACACGGGTTATCAAAGAAAATACAGAGCAGTTTCGTTTTCTCATTCTAAGTGGCTTAAAACAATACAATGATCATAATTTAAAACAAGAGTGAGTCTTTTCTTAATGGCAGAACGTTTTTTAGGAATCTTTTCCTTTTTTTTTTTTTTTTTAAGGCTTTGAGGATAGACATTAAAACACCCTCTCCCCCTCCACATGGTGGAAATACTTCTGGAAGAGTCCAGAAGGGACAGTGACTGGGGAACTGAGTGTTTCTGAGGGAGACTTTTCACTGTAAACTTCTGAAAATCTCTTTTTTCAACATGTTCGCGCATTTTACAAACGCTTTAAAAAATATGTTGGGGGCACCTGGGTGGGCTCAGTCTGTTAAGCGTTGAGGACTCTTGACTTTGGCGCAGGTCATGGTCCCAGAGTCCTGGGATTGAGCCCCGTGTCTGGCTCTGTGCTGAGCCGGCAGCCTCTCTGCCCTTCTCCCCCTCAAGTGAGCGAGCACTCTCAAAATAAAATAAAATAAAATAAATAAAAATATGCTAAGAAAGGACTCACAGAAATCACAAAATGGAGGATAGTAAAAATAAAAATATCTGGCTGGTAATCTTGTTCTCTTTTATCCAAATGGAATTTAGCGTACAATGAAATTTCATGTTTGGGATATCAAATTGCCCCCCCCCCCCCCACAGAAACTCGGTCGGTGTTTTTGAAACTTCAGGCTTCAGTAGGTTCCACTTCCTGCTCCACTGAGTATCATCAACAAGCATGAAAACCTGAGGCCTTCCTTTCAGTATCTAAGTACAATCTTCTCAAACCCAAGGCCGTGCCCATGCAACAGGACGGCTCAAGAACAATCTAGAAAGTTCTTTCGGTGTCCGGAGGCACCTCACGTAGGTTCACGAAGCGTGAGGGGCCAGCGGCGCTTCCCCGACGACCCCAGGCGGGGAGGGGGGGGAGGGGAAGCAAGGGCGGCCCCGCCTCCGCCCGCGTAGGTGCCCCCCGCGCCCGATCTGTCCAGTCATCCGTCCTGTCAACGCGCCCGCGCGGGGGATGGGCGGCTGCCCCGGCGGGGGTGGGGTGGGTGGGGGAGGGGCACGGGGGTTCTGGTGACACGCGAACACGCCGCGATCCTCAACGTGGCCCCTCACGAAAACCCCTCTGTCCGCGGAGGGGGAGGGGCGCGTGAGGCCTGAGCCCCCTGCGTCAGGGGCGGGTCTCGGCAGCGGCGGGGGCCGTTGGGGCTGAGGGGACGGGGACGGGGGCGTCGGGGCCGAGCCCGCTCCGGGCGCCCGGGAGAATCCGCGCCGGGTTTTCACACCTCCCGCGGCCCCGCCCCGTCCCGCCCCGTAGGTCGAGCGCCGGCCACGTCCGCGGACGCCGCACTCAACAGTCGCGCTGATCCCTCCGCGAGGGCGCCGAGCACAGCGGCCCCCTCCTCCTCAGATTCTCCGCTGCCGCCCGGTCTCCACGGGAAACCACTACAGGAGGGGGCCCTTCGATGCTCTGGGGTACTGCTTTTTCTGTCCGGGGCGGGGTAGGAAGAGCGGAGAAAAGTAGTCCGTTCTCGGCGTTTCTGCGGAGGGATCCAGCGGAGCTGTTCCACCGAGTGCTATATAAGGAGGTGCCGGGTGTGGCGTAGGCAGTTCCGTGGAGGCCGGGCGTTCCGTTGCTGCTCTTTGGTGTGAGTCGCCGCCACAGCCGCTTGGTGAGGAGCGGGTCGCTACCCCGGCCCGGGGGGCTTGTAGTCGTGCGGCGCGCCGGCGGCGGAGCGGCAGCCGCGTCTTAGTCGACGCGGCCGGCGAGCAGGGCGGTTCTGAGGGGCAGGGACGAAGCAAAATGGCGGCCGTGCCCGCTGCCTGGGTGGGATAAGCGGGGCTGTGAGGTTGGAGGGAGAAGACGCGGGGAGGGGGTTGGGAGCGGAAGAGAGCGCGACGGGCCCGTGAGGCTTTAACGGCTCTTTGCTGGGGCTCCGTGCGCGGCGGGGGGCGGTTGGGGGGGGGGCGTCTAATGTCTGGCGGCCGCGCTGGCACGAGACTGGGTTTCTGGTCGCAGTGAGGGGAAGCTACGGGCACGGTGCCACCCTGCGCGGCCCCGCGCCCGCTCCGTCGGTCACGTGATGTCACCCCCGCGTGGGCTCACAATCCAGGGTGGGGCCGCCCACTGCCGTTTGTGTGGCTCGCTTTTGTCACTCACGGGACACAAGGTTTGGGCCTGGGGGAGACCCTGCAGAATCGTCAGGGGACAGACATCGGTCGGGGGGAAGGGGGAGAGGAAGAGAAGTGAGACAGCACCTTCACTTGGCTGGGATCCTCTCTCTCAGGGCCTGAAACGGGGCTGTTGAGCTTTTTTCGTTCCGTTTCGTTTGTTTTTATGGTTATTTGTCTATCTGGAGCCAGAGCATGTGGGGAGGGACCGAGAGAGGGAGAGCGAGAGCATCCCAAGCTGGCTCAGTGCTGGGGCTCAATCTCATGAAACCCTGAGTTCATGACTTGAGCTGAAACCAAGAGGCGGTGCTTAAGGGTTTGAGTCACCCACATCCCCCTGGTTGGGTTTCTTTTCTCCGGCAAGGTTTATTTTAGTCACTGGGCCCTTATAAGATGACCTATAACTTTTAACGCTAGAGATGTGTTCACATGTGAGTTGTTTATTACAATCTTGGTTTTTTTGTATTCGTTTTGTTTTGTTTTTGGTGACAGACCATGCAGATCTTCGTGAAGACCTTGACGGGCAAGACCATCACCCTGGAGGTGGAGCCCAGTGACACCATCGAGAATGTCAAAGGGAAGATCCAGGAAAAAGAGGGCATCCCCCCTGACCAGCAGAGGTTGATCTTTGCCGGCAAACAGCTGGAAGATGGGCGCACCCTGTCTGACTACAACATCCAGAAGGAGTCCACTCTGCACCTGGTCCTCCGCCTCAGGGGGGGCATGCAGATCTTCGTGAAGACCCTGACGGGCAAGACCATCACCCTGGAGGTGGAGCCCAGTGACACCATCGAGAACGTCAAGGCGAAGATCCAGGACAAGGAGGGCATCCCCCCTGACCAGCAGAGGTTGATCTTTGCCGGCAAACAGCTGGAAGATGGGCGCACCTTGTCTGACTACAACATCCAGAAGGAGTCCACTCTGCACCTGGTCCTCCGCCTCAGGGGGGGCATGCAGATCTTCGTGAAGACCCTGACGGGCAAGACCATCACCCTGGAGGTGGAGCCCAGTGACACCATCGAGAACGTCAAGGCGAAGATCCAGGACAAGGAGGGCATCCCCCCTGACCAGCAGAGGTTGATCTTTGCCGGCAAACAGCTGGAAGATGGGCGCACCCTGTCTGACTACAACATCCAGAAGGAGTCCACTCTGCACCTGGTCCTCCGCCTCAGGGGGGGCATGCAGATCTTCGTGAAGACCCTGACGGGCAAGACCATCACCCTGGAGGTGGAGCCCAGTGACACCATCGAGAACGTCAAGGCGAAGATCCAGGACAAGGAGGGCATCCCCCCTGACCAGCAGAGGTTGATCTTTGCCGGCAAACAGCTGGAAGATGGGCGCACCCTGTCTGACTACAACATCCAGAAGGAGTCCACTCTGCACCTGGTCCTCCGCCTCAGGGGGGGCATGCAGATCTTCGTGAAGACCCTGACGGGCAAGACCATCACCCTGGAGGTGGAGCCCAGTGACACCATCGAGAACGTCAAGGCGAAGATCCAGGACAAGGAGGGCATCCCCCCTGACCAGCAGAGGTTGATCTTTGCCGGCAAACAGCTGGAAGATGGGCGCACCCTGTCTGACTACAACATCCAGAAGGAGTCCACTCTGCACCTGGTCCTGCGCCTCAGAGGAGGCATGCAGATCTTCGTGAAGACCTTGACAGGCAAGACCATCACCCTGGAGGTGGAGCCCAGTGACACCATCGAGAACGTCAAGGCGAAGATCCAGGACAAGGAGGGCATCCCCCCTGACCAGCAGAGGTTGATCTTTGCCGGCAAACAGCTGGAAGATGGGCGCACCCTGTCTGACTACAACATCCAGAAGGAATCCACTCTGCACCTGGTCCTCCGCCTCAGAGGAGGCATGCAGATCTTCGTGAAGACCCTGACGGGCAAGACCATCACCCTGGAGGTGGAGCCCAGTGACACCATCGAGAACGTCAAGGCGAAGATCCAGGACAAGGAGGGCATCCCCCCTGACCAGCAGAGGTTGATCTTTGCCGGCAAACAGCTGGAAGATGGGCGCACCCTGTCTGACTACAACATCCAGAAGGAGTCCACTCTGCACCTGGTCCTCCGCCTCAGAGGGGGCATGCAGATCTTCGTGAAGACCCTGACGGGCAAGACCATCACCCTGGAGGTGGAGCCCAGTGACACCATCGAGAACGTCAAGGCGAAGATCCAGGACAAGGAGGGCATCCCCCCTGACCAGCAGAGGTTGATCTTTGCCGGCAAACAGCTGGAAGATGGGCGCACCCTGTCTGACTACAACATCCAGAAGGAGTCCACTCTGCACCTGGTCCTGCGCCTCAGAGGAGGCATGCAGATCTTCGTGAAGACCCTGACGGGCAAGACCATCACCCTGGAGGTGGAGCCCAGTGACACCATCGAGAACGTCAAGGCGAAGATCCAGGACAAGGAGGGCATCCCCCCTGACCAGCAGAGGTTGATCTTTGCCGGCAAACAGCTGGAAGATGGGCGCACCCTGTCTGACTACAACATCCAGAAGGAGTCCACTCTGCACCTGGTCCTGCGCTTGAGGGGGGGTGTCTAAGTTCCTGCTGTAAGCTTTGACAAAATGCATTGCACTTTTCTTTCAATAAAGTTGTTGCATTCCCAAATGGTGTGAGTTTTTGGCCAGTGAGGGGTTCTTTTTATTTTGGATGGGGTTTGAGGGATCAAGAAATTTAATCTATCAAATGATTCTGGTAACCAGGAGGTAAGAAAGGTCAGTAAAAATGGAAGGTTGCACTTAGAATTCTCCATGTGGAACGTCTATAGCTATATTTATAAACTACTTGTTTTAAAAATACAGAATTTGGGCTTGGTTTGTGAGATATCTGAGAATGGGAAAGTTCTGGGCTACCAGCAATCAGGTGATATTAAAAAGAAGGTGGTCATGGCAGAGCCTGTAGGTGGAATCTATAGAAGAGCCAGCTTTAATACATAGCTCTGTTTCACATTGAGTTACACAGAAAGTCGTTTGACTAGATATTTTTAAAGAATGGCAAGTAATGTGTAATAAAAAGTATGGCATCGTGCTCAAAAGTTGAGGAATTCGTGGTTCTTTAGATCATGAAAATTACTGATTGAAATGTTAACAGTTGCTGAGGTGAGTTGTGAAAGTGATCCTCAAATTCATGTGACTATAGATGAAGCTTTTCTAGAAGAGTGTTAGAAGAGGCCACATTCTCTTGGTCTTCACTTAGGAAAGTTTGTATCAGTTTTTACCCAATCGGATCCTTGTGTCAACTGCAAACAAAGGTGGAAGTCCAGGGAAGCTTGTTTGATGAAGGGAATTGAGGGGCGCCTGGGTGGCGCAGTCGGTTAAGCGTCCGACTTCAGCCAGGTCGCGATCTTGCGGTCTGTGAGTTCGAGCCCCGCGTCAGGCTCTGGGCTGATGGCTCGGAGCCTGGAGCCTGTTTCCAATTCTGTGTGTCTCCCTCTCTCTCTGCCCCTCCCCCGTTCATGCTCTGTCTCTCTCTGTCCCAAAAATAAAAAAAAATAAAAAAAAAAAAAATGAAGGGAATTGACATCGGGTGGTAGGTGCCCCAGAAACCAGAACTATTAGAACTTTAAAGAAGGGCCTATTCTCCAAAGCACTACTGCCTTCCACTTCCCTGGTGTTTTAGAGTATCCGTATATAATTTTGGGTGTACAGGAGACTTTTGTGTTGTCTACCAAAAGTCACCCGTCTTCGCTTTAGGCATTGGAAAATGCCTTTTGAGAAACCTATTAAGTCTTAGGTAATTACATTAGCTGCAGTTTTTCACTTTGTTGATACAAGTACACAAAATGTAGTTAAGTGTCCCATGACTCATTCATATAAGTTGACGTATATCAAGAAACAAGAAAGACCCAGGAACTCCACTAGCACCACTGTGGTGTAAATTAGGTGCTCATTCCAAACGTTATAGGAAAACCCCAAAAGCATCTTGAAAATCACCAGTCTGCAGGACAGGCAGCACATGGTTCATAAATAACCGTGAGAGTTAATTTTGAAATAGGCTCTTGGCCTAGTGCAGGGCTTGAACTCAAGACCCTGATATTGAGACCTGAACTGAGATCAAGAGGTGCTTACCCGGCAGCCACTCAAGCACCCCTGATGAGTTTTTTTTTTTTTTAATATTTTTGAGCGCCCACAAATGGTGGGGTGGGGGGGGAGGGGTAGAGAATAAGAGGGCAGAGGATCTGAAACGGGCCCTGCGCTGACATATAGCCGATGCAGCACTCCACTCACCATGAGATGGGGACCTGAGCTGAACTTGGACGCTTAATGGACTGAGCTGCCTAGGCACCCCATGAGTGGCTTTAAAAAATTTTCCAGGGGCATCTGTATGGCTCATTGGAATGTGCAACTCTTGATCTCAGGGTCGTGAGTTTGAGCTTCCAAATTGTGTAGGGATTACTTCAATATTTAAGGTCTTGTAACTAAGAGGTTCAGGGGCTAACAATAGTTCTTGAGAACATGGGGCTGGATCATATTGTTACAGCCCCATGTCCCTTAAGACAGAGACCCTTAGTGCCTTGTGCAGAGCTAGAGGGGTCTTGGCATTGGAGCGTAAGAGCATCAGAGCACCAACCTAATAAAACTAGCCCCTGGTGGGGATGCTCAGTAATACTTGGTTCCTTGAACTAAAGTGCTGCCTGCCAAGTGTAATGAAAGGAATTGCTAATTAACAAGAGTAAGTACTAGAAAAGTTTTGAAGAACAATTACAAGCACAGGGGTGCCTAGGTGGCTCTTGATTTCCACTCAGATCATGATCTTACGGTTTGTGGTTTGAGCCCCAGGTCAGGCTCTGCTTGGAATTGTCTCCCTTTTTCTCTGTCCCTCCCCACTCGTGCTCTCTCCCTCTCTCTCAAAATAAACATTAAAAAAAAAAATTTAAAAAGGTGAAGCACATTAAAATCAATGATGTGTAAAGTGAGAGTTCCATATAAGCCTACTCTTAGAAAGGAGTTTAGAATAGGTTTGCTGCTCATTTTAATTACAAGGTATACATACATTGTGTGTATCATAAAGTCCAAGATAGTCCACCTGAGTTCCTGATTATTTCCCGGTGATAGCTACTTCTAAGGTTTGGTCCTTTTGGGGGACTGTAAAATAAATACACCATAGTTACTTATATACATACATATGTATACACATGTATGTACACATACAAATAGGACCATTTGCAATGCAGTGTTTCTCAGCTTTTTTTAAAGTGTAGTTAGGGACATTTTTTCATGCCACCGTATCTAGACCTACGTTGTTCTTTTTAACACTCTTGCTATTCCATTTATATGGATGCCCTATAATTTCTTTAACCTTTCCACCAACATTTGTTTCCAGTTTTTGCTGTTACAGTGCTGTAGCAAAGTCATCTTATACACATCTCTTTTTTTATACTAATATTTTGAAAGTATAGCATAAATAATGAGATTTCTATGTAATAAGTTTCTCCAGGGTAATTAAAAATTGGCCTTAGAGCTTAACTTTTATAACTATTTGTTGTCCCATGATACTTTTCTATTTTAATTTTTTGAGTAGGTAATACCTTTCATGTGTTCCAGATACATAAAACGTTTAAAACTGTGTATAACAAGTCTCCACCCAGTTCTCCACCCCCCATCTTCCCCCGCCCCCCACGAACTTTTAGAGTTTCTCTATACACATACAGGCAACCACTAATTTTTAATATCCCCTGCCACAAAAAGTAGCATACTGGTTTGCAGTCTCCTGCACCTCGCGTTTACACTTTACATCTTTTATAGTTTTGACAGAGTTCTACTATCTTTTCATTCTGTATGAAGGAAAAATGCCTTTTATTTCATTTTCTCAGGAATAAAACCACCTAGCCAGCACAATCCCTAGTGGAACATTTACAGGCCCCCTCCCAACCAATCCAGAACTGCAGTGACACAGTGATGAACGAGATGTGTTTCTGCCATTTAGGCGTCCTGAGCCGAGTTAAAGACCAGAGAGAATAGACTTGTTCAGTTTCACCGAGTGATGTAATAGGTCAAAGCACCCGGAATTTTGCTTTCACACGTGAATTAATGCTATGGAAGGATTTCACCTACATAGATACAGTTGCAAGTCTTGAATAAACTAGAAGAAAAGCACATGGCTCTCATTTATTTCTTTTTTTAATGTTTTGATTTTTGAGACAGAAACAGCATGAGCGGGGGACGGGCAGAGAGAGAGGGAGACGGAATCCGAGGCAGGCCCCAGGCTCCGAGCTGTCCGCACAGAGGCGGAGGCGGGGCTCAAACTCAGACTGTGAGATCATGACCTGAGCTGAAGTCGGACGCTCCACCCACTGAGCCACCCAGGCGCCCTGGCTCCCATTTATTTTAAGGTAGTGTTCCTTTTCATGTTTTGTCTGAGAGCACAACAAAATCCTCGCCAAGTTATAAATATGACCCTGACAGAGGTATGCTGCTTAGAGACTGGCAAGTGCCTTTCAATGATCGCCCATCTTGGTGTGCAGTGCTTATTTCTGCCGGAAGAGGGAACCCTAGGACAGGCTTCGGTTTAGTCGTGAGGCCCGCAGCGCCTCCAAGCGGTTGTGGTTGACCAAGCAATTTATGTTTTTGCCTTTCTCCCTGGTGAGGCTTTTAACCGTCTCACCCTTTGCGTCCCCCCACCCCCTTCACCCACCCACCCCCGCCCCAATGCCTTATACGTTCTCCTTTTTCTTCCAGTCCTACAGCCACTTCCTTTTCCACCCCAGTTGGAATTACTCCGCAACATCTAATGTAGCCATCGTTCAATGCAGGCCCTCTATTTCTGACTCGATCTCATCAGATATAATCCCTCAAAATGCTCTCTTTCCTGCTTCCCTTATCTGCTGGCCACTTTCTTTTCTCCATATGCTTCCTGTCATTTTCCGCCTTTCTCCACTCAAGCTGCTCCTTGTTTCTAAAATACCACCAACCCCGACCTCAACAAATCAAATCGTATCCGTCCAGGCCTGCTTCAAAGGTTGGTTGCACAAAGCCTTCCTTGACTGTCCTGACTGGACATCATCTGAAGTCCCTGAAATCTAGCTCTTTCTAGTTTTGTATTGAAGTTCTTTATTCAAACGAGATAAAGCACTTTATTTATCTTTAAATAAGATAAATTTAAATTTAAATAAGATAAATTGTTCCTTTATTTGAGAATAAACAATTAGACACAGCAGCAGAGATGATCGGATTGAATGGGAGAAGTTTGGGATCCTACTTATGATCTGATGGTTAGGAGAGGCTTTCCGGGAGGAGACTCCTTAAGTGAGACCTGAAAGATGAGTGGAGGCAGCTTTGCAGAAGGCGGGGCAGCACAAGGTAGTTCAGGAGCCCCGGTATTGGCAG
The DNA here is from genome assembly GCF_024362965.1 of Panthera pardus. Classification (NCBI taxonomy): domain Eukaryota; kingdom Metazoa; phylum Chordata; class Mammalia; order Carnivora; family Felidae; genus Panthera; species Panthera pardus. The sequence goes on from NW_026526710.1 coordinate 132,922, forward strand.
GGTTTGGCATATCTGAGGAACAGAGAGACCAGCATGGCTGGAGTGCAATAAGCGAGTGGAGAGACGGGGCCGGAGGGCTTTCAACAGATACACTAAATGCTTGGTCTGGAAGGGGTACCAGGCATCAGCTTTAAAAAAACAAAACAAAACAAAACAAAACAAACAACCCTCTCCTAGTGGATCTAAAAGTGAAGCCAGGGTTGGGAACCACTGTTGTAAACTGTTGCTATCATTTAATGGGTGGAATACCTTTTAATCAAACTGGTACCAAAGAATTGTATTAAGGAAGTTCAAATGTATTTAAAACATTTTTAAAATTATTTTATGAAAAAAATTGTTTAAGGTTTATTTATTTTTGAGAGAGAGAGACGGAGTGCAAGCGGGAGAGGGGCAGAGAAAGAGAGGGAGACACAGAATCCGAAGCAGGCTGCAGGCTCTGAGCTGTCAGCACAGAGTCCGATGTGGGGCTTGAACCCACGAAATGCGAGATCATGACCTGAGCTGAAGTCTGGTGCTTAACCGACTGAGCCACCCAGGCACCCCTATTATTTTATTTTCTTAAGTTTATTTACTTTGAGAGAGAAAGAGTGAGTGGGGGAGGGGCATGGGGGGGGGGGAGAGAGAAAATACCAAGCAGGTTCTGCACTGTCAGCACAGAGCCTGATGTGGGGCTTGAACCCATGAACCCTGAGATCATGACCTGGTCCAAAACCAAGAGTTGGATGGCTCAACCCACTGAGCCACTCAAGGTTCCCCCTCTACCAGTTACTATTGGGAATCCTATTTTTAGCAACTGTTGGTATCTACTCAATTAAAACTTTTTTGAGCCCCTACTGTATCAGAATGTTTCCTATAATAGAAAACTCAACCGGCTGGTCTAAACCTTAGGGAAATACATTATCTTTATAACAAGACACTCAGAGCCAGGACTCTGGCCTCCTCTGTGTTGCCTTTTTTTCTTGGGTGGTCAGCAAGATGGCTGAGCGGTTCTGGACATCACATACAGATCAGACAATGTCCACAGGAAGAAAAAGTGACACATCTCGTTCCTGTGACTCTTATTAGAAACAAAACAAAACAAAACAAAACAAAACAAAACAAATCTTTCCTGGATGTCCCCATGGCAGACGTGCCTTCATTGCCCAGAATAGGACTATCTGTTCATTCATTTTATTGTTGTTGAAACTGTAGAATCTATTTTTAAGATTTTTAGTTGTTCTTATTGTGTTTCTTCTTCTTGTGGTTGGAATATAAACAATGATTAGGACACATTTATCTCTCAGAGATGGTTATAGTAAACAGGACATATTGGGGCACCTGGCTGGCTCAGTTGGTGGAACGTGATGCTCTTGATCTCAGGGTTGGAAGTTCGAGCCCCATGTTGGGTGCAGAGATTACTTTAAAAATAAAATCTTGGGGTGCTTGGGTGGCTTAGTTGTTTCAGCGTCTGACTCTTGATTTTGGCTCAGGTGATGATGTCACTGTTTGTGACATCGAGTCCCGTGTGGGACTCCACGCTGACAATGTGGAGCCTGCTTGGGATTCTCTCTCTCCCTCTCTCTCTGCCCCTCTCCTGCTCATTCTCTCCACCCTCCCCCAAATAAATAAACATTAAAAAAATTAAAATCTTAAAAAAAAATAAACAGGACATATTTACAAACCATCAAATGAATCTTAAAATGTGTTGAAAACCCGAGCTCTATGGAATGAAGAGTGGAACCTATCAAGATGGACTATGGCAGGGGAGTGGCCAATTCAGATGTAGGCAGGAGGGAGCAGGGAGGTGGACCCCAGAGTCTGGGTGAACCAATGTGGAAGGGTCAGTATTTCCTTTAAGCCCATATGACAATAGTCTGTGCTGCATTGTGTATGACTGCCTTGAGGAAGACCTTCCTAAGTTTCTTTTTAAAAAAATGTTTGTTTGTTTGTTTGTTTGTTTGTTTGTTTAGAGAAAGCCATGAGTGGGGGAGAGGAGAGAGAGAGGGAGAGAGGGAATTCCAAGCAGGCTCTGCACTGCCAGCATGGAACCCGACTCGGGACGTGATCCCACGAACCGTGAGATCATGACCCGAGCCGAATTCGAGAGTCAGACCAGTGGATCTGGTTTGGGTCTCTGATGGTGTTGCAGGTCTTGCATGAAGGCTTGGTAAGCCAACGTGGCTGCTGGCCTCCCCCAGAGTGAGTCATTCAAGCAAGTAGCGGAGGAGGCGCTGTCTTTTCTGATCTAGCCTTGGAAGTCACACACCTACATTTCTACAATATCCTATTGGTTACACAGGTCAGCCCTGCCCACTGTGGAAGGGGACAGCACAGGGTATAAATACCAGGAGCTGGGGGCCACTGGAATCATCTTGGAGGTAGATGCCATCCCCGTATTGAGTCCCCGATCGATTATTATCCGGCCTTGTTCAAAATCAATGAAATCGATTTCATATTGCCTTGGTCTTCAGTATTTTCTTTCGAAGAGATGTTACAAATTCCCAACGATCGTTGCTTCTGTTTAAAGAAAACCTGGTTTGATACCTAATGATTTTTACGTTATGTATTTCACGTAGGACGTCATCGGAATTCATTTTTCTTTCTTTCCAGGGTCATATTGTCAATGAGATTCGATAGACCCAGTTGCTGGGGTTTTTAAGGCCTGCTACATTGCTTGGGAGTCTAAAAAAGTACACTGTATCCGATATATGAAAACTTGACTTTGAGAATTTTAGGATTGAGGAGGGGGGGCCTCCTCACTGGCTCAGTCAGTGGAATGTGTGTGTGACTCTTGATCTCAGGGTTGTGGGTTCGAACCCCATGGTGGGTGTACAGATTACTTAAAAATAAAATCCTAAAATAAATAAATAAGTAAATAAATAAATAAATAAATAAACAAATAAATAAATAAATAAAAATTAAACAAAGCAAAACAGTAAAAGTTACCCACATTAGATACAATTCCCTACTTCAGACTTGAGGTGAGCATCACTTTGTGTCACCTTGTGTAGCTACTAAAATGTTTATTTATTTATTTTAAGATTTTATTTTTAAGTAATCTCTATGCCCCACGTGGGGCTCAAACTCACAACCCTGAGTTCAAGAGCTATATACTCTACACACTAAGCCAGCCCCGCACCCCAAAGGTGGGTACATTTTAATGTAAGATCCAATATGGAATATTTAGTATTTGGTTGTGGCATCCGAAGTAAAAATGGCTAGCCCCTCCCCCTCCCCCCCCCCCCCCCCCCCGTCTTGTTTTTCTTTCATTAAAAAACAATACTTGACAACAGATTAGACATTTTTGCCCCAAGGATTTCCTGGCCACAAGAGAATCCTGAAAGTTTGGGAATAAATGATTTACGGCACCCACGTGCCGAGTCGAGGCTGAAGGGAAGAAAAGTTCTGGGGAGATCACTTCGTGCGTCTGCCCAGGACGCTGCCGTATTTATTAGGTGTGAGATGTAGTTTCTCATGCACTCCTCATTTTGTACTTCCCCTAAATACGACGGCTCTAGAAATGCTTAAATGACCCCAACTGGGTCTTCTTATTCGCTTGAAAAGAAAACAAGATTAAGGACCGGGTTCTTGTGTTAGGTGTAGAACCAGCAGAGAGAGCCAAATATTATTTTCTGCCTTGAGACAAGTCTGCATGGATCTGAACAATTAGTAAAGTGATGGGGTTTTATGATCAAAGGCCTTTGATGAGTAATAAGGATGCTTTTAAAAATACAAAATAAAAAATATTTTTAAAAAATTTTAAAAATGTTTATTTATTTTTGAGAGAGAGAGAAAGAGCGCGAGCGCAGGGGAGGGGCAGAGAGAGAGGGAGACAGAGGATCCGAAGCAGGCTCCATGCTGTCAGCGCAGAGCCCGACATGGGGCTCAAACCCACAAACCATGAGATCATGGCCCAAGTCAAAGATGGATGCTTAACTGACTGAGCCACCCAGGTGCTCCTTTTGCTTTCTTTCTTTCTTTCTTTCTTTCTTTCTTTCTTTCTTTCTTTCTTTCTTTCTTTCTTTCTGATTTTTTTAAATGTTTATTTATTTATTTTTGAGAGAGAGAGCACAAGCAGGGGAGGGGAAGAGAGAGAGGGAGACACAGAATCCGAAGCAGGCTCCAGACCGAGCTGTCAGCACAGAGCCCGATGCGGGGCTCGAACCCACGGGCCACGAGATCATGACCTGAGCCGAAGTCGGACGCTTAACCGACTGAGCTACCCGGGCGCCCCTATTTACCTTTAGATTAGTTAAAATTTAACAAAATGAGTTCCTCAATTGCACCAGCCACATTTCAAGTGTCCAGTAGAAAGGTTGGATTTGGGCTAATCTACTGGACAGCGCAGACAGAGACGAGTCCATGATCACAGAAGGTTCTGCTGGATGGGTGCCAGTGTAGACGAGCCGTAATTTAGTTAAGCAATCCCCTATTGTTGGACGTTCATGTTGTTTCCGATACTTTGGTTCTATCCACACTGCGACAAAGACTGTTGTTAGCACAGATCTCTGCCCACCTGTGCATGTATATCTGAAAAACCAACTTCTCAAGGCAACTTGCTGGGTCAAAGGGCATATACATCTTAAATTTACACAGGCTTTGCCGAATCCCCCTGCAAAGAGGTGACAGAAATGTGCACTCCTGCCACCGATTGCCAAGAGCGCCTGGTTCCCCACATGTGAGCCAGCACGGGGCTTCTCGAACTTTGATCTTGGCTTGGTGAATGATGGGATCTTAGAACAGCTTTAATTCAGACACTATTTTAAGTTTCCCCCAACGTAAGAAGGACCTGATTCACGATTTCACGCGACAAAATCCACTCTCGAGGCGAAAAACGTTTCTCGAAGCCCTTTGTGGATCAGTTGGGGACTTTGGCCTTCAGGAGGGCGTTGGATGTTTATGTTGATTGCCTCACCTGTCATTAGGTGTTGAACTGTGTGCTAATTATTAGCTACGGTGGATGGAGAAGCAGAGGCAAGATCGGATATGGAGTGCTCGAAGCTATTGACCAACTATAAGGGTACCCGGGTGTCACTTTCAAAGAAAACGTGTGATGTTTCTCAGTGAGACTTAGTTTTCAGGTACAGCCTGTTCATTTGCCTGAAGCAGTCAAGGGCTGTCACCTGGCCCTCATCCTCAGCGACTGCTCGACTGATCTGCTCTGGGGACCCAAGATTTCTGCAGCCGTGGCTACGCAGGACCCTTGACTTCAGCTAAACTGTGTAACACTTAAAGATAATTATGGTACGCCCGTGTTTACACCAGCACTGTTCCAGCAGCCAAAAGGTGGCAACAGCCCAGACTTCTATCAAGGGATGAACAGAGCAGCAAAGCCTCATCTACCCATGCGACGGAATAGGAAACAGCCACCAAGGGGAAGGGGACTCCGGCACCTGCTACAGCATGGACGAATCCGGAGGGCATCACGCTAGGTGAAATATGCCAGTGACAAAGGGCAGCTACTGGCTGATTCCACGTACATGAGGTCCCCAGAGGATTCACATTCACAGGGACAGAAAGCAGGATGGTGGGCACTAGGGGCTGGCGGGAGGCGGGGTGGGGGGGACTGGGGAGTCAGTGTTTCATGGGGACAGAGTCTGAGTTCGGGAAGATGAAAGAACTCTGGAGACGCACGGAGGTGACGGCCACACAACAGCAGGCATGTACTTTGTGCCGTGAACCGTACGCTTAAAAATGCTCCAAGTGGGGAGAAAAATATACGTGCGGAGGCAAGACGTGGAACAGAGTTTAGGTGATAGATGGAGAACCTGAGAGCGGTCACAGAGCCTTTCATGTGGGAAGATTTTTATTTGTATTTTACCTTTTAAGGCGTTTATTTCTTTTTGAGAGAGAGAGGGAGAGAGCGATCAGACAGGGGAGAGGCAGAGAGAGAGGGGGGACAGAGGAGCCGAAGCCGGCTCCACACTGACAGCAGGGAACCCGACCTGTGGCTCAAACTCACCATCCGTGAGATCGTGACCTGAGCCAAAGTTGGACGCCTAACTCACTGAGCCACCCAGGCGCCCCAGATTTTCATTTATTTATTGTTACTATTATTTTAATGTTTTATTTATGTTTGAAAGGGCGCAAGCTGGGGAGGGGCAGAGAGAGAAGGGGACACAGGGTCTGAAGCAGGCTGTGCGCTGAGAGCCCTAAGCGGGGCTCGAACTCACCAACCGCAAGATCGCGACCTGAGCCACAAGGGGGCGCAAGGAGGCGGCCGAACACCCCAGAAAGGGGGTGAGCAAGGCCCGTCTCCCTTCCTCCCTTCCTCATTCCATTTCCTCCTGCTTTTTGTTTTTGTTTTTTGTTAGAGCCCTTATTTTTTAGGGCAGTTTCAGGCTCACAGCAAAGTTTGACGGGAGGTACAGGGCGTTTCCATACACGCTGCCCCCCACAGCCTCGCCGCTATTCGCGTCCCCCAGCAGAGTGGTATCCCCCCCTTCTTAACCTTGGGGTGACATTCACGGAACACACAAAGCGCCGTTTCAACCGCGGTGGAGCGCACAACCCAGCGGGGTTTCATCCGTTCACGACATTGTGCAACCATCGCCTCTCTCTGGCTCCGGAACATTTCGTCACTCGGAAAGGAAACTTCGTACCCGCCAAGGGGTCACCTCTGCTGTCTCTCCCCCGGCTCCTGGCAGCACCAGCCTGGGCTTTCTTTCTTTCTTTTTTTTTTTTAAGTCCTTTTTTAATGTTTATTTATTTTTCAGAGAGAGTGTGAGTGGGGTAGGAGCAGAGGGAGAGGGAGACGCAGAATCAGAAGCCGGCTCCAGGCTCTGAGCGGTCAGCACAAGGCTGGTGTGGGGTTTGAACTTGAGAGCTGTGAGACCATGATCTGAGCCGAGGTCAAGAGTCAGACATTTAACCAACCGAGCCACCCAGGTGCCCCTAAGATTTTATTTTTTTAAGAAATTTCTAACATCCAACATGAGGCTTGAACTCCGGACCCTGGGATCAAGAATTGCACGTTCGGGGGGTGCCTGGGTGGCTGTCTGTTAAGCATCCGACTTCGGCTCAGGTCATATTCTCACGGTTCGCAGGTTCGAGCCCCACATCGGGCTCTGTGCTGAGGGCTCAGAGCCTGGAGCCTGCTTCGGATTCGGTGCCCCCCCGCCTCTCTCCCACTCAAGCTCAGTGTTTCTTTCTCTCCCAAAAATAAATAAACATTAATTTTTTTTTTTTTTTTTTTTTTTTTTTAAGAATTGCACGCTCTACCTACTGAGCCAACCAGGTGCCCCTCCACTGTTCTTTAAAAGCAAGGGCCTCAGGGTGCCTGGGGGGCTCGGTCCCTTAAGTCTCCAACCTTGACTTCCGCTGAGGTCACTATCTCATGGTTTTCGGTTTTGAGCCCCGCACTGGGCCCTGCCCTGAGAGTCCGGAGCCTGCTTGGGATTCTCTTTCTCTCTCTCTCTGCCCCTCCCCTGCCTGTGTGTGCTCTCACTTTCTCAAAATCAGTAAATAAACTTAAAAAATAAAAATAAAAGCAGGAGCCTCACCTGCCTTTTCGTTGCTGTATCTCCGGGGCCACAAACAGGGCTTGGCGATAGTAGTCACTCAATAAAAGTCTGTGAAATAAGTTGGTTCCAACTTGGGGAGACATTCTTACTACAACTTCAAGCCTTTTTTAAAAAAGTTTTTATTTATTTAATTCGAGAGAGAGAGAGCATACGAGCAGGAGAGGGGCAGAGAGAGGGGGAGAGAGAATCCCAAGCAGGCTCCGCACCGTCAGCGCCTGACGCGGGGCTCAAACTCCCCAACCGCGAGATCAGGACCTGAGCCCAAATCAAGAGTTGGATACTTAACCGACCGAGCCACGCAGGTGTCCCTACAAGTTTGAGTCTTGTTATCATCCTGAAATACAGTTCCTCATTTCAAAAAATTCTTTATTAGTTATTAGAATGGTACTGGACAGAGGCATCAGTCAGTAATAATATATTTTTTTTAAGGTCTTATTTTTAAATAATCTCCATACCTGATGTGGAGCTCGCACTCAGGACCCCAAGATCAGGAGTCACCTGCTCTACTGCGCAGCCAGCCGGGCGCCCCGATACTGCATTTCCCAAACAAGCAGAGACAGTACGGCCACATGATGCCTGATCTAATTTATATGAAATGTCCAGAATCGGCAAATCCATCGGGACAGGAAGTAGCCTGGTGGGTGCCAGGGTCTGGGGTGGGGTGGGGTGGGGTGGGGGTGGGGGTGGAGCAGGCAGTAACGTTAATGGGGGCGGGGTTTGATCTGGGGTGATGAAAAGTCTCGGAAATAGACAGAAATGGGGTTGCACAGCGCCGTGGAACGACTGGATGCCCCCGAACTGTTCGTAGGAAAATGTTACTTTTCTGTCGCTTCACCTCAATTGAAAGAAAGAAGCCAGTCACCAAAGGCAACTACTGCCTGATTCCACTTATATGAAGTGTCTAAAGTAGCCGAACTCATTGAAACACAAAGCAGGGTGGCGGTTGCCAGGGGCTGGGGAAGGGAGGAAGCGGGGAAATGTTGTTTATGGGGACAGAGCTTTACTTTCGTGAGATGCAGAAGTTCTGGACCTCTGTGTCCAGCCACGTGAATGTACTTAACAGCACTGAACTGCGCGCTTAAGAAGAGTTAAGATGTTAAATTTATGTCTTTTTTTGTTTTTTTTGGTACCATTTTCAAAAAAAAACAAGCAGAAAGAAATACGTCACAATAGGAAGATTTATTAGGTCTGGGTGCTAGGTACCCGGTGTGCATGATGCTATACTATATAGCATACTTTTAAGATATTTCACAATCAGGAAAAAAAAAAGCTGAAAGTATTTCCTTGAGATACAGGGGCAAAAACTGATCTAGAATTTTTTTTTGAGCTTTTGTGCAAATCTTTAGACTTGAACAGCAGCCGTAGGGCTTTACTTATCCTTTAAATTATATTTTTAAACGCTGATCTTTTTTTAAGTTTATTTATTTCATTTTGGAAGAGAGAGAGAGAGAGAGAGAGCATGCGTGGGAGAGGGGCAGAGAGGGAGGGAGAGAGTCCCAACAGGCTCAGCGCTGAGCTGTCAGGTTTGGAGCCCAACGCGGGGCTCAAACTCACAAACACTGAGATCGTGACCTGAGCCAAAATCAAGAGTCGGATGCTTGACCGATGGAACCAACCAGGCGCCCCCGTAAAAGATGGCCCTTTAATTCTATTTATGAGGTATTAAAAGCATACCTAATATACACACATAATGAAAATGATTCCGCAGGATTGCTTAGTTATCTGTCGCTGCTTAATAAACCGTTCCGGACTTAGGGGCAGGACATCACGCCGTCCAACGATTGTGTGGCTCGGCTCTGGGGGTGACCGGGCTCAGCAGGGCGGTCCCTGCGCAGCTTTGTCAGGTGCTTGGGTCAGAAGTGGCTGCGGAAACCAAGAAGCTCCCTCCCTCGCACGGCTGGCAGTTGGTGCTGGTTTGGGCTGGGTCCTCGGTGGCGGTTGTTGGCTAGAACACAGCACAGAGCATCGGCACTTGGTCTGGGGTCCAAGAGCGAGCAGCCCGTGAGAGCCAGGCGGACCTCATCGCCTGTGCCACATCCTGTTCATTAGAAGCGAGCACAGCTAGAAGGTGCAGGGTTAAGGCTATCTAGAACTTTTTCATCTTGGAAAACAGAAGCTCATTAAACATGAACTTCTCGCTCCCGCTCCCCCAGACCCTGGCGCCCCCCCCCCAGACAGTAAATCTGCTCACGTAACGGGAATCCGTATTTGACTTTTGTGACTGGCCTATTTCACTTAGCATAATGTTCTCGAGGTTCGCTCCTGTTGTAGGAGGTGACGGAATTTTATTCTGAACTTTTAAAAAATGTTTTATTTATTTCGGAGAGAGAGAGAGAGACAGAGCGCTAGCGGGGCTCGAACCCATGAACCGCGAGATCGTGACCTGGGCCGAAGTCGGACGCTTAACCGACTGAGCCCCCCCGGGCGCCCCATTCCAAATTTCCAAGGCTGGATGATATTCCACTGTATGGCTGGAACACATCGTGCTGAGCCATTCGTCCGTCAGCGGGCGCTGGGGTTGCTCCCACCTGTCAGCTATTGTGAATAACGCTGCTGTGAACACGCGTGTGTGACTCTCTCTTCGAGATCCTGCTCTGAGTTCTTCGGGGTGTATACCTAGAAGTGGGATTGCTGGATTCCCGATTTCTCCACGCCCTCGGCCGTGCTGGTTGTTTTCTGTCTTTTGGGTGGTAGCCATCCTGATGGGTGTGAGGTCAGATCTCACCGACTGGCATCTCGCCGATAATTAGCGATACGGAGAATCCTTCTATGTGCTTGTCGACCCACTTGTACATCATTTTTGGAGAAATTCCTACTCAAGTCCTTTGTTCATTTTTTTTTTTTCAACTTTTTTTTTTTTTTTTTTTTGGGACAGAGAGAGACAGAGCATGAACGGGGGAGGGGCAGAGAGAGAGAGGGAGACACAGAATCCGAAGCAGGCTCCAGGCTCCGAGCGGTCAGCACAGAGCCCCATGCGGGGCTCGAGCCCACGGACCGCGAGATTGTGACCTGAGCTGAAGTTGGCCGCTTAACCGACTGCGCCACCCAGGCGCCCCCTTTGTTCATTTTTTGACCGGGTTCTTTGATTTGTTGTTGTTGAGTTGCAGGAGCTTTGTATATATTCTAGATATTAACCCCTTATCTGACACACGACTTGCAAATATTTCCTTCCATTCTGTTAGGTTGCCTTTTCACCCTGTTGACTATGTCCTTTCATACAAAATAGGCTTTGCTTTTTCTGGAGAACTGCCACAGGCTGCAGAGATACGTGTTAAAGCCACACAAGTATAAACAGGTCTGGGCAGAAAATAAGTCTTGCCCTGCCCTGGCTGCCCCCCTCGAAGGCAGCGTCTAGTACCAGGTTCTCCTGTGGCTTTCCAGAAGCTTTCCTTGAGGCTTTGAGATGTAAAATTACCATAGGGATTGTACAGGGCTCATATTCAGACAAACTGCAAAGTTGACCTTTCCTCATAGGGTTTGGAGAGCTTGTGTTCTTGGCTTGAAAGGTGCTTGCTTTCTTTTTTTCTTTTTTCTTTTGTTTGTTTTTAATGTTTATTTATTTTTGAGAGACAGAGAGACAGAGCATGAGTGGGGGAGGGGCAGAGAGAGACCAACAGACAGACACAGAATCCCAAGCAGGCTCCAGGCTCCGAGCTGTCAGCACAGAGCCCGACGTGGGGCTCGAACCCACGAACTGTGACATCGTGACCTGAGCCAAAGTGGGATGCTTAACTGACTGAGCCCCCCCGGCGTCCCAAAAGGTGCTTTCTTAAAGGAGAGAGTGTTTGCTCTGAACAGCGTCTGAGTTACTGTTCTGCAGGAAGATAAGAGTTTGTGTTTTGTTTTACTCGAACTCAGTTCCTCTTGTCAGTCCTGTGCTGGGGAAAACTCTCACTTTGGTTCTTTGTTTTTCAGAAATTCCAAGGAACATGAAACGTGCCAACAGGAAGACAGCAAAAGTGCTGACCTTCCCCCAGATTCTTCTTCAATCAGAAACTGGTAGGATATCAGCCATTGGGGCAGGTGGGCAGAAGGGAATATAGCGCGGGGAGATGAAGAATTAGCCTCCGGTTACCGTTTGCCGCTTTCCCTTTGAGCTTTGGAGACACCTGAGTTTCAGGGGGCATCTGGCTGTCCAGCTAGAGCTGATGTGTCACAACAGAAATGATTCCGTGTCTCTGGGGGCCAGAAGTGGGTAATCAAGGTGAGGGCAGGGCGGGTGCTGCTGGGGGCGGGGGGGGGGGGAGGAGGGAAGACCCAATTCTGAAACCACCGCAGATGGAGAGAAAGCAAAGAATTCAAGACCTATCCGTGCAGGAGAAATCTTAGATTCGATGGGGAGGGGCCGTGGAAGGAGAAGGAAGAGACAAAGAGCTCGACTCCCTGCTGTCCCCCCCTCGCAGCAAAGCTCAGAGGGTGCGGGTGTCTTGTTTCTTTCCGTGGAGGCTCCTAAGAATTGAGTTTCAGGAGCTGGATTCCCATATGGTGGTAAACACGTTGCCGAAATAAACACCTTCCTACCTGACAACTTTCTCCCTTTCCGGTGCGGGGGCAGGGCCGGGACAGGGGAGCTGGAAGCAAAATGCACTTTTCCCACGGAGCCAGATTGCACTAACCGCGGCTCGGGGCGGGGGCCCTTGGGAGCCAACACCAAGTGCAGAATCAGGTGCCCGGCCGCCTTAGATCTCAGCCGCCTCAAGGAGAGGGTGGAAAGGGAGACAGCCTCGGGCTTGTCTCAGTGAGAAGGAGCTGGAGAATAGGTCAGCGTGGGAGTCCCTCCTGACATTTGGGCTTCTGGAAGGGCCTTCTCCCCCCTCCCATGGCCTATCTGGAGTGTTCGTCAGAAGCCTCTGGAAGGCATGTGAAGACACAGATCCCTGGACCTTGCTCGGCATGCCTGAGAGCCCCCGGGATTCTGGTGTTCAGCCAGATTTGAGGTTAACAGCCCGGTTCCTCCTTGTCTATCAGAGGGCGACCCAGAAAGCCTTCCCTGACCTCTCCCGCTGGGGTCAGGTCCCCTATTCACTCACTCACTCACTCATTCATTCATTCCACAGACCGTCACACCCCTCGCACGCTGTGGGCCCTGGTGTGAGGACAGGCATACTGGTGAAGGAGACAGACAGAATCAGGCCGGACGATATCCGGGTGTCGCGGAAATATAACAGGATGATGTGATAAGGAGTGTTTCTTTAGATGCGCCGGCCAGGGGAAGCCTCTCTGAGGAGGTGACATTGGAGCTGGACCTCGAAGGAGCTGCTGTGGAGACCAGTGATGAGTGTTTAAAGCGGTGAGCCCAGCACGTGCCAAGGTCCTGTGGTGGGTGCAAGCCGGGCACATCAGAAGATCCACCAGAGGCTTAGGGTGGCTGCAGCTCAGGGAGTGAGGGGCGGGGAGAGGTGGAGGAGGGAGGTGGCCCAGGCCCAGGGCCTTGTGGGCCCCAGGGAGGGCTGGAGGCTTTATGCCCTGCCTGGGCAACGGGCACCGATGGGAAACCAGGACGGGGTTTAGGCAGGAAGTAATTCGATCCTGCTTGCTTTGACAAAGGGCCACTCTGTCACCTCTGTAATACACCCTCACTGAAGCGGACTCCTTTCCCTGAGAGTGTTTTTCTTAGTGCCAGTATAGACTCACCGGTGTGAGAGTAATATCTTTGTCCCTACGGGTCTGGAACCTGTACGAGGCCGTGGCTGATGGGCCCCGTGTCTCCCTTGCCCGTAAGAAATGCTCAGTAGACACAGTTAAACCGACGGCCCTGTGAATGTCCAGCGGTGCCCCCCCCCACCCTGCTGCCCGGGCCCTCTCCCCTCCCCCCTCCTCCCCCCCCCCCCCCCCGCCCCGGCCTCTCTCTCCTCCCCCCCTCCGCCCACCAGCACCACCCTGTCCCTGGCAAAAAGCAGTTTCAGATGCTGGCAGTTGTGTCCGGAATGGTGTTGCCATCCCTCGCTTGCTAGATCATATTTTTGGAAGCTGCTTCTACCTAGGTTCCAGCCGCCTCCGACATACAGTCTGGTGGCCAAGGACACTCTCCCCCTCGGGGAAGAAACAGGCAACTTTGCTGTTCTACGGTTGAGCGAATTTTTAAAGCAGGCGGCGGGCTTTTCCTGTCCCAAAGGATTCTCTGTCCCGACACTGGCCTGCTGTGCCTGGCTGCCCAGGGACCGTCGTCTTGCCCTGATGCTGTGGGACGTGTCCCCGTGCCTCAGCGGGCCCCAGGCAGAGGAGGGCAGGCTGCTGCCCTTTTCTGGGCGGGGCAGAAAATGTTGCTCCGGCAGGACAGACAGCGAGACAGACAAACAGACGGGGGCTGGGTGCAAATGAGCTGTTCAGTCAGGCCGAAGCACGAAAACTTGGCGATCGTTTAACAAGCCAGTGTGGGGTCAGGCCCCCCCGACGGTGAGAGGTTAAGTGGTTCTCTTGAGTTAAAAAGAGAAGCCTGCAAACTCAGCCCAGAGTGTAACAAACCGGCGCTCATACGCTTTGGGCCTGGGAACAAAAGCCCTAAGAAAGAGGGACAGGGAGAGAGAGAGGGAGAGAGAGAGAGAGACAAGGAGGGGGCAGAGGGAGACTTGGACTGCGGGTCTTTGGAGCACTTCCAGATACTTCCCCGAAAGCTGCTACCACAACCACGCCAGCCTCACGTTGCGCCTTTCAGGTCCTTGGACACACGAAGTTCACTCTCACCTCAGGGCCTTTGCACCTGCTGTGCTCGCTTGCCTGGAACCCTTTCCCTGGGTCTTCACGTGGCTGGCTCTTCTCTATGCCATTCTTTGCTCCCCTGTTACCCTCTCGGAGAAGCCCTACCCTCACTCTCTCTATCAAACTGCTCGATGCTGTCTCTTTCTGCGCCTTTAGCATTGTCCGAAATGATGCTGTTTGCTCATTCGTGGACTTGCTTTTGTGTCTGCCCCCACCCGCTGGAATGCACCTCGAGGAGAGGAAGGACCTCTCCCATGAGCTCTCCAGTGCCCAGGACTGTTCTGCCACATAGAGGGCACTCAGTAAACATTCCCCGAACGAATCAATCAATAACGCTGTTGATTGTGGCTGCTGGCTGCTTGCCAGAGGGTTTCATATCTGTATCCATTGAGATGCTTTTGGCTTTTTGCTACTAGAAAGCACCAACCCAAACAGTCGGACAATCAAGGCATTTATTATTTCCGGAGGGGGAGAGTCCTCTGATAGGGCCGCTTTGGGGTTCTCAGTCTCAGTGGCCAAGGACGGGTGTCGCTGAGGACCCAGGCTCTTGCCATCTCCCTGCTCCGGCATTTGCTACACGGCAAGATGACGGTCACCCCCCCAGACGTCTGTCCCACTCAGACGGGATAACACCCGCCACCCTCTTGTCTCATTGGCCAGAATTTGGTCATGTGTCCGTCTTGTCTCTAAGCCAGTCATAGCGAGGCGAATAGTATTCTCCAGACTGGCTCGGCACAATCGGGATCCCCTCCTAGGGGGGCGTGGGGTCCCCCTTTTTGAGCCTCGTGGCCACCCGGAAGAAGGTGGGCACTCTGCATTCAGCAGAGAGGGGGGTGGAGAGGAGTTTGGGGAAGGCGGCCAATGGTGCCTATCACACGCAAGTTTAATGTTCCATTTCATTGTCACAAAGATCGTGTCAGCAATTGACCCCTGAGTGCACCATTTTTTAACACCCCACCCTTTAAACGACAATTATTTTCAGTAAGAATAATTATTTTCCGGATTCCTTCTTTAGTTTCTTTCTTTTTTTAAAGATTTAATTGAAAAAAATTTTAATGTTTATTTTAGAGAGAGAGAGAGAGAGAGAGAACGCAAGCAGGGGAGGGGCAGAGAGAGAAGGAGACACAGAATCCGAAACAAGCTCCAGGCTCTGAGCGGTCAGCACAGAGCCCGACTCGGGGATTAAACTCGCAAACCATGAGATCATGGCCTGAGCCAAAACCTAGGTGCCCCAACTAACTAGAACTTAAAGAAAAATTTGGAAAAGAAAAAAAGAGTTGCATGCTCCACAGACTGAGCCAGCCAGGTACCTTCCTTTTTTAGTTTTAGACAAACAGAAAGAAGAATATATTTCTATTTTAAAGATGTTTATTGAAATATTGTGTGTGTGTGTGTGTGTGTGTGTGGCATCTGAAGTTCTCTGAACTAAATTCTGTATAGGATACCGTACTTATTAAAGGGCAAATTGGGGCTCCTGGGTGGCTCAGTCAGTTAAGTGTCTGACTTTGGCTCTGGTCATGATCGCACGGTTCACGAGTTCAAGCCCCGCGTCGGGCTCTGTGCTGACAGCTCGGAGCCTGGAGCCTGCTGCGGATTCTGTGTCTCCCTCTCTCTCTGCATGTGCTCTGTCTCTCTCTCTCTCTCTCCCCAAAATAAATTTAAGCAAAGAAGTAAAGGGCAAGTAACACAAGGATGCTAATTTGAAGCTTCCGCAGATATTGTTAAAACTCAGCAGCAAGGTAGCAATTGTTCAGCATGGGAATTGGTAAGCTTTTTCTGCAAAGGGCCAGAAGGTAAATATTGCAGGCTTTTTGGGCCATAGTGTTTCTGTCACAACTCAGCTCTGCCATTGAAGCAAGACAGCAGCGGTCAATGACATGCAGTGAATGTGTTCCGATAAAACTTCATTTACAAAAACAGGCTGGGGGTCAGATTTGGCTTGTCGTTTGACAATTCCTGGTTTAGAAAACTTAAAGGGTTTTTTTTTCAGGGGCAATATTTTATCACTGACTTTCTTAGAGTTACTGTTGTGCGGTGATAATAAGCAGACTGAAGGGACGCCTGGGCGGCTCAGCTGGTTGAGCGTCCGACTCTTGATTTCAGCTCAGGTCATGATCCCGGGGTCGTGGGATCGAGCCCTGTGTTGGGCTTTGTGCTGAGCATGGAACCTACTTAAGATTCTTTCTCTCTCTCTCTCTCTCTCTTCCTGCTCCTCCCCTGCTCGCACATGCTGTCTCTCTAAAAAAAAAGAAAAGAAAAGAAAAAGCTTGGGGCTCCTGGGTCCAACTCTTGATTTGGGCTCAGCTCACGATCTCAGGGGTCGAGCCCCGCATCAGGCTCTGTGTTGACAGGGCAGAGCTTACTTGGGATCCTCTCTCTCTCAAATTAATAAATAAACTTAAAAAAAGAAAAGAAGCAGGCCGAGCGGGTTTTATTATTGTTTTTAAATTATCTAGAAGCAATGCATTGTGGGGGACTGGCTCCATGGTCTCAGCCTCGTCTTACAGAGGGGGCAGTCGGGTCTTAGAGGGGCGTCCCGGGCTTGGGGGGGGGGGGAATGCCTGGAAAGCAGCGAGCCCCCATAGCCGGCACGTGTCCCCTTCCTGCCCCCCTGCGTGGCAGGGTCCTCTTTCTGGCACCGTCGCTCAGGGGAGCTAGCGGGCTGCCCCCTCACACTTTGCGGACTTCCCTCTCTGGCCCAGGACGGGCCCAGGAGGGAGGCGGTCCCTCCAGGGTGGGCTTGGTGACAGTTGGGAGGCCCACGGCCCCTCACTCCCCTGGCCTGGAGGCTGCGGAGAACCTCCCCCCGCCTCCCCCCCGCCCCAAGCCCTTCCCACCATATCTTATCTGCCACCTCCCTCCCCAGTTCTTGATCAAAGATCGACTCCTGGGTCCCTCTTTACAGCTCAGTTTCCTGCCAGCCTCCTAGGACGCTCGGCAAAGCTCTAGGCCACAAGCCCTGCGCGTCGTGGGGGCTCCTTTTCCTTCCCTGTGCGGCTCAGACGTTTACCATCGTGTAGATATGTAGATATCATCGTGTAGATATCAAGCGGGGTCCTTGGCGGTGAGTACGCTCACGTGTCTGTGCAGCGCCACCTCCGTCCACCTCCAGGGCTTTCTCATCCTCCTGATCGGAGACTCCGTGGCCCTGAAACACTGACCCCCCGGTCCCCTCACCCCCCTTGCCGTCTCTGCGGACGCGACTCCCCCGGGCGCCTCACACACGTGGGATCATCCCGTATCTGTCCTTGGGCGGCCGGCGCCTTTCATCACGCAGCACACACGTCCTCGAGTTGCGTCCCGGGCGTAGCGGGGTCGGCGCTGCCCTTGTTTTGAAGGCCGAATCATCTCCCACTGCACGTTGGTCCTTCCTCTGTCGACGGACGCTCGGAGCGTTCCCACCCCTTGGCTCTCGATGCCGTGGACACGGGTGGGCGAGGGTCTCTCCTCTCCAAGCCCCAGCTCTCAGTTCCTCGGGGGATAGGCTCGGAAGGGGAGTTGCCGGGTCAGGTTTAATTTTCCGGAGGAGCCACTACGTTTTTTTCCCCATAGCGGCTGCAGCGTGCACAGTGGTCCCATTTTCTCCGTATCTTCTTTAATACTTGTTATTTCCTGTTTTGCCTTATTTGTTTGTTTGTTTGTTTATTTGCTTACATTTTCCACGTAGGCTCCACGCCCGATGTGGGGCTTGAACCCACACCCCCGAGATCGAGACTCCCATGCTCTACGGACTGAGCCAGGCAGGCGCCCCGTGCCTCACCTTTCTAGAGCCTTGTCCTGGTCAGGGGCCATCCTCTTGTCTGCGGCAGGCAGCAAACTACGGGAGGCTTCTGTCCCCTTGTGCGCTGGCAGAAATGGAGCAGAGTTCTTAGCTCACGGCTGCTGGCCCGGTTCTCCCCACGCGCTTCCTTCCACCTTTGTCCTGGAAAGTGGTTTTGTGTTGGAGAATTAGCCCTTGTCAGAGAGGCACTATCTCAAGTCCTGAGAACCAGGGGAAAAGGTACTATTCAGCTGCCAGCTTTTAGAGAAGGAAGGTGGCTGGAGACTGGCAAAGTGTTGAGTGATTCTGCAGGAAGCCGGGATTGCTTGGGGCTGGGCTAAGTCTCCAAGGGGAGGACTGGGCGTTCTGGGGACCTCCACGAATATTTACAAGATTGTAGGGGCATTTTTGCCCATTGACGAGAAACAGCTCTTCAGAAGTCATTTGCATCAGTATGAGAAATTGGCATTTTCATTAAAATCTATCCAGGAACCCTTCTGCCTCAGGGCCTTTGCACTGGCTCTTCCCTCTGGGAAGCCCTTCCTTAGAAATCTGCATGGCTCCTTCCTGTACCTCCTTTAAGTCTTCGCTCAAGTGCCACCTTCTCACAGACGCCCTCCCAATCACCCCATTTAAATGCATTGCCCCCTCCTTACTGGGGGCACTTACGCTGCTCTCTTACCCACCCCCCCACCCCCAAGCACAGATCGTTCATTAACACAGTGCTGTTCAACAGAAATGCAATGGGAGACAAATCTGCAATTTCAAAGTTTTTAGTAGCTGCTTTTGTTTCTTTTAAAGATTTTATTTTTAAATAGTCTCTACAGTCAATGTGGGGCTCGAACTCCCAACCCTGAGATCAAGAGTTGCACACTCCTCTGACTGAGCCGGCCAGGTGCCCCTGCCTATATTTTAAAAGGTGAAAAGAGGCCCACCCGGGTGGTTCAGTCGGTTAAGCGTCTGACTTCGGCTGCGGTCATGACCTCATGGTTTGTGGGTTCGAGCCCCACGTCGGGCCCTGTGCGGACAGCTCGGAGCCTGCTTCGGATTCTGTGTCTCCCCCCTCCCCTGCTCACACTCTGCCTCTTCTCTCTGTCAGAAAATACAATAAAGAACAAAAAGAAACAGGTGACATTCGTTTTAATTGTGTATTTTATTTAACCCAACGTATCTGAATGTTTTCATTGCAACGTGTCAATATAAAGACATTGAGATAGTTTATGTTCTCTCCTTCTACCGAGTCTTTGCAACCCGGCATGTTTATGACACATCTCGCTTGGGCTGAGCCCGTCTCGGGCGCCCGGGAGCCCATGTGGCCAGCGGCTACCGTAGGGGACCGCACTGCTCTGACGCGTTATACAATTTACCAATGATTTATGTTTATCGTTTATCAGTCTTTTTTTTTAAATTTTTTTTTTTAACATTTATTTATTTTTGAGACGGAGAGAGACAGAGCATGAGCAGGGGAGGGTCAGAGAAGAGAGGGAGACACAGAATCCGAAACAGGCTCCGGGCTCCGAGCTGTCAGCACAGAGCCCGACGCGGGGCTCGAACTCACGAACCGCGAGATCGTGACCTGAGCCAAGTCGGACGCCCAACCGACTGAGCCACCCCGAGGCGCCCCTCGTTTATCAGTCTTGCTTGTCTGCTGGAATAGGAGTTGTGCAAGGCCGGCGAGCTTTGTCACGTACGCTGCTGGGTCCCCCGGCGCCCAGCAGAGCGCCCAGCACAGAGCAGGTGCCCAGTCAGCAGGGAGAAAAGCAGATGTGATCTCTGGTTCCGCCCTCGCCCTCGCCCTCGCCTGGCAGCTGTGGCCAAACACGACTGCTTCCCCCTTCCTCAGGAGATTTTTTCCTTTTCTCCCGCCCTTGCCCTCACCCCTGTCTTCTCTCCGGCCGGCTGCCTCTCTTTTCCCTTCCTCCGCGTGTTCCTCTCCCTCGGCTAAGAGTCTCGTCCGTTATGCATCCCTCGGGGGCTCGGGAGGCGAGTGCCCTCTGGTTCAGCCCCTGCTCCACTGGAAAACCAGGACTCTTTGAAACCAAGGCCTTTCTTTCCACGCGATCCGGTTAGAGCTCTTGAGGAGAACGCCGAGACTTCCCGGGCTGGGGTGGGGGCAGACGGCATGTGGCTGCTTGCACAGAGCGATGATTCCATCTGACGCGGGCACCTTGCTGAGTGTGTAATCAGGATGAACTCATTTCAAGCTCATGACCACCCCCCGGAGGTGGGCGCGCGGTTGAGCTCATCGCTATCGCACAGGTAAGGGGGCCAGGGTGCAGCGAGGATCGACGGCTTGCCCGAGGCCACCCAGCTACGCAGCCTGGCTGCACCCGTGGATTTTGAACCACCGGGCCTCTGGTAGCTAGTGTTCATCGACACATATTGATTGAAAAAAATTTTTTTTTAACGTTTATTATTGAGAAACCGAGCGCGAGCAGGGGAGGGGCGGAGAGAGAGGGAGACGCAGAATCCAAAGCAGGCTCCAGGCTCCGAGCTGTCCGCACAGAGCCCGACGCGGGGCTCGAACCCACGAACCGCGAGATCATGACCTGAGCCGAAGTCGGACGCTTAACCGACTGAGCCACCGACTGTGGGCCAGGCGCTGTTGTAGGAGTTGGAGACACGGTCACGGGCAGAACAGACAGATTCCTGCCCCTTATGAAGTCTGCATTATGTAGTGTGTTGGAGATGATAAGTGCAGAAGTAAAGCAGGGAAGGGAGATAGGGAGCATTGTGGGGTGTGGTTTGTAATTTAAAGAGAGTGGATAGGAAGGAAGTGCTTGCAGTGATGACATTTGAGCAAGAACTCGAAGGGAGAGAGGGTGAGCTCTGTGGGGGTTTGAGAGAAGAGCAATCCAGGAAAGGGACCGGTAAGTGCAAAGGCCCTGAGGCAGAAGCAAGGTGGCAGGTTTGAGGAACACCGGGAGGTCCAGCAGGTGGGCCGGGGGTGGGGGTAGGGGAGGGGGAACACGAGGTCAGGGAGATGATGGTGACCTTGTGGGCTGTCATGTGAACTTCGGCTTTTATTTTTATTTTTCTTAATGTTTATTTATTTTTGGGACAGAGAGAGACAGAGCATGAACAGGGGAGGGGGCAGAGAGAGAGGGAGACACAGAATCGGAAACAGGCTCCAGGCTCCGAGCCATCAGCCCAGAGCCTGACGCGGGGCTCGAACTCACGGACCGCGAGATCATGACCTGAGCCGAAGTCGGACGCTTAAACCGACTGCGCCCACCCAGGCGCCCCAGGACTTTGGCTTTTAATCTGACTGAGGTGGGGGGCCAGCGGGAAATGTTTGATTTTTTTTAATGACAGTTAGCTCATGTAGCATACAATGCACTCATTTGATGGCACAACCCACCAGATTTTAGTCTATTGCACGGGGTCGTGCAAACACCACCACAGTCAATTTTAGGACATTGTCATCATCCCAAAGATATCATCATCCCCTCCCCACCCCCCCCCCCCCCCCCCCGATCCCAGACCCACCACGAATCTGCTTTCTGCCTGGTGGAGTTGCCCCTTCTGGACATTTCCTGTGAACGGAACCCAACACTATGTGGTGTTTTGTTAACACACGCTTCTTTCACTTGGCATCTGTGTTTTCAAAGTTCACCCCGCACTGCGGCCCGTAGCAGCACTGTTTTCCTTTTCGTGCCAAATAACGTCCCGTGGGGGTGATACCCGCCCCTCTCGTTTACCTATTCGTCAGCTGAGGGACGCGGGGGCCACCTCCACCTTGGGGCTGTCGCGGGCAGCGCTGTAAGGGCCACTGGGGCACGGGTGTTTGTGTGGACGCGGATCTCATTTTCTCTCGTGTGTGCCCCAGACTGGACCAGCCGGGTCTTAGGTGAGTCTGTGTCCAGCCTTCTGAGGGATGGCTTCCCCGGGGGCCGAACCATGTTACACCCCCCTCCCCCAGCAGTGTCTGAGGCCACCAGCGTCCCCGCCTCTTTGCCAACTCTCACTCTCCGTCTTTCGGTCACGGGAGACTGTGGAGCGGAGCACGAACGTCATCTGACTTGGTTTTTCACGGGATCCCTCCGGCATCCACGGTGAAAACATTTTACTCCTTTTCATCTTTCTTTCTCTTCTGCGTTTTTGCTGCCTTTCTTCATCCTGGCAAGGTCTTTCTCTCAAGTGCGATGAAGCTTTTTCTCCTGCTTCTTAGGTCGCCTTAAGTCACCCCCACAAACCTGCCCCCCGGCCACCCCACCCCCCCACCGGAAGTGACTCCCCTCCGGCGAGATCACGAGATCACGGGTCACGGGTCTCAGACAGCCTTTCATCTCCTCTGCCTCTGGTCAGGTGACAGCCAGCCGTGACGCAAGGTCACTCCCGCCATGTCCTTGGGCCTGTCTTGGGTAAGCATCACGCACATTTGGACCTTGAGGAGTTCGTAATAAATGCAAGTTAGATCGGGTGAGACGGTCAAGGCGAATGAGCCTCTTTGAGGGAGGAGGGGTGTCAAGGAAGTGGGTGGGGGCATCCGGCCAGGGCAGACCCCAGGTTTTAGTTAACCGGTCAGTTGCCAAGAACCACAAAGTCAATAGAAATAAGACAGTCCCCGAAGCTGATGGCTGTTGAAGACCTTTGGGAATTCGTCGAAGTATATTCATTCCTCCATGAGAGACTTGATTAATTACTTAATGCTGCAGCGAGCGAGTTGATTACTTCGTCTTTAGTGCCTATGAAGTACGTGCGGGACACTGTCCCAGTGCTGGGGGTGCATCCGTTAGCAAGAACAGAAGGGCTTCTGCTCTAGAGCTGGGGGAGACAAAGGAAATAGAAAAACGAAGACAACAATTTCAGATAAAACGGGGTGACTTGGTAGAGCGACTGGTGGCTTGGTGTTCCCATTTTGGATATTTAACAGTAAAGGCCCCTCCGAGGAGTGGACTTTGAGCTGAAGCCTGGAGGAGGAGTGAGCCCCAGAAGGATCTGAGGGAAGAGTGTTGTAGGCCTGAGGTACAGCAGGTGCAAAGGCCCTGTGGCAGAAGAAAGCTGGGGCCGTTCAAGGAACAGAAAGCAAGCCCAGGAGGCTGGGGTAGTAGCTGTGAACATGGGGAGAGGCTGGGAGATGGGGACAGAAACGCGGACGGGAGCCAGGTGGGGCAGACCGAGGGACGGCACAGGGCTTATAGCTGTGTTCACGCCTCCTGGGAGCTGGCATGAAGTGCCACCAGTTTTCCAAATCACTGAATCCTCACAACAGCCCTTGGAGAGAGGCTCTTATCCCATGTGACAAACGAGCAAACTGAGGCCCAGAGAGGGCCAAGCCACTTGCCCCCAGGACTCTGCCCGTGGGGAACCCCGGAGCACGGGTTACGGGTTTCCCTGGACCTGCTCCCATGGGACAACACAGCCTTGCCCTGGCACCCCTCCTGCACGCACCCTGGACAAGGGCAGGTCTCCAGGCAAGGCTGTCTGGCCGGTATGCAGTGGGTGCCCAATAAATACGGGCTCAGGCCAGGCCACGCTGCTTCAGGATGGGCCGGGGATAAGGCCGCTTCCCTCCAGGGTCAATGGGGTTTCAGAAGGCCCCTTTCTGAGCCATCAGGGGCTGGCTTGCCTTAGCCGGGTGCTGAGGACACTGCCTCCCATCCCGTGTAACCCCTGCCCGCCCTTGCCCTCTCAGCAGCCCAGTCGGGGAACGAGGGGCTCGGCCTACGTCAGGGCTCCGGAACCCAGCGTGAGGTGGGGGCTGGGGGTCGCAGGCACCCGGAGGCAGGCCAGGCCGGGTGGGGGGCTGCGGAGGACTGCGGGGAGCCCATGGCCACCTGTTCATTTCCTCCAACTCGTTACCTGCGCTTATCCATCGTTCAGTCGCTCATCATCTGTCTCCCTCTTCGTTAGAAAGCACGAACGTGGATCTGTTGACTTGACCTCTCCGCGCGCCTTTCCGATCTGGGAAATGGAGCCCCGTGTGTCAGGCCCTTAGCACAGCACCCAGCCTCCGTTCATTCTCAAGTGCTTGCTGAGAGCAACCATCACCTGCCAGGCAGTGGGGCAGGACGGGGCAGAGAGACAAAGCGTCCACCCCACAGCATCCCAGTTGGGGCGCAGGGGGGTGGGGGGGTGTGTGTGTGGGGGGGCTCAGAACGCAAAGAACAAATGAACGTGTTGCAGGCCAGGTGGTGCTCCGCGATAAGGGGGAGCGCGGCCCGGGAGAGCCGGCGCTATTTCATTTTGCACAAGGTGGCGGGGGAAGGCCTTTCTGATAAGGTGGCGGGGCAGTCGTGAAGGAAGGAGCCGAACAGAAATGCCAAGCGAGGGGGGGTGGGGCGCTGTGCCGGGCACTGAGCACTGAGGCGGGAGTCTGCGAGGCTGGTTCCGGGAAGAGCGAGGCTAAAATAGAAGGTGTGCGTGGTGGGGACTTGGGGGGTGGGACGGGGGGGGGGGGGGGGGGGGGGACTCGGGGACAGAGGCGGGGGTGGCGGTGGGTTCTGGTGTTTCTGGTGAGTTGGGAAACTCCTACCCAATGTGACCAAAGACGTGGGCCGTGACAGAGGAAGTGGGAGAGGAGGACGGGCAGGGGCGCGGGATGGGGGAAGGAGCAGCAGGGGGAGGTGGGGGAGACAGAGGAGGAGAAGGAGCAGGTCAAGGGGGGAGCAGGAGCCGGGAAAGGGAGGTGCGGGGCGGAGAGGGGAAGGGGAGCGAGCGGGGGGAGCCGGGCAGCGCCGACGCCCCTGCACGCGGACGGCGGAACTCCCCCGCCGCCACCCGCGGAAACGGAAGCGAGGGCGTGGGGCGCGAGACTCCCCCCACCCCACGGCGGGGCGTGTCCTCCAGACCGTCCGATCCGCGCCCCGCCCCGGCCCCGCCCCCCTGGCCGCGCGGGCCCCGCCCCTCCGCCCCCGCCCGTGGGCGCGCGCCCGAATCCCGGTGCCCCGGGCGGCCCGGGGGGCGGTCCAGCGGCGCCGGCGATGGCTCATAAGACCGCGGGCCACCTGCCGGGCCGCTCCTCCGCGCGCCGCGCTCCGGGCCCCGCCGTGCCGCTGCGGGCCGCGTCCCCGGAGTCGGCGCCTCTGTCGCCTCGGTCCCCGTCCCCACCCAGGCGCGGAGCAGCGCGGGCTCCGGGCGGGCGCCAGGGCGCGCAGACATGGGCAGCCGCGCCAGAGCGCGCCGGGCGGCCGCGATGCTGGGCTTCCTCGGGCTGCTGTGCGCCGTGCTGGGCGCCGTCATGATCGTGATGGTGCCCACGCTCATCAAGCAGCAGGTGCTCAAGGTGGGTGAGGGGCGCCGGCCGGGGCCCGCGCCGGGTCGGGGGCTGGAGGGCGCGCAGCCGGAGGCCCGGCGAGCTGCGGCCGGGATCGGCGCCCTGGTTCCGGGCCCCCGAGCACGGCGGAGCCCAGAGCACATCGCCAGGGGCAGCTGGCCGCCTCCCCAGTACCCTCCGCGACCCAGGCCGAGGTGCGGGGCAAAGGAGGCTTCCAGGGACTTTCCCGGAGGCGCGGGCCAGGGTCCGGAAGGCCACAATGAGAGACCCCCCGGAGCCTGACCTCACCCTAAGGGGGTCGGGGGCCCAGGACGGGCCTGGAGTCTGGCCACATTATGGTGCTACCCTCCCGCCTCTTTACTACAGCAGCCTGAGGCCGCGTCTACTAAAATTAGGGCCGCACTCTGCCTGTTTCCTGTGCGCCCAAGAGGACAGGAACCCTCCATTCATGTGCCGCAGTGACACTCACATGGGCGCCCCGGTCTCCCGTCACGGTGCTCAGTAGAGCATTCTCTGCTGTCCAGAATCCACACAGAAAGGCCTTCTCAGGGGCCGAATGCTCTGTCCTCCGCCAGCATTGCCTTCCCGATGCGGATTGGAAGCGATAAGCCGCTTTCTCCCCAGATTGACACAGAGGCAGCCACAAGCCCAAGGCTGCAGACGCAGAGGGTTTTCTTCTGTTCATAACCTTAGGTACGATTGCCCTTTCAACCGTGGAGACAAATGAGCTGGCCTGGGACTAGACTCTGCCCTGGGCGTCTGGACAGCCTGTTTGAATGAGCTGGAGTTAAGGAAGGCCAGGGACACTGCAGAGAGGATCGCAGCTGAGCTAAAAGTGTTTCAGGGCTTCGAGGCCAGAGACAGCACCTGCAGTGTGGGGAGGGGAGACTGAGGCTTGCTTTGCCCAGACACTGAGCGGGGATACAGATGTGGATAATGTCACTGGCTCGTTGATTTCTCTTCTCCCCCTTCGCTGGCTACTTTAAGTGGGTTTCTTAAGAATGAGACTTGTCCTTAGGGCAGCTGGGTGGCTCAGTGGGTTAAGTGTCCCGCTTGGGCTCAGGTCATGGCCTCGTGGTCCACGAGTTCAAGCCCCGAGTCGGGCTCTGTGCTGACAGCTCAGAGCCTGGAGCCTGCTTCAGAGTCTGTGTCTCCCTTTCTCTCTGGCCCTCCCCCGCTTGCACTCTGTCTCTCTCAAAAATAAAAAAAAAAAAAAGAATGAGACTTGTCTACATTTCGTGTGTGTGTGCCCCATGCCCAGCACAGGATGCCTGGGAATGAATGAATCTGTGGATGAATGAAGGCTACAATCCGCCTACCCCTGCCTGTCCCTTCTTGGGACCTGGCCATCTTCAAACATGCTGCAACGTTTGGCTTTTACCACGGTCTCTGGGGAAGTAGTTGTCTGAGTTATACTGGCCACACTGTGTTTTTTGTTTTTGTTTTCTTTAGTTTTCAGATCTTTTCCCCTTAAGCCCCGTAGCCTGATTCCAAGGAGATCCTGGCTGACGGTGGCACTGAACACCGAGTTCCTTTTCGTGTTTTTTGGCCTCTGGGGATGGCAGGAGAAGCTCCCCTCGAAGCATTAAAATTGCTTTGTTCTCTCCCGCAGTGGCCAAGGGGCTACGCTTTCCAGAGTAGCCGTGAGAGCTTTATCTCAGCGCGAGCCTTCCGTAGACGCCCGCCGATGTTACGGTTCCCGTACGGTGTGCATCCTGGAGACGCTGTCACCCCGGGTGGTGGAGGGGGGGAGTGTGAGGGCGGGTGGGGTTTAGAGCTGATGAAGAACCTCACCGGCCCCGTCCTTCTCGGACCGGACTTCGGGGTGATTTCCGTCTGTGGACGTTGGTCAGGTTCGGGACGTCGGTTCCATGTGTACCAGCTCACACGCGTGTGCCTCCTAATTCCCGACTCGAACGCTAGGCTTCCGAAGCGGAGAGTGACATCGTCCTCCCTTGTCCCGCAGCTAGAATTTCCGGGCTCAAAGTTGAGCGAGAGCCACCCAGCACCCTATGTGACTCTCCCAAAGGCGATTGGTTTGGGACTGAGTGGCGTGAGGGCAGGAAGGCAACGCCTGGCCCGTGAGAGCCACTTCTTGGGCAGCCCCGGCTGAGCCCTGGCCAAGTGCCTCCCGTGGAAGAAGACTGTCTGTGTTCAGGGGACCTGGCGGGTGGGACCCCAGGAGAGGGAGGAACTTCCTGCCCGCCAGTGTTTTCTTTGGCTGCACAGGCCCCTGGACAGCTTGAATGGCGGGCCTTGTGCTTTTGATTTCCATTTTTTTATGCTTTTTGGTTCACTGAAGAAGTCCGCACGTCAAAGGCATGAGCCCTTGCTTGCACAAAAAAAAACCCCAAAAACCAAAACCCATTCAAATGGAGGCAAAAAGTTCCCTCCACTTTATTCCCTTCCTCAGATAATACCACCGTCATTGGCCTGTGTCTTTCTAGACTTTCATCAGTGCACGCATCGTGAGCACGTATTTGTACACGTTGGTACATACTTGTTACGTATAGTGAGCTAAGCTATGTGTAAATATTCTGCCGTTTGCTTTTCAGTTCCTGCGTACCTCTTGGAAAACGTTTCCATATCAGAACAGATAGATCTCTCCGGTCTTTGCTGTTGGTTTCACTGCTGCGTGGCTTTCCTTCCAGTGGCTTTGCACTTCATTATTTCCCTGTTTCTCTATTGACGGCTGATTTTCTCTGTCGCGGAGTAACCGAACAGTGAATGTCCTGGCACGTGCCTCTCGGCGTCCAGGCACCAACGCCTCCGCCGGGTGGATTTTCAGGATAGAAGCCTCTAGACCGCAAAGTCCGTTCAGCTTGAGTTTTGACAGTTACCGCCGAATTGCCTTTCTGAAAAGCTCTAGCATTCACACAGCCACCAACAGCATGACAGTGCCCACTCCCCCCACATCCATGCCAATTGATTGTCGTGTTTTGTTGTTGTTAATCTGATGGGTTTGATTTACAAGTCTCAGGCTGCCGATAGGGTTGAGTTCGCGATGCGATGCATTTTGAAACCTGTGACGGTTTCCGGAGCCCGGGGGTTGTAGACCCGGGCTCTGCCATTTGCTGGCTGGGGACCTCGCGTGTTACTTCACCTCTGAGTCAGGGGTCAGATGTAGTTTGCCTCCTGGCACGATCACAAAGCGCAAAGGTGATTACATGTGTGTGGAAATACCCTGGATGTGCCTGGTTTCTTACTTGAATCTGACCACTGCCTTGAGAAACAGGCTGAGACCGTGCTTTTGTTCCCACAGATAAGGAAACGGAGGCACAGCAAAGATCGGCAACTTGCCGGGGTTTACACGGCTTGTGGCCGTGGTGGGCCGGCACCCCAGCCCCGAGTTGGGGTATCCACTTCTGGAGGGGCATAGGACATCGAGTGGGAGCCCTCCATCCCATCCGATGCGGGGCTCGAACTCACGAACCGTGAGATCGTGACCTGAGCCGAAGTCGGACACTCAGCCGACTGAGCCTCCAGGCGCCCCAACTTTTTCTTTTTTTTAAACAAAGAGAATATTCGTGTATTATGTGTTTAATTAAACATTAGTAACGAACCCACAACTTTCCCCAGAGAATGGCCCAATGAATTAGACACAAATGGCAGAGGAGCCCTGTGGATTGAGGTCGCTGGGAGAGGTCCAGGGAAGGAAGCGAGACTCGTCCCTTCTTCCCCGCGGCAGGCAGGAGTGGACAAGAGGCGTTCGGCCGGACGGCGTGATCGTGAATTACCAAGTGCCGGGCAGTACTCAGGCCATCTTTGTAAATGTCCTCTTGTTTGGTCCTGGGGAATTCTGTGACACTTCTCGTTCTCATCACCAACAGTTAGGGAAACAAGCTTCGGAGAGTAATTTGCCCCAGCTGACCTTGCCTGGTGTGTGTGTGTGTGTGTGTGTGTGCGTGCGTGCGCATGCACGCGTGTGAAAATGTTCTGGAAGAAAACTCCAGGAGAATGGGGACACTTGTATCCACTGCCTAGAACTGATCCTGGCATGCGCGGTCGTCCCAAGTTTGAATGGGTGAGGAATGCACGGTCAAGGTCCCTAAGGGTACATTTCCGGGTGTCTCTGGTCCAACGGCGAAGGCCCAGCAGTGGGAAGGGCTCGTCTGCTGGGCCACCGTGTGTGTTGCTGGGCCCCTTAGCCTTCTTCACATCCCAGAGGGGAGCTGAGTCCCCTCTGCTGTCTTTAAGTTGGTTTTCTGGTTGGGATCAGTCTCAGGTGCTTTGTGCACGAATTTTTCCAGCTGAGGCTGAAGGCTTCCCCGTGTGTATTTCCATCTCGGGAAATGACGCCTCCATCTCCCCGAGCGCAGAGCTGAAGATCTTGGGTCATGCCCGATATGGTCTATCAGCAGATGCTATTGGCTTTATCTTCAAAACCTGGCTGTGTTTCAACTCCTCAACATCACCCCGAAAGCCTTCTCCAACCGCTGCTTGGACTGGTGCAGTAGTCTTCTCTCTGGTCTCCGTAGACAGCCAGAGGGATCCTGATGAAACACTCAGCAGACCATACGTCCCCTCGCTGACAACCCTGCAAGGTTCCCTGTGTTACTCTGAGTGAAGACCGAGGTCCTCTCGGTGGCCCAGAGGCCCCTGCAGTCTGGCCCCTCCTTCCCTCTCTCACCTCACCCGCTCTTGGCCCCGCAGCTCACCTGCCATGCACATCTCCTGGATGTCCTCGAGCCTGCCGAGCCTGGTGCCACCACAGAGCCTCTGGCTCGCGCTCCTCTCTGTCCGGAAGGCTCACTCTGAGATATCTGTGTAGCTCGCCCCGCACGTCCCTGAAGGTAGCCTCCGTTATGCTGTATGTTTATTTGTGTGTCCTCTTTCGCCCTCATGAGCGTGGACGTCTGCTGGGGCAGGGGTCCGCGTTGTCACTCCCACGGCAGCGTCCCCGGGGGCCAGAGCAGCGGGGGGTTCGTGGTACGGTGGGTGACGGAGAGGTGGTCAGGGCCGTGAGGTTGGGGTGTTTCCTCGCCCTCTCCCCTCGCCCGGGACTTGGACCCAGACTCTAGTTTGCTCCTTCTGCCCTCAGCGAGAGCCACCCGGAGAGCCTCAGGAACGCCGTGCCCTGCCCCTGGGTGGCCTTGTGCCTTTGGCAAATGTCCTCTGCCCATCAGTTAAAAGGTGGGGGCGGAGATGACGGGCAGTGAGTGTATTCGGCAGATGCCGTTTGAAGTGTCGTGCACGTATTAAATCATTTCGTTTCGCGTCGCGAACAGCGACTGTTGCCTCTCTTTCCTGAGGGAAAGAGAAGCACAGGGCCGTGAAGTCCCTTGCCCCAGGTCACACGGCTGACATGGCAGAACCAGGATTTCAGTCCAGAGGGCCTCCGGCCCCGAGGCCCAGCCTCCCTGCTGTCTGTATTGACTGCTGTCAATCTTTCGCGGTAGGGCAGGCCCCTCCCGGATTCCCCGCGTGGGTCGACCTCGCCTTTGCCTGCGCGGCCGGTGGGGCAGCGGGGTCCGCTCCGGCCTTTCCTCCTTATCGGCACCTCCCACGAACTGTCGGTACAGCGCGCCTCGTGGCTATCTCGCTGGCGGGCCGGTCTGATGGAGCGGGCTGTGTTCTAGAATCACAGATGCCCAGGCCAGCTGGGGAGGGCGGCCCGTCTCGGGCCGTCGTCGCAGCAACCCTCAGGGTGGGCTCGTGCCTCTGCCCCGGGGTCTGCTGGGCCAGCCCCGCCCGCCGGCCAGCGCCCCCTCCGGAGCTCCGGGAGGGCCGCCGGTCAATCTTGGAGGGCATCGTGGTGTCACAGGCTGATCGCTCCTGGGCTGTTTTCTGCAGGCCCCCCTGTGCACCTGGCCGCGTGCGGCAAAGCGGTGGAATTGATCTGTGGTGGCCGATGGCGGGCGCCCCCCCCCCCCCCCCCCCCCCGCCCCGGGGTGGCTGGGATCGCAGGTGCGCGCTGGGTCTGTCCTGTTTTGCTTCCTCTTTCCCGCAGCGGAACTCGGTTTCTCTCCCTGCGCACGAGAGACCTTCTTACTCCATGGTGACAGCTGGAGACCGGGGGCAATTTTGAGTCTCCCGGAGTCTGGTTTATTTTTGTTTTCGGCTCTGGCTTCACGAGGGTGTGTGTGTGTGTGTGTGTGTGTGTGTATGTGTGTGTGTGTGTGTGTGTGCGTGTGCGTGCGCTGATGGCACACGCGTGACTGGTGATGCGCGAACACGCGTTGGCATGTGCAGCCCGTCCCGGAGCACGTGGGTCAACAGGGATCGCGGTGTCCCGTGTTGGCGTAGAGGTGCGCGCGTGTGTTGACGTGTGCGCGCATGGGGAGGCGTGGCACGCGCGGCCCTCACGCATCCGCACGTGCGCACGTCGTCGCGGTCGCGTCGTGCGTATCGCGACGCGTGCGGACACCCTCGCGCACGCATGTTAACGCGTGTCCGCGCGTGCTGGGTGCACGCGTCCGCGTGTGGCCGCGCGTGCCGCCGCAGTCCGGCCTCCCCTCGGCCTGGCACCAGGGGCATGTTCCGCGGGCCTCGCTCTTCCCGTTCCGTGAAATGTTCCCCGTCCCTTCCTGGAATGACTGACACCTGCCAATACCTGCACCCAGTGAGTCAGTGTGATTAGCCAGAACGTGGTTACGTGCAGTTACCTGGAACCGCCTTGTGCCGGCCTTCGTCGGGCACAGCAAACGAGGCAGAGGCCAGTCCCGAGTGGGCGTCGAAGGCGTGCTCCGTCACGTCTCCCTGGGGCACGTGCTGGTCGCCCTGGAGACCCCGCACGAGCACGTCTGCTCCATCAAAGTCTGTGGGTCGACCCGGTGTCCTGGGTCAGCGGCAGAGAGGCCCCTGGCTTTTCGGCCACCCCCAGGGCTGGTTTCCGGCACGAGGCTGCCGCGGACAGGCTTCGGGTTCCCAGTCGTGGAGGAGTTGGTGCCCCTGTCCTTTGCCACAAAGATCTAGTGGCTTTGGCCCCGTAAACATGTTTATGGTGCAGAGAATTCAGTTGTACGGTTAGGGCCAAAATAAAAAAAAAAAAAAAAAAAACAACACCCGAGAAACAAAAGGAGTTCTTTCCCGTACCTCGTTTTCCCTTGTCAAACGTGACCTTGGCCTCCACTGGCCCTGGGAATGGCTGGCAGGGGCAGAAACGCAAAGAGGAACAAAACAGTCCGTTCTTGGCTTTGGAGCTTTACAGGGCTCAGCAGCTGGCGATCACGGGGCGTCCCGGATGCTTCTGGTCCTGACGTGAAGCTGCTCGGTCTGCCCGGAACCTCCCTGAACCCAGAGGTCCGGGACCCTGGTGGTCCGAGGCCTGGCTGTCAGTCTCTTGCCCCTTCCCCTCCCCCGCCCCATGTCTTCCTGTCCCTGCTGGGGAGGGGGAAGGAACAGGAGTGGCCCGACCCTTGTTTGCTTCCTGGCATTTTGGGCGAAGTTCCTTCCACCTTTTCTGGAAGCTCCCAGAAGGACTCTTAAGACACTTGAAATATCTGTTCCCTTACCTCCTGGCCAGCTGCCCCTTTGTCTTATGTGTTGGGGCCTCGGCCAGTCTCAAGCAGTGAGGGGCGTCTTTGTCCTGGCCGCTGATATCCCACGCCCAGACCTTTCTCCCGAATTCCAGCCTCCGGCAGCCAGGGGCCAACCGCGGATCTCAGTTCGGGTGGCCAGAGGTTGCTTGCACTATCCCGGTGGGGGGGTGCCCGACCCCTCATCGCTGCCCCCACCACCCCCCCTGCCTCAGGCCTCCGGCCGTACCCCCGTCTCTGTCGGTGGTTTTTCTCTCCCACGGCCGTCCAGGCCGAGAGCCTGAGCCCCAGCCTGGCTTCCCCCTTCTCTCTCTTACTTCCTACATTGAACCAGCGGGACGGTTATAGTTTTCATCTTCACAGTACGTCCGGGATCCCACCGCTTCTCGCCATGCCTGTGGCCACCGCCCCGGTCCAAGGCTGCATCGCGTCTCCCTGTCTCTGGCTTTGCTCCCCGGCCGGGTTTGGTCCACGCAGCGGCCACACGGAGCCTCTGAAATCTGCAGCCGGACCACCATTCTCTGTTCCAAACCGCCCCCCCCCGCAGGGGGCCTGGCTCATCCCCCCCCCCCCACCTCCCTTGTTTGAATTTGCCAGCCCCCTCCCCATCCCCTGTGCTCCCATCCCTCCTTCCCCTGCGGTCACTTCTGGAGCCCTGTCACCCCGTGAGATGCCGCATCTCTCACCTGTGTGTGTCCTGTGTGGTGTTTATTGTCTGTGTCTCCCCAGGAAACCGTGGGGCCCGTGAGGGCAGGGACCTTGGTTTTGTTTTTTGCTGTGTCCCCAGCACCTGGAATGATGCCTAGCACGTAATCACAGGTTCTCAAGTATTTACTGAATGGGGGTTTAGAAGACAAGGGTGGTTCACAGGGAGGTTTGCGACCAGTGGCGGGTGGTGCTCCCGGGCGGGGACGTGGGGTCGGCTGCCCTTCCCCCCTGCACGGCCCCTGCTGTAGCCCGAGCTGCCCCTGCCTCCTCACCGCGCCGCCCGCCCCTGCCTGTCTGTCCACCCTGCGGGCAGCTCTTTCTGCTGCGGCCAGAATGCTCTTCGGAAAATGCAAGTTGGATCATTTCACTGCCCTGATTAAAAACAAAACTTCCCCGGGGTGGTAGGAAGCCTGTCTGTCCCCACGGTGGCGCTTCTTCAGGGCCCCTGCCTGCTCCGACTCTCAGATTTCTTGCCCTTGCTCTAGCCCCACAGGCTTTGCTTTTCCTGCAGGGCACTGTGTTCTTTCCTGCCCCTGGGCCTTTGCATGTGCTTTTGTGTTTCAGCTCGAATGTGACCTCTCGAAGAAGATACCCCCTGACCACCAGCCCTCCCCGTGAGCCCCACTCCCACCGTGTCCCCCGTCTGCGTTAGAGCCACCCGTGTCATTCCCTTCCGGGCCTCTGCCATTCTCCCAAGTTACGGCGTTCGTTTGCTTGAGGTTCCGTGAGGCAGGGACCTCGTCTGTCTTGTTCTTGACCGTATCCCACGGTTGGGGACCCTGGTCCAGGGCGGGGACCTGGCTGGCATGGGACTTTGGGCTGAGTCAGGGAAGGGATCCTACTGGGGATCCTCAAAAGCCTGGGCTTTGGAGCCTGACTCCTTAGATTCCGGTACCTTCTCCTCCACTCCTTTCTGCGCGACCGTGGCGAGTGACTTAACCTTGCGGTCCCTCACTTTCCCCAGGCCCGCCTCTGAGGGCCGTGCCACAGACAGTGCTGTGGAAGAGCCCGTATTAGCGCAGTGCCTGGCACAGAGGAGCCCCGAGGAGCCACCGGGAGCCTGGTCTCTGAGATGCGTTCGTGGATTCAGGCGGGGGCCCTGGGACTTCTCTCCCATTCCAGTGACTGGGTGTTTCCCTTGGCCGATGTCTTCTGATTGACCCCTTCTCCGTCCCAACACGACGACGGAGTGGCCAGGAGGGACACAGATTTACAAAGAGGTCCTCAGGGCCGTCTGTGAGCCGCGGGTAACCACGCGGCACCTGTCCCGGCATCGTGGCCCCAGCGGGCGGCTCGCTTGGGGGGAGGGGGCTCCCTTCCTGCTGCATTTAAGCAGAAGTTGAGCGTTAAAGTGGAACCATTTGTGTGTCGTCTCGGGTCCTCACCCGCAGAAACTGTGTGAGGCGGGAGGGGAAGCAGCAGGCCCGTTCTGCTGCTCATTTTACTCTGAAGGGACCGGAGGCGCGGCTCACGGGCACTGTCACTGTCGTACAAAGTCACGTGCCTGCACCCGGTGAGCCACCTGAGGGCGCAGGGAGAGGGCAGGGAGGGAAGCTTTGCTGGCCCTACCCTTCTTCCTGCGGGTCCCACAATGCAGCACCTGGTAGGCTGCACGCAGTCCCAGAGTTCAAGGTGGATGTCTTTGCCGTGTGAATCCCTATCAGTCACCAGCAGCTTTGTCTGGGGCTCGGGATTGGTCTCCTGCACTATGGGGGGGGGGGCTGGAGTGGGGGAGAGCGGCTACTTTGCAGAGGTCCCCCAAGGGAACCTTGTGGAGGGACCTTTAAGGGTAACTAGAGAATTTGCCCGGTGGCCTGGATCACATGTGTATCCCTGGAGCCGGGGAAGGAGTTTCCTTTTTCCCCAAACCGCAGGGAGTGGGGTGGGCAGGTGGTGCCCTAAATGAAAAGGAGGCTGGGTAGGGAGTAGGGGGCATGGAAGATGGGGACGCGCTAGCAGAAGGAGGAAGAGGAGACAGGCAGCAAGAAATGGTTGAAGGGCCCTTTGCCCCAGAATAGCCCCCCCTGTCCCCGCTTCATCTCGTTGCCTCAGTGACATTGGCCGTTACAGTGTTAGAGATTATTTTGTTTGGCTCCACCTAAGACCTCTTGAGGAGGCGGTAGCTTATCAGCTAATTGTTTGTATCGGGGAAGGTTTCATAATCTCCCGGATCGTTAGATCTGGAACTTGGGTTTTACTCAATTGCACTTTTTTTTATTTCTCCTTCGGGGAAAAGCAAATCCAGAGGAAGCACGGATTTACGTAAAGCCACGGAGCAAAGTGGCAGCGAGGGCTGCCGGCGGGGCCGATGGCCCCCGGTGAGCAGAGGAGGGGGATGCTGGGTGGAGGCCAGCTGGGCCGGGGGAGGCCGGACGGTTGCAGGAGCAAGGCCTTATAAACTGGGAGAGACGTCAGAGCTGGAATGTGCCGAAGTTCAGATGGGCTGCCCCACGGGCGGGTGACTCCCCGGGCGTGCGGCAGATGGAGCCTGGCGAGCGAGGGATGAGCCCGGGACCCTGTGGCCTGTATCACCGTCTGCCCGCGTCCGTCAGAGGGGTGGTTGGGGTGAAAGCCGTGTAGCCGGCAGGTACATTCCGCAGTGTGGCCGAGCACATCTGTCAGCAGCAGCATCCAGGGGCACAGCCTTCTTGAGCCAGGACAGTGTGGGGGTGTGCGTGGGAGGGGCCTGCCTGGGCGGCCAGGCCCGGGGGGCCTCCGGGAGCATCTCTGACGGAGTGCCCTGCGTGCCCACACGGTCACCTTCCATCTGGGTGAGAGGCCGAGTGCGGTGTGGGGGCTGGGAGGTGGTACCCGGGCCGCCAAGGTCAGTCAAGGTCAGTTCTCAAATGCCCAGCCCTTGGCCAGGGTTTTGGCGTCCAGGAGCTTAGGTGGACCCAAGAGCGTGGAGTCTGGAGCCAGACGGTCCGGGTTCAGATCCTGCCTTTCCCCCAGCTGTGTGCCTTTGGGCAAGTGACTCGACCGCTCTGTGCCCTACTTCCTCCTCTGTGAAGCGGAGTCTAAAGTATCTTCTCTCTGGGGCTCTTCAACACTGGAGGAGCACTTAGGATAACAGCTTAGCAAGTGTTACATAAGTGTTTGCTCTTGCCTCCCTCTAAACCTCATAGACACGTGCCTAGAGGATCAGGCTGCCTTCATTTCCCCTGAGTGGGGCCGTGCCGTTTTCCTGCGTCTTGCTGTTCTCACCCCGTCGTCGCTCTCTTTTCCAAACCTCCCCGGCTCACCTGGGTCGCTCTCGCCGGTCTGTCTGGCGGACTGGGAAGGTTCTGGAGCGTGGACGTCCCAGCGGGCCCCACAAAGGGGCCGTTCGGCCTCGTGAAACAACCACACCGCGGTCCGTGCGCCCTGTTCCCGACCGAGGTTTTGCTTGGAGAAACTGCCAGGACCGTGCGGGCGACGGGCCTGAGCCCTGTCCCCAGCTCCCCTGGAGGCTTACAGTTTGTCCGCGAGGGGACCAGGCCAGCATTTTTGACAGCTTGCCCCTCGGTTTGGATTTGTCTGATCGTTTCCTCATGAGCGTGCATTCTCTTCCGACAGATTTTGTCGTGTAGCAACACAAAAGCGGCCTTGTGTGAATCAGATGGGAGTAGGGCTCTTCTGGCCGAGTTGGGATGGGTGTCTCGACCCCCCCCCCCCCCCCCACCTCCGGATTAACCCCAGTACTGCGGACGGGTGACTGCCCGCGGGACGGCCGGATGGTCGCCTCCTCCTGTTCTGGGCTGGAGAGCTGGACGCTGGGGTGGCGGATGGGGGCTCCCCTCTGTTCTGGAGCCCCCCCTCCCCCAGCCCTCTGAGTCCTGCAGGAATCTCGTGCCCCGTCAGCCCGGCCCCATCTGGCCTGTTGGCCGGCGGTGGAGGTCATGGGCGTTACTCGGCAGAGAGCCGACTGCAGCCGGAATCCCTTGGCAGCTTCGAGAGCCTCTCCGGTCCCCGGGACTTCCTTCGACTGCGCGTTCCCAGCCTTCGTGGATTCCACCCATCAGAGCCTCCTGCTTCCTCGTGTCAGCCCCGGAGACTTTGATTTCTTTCTGCTGTGAAATATCGTGCACTTCAAGGAAACTGCCGGAGACACACGCGGTTAAGTAGACACCGAAGACGAACACCTGTGTGATCACCCCCAGACGGAAAAGCGGGACCTCGGACGCCTTCCAGAAGCCCCCGGCGGACGAAACTGGGCTCGTTCCCGGCCTGCCGTGCTTTTTATTCTGCTCCCCTGAGCACGACGCTCGGTTTCCTCTGATTCCGAACTCTACTTGAAATCAGTCATACTGCCGAGGTCTGAATGTCTGTTTTCCCCAAACTCCTGGGTCGCAAACCCCGCGCCCAGAATGCTGGTGGGAGCGGGGGCCTCTGGGAGGTGACCGGAGGTGAGGGTGGGGCCCTTAGGAAAGTGTTAGTGCCCTTGTCAAAGAGTCCCCAGAGAGCTCACTCGCCACTTCGGCCACGCGAGGACACAGCAGAAAGCCCACGACCCAGGGGAGGGCTCTCGCCTGCCCACGCCGGCACCCGGATCTCAGACTTGCAGCCTCCAGACGGTGAGAGACGCGTGTCCGTCGTTCGTCGGCTGGGGCGTTGAGTCCTCGCAGCCCGGATGGACTAAGGCAGAAACGGTACCCGGAGTGGGTTGCTGCTGTATAAACACGCCTACGACCGGGGAAGCGGCTTTGGAAC
The DNA here is from genome assembly GCF_024362965.1 of Panthera pardus. Classification (NCBI taxonomy): domain Eukaryota; kingdom Metazoa; phylum Chordata; class Mammalia; order Carnivora; family Felidae; genus Panthera; species Panthera pardus. The sequence continues at coordinate 170,977 of NW_026526710.1, forward strand.
TGGGTGGCGAGCAGAGTCCGGGAGAGTTTGGGGTGCACGCCGGAGGGAGCCCCCACTGCCACGAACGGACGGTTGCGGTCGGTGCTGGTGAGGGCTCAGAAGGAGAAGAGGGGAGGGAGCCCCCATCTTTTTGCCCAGCTCCCCCGCCGCCCATGGTCGCCAGCGGAGTGTGGTCGCGGGCCGAAACGGGGACCTGGTTCGAAGCTGGAGGAAGGGCGATCCTTGGTCTAAAGCAGCTGCGTTGTGTTTGCGTCCTCGTGTCGTGTGGAAGGTGGAGCTGGCGGGCGAGGAAACCGGGTACCTGGGGGGGCCGGGGCGGGGGGGGGGGGCTCTGTAAGCGCAGCGTGCAAGGCGTGGCTTGTGTGAGCCCTTGCAGGGGAGCGAGCACAGAGGAATGACACAGGGACTGTTCCTCAAAGGGAAGTAGAAGGTAAACATTTGGAAACGTCTCAGCCTCCCCGTACTGGAAACGAGAGAGCCGAGGAGGAGAAGGCCACGGGTGTGGCCAGTGACCGTTTGATAAGGAAATACGTGTGGGTGTGAACCCCAGTTTGTTCGCCCCGTGGGAAGGCAGCCAGCCCGACCCGAAAGGGAAGGACGGGGCAGTGGGGGAAGGCGGCCGGCACCCTTAGGTTTTAGGGCCCTGCGGGGGCACGCGCGTCGATCCTTCGGACAAGGGAAGGACCCCAGGGAGGACCGGAGGTCCTCGGGGCTCCCTCCTCGGGGCGGGGCGCCACCTGGGTTTCAGCAGGCCCGGCTGGCTTCTGCCCCAGGAGCTGTGGGCGCGCACCTTGGGCAGAGGGCGGCCGCCAGGCGAGGCGGCCGCCCACGCCCTGTTGGGGTGACGCCCGGCAGAGCCGTGGGGACGGGGCAGCCCCGGACCCCAGGCGGGTGGAGCCAGGGGCGCGCGTCCCGACCCGGGAGAACCGCCGAGTGGGCCGTGCCCGGCGAGCGTGGGGGGACCCCGACCCCAGCCACGGTGGGTCGGGGAGGCAGGACGGCGGCCGAGGGGGCCTCTTCTTGAGGCTCGGGGCTCAGGGTTCTTTGCCGCGTTGGGTTTTGGGTTCCCCTTCGACCTGTTCCCCCTTTTCCCCCTTTCGGAACGGGAGTGTCACATGGGATGTCACAAGCCCTAGACGGTTGTGATTTCACAGGCGCACAGCTGGAGTCTCACTCATGCCTGATTTCGATAGGTAATTGTTTTTAAATTTTTAATTATTTTTTTGAGAGAGAGAGAGAGAGAGCAGGGGAAGGAGAGAGAGAGAGAGAGAGAGAGAGAGGAAGAGGGAGAACCCCAAGCAGGCTCCACACCCAGCACAGAGCCGGACGTGGGGCTCGATCCCACAACCGTGAGATTGTGACCTGGGTCGAAATCAAGAGTCGGACGCTCAACCGACTGAACCACCCAGGCGCCCCCCTGATTCAGATACTTAGATGGGGCTTTGGGCTCAGACTGGTGGGCGGATGCCACGTGAGAAGGGCGTAGAAGGGGGGGCCAGGGTGGCAATGCTGTGGTCGGCATGTTTGTGGCCCCCCTCCCCCCGCCCCCCTCCCCTGCCAAATTCCTGCATTGAAAACCTGATGCCCAGGGGCGCCTGGCTGGCTCGGTCGGTTAAGCGTCCGACTTCAGCCAGGTCACGATCTCGCGGTCCGTGAGTTTGAGCCCCGCGTCAGGCTCTGGGCTGACGGCTCGGAGCCTGGAGCCTGTTTCCGATTCTGTGTCTCCCTCTCTCTCTGCCCCTCCCCCCGTTCATGCTCTGTCTCTCTCTGTCCCAAAAATAAATTAAAAACGTTGAAAAAAAAAAAAAAAAAAAAAAAAAAAAGAAAACCTGATGCCCAGGGTGACGGTGCTGGAGGTGATTTGATCACGAGGGCAGAGCCATGAGGCGCCACGGATGGGAGACCCCAGGGAGCTCCCTGCCGCTTCAGAGGGGGGCTCTTCCCCGACCACAGTGACGCCCTCAGACTTCCAGGCTCCCAGCTCTGAGAAGCGAGTGTCTGTTGTTCATAAGCCACCCTGGCTGTGGCGTTTTGTGACAGCAGCCTCGCCCAGGCGGACTGAGACACACATAGGTATTTTTTTTTTTTTTTTTTTTTGGTCTGTTTTTCTTCTCATTATGTTTGTGAGATCTGGCCTTTTTTTTTTTTTTTCTTTTTTTAAAAAATTTTTTATTTATTCTCGAGACAGAGAGACAGAGCATGAGCGGGGGAGGAGCAGTGAGAGAGAGGGAGACACAGACTCCGAAGCAGGCTCCAGGCTCCGAGCCGTCAGCGCACAGCCCGACGCGGGGCTCGAACTCACGAGCCGTGAGAGCGTGACCTGGGCCGAAGTCGGACGCTCAACGGGCTGAACCCCCCGGTGCCCCGGGATATGCCCTTGTGGTTGCAAGAAGCCACACCTCCTTTTTTGCGGCCGTGTAATATTCCACGGGCCATCCCGGGGTGTCGGTCTACTCATGACGGCCGTGAGTCCCTGCGGTGCTGGGTCGTGCACGCTCGCGGCCCCCGCCCCCAGGCTGTACACACCGAGGTCGCTGAGGGTCCAGGTGCGTGCAGCCTCAGTTTTGCCCGGACGTGCCGCGCTCGTTTCCGGAGCGATTGCACCAGCTCTCGCCCCCTCGTTAATTTTTTACTTAATAATTTATGGAGGCGAAATTCACATAACATATAATTAGTCACTTCATTTATTAAAAAATTTTTTTTTAATTTGAGAGACAGAGAGAGGGAGAGAGCGAGCATGTGCACAGGAAGAGAGGTGCAGAGGGAGAGAGAGAGCATTCCAAGCAGGCTACGTGCTTAGTGCAGGGCCGGACCCGGGGCTGAATCCCACGACCCTGGGATCATGACCCTGGGATCCCATGACCCTGGGATCGTGAGCAGCAATCAAGAGTCAGACGTTCAAGCGACTGAGCCACCCAGACGCCCCTGATTAGTCGCTTTAAAGTGATCCATTCGGTGGCATTTAGTACCTTCACGGAGTTGTGCGGCCATGACCTCTGTCGGCTTCTAGAACATTTCCGTCCCTCCAAAGTGAAGCCTGCTCCCCCTGGGCCGTCATTCCCCATTCTCTCCCCCCCAGCCCCTACACAGTCACGCGTCGCGCTGGGCGTCCGCACGCACGGCAGGGGTCAGGAGCACGCTTCTGGAGCCAGGCAGGAGGCGTGGGTTCAAATCCTGGCTCTGCCTCCGGTTCTCGGGGCCTCTGCCGGGACGTGCGGGGTCGTGGGGCGACGGGAGCCAGCTTCCTTAGCTGTGCCTCGCGGTCCCTCCCGCGGCCACGCCAGCGCCGCATCCCTTCAGGCCTTCCCCGGTGGCCGTGGTTGTAATGGCTCCTGCTTTGATTCGCATCCGTGACTTGTAAGGTTGACTTGCCTTGCTTTTGTGCGTCAGTGGGCGTGCAGAGTCCGAGGCTCAGAGTTTGAGGGGCCTGTTGGGGAGGGGGGTCACGCAGCAAACTGGGGCTCGGGCTCGGTTTAATCACAAGTCTGGGGCCCCTGGGGGCGCCCGGGTGGCTCGCTGGGTTAAGCGCCTGACTCTGGGTTTCGGCTCGGGTCGTGACCTCGCGTTTTCGTGAGTTCGAGCCCCGCGTCGGGCTCTGCGCTGACAGCGAGGAGCCTGCTGGTGATTCTCCCTCTCTCTCTGCCCCTCCCCTGCTTGCGCGCTCTCTGTCCCTGTCAAAATAAATCAACAACAACAACAAAAGAGTCTCGGGCCCCTGATGAGTAAGGGCAGCTAACCCTGGAGTGGCAGAGAACGTGAGGTTCTTCTCCGGTGGGAGCCCTGAGTGCGAGGTCGGCGTGTATCCAGGACGGGGAGAGAATGTGGGTGACCCCCCCTTACCCCCCCATCCCCCCCCCCCCCCCGCCGCCTCCCCAAACCAGCTTGGGCGTTCCTTGCCTGCTGACAATGCTGTGCACCTGTGTATGAGTGTATTTATTTTCTAGCACCTTTGTTCCTACACGGCCATACCCTCCGTGTGTCTGTGTCCTTTCCTCTTCTTTCAAGGGCACCTGTCATTGGATTTAGGGCCCCCCCCCCCAGTCCAGGACGACCTCATCTCCAGACCCTCAACCTGATTCCACCTGCAAAGATGCTGTTTCCAAAGAAGGTCACGTTCTGGGGTTCCGGACGGACGTGAATGCGGGGGGCGGGGGGGAACACTATTTACCCCACCGCAGTGTGTGTGTGCCCGATGCCCCAGACCTGCAGATGCCCAGTTCACAGCCAGCCCCTGGGTCTCGGGTTCTCTGGGAACTCGATTTTCCCCTGAAAGCCACTTTCCACCCGTGCGGTGGGGGTGATTTTGTCAGCTCGCGTGGCCCCCGACGGTCATGTTCCTCGCGACAGCTGGACTGGCCGTGCCCTGCAGGGCCCACGCTTGCCCAGAAAGCCCCTGCTGGCATCGGAAAGAAGGTAGAGAAAGAAGCGAATTTAAAAACAAGGGGACGATTAAAAACGAAGCGAAAGCGTACAAAACACCGGCACAGCCTCAAAACGAAGGCACAACGTGCAAGCCGCCGCTCCCAGGGCCGACGGTGGGTCCTCGCTGCCGCGGGTCCTTGCTGACTCGGGCCAGTAGTTGCTTCCTGAAAAACAATGTTTGTGTCCCCAGGGACCGGCACATCCTCCCTCCTCTCTCTCTGCCCCTCCCCTGCTCGTGCTCTGTCTCTGTCTCTCTCTCAAAAGTAAATAAACGTTAAAAAAAATAAAGCAACAGAAATACATTCTCTCACAGCTCTGGAGGCCGGAAGCCTGAAACCAGCGTGTTGGCTGGACCGCCTTCCATCCCGAGGCTCTCGGGGAGGAGCCTGCCTCTTTCTTCTGGTGGCTCTGGGTGGCCCTTGGCTGGTGGCCATATCACTCCACTCTTTGGCTACCTTTCCACACGGCCCTTTTTTGTAACTTCTCTTCTGTGATAAGGACGCTCGCCATTGGATTTAGGACCCACCCGCGTGACCCAGGGTAATCTCATTTTAAGATCCGTGATTGCCTCCGCAAAGACCTTTTCTTCCAAATAGGGTCACGTTAAGGTTCCAGGTGGACAGGTCTTCGGAGGGGCCCCCGTTCAAGTGGCTGCAGGGAGCCCGACGTTAACGGCAGCGGCGTCGATGGGGTGTCCCCTGTGAGCCTGGCTCCAAAGCCGCACAACAGCTTGTCACATCCTCACGACCCCTCAGGGGTGCGGTGATGCGTGTTTTCCAGGTGGAGGCACAGGGGCTCAGAGAGGTTGCTGGACCTGCCTGAGGTCACACAGCTGGTGGTGGGAATGGGCCGTCTACTTTTGTCCCAGGTCGTAGCCCAGCCGCTCACGGACCCGGACCCGGCTGGAGAGGTGTTTTATGGGGCCCACACGGCAGTTAAAAAACAATTATTTAAATAAATTGGTCGTCAGCATTTAAAGACGGGCAGGTTTATACGGAAATCTAGGTTTCTGGACACTCGTGGTAGTTAGTTGACGTCTGTTCTAGAAGCAACCTCACCTCGCCAGGACGATGCTTTCCGGCCGTGTGGCCGCGGGCGAGTGACTTGGCTTCTCTGGGCCTCGGTTTCCTCATCCGTAAAATGGGGCTAGCAGTAGGCCTGGCCACGCAGGTGTTGCTTCGAGGGATAAACAGGTTGGTAAATAGGGCGCGGGTTTGCCCTGCCCCGTGCGTGTGCACCTGAGCAGTGGCTGCATCAGGCTGGCATCGTTGTGATCAATTCCCAGGCTCTTTCTGGAATAAATTCAGAGGCCACCGGGGTCCCGGGTGATGCAAGGGTGCCCAGAGGACATCCGGGCCATCGGCAGCCGCTGGGGGTTCTGATGCCGCCTGAGGTCTTAGGCGTGAGCCCCCTGCCTCAGTTTCCTCATCTGGGACAGCACCTTTCTGTCTCCCTGGGCAAGTTGGGGGGATTCAGAAGGTGGCCCCGATTCCTGGCCGTCTGTGGGCAGTGACCTCAGATCCTCCTCGAGCCTCAGTTTCCCCAGCTGTGAGGTGGGATGGGGATGTGCGCTGTCGTGAGGTCGGAGAGGCGGGGAGCAAAGTGCCCCTGGCGGGAGCCCGGGGATGGTGATGGGAGAGGCGGGCGATGCAGGGCGTGTCCACACGGCCCCGGGGGGTGGGAGCGGAGGGGCGGGGGCGGGGGGCCGGGAGGCTGTCCTTGGGGGGGCAGCCTGGCCCTCAGCAGCCTCTCCCGCAAGACGCAAGGACTGACATTGCTGACCTCCACGCTCCCTTGTGGCCGGGGAGCGGAGATAAGTGTGGTGGGGCTGTCGGCCATCACGGCCACTTGTGTCCCGGTCGGAAAGGAAGGAAGGCCGGGGTCTGGGACAGAGTCCAGCTGAGGCCCGAGGCGTCCTTCAACCCTGGGGGTCAGTGCCGGGAGGGGCCTCTTGAACCCTCTCGATGGTTTTGGACGTGACACCAAGCAGCTTTGCGTTTCTGCAGCATCTCTGACTTTTCGGGGAGCTCCCACACCTGTGGTCTGGTTGACCCGCCGCGGGGCAGGCTGGGAAAGTTCCGGGTGTCTCTGCCACGTGGTCAGGAGCGGCAGAGGGCCCCCTCCTCCAGCCGGGGGTGGGGGATGCTTTGCAATTCATCACCGGCTGCTTCCTTAGACACCCCGAAGGATTCGGGTGGTTGCAGTCCCCGTGGGCACGTGGGACAGGCGGGTGGAGAATCGGCTCCGGGCAGCCCGGCCCGAGGGAGCGGGTACCGACGGGAGGGGGCCGGGCTCCCGGGTGGCCAGGAAGGTTGCTCGTTCCTTCAGCGTGCACCGTGTGCGGGGTGCTGTGCGGTGTGGGGGCTGCGGTTGTGGATGGAGCTGACCGGGCCCCACTCTCAACGTCTGACGTCGTGGCGGGAGGGGTGGCCCGTGAGTAAGCAAACAGAGACGCTCACGAAAGGCGTCCAAAGGGAGCAAGGTGGGGGAGTTGACGTCGGAGACTGCCCGGGTGGTCGGGCGGGCTTTTCCGAGGAGGAAGGAGTCGGGTGCTGGAGTGGCTTCCCAGGCAGAGGGCACGGCACGTGCAAAGGCCCAGAGATGGGAAGTTGCTTCCTTAGTGGTGGGACAGCAAACAGGCCAGTGGGGCTGGGGCACGGTGGGGGGAGGGGGAAGGGGGCGGTGATGAGGCAGGCTGGGGCTTTGTAGGACATGGTGAGGGGTTTAGATTTGGTTCTCAGTTCATTGCGATGCCTTTGGAAGACAGAAACAGATTGGAGATTTCTTCTGCAGGGAGAGCCACTGGGTTGTGCCGACGGGCTGTTCTAGGCGTGTGAGGGGAGGAGTCCAGGATAGCTCTCAGACTTTTCTGTGGGAGGGACTGTGAGTGCGGGGCTGTCTTCCAAAACGGAAAGACTGGGTTGGGGGGGTCGGGGCAACCAAGACCAGATGGAGAGCGTCGGCCTTCAATCCGGCCTCAAGTTCCTGGTGGAACAAAAATCAAATAAAATGGGCCAAGGACTTAATAGAGATTTCTCCGGAAAAAGCGTACAAATGACCAAAAGCTCGGCATCACTGATCCCTAGGGGAATGCACGTCAAAACCACAGAGATCCCACCTCCCGCCCATCGGGACGTGCCACCAAAAAAGCAGAGAATAGCCAGTGATGACGAGGATGCGGGGAAATCGGAACCCTGTGCCCTGTTGGTGGGGACGTGAAATGGTGCAGCTGCCGTGGAAAACGGTGCGGAGGCCCCTGAGAGAACTGAAGACGGCATTGCCCTGTGACCCAGCACCTCTGCCTGTGGGCCTATCCCCCGAGGAACTGAGAGCTGGGGCTTGGAGAGGAGAGACCCTCGCCCACCCGTGTCCACGGCATCGAGAGCCAAGGGGTGGGAACGCTCCGAGCGTCCGTCGACAGAGGAAGGACCAACGTGCAGTGGGAGATGATTCGGCCTTCAAAACAAGGGCAGCGCCGACCCCGCTACGCCCGGGATGCAACTCGAGGACGTGTGTGCTGCGTGATGAAAGGCGCCGGCCGCCCAAGGACAGATACGGGATGATCCCACGTGTGTGAGGCGCCCGGGGGAGTCGCGTCCGCAGAGACGGCAGGGGGGGGTGGTGGGCCCCAGGGGCTGGGGGAGGGGACCGGGGGGTCAGTGTTTCAGGGCCACGGAGTCTCCGATCAGGAGGATGAGAAAGCCCTGGAGGTCGACGGTGGGCCTGGTTACGCAACGACGTGAATGTGCTTCACGTCACCGAGACTCGTACCCTTCAACGTGGCTGAAATGGTAAATTTTATGCTGTTCATGCAAAAATTCGTGGTGGGGTTTAACCCGAGGGGGAGCGGGTTTGTAGCTGTGGCCAGATCGCCCAGCCCACCGGCCGTGGTCAGATTACAACATGCTGAGCCTCTTGCAACAGCTGGAGCCTTTGAAGGAGGCAGCCCTGAGCTCCTGATTCCTGCAGACTCAAACCACTGTTACCCCATTTGATGAGGCCTTGGCAAGTCTCACCATGTGTGCTTGAATCGCGGCCAAGGCGGGCCGAAGGAAGGCTCATTTAGTAATAGTCCTTGGGACGCGTTCACACCCGGCTGCCTTCTCCAGAGCACGTCCCGGGTCACTTTATTCTCTCTGCACACTGCCAGCTCCAAGGAAGCGGGAGGAGGGATCCCTGTGGCCGGGGAGGGGGCCGGGGTGGGGAGGACGGGGCTCGGCAGGCCAAACAGGTTCTGTGTCAACCCCCGGCCTGCCACTGGGGCTCAGAAGCCGCCACCAGGGATGGCCCGCCCCTGAGCGGGTGAGGCCGCCGCGTGCATGAAGCTTTATTTGCGGGCCTGAGATGGGGATTTTACGTAAATTTCATGCGTCCTGAAACAGGGTTCTTTCTGCTTCTTTTCTTCCTTCCTTCCTTCCTTCCTTCCTTCCTTCCTTCCTTCCTTCCTTCCTTCCTTCCTTTCTCTCTCTCTCTCTCTCTCTCTCTTTCTTTCTTTCTTTCTTTCTTTCTTTCTTTCCTCCTCCAAACACCCAAACATTATTAGGAAATGTAAAAGCATCGTTAGCTCCTGGGATGCGTGGAAGGAGGCATCGGGACAGATTTGGCTCTTGGGCCGCAGTTTACTTGAAAACACCCTGCTTTGTTATGGGAGTGAAGTTAAGCAATGGAAGGAATGGTTGTCCTCTGCCTGACTCGGTGGAAAAGGGGGGCCCTGGGCTGGTCTGTGCCTGCCAGAAAGAGTGTGGATGGGACTGCCAGATTCCATCATGGCGGCGGAATTAGGGGGCCCGGATGAGGTCCTGGGAAGTGGGATTGGGCTCGATCTCCGCCCCCCCCCCACCCCGGGGACGGGGGTCAGGACGGTGTGTGCCTCCCAGCAGTGTCCCCACTCAGCTGTGATCCTTACTCCCCCACACCTGGAGGGGGGGAGCCTGCCCTGAGGGCAGTGGGTGTAGTGGTCAGACCACAGGCTTTCAGGCGGACTGGAGTTCAAGACCCCTTGCCGCTGCTGGGTTTGTGCCCTTGGGCAACTAAGTAGCTTAAAAAAAAAATCTTACTGTGCCCCAGTTTCCTCATTCATAAGTCAGAACATGTAATGGTATCTACCTCACAGACCAGTTGTCAGGTTTAAATGAAAGAGTGTTGATTCAGATGGGATGCCCTGGCCTGTAGCAACATCGAACCTGCTTCCGAGTGGCCGGTGTAATACAGATGTTTGTTATTGTGCTTCGTATGAGACTAGAGATGGTAGGTGTTTCTAGATGTGTTTGGCAGTTCAGTAATGTCAGGGCACTAGGTCAGTGTCTGTGTGATTTCTTAAATGTTGACCTCATGGTCTCACAATGGCTGCCACAACACCATACATCACGCAGGTACCTACGTCACTCAGCCAGAAGGAGGGATGGGGCAGTGGCAGGGTTCTGTTCTTTTATTGGGAGTGGGATTTTTTCCCCAGAAGGCCCCCTTTCTTTCTCATTGACTAGCATAAGGTCATGGGCCCGGACCAGAGCTGGACCCACCTTCCTGAAATTCAGGGCCGTGTACCCCAAACGGGAAGCAAGTCAGAGTTCTCTTAGTTGAGGGAGGGGAGAGAGGTGGGCTTTGGGTGAGCAGTAACACGCTCTTATTTAGCACATGGCCCAGCACCCAGATCAAGCAACAGCAGCACCCAGAATCCCCCCGTGTTTCCCCTCTAGTCGCCACCCACCCCAAGCGTGACCACCACCCTGATTTCTTAGAGCGTCGATTGGTTTTGTACTTTATCAGAATGAAATCACCCAGCAGACAATCCTGCCCGCTGGCTTCTTTTCTTCCCTGTTTTTTGTTTTTTTTCATTTTAACGTTTTAATGTTTATTTTTGAGAGCGAGAGCACGAGCTGGGGCAGAGAGAGGGCGAGACACAATCGGAAGCAGGCGCCAGGCTCTGAGCTGGCAGCACGGAGCCTGACGCGTAGGGAGCGACGTTCGAGGACCCTGAGCTCCTCGGACTGACTGCCTGAGCCCTTTCTGATTGACAGACCTTCTCTCTCACTTTGTGCTCGGCTCCTGATTGATGAACGTTCCCCCCCCATAACTAAGCACCAGCTTTGAGCACGTGAGACGCTCAGACGGGGTCGGAGCGAGCGAACGAATGAATGAACGAACGAAGGCTGTTTTGTCATCCGCTGCTGCTGTGTATAGGACGGGGATTGTGGGTAGATTCAGATCCCCACGGGAGCCCTGCAGGTACCAGAGGCAGGGGTGGGGCGGGGGGGGGGGGGCGGGGACAGCCTGGCGTGAACTGATTTGGGAGCCGAGGGCCTGTGGCCACGGGAGCGCAAACCCGTCTGAGGAGTTCCGTCCCGACGGGCCGCCGCCTCGTAGGGATACAGGCGCCGTGCTGGCCCATCTCCCAGGTTGTCAGAAGGTGCCGGAAGTCCAGAACTTACCTTGCCATTCAAAAAACACTGTTGACACATTCACACGTTTTGAAATCCCACGTGATGATCCGAAAGGCAGCCTCTGGCCGAAGCTGGCCCGTGGGTGGACAGCTGGCTTCGGGAAGACAGCTGTGGGGCCAGGCTGTGGGGTGTTTTGGGGGTGGGGAGGGGGTGGGAGAGGGCAGTTAGGACATTTGGGGCGATTTTAACTTTTTTTTACTTATTTTATTTATTAACGAAGTTTTTTCATGTTTAGTTTTTGAGAGACGCAGAGACACAGAGTGTGAGCAAGGGAGGGGCAGAGAGAGAGAGGGAGACACAGCACAGAGCCCGACGCGGGGCTCGAACCCACGGACCGTGAGATCGTGACCTGAGCGGAAATCAAGAGTCGCACGCTCCACCGACGGAGCCGCTGTGGGTGAATTTTTACTCGGGTCTGCACACTTGCCGAGCTCGCCCAGCACCCGCGGGAGGTTCTCCTGCACCCTCTGTGTCCACACCCCCCCTCCCCGCGGTGCCCCCGCCTCTGTCACCGGAGCTCAGCGTTGCACGTCCGCCAGAACGTCGCCGACGCGGGCTCCCAGGGCACTCCTCCTGCGTGTTGAGCTTCTGCCGGTCGGCGCTGTGTTTGTGGTTCATCTGTGTCGTCGCGGGCACCCAGCGTCCGCTCCTTTTCCCCGGCGGGTGGCATCCCACTGTGTGAACCTGCCCCCTCTTGTCATCCTTTGCCTCGTTTGCGGACGTCTGTGTTTCCAGTTTGGGGCTTTTCTGAGAGACGCTGCTGTGAGCGCTTGCCGATGCTCATTCGTGTGCGGACGGACGTAGGTTTTCGTTTCTCTGGGGGAAAGCTCTAGAGTGGGTCGCTGTATCGGGGGGTAAGAGTCTGTTCCGCGTTAGCAGATGATGCCACCCGTGTCCCAGCGACGGTTGGCCGTGCCTGTTAGACTTCCCCCAGCGGGGTGTGAGTGTTCTGGGTGCTCCGGTCCTCATCAGCGTTGTTATTGCCGTCTTTTTTGTGTTAGCCGTTCTGGGGGAGGCTGTCGGACCTCACCGTGAGGCTAATGGATACCTTCTCTGATGACCAGGCTGCCCGGGACTGGTGGGGTGCCTCCATGAAGTCGTGGGGATCTAGTCTCCCATCTTTCCGCCCCGCTGTCCTTTGTTTGCGGCTTCCATCCTCAGGGCAGCCTCACGATCCAAGGTGGCTGCTCTGGCTCCATCCCTCACGACTGCAGTCCAGGCAGCAGGGGGACTTGTCACCAAATACAGGGGAACTTCTGACGTCGATAACGCCAGGAAGGCAAAACGGGGTGATGGATAGAATGTGACTATGTTAGAAAGGATGGCCTTCTTCTCCTTTTCGTTCACTGCTATATAGTCCCCAGACTTAGAACAGAACCTGACCTGTGGTGGGGGAGCTCAGTAAATATTGTTGAGGGGATGTAGAGCCCTCAGGGAAGGTTGCACGGAGAGCGTGAGTTTAGACCTAAGAAGCGAGGGGGTCACCAGGGAAGCCGTGGAAGGGAAGGAGCAAGCAGTCTGTGCAAAGGCCCTGTGGCAGAAGCTTGCCCGGTCGGCCGAGGAGCAGCGAGGCCAGTGTGGCTGGAGGGAGTTGATAAAGGGATAGCTGCGGGGAGCCCGGTTGCTCGAGATCTCGTAGGTTAGGGTCAGGGTTCTTGTTCCGGGGTAAACCGGAGGCCACTTGGAGGCGTTTGAGCAGGGGAGTGCCGCAGCCGACCTGTCTTTTAGGAGCCGAACTCTGAGCCCGTGGGGAGAGCCGAGCAGCGGCAAGAGCTGAGGCAGGAGAGCCGCTGACCAAGTGAGTGCGCCCGTCCCGACGGTCCGTGCCGGGCGCGGGGTGGTGTTGGGGAGAAGCGGAGGGTCTCCGGGGGGGGGGGGGGGCGCGCGTCGCGGGGCGAGCGCGGCCGAGATACGCTGGCGCCGGGGCGTTGGGTGGGAGGGAAGCGGAGGCGTCGGCCAGAGATGGCTCGACTTCCCGGCCGAAGAAACCCGTCCGCGGTCTTAGCAAACCGCTCGGCTTTCCTACGAAAAGCACCTTGAGAAGCAACGGAGGTCGGAACCCGAGCCAAGGGCGCGGCGTTCCCAGGTTCCGCGCTGACTCAGCCTGCGCCGGGGTCCTCCCCGAGCCCCCGGGCCGCCTGGGGCAGGGCGCGCCTGCGAGCCCGGGGTGCAGAAGGTGGCAAGAGGCCCGCCGGCCGATCCGGGGCGTGCAGGGGCCGGTCCCGTCGCGGGACTGGGCTCGGAGGTGTGTTTCCTCTGGAGCCTGTTTCCTCCTCTCTTCTCGCCGGGGGAGGGATTCGGTTTTGCAACTCGGGGGCCAGGTCAGGTTAATGGTTATTCTGCAGGGCTGCCCGGAGCCCAGTGGGTGAGAAGGTGTAAGGGTGCCGCGGGGATGTGATTAAGGGCCCCGCGGCCGATGGGTCTCCCCCGCTCCCTGGGACTTCGGGGACGCGCTCGGCCTCCCCGCCTCGGTGTCTGTGTGTGTTAAGTGAGCCTTCGAGAACGTAACGAGGTGAAGCAGGCAGAAGGCCGTTGTTACCCGGATGGGGCCGTACGGGGAGGGTCGATACGATTCGCCTGCTCTCCGCTTGTCCCCCGCCTCCTCGGGGGCAGCGCGGGGTGGGCGGTTGTGCACAGGTGGCACCTAGGGAGCGGGGTTTTGGACTTGGGTGGCAAGGGCATCCTGGGCACCGGGGCAAGGGCCGTGGGAGGCGGTGAGCTGATCTGCCTTCCCGGAGTGCACTCGTGTGTGGGAGAACACGGCGAGGCCTCGAGTGCCAAGGGCAGGAATTCGTATCTGAAGGTGGTCGGGAACCCAGCGACGGTCACGCTCACGCTGAGCGCCTCCTGTATGCGCTTGCCGTGTCTAAATCTCATCCGCGGCTCTGCCCAGGAGGGGCTGTTAACTGTTCCCATTGGACAGCTGAGCGAGCCGAGGCACCGAGATGTCGCTGGAGGCCGCACGGCTAGGAAGCGACGGACGTGGGGTCCAGCGAGGTCCGTCCACACCAGCGCTGCCTGTAAAAAGCGCAAATCATGAATGTGAACGCCCTGTGTGATTTGAAATTTTCTAGGAGCCACGTTAAAAAAGAGCCACCTGGGGCGCCTGGGTGGCTCAGTCGGTGAAGCGTCCGACTTCGGCCCAGGTCATGATCTCACGGTCGGTGGGTTCGAGCCCCGCGTCGGGCTCTGTGCTGACAGTTTAGAACCTGGAGCCTGCTTCTGATTCTGTGTCTCCCTCTCTCTCTGCCCCTCCCCTGCTCGTGCTCGATCTCTCTCTCTCTTTCAAAGATAAATAAACATTAAAAAAAATTTTTTTTTCTTAACACATCAGGTGCTTCTGGAGACTGTAATTTCTCCTTCAGAGGAAGGAGAATATGGCCTCCTCCGAGAGGCCTTCCTGGCCTGCCCTGTTTGACGCGACGGCCCTGTCACTCTCCACCTGGCTTTATTTTTCCCCAGTAAGCGTCAGGGCCTGAAGCATTTCCTGCAAGGATTTGTTTGTCTGGTGCTCACCAGTGGCCTCTGCCCCGGGGCCATCACCTCCACCAGTGCGGGGACCTTGCTGGCTTATTCTCTGCGCTCAGGATGCCGAGGGGCCCCCGCAGGTGCCCCGGGAGTTTTGGGGGGTGCTGGTGAATGGTTGGGGCGCGTGGTGCATCTTTCCACGATCGTCCGGGAGCCCCGACGTCGAGCCTGAGGAGCGCCGTGGGGTCCGGTGGGTGTGCCGAGGGGCGCGGAGGTGGGCCCACAGCCTCCCTGCCGGATGCTGTCCCCGTTCTCCCTGGTGCCAGGGGACCGAGGACGTGAGCTTTGGGCCAGGATGCCATCCTGGCTGGGTGTGGGTTCCGGTGACACTCTGGTCACTTAGCTTGGCCTTGGCCCCTGTATTGGGCTCCGTAAGTGTCCACCACCCCCGCCCCCCCACCAAAGACGTGTGAGTTCTAACCCCAGTTACCTGTGAATGTGACCTTATTTGAAAATAGGATTTTTGCTGATGAAATTAAGGTAAGGACCAGATGGGCCCTAAATCCAACGCGAGCTTTTTTTTTTTAAGAGGAGAGGGCACACAGGAAAGCGAGGCGACAACGGAGGCAGAGTTTGGAGGATCGCGGCCGCCGGCGGCCGGGGAGCAAGTCGGGACCCCCCTTCCAGATTCCAGAGCGATCAGGGGCAGCATGGCCCTGCCCCCACCTTGGGGTCAGACTTTGGCCACCCCCCTCCACCTGTGAGAGAACAAATGTGTGTTGCTTCAAGTCCCCCTCCCGCCCCAGGAGTGACTTCGTCCGAGCAGCCGGGTCGGCGGGGGGGGGGAGAGGGGCCAGCTGAGGCTTCCGGAGTGTGGTTTCGCCTGGGGTCTTGGATTCCCTGGCTCTTGGGATCTGGCGAGCGATGCTTTTCCGGCCCCTGGACTGAGGTCCCGAGCTTTCGCCACCGCCGGCCAAGGGTGACGGTGAAGTCCCCGGGAGCCGTGGGGCCCTCTCGGCCTCTGCCCACTCCTCAGCTCAGAGCTCATCCCGGCCGCGCGCTCGAGGCCAGGCTGGAGGTCTGAGGCCCTGGAACAACAGCCATGCGGCCCCTGGCCTCTTCCTGCCTTCCTTGGGCCTCCGGTGAAGCGCGGGGCTGGCCCAGGACCCCCCACCTCCCAGGCCCCTCTGGTGATGCTCGGGGCTGGCCCAGGACCCCCCACCTCCCAGGCCTCTCTGGTGAAGCGCGGGGCTGGCCCAGGACCCCCTACCTCCCAGGCCCCTCTGGTGAAGCACGGGGCTGGCCCAGGACCCCCCACCTCCCAGGCCCCTCTGGTGATGCTCGGGGCTGGCCCAGGGCCCCCCACCTCCCAAGCCTCTCTGGTGAAGCGCAGGGCTGGCCCAGGGCCCCCCACCTCCCAGGCCTCTCTGGTGATGCTCGGGGCTGGCCCAGGGCCCCCCACCTCCCAAGCCTCTCTGGTGAAGCGCGGGGCTGGCCCAGGACCCCCCACCTCCCAGGCCCCTCTGGTGATGCCCGGGGCTGGCCCAGGGCCCCCCACCTCCCAGGCCTCTCTGGTGATGCCCAGGGCTGGCCCAGGACCCCCCCAGCCCCTCTGGTGATGCCCGGGGCTGGCCCAGGACCCCCCACCTCCCAGGCCCCTCTGGTGATGCCCGGGGCTGGCCCAGGACCCCCCACCTCCCAGGCCCCTCTGGTGATGCCCGGGGCTGGCCCAGGACCCCCCACCTCCCAGGCCCCTCTGGTGAAGCGCGGGGCTGGCCCAGGACCCCCCACCTCCCAGGCCCCTCTGGTGATGCCCGGGGCTGGCCCAGGACCCCCCACCTCCCAGGCCTCTCTGTGAAATGCGGGGCTGGCCCAGGACCCCCCAGCCCATCCCCCGCCCGACTGTCCCTCCCTGGGCAGCGTCTGAAGCACCTCCCCTCCTGGCCTGGGGAGGCGATGGGGGCCAATGGAGGAGCCCGTGGAGACCACCCTCGCGGTCTGTGACATCCATGTGTGACCTCCATCGGCCTCGGTCCCGGCGCTGCGGCCTGGCCCGTGAGGTGGCGGCTGGCTAAGCCTCAGAATGCGATCACGACTCTGATTTTACAGATTGACTTCACCGAAACAGAGACCGATAGCCGAAAGTTAGCGTGAACGAAACGTTCATTTTTGCCATCCCGCGTCCCCTGGGCCGCTGTCCCGGCCCAAGCTGGGCCCCGAGGAGGCCATGCTGTGTACTTTAAAAAAAAAAAATCTCGCTTAAGTAGGAGCTATTTGAAATATATACAAAGGAGGGGCGCCTGGCTGGCTCAGTCCGTTAAGGATCTGACTCTTGATTTCGGCTCTGGTCGTGATCTCACGCTTCGTGGGATCGAGCCGCGCCTCGGGCTGTGTGCTGACAGCTCAGAGCCTGCTTGGGATTTTCTCTCTCCCTCTCTCTATGCCCCCCTCTCCTTCAAAATAAATAAATAAACTTTCCCAAGCACTGTCCTAGGCCCTGGGGATACGTCAGTGAATCCATGAACAAAGCAGATGAGGATCCTGTCCTTGTGAGTTCATGACCTAGCAGGGGAGACAGAGAAAGAACAGTGGACATAGAGTATGCTGGAAGGCGACAAGGGCCATGGGAAACACAGTTTCAGGGAGATCAGGTGAGAGATCTGACTATGTGGTCACCTTAGGAAGAACATTAGAGGCAGAATAACCAGTGCAAAGGCCCTGGGGCAGAAGTGTCTGCCAGCCGGCCAGCATGACAGGGTTGAGTAAATGACAGGGACAGGACAGGACGTGAGTCCTGGAGAGGCCACAGGGGCCAGACCAGGTGGAGGGACTTGCCGGCTGGGGTGAAGACGACAGCTTTTATGTTCATTGTATTTTCAAGAAATAAAAGCTTACACAGTATGTTGTACATTTGACAAATCGCTGTGAAAAGGTCCCAACCGACTGTATCTTTCTGCGGCTCGTCTTTTTTTCCCAAGTCGATCTGTTCGTGCTCTGTCTCTCAAAGATAAGCAAACATTAAAAAAATTAAAGAAAAATACGTTTTAAAAACATATTCGCTGTCGATGGACGTTCAGGTAAGCCGTGGTCCTCAAGGCGTCCTGCCTGTTCACGGGCTGCGTCCTCTGCTGGGAATGCCCTCTCCCGTCTTCCTTTCCCGGCAAAGCCCAGCTCACTCTTTCGGTACTGGGCTCACGTGTCCCCTGTTCCGGGCGGCCTCTCTGACCGTCCAGGAATGGGCTCCTGGCGGGTCTGGTTCGGTGAGCGGCGGTGGTGCCTGGCAAGGGCTCACCTTGGCCCTTCTCCCAAGTCTTTGTGTTCCGGGCTGTGATCTTTGACCTTGGGGGGAGGGGGAGGGGGAGGGGGCCAGACTCTGTCATATCAGGCAAAAGGCCGTGAGCTTGGCTAGCGCTGCTGTCCAGATGCCTCTGTCCCGATGCCGATCAAAACCAGTGCAAAGTCTGCCCCCTCCTGAGGGTGGGGGGTGGGGCAGCGACAGTGCCGGGGAGGAAGAAGGGTCGGTCACTTCATGCCGGGTGACTGCTTGGGTGACCTTCCGGATGCCCCGGGCTCTGCCATACCCTGTTCTGAGCACTCTACCTCTACAGACGCACGTAAGCCTCACCCCAGCTCTGCGAGGTGGACCCTACCCTCGTGCCCATTGTATGGATGTGGAGGTTGAGGGTTCGCAGAGGAGCAATGACTTACCCACCGTCACCCAGCCAGAAGGCAGAGCTCGGTCATCGAACGTTCCCTGTGAGTGAGCGGGTGAATGGGGTGGAACCCCAGAACTAGAAGCCCCTTCTGCTGGAGACAGAGAGGGAGGGACACGTGGCTTTGCCTGGAGGTTCATTTCTTGGGTCGTGATTTGTCCCCAGGGCAGGGTGAGCTGGACAGCGGACGAGGAACGTGGGGTGGGCTTCTGGGATGCTGGAGTTCCCAGGGCTTCTCCGGGTCCGGCTGAGAAACAGGGCTGGGGAGGGAGGGGAGGCAGGAACCGGAAACACTCTTCGTTTTTTAAAACCCCTCGCTTGAGGTATGATTGACGTTCTAAAGAGCTGTACGTATTCAGCGCGTACAACTCGAGTTTGCGGGAAGTGTTCGCCCTCCAGCCCGTCGCCGCGCTGTGTGTGGAAAGACCCCCCCTCCACAACTTTGCTGCTGTTTTCGTTTCGCAAGCCCAGCAAGCCCGGCGATCTCCCACACGCCACAGTGTTTCCAGTTAAGAGGACTGCGTCCTCTCCTTAAATATTTGCTAAGAGGGCAGATCTGCTGTTACGTGTTTTTATCACACACACACAGGAGGAAGGAGCTGGGACCGACGTCGCGTTCTCTCCCGGCGGAAGCCAGGACAGGCAGGGACCCCTGGTCACTAGCCCCGTGCGTGTCTTTTCCGTTGGGGGAGGCGATGGCTGAGACGGCCGCGTCGGGACTCCCTCCCTGTGGGCCTGTTGCAGATTTGAGGATTTCCACGCTGGGCGACCCCCCGCTCCCCCCCAGCAGCCTCTCGCCCAGCCCGCGCCCACAGGAGCTGTGGGGCCGCCCTCCTCCAGACGGTGCCCCGGCGGGCGTGGCACAGGGGTGGCCCGGGAGCCAGCGGTGGCCCGAGGTGTGTGATTTGGCTCCCAGGAGCGTTTGATTTTGAAAAAGAAATTGTCGCTATGGAAGCAGTTCGGAGATGCCACGGAATCCTTCGCTCAGATCACATTTGTGAGTCAGCTCTATTTGCGTGTATCACAGGTCGCGTCATAAACATGGTCCCTGTGGCTTCCGTGGCTGGTAGGGAAGATGTGTTTGTCAACGGGTGATTACGACACCCTGAAATCCAGATTTTGTGGTCAGTCTTCCGGTTTTTTATTCTTGGCAATGAATTCAACCCGTCTTCATTTCATTGCCATGTCGGTCAAACAAGACACAGCTGAGTCACTGGCGCCCATTGTACAGATGGGAAAACCGAGGCTCAGAGATGACCGTCTTGCCCGCGTGGTCCTGGGATCCGGCTGCCTTCAAATCCGCTCCTCTCCCGAGTCTGCCTGTTGGGGACAGAGGGCGGGGCCTGGCAGGCCAACTCCCGCCTTCTGCCTCCTGGACCCGAACGTGCGGCTGTAGCCTCTGCCTGTTGGTTCTGGCTGTTTGGGCACAGATGGGGGGTGGCTGTCCTTGTTCTGGAAGGCCGTGTTCAAAGGAACGTGGAAGGTGACACATGCCGTGTGGTACCTAACTTTGTGACATTGGGCATCTGTCTCATGGGCTGGCTCCCTGTGACAGACCCAGGCTCTGAGCCTTCAGGGGCCCGTGATGTGGCCGGGCCACGTTGGGGGGTGGGTTGGGTGGTCCCGGGGGGACCTCCCTGTGACACTAGAGCAGGGCTTGCAGAGCTGAGGAGGGAGGCAGGGATTAGAGGCCAGTGCATCTGACAGACAGACTGCAGACCTGTTTTCTTCGGCTCTGTCTCAGCACCTCCCTGCCTCAGGGCCTTTGCACTGGACATTGCATCTGTGTGCCGTCCTCCTCCCACCAAATCCACGCGTTCCCCTCGCTGCCCTTTGTTTTTATTCTGTGTTTGTTTTTGTTCTATTTTTGCTGGCGTTTCACCTGTCTACTCCGTTTAAAGTTGCAGTCCCCCTCCCTATCGCCGCCTCTCACACGGCCCGCCTTTTACCTTCGTGCGCAATACCTGCCTTTCCCCGGCTAGGTCAAAGAGGCCACGACGCTGGGCATTGGGGTCTGTCTTGTTCTCTCTGGTATCCCCAGCTCTTAGAAGAGTGGCTGGTATGTAGCAGGTGCTCAGGAAAAGTTTGTTGAATGAATGAATGATGCCTTTGGCCACATGGAGCCCACGAGTCTGCAGTCCAGCAGCGGGCCCCTCCTGGCCTGTTACTAAAACACACATGGAAAATACCAGCAGGGGCTTCCTGGGGGGCTCAGTCGGTTAAGCCTCCGACTTCGGCTCAGGTCACGATCTTAACGGTTCATGGGTTCGAGCCCCGCGTCGGGCTCTGTGCGGACAGCTCGGAGCCTGGAGCCTGCTTCGGATTCTGTGTGTGTGTGTCTCTCTCTCGCTCGCTCGCTCTGCCCTTCCCCCGCTTGTGCTTGCTCTTTCTCTCTCTCAAAAACAAATAAGTAAACGTTAAAAAAAAAATCTTTAAAAAAGGCAAAAACAATAGTAGGAGTATCTCGCCGATGAACGAACACTCCAGAGCGGTGGTGCCCGGGTGCGGCCCGGCGGTGGGTGCAGCCTGGCTCCGGGCCGCTGTTCTAGCCGCCCGGTGGGGTGGGCACCTGTGGGGACCCGGGTCACGCTCCTCACGGACGTGTTCGTTTTGCCCCCCCAGAATGTGCGCATCGACCCCAGCAGCCTGTCCTTCAACATGTGGAAGGAGATCCCCGTCCCCTTCTACCTGTCCGTCTACTTCTTCGACGTGGTCAACCCCAGCGCCGTCCTCTTGGGCGAGAAGCCGCAGGTGCGGGAGCGCGGGCCCTACGTGTACAGGTGAGGACGGAGGGGACTGGGGGGGGGGGTCCAGGTCGTCACCCCATTTGACAGTTGAGGAAACCGAGGCCCCCGGGAGCGGAGAGGCTTGCTTAAGGTCGGTCTGGCTTTCTCCAGTCCAGTGCCCTAGTGGTTGGGACCGTGCACTCTGGGGAGACACCTCCCGGGTTTAAAAACTGGCTTTCTGATTGCAGGACGGGGCGGTCTTTCCTTGTGCCTCAGTTTTGCCGTCTGTAAGTTGACGGTAACCGTATCCACCCTGGGGTGGCTGTGAGGTTTTGAGGACCGGACGAGATCGCGGGGGGGCCCTTCGGACGGCGTCTGCCCAGTAAACGTTAGCTGCTGGCGTATTATTACGGTTGCTGCGTGACCCTCTTCGATGGGTCATGGTCTTTGGGAGAGCGCGGCTCGTTGAATCGGCCCGAGCGGTTTTCTGAGAGACGAGGGAGGGCTGTTCCAGCGTGAGACCCGGTTCCCGGCTCCTGCCCGTTCTGCCTTCTGGGACGAGTCACGTCGCAGAACTGCCGACCGGGCTGGTCCGTGAAAGGCTTCGGGGCCGAGCCCGCTTTGCCAAAGTTCCTACTGATTTCTTCCCTCCGGAAGCATTTATTGAGCAGCCCCTGCGTGCTGGGCACCGTGCCAGTCGCTGTGAGAGGCAGACCCAAGCCCCTGCCTCGCAGAGCTGACGTCCAACGAGAGTAAACATGCGGGCCAATCAGGAGGCCGTAAGTGTGGTGAGAGCCACGCAGGGGAAGCCTGGAGAAGTGCTGGAGGGATGGGTGTGGGCGGGGTTGGCCTAACTGGAGGGTCACGGGGGGGACCTCTACCAGTGGAGCGCTTCCCGAGGCCTGGGTGGTGAGAAGGGGGTGCCGCTATCTGAAGATCTGGGGGGAGGAGGGCCCCAAGCAGAGGCGGCGGCAGGTGCAAAGGCCCTGAGGCAGGCAGAGTCTGGTAGTCCGGGAAGGAGAAGGCCTGTGTCGCTGGTCTGGTGTGAGTGACAGGGGGAGAGTGGCAGAGACAAGGCCAGAGCATTGGATGGGGTTGGGTGTCGGGGACCTCGGGGGCCACACTAGGGGCTTGATTTTACCTTGTCCGCAAAGAAGGCTTGTTGGGGAGAGAGTTTCCACTTTTCAGACTTTGTCCGGGTGCCTTGTAGAGAATGGGTTAAACGGGACAATAACGGATCGAAGCGGCTGAGACTTACGTAGCGTCTCCTGTGCTTTGGGCCGCTGTCGGGTGGGTTGACGGGCACCCACCCACTCAGCCCTCACACAGCCCTACGAAGCGGGTCTTGTCATCGCTCCCATTTTATAGACGGGAAAACCGAGGCCCCGGTAGTAAGTGACAGAGGCAGGGTTCGAGCCTGGGCCCTGTGTCCCCAGAGTGCACATTCCCAACCACCGCGCCACACTGCGTCCCTCGGAGAAGCAGCCGCCTGCCGGGGGCGGTGGGGGGAGGCTGTGAAGGAGGTGGCACTCGGCCAGGCCGGTGGGGGGGGTGTGTTGGGATCCGGGTGCTCTTGGGGGTGGCCCCGAGGAGCCCCGCGGAGGCTTGGGCGCCCGTTCTCACGGTGGGCTCAGGGAAGGCGGGCCGGGGGCCCTGTGGCTCCCGGCGGGTGCTGCGTCCCCGTGCGGCCGGGACCCGCTGACCCCGACTTCCCCGCCCACAGGGAGTTCAGGCACAAGAGCAACATCACCTTCAATGACAATGACACCGTGTCATTCCTCGAGTACCGCAGTTTCCAGTTCCAGCCTGACAGGTCCCACGGCCTGGAGAGTGACTACATCGTCATGCCCAACATCCTGGTCTTGGTAAGGCTGCCCCGGCCGCGCCCCCCGCCCCCGCCGCCGGCCCTCCTCCCCGTCCCTGCGGGTCTCCGTCTCTCTTCTCGCCTGCCCCCGCGCAGGGCCGTCCTGCGTGGGGCCCGGCTCTCAGCCCATTGAGTTTCCTAGGTGCGTCCTTTCTCTGGCTTGGGGGGCCCGGCCCAAGTCCTTGTGTGTCCTTTCGTCTGCAAATCTAACATAAACGGAGGTGCTGGTGGGGGACTTCCTCGGGCGCCCCCAGGTCGTGTCACTGTCTGCAGCGTTTCCAGGCGGGGCCTCCGCCCCCTGCAGCTGGGCCACAGTCGTCGCTGGGCTTGCTGACTGTGTGCCCGTGGGCTGGGGTCCCCGAGCCCGCCTCCAGGCTCGCCGACTCCCTGGGAGGGCTCGCGGGAGCCCACTGTGATCTGTTACGGAGGGAGGGTGCGGCACAAAATCAGCAAAGGGAAAAAGGCGGGTGGGGTGGAGTCCAGGACTCCCCCACGTCCCCCGGCAACGGGCTGTGACAGCGCACGTGAATGAAGGCTTATCCCCCGGGAGACCTGTAGACACTCCGTCCCCAGGGCTTTTATCGGGGGCTGGTCACGGAGGCACCTTCTGCCTGGCACCCACCGAAATCCAGATCCCCGGAAGGAAAGCACTGGTCGGCGTAAATCATACTGTTTGTACAAGGAGACCAGGCACAGAGAGCCCCCCACCCCCACCCCTTATCAGTCAGAGAGGGGTGGGAACCCCTGCAAACCCGAGTTCCCAGATGGCGGCCAAGGGCCAGTTTTGCCAGCAGGCCTTTCTAGAGAGAGGGGGCTCACGCCTGTCGTGTTAATGCTCTGCTAACACGTTAGTGTTGATGGGCCTTACACACGTTACCTTGTCTACTTGTCGGTGATCCGGGGGCCGGCCCTCGGCTGGGCCCTGGATCCGAGGCGAGCTCACCTGCCAAGTCCGTTGGACGGACGGGACAGGGGAATGAATGCATCCCGAAGCTTCACAGCTGCCTCCCCCAGAGTTAGATCCTTAAGCTTTGGCAGCGGAGACGCTTTGCCCCACCGATCAGGTGGGCACAGCCCTCCCGGTAACTCCCAGGGTTCGTGAGCATTCGTGGAAACGGACACGCTCACGTCCTGCCGGGAGGAACTGGGAGGGGCCGTCGGAGGGTAGTGACTTTAAATAGAAATTGCACCTTGCTTCCCACCTCAGAAGCTCCACGGGTAGGAATGTGTCCTCCTGATAGCCTAACACACACAGAAGATGTTTGTACCCGCGGATATTCATTTTGGCAACCTCGTCAGAGCAGATTCCAGAAACAACCTAAATATTGTTCCATCGTGTGCGGTTTCGTTGCGGTGGTTTATTGCAGCCAGGCGGTGCTAGGACCTGGCCCGGCAGCAGGGGGCGGGGATGCGGGCGGTGGGCGGGGACGGGACCCGGGACCCGGGGGCAGGGGGCGGGGCCGTAGGTGGTGGCTCAGAGCAGTCCCTAAGGAGTATCCAAGGGGGAGAAAGGCGGGTACAGAGCACAAGCAGCAGGCTATCACCATTTATAAAGGAGCGGGCCTTGCATGCACACCCCACTTACACACGTGTGCTTTTACGTGTTTTGAACAGGGGAGCAAACTTCTGTAACGGGCCAGATAGTAAATATTTTAGGCTCCGAGGGCCACGTAGTCTGTGTTGCAACCGTTCAGCTCTGCCTGCCAATGCACAAACAGCCAAAGACAACACAAATGGGTAGACGTGGCTACGTTCCAATGAAACTTTGTTTCATATGGACACTGAATGTGCGTTTCCTATCATGTTCATTGTTTTGAAAACTCTTTTCTTCAACCGTTTGAAAACGTAAAATTATGGGGCGTCCGGGTGGCTCCGCTGGTCAAGTCTCCCGACTCCAGCTCGGGCCGTGGTCTCGCGGTTTGTGAGTTCGAGCCCCGCGCCGGGCTCCCTGCGGTCAGCACAGAGCCTGCTTCGGAGTCTCTGTCTCCCTCTCCCTCTCTCTCTCTCTCTCTCTCTCTCTCTCTGCCCCTGCCCTGCGGTCTTTCTCTCAAAAATGAGTAAACGTGAAAAATATACAAAAATGTTCTTGGCTCTCAGACCGTACGGGAACAGGTGGAGGGCTGGCCTGGGCCCGGCGTGACGTCCAGGGTGGATGGACCCGTGGCATCTAGCCTGTGGTGTCCCCGGGCTCTGCAGGGTGCGGCGATGATGATGGAGAACAAGCCCATGAGCCTGAAGCTGATCATGACCTTGGCGTTCAGCACCCTCGGAGAGCGTGCCTTCATGAACCGCACCGTGGGCGAGATCATGTGGGGCTACGAGGACCCTCTGGTGCACCTCGTCAACAAGTACCTGCCAAACATGTTTCCCTTCAAGGGCAAGTTTGGGCTCTTTGCGGAGGTAAGTGCGGCTTGGCCTGCAGTTCGGGGGCCTGGGTCGTGTCCTCGTTGCCACGGCCTGGAAGATGGGTCAGCGGCCTGCTTTTCGGGCTGGCCGGGGACCTGGGGGCATTGGGTTGTCAAGGGCAGAAAACCTAACTCAAAGTGGCTGAGGACAAGCAGAGAGTTTGCTGGCCCATCAGACTGGAAACTCCAGGCCTGTGCTCAGGTGCGGCTGGACGCTTGTGGCTGCCGGTGGACGAACGGAGACCGGCGGCCGGGCAGGCGGGTCACGAGTGTTGACCCCGACGCTCCCCCGGGCTGCCCGCTTTCCTCTTGATCTCGACCCCTGATAGTCTGGTAGGGATTGGGCTCCTGAGCCCTGGGCCGACGGACAGCCTGACCTTGGCTCCCTCAGCCGCAGGTTTCAGCGAGCCCTCCGAGTGGCTCCAGCCTCAGCCTCCCCTTTGGGCGCTGCTGCTCTGTGGTGGGGGGCGCGGGGGAGGCAGGCTGGGATTCCACCCCTGGCACGTGATAGACACTCACTACGTTTTGGCAGGTCCTGAGTGGGTGGGTAAGCTGGCAAGTTTGGGGTTAAGTGACATGATTCCTTTCAAAGCGTCTTATAGACTCGTAAACAAGTGAGAATTATTGCGAAGCGAGTAGCAGCCACGTAATCTATGTTTGCGTATGACAGAAACGCCGAAATAACATCCCAGCAGTGACTGTTCAGTGTTGGTGTGGTGTCTTCATAGCCTTCAGGGATCCAGAGTGTTTTCCTACTACTCTGCTCTCCCATCCTTACGGTGTGGTTTTCGTACTCCAGCTTACCACATGGTCCCGTGTGGCTGCCGGAGCGCCCGCGGTCGCACCCACCCTCCAGGAAGCAGAATGGGAAGGAAAGAGCGGTTGGGGATGGAGAGGCAGGCAAGGGAGTTGAGGACGAAGCAACATGACCCAGCTGTCTCCTTCTTTGGGAGGGAGGAAACCGATTTCCACTTGCTTTCCCTTGGCCAGAACTTCGTCAAGTGGCCGCGCCTAACTGCAAGGCAAGTGGGGAAACGCAGCCGAAAAGGCTAAAGGCCGCAGCTGCTGCGCTGATGCCCTGAGTAAGGTTTGGGTTTTGTTACGAAGGAGGAAGGGGAGGCTTCTAGATTTCACCCCACGGTCACTCATTTCTTTGTGTGCTTTGCGTGTGAATTAGAAATCTGTTTCTAGGAAATCTCCTCAGAGTGCCAGAGCCTGGGGCTTTCTGTCCAGAACCTGCTCGATAACAAACATTAGGTCCTGTGTCCGTTAGGATAGACCAGGTTATGCTGTGTAATAAGCAGCCCCAGAACCTCAGAGGCTCGAAACAGTTAAGTTCGCTCCTGGCTTGTATGCTGTGTCCAGTGTGGGTGACCAGGGGGCCGTCTGCTGTTTTTGGCCACTTCAGGGACCCAGGCACCGGGAGGCAGCAGTGAACAAGATATCGAGGCCCCTGTCCCCTGGGTGAAGCGGGGAACGGCCTCTAAATAAACAGGTGTGCTCGAGGGCCGGGCCCCGGGGCCTCTGCCCCTGTCGCGAGGCTTAAAGACGCTGTTCTCTGTCCTTGTCCACAGCTGAACAACTCCAATTCCGGGCTCTTCACCGTGTTCACGGGGGTCAAAGACTTCAGCAGGATCCACCTCGTGGACAAGTGGAACGGACTTAGCAAGGTGAGGGCAAGGGGCGGTGCCCTCCTGCTCGGGGGCCGGGCGGGAGCCACAGAGGCCACCTGTGCTGGCCTCCCTGTTTCTCTTGGAACTCCAGAGCGTGTTCCCCTCTGGAGTGGAGACCGTTCTCGAAGTCGGGGATTTTGCCTGTGGTCGGGGTTCAAGTAGCTCTTGGTTCTGAACGGGCGGGTGGGGAATAGAAGCTTTATTTATGTAGCACCTAGTGTATACCAGGAAGGGAGTTCTTTCTTTCCTTTTGTCGAATTTACAAAACCACTCCAAAGAGACTACGCTGATCCTATAACCACCCATCGCATTAAAAGATATAATTACACTAGGAACACGGGAAGACGCTCACATTAAAAAGATAAGACAACAGAGGGGCGCCTGGGTGGCTCGGTCGGTTAAGAGTCCGACTTCGGCTCCGGTCAGGATCTCACGGTTTGTGAGTTCGAGCCCCGCGTCGGGCTCTGGGCTGACAGCTGGGAGCCGGCTATAAAAATTAAAACCGAGAAACGACAAACCAGTAGAGACAGATTAAGTGCCCCTTGCACCGCTCCACACGCCGGCCCCCCTGCACTGGGGCACAGCGGGGAGTCCACGGTGTGCAGTATGGGGTCTTCCTGTCCTCCTCTGTCCCTTCCACACCCGCCTTCAAACGTGACGAAATGCGTTGGCCCGCAACTTGCTGTTTTCCACCTTACTTGCCTTTTCTTGTTACGGATGCAAATGTTGTTCACACCTGCCAAGCGCTCACCGTGACCTGGGGGCCCCAGCGATCCCCACCCCCCCCCCCCCACCCCCCTGGTCCATGCCCGGAGCGGCCAGATCACCATTTGCAGCCGGTAACAACCCTTCGCAGCGGAGGCTCTCCGCCTTCTCTGGCTTGTGTTTTCAACGCACAGATACGCGCGTGCACACAACAGAGGGCCAGAAGGGGAGGGGTCTGTTTTGTTCTTTCCAGGCCTCACTTCCCAGAGGCGGCTGCTGGGTTGAGATCGCCCCCTGGGGGACGGGGGCACCATTATGATTTTAAATATTTTGCTTACCGTAGATGTTTCACAGTAAATACGGTAAATATTTTACTTACCCCCTCCCTTATCTGTGTTCTGGTGACGTCCTCTCTGAATGGTGAGGATGCCAGACTCTCGCCTCTCACCTCCCCCCTCTCCTGCTTACTGTGCCCCTTGGAGATGGGGGTGATTTTACAGATAAAGTCACCGAGTCCCCGGGGCAAAGGTGCCCGTTCGAGGGTCCGTGTTAGCGAGCGGGGAGCCACAGCCGACGCTCTCTGGCTGTCCGTGCGGCCGCCCGCTCGCCTCCCCGAGGGGACCGGCTTCTGGAATGGAGTGGTGGGTGCCCTTCTCCCCGGGGCCCCGTGCGGTCGCCGCCCCAGGTCGGGTGTGGTCATCGCGGAGCTCAATGGGCGCGTCCGAACGCTTCCCCGCAGGTCAAATACTGGCATTCTGACCAGTGCAACATGATCAATGGGACGTCTGGACAGATGTGGGCGCCGTTCATGACTCCTGAGACCTCACTGGAATTCTACAGCCCCGAGGCCTGCCGGTAATTGCTGGGACACCCTGGGTCATCCTGGGCCTTCCCCGGGCAGCGGAAGTTGGCTTTGTGGACGCTCACGGCCTAACCGAGTGGCTTTTCGCGTGTGCTTGGGAAGCACGTTTGGCTCTTTGTGTGTTCCTGGGCCCTTGGCACGGTCCGGAACCCTCTTTGGTTACACCGTGAAGGGCCACACCCCTCCTGCACCCCGAGAGGCTGCGGGCAGGGGTCGGCATGCTGGTAAGGGGCAGGAAGCCATCAGGTCCCGAGGGCTGGGAATGGGGTGAGCACCGGCTCCCTGCGGCATCCGTCCAGCTGCCCTGTTGTCCATTTGGATGCTCAGATCGCTAGACGCGCGTCCGACAGCCTCTTTGGGCTCCAGAGTGTGGCCTTGGAGGCCCGGTGGATTCTGGGGGCCCCAGTGAGGGTGAGAATAGACAGAGCTCTCCTCTGAGAGACCCCTCTGCTGGAGCCGCCTTTGCTGTGCCTCTGTTTACTTTTTAAAACGAGAAATTTCAACCCAGAGAAAAGCCGCAAGCAGGTGCCATTTCCCTCAGTTTTGGCGGTCATTTCTCTCCTGCCCCATCCGCTCTCTCTCGTCACTGCTCAGCCCCCCGGGACCGTCCGAGAGTAAGTTGGACGCCTCAGTACCTCAGGGAGCGTTTTCTAAAAACAAGGACGTTTTCTTGCGCGACCACATTACCGTCATGAAAATGAAGAAATCTAGCGTCCACCTTAACACTGTTGTCTGGGCCGCTGCTGTCCCCTAGGAACGCGAGTCCTGTCTGCAATTTTAGATTTTCTAGTGGCTGCGTTAAAAAAAAGTAGCAAGACGGACACGAAGTTAATTTTAACGATAGGTTTTATTTGACCCAACTGTACCCAAAACGTTACCACATTGGCCTGTAAGCAACATCAAATGTTACTGAGATGTGTTACTGTTTTTTTAAAAAAATTTTTTTGTAACAAGCTGTAGAAATGTGGAATGTGTTTTATGCTTACGGCGGGCCACACCCAGACTCGCCCCATCCGAGGGGCGTGTGCGAC
Organism: Panthera pardus; assembly: GCF_024362965.1. NCBI lineage: Eukaryota > Metazoa > Chordata > Mammalia > Carnivora > Felidae > Panthera > Panthera pardus. The sequence goes on from NW_026526710.1 coordinate 200,286, forward strand.
AGATGGCCTCCGTGGACAGCATGGTTGTAATCCAGAGTCCATATTCAAGTTCAGAAGTGCCTTCGAGAAACACGGCAGGGAGAACAGGGTGGGGGACACGGTGCCGCTGGCTGAGGCCGTGGCGGCTCAGTCACCACGTGTGTGCAGAACTGAAGCTGATGTGTGATCAGCCCGGGGAGGCCGGATGGAGGAAAAGGACCAGGGGCAGGAGGGAGCACGTCTGAGCCACAGCCAGGGGGCCCGTGGGGTGCTGTAAAGGGGCTGGACCCCAAAGAGGCCTTTGGACCGTGGTGAGGACAGCAGATCGTATTCTAGATAAGACTGGAAGCAATTGATGGGGCGCCTGGGCGGCTCAGGTGGTTTAATGTCTGATTTCAGCTCAGGTCATGGTCTCGTGGTCTGTGGGTTCAGGTCCCGAGTCGGGCTCTATGCTGATGGCTCGGAGCCTGGAGCCTGCTTTGGATTCTGTGTCTCCCTCTCTCTCTGCCCCTCCCCTGCTCACACACTGTCTCTCTTAAAAATAAACATTAAAGGGGCGCCTGGGTGGCTCAGTCGGTTAAGCGTCCGGCTTCGGCTCAGGTCACGATCTCACTGTCCGTGGGTTCGAGCCCCACGTCGGGCTCTGTGCTGACAGCTCGGAGCCTGGAGCCGGTTTCGGATTCTGTGTCTTCCTCTCTCTCTGCCCCTCCCCCGCTCATGCTCTGTCTCTCAAAAATAAATAAGTGTTAAAAAAAGTTAGAAAAAAAAAATACTGGAAGCAATTGCACTTTTTAAAATGTTTATTATTTATTTTTGAGAGAGAGTGTGAGAGGGGGAGGGGCAGAGAGAGGGGGAGACACAGAATCCGAAACAGGCTCCAGGCTCCGAGCTGTCAGCACAGGGCCCCACGCGGGGCTCGGACCCACGAACCGCGAGATCGCGACCTGAGCCGGAAGTCGGACGCTCAACCGACTGAGCCCCCCGGGCGCCCCGGGAAGCCATTGTGACTTCACGTGGGGACGTGACTGTGTTCTTATTTTAAACTGCCATCTGCTTGTGGAGACCAGATGGGTGTGGGCGGGGAGGCAGGGGGAGCGATTGGCAAGCCCCCGGCTGAGAGACGGAGGCAGCTGCTGGGACCTGGGGGCGGTGGGGGGGGGGGGGGTGGCAGTGCAGGTGGAGACAGTGCAGTGAGGAGGGGCTCAGCTGGGGCCGCCTTCAGCGGGACCGGTCTAGCCGCGACGTGCGGGACGTCATCCTGTACCCCGTCTGTCCCCCACAGGTCCATGAACCTGGTCTACAAGGAGACAGGGGTGTTCGAAGGCATCCCCACCTATCGCTTCGTGGCCCCCAGCACCTTGTTTGCCAACGGCTCCATCTACCCGCCCAACGAGGGCTTCTGCCCCTGCCTGGAGTCTGGGATTCAGAACATCAGCACCTGCAGGTTCAGTACGTGCCTCTCGTCCCCGGGAGGGTGGGCGGGAGGGTGTAGCCCGACGCCGCCAGGCATCTCTCTGTCCCTACGGGCCCCCGCCGTCTGTCTAATCTCTGGCCTCTTTACTCTTGATAATTCCATTAATTGGCCGGAGATAAGGAGGGCAGCGGACAGATAATCTGAAAAAGCAATACGCCGCGTAGATTAGTGGCTGTCGGCACGAATTCCCACAACCTTAGGGGCCGAGAGCGACAGCGAATTTATCGCCTCTGACGGTGCGACGCAGGCCTCCCCAGGCGAGGGCCCAGATGCCCGCGGGCTGACAGCTTCCTGGCTGGACGCTCGAGGGGGGAGCCACGGGCCGCTGTGCCCTTGGGAGGCCCCCGGGATCCCTTGGTTCCTGGCCCCCGTCTCCAGCCTCACCGCCAGCGACACCACGTGTCTCTGGCCCCACATCCACGATCATCTCTGATCCCACATCTCTCCTGCTTCCCTCTTCCAGTTTGAAGACCCCGGAGACCATCCCGGGCCCCCCGGGGGGTAATCCGGGCCACACGCCCTGAGTTAAAGGCTAGCCGATTAGCAGCCTTAATTCCACCTGCGTCCTTTGGTCCCCTTGGCCGTGGGAGGCTAACGTTTTCACGGGCTCCACGGACGTGTTTGGGGAGGGCCTCGTTGTGCCTGCCACACCAGGAGACGTGCCTTGAGGACGCGGCCTCGTGGGAAGGGCCCTTTGTCCCGTGTTGGGAGGAGAGGAAGCCTCTGCTTGTGGATGGAGCAGTGAAGGGGGTCCGTCCTCCCTCCCGGGACCCCGCCTCCCCGCGGTCCGGGCCCCTCCCTTTGGCCCCCGCCACGTCGCACTGCCGTCACCCCACGTACCAACTGTTCCCCAGTCTGCCCGGTGCGGTCGCTCCCCACTGGCCCCACGGGGCTACGTAAATCGAAACGGGTTTGAACGCAACCGGGTTGAAAAGGTGGTGCCTTAGTCGCACTGGCCGCCTTTCGGATGTTTACCACCCGCGTGTGCCTGGTGACCTCCGTACAGGACGGCCAGCACAGAAGGACGACATGTTCGTCGTTGTGGAAAGGTGTGTTGGATGCTGTTCGAGAGAGCAGCCCGAGGGACCTTTCCAAAACACGGATTGCCAGCCAGCCCTTTGCTTCGAATGTCTAACAGCTCCCCCGAGACGTATGCCGGAGCCCTGACCCTGGTCTCTGTGCTCTGCGGGATGTGGCCCGTGCCAGCTTCTCTGACATCGTTTCTTCCTCTGCTTCCCCCACCAACTAGTCTTCAGCCCCGTCGTCTTCTCCCTGTTTCTAGAGTCTGTCAAGCTTGGTCCTACCTCAGGCCCTTTGCATCAGCTGTCCCCCTGCCTGCAGAGTCCTTTCCCTAGATATCCACGTGGATCTACGTGGATCATTCCCTCCCCTTCCTTTTGGTCTGGTCAGATGCCACCTCCTCCAGGTGGCCTGCCCTGATTTCCATGCTGAAGTTGCCCCCGCCAGCCGCTCTCTGTCACTTCACCCTTGATTGCGTTCTTGGTGCTCGGCACTCCCTGAAATCCCTGACTGCGTGTTTTGTTTTATTTACGGTCTGTGTCCTTCACTAGACTGTAAGTGTTCTCGGCAGGGCTCTGTCCTCAGCTTCTAGAACTGTGGCTGGTGTGGAGCATTTGAAGGTACGGGTGTGTGGGTGTATCCTGCACTTAGGACACTGGGGCTCAGGGCTGGGACATGCCCGAGGTCACACGGTTGGTGGGACGAGAAACCACTCCTCACATGACTGGGTCTTGCCTCCTGGGGGCCTGTGGGGGGCCGAAGCCGCATTTCCAGCTGGAGATGGGGATCCGAGAGGGGTGGTTTGCAGCAGGGTTTGTGGGAGGGAAGGACTGTCTGCGGGTTGGACGACGTCCCCAAGCTCAGGCAGAATGGGGTGCTCGGTAGGTGACGGGTTTAGAGCTGGGGGCTGGAAATGCCCTCTGTCGTGGCCTTGTGTGAGCCCCCCTGGCCTTGCCCTCTGTTGAATTCTTCCTTCAGTGGGGTCCGTGGGCATGGCTCCAGAGATCAGCTGTCGTCGGAAGCTGCCTTCCGCCCCGTGTGCCAGCTCGGTTTTCTTCCGGGCTGGCTTTGCTGCCAGGCGGGCTCTCCCCTCGGGCCCCAGGCTCCCCTGCTCCCCTCTGGGCGTCCTGCACAAAGGGGGCCACAGAAGACCTCCTCATCCTGCAAAAGCTCCCAGGGTTCACCCTGATTGGTCCACCTTGGATCCACGGCCAGCTGTGACCCAATCACCGTGGCCAAGGGTTATGCCGATTGGCCAGGCTGTGTCACATGCTCAGCCCCTGATTCCGTGGGTGGGGCCAGCACTCGCCTAGCCTGTGAGGGGCGGGCTGGTTCCAGGGTTGGGGTCTAGGTTGCAGAAAAAAGAGTGGGTGCCCGGCAGGCGCAGACCGTATGTCCATCCGCTCGGGAAGGCTAGGGACGAGGTTGGCACGGTCTCATCTTAGCACATCTGCCCAAACGACCTCAAAAGTGCAAGGGAATTTTAGGGGCATCCGGGTGGCTCAGTGGGCTGAGTGTCCCAGTCTTGATACGGGCTCAGGTCATGATCTCCCAGTTCGTGGGTCGGAGCCCCAGGTGGGGCTCTGTGCTGGCAACGTGGAGCCTGCTTGGAATTCTCTCTCTTCCTCCGCCCCCCCCCCAAATAAATAAATAAACTTAAAAAAAAAGCGCAAGGGAATTAAAACATAGGTATAAATAAGATTTCTCCCTTTTGTGTTGAAATGAACACGTGTACCGAGAGGTCCCCAAGCAACACGTGCAGTTTGAAATTCCACAAAGCGCACGGACCCGTGTAACCGGCACCCAGATCATGACTCTCGGCTCCTCAGACTTCCGTGCTGTGTAAGGTCCTCAGACTTGCTCAGCAGAGCCTCTTAGTCCTAATCTGTGGCGATCCTGGGCTTCCGTCTGGCTGGGGGCACCACAAAGCTGTCAATGGCTGACCACTCATTGCCTGTGCCGTTTGGAAATCAAATAGAAAGGGTCACGTGCATGTGTGCTTGCCAGGAAAAATCAAGCGTGCTTAGCGTCCGAAGCAAGTGATGGCACGTTGGTCTCACCCACTTTAGGTTTCCCCAGGCTTGGACGCACGCGGGGGCTTGTTTGAGATTTGCGACCCTCAAGGGCCTGACGAGGTGACTGCCCCCCTTACTGAGGGTCTCGCTTCTGCCGTCTGTAAACATGGGGTCCTCGTGTTTGCTCTGGTCGTTTCACGGCAGAGATGGGAGAATGGGAAATGAGGTTTTCCGAATTGTGGGATGTTGTCTCTGGGGGTGGGGTGCTCAAGGTAGCTTCGAAGGTCCCAGGAGGTGGCTTTAAGTGACATTGGCCGACGTGGGAGAGAGGCTTCGTGCTTTCCCAGTCCCTTACCCTCCTTCCAGGTACCCCTAGCAGAGTCTCTGTCGGTGCTAAGAGGCCTTTCCAGCGCCCATCTTTTTTTTTTTTTTTAATTTATTATTTTTTTTACATTTATTTATTTTTGAGAGACAGAGCACAAGTCAGGGAGGCGCAGAGAGAGAAGGAGACACAGAATGTGAAGCAGGCTCCAGGCTCTGAGCTGTCCGCACAGAGCCCGACGCTGCGCTCGAACTCACGAACCGTGAGATCATGACCTGAGCCGAAGTCCGACGCTCAACCGACTGAGCCACCCAGGCGCCCCTCGCCCATCTGTCTTTTTAAAAGATTTTTATTTTTTTTATTTTTTAAAAGTTTATTTATTTATATTGAGAGAGAGTACACCAGCAGGGGAGGGGCAGAGAGAGGGGGAGAGAGAATCCCAAGCAGCCTCTGCCCTGTCCGGACGGAGCCCACTTTGGGGCTCAGACTCACGAACCACGAGATCATGACCAGAGCCAAAATCAAGAGTCAGACACGTCACCAACTCAGCCACCCAGGAGCCCCTAAAATTAACCATTTAAAAATGTTCAGTCCAGGGCTGCCTGGGTGACTCAGTCGGTTAAGTGTCCGACTTCGGTTCAGGTCATGACCTCACGTTTCGTGAGTTCGAGCCCCGCATCGGGCTGTCTGCTATCAGCACGGAGATCCTCTGTCTCCCTCTCTCTGCCCGTCCCCACCCCTCTGTCAAATTAATGAACATTTTTAAAAATGTAAAAAAAAAAATGCAGTTCAGTGGCATTTAGCACATTTACAATATTGTGCACCTACCGTCTCTGTCTAGTTCCAGAATGTTCTCATCCTTCCGAAAAGAGACCCATACCCATTACCAGCCACTCTCCATCTCCCCTCCCCCGGCCCCTGGCGAGCTCAGTCTGCATTCTGTCTGTAGGATTTGCCTCTTCTGGATCCTCGTGGGTTTTTGAGAGAGACTCATTCTTTTCCTCGTCAACTCATTGTCCGTCAGGCCCTTTGTACGTTGTCCTGAGCATACGAGGATGCGTTGGTGTTTGCCTTGCTCGATCAGTTGATGGGGAGGTTCAGCCTCATGTTTCTGGGTGTGAATTGCTCTCACGGAGGGGCCCGAGTCAGTCCCTGTTCACACTCGCTGGCTTCCGTCCCTCACACCGGCTGCTGGGAGAGGAGAAACGAAGCAGGTGCGTCTCCTTCCTTCCCATTACGTTAGGGAGACCTGGCCGCAGGCGTGCACCCCTCAGCGTCTCCGATGATTGCCGCGTTGCCTGCAGAATACAGCCTGGGCTGCTTGGCTTGGCGATCGGGATACCCCTTCCCCACCCAAGTCCAGATCTGGCCTCGACTTACCTTTCTCTCCTCAACTCCTGTAATTCTCCTCCACGCCCTGTCTGCTCCATGTGCATTTCCCCACCTCCCCGCCTTTGCTTCTGCCAAACCCTCCCCCTGAAATGTCCTTCCCTGGCCTTCCCTGCCTGGCATATTTTAACCATCCTCCTTTCCTTCCTGTGACCTCCTCACCCACGTCAGCAGCTCCTCCGTTCCCATCCCTGGGACACAGGGCTCGTCTCTTCCCAGTGCCTGGCATCTCTTGGGCACTTGACAGGCATTTACAGGCCGGATGAAGGGATTCTCTCTGTCTAGTTATTGTCGTTTGCATTTTGTCATCATCCGCGGGCTCTGTAGGCAGCGGCTCTGTTTCATCCCGTGAGCCTGGCACGAAAGCAAGCCTTGGACGTGCTGACGCTCTCCCTTGTCTGATGCCCCCCCTTCTCTCCGCCCCTCTGCCTTCTAGATGCACCCTTGTTTCTCTCCCACCCTCACTTCTACAACGCCGACCCGATGCTGGCAGAGGCGGTGCTTGGCCTCCACCCCAACCCAGAGGAACATTCCTTATTCCTGGACGTCCACCCGGTGAGCCCTTGCCTGTCAGCCTGTGGGGGGCGGGATGCCAGCTTCTCCCCCTTCCCTCCCCCCAGGCACAGAGCTATTCTGGTGGTGGGGTAGGGGGGTGATGGGAAGCCTGGCTTTCCTTGGCATTGATAGCTTCTGGAATGTCAAGCTGTCAGAAGTCCCTACTTTGCCCTGACTCCATAGTTCAAGGGATTCATTATTTCGTCACAAGGGAATTGTCTTTCTGAAAGGACCATAAGACAGTAAATCAGTTAGTATTATCAGCATAGGAGTTAGCCAGAAGAGCCCTCTGACTGTGCCAATATGTCATAAAGATGTCTAGGTCCCGACAAGAGCCTGGAATATCTTGTAGATAAGTTGGGTTCTGGGGAATTTGTCCTCTGTGACATTCTGTCTGCAGGTGGGGACCAAGAGAAGAGGGTAGCAGGCCCACAGAGGTGGCCCTCCCGTGGGCCTATCTTTACCTGATTGCCTTATCTCCTAGTATCGCTGTCACTGTAAAAGGTGCCCATTTGGACCTGGCGGCCTTCACTGTTGATTAAAAATCCTGCGGGTTTCTGTCTCCTGCATGGACACTCGTGGCCTTCCGGACAGGCCTTTTTCAAACCTCTTCTGCCTGACACCGTTCCACGTCGTTTCTCTGCGTACCCCTCGGATTTTCGGAGCTCCTGACTCCGTTCACCAGCTCCTGGCACTCCACCTTCTCCCCCTGCCCCGCCCCCCTCTCTTTTCACTAAGAACCCAGGCTGGTTAAGTCAACTGTCTCTCTCTTTTCACTAAGAACCCAGGCTGGTTAAGTCAACCGTGACTACATGTACTTCACCTCCAGCAAATAGTGCTTGCACACTCATTATGGTCCAGACACCAGCCGGATACTTTCACATGCAGTAACGCAGTAAATTTGCACAATTATCTGGGCAGGGAGCACTGCTCCTCCCATTGTACAGATGGGGAAACTGTGGCCCAGGTAGGTCACGTGATACAACTAATAAACGGGATCGTTGGCTCCACAGAGGAAAGATCCATTGTGTTCCGTTCATCGCTTGACTTCTAGCCGTTCGCATAGAGGAACTCAGTAGGTACGGGTTTGATAAGTGGGCATAAGTAAGTGGCAAAGCTGAGTCCAAACACAGGCCTTCTGACGCCCCCACCTCATGTCCTGTGCTAATATCTAGTGAATTTTAATGAGGTTAATTTAATGGTATTCGTTAATTAAATTGGTAGTAATTAATGTTAATATATTATGTGTTCCATTGAAGTTCGTTCTTTCTTGTTAGAAATGTTAAGGCTCGGGGTGTCTGGGTGGCTCAGTCGGTTAAGCATCCGACTTCGGCTCAGGTCACGATCCCACGGTTCGTGAGTTCGAGCCCCGCGTCGGGCCCCGTGCGGACCGCTCGGAGCCCGGAGCCTGCTTTGGATTCTGGGTCTCCCTCTGTCTCCGCCCCTTCCCCGCTCATGTTCTGTCTCTCTCTGTCTCGAAAATAAACATTTAAAAAAATGTAAAAAAAAAAAAAAAGAAAGGAATGCTAAGGCTTTTCCACATCGTCTTAACATTTCGGGGTCTCCGAGACCACCTTCGAGTCTGACGATTTGCTAGCAGGACTCCCAGACTCAGCATATGGTGGAAATCACGGCTGTGATTTGTTGCAGAGAAAGGACACGGAGTACCGTCTCCCAGGGGGGCCGCACAGCACACACTTAATTCCCCCAGCAGTGCGGTGAATCATCCCCCAGGGAAGCCCGTTAGAGACAGCGCCCTGGGTGTTCACCGGGGACTGTTCCCAGCGGCACCCTCTGCCTGGTACCTCCCGAACTTCCAGACTCCCGCGGGGAGACTGATGGTCGGCATAAATCACAGTGTTTGTACAAACAGTCCAGGCACAGTGAGCCCCCCTCATCAGTTAGGGAGTGGGGGGGGGCTCCCGAAATCCAGGTTCCCGGACACCAGCCGCCGACCAGCCCGGCCAGCAGGCCTCTCTGAGGAGGACAGCCTCCGGCCTGCTGCCTCATCACTTTTCCACCCGCGGGTGGACTCCCTCCCAGCCTGCCGGTTCTTGGGTCCAAGCTCTTCTTGGGAGCACGGCCTTTGCGCTGTCCCTCTGGGCCATCGGGGCCCGGAAGGCCTACTTTTCATGGAAGATATTTCCCTTTCCCCCAATGTGCGTGATCGTCACGCAAGCGTTTATGGCCCCGAGTGTGGCTGTTTTCCATCCCTTATTTCGCCCTGCAGTGAGGTGGCGGGAAAGAGCCCCTTTTGCAGATGAAGAACCAGGCCTCAGCTAAGAGGCGACAGTTCTGGCCTCCCGACCTCCAACCTCGGTCCCTTTCCTCTTCGGGAGCCACCTCCCTGAGTTGGGGCCTATGTGTGTGTCGCTTCTCCTGCTGTCTGCTTACCGCTTTAAAAACTCCTCTCTTAGAAGAAAAGGGTAGGTTTCGGCACAGAGGAAGTTTCCGGTCACCACCTCGCGTCGGAAATTACAAATTTCTCGAAAAAAAGAAGGCGGCAGCCATAAAAGTGAACACAAGGATAAAACATTAGGTTTGAGACGGTCAGGGCAAGTTGTGTGATGGAGAGCGGCTTTATTCACATGCAAATCTGTGTTGTTTGGTCTGGAGGAGGGGGGAGGGGTGGGCAACCAGTGGCAAACGTCACTGTGCACTCAGAGAAGCGTCGTGGGCACAAGAGCCTTCGGGGAAGCTTGTGTCCCCCCCCCCCCACCCCCCGAAAGGGCCTGGAGCCAGCGGGGAGGCCCCGGTGCCCCGGCAGTTCAGCCCTGACGCCTGCGCTCTGAGCGGGACCAGGGACGCGGGTTTGGGGGCTTCCCGGGGCGCGAACCCGGGCCCCTCACCGTGCTGTTCCTACAGGTCACCGGGATCCCCATGAACTGCTCTGTGAAACTACAGCTGAGCCTGTACGTCAAGGCCATCAAAGGCATCGGGTGAGTGGGTCCGGGAGGAGGGGCCGCGTGGCTTGTTTGGGGGCCGGGACTTGGGACTGGGGTGGGGGGGGGGGGGGGGACACGTCCCCAGGGACCCCGCACGTGGGGAGGGAGACGCTCCTCCCGGATGTGCCGGCTGGTCCCCGCCCCGGAACCCCCGCTTTTTCTGTCTTAACATCTGTCCCCCAGATTCAGCAGACTCTTCTGTCCAAGCGGTTTCCCACTCAACAGAAAACTGGGGAAAAAAAAAAAATTAAATCCTGGCAAAAGCAAGTCTTTGAAAATGGAAACTCACCCAACAGGCATTTTAAAGTGTGACTCTTCCCTTTGTGGGAGGAATATTTTAAGCCCTGATATTCCTTTCTGTTTCGCTTTATTTCCGTGTCGCATCGTGGCCTTACCGAGATACAATTCACATACCGTTACGCTCACCCTTTTCAAACGTACAACCCGGTGACTGGAGGCAGATCCGTGGAGTCGCGCAGGGCCGTCGCAGTCCGTCACCCCCAAAGATACCCCGTGTCCGTTAGCAGCCGCCCCCCGCCTCCCCCAGCCCCTGGCAGGCCCTGACCTACTTTCCGTGCCTCTGGATTTGCCTGTGCCGGAAACGTCCCATAAATGGAAGCGTAGGAGCCGTGGCCTTTGCCGTCTGGCGTCTCTCACCGGCGTCGGGGCTCATCCGAGGCGTAGCAGGTGTCCGAGCGTCTTCCGTTTTATGGCCGAATCCTGTTCCGTTGGACGCACACGGCGTGTTTTCTCGCTCAGTTGAGGGGCATCTGGGTCTCTGTCGCTTTTGGCCGTCGTGAGTAGCGAACGTGCCCGTATATGTTGCCGGTGGGTGCACACGCTTTCGATTCCCTGGGGCAGACACGTGGGGGCGGATCCCTCGCCGGGCGTCGCGGGAACTCTGCGTTCAGCGTTGGAGTTGCTGTTTTGCACGGCAGCTGCCCGGTCGGCCTTCCCGCCGGCAGCGTGGGAGCCGTCGGGCCCCCACGATCCTCGCCAGCTGCGGTTGGAACGAGGGGGCTGGGCGAGGGGCTGCGCCGGTTTAGTCGTGGTGGTGGGGTCTGGCTTCTGTGTTTTGTTTTGTTTTGTTTCTTTACGCATATTTGGAATAGTTTCATTAAAAAAAGCTTCCCCTACAAAGATTCCTGGGCTGCAGGAATGTGAGCATCTATCTCGCCGGCTTTGTAAAATGCCTTTCAGCTGGAAAGAACATGCTCCTCTCTTAGGCTCCCGCCCTGGCTTTTTATCTGGGTGTTTGGGGGCTGTCCGAGGGTGTGCTAGGTGGTGAAATGGCACAGGGGGTTCACCAGGCGCCTGCCCTCCCCCTGACCCCGGAGCTCCGGCTCTGGGGCCTGCATCACTTCGTGGGGGGGCCAGCAGGTGACTAGGAGAAGCCGGGCAGGCCGGTGGGGATGGGGCCCAGGACCCGCCCCTCCCCAGCACCAGGGGACTCGCGCCGGCTGTGGGCCCCATCGGGTGCATTTTCAAAGGCGTTTCTCAAAATCTGGATTTTAACCAGCACTCTCTTAACTTTCACCTGTGGGAAGTGAATTTGAATCCCCGACAACGTTGCTCAAGTCAGCAGGACCCCCAGGGGCCGCTGGATTCTGCGTGGTGGGGACTCCCGGGCCTCTACCCTGACCTGACCTCTCTGGGCCTCTGGGTGCTGGGTGACACAGCTGTCTGACCCCCCCCCCCCCCACTCCTTCTGGCCTTGAGGGAACCGGTCTAACAGCGGTGCCTCCCGCCAGCCCCGAGGGCCACTGGCCGTGGGAAAAAGCCGGAGACACAGCTGCCCGCACAGAGAGCTGTTTCGCTGCGGCTCGTCCGGGGGACTCTGGCGCCCCATCCTCGCAAGATCCAGACAGCTGGGTTGCGTGCTCTTTGCCCTGAACTTACACCAGTTCCTACAAACTCAAATAAGAAGGGGCCAGCGTGGACTTCCTGTTGTGTTTCTCTAGTGTTTTCTGTGTGTCGCCTCCGCGGCGGGTGCCGTATAAACTCGTTGCCCTGCACGACACTCTGTGTCTCAGGCGGCCCGAGAGAGTTCTGAGAGTGGTGACTGAAGGATTTTGGCCATTCGTGCCGACTCTGGTTCTGTCCCCCTGGTGGGTCCCCTTTCCCCTCCGTCCGGCTGTGCCTTCTTTAAGCAGACCCCAAAACGGTGAAGCTGAAGAATATTTTGGCCCGTTTGTTTGCTGGTAACGAACAACAGCGACGACAGTAACGAGCTTGGAGTGGTTTCTATAGGGTGGGTGTTCTTCTGAGCACTTTTCACGGGGCCGCATTCAGTGCCAGTGCAGTCCCCACTTGGCGGAGGAGACACAGGGAGGGTAGGTCGCGTGCCCAAGGTCACACAGCTAGTCAGTGCTGTGTCGGGGGGACCCCAAGACAGACCACCGTCCGGTTCGATGATTCAGTGGGGGGACACCCAGGACCCCGAACATAGTTGTACTCGTGGCTGTGATTGATTACGGAGGAAGGAGTCAAGCAAAATCAGCGAAGGAAAAGGTGCGTGGGGTGAAGTCTGGGGGAGCCAGGCAGAAGCTTCCAGAACCCTCTCCTGGGACAGTCACATAGGACGCCCTTAATTCCCCCAGCATTGAGTTGTGACAACGCATGCGAAGTGTCTTCTACCAGGGAAGTCCATTAGGCACTCAGCGCCCAGGGTATTTATTGGGGCCTGGTCACGTAGACACCCTCTGGCGTGGACCCAGCCTCCAGACTCTCCAAAGGAAAGCAGGAGGTGCTGGGTGCATTACCATCCCGAATTAGTGTGGGCTTTTGTTTCTAAAAGGCACCGGTGGGCATCAGCCAGGTCGCTGGCAGTCCCCCCGGCCCCCCACCCTGTAGGTGACGTGAGTTTTTAATTCAAAAAGACGTGAGCAGATCGCCGAGTTGCTCCCTGCCAGGAAATACCCCTCTCTCAAGCCGGCACCAATCCAGTCCTTGCAAAATCAAATCCCTGCTGATCTGGACCCTACGATCACATGTCCAAAGCTGCCTGACATAAAAAACATGCTGACAAAACTCACAATGTTTTGGTCTTATTTCCAGACAAACAGGGAAGATCGAGCCAGTAGTCCTGCCGTTGATGTGGTTTGAGGAGGTGAGAGGCTGTCTCACGTTGCCTGCGGGGGAACCGTTGGGCGTGGTGTCTGGGACCCCAGGGAGGGGCCGGTGTGGGCTTTGCAGGAGAGGGGCTGTTTGTGGAGGAGGGGAGGCTGGGCTGGGAGCTGGAAGGGGGGGGGGGGGCTATAAAACCATCTGTTAGAAGCTTCCTGAGGTCCAAGCGCTTTGTATCAATTATCCCACGGAGTTGAAAGGATCACTTGAGGTGAGGAAGACAGAAGCTGCATGAAAATGTGAAGCTCTATCTGGCCCAGGGTGTAATTTTGTAAATGCACTTGACCACTTCTCCGGAGAGGGAGGAAGTTGCTTTTCAGCGTGTCAGCTTTTCTTTTTTTAAAAAAACTTTTTAATGTTTATTTTTGAGAGAGAGAGGACGGGGGGGGGGGGGGGGGGGGGGGGGAGGAGCAGAGAGACAGGGACACAGAATTCGAAGCAAGCGCCAGGGTTTAAGCCCTCGTCGGGTCTCGAACCCACGAACCTTGAGATCGTGCCCAGAGAGCCGAAGTTGGATGCTTAACCAACTGAGCCCCCCAGCCGCCCCCTAGGGTATCAGCTTTTCCCTTGAACTTTCTCTCCTCCCAGCTTTTCAGGGTTCCTTCTGGCCAGCTTGTTTTCTTTCTTTTTTTTTTTTTTTTTTTTTTCAATCTATGAAATTTATTGTCAAATTGGTTTCCATGGCCAGCTTGTTTTCAATCAGGCAGAGCTCACCTCACAGGCTGGGCCGGTTGTGGGAGGCGGAGCTCTGCCTCATGGCCCCGCCCTCCCGGGGAGCCTCAGAGCCCGTCACCTTCAGGGAGTTAGGACAGAGAACTAGAGAATCCGCGGGCAGGTGTCTATGGGCCGGGCCGGAAGTCGCGGCATACTGGGCCCGCCTCCTGTTGGCCGGAACACGATCACGTGGCCCTGTCCGGCTGCAAGGGAGTCTGGGAAATGTAGTCCCGCGTGGGGCCCCGAGGGAACGGAGGCCCCCGCAGGCTCCATCACAAGCTCTGGGAGGGGGGCGGCCGTGAGACGGGTAAGGGGCGGGGGGCCTGGAGGGCGTGGCGTGGCCTCCGTGTCCCGGGGCCTGCCGAGTGCGGCCCAGCCTGTTAGTCTGTTGTTCTCCATCCCCAGAGCGGGGCAATGGAAGGTGAGCCCCTGCAGACCTTCTACACCCAGCTGGTGTTGGTGCCCAGTGTGCTACACTATGCCCAGTACGTCCTCGTCGGGCTGGGCTGCGTCCTGCTGTTCATCCCCATCATCCACCAGATCCGGAGCCAGGTAGGTGGCGGCTGGAGGGAGGCCCGGGCCGAACGGCCCCCTGCTCGCCTGTCGGGGTAAGCGGGACTCGGATGGGCTCGCCCGGCCGTTCCTCCAGTCGCTCCCGCAGACGCCCTCAGCTTGGAGCCCGCCTTGGGCAGCGGTGCCATGTCTCTGCCTGGGGCAGGGGAGCTGCCCTGCGTCTCTGCCTCACTCGCGTCCCGCATTTACCACTTTTTTTCTGCCTGTCCCGGGAGGCCTGGGGACCCTCCCTTGGAGGGGCTTTGGGTGGGCTCTGGTCGTGAGACCTGGTCCTTGAATGGTTTGCTCGTCAAGTCAGCACCTGCTGGGTGCCAGGTTCACGGCCGTGAACGAGACAGACACGGTCCCGCCCTGGGGGCACGTGGCTTCCCTGTTGGGGAGACAGAAGACGACCAAGTAAATAGAAAAGATCACTCCGCCGATGATAAAGGTGGCGGGACACGTGACAGGTTAGCGCTGTCCGCTAGAAATCCGTGAGCCGCATCCGGGATTGGAAATTTAGATTTTTTAGTCGTCCCATCCAATAAAAAATCGATTTAATCCTAGATTTTGTTTAATCCGGATAGGCCCGAAATATGGCCGTATGAACATGCAATCAACATGAAAAATACAAATTTAACTGTATTTTACATTATTTTTTTTTACGTTGTCTTTAAAATCTGCTGTGTGTTTTAACACTTATGGCAGGTCTTGAATCGGACTCACCCCATTTACTTATTTATTTATTTATTTATTTATTTATTTATTTATTTATTTATTTTTAAATGTTTATTTATTTTGAGAGAGAGAGAGCAGGGGAGGGATAGGAGAGGGTGAGAGCGAGAGAGAGAGAGAATCCCAAGTAGGCTCTGTGCCCAGCGCATGGAGCCTGACACGGGGCTCGATCTCTTGACAGTGAGACCGTGATCTGAGCCGATATCAAGATTTGGACACTTAACTGGCTGTGCCACTCGGGCGCCCCTAGACTCACCCCACTTAAAAGACCTAACAGCCCTATGTGGCTACTGGACCAGGGAGCATTGTATTCAAGAGGGCTGGGGACAGCTATAGAGAGCATCCGGAAAGCCTTCCCCGAAGAGGCAGAATTTAGGCTTAGATGTGAATGCTAATGAGGCAGTCAGCACAGAGTCACAGAAGGAGTGCTTCAAGCACAGGAACAGCCAGTGCAAAGGCCCTGAGGCGGGGATGGGCAAGGCGTGTGGGAGGGGCCTTGGGCCCCCGCAGCACCTGCCTTCTTGCTTCAGCTTTGGCAAACAACTCTTCTGTTTTCTCCTCTTTTTGGGGGGTGGCTTGCACGCTTGCTTGCTCGCTGGGGGCAACGATAAACCTTCCCAGGCTCCTAAGATAGGTTTCGGACCCTTAACCCGATGTGCCTTCCAAATTCCCCATCCTTTAGGGGGAAAGGTTGGCCCTGGTGCCAGGGTGCCAAGGCCCCGGAGCTCTCATCGTGCCAGTGCTCTGGTGTTTGAGTCCCTGGTGATCGAGGGGTGTAAGCAGCCTGTTGGGGGCCCAGGGAGACCGGGCTGAGCAGACCTCGTGCTCTAGGGAGCGCAAGGAAACCCCCTATAGTTTTTTGACTGATTTCCGCGAGGAGGGTGGAGGGGACCAGAAGCCAAGGCTCCCAGCCTGTGGATCCCTCCTTGGGTGCTTCCAGCAGTGAAGGTGTCCTGTCACAGCCAGGGGACCCAGTGGACTGGCTAGATCTGTCCTCTCTGTCTCCTAAGTGTCCGTCGGAAGCCAGAGGGGGAAGGAGAATGAGGAAGCACGTGTGAAATCGCTGGCTCAGGCCCCTTCCCTCCAGGCCTCCAGGCCTCACCGCCCTCGGACCCAGTAAGGACGTCTGTTTTCACTGGGGACGCAGTCCCTACAGGTGTCACTGGAGGCCAAATAATGGAAATTTATCCCATTATGTATTTTTTTTTGCGGGGGAACTTAGCAGGCATTAGGCCTTACGTGTTTTTTTTATTTTTTTAATGTTTATTTTCGAAGGAGAGAGAGACAGAGTATGAGCGGGGGAGGGGCAGAGAGAGAGGGAGACAAGGAATCCGAAACAGGCTCCAGGCTCTGAGCTGTCCGCACAGAGCCCGACGCGGGGCTCGAACTCACAGACTCTGAGATCATGACCTGAGTTGAAGTCGGACGCTTAACCGACTGAGCCACCCAGGCGCCCCTAGGCCTTCCGTGGTTTTATGTGATTTGTCCTGATTTTAAGAAAATAATCATCATCACATGCTGGTGAACTCAGCACATTTTAATTGCCGAGAAATTTTTCTTCTCAAGTTGTTCTTTTCAAATAGCCAAGCTGTTTCTGGTCCCTTTAAAACGCCACCTGCTCAGCCCGCGGGTTCTTGGCCAATACGCCCTGTCCACCGTGGCCCGTCTCCCCACCCTGGCTCCCGTCCAAAGCCTGAACGTTCGGGCCGACAGCCCCTGTTCCTGCGTGGCTAGTCTGTCCGACCAGGCGTGTTTCCCGAAGATACCCGCATTTCTGTCTCTGGTGAAGGGCACCCACTCCCCGCCCCCCACCCCCAATCTCAGCCTCTCTGGTCGTTAACGGTTGTTGGACTTAACACCCCGCTCTTTGCTTTTCGGCGATTGAAGAACCTTTTGCGTTTGGCTGCGGAGTCAACTATAAATTAGCTTGGTTATCTTCTAGGAGAAATGCTATTTATTTTGGAGTAGTAGTAAAAAGGGCTCAAAGGATAAGGAGGCCATTCAGGCCTATTCTGAATCCCTGATGACATCAGCACCCAAGGGCTCTGTGCTGCAAGAAGCAAGATTGTAGGTGGGTACCAGGTAACGCCTCGCCCCTCCCCCCCTCCCCTCCCCTCCCCTCCCCTCCCCTCCCCTCCCGTAGCAAATAGAACTCTGGCGGCTTGACCCACTTTGGGCCTCACCCGTTTCTTCAGCCTAAACTTCTCCTGGGGTGTCTGCAGACCGTAAATTCGTACTTGTAGATTTTGCGGGTGGGGAACCCGCCCTTCTGACGTGAGGAGCAGTGCATGGCAGTTTCTTTGGCCCCCGGCGTGGTAGGGGACGGTGGAGGGCGATCGCGTTCCACGGGCTGACGTGGTCGTTGCCCAGGTTGTCTTAGAAACGTAGGGTCCGGGCTCAGGCCACAGGTGCTTCTCAGACCTCTGGTGCAGTGGACTCCTCTGGGAATTTAAGCGGTTGGCTCAAAATTGAGACATTGAGACCCCTGCACATCCTTCTAGAACTCCCCCCCCCCCCGCCCCCCTGCCCTGGAATAGAGTCACACGGATGGAGCCCCGGGATCTGTGTTTTCATGGACCCCCCCCTGCCCCCCACCCCACCCCCACGACAAGGGGATTCTGATGCGGACGATCCAACATTTGAGAAACACGAGTCTCAATACATCTGGGAGAACTGACCGAGAAAGAAAGAACGTAAGCACCAAGTGGGCACCGACTGGGTACCCAGGATTCAGCCCGAGAGGGTAGCTTGGCCAGACGCAGCAAAAACAGACGCACAAACACGCCCCCCGCCCCCACAGGAAACAAGAAGGACGAAGGGGTCCCCGTGAGAGGTGGACGTTCGGTAAACGGTGACTAGGGTTTAGGGTAGGTGTGTCCCATGCCGTCACTGGGACGCACGTGGGTTTTGGACCTCTGATAACAGCTGTCACTTTGGCTTCTCAAAACTGCACCGCCCCCTCGAGCTTCTGGGGCTGCGCGGGCTCGGGTTGAAGTAGGCTTCTTGGGAGCCACGGAAGGAGGGGGAGGCCGCCGCCCTGCTCTTTGGGGCCAGTTGGCTGCCTCCAGTCGGCGTCGTTTGCCAGGGCCGGAGGCGGAAAGAAAATAGAAAATGCGAAGTCGTGAGCGCAGGCCTGTTTGTGTTGACAGGTGCGAGGAGGCGGAGGGAGGGGCAGCTGTGTCCCCGGCTGGGGCCTGAGCACGTCAGGGTGTCCCAGGGCTGGACACCCAGGACACGGGGTGTCCTCCTGAGAACACGGCCCCCGGGCTTGGAGACTAGTCCCCCTTTCCTTCCAGTGTCCCCCCACCCTCTTCCCAATAACACAGAAACAAAACTGGGGTCTCCTCTGTATCTTGCCCCCAGAATCCAGTTTCCAAGTTGTTAGGGAAGTTTCTGACTTAGAGAGATTCTAGTGCCCTGCCTCGCAGAAGGCTGCTCGGCCTCCAGGCCAGATGACGCTGCCTCTGCCCCTGGTGGGGTACTTGGGGAAAGCAGTGCCCTGTAGGCTCTGGTTTGGGGGCCGGGCACCTGGGAAGTGACCATGGTCCTGGAGACCTGGAACCCCGGCATGGTGGCCCCAGCCTGCACGGAGCCTCAGCCTGGGTCCCTGGAGGAGGCCCCCCACCTTGCCTCGTACCTGGGCATGGGAGTGGTCTTGAGGGGCGGCCTTGCCTGGGAGAGAGCAGGACATGGGGCCTCCACTAGCCCGGAGGGGTGTTCTCATGTCGAGAAGGAAGACGGCCACTCTTGGGCAGACCTGGCCAGCTCTAGGGCAGAGGGCTTGGCAAACGGAACACGATAACCCATTTGCCGTGCCTTTGTGCAGTGAACATCTTAGACAACCGTACATGGAAACCCTTCAGGGAAATATTCCTGGACCTGTCCTACCTTCTCAGTGATTTCTCTCCTGTTCTAAGTCTTCATTCCTCAGCTAAATGAAAGTGGAAGGAAATAGGAAGAGGAGGAATGTGGTTCACCTTCTGGTTCCTTGCGGATCTGTTACATGTGTCTTCCTTGGGATGGACCAGGGCCCCTGTCACAGCCTGGGATTAGTTTCCCTTTGTACTTCTGAGCAAGGCTTTCTTAAGTTGTGACTCTTTGGGCCACGTTGCTGAGGTTCTGGGCACCCCTGGGTGTCCCCATGCGGTCTCTCTGTGGTGGAAGGGAGGGGTGCAAGGCTGGTCTCACTCTGGCCTGGCCTCCCCGCCCCTCCCCCTATTCCTGCCCCTGGCTTGAATGTGGCTCAACCCTGGTAGCCTTAGATCCGTCCCAGAGGGAGGGAGAGGGACAGGGGTCCAAGCCTTCCTTGTGTCCTGCCCACCTGGGGGTGGTAGACACGGGAGGGCGGGAAGGGGTTGATTTTCTTCACTGCCTGGAGAAGCAAGCCCTTGGGGTTTGGGAATGAGGCACAAGTGGCCACAGGCCCTCAGGGTGTCCTGGCCACACTGCTGGGCCCCGAGGCCTCTCTCTTCTTCAGGGCTGAGACGGATGATAAGCCTCCTATCAACGTTGCTCTTTTTTTTTTTTTATGTTTATTTATTTTGAGGGAGAGAGAAAGAGACAGACAGAGCACCAGCAGGGGAGGGGCGGAGAGAGAGGGAGACCCAGAATCCGAAGCAGGCTCCAGGCTCCGAGCTGTCAGCACAGAGCCCGATGCCGGGCTCGAACCCATGAACCATGAGATCATGACCTGAGCTGGAGTCGGATGCTTAAGCGACTGGGCCACCCAAGCGCTCCTCAGCATTGCTGTCTTTTTTTTTTTTTTTAATTTTATTAATTTTTTTTTTTTTTTTACCATTTATTATTGAGAGAGCATGAGCAGGGGAGGGGCAGAGGGAGAGGGAGACACAGAGAGACTGACGTGGGGCTCGAACTCGCAAACCGCGAGCTTTGAGCTGAGCTGAAGTCGGACGCTTAACCGACTGAGCCACCGAGGCGCCCCTCAACGTCGCTGTCTTTAACAGATGTGTTGAGAAATCTTTTAAAACCGTAAAAGTAGATAAATTATAGTATGTGATGTTCCCTCTCACCCGGAGTCAACAATATTAACTTTTTGAAAACAATTCCTTTTTTTTTTAAGTTTATTTATTTTGAGAGAGAGGGTGAGCATGAGCAGGGGAGGGGCAGAGGGAGAGAGATTGAGAGAGAGAATCCCAAGTAGGCCCCATGCTGTCAACGCAGAACCTGATTCGGGGCTCGAACTCACGACCGTAGGACCGTGACCTGAGCGGAAATCAAGAGTCAGACGCTTAAGCGGTTGACTGAGCCACGCAGGCGCCCCAACAGCATTGTTAACATTTCGTCCTGGTTGTTCGCCTTTTCCCCCAGAGGCAGCCATTGCCGGGAAATTGGTGCCTGGGCTTTTCCCCTCTAAGTCTGTATACATATATCCACGAACAAGAGACGACTAACAAAGTTGTCCCCCTGCTGTCATGGCACATGGGTCACTCTGCCGCTGGCTTTCCTTTCCTCGGGTTTCTGTTTGTGAAAGCTGTCCGGGCTCAGTGCCGTCCTGTGACTGTATTTTAAAAGTGCGTTTCTTCTGTCGGTGGACATTTAGGTGGTTTCCAGTTTCTGGGTAACAGTATGGCATGTAAGCCCTGGATTCCCGGCCTTGCCCTTCTCACTGTGTTAGGCAAGTCCCTTTGGGCCTCGGTTGTCCCACCTCTGAAATGGGGCGAGGGCAGTGTCCAGTGAGAGAGGGGGGGGGGCCTCGTAACCGCGTTCCGGGGGGGGGGGGGGGGACGCTGTATGTCACTCCGGGCTTTTCTCCTCTCCGGCTTGATAAGTGGGCGCTGCGGAGGGGGACACGGAGGGGGCTGTTTCCGTGCGGGAGGGTGTGGGGGCGGGGCCGGGGGTGTGGGCGGGGCTTGGTGACCCAGCCCCCCCGCTCTCTCTCCACAGGGTCCCAGACCGGGTCCCAGAGACGTCACCAGCCAGCCCAGCGTGGCCACTGAGCCGGACCGGCTCCCCAGCCCCTGCACCCCGCTTCTTCAGGACTCCCTCGGCGGACCGCCCACCAGTCCCAAAGCCTGAGCCCCCCCAGTTGCCACACGCGTGTCCGCGCGCTGCACACCCCCGGCACGTGTCCACACGCGAGTACGCAGGCGTGCGCAGACACACTCAGGGATGGAGCCGCCGCTGAGGAGACTCAGGGCATCGTCATCTGGAACCTTCTGTCCGGGTGACCCACAGTGCCGCGGGCACCGGGTCCCCTCCCCCAACTGAGCCGGGCCCCGGGCTCCTGACGACTCACGCCTCCCCCCCTCCCCCCCCGGGGCCCCCTCCACCAGCCACGACCCAGACGCCCGGTCCCTGCAGGACACGCCTTTCACTACTGTCCCCAGACCCAGCCCGGGAAGGCAGACTTCTCGTGCCAAAGCCCTGCGGGCCTGGGGGGGGGGGGGGGGCGCCCCGAGCTTTGGCCGCGCGCGGGCCCCCCGGGCTGCGGGCCGGGCGGCGTCACGCGGGCCCCAGCAAGCGGCGTGACCGCGACCGGCCTGTCCTGGTTCCGCGGGCCGACCCGGATCTGCCCAGAGTTGCCGCGGGGGCCGCCCGGGGCCCCCTCCTCCCGCCTAAACTGACGTCATCCTGTGTACTGAGCCGGCCGCTCCCGGGTGGGGGTGGCGGGGGGCCCTGCCCCGAGTCGCCCCGCACGAGGGCCCCGGCCCGGTCGGTGTGGGTGTCCCGTCTGGTCCGGGGCAGGCCTCTGCCTCTTTTCTACTGCCAGAGAAATGAGTTTTATCGTCTTTTAAAAGTAATTCACTATTGAAGTAATAAACCTTTTGTAAACGTTAAAGCGGGCGTCGGTGACAGCCTGTTTGTGGGGGAGTGAGGGGCTTCTGGAAAATTCTGGGCTCTTCCTGGTCAATAGCCCCTTCCTGGTAGCTGTTCTCTAGGGGCTGGGCTGCTGCCTGCCTGCCTCTTTCTCTTTCTCCCTTCCTTCCTTCCTTCCTTCCTTCCCTCCTCCTTTCCTTTTCTCTTTTCTTTTCTTTTCTTCTTTTTCTTCCTTCCTTTCTTTCCTTTTCTTTTTTCTTCTTTATTTCTTTCTTTCCTTTTTTCTTTTCTTTCATTTTCTCTTTTCCTCTTTCTCTCTCTCCCTTTTTCCCTTCCTTCCCTCCTTCTTTTCTTTTTTCTTTTCTTTTCTTTCTTTTCTTCTTTTTCTTCTTTCCTTCCTTTCTTTCCTTTTCTTTTTTCTTCTTTCTTTCTTTCCTTTTTTCTTTCCTTTCCTTTCATTTTCTCTTTTCCTCTCTCTCTCTCTCCTTTTGTCCCTTCCTTCCTTCCTTCCCTCCTTCTTTCTTTTCTTCTCTTTTTTCTTTCTTTTCTTCTTTTTCTTCCTTCCTTTCTTTCCTTTTCTCTTTTCTGTCTTTCTTTCTTTCTTTCTTTCCTTTTTCCTTTCCTTTCATTTTCTCTTTTCCTCTCTTTCTCTCTCTTCCTTTCTTTCTTCCTTTTCTTTCAATGTTTATTTATGTTTGGTGGGGGGAGTGGAGAGAGAGAACTCCAAGCAGGCTCTGCACTGCCAGCCCAGAGCCCAATGTGGGGCTCGGGCCCCACTAACGGTGACCTCATGACCTGAGCCATAATCAAGACTCGGACGCTTAACCCCCTGAGCCACCCAGGTGCTCCTCTTTTTACTTTTCCATCTGAGAGACAGAGAGACAGAGAGAGAGAGAGAGAGAGAGCAATCGCAAGCAGGGGAGAGGGGCAGAGAAAGAGAGGCTCCATGCTTAACGCAGAGCCCGACTCGGGCTCGATCTCGTGAACTGTGAGATCGTGACCTAAGCCGAAACCAAGGATCGGTTGCCGAACCCACTGAGCCACCCAGGTGTCCCCGGATGGGATCTATAGACGATACTCCCCCTGAAAAACATTCACAAACGAGGTCTCCTTGTCAGATGCCTTTTTAATGTGTATCTCCTCCTCCCCCAGAAATTCAGCGAAACATTGTATAATATACGCCTTTAATCATTCTCTTGTACTTCTTTGCAACCCAAGTGTCTCTGGAAATGCAAACAGGTGTTCTGATTTCTTCTTGTGACCACAAAGGTTCACATTTTTGGGGGCTGGACCGCCATTCCATTGTAGGTACACAACTGACCAGCAACATCGATGGGTCACGTTTGTTATCTATCACAAAGCCATAAACCTTTATTGGAACGCATCTCCTTTTTTATACGTATTTTACGATGTTTTCAGTGTGCAGAGTGGAATTGACGTGTGTGTGCAGATCCAGAAATTGTAACGCCTACACACACGTGAGTGACTACCACCAACCCGCTTAACGAACAACTTCATTTTCCCTCCCGATTCCCTCCTGCTTCTCCTCTGCGGTAAAACCTTCCCCTGAGGCCTAACCTCTGGCAACCAGGTAGTTTTGCCTTTTTGCGAATGTCCTATAAATGGAATCGCACAGTATATGGTCTTTTAAGATCGCTGCTTTCTCTTGGCACAACGTCGTGGGATTCACGCAAAGCCTTGCACCGACCAGCCGTCTGTTTCTCTTCACTGCGGAGCAGAATCCCGCTGTTTGCACATGCCGCGGGGATTTGGGCGAGTCAGGACTCGCAGGGCATTTAGACGTGTTTCCAGTTTTGGGGCGGCTTGGATGACTCAGTCAGTTGAGCGCCCGACTTGGGCTCGGGCCGTGATCTTGCGGTTTGTGGGTTCGAGCCCCGCGTCGGGCTCTCTGCTGTCAGCGCAGAGCCCGCTTCGGGTCCTCTGTCCCCCTCTCTCTCTGCCCCAACCCGCTCGCACTCTGTCTCTGTCTCTCTCAAAAATAAAGAAACATTAAAAAAAAAAAAAAGTGTTTCCAGTTTTTGGCGATTAGGAACAACACCTAGGAGTGGGGTTGGCAGGGGCCGTACGGCAATTCTGGGGTTAGCCTCTTGACTTTCCGCCAGATAATTTTCGGAGCAGCAAGGCATGAGAGTGTCACCTGCTCTGCGTAACGGCCAGCCCCTCAGTATTTTAAAACCTTTTAGTCATTCGGAGTGGAATCTCCTTGTGGTTCTTACTTGCCCGGAAATACACCTCTTGTGGAGGCGAATGAGGCTTCTGCGTCCTCCCCCATGAATTCATGTGTCCTTGACTGACAAAAACTTTTTGCCAGGAGACCACATTTGTCATCATTTCCATTCTTATCTTCGGAGATGGAAGACGGAGAAGCCCTGTTTACATGAATAAGCAGCCGGGGGGCAGAAGGAATGTCCTGATGGTGGTGTCACTCAATTCTTATAGTCGTGAGTAATGAGCAAAAGTCAGAGAGCCGTCTGTCATCAAAAAGTATTTTTGCTGATGTGTCAGCTGACCGGTCCATTCGACCTTCCTGCACATGTGTGGAAAGCAACAAAGTGGAGGTCACCCATTTGCAGCAGGATTGCTCAACCTTTAGATTAGTTCTGTAAACCAGTATTCGGTGTCCCTCCGGTGGGGACCCGAGGGCAGCGGGTGGACTCTGTCTGCCCGCCGCAGAGCGGGTGGTGGGGAGCGGGGCGCTCACAAAGGGGCGGAGAGAATGTTCTCCACGGCCTGGGCCTGCTCTCGGGTAGACCTACAGGCCGAAAGCTCACGGGGAGTCCAGGCTTCCGAGACGGTTCCCTTCAAACCCACATTTATTCTCCTTGGGAAGCGGAGCCCAAGGACTCCCGAACCGGAGTGCGATGACCTTTGAGGACCGGACACTTGGGCCTGAGCCTCAACACAGACGCGTTTTTTTACACGTGTGCACAGAGCTCTACGTGCTTATAAAAAAGGAAAAAAAAAAGGCAACATCCAGAGGGCATTCCGGTGTGTGTGTGTGTGTGTGTGTGTGTGTGTGTGTGTGTCCCAAGGGAACACGGGATGAAGAAGCAGATTTGCCCTCCACGTGGCTCATCGTGTGAACAACTTCCTTCTGAATGCCTTTGTCACGTTTCGGCCGATTCGTTTTTTGGGTGCAGCCGTGGAGCCCAAACACATCCGATGACTTCATCCAGGGCTCCGCGAGCGAAATGCCCCTGACCCTTTGCCAGCCTTCAGGGTGGCCTTGGTCTAAGGAATCCCCAAAAGCGTCCCTGGCTCAGACTTTTCCCTCACGCGCGCACTCGACACCCTAACCCCCTGTAACCATGTAACCCTGTTAACTTCATGCTTTTCTAAAATTTGACTCATCTTTTAAAAACGAATTCTCTTTTGAAAACAAAAAAAAGCGGTTGTATCTCAACTTGCGGGTCCAATGGGCAAGTTACCTGTTTTCCAGGATCCAGGAAAACAAATCACACAACTACTGAAGTTTAAAGATGTTCCTCCAGGGGCGCCTGGGTGGCTCAGTCGGTCGAGCGTCCGACTTCGGCTCAGGTCATGGTCTCGCGGTCCGTGAGTTTGAGCCCCGCGTCAGGCTCTGGGCTGATGGCTCCGATTCTGCTTCCGATTCTGTGTCTCCCTCTCTCTCTGCCCCTCCCCCATTCATGCTCTGTCTCTCTCTGTCTCAAAAATAAATAAACGTTAAAAAAAATTAAAGAAAAGAAAGATGTTCCTCCAGGTACCACGAGACCTGCCGTATGTGGGAACTCTGCACTGTTCCTTACTGTTCCTTACTGTTCCTTACTGTGTCCTGCATTCTCCCATCTGCCCACTCTGCTCATGGAATAAACGTTACCCTTGTATGGAAGCTTTCCCTCCTGTCTCACTCACTCCTGGCATCACCCAAGGCTCCATTCCAGCCAGGCCCTCTCCTCTAGGAAGCCTCCCCGATCACTTCTGCTCACTCAGCTATCCCCTGCCTTGGAATTCCAGGGACACTGTGTCTGTACCCTAGATGATGCTAGAATGTTCTAGAACAGTAGAAGTCCCGATTCTACTTGCTGTAGCCCCAAATCCCAATGCCAACAGGCTGTGGTGTGACCCCCAGTCCCTACAATCGTGCAGGAACTGGAATATTCTTAACTGAGATGGCTGCAGTCCTCTGCAATTCCTTTGTTTGCTCAGACGGTCCTTCTTTCAACCACAGTGTATTGAGTGCTCGCAATGTTCTCGTGAATAAAATCCCGAGGGTGGCTTCCCTCATCTGAAAAAAAAATGGGGATAATTTAATACTTGCCCTGCGGGGTCAAGTGTGGATCTCAAAAGAGTTGGTGGCGTCACGTGAAAGGCTCAGGGCTGGGGACGCTGCACTCAAGCCCACTGTTTTGGGGCCAGCCTGACGGATGCCATCGGGGTCCCCCACCTGGAGGCTGGGCCGGCCGGGTCCTGGCTCCCATGCAGGTCCTGCGAGGTCCTTTCTCCATGCAGTGGCTCGAGAGGTGTTTCTGAGGTGTGAACTACCAGAAGGTTCATCCCTTGCTTAAGCCTGGACTGTTCTCCACACTGAGGATCAAGTGCCCCCTCCTGGGGCTGCCCGGAAAATCCCTTCTCTCCTCCTGCAGTGGCGCCGGCTTCTGGGCAATTCCAG
Source organism: Panthera pardus (assembly GCF_024362965.1). Taxonomy (NCBI): domain Eukaryota; kingdom Metazoa; phylum Chordata; class Mammalia; order Carnivora; family Felidae; genus Panthera; species Panthera pardus. The sequence goes on from NW_026526710.1 coordinate 226,540, forward strand.
GATCTGCCACTGGGGGGCGAGCTGTGCACACAGGTGGTTCGGAGGCCAGGGCTCTAAGAGGTGCTGCGGGTCGGTTCTCAGGGTGTTCCTTAAATTGGGGGAGTGTTCCCTGGGGCCACAGCCTGGCTTCCGAAGCTTGTAACCTCGGGGCGCCTGGGTGGTTCGGTCGGTTAAACCTCTGACTTCAGCTCGGGTTATCGTCTCGTGGTTCGTGGGTTCGAGCCCCGCGTCGGGCTCTGTGCCTGCTTCGGATTCTGTGTCTCCCTCTCGCTCTCTGCCCCTCCCCCGCTTGCTCGCTCTCTCTCTCTCTCTCTCTCTCTCTCTCTCAAAAATAGACAAACATAAGAAAAATTAAAAAACAAAGAAAAGAAACTTGTAACCTCAAGAAGTTGCATTTTATGAAAATGGGCATTTTGGGGCGCCTGGCTGGCTCAGTTGATGGAGCATGCGACTCCTGACCTTGGGGTTGTGAGTTTGAGCCCCACATTGGGTGTGGAGATTCCTTAAAAATGAAATTAATTAATTAATTAAAATTTAATTTAATTAAATTAATTTAATTAATTAATTAATTAATTAATTTAAAAAGGCCCTTATTAATTAATTAATTAATAAGGGCCTTTTTTTTTTTTTTCCTAGGAAGCTTTTCCTTAATATTCTTCAGATTTTCAGCGGGGCCTTGACCCTTTCCAGGGGTGTTGGAGGCGAGCGTCACCCCTAAAACGAAAACCGGAGTCACGTGATGTTTGCTTTTCCTTTGTACGTACTGCAGGGGGTGCCAACCTCTGTCGTGGTCCAGCGGCGGGGCAGCCTTAGAGAAAAACTGTGGCCTCTCTGAGCCTTGGGTTGCCCACCCGTGAAAGGGGAGGTACGGATTCCCGCTCCGTGACTGTCTGGGAACCCCCCGCGCGCTTGCTGGGTACCGAGAGGGAGTCGGGCTCTGAGAGGACCGTGTTCACTGGGTCCTCCATTCCTGGGAGCGATGTGTCTCCTGGGAGTTGTCTTTGGTTGGGTCCCTCGGTTGGAGCGGCTGAGACAAAGGGGTGTCCCGAGCCACGGGGCGTCCCAGGAGGACAAAGGGGGGCTCTCGCAGCCCAAGGGTTTGGGCGTGGAAGTACACGGACTCCAGCGGTGCACAAAAGCAGTCGAAAGGGACCTATTGGATGTGTCAGAGCACCGATGTGCTCTGCCTCAGAAGTGTGGGGGCAAATAAAGCGGGAGCGGTCCCTGCCCTCCCAGGCTCGCGTTCTGGTGGGGGGGGGGGGGGCAGCAAACAAGTACAGGAAAAGGCAAGATACCTCCAGAGAGTGATGAATGCCAGGAAAGACATAAAAACAAGGTGGCATGATGAGAAGTGTTTTAGAAGTGTCCCCTGAGAAGTGCCATTGATGCTAATTCCCGAGGGATTTGAAGGACTCGCGAAAAGAGCACTTTAGGAACTGGGGACCGCATGTGCAAAGGCCCTGAGGCAGCGACCTGCAGACCAGAGACCAGTGGGCTGTGGCTGCAGCTTGGTCAGCTGTGCGGGTGGGGGATGGGGAGGGAGATGAGATGGCGAGTTAGGCAGGGACTCAACCAGGCGGGGCCCTGTAGTTTGGATTTTAAGCACAATGGGAACCACTGGCGGGTTTTAAGTTTGGAAGCGACAGGATTGCTGTTTCTGCTGCGTGGGAGTCGCAGTGGGGACAGGTGTGGGTGCAGAGGGATCCAGCAGGAGGCACTCTATACAGTAACACCTCCCCTGCCCCCTGCTCGTGCCCGGCGGCCCTCAAAGCACCCCTGCGATGTCTGGGGCAGGAGAACTCGGCCGGTTTTACAGGAGAGGAAACTGAGGCATGTTCCACGCCTCTCCTGCCCTCTAGCTTCCTAAGTGACTCCTCTAGGGGAGGGTGCATGCCCTCACTCTCACGAAGAGCGCTGGACCTCCTTCCTTAGACTCCGCGCTCCCGAGGGGAGGGTGGGCACCGGGTCTGTGGGGTCCCCGCTGCGTCCGCAGCCCCTGGTCAGGCGTGTGTGCAAATGAGTCTGGGCTGAGTAAAGGAAGGAATGACCGAGGCTTAGTGGCCGGAGAGAGAGCGAGCGAGTGCCGGCCGCGGCCACCAGGGGGCGCTGCGGGACCGCCGTGCGCCTGGCGGCCCCGGTTCCCGCACCCGGGCCTCTCCGGCCGCCCGCGGCACCCCGCCACGTCTGTATTGTGAGGTTCTGGATAAATCACACGTAAAAAATGAAAAGTTGACGGGCCGGGGCTGCACAATCCGTGTCCCTCTGTACGTTCACGTTGAACAAGCCAACCGTTTCCACACCTAAACATGCCCTGCAATCTACCTGTGTGAACTTAGTGGGGGAGGCTGAAAATAGGAATTAGTCCTGTGGGCAGAAGGCAGGTTTGGGTAACGGGAAATGATTATGAGTCTTTGGCTCTGGGTGTCGGGACCGGGCTTCCACAGCGGCCCCTGAGTCTGACTGTGGGACTCTGGTGAACTCAGGGCCCAGCCCCATCCGGCCACCCTTTGTCCCCCAGGGATGGACCGAAGCAAGATCAAAACTTTGGATGCCCAGCAGATACAAAGTGTCAGACCAGAGGGGCGCCTGGGTGGCTGAGCTGGTTAAGCCTCTGGCTCTTGGTTTCAGCTCAGGTCATGATCTCAGGGTTTGTGGGGCTGCATGGGGCTCTGGGCTGACAGGCAGAACCTGTTTGGGATTCTTTCTGTCTCCCTCTCTCTGCCCCTGTTCTGCACACATGCTCTCTCTCTGTCTCTCTCTCAAAACAAATAAACTTAAAAAAATTAAAAACTGGGGGCTCTTGGGTTAAGCGTCCGACTCCGGCTCGGGTCACGATCTCACAGTCCGTGGGTTCGAGCCCGGCGTCGGGCTCTGGGCTGACAGCTCGGAGCCTGGAGCCTGCTTCGGATTCTGGGTCTCCCTCTCTCTCTGCCCCTCCCCCTGCTCTCCCTGTCTCTCTCAAAAATAAGTAAACATTAAAAAAATAAAATAACCAAAATAAAATGTCAGACCAGAGCTGGGCTCTGCCTGTTGCTAACGGTGGGTGAGCGTTCAGAGGGTGCCGTGTGTTACTTTAAACCCTCAGCGTGAGCTCCCTTCATTTTCCTCACGATCCAGGTGGGTGCCCCGCTCATCATCACTCTGCTTTTACCGACGAGGAAACTGAGCCCAGAGAGGTGAAGTCAATGTCCAAGGTCTTACGGCTGGGAATCCTCAGAGAGCCCAGATTGGAACCCCGGGCAGCTGGATCCAAGGCCTACGTGCTCGGCCGCTGCCCTGCACGCCTCCTTGTCGACCGGTTGACCAGGACTCATATCGGTGCCTGTAGCCAGAGACCGCTCTCTCGTATCCCTCCTGGAATCCCACTGGGGAACCGGCTTCGTTTCCGACCCAAGGGACACACAGGTCCTGGTTCTGGAGACTCTGAGAAGCCGGGGGGCGGGGCGGATGGCAAGGCGCACTCCCCACAGAGACAACCCCAAGTCGGTCTAGAAGGAGGCTCTGTATGCCGCGGACGTGCCCGAGCCTCCGTGGAAGGGCTCCCCGGGGGGGAACATCCAGGCTCCTTCCAAAAGAAATTGAAGATGGAAGGGAAAGATGGGGAGTAAGAGTTAACATTTCTAGAAACAGTGCGTGGTCTGCAACCCCCACAACAAAACTTGAACGAGAGGGCAGCAGATGGGGGGTGGGGAAGCAGCCGGGACTTTTGAAAAAAAAAATTTTTTTTTTTTTAAGCGTTTATTTATTTTTGAGAGACAGCATGAGCGGGAAAGGTCAGAGAGAGAGAGAGAGAGAGAGAGAGAGGGAGACCCAGAATCTGAAGCAGGCTCCAGGGTCTGAGCTGTCAGCCCAGAGACCGACGCGGGGCTTGAACTCACGGACCGTGAGATCGTGACCCGAGCCGAAGTCGGACGCTCAACCGACTGAGCCACCCAGGCACCCCAGGACTTTTGAATAAGGTCCACCGTTTCGTTTTCGGCTGGGGTCCCACGTCGCAGACCTCCCTCCCTGTGGTTCAGGAGCTAGCTCCAGAAGGTTCCGGGCCTGGTGTTTCTCCCAGAGGGTGAAGGCCAAGTGGCAATATCTTGGAGTCTGGAGTCACGGACGCGTCCAGATTTCACGGCACCTTGGCCACAAAGCCACAAAGCCTTAGGCACGGCTGACCTGACAAGATCCAGTCTGAGAAAGGCGGGGCCTTTGCGAGGGAGCCGTTTGAATTCGGCTCTAAGGAACAGATGTCCGAACAACGCTGGCCAGGAGGCACATTTCTGCAAACTAGGTCTCATTTACCTCCTCAATTTCCATCACGGAGTAGGACTTCCTCTCCCCTGGGAAAACATTCCGGCAGATGGGTTCGAACCACGTTGCTGTGGAAGGCACAAAAGTGGCGGCCGGGCCCACGGCAGTTTTCCAGAGCTCTGGAACATTCTTCTGGTCTCTGGGATCTTCTGTCTGTTTCCATGACCCACCCCGTCTGCTTGTCCCCGGGCTGCAGGATGTCTCCCGTTTTGGGGGACGGAGGCTCTCTGAGGAGACACTCACGTGTCTGGGCCTGCTTCGTGGTACGTTCGGCTCTGTGGTCTCAGGCGGTGGCCACGGCAGCCGTCTGACGGAGGGACACGATCTCTTCCATGAGCTCAGCCTTGGGGATCAGGCAGGCGGCAGGGTTTGGAGCTGTTTGCCGCACAGGCCTGATTCACCGTGTCCCTCGGGCAAGTCGCCGGGACCCCTCTGTGTCCCTGCCAACAGGAATTAGAACTCCTGCCCCCGTTCATTTCGCAGCTCCTCACGAGGGCTGTAAAGAAGGAGCTTCTACGCACTTCGGGCTGCAAATAGCGTAAGACTTTGACATCTGTTCGCGAAGCAGTCTGGGAACCGACCCTAGCACCCAGAATGCAGTTCACCTTAACGAGCGCCAGGTCTCGCTGGGCTGAGCTGTAATACCGGGCGCCACCAGGAGGTGTCACTGTCAAACACGCCCTGGGCATACTCACACCGCTGTGTCTTTGGGGGGCTTTGTGTGTAAACCCGACTTCTTTAGATGATGGAGGTCAGTGCGGGTGAGTTCAAATGCCCACAGAACCACGCAGCAGTGGATGCTTGGCCTCCCTCAAAGCAACATTTTGACAACACTTAAAAAATTTTTTTTAATTTTATTTATTTTTGAGACAGAGAGAGACAGAGCATGAACGGGGGAGGGTCAGAGAGAGAGGGAGACACAGAATCCCAAGCAGGCTCCAGGCTCCGAGCGGTCAGCACAGAGCCCCACGCGGGGCTTGAACCCACAGACCGCAAGATCATGACCTGAGCCGAAGTCGGACGTTCAACCAATGGAGCCACCCAGGCACCCCCCCAAAATTTTTTTTCAAGTTTATTTACTTATTTATGTTCAAGAGAGGGAGCAAGCAGGGGAGGGGCAGAGAGAGAGGGGAGAGAGAGAATCCCAAGCGGGCTCTGCACCATCGGCCCAGAGCCCGATGCGGGGCTCGGACTCCTGAACCATGAGAGATCATGACCCGAGCCAAGACCGAGAGCTGGACGCTTATCCGACTGAGTCGCCAGGCTCCCCTAACACTTCTGAAGTGATACAGGGGACACCATTTGGAAGACGGATGACGTTTCACGAAAGCAAGACGGCTGAGGTGTCAGATCCGAGCTCCAAGAGAGCGGTATTTCGCGGGCTGCGCTCTGGGCGAGTGACGCCCCTCCCTCCACCCGCGGGCCCAGGCTGCCTTCCTGTCACCTGAAAACCTGGCTTTGCCTTCAGTCGCGCTCGCGGCCGCCGCCTTGTTAGGCTGGATGCAGGCTATTGTGGCCAAGTCGTCTAATTTTTGGTTTAATTTTCAAAAGGAGATGGCTTTGAAGAAGGTGAAATTTCCCGATTTTTAATTACTGGCAACGAATCCCAATTAAATAAAGTACTACGTGGGCCAAACGAAACACAACTTGGACAAGACTCAGTCTGTCGGTTTCTGAGCAGTACTTGCCTTTGTGTGTTAGTTGTATAATTTAGGCATGCGTGTCTGTGGCTATAAACCCCTTTCTGGAGGCGTGTAGGTGGGTGCCTTCCATCAGCTGAAGTCATGGGATGCGTTTATCTTCTGCACAAACCGGGTAAAATAGATCATACTCTGGTGTTTGTAAGTGGTAACAGCTGAGACACTGGTTTTTGGAGTCAGAACCGGGTACGAATCCCGGCTCCGCGAGTTGCTAGCTGTGTGACCTTGGGCAAGTCACTTGACCTCTCTGAACCTCAACATCCTCATCTGTAAAAACGGGGGCCATAAAAATCCCAGTGTCGTAGCCCCGAGTCGCGTGTCCACCACAGATTTCTAACTGTCACCTTCCGGGCACACGGAGAAGGCTGCTTTGCTGGCAGCCTCGTGGTTGGATGGGGTCGTGAGATTCTCTCGAGAGCGGACGGTTATCTGTAACACTCTGTGGACTGTGGCATTTAACTGTTGCTGTGACAACCTTCAGAACTCCTTTTCCCTCTGCCCCGACGGCGGGCGGCGTCTGAGATGCTGACGCTTCCATCAGCGTGGGTCCCAGGATGAGGACTTCCCCAGGACACAGCCCCCGAGCTGACTTGTGTAGAATGAGCACAAAATAAACTTCGGTTGTCGGAAGCTGCGAAGATCCGGGGGACTGTTAACCGCGGCGTCCATAACCTAGACCATCTCGACTGTCACGACCCGCCTCCGGGAATGTCGTGGGGGGTTCAACGAAATGATGGATCGGAGGGACTTAACACAGCACCTGGCACACAGTGACCAGGCGGGAACTGGTAGAGTTTTCTCTCTTAAGTCAACAAATATTTGTCGAGTGCTCACGTCTTGCCGGGTCCTGTTCGAGGCACGGGGGACAGAGTAGCGAGCAAAGCAGACCCAGATTCCTGACCCCCTGGGGTCCCGTGCTACTGACGTGGCGTTGTCTCCTCCCTCGGCTGGGTGCGCGAGGAAAATGGGGCCATTCGCTTTGTTCTGGGCCCACGGGGGGATGGAAAGCAGGTCTGGAGATACCATTGGTGGCAGGCAGACAGGGACTGGGGGAGCCCCTCCCTCCGAAGGAGGCAGCAGGCAGATTGTGACCGTTTCAGGCCAGGTCACCCTGGGCGGCCCGCGGTGACGTCAGTAACGGCGCCAGGCCTTGGGCAGAGGCCAGTATTGACTTTGCCTGGGGAGCACATCTGCACCTAAATCAGAGACTGCGCTGAAAAGGGGGGATCTCGGGCATTTCTGAAAGGCCACCACCGTTTTCCAAATGCCTTTTTGCGTGCGTAGTGCTTGCCTTATGTCTGAGAGTCCCTACAGATTCCTCCTAGGAGGAAGAATTCCCTGCATTTTACAGATGAGGAAGTTGAGGCTCAGAGAGGTTGAGTGAGCCGCTCCAAGCTGCACAGCAAGGTAGCGCGGGAGCCGGGATTCCGACGCAGCTCTTCTCCCCCAAATCCTGTGTGCGTCCCCTGTGCTGATCTCTCGTGACGCGCTTGGGAACCAGACGAAGAAACACACAGCACCGTCCCGGGCTTCCTACCCTTCTCAAGGCGACTTCCGGCCAAGGCAAGCTTTGTGCTTTCTGGGTCTGATTGTCTTCACCCTGTTGGCTGAGAACCTACTGTGTGCCCAGCCCCGCTAAACACCCTATCTGCGTCCCCTCGTCCCACGCTCACCACGGCCGTGACGGACACTATCCTTATCCCCATTGTACAGGAGAAGCCCTCGAGGCTCGTGGATGTGACCTGCGTAGCCAGGTGGCCAGCTGGTCTAGGGCAGTTCTGTGGCACTGATGCGACACAGGGCTCTGGAGGCAAAGAGCGGGGTCAGCGGGAGGCGGAGGGTCATCGAGCTTCAGGTGCGTGTCCCCTGGGGGCCCATTGGCAGGGACCTGCCGTGGCTTGTTGTCTCTGGCCATGACCCCAGGGCAGTGCAAGTTCTAGGGCAACTCCAGGTCGTGTCCCAGGGGGAAGGGATGGCCTTGGACCAGACCAGGGGGTGCAAGCTAGTGGCCCACAGACATGTTGACTTTGGCTTACACCGTGTGCAGGGGGGAGACAAAAACTAAACTAGCAGCCAAAATTTCGAACTCGAGGGAGTTCGTACAAAACCTACTTTTCAGCTACTTTTGCAAAATCAGAAGATCTGGGCACCCGGGGGCCTCACGCCTGCCTGTCCGCGGTGCCCTGGGCGACTGCTGCTTTGAGAAAGGACGAATATTCTGTGTCACTGCCGGGCCGCCCTCGCTGCAGAGATGCTGCCACGCCCTGGTGGCATTGGAGGCTGTGACCCTGCACCGAGCCTGACCTCTTGGGAACAGACTTCTAGAAGCTGGCGGAGGGCTGTCCTGGCCACGGCAAACACATCAGCAGTGTGTGGACCACCCCGGACTGTCCCACGGCCCAGCAGCCCCTCGTTTCCTCCCTGCTGCCGCTCGAACGTTACCCCTCGAGTCCCAGCGCTGTATGTGGAGGAGCACGGAGAGGGGGAGACGGAAATCGTGACGGTGACGACTGTGTCCCCCCTCCCGCCGAAGCCTGGGGTGGGGGGGGGCGAGGACCTGACCCGCAGACCCTGAGAACGTGTGACCTCACATGGCAAAGTGGCTTCGCAGACACGGCTCAGGGAAGGATCATGAAGCAAGTAGCTCAACCCAGGTCATGCGGGTGGCCCTCTGTGGTCACGAGGGTCCTTCCAAGAGGGAGGCCGGAGGGTCCGAGTCTGAGACGGAGGCCCGAGAGGACGGAAGCAGAGGATGCTGGGACGCACGGGAGCCAAGGGGTGTGGGCATCTCGAGAAACTGCGACAAGGACCAGACTCCGCCCCCCCAGAGCCTCCCGAAGGAGCGCAGTCCTGCCGACGTCCTGATTTTGACGTCTGGCCTCCGGAACCGTAAGAGAACAAAGGGCGGCCGCTCGAAGCCGCTGACCGTGTGCTCGCTGGCTGCGGCAGCGACGGGAAACGAACACGGTGACGCGGGGCCGTGTGGCTCCGACGGGTCCCCGCCCTGGCCTAGCGTATGTGCCTCTCTCCGCGAAGTCGTTCGGTCCCGGCAACGCGATGAGAAAGTGAGGCTCAGAGAGGGCGAGCCACTGGCCCCGGGTCACACAGCCCGTGGGGCTTCAGGTCTGCTTTTCCTGCTGTGCTGGGCATTTTTCAGTCGTCCTCCAGTCCCACCCCGTCCCTCTCCACTTTGCCCTTGTCCTGGAGGGTGACCGGGTGGCGGCCCCTCCTTGGGCTACCGGCCGGGTTCAGCCCATGGGCGGCACTGGTGGAGGTGGGAGGCGGTGGGAGGAGGAGGGCCCTGCAGCCTCCAGGGCCCTCCCGGCTCCCACTGCCCCTGCCCGGCCCTGCCCGCCTCTCTGCCAATAGTTCCCTTGATTAAAACCTCTCCAACCACTGGTCCCGGATTCCACGTCTGGCTCCATGTTCGGGGGCCACCGCGGCCGGTCCACACGCCGCCCCGTGGAGTGGGTTTAAGAGCCCATTTTACAGCAGAGCCAGAAAAAGGCCCAGAGAGGTTGAGTTGCTCCCCCAAGCTGACCAGCTGGCTAGTGATACGGCCAGGATCTGAGCCCAGGCCGCCCTCTGCCCTGCACCCCGTCTCCCTAGCTGCGGCTGTGACTGGGCATGTCCCCTCCCGGCCAGCCCTGGGTTTCCTCCCCTGTAAAATAAAGAGGAAGTGTAGTAACTGCCCCAAAGGATGGATGGGAAGATTTTTCTCCTTCTCAGCTGCAGATACAGGGTCTGGTTTTGTATTTACCGCCCCCCCCCCTTTCCTCCACCCATCTAGAAAGTATGGATTGTGTTTCATTAGTTTCGAGGCTGCCCCTCGATGTTGAAGCTAAGTAGCTATTTTCTTCCCAGAGGTGACCCCTGGTGTCCTCACGTTCTCCGGCGGCCCATCAACGCTTCCCTCTGGGAACCGGCAGCTCTCGGCCTTTGGGCCGTCCTGGGCCTTGTCACGCGCTCAGTGTCATTCGTGGCCTCGGCCCAGTAGACGCCCGCAGCACCCCACCCTCGCCTGTGAAAACCAAAAGAGCCACTACCACACCGAGCCGGGTGTCCCCTGGGGGCAAAATCACCCCTGCTCGGGAACCATCGGTTTGAGTCTGAGTTTTGACTGTTTTTGAGTTTCGACTGTTTGACTGAGTTTTGACTGTGTTTGGAGCGAGGAGGCTTTTCAAGATGTGACTCAACTTGGCCCGTCTCGCCCCAAAGTGTCCCCAGAAATGTCCATCGCGTGAGCCCCACTTGTGGTTGGTTGCCCCTCGAGTCTCCGAAAGCCCTTTCCGTCGGTGTCTGCTGTCTCTTTCTCTGCCCGTTCCAGAGCCCCTGGAACCCCTCCCGGAACCCCGTTCCCCGGGAACTCTGGCAAATGTTTCTTCTGTTCTTGAGGCCCCAGAGGAACGGCAAGGGGGGATTTCCTCCAGACGCCCTTCCCTCGACCTCCCTGCCCCTGGAGGGAATTAATTTCCGGGGGGGGGGGAATCACTGCCTGTCTCCTCTGTGCTAACCACACACCGTTTTTGCAAGACTGGAGTTAGCGGGTGTCACTGGGTGTGGGGGGGGGTGGAGGCCCCCTGATTGGGGGGAGGGGGGCGGCGGGAGGGGGCTCGGGGGACGGCTGCCGCCCTGGAGTCCTGCCTCCCTGCCACGTCCTGCCACCCTGCGAGCTTCGAGCTTTGTCATTGAAGAGGCAGGACGCATACGGGGCCCCAAGATATCCATCTGTCTCCCTCATTTGCAAGCCCTGAATGAAATCCTTCAGCATTTCCCGACAGGGCAGAATGCGGCAACTCCCAAGAGCTATTTATGGGCCATTTTTTTCAGCATTACTTGCATATTATAATTAAGAGATAATGTCAGTGGAATAGAACATTGTCACCGGGTAATGGTCTCCCGCTGCTTCCGAAATGTCAAGGCAAAGTCACAGCATTTATCAAAAATAAATGTTGGCGGGAAGACGCGACGTTTGTTTTCACAGCAGGGACATTAATCCCGGGACAACGATATGGCAATGTCTTGATTTCTCTTTTCCGGAGTGATGGATGCCAGGGGACGGTCCCGGCTGATGGATGTAGGGTCTTGCCGGTGGGGGGGGGGGGAGGCTGGCTGGGGACAGAGGTGCCGGCTGCCTGGCCGGGTGCAGCTGGCGGGAGGGTGCTGGCTGGCTGTCCCCAGCCGCTGCTCAGAATCCGCAAACTCACGGGGCGCGGACCTGGCTCCCGATTGGGCAGGGGCGTCTCCTGCTGCTGGCGGCGGCCTGCTCATTGGGTAGGCAGAGGACGGACATTTGGCGGGGATCCTCCTTCCTGCCACCACGCCGGTCCCTGGGGAGTGGGCTCGATGACGCAGAGGCCTACCCCGGGGCGGCCTCCGTCTCCCCATCGCTGCCCACGAGGGGGCCCGGCGCGGCAAGGGGCAGCCAAGGCAGCCGGCCACCGGCCGCCGCTGGCGATCGGGGACCCGCCCCGCCACACTTTGCCACGGGGACCTCTAACTGAAGTCGGCCTCCACGGCTGCCCCGAGGGATCTTTCCCAAGTGCACGGCCGATCCTGCAGCATGAGGCTGAACTCCCCGTGGGCCCACGGGACAGTCTCGCCCCCCTGAGGATGTCAGCACAGCCTCCCCAACGTCCTTGCCTACCGTCTGAGCAGCCCGGCTCTGTCCCCCCACGGGCCCAGGCCTTCACCCTTTCCTTCCGCCTGGGACTCCCCTGCCCGCTCCTGCCTACACACAACCCCTAGCCTGGCTGTCTCTCACTTCTCCAGGCCTCCGTTTCATCGCCTCCTCCTCCAGGAAGCCTTCCCTGACTTCCCAACCTGGGACATGTGCTTTCCCTGCGGTCTCTAGGCTTCAGCCCTTCCCCGGATCATACCAACATGAGTACTTGGGTCTGAGTCTGTCTCCCCCCCCTTCTCAACTGCAGGTGCCGTGAAGGCAGCTCTGTTCCTGGATACAGAGTTTAGGTGTTTAACGATAGGTATGTGCTGGAACAGTTGGATGGTTGGAGGCCTTTCATGTGAGTCCGTATGAGTTACCTACTGGCAGAATAACGCCGCGTAACAAGTGGCCCCGAATATCAGTGACCTCAACCAGGAAGCATGTATTCGAGCCATGAGTCTGCGGGCCGGCAGTTGAGGCTGGGCGAGGGTGGAGGTCTCCTGTCTCAACTGGGCATATGCACGTGCCCGGGGTGGCCGGCCGGTGGCTGCTGGAGGGGCTCTGTGTCCCCTGGTCTCTCCTCCAGCCAGCTTGCCCGGGGCGAGAGCCTCGGTGACAGCAGAGGGGTGGGAGGGCAGGCAGGAACGCACCCCTACTCTCATTGGCTGGAACCAGCCTCGAGGCCCGTGAAGGGCACGGAGACGGGTCGGGGTGTGGAACTGGGACCTTCAGGGCAATCTGGCACAGACTGAGTCAAGTTCTTACGACATCCAGCCGGCTGCACACCTCTCACGGTGCGCGAACGGTCTCGCGGCGTTGGGTATGTTCGCATCATTGTCACACGAGTCTCCGGAACTCTCAGCTGTCAAACCCACCTTCTGTCCCGGAGAAACACTGACTCCCCGGTCCCCTCCCCGCCCCCTGGTGCCCACCATCTACTTTCTGTCTCTATGAACGTGGCTCCTCTGGGCACCTCGTGTAAGTGCGGTCAGGCCGTATCCGTCCTTCGGCGGCTGGCTTCGTTCACTCAGCATCGTGTCCTCCAGGCTCGTCCATGGGGAAGCAGGGGTCAGAAACAGGTCTCCTTTTCTTCTCTTCTCTTCTCTTCTCTTCTCTTCTCTTCTCTTCTCTTCTCCTTTCCTTTCCTTTTTCTTTTCTTTTCCTTTCCTTTCTCTTTTCCTTTCCTTTCCTTTCCTTTCCTTTCCTTTCCTTTCCTTTCCTTTCCTTTCCTTTTTCTTTTCTTTTCCTTTCCTTTCCTTTCCTTTCCTTTTTCTTTTCTTTTCCTTTCCTTTCTCTTTTCTTTTCTTTTCCTTTCCTTTCCTTTTTCTTTTCTTTTCCCTTCCTTTCCTTTCCTTTCCTTTCCTTTTTCTTTTCCTTTCCTTTCTCTTTTCCTTTCCTTTCCTTTCCTTTCCTTTCCTTTCCTTTCCTTTTCTTTCCTTTTTTTTTCAACAGGTCTCCTTTTTCAAGGCTGAATAATACCCCATCGTGTGGCTAGACCACATTTTGCTTATCCATTCGTCCGCAGCTGGGCACTTGGACGGCTCCCGTGTTTTAGCTACCGCGAATCGCGCTGCCACGAACATAAAGCGTACAGATACCTCTTCAAGATCCTGCCCCGACCCTTCCGGGTATACGCCCAGAAGCAGGACTGCCGGACAAGAGGTAGTATGTTGTCGCCTGGCGGGGAAAGCCTCTGAGGCAAGAACAGTGATCACACGTTTGACAGGCGTCAACTGGGCACGCTCCAGGGTCCCGGGGCCTGGTTTGGATCTCAGCTCTGCTGATTCTTAGTTGTGTTTTTGCACATGAGTTGCCTGCGCTGAGCCTCAGGGTTCTCCTCTGTGAAATGGGGCTAAGAATAGTATCGATCCATGAAGGGAGAAGGGAGAATGAGAGCAGTGCCTGGCACAGAGCCCACGCTCAGCAGATAAAACCCACGTGTTGTTTTAGGCAAAGTTCTTGTCTGAAGATCATGCCTGTGACACCTCTCCCCCCTCTCCCCCGACCCCGGGGCGGGGTGGGGGGTGGGGAGGGGGAATGTGTTGTAGCTGACCTGCCTTTAAGCTCTATAGGAACACACCCTGAGTTTTTCTGCCCCGGGGAAGCCCGAGGGACGGGCTGGGTTGGAGTTTGGTGGCCGGGCTGCGGGAAGGGTGAGGGCTGGTGACAGTGTGGCCGTGGGCAGGGCAGGAGGGAGGTTTCCTGCCTTCACAGATGTTCAGCTTCCTGATTCAGAGGCCTCCCCAGCCAGGCCTCCTCCTCCCCTGTGCAGATTGCAATTTCGGCCCGGCAGGAAGAGAGAAATGAGCTTGCATAATAGAGGAACATTTGGTTCTTTCGGCTGGGCCTGGAGAGGGGGAAGGTTTTTGTGCTGAGCGCGGGGGCAGACTGGAGAGGTTTCCTGCGTGCTGGGCGGCCGTGGGGGAGGCCGGGCCACCAGGAGGGAGGGCTGTGCTGAGGGCCAGATGGACGTGGGGGGGTGTGGGGAGGCTTCCTCGGGGAAGAGCAGACAGGGAGGGGGCCGGGGGCTCTGCGACTTTGCTGTTTTCAAGAGATAGGAGAGAGCGCTCTGGGGAAACCACACGGGGCAGCACTGTGGCCTCGGGGACCCTCGGACAAGCACGCAGCCGTGGTAGGCTGTCCCTCTGTCCTGGGGCCCTTCGGGACACTTCCTCCTCAGCCCAGAGAGACCTGTGACTTCAGCACACAGCCGAACCTGAACTTCCTGATCCAGGGGGATGGGTTTGAGCCGCCACGGTGGGGCCCCCCCAGGATCCCCAGGCCGGTCGAGAACGAGAGACACAACTGAGCACAGACTGGCCGAGGTCAGGAGGCAGGTCCCCAGATGTGACACCCCCACCCGCAATTGGCTCTGTTGTTTATCAGGGGCCTGAGCTGGGACAATCCCCGAGTAGGGGGAGCGGATTCCAGGCCAGGGTATGGGGTACAGGATCGGGACGAACTCTCGGAGGGATCTTGTAATTCTCGACACGTCGTTCACGTCCCTGACCTGGGTTTGTCCTCACGACGGTGCGGGGAGCTCAGTCTTTGCACAAGTATTTGCTGAGCATCTACTCTGTCCCAGGCCTGTTCCAGGTGCTGGAGCTTCCGCAGTGAGCACAGCAGATAAAGGGCCGTGCACCCCGGGAGGTTCCGTTCTAGGGGAAAAGGCAGGTGCGCAGCAAGGAAACACGTCGCGCCCGCGTGGAGGGCGCACGGCTGGCCTCCGCTCTTCTCCCTTCCCCACGAGAGCGTAAGTCCCCTGCTCTGACCTGCTTTGGCCGAATGAATGAAGTGTCACTGATGCTGTGCCTGGCCCTCAAGGGACCTTGTCCTTTTCTGCACCTTTGCCATCGTGTGGGACAAACACTGATCCACGGGGGTTGAGAGACAGGTGGGCCAGCCAAGCCGGGCCTGGATCAGCCCCGGGCAGGGGTGTAACTGATAACGCGTGATGGTTTATTTTACAATTGTATTTTAAAGTAATCTCTACCCCCCACGTGGGGCTCGAACCCCAAGACAAGAGCCACACGCTCTACCAACTGAGCCAGCCAGGTGCCCCGCGTGATTGTTGTTTGAAGCCACTGAGTTGAGGGGCCGCTTGTTACGCAGCCGACTGGTGACGATGGCTGGCTGCCGAAACCTGCTATTGCTAAGTGCTGTTATTAACCTCATTCTGTAGACGAGGACGCTGAGGCCCAGAGTGGGGAGAAGAGCCTCTCAACATTATAGTTCACGTGTCCAAGCCCGGACAAGAACCCGGCTGCCTTGACTCCAGCTGGCTTACTCATTCCTTCAGCACGTTTTTATTGAGCACCTACTATGAGTGTATAATTGTTTTGGGAGCTGGAGATACCACAGTGAAAAGGACATCCCTTCTGCAAGCAACGTTGGTTTAGAAGAACTTCTCCTGGGGCGCCTGGGTGGCCAGTCGGGTGAGCGTCCGACTCTTGATTTCGGCTCAGGTCATGATCTCACGGGTCATGAGTTCAAGCCCCGCACTGGGCTCTGCGCTGACAGTGTGGAGCCTGCTTGGGATTCTCTCTCTCCCTCTCGCTCTCTGCCCCTGCCCCGCTTGAGCTGTTTCTCTCTCTCTCTCTCTCAAAATAGATAAACATTTTGAAAAAAAAGACTACTCTTGTCTTAGGGTTTCGACAGAAGTAGAGACTTGATAAGCCCCATCACGTGGTACGTATACCCACCCGGAACCTCTCACGGCCGGGCCGGGGTGCGGGGCTCCAACTGGCCAGGCCGGATCATGGGTTCACCCTCTGTTGCTGGGGGAAGGGATGGCCTGACCTGAACCATATGGCCTGAGAGCCCAGGAGGGGGGTTTTTTCCCAAAGAAAAAGTGGGTGCTGTTCACCCTTAAGGAGAGGAAGGAGATGCTGGGCAGAGAAGAAAGCAATGCTCACGCCAGACATCTGGGGTCCCGATCAAGACCCCCCCCCAGCGGGTCTGTGGTCCTCAGAGAAGACCGCCCCCCCCCCACCCCCGGGGCCACAGCTGCTCCAGGCCTCCCCCTGCCTCTGACGTCCTCACGGGAGCTCTGCCCGGCTCTCGGAAGATCAGATGTGATTTATTCCTGGCATCTGTACCGCCACTCGCTGTGAGGTGCTTTGCAGTGGAACAATAAGTTACAGGGCCATTTATCTTGTTGGCGGCTTCTGATAAAATGCACAGCCCGAGCAGGCAGGGCCTTTAACGAACACGATCAGGGCTGTTCATTTAGAAACCAGGAGACCTTGAAATTGGCTTTAATTGAAGGGGTTAGCAGAGAGGGGTGTGGCTGGCTTTGTTCAGGCTGGAGCCACCTCGTCTCCAGAAAGGTCGCAAGCGATGGGCAGACCAGGCTGTGAGTCCTGGCCGTGCCTCCACGTTTGACTCTGGGCAGGCTGCGTGGCCGCTCCCAGACTCGGTTTCCACATCTGTGAAATGGGCACGTACTGGTCGGCACCAGCTCAGTTACGTTGTAGTAACAAGCGCCCCCCCCCACCCCCCACCCCTTCAACTCTCGTGGCTTTTGACACAGCCACAACCCAGTTCTCCTTGCTGCTGCGTGTGTTCCGGGGGTCGGCTGTGGGCTCCGCGTTTCCTCACCCGGGGGGGGCCAGGCTGACGGAGCAAGCATCCCGTCTACGACGTGCAGCGTTCCTGGGCACGGGGCGAATTGCGCCCCGGTTCTTACAGTGCCTTCTCGGGACCAACTGAACTCACTTCCACTCCTGTCTCCTTGGTCCGGGCCAGTCGCGTGGCCTCGCCTCGCTTCTGGGGGCGGGGCTGGGAGGACAGAAAAATCCTACTGTGTGACTATAGGCAGGGAAGCCAGAGGCGTTATTGTTTATCAGGGAGAGCGATTCTGCGGGGCCATCGTAGAAGTCAGGACGTTTTCTCTCCTTCCTGGAGACGCTGATTTCTGCCTCTAGTCCCCCCTCCCCCGCTCGGCCCCCTCGCCCCTTCTGCTACAGACTTCAGTGAACAGCAGTCGCCCTGCCTACTGCTAAATTTTAAAGCGGGTCAGGCTCACAGGCAAAGGGCCCCTGGGGTGGCCACTCTCCAGGGACCCAACTCTGGCCCAGAGCGGGCTGGGACCAGGCATTGACTTCTGACCGTACCCGCAGAATCTGGAGCGGTGCCTGGTGCACGATGGGCGCTCAGTAATTACTGGCTGCAATTACGAAGCGATCACGTGCCCTGGAGAAGGTCAGAGGCAGGATCCTCAGTGCTCGGCGCTGCTGTCCCCACGGGTCACTGCCATTTACTGGGGATTCGCCGTGTGCCAGGCCTCCTGAGCCGTCTGCCCTGCGTGCGTTAACCCCTTACCCCTCTACCCACACCCCACTCCACCGTGGAGCAAGGGGGGCAGGGAGGGGTGCCCCCGGCTCAGCGGCTATGGCCCCGTGGAAGTTTTCTCACAGAGGGACAGGTGGCGTCCTGAGCTGCTTCTGGAGGGGGGAGCGAGAGCGGGAGAGAGATTTCCACACGCTGGGGGCTGGGGTGGGCAGGAGGGAGGCAGTCCTTGTGACCTCATTCCGCGGGGCTGCCCCAGGGAGGCGACAGGATCTAGAGGTTGCATCATGCACCGGGGAGGGGGTGCCCTAAGCAAAGCGGTCCCAGTGTAGACAGGCCCCTTCCTCCCGCGCAACAAGAGTTCCACACCAGATGGGGCCGCATGGTCCTGGATCCCAAGCGTCTCAGGGTCCTCGGTGGGGTGCAGCGGCGGAGGGACCTCTCAGCCGTTCGGTGTCTGATGTCACCCAGCGTGGAGGAGCCCGAGTCTTGCAGCGGAGACGGAGTTTTCTATCATCTTGGAAGAATGAGGGCTTGGAATGGGCAGTATGTTGATTGGAAGGAAATAAAAGTCAGATGTCCCTGTTTCACTGAGTGATGAGATCTGCTCCGAGATGCCAAGTCACCGGCCCCTGGTCGCACAGCACGTCCATGATCACGGTGGGATTTGGAACGGAGCCTGAGGTTTGCACCCCTCCCCCGCACACCATTCGTGCACCTTCCGGCCCCGCTCGGGGTACAAGTACCGCTTGGGGCTTGGGTGTAGGGCAGCAGGGAGAAACCGGGGCGGGGGAGGATTCCGGGCGCCTGGTGGCCGTGACGTGTGACGTAGGTTTGCCGGGAGTTCTAGAAAGTTCAGCAGGCTGCCCCCCCCGGGAAGCCTCTCGGAGGCTCCACAAGTAACGGCTGTTTTCCGAACAAGTTGTCACCCCCTGTCATCTCCCCACCCCAGGCTGGGCGGGAAGAGGCTGTGAATTACCCAACGCTTTTAGGCCAGGCCGGTTAATTCACCTCTCTGAGCCTCGGTGTCCTCATCTCTGAAATGGACCCCACGACATGGTTGCAGGTACAGTTCAGTGAGAAGTCAGGTGGGGACTTAGCCCCGGGCCCTGGAGCAAACAGAAAAACTCGATGTGACGCTGGCATCTTCTCGCAACAGCGAATCTTCCTGTTCCACCCGACTCAGCGACTCTTCTCTCAGGGACACGCCAAAGTGACACTCGCGCGTGTGCCCCAGGCCACGCGTACAAGGAGGTGTGTGGCAGCCCTGTTCACCGTGGCAAAATCTGGAACCAACCGTTCCGCTCACTGGAAAGAAAATGGGTAAGCAACTCGTGGCTCGTTCACACACAGGAACATTACACAGCAGTGGAAATGAACACGCGTCGTCTCGCTCGAGGGCAGAGCGTGGGGCGGAGTTTCCAAACTTTGACGTATTATTTTTTCCCCGTTGTCCTTTTCCAGTAGCTTTAGTGAGACGTAATTCGCGTGTGATACAATTCACCCTTCTAGAGCGTAGAGTTCGATGGGTTTTACTCTCTTCACAGAGCCCTGCCATGACTCGTGGAACATTTTCAAAACCCTGAAAGGAAACCCCCAGAGCGCCTAGCCCTCTCGCACCGTTTTCCACCCGCACGGAGAGGCCACAGTCTGTTTAGGTGCTCGTCGGTCGATGGGCGTTTGGGTTGTTCCCGCTTTTTTTTTCTTTTTTCATGTTTTTCGAGAGAGAGAGGGAGACAGAGGAGGGGAGCTGGGGAGGGGCAGAGAGAGAGAGGGAGATAAGAGTCGGAAGCAGGCTCCAGGCTCTGAGCTGTCAGCACAGAGCCCGACGCGGGGCTCGAACCCACGAACCGCGAGATCATGACCTGAGCCGGAGTCGGACGCTGAACCAACTGAGCCACCCAGGCGCCCCTGGGGTTGTTTCCATTTTTTGGCTTTCGCGAATAGTGCTATACTGTGAATATTTGCATACAGAGTTTTGCGCGGACATATGCTTCCATTTCTCCTGGGACAAGTTCACTCTTGTTCCCTGGTGCGGGGGGCTGTCCTGCAGGATGTTCATCAGCACCCCTGGCTCTCACCCACCACGTGCCAGGAGCACATCGCCCCCCCCCCCCCCCACTGGTGACCATCAAAACCGTCTCCAGACATTGCCCAGTGTTCCCCCCGGGAGGTAAAATCGCCCGTGCTTGAGAATCACCGGGGCAGGATGAGAAAATCTGGTCACGGAAGGCTACAAAGGACACCACACCCTTGGTAGGAATTTGAACACAATCACAGCTCGGGTGCCGCGGTATTTAGGGCAATGGTTCGCAAAGTGTGGTCCCAAAGCAGCAGCATCCTCTGGGGGAACGTGTTAGAAATGCAGATTCCCGGGCCCTCCGGGGGGGTGGGGCCTGGAATCTGTTCCCACAGGCTTCCCAGTGTTTCTGAGCACACGCGTGTGAGAACCACGTTAGGCACACACACACACACACACACACCTGCATGTAGAAACGCAGGGGACTGATGAATACACATTCAGGATCGTGTTCCCGGCCCAGAGTGAGGACAATATAAATATGCAGTAAATCAAGGAATCGTGCTCCCTTCTGGGGGGTGGGGGGACGCACGTGTACCTCCATGAGTCGTGTTCTTGTTCCGGAATGGGGGGAGGACAGTCAGGAGTGTCCGTTACATTATGGAACAGGAAATTTAAAAGTACCAAAAAAAAAAAAAAAAAGTACAAAGAGAAAGACAGACACAAAGCTGTGAAATAAGACCAGGCACCCATCCATGGTGGGAGTGAGTCATGAGATTAGAATGGACCTGATCGTGTGCCCCTGACGCCCTGGAAGAACCAATGCTGGGCCCTACCGCCGCGTCCAAGTTCGTTTGCTGAAAGGGGGCGTGGGGGTCTCAAACAGCCCCCACGGGTAAGTCCTGGGTTCTGCTGCCTGGCCGGTCCCCGTGAGTTTTTCAGACCATCTCGGCTCTAGAAATCAGGAGTAGTTGCTACGGTTTATTAAGCAGCTACTGCGTGCCAAGTCGCTGTTAGCTTAAGCACACACAGTCACGCTGGAGTTCATGGTGTCCCGTTTTATAGATGGGGAAACCAAGTCTCAGAGATTCATTGACTTGCCTGGGTGTCCAACGGCTTTCGGAACTGGAGCCTCGGTGCAGGTCTGTCTTTTCCCTGGGTCTTCAGGGCCTGGGGCAGGGTCACTCTGAACACCCAGGCCAAGGTCTCACTCCAACAAAAGCCAAGTTCAAGATGTTTTGGTTTCTCTGTGAATGGCCCTAATCCTCTCCATTACAGGCCTGGCTGGCTGGGGCTGTTGTTTTCTTGAAGTCTCCAAAAGATGAGGTCACAAGGCCCAGAGAGGTGAATACATCACCCAAGATCCCCAGCAGAGGAAGGATGCACACCTACCTCACCTCCTCCAGGAAGCCTGCCATGCCTGCTGCATTGCCTCAACTCCTCCAGAACTTGGGGGCTCAGGGACACATCCCCAGAGCCCGTTTGTCTTCTAACACAACTCAGGTGGTGATCAGCCCCTCACAGGCAGAGCCCAAACCTTCCACTGTTTTTTATGTCTCTTCCCTTACCTCCCTGCTTCTCCCCCATCAACACAAGATGGGCACACACCAGACCTTCAGTGGGTCCGCTGGATGTGAGTGGGCAGAGTAGGCACAGCCCTGGGGCTCATGAGAAGGCCCCCCTGAGTATGTGCCCCTTTTCTTCCCCACTTCAAAGCGGTCTGGGGCCGAGACACCCAACTCTGCAGAGTCAGCTGAGACCAGGAGGCTCTAACTCCCCAAACAATGACTCGAATGGCGTCCGTGCCCAGAACCCTGCCTGGATGAATGATCCTGAGCCGCCTACAGCCTTTCTCATCTGTTGTCATCCCTGTTTTACAGGTGAGGAAACTGAGGCCCAGAGAGGGTGACAGACTGGTCCAAGGCCACACAGCTGCAGAAGAGCCCGGATGTGGGCGGAGAGACTCCAGTTAGGGCCATATTTATGGCTCCCATAGGAGAGGATGTGAACCCTGGCCACAAGGCCCTTTACGCTGTTTTTAGGTTTCGGTCATGCAGATTCTCCCAGGTTATGCAGCCTGGGCCGGCAGCTCTAATCCGGCCAAGGAATGTCACAGCGGCTCAGCAGGGCCAGGATGGGGAGGGGGGCTGGGCAGAGGAGGGAGTGGAGTCTTGGCCGCAGTAACAAATAGAAAGCAGATTGTGTTTCCCTTTGCTTCCAGGGAGGGGATGTGCCGGAACCCAATTACCCCCTTACAATGGATGCTCTATTGTCGGATGAGGCAAGGTCAGGGGCAGGCGGGGCGGGGCAGGGCCTGCCCGGGGCACAGTGTCCCTGGCACAGCCAGTTGGCTGGGCCCTGGCTGACCTGGCTTCCGCCCGCCAGCCCCACCTCCCCCCTCTCCCGGCTCACAAAGACCCAGCGTCTCTTTCCAAAGCTGAGTGCTCCCCTCCAAGTAACCCTGACGCTGTAGGTCCTCTCTAGGACCTTCCGTAGGAACCAAGGCTCCTTCATCGCGCCTCCCCCCCCCCCCCCCACCCTTCTCCATCTATCTTGTTAATGATCTGGAAATGTCGATCCATCAGGCAGCTTTGGCTCCCGCTTGAGATTCATTCATTTCTTCACCAGCTATTTGTTAAGCACCTACTATGTGTGGACACTACGGCCATGCTCATTTACCAACTATTTGCGGAGCGCCTACTATGTGCTAAATGCTAAGGCCATGTGCATTCACCTGCCAAGTGTCTGTGGAACACCTACCACGTGTCAGGCGTTCGGGATGCCGCGGTGAACAAGACAGACGTGGTCTCGGGCATCTTACAGTCCGCTGGGGGGCAGACACTCAACAACAGTTTGACTCGAGGGGCGTTTATTGCCCACCGACTGCATGCGGTGTTGCTAGGCTCTTGGAGGACAGGATTGGAAGTAAATGCATGAGGGTCAGTGCGGGTAGCAGGAGGATGAATCGACTTAGGACGGGAACCCTGCCTCCATCATGAACGAAGTTTGTAACTTTGAGAGACTGATTTTACCTCCAGGGTCTCAGTTTACTCGCCCGTGAAATGGGCGGTAACGAGACTTAGCAAAGGGGCCTGCGAAGTGTCATCCGTTTTCTGTGGGGGCAGCGGCTGCCTTTGATGGCTCAGTGTCTGTTCCTCCTTCTGGCAGTGGCCTCCTGATCTCCTTGGGGGAGAAAAGTTCTCTTCCTTCCTCTCAGCACCTGCAGACCAGGTGGGGCTGACTCCTCCCACCCCACTCCTGGGAGAGCACGTGACTAAGCCTGGCCAATGAGATCCTTTCAGCCCCTGGCCCCAGTCGCTGGTTAGAGGGGAGGTCAGTGATCCAGGAAGGGTGCAATGAGACTCAGTTTGGGAACTATCGAGGACACCACATCTTTCCGCTGAGGCTGGCACGCGGGGGAGACGCGGGCCCCTGGTGCCACCTGCCTCATGAGGGGAGGGCCTCCCTGAGAAGGAAACCAACCCAGAAGAAACAGAGGCAATGAGTCCTGATGGTGCCGTTTTGAGCCCCTGGATCCAGCTATGCCTGAAGGTGTGCAAATTCTGGACTTTTCAGTAACACGAGCCACTCAAAAGTCTTTGTTGCTTTAGTCACCTTGAACTGGGATTCTGTCACTCGAAACCAAGAGCCCTGACTCGTAAGTAGGCCTTTCCTCCCCCACTTATTTCATAGAACAGAAATCCCACTAATCCTGGCATACCTGAACACGGAAAATTAATTCCCTTGCTCCCTAAAAAGCTGATGAGAAATGGACAGCGAGAGAGGCCGCGCGAGCACTCCTTTCTTTTTGGCGTGTGAGGACATCCATCCTCCCGTGGCCCCCGACCTCGCCTCGCTGAGCCAGAGCAGAAATCGCTTAACCTTCTGGGCCTTGGCTTTGAAAGGTTTGTGATGGATGGCGCTCAGCCTCGCGGGCAGAAATGGAAAATTCTCGGCTGTCTGGTCTGTCCCTTCATGCTGCATTTCCCAGCCGGCCCAGGCCAGGAAAGCTGTCGGTGAGCGAAACCTGGTGAGATTCCGAGGCCGCCGACTTTTTCCGTAAAGGGCCAGATAGTGAACGTGTCAGGCGTCGTGGGCCGTAAAGGTCCCTGTTACACATTCTTCTTTGTTCTGTTTGTTTGTTTTCTTTTCTTACAGCCCTTTAAAAATGTAAGAAGTTTAAAAAAAATGCAAGAAATCATACGTAGGCTGCACAAAAACAGGCCACGGAGTGGATATGGCCCATGGTCATAGTTTGCCGACTCCTGGATTAGATTATAGTTATGGAAACCTATGGTCTCTTTTCTCCCTCCTTCCCTCCCTCCTTCCTTCTTTTCTTTTCTTTTCTTTTCTTTTCTTTTCTTTTCTTTTCTTTTCTTTTCTCCTTTTCTTTCCTTTCCTTTCCTTTCCTTTTCTCTTTTCCTTTCCTTTCCTTTCTTTTCTTTTCTTCTCTTTTCTTCCAACAAAACCTCCTTCCCCCAAAACCCAGGAAATATTCTGGAAATTCTAACACTTTGGTGTAAAAACTCAGATTTACAAGTAGCCCCTGTCTCCTTGGTCTGCCCCCTGTCTCCCTGGCACTTATCACAATTTGTAACTACACGGTTTATTTCTTTGATTATTTTGGGGTCCCCGCCTCCTTGTTCTGGATGGAACATAGGCTCCATGAAGAAGGAAAGCCCTGGGAGGCTCAGGGTCTGGGTTCCTGGCAATTTGGGACTGATTTCAGTGACCGGGGCCAGGCCAGAAGGTGTGGGGAACCCGACAAGGGCGGAGGTGCTGGCTTCCTGCTGTGTGAGCAGAGCTGAGCAAGCAGGTGGCTGCTGGAGGGTCCTCTCTGCACACACTCAATCCACCATCCTGAACCGTGAACTCGGGGAGGAGTGAGCTCCCCGTCCCTGGAGGTAAGACGCCAGCTGCCTGCCAGGGCCTGCTTGCAGATGGGATGCCTGTCTCCAAAGGCAGGCCTCTCCTCTGCCAGAAGACGCCCACAACGCCTCGGCCTCCTCGAGAACTCCTGGCTCTGATTTCCCGAGATCCAGATTTGTTTCTTAGGATGAGGTTGTGGCCGGGAGTCAGCCCGGGATCTCACGCTTGTCAAGCAGACCCGGAGAGACACGTGGGTTCAGAAGTCTTCTCTGAGCCCAGATCTCTGGGGGAGGGAGCCTGGGCTCGGGAAATTCCAGCAGCCAGGCTTCTAAAATCCTGAGCCATCCCCTTGCCACTCACAGGGCCACTGCCTGAGTCCGGGCCGGGGAGAAGCCAGAGCCCAGCAGAGATCAGGCCTCAGAATGTCCCCCCCCAGAGTGGGGAAGTCAAGGGTGCTCCCTTCTGTATTCTCTGGGCTTGGCAGCCGCCTTCCAAGATCTGCAAGCAGTTCTAGTAACTTCCTCACCCTGGGCACCTGGTTTATGCCTGGAAGATCCACCCCCAGCCCCCCAGCGGCGTTGACGCATCCATTCCACGATGGTGCTGGGGGTCGGAGGTGAATGAGGTGCCCCCACCCCACCCGACCCCTATCCTCACAGAGCACAGGGGCTTCCAGGGGCCGGGGGGGGGCACAGCAGGAACTTGGTTAAAATCCGGGGGTCCAGGAAGCCTGCCCCGAGGACCCTAAGTCCCAAGTCGGCACCGCTCGGGGGTTAAGCAACCACCCTTGTGGACGGCTCCGGCTGCCATTTGCCAGTTGTGCGAGTTTTTTAGGCTTTGGGTGAAGATTAAGTAATTTATGCGTATCTAGAGCAGACAGAACAGAGCCTGGTACATACGGGGCAGAGAGAGAGAGAAAGACACAGATCAGAAGCAGGCTCCAGGCTCCGAGCTGTCAGCACAGAGCCCGACGCGGGGCTCGAACCCACGGACCCTAAGTAGGACGCTTAACCGACGGAGCCCCCCAGGCGCCCGCAAATCAGGCCCTTTCATGTGAGGCGGGAAAGGAACAGGCAGCCGTGTCTGGGGTGGGTGCAGCGGGGAGGGAAGGAAGCCTCCCTCGGGCCTCGTTTCTCGGGTGCGTGCGGACAACAGTCACGGGGGAGCCTGTTGATTAAAATGGTAGTTCAGGTCTGGGGACCAAGATGCGCAGGTGTTCCTGGGAGATTTGCCTTCAGTGCCTCTCCTGCCTCCACGGAAACCCTCCTTGCAGCGGCAGAAAATGAGGAGTCTGTCTTTTCCGGTGTGCAGAGGGGCCTGCCGTGACTCTCATGTAAGAGCGAGGTGCTTCCTGACCACAAATGACTCAGAGAGATTTGTTGGCGGAAGCCTGCTGCTGCCACCCTGGGGTTAATTTGGGAGAGTGCTGGCCCAGGACGGCGGGGCTGCTGGCTGCCCGCGGAGGCCAGGCCTTCTCTGAGCCTCCTGTCTGGGTCACTCTCGGGGCCTCTCTCTGAGGAAGTGGCCAGCTCCGGAGAGGAAACGACTGGCCTGCAATTCACCCTTGGAAAATTCTGCTGAGGCTCCTCTCCGCCCTCTTGTTCCAGCGATGGCCGCTGAGGGAGGGCGTGTGGGAGGGCGTCTACTGGATTGTTCACCCAGCAAATTGTTACTCCATCAACACACATTGGCTCAGCACCTCCGATGGGCCAGGCGCTGTGCTAGGTCCGGTGACACAGAGTTAAATAAGGGCTTGTCTCTGCTCTCAGAGGGTTTCACATGAGACAGAGACGTGCAGGCTGGTAATTATTCATTGTGACATCCTTACTCGTTGAGACTTGTATGAGGCCCTCTTTCTCCGAGAAATAAAACAAAACAAAAGCCTCAAAGTAGCTGGGGCAAGAAAAGGTCATGCAATTGTCGTCATGCAATCGAAAAGCTAAGCAGATCGCTTCAGGTACGGTTTGACTCAGGGGCTCAAAACATTTACCAGGATTTACTTTTTCTCCACCTCAGCACCTGCTTTCCATGGTCTGGATGGATGTCTGAATAATGGTCCCAAAGATGCCTATGTCCCCATCCCAGCAGACCCGTGAATCTGTGACCTTCCATGGCAAAAGGGACTTGGCAGTTGTGATTCAGTTAAGGATCTTGAAATGGCGCGCGTATCTTGGGTCGTTGCAAGGGTAATGCAACACAGCGCTCCCCAGCAGTGAGACAGGCCGGAGACTCCAGGTCAGAGAGAGATGTTAGTACAGAAGTAGAGACCGAAGGGCTCCACAGGGGGAAGGGGACACGAGCCACAGAATGGGGACAGCCTCCAGAAGGGGCTGGGAAAGGCAAGGCGCGGATTCTCCCTTGACCCGCTGGGAGGAACACGACCCTGCTGACCTCTCCGATTTTAGCGCAGTAGAGGCCCGTTTCAGACTGGTGGAAAAGACGGGCTGTTTTCCTCCCTGGTAACTCTTACGTAAGTCCTAATAACACTATGATTGGCCAGACCTGGGCTCCGCCCCTCGAGGGGGTGGAGCCCCACCTGACCTTCCCCAGTGGAGAGTCTTGGTAGGTGGAGGAAATCCCAGGATTAAGCTGGTTACAGCCGGGAATGAATGCAATGTAGCTAAAAATAGCCACGGTTCTGTACAGCAGAGGAGGGAGGAGCCTCCCTCAGCTCCAAGGAAGGAGGGAAGAGCGCTGAAGGGCATCGGGAGATTGGGTGTTATTCCCAATTTCCTGCCTCATGAACTTCAGGCACGTGGTGCTACCTCTCCGGCCCTCTGTGTCCTCACCTGTAAAATGGGGCTAATGGCCATGGCCTTGCAACTTCCGGGGGGCCGGGATCTTCCTTGAGTGACAGGCCAGCTTTGAGTCACTCCTGAGTTAGGGTCAAGCTAACCCCGGGATCATGGATGGTGGGCGTGTGTGTGTGTGTGTGCGCGCGCGCGCGCCAGGGTGGGTGGGGGTGGAGGGGTCCTTGAGTTTTTCCCACTGGTTTTGCTTTATTAGGACACTAAATGGAATCTTCAGCTGGTGACTCAGACTTCAAAGGAGATTGAACTTCCGGGCAGATCCTCCCTGCTCTGTGGGTGGGGTGTGAGAAAGAAATGTGGCTCCTTTGGTGG
Organism: Panthera pardus; assembly: GCF_024362965.1. Classification (NCBI taxonomy): domain Eukaryota; kingdom Metazoa; phylum Chordata; class Mammalia; order Carnivora; family Felidae; genus Panthera; species Panthera pardus. The sequence continues at coordinate 254,005 of NW_026526710.1, forward strand.
TCTTGGGGCTCCCGACCTGTGTGCATGTATCTCTTGCCGACACGGTGGCAGCCGTGACAGCAAGGGGCAGGGCTTCCTGGCAGGGGAAGGCTGGGATTTAGCCCATTTTTTGAGAAGGAAGGGGCCAGTTTATCCCCTGGATGACTCAGAGTGGGTGCACACGGTCCCATGGCATCTTAATCAGGCCTTACTGGCGGCAGATGACAAAAGTCAAATCAAATGGGTTCAAATCTCAGCCCCACCTCTTACTAGCTGTGTGACCCTGGGCAAGTCACTGAACCTCTCTGAATGCCACTTTCTTCATCTGTAAAATGGAGGTACCCTTTTGTGGGCAGCTGGATTTGCTTTCTATTCACAGGCCGCAGCCACTAGGAATCCCTGCGGATCCCCACATCCCGAGGGTGCTGGCGAGAGGACCCAGGCCCTTCCTTTTCTTTTCCAATACCATTCTTATCGCGGCTTCTAACTTTGTCTCTTGGTTACAACATGGCTGCTGTAGCTCCTGTCATCGTGTCCACATGTAGGCAGGAAGTGGGGGGAAGGGGAAGGGGCAAGGGCAGATTCCATGGGTGACCGGATAAATACACCGAAATATATCCGTATCCATGCAGTGAAATATTATTCAGCATTAAATAAGAACGAGCTTACCGCTACATACGACCACGTGGGTGAATCTCAGATTCATTTTGCTGTTTAGACATTTAGACGGATTCTTAACTGCTCTATCTGGCTCCGCGACCTGGAGAAAAAAGTGAAACTTCCCTACCAAAGCCCACAGACCCTTCCGGGCCTAGACTTAATATCCAGACTGAGACAGAGCCGAGAAAGGCCGGTCTCGGCTGCAGCCTGCCCTTTTTCCCTTGCGCTGGTTGGTGGGCTCGCACTTCCGGGCTTTTGCACGCTTTCTATCTGGAACCAGGTTCCCCGAGCTCTCTGCCCAGCTGCCTCCTTCCTACCCAGATTTCAGCTCCGATGGAGGCCGTGTGGACGGCCTTCCCTCGCCGCTCGCTCGGGCAGAGGAATCCACGCATCACCGGCTTTGCTTTCGTCCCAGCCCGGGGCGTTATCTACAATCGGCCCCTGTGTTTGTCCCTGTATCTTGTCTCTCTCCCCTGCAGAGCTCAGGCCCAGAGATGGGGGAGCTGCTGGGGGCCTCAGGGGGCACCAGGCGTGGGTGGGTCCTTCTCCGATCCCGGCCCAGTGAATGGGGGCAGGCACAGGGCACACACCTGTCACAGGTGTCCGTGCCCCCGGACACAGACCCACTCGCACACCCCTGAGCGGCGCAGCCGCAGGTGCAGACTGACCCCTCCCCCCAACCCGGCTGTGCCCACGCTCCCGCCTCAGGCAGGGTGGAGCCGGCATTGGATTAATCCTGTTCCAGGCTGGCTTTCCTCTTCAGGGCTGCTTCTGGGATCGCTGAGATGTTTCCCACAGGGGAGGGAAAAAAACAAAGGGCTTTGAAGGGGTTGGGGGGGCGGGGTGCTGGTTGAACGCCAGCCGGCTGGGCTGGGGCGGGTGCCAGGGAGGATCGGGGCTGTCACCAGCCCCCAGTTCTGGTCCGGATGTCTCAGTAGGGGTGGGGAGAGGGGGCCCGGGACCCTCACTCAGAAAGCCTCAGGGGTGGGCCTCCCCAAGCTGGTCCCTTGTTCCCAGCTGTGGCTTCCACTGGGCCCTCTCGCAGGGAGAGGGACATTTGAGAACTAAGGTTTGGAGTTTGAGATGAGGCCCCCTAGACTGCTGCTCGGCTTTTGCCCTGTCACCTCAGGTGACACAGCTAGATAGTCCCAAGATGGTGGCCGATTCAGTTAAACAGTAATCCGTGCACCGGGCAGGCCCTGGGGGTCACCTTGCCAGACACTGTTCCCTCCCTTTTCTTTCCAGCAAAGCCTGGGTTTTATTCGGAGGGTGAGCTGCCTTGTTCTGGGGGATTAATCAGATAGGTCTAAGGAGATCCTATTTTGGGTCGACCCAAGGTGAGCCTGCCTGAGATACAGCTCTAGCCAATGAGATGCTCAGGGAAGGTGCTGGGGGCCGATTTCCCCCTTTTAGTAAGAGAGAGACGAAAGTCCCTCTTACTGCCTCACCTTCCTTTCCGCATGGTTCACTGTTGTGTGAGGGAGTGTTGCCTGGAGACACAGCAACCATTTTATGACTATGAGGCAAAACACAGCTGACCCTTTGAGGATGGTGGAGCGGGAGGTCAATGAGCTCCGAGGTTTGTGGAGCCCGGATCATCTGGAGATCGGTGCTCTCCTGGCCTCTTATTTTATGAGATAAATTTCCGCACGGCTGTTACCCCGCAGCCCACAGAGTCTTCACTCACTCGTCGGCATTTGTATGCGGACTTCTTTTCCCTGCGTCCTCCCCACTCAGCTAGGTAGTACTCAGTCATTCTGCAGAGCCTCGCTCACATGCCGCTTCCTCAGAGGAGCCTGCCCTGATTTCCTCCCCACCAAGAGTAGATCCCACTTTCCTGGTTCACACTCCCGTCCGGCCTCCTTGCCTGTAAAGCCTCGCAGTTGACAAATGTCCGGCTCCTGCGGGAACTGGACCACGTCACACTCCACAGGCCTGCTCGTTTCTGTTCAGAGCTGTGCCTGGAGTCGGGCCTGGTGCTCGGCAGGCGCGTGGCAAATATTTTTGAGCGCAGGAGTGGGAATCCTGGACCTTCAGGGTCTCACAGTCCCAAATCAAGACGGGATACCACTGTGCACCCACGAGAACGACGGAAAGAGACGGACCGTGTCAGGCGTGGGTGAGGATGTGGAGGCCCCGGGGTTCTCCCGAGAGTGCGAAACGGTGCAACCACTTTGTTTTTTTTTTTTTTTTTAATTTTTAATGTTTATTTTTGACAGAGAGAGACAGAGCATGAGTGGGGCAGGGCAGAGAGAGAGGGAGACACAGAATCGGAAGCAGGCTCCAGGCTCTGAGCCATCAGCCCAGAGCCCGACGTGGGGCTCGAACTCACGGACCGTGAGATCGTGACCTGAGCCGAAGTCGGACGCTCAACCGACTGAGCCACCCAGGCGCCCCTAGTGCAACCACTTTGGAAAGAGGTCAGTCGCGCGCGTACCTTGTGACCCAGCCACCCCCCTCCTGGGTATTCACCCGAAAGAGACGAAAGCCTGCGTTTTCTCCTCCACAAGTGTCTATCGCGGCTTTCTTGGTAAGAGCCACAAGCTGGAAAGAGACCAGCCGTCCACCAACAGGTGAATGGGTAAATAAATGGCTGGCGGTCTATCCACACGACGGAACCCCGTTCGGCGGGAGCAGAGAGTGAAGTGTGGATGCACCCCGTGGAAGAAGCCAGGCAGGAACAGCCAGCTGAGGATGGGTGGGGGTGGGGGGACGGTGCGCTGGGGACCAGGAAGGAGCTTGTCACTTGAGAGCAGAAGCCCGAGTCCTTACGACGTCCCACGAGGCCCACAAGATCTGGCCCCTCCGATCTGATTTTCTCCCTCTCCCCCATCCACTCCAGCCCCCCACCCCCGGCCTCTGCCCTGCTTCCCAAACCTACCAGGCAGGTTCCCAAGCAGGCCTTTGCCCTGGCTGCTCCCTCTGCCTGGGACGCGGTCCCCCAGACCTAAACATGGCTCAGGCCCCCCCGTCAGTCTTGCCTTATGCTTGACCTCCTCGTCGGTGCTTACCTCCATCTGGTAAAATGGCAAAGCACACACACACGAACAGCAACGTGGATGGCTCTCAGAATAATTACGCTCAAATGAGAGAAGTCAGAGGAAAGAGACGTCCCGCGTGATCCCGTTTACGTGAGATGATTTCATTCATACAGATTTTGATCACCTCTCGCCTGCGTTCCGACCTGCACCGTCCCGAACGATAGCCAGTAGCCACGTGTGGAATGTGGCCGGCGAGACGGAGGAACTGAATTTTCAATTTTTACTTTAATTTAAATTTAAAATGAAACACCAAAGCGGCTTTGAAGGTGTGGATGCAAATATGAAAGGGAAACGCGTTTCTGATGTTCAGCGCCCGGAAGACTGGGTCTCTGTGGAACGACTCGGGCAGACCAGCCTACCTTTCCGGCCGTCGGCTTCATGAAATCTAAGTACAGATCAAGTGTTTCCGATGGGAATTTAGCAGCCACCGTGGGACGGGTTGCAGGCGTAAAAGGCACAGTGCATTGCGAGGCGTGCGTGTGCAAAAAAAACAAAAAAAAGAATGTAAATATCTCACTGATGGTGTTTCATGTGGATACGATGCTAGAAACGATGACGCTTTGGGCCGAGTAGGTTAAATAAAATACGACACTTAATTTCATCTGTTTCTTTTTCCTTCATTTTTTTTTTTTTTAAATGTGGCTACTAGATTCTATTTATTTACTTATTTAAAAAAAAAATTAAGCTTAGGGGCACCTGGGTGGCTCAGTCGGTTGAGCGTCCGACTTCAGCTCAGGTCACGATCTCGTGGTCCGTGAGTTCGAGCCCCGCATCGGGCTCTGTGCTCACAACTCAGAGCCTGGAGCCTGTTTTGGATTCTGTGTCTCCCTCTCTCTCTGCCCCTCCCCCATTCATGCTCTGTTTCTCTCTGTCTCAAAAATAAATAAAACGTTAAAAAAATTAAAAAAAAATTTAAGCTTATGGATTTACTTTGAGAGAAACAGAGGCAGTGTGAGTGGGGGAGGGCAGAGAGAGAGAGAGAGAGAGAGAGAGACGGAGAATCCCAAGCAGGCTCCGTGCTGCCAGCACAGAGCAGGGCTCGAACTCACGAAACCGTGAGATCAGGACCTTAGCCGAAAATGAGAGTTGAATGTTCGCCGACCGAGCCACCCGGGCGTCCCGAGGAGATTTTAAAATTCCACACGCGGCTCACTCGTGTCTCCCCGGAGCAGCGCTGACCCGGAATGCTGATGGGGACCGCCAGCTCGGCCAAGCCCGCGTAGACCGCACACAGCCCCGCTCGGGGCGCACGTCATCGACGGCTCCTAGAAGCTGGCCCGCCCGGACCGGCCGGTCCGAAGGGCTCATCCTCGATCTGCTGAGCGTGGGCTTCTGTGCACGGAACCGGGGCATTCCCACCCACAGGAGGTATGCCAGTTGCCGGGAGGGCCCGGGCGGGATGACTCAGTTCCTGCCCCGGGAGGGGGACCTTGGGCGTCTGCTCTTGCCCAGGTCATGAGTGTGCCAAGCGCCTTTCTCCCCCGCCCGCCCCCGGCCGGCCTGGGAATGGTTTTGCATCATTATGTATCCGAGGCCCGAGGGCATCTGAAGTTCAGATGTGCTGGAAGGAGATCAGCCTGTGCCTTGTTCTCCCCGCGAAACACGAATCAATACGGCATTGATCCAGAGAAGCCCGCCTTCCTTACCCAGTGCCTCTGAGCTGCAGGGTCCAGACCCCGGGGTGGGTGGAGCGGGGTCAGAGATGGGCCGCTGCTTGGAGGAGGTTTTGGGGCAAAGTGGCTCTTGTTGGGTTTGGTTTTTTTTTTTCGACATTAAAAAATATCATGGTGAGAAAGAAACCGTAACGTAAAATTTACCCTTTTCATCATTTGTATTTTTTAAAAACCTTTTTTAATGTTTATTTATTTTTGAGACAGAGCACAAGGTGGGGGTGGGGGGGGGGCGCAGAGAGAGAGGGAGACACAGAATCCAAAGCAGGTTCCAGGCTCTGAACTGTCAGCACGGAGCCCAACGCGGGGCTCGAACCCACGCACCGCGAGGTCATGAGCTGAGCCGAAGGTCGGACGCTTAGCCGACTGAGCCCCCCCAGGCGCCCCCTTTACATCATTTTTAAATGCACAGGTCAGTGGTAGTAAGCACATTCACATTACTGTGCGACCATCCTTCCCCCACTCATGGGCTCTCAGACTTGGGGAAGGGCAAGGCGGGTCCCGGAGGGTCATGGGAGAAGGCAAGTGTCTCAGCCCGGGACTGGATTTCCTCTCCGCATCTCTCTGGGGGCAAGACCTCGGGAAATGTCACATCGGTCACGTAAGGGTAATTCCAGGAGGCCTTATAAAGAGGCTATTTGCAAAGACGTGGGCAGGCGTGTGGGGAAATCCTGGGCTAGAAATGGAGACGTTCCCACCCTGGGCTGGAAGAGGGGAGGGGAGGGAGAGTTCCAGAAACCCAGCAGGAGAGAGGATGTAGGAGGAGGGGTGCCCTGGGGTGGAGGGAAACAGTCAGCCCCAGGGACCCCTTGACGCACTCTCCTCCAGGGCCCTGCAGGGGCTCCCCTTGGGGGGAGTCCGTCCAGAAGGTGGACAGTGGCAGGCTGTGGATGGCGTGGGTCAGCCTCAGGGCAGAGGGCCGGGGCAGGAAGGAGAGAGGTGGGCAAACGGAAAGAGCTGGGACACAGGGCTGCTCCATTTCTCGGTGTGGTGTAGCCGCACTGTCACCTCCAGGGACAACGACGGATGTGGCAGAAAACCCCTGGCAGCCATCTTGCCAACATGCGGCCTCTGTGAATAAAACCAACGTGGAGGAGAGAACAGACCAGAGAGAGAGGGGGAGGGACAGACTCAGGCCTGATGACATTACCTAAACCCCTGGATCCAGCTTTGCCTGAAGCTGAACTACTCCCGGAATGTTAGTTACTTGAGCTAAAAAATCCCCTTTTTGCTTAAGCCACTTTGATTCGCACTGGCTTGCAAGAAAGATTCCTGACATCATCGGTTTTGTTTTCTTTTGTTCCCCCCTTTTTTTTTTCTCCTCCTCCTCTTCCTCCTCCCTCCTCCTCCCCCTCCCTCCTCCTCCCCCTCTCTCCTCCTCCCTCCTCCTCCCTCCTCCTCCCTCCTCCTCCTCCCCCCTCCCTCTTCCTCCCTCCTCCTCCCCCTCCCTCCTCCTCCCTCTCCCTCCTCCTCCCTCCTCCTCCCTCCTCCTCCCTCCTCCTCCTCTTCCCTTCTCCCCCCTCCTCCCCCCCTCCTTCCTCCCCCTCCTCCCTCCCCCTCCCCCCTCCTCCCTCCCCCTCCCCCCTCCTCCCTCCCCCTCCCTCCTCCTCCTCTCCCCCCTCCTCCCTCCTCCTCCCCCCTCCTCCCTCCTCCTCCCCCTCCCTCCTCCTCCCCCCTCTTCCCTCCTCCTCCCCCTCCCCCCTCCTCCCCCTTCCCCCTCCTCCCCCCTCCTCCCTCTTCCTCCCTCCTCCTCCCCCCTCCCTCTTCCTCCCTCTTCCTCCCCCTCCCTCCCCCTCCCTCCCTCCCTCCTCCTCCCTCCTCCCCCTTCCTCCCCCCTCCTTCCTCCCCCTCCTCCCCCCTCCTCCCTCCTCATCCTCACCCCTCCCTCCTCCTCCCCCCTCCCCCCTCCTCCCTCTTCCTCCCCCTCCTCCTCCCCCCTCCCTCCTCCTCCCCTCCTCCTCCCCCTCCCCCCTCCTCCCTCTTCCTCCCTCCTCCTCCCCCTCCCTCTTCCTCCCTCCTCCTCCCCCTCCCTCTTCCTCCCCCCTCCTCCCTCCTCCTCTTCCCTCCTCCCTCCTCCTCCCTCCTCCCTCCTCCTCCCCCTCCCTCTTCTTCCCTCCTCCCTCCCCCTCCTCCTTCTCTTCGTTTTAAGCAAGCTAAGCTCTGGTTCTGGCATTCTCTGGGATTTTTATTTATTTTGTTAAAGTTCAGCAAGAATGCGGAGCGAGCGGCAGACGAGGAGAGCACCAAGCCGTCTTCTGCCCCCGGCCTCTCGGGCCAACGTTACGTCGGCGTAGGGGCGGCCACGGGCCCGGGGGGTGGCGGCTGGGGTCCGTCGGGGCCTGCCCTGCCAAGCCGGGCGCGGCCCTCCGAAGGCAAGACCCAGTTCGTCCGGCGCCTGGCGCCAGGTGCCCCAGGGGCAGGGCGGGCCGCCTGGTGGTTAGAACACGGGCTGCGGGTCAGCCGTGCGGCTCTTCTGCGCGGCCCGCGGCGCCCTGCGGAGGCTGCGGCTGCCTCGGCACCATGGGCTGACGCGGGAAGGAGGGGGGCCGATGCCAGGGCCCGGCTCTCGGGAGGCCTGGAGAGGCGCGGAGGGCAGGGGGTGGGAGCACAGGGCTCCGGGCTCGAGTCCCGGCTCCGCCACCGCTTGGCCGCGGGGCCCTGGGCACGTCACTGCACCTTCCCGTGCCTCAGTTTTCTCGCCTAGAAAACGGGGATGGTGACAGCATCTCAGAGTGGTCACGGGGACTAGCGGGTCGCGTTTAGACGCAGCCGTTGGGAGAGCGCAGGGCGCACAAAAACCTGGTGTTCCTGCTGGCACTGTCGGTGATCCCCCTCTCACACGCTTGGCAAGTCTCTACAGCATCTCCCGGAATCCCTCCCGACGTATCTGAAGACCATTTGGCTCCTGCTTCTGGCCCAGCGTTACCTGGTCAAGCTGTGACTGTCCCGGGTTCCTCACTGGCAGAGTGGAGCGTGAGCAGGGCCCCCCGCCAGGCTTCTCGAGGCCGTGCTGAGCACAGCGTGCACCCCGCGCGTCCATAGGGACGCAAGGCGCTGAGCCATTTTCAATAACAGTGTCACCACCCCCAGCGAGATCTCAGGGGAAGAAACGCCGGGGCTCATGCTGTTCCAGGAGGCACCGGGGCCCAGACAGCCGGTTCCTTCACCTCGTGCCATAATTTTACAGAAAACGGCACATTAAAATGTATCTGCACCTGTGGTTCTCAAAGGAGAAAGGAGGTGCTGGAATGTCCCGTGTTTGTAGCAGAACGACATCAACGAGGCCCCCGGTGTCGGCCCCTGCCCTCGTTCTAGCGACTTCTCGACATTAACCGGCCCCTTGAGACCCAACAAAATCTCACTCACTTCCTCGCTGGGTTTGAGAGGTCATATGGGTCAGTGACGTTCCAGGCTTTGGTGTCCCCCAGCCTGGTCTGAATCCCAGGCTGGCTGGGTCAGACTGGGTGTCCTTGGCAAGGCGTGAGAACAAGCCTCGACATCCTCATCTGGAAAATGGACATAATTTTACTTACCCTGTAGCATTAGCGTGTGCATCAGAACAACGTTCCTCAAGAGACAGCAAGGTGGTTTCTCCATCCCCCGCCCCCTGCCCCCAATGCAGGACTTATCAGTGCTTTAATATGCCCAGTGTGCTTCTCTAAGCAGGGATGAGAACACGCAGTTTTCCGTGAAATCCCTTTCTCAGAGGCGTCTCTGTGCTTCAGTGAGTCTGCTTCACTCTGGGTTCAAGATGAGGGCCGTGAAGGCATTCGCAGGATGGGGTCTATTGCACTCATTACGTCACCTCTCTGACCCTCACCCTCAAGCTGCAGTTAGGAGAGAACAGCCGTCTCGTGTGGCTGGAAGGAAGGTAAAGACTCAGCAAGCAAGCGAGTGGCACGGCTAACGAAGCACGTGAAAACACTTTGCCAAGACGAGACTCTATACCGCCTAGTGCAGAATGAGTCATCAGGTGAAGCAGAAGGGGAACTTGAAGCTCTTCTAGAAGAACATCCAGAGAATTTGGGGACAGAGCGTTCTGTGCTGGAAAGCCGCGGAGTCGGACAAGCCTGCCTGCCGACTCGACGGATCAGTTAGCCGTTGTTGTGCAACAAAGTACCACCAAATGAGCAGCCTAAACTGACACACCAGGTTTCAGCGGCTCGGGAGTGTGGATGTGGCTTGGCTGGGCGCTGGCTCATCTGGATGCCCGACTGGGGACGGGTCTGCTCGCGCACTCACGTGGTCCTTGGCACGATTCAGGTCGTTGTAACCTGCCGAAGAGCGTAACCAATAGTTTACGGGCAGGATTGCGTCCCCCCCCCCCCCCAAATTCATACGTTCGAGTCGTAACCCTCGATACCACGGAAGGGGACTGGAATCGGACACGGGGTCTTTGAAGAGGGGATTCGGTTAAAATGAGGCCACTAGGGTGGGCGCTAAGCCCATAGGGCGGGGTGTCCCTACAAGAAGAGGAGATCAGGACACAGACACGCACAGAGGAAAGGCCCGTGAGGACAGAGGAGAAGACGGCCGTCTCCACGCCAAGGTGAGAGGCCCCGGGACAAACTAACCCTGCCATCGCCTCGATCGTGGACCTTCAGCCTCCAGAACGGAGAAATAACGTTTACGGTTTACTTAAGCCTCCCTAGTCTGTGGTACTTGTCACGATCGACAGCCCGCGCGGACTGGTGCTGACCGTCCCAGTTTGCAAGAAGACCGGACCTCCAGTTTTATTTTATTTTATTTTATTTTTTTTAATTTTTTTTAACGTTTTTGAGTCCTAGCAGTAACAAATGACCCCTAAATCCCAGCTTCACCATGACCGCCGCCCGGTAGGTCAGAGCAGAGAACAGCACCCTGGGGAAGCAGTCAGCATTTGAAGGGAAGCAAATGTAGCGAATGGTGGTGCGTGAGGCACGGGCTCTTAGAGGGACACATGTCACTTCCACTGAGTGCCACGGGGGTGGGAACTGCAACCCCACTGTGTGCCCGGGGCCAGAACCGGAAAGCCGGCCGCTGGCTTAGGGAGCCAGCTAATCACTGTCCTGCACCCTCCACAGCTGTTATTTGTAGCCCCCTTTTTCAGATGGGAAGATTGAGGCTCAGAGACATGAGGCAACTCGCTCAAGGACACACAGCTTTAAGCAGCTGAGCAAGGACATCATCCCGTGGCCTTGATAAAACCGCCACATTTCTCACTCATTCCAGGTCTGCTCAGGGGCTACTCGGGGACACACACACACACACACACACACACACACAGGCTGTGCTGTGGGCGGTGGTTTGGAGCATGCCGGGCTGCGCGAGGGCCCTTCCAGTGTCCCCCTGTTCCCCTCCGCAGCTCAGCTGAGATCACTGCGATTTCCTGTTACTTTGTAATAATTTATGGCAAATCTAATGTGCCCGCCGCTGTATGAGCTCATCCGAATCCCCGTCTATTGTCTGAGCCTCATACGGGGAGACATCCTCTGAGGGCCCCGGTATCATCGCTCGGTGATTTATGGCGCCAGCTTCCCCGCCAGTTGAGGCCAACCCAGTTGGAGGCTCGCCGCGCTCAGGGGAGGCGGCAGAGAAGGATCTGGTCGGTTTGTTTTATCCCCAGAGGGGAACAAACCTGAGAAGGGAAGATTTTCAGAAGCTCAACCCAGACAGTGCGTTACATTTTCCTGCGGCTGTGTCCTTAGAGAAAAACCTGGCGGGGCCGCAGACGGTTCACGGGCACATCCCGAGCCGACCGCGTTTAAAATCGACCTCAGACCTGTCCCTCCAGCCATCTCCCCATCTCCGGGAACGCTAGCCGCCAGCCCGGCAACCTCGGAGTCGTCCCTGACCCCTCTCGTCCTCGCGGCCGCTATAGCCATTTCACTGGGACACCGTGTTGTTTCCATCTTCAAAACAGATCCAGAGTCTGATCACTTTCATGGCCTCCACCGCTACCCCCCCCCCCCCGCCCCCGCCCACCGTCCTCTCTTGCTTGGACTGGTGCAGTAGCCTCCTTCCCGGAATCCTGGCAGATACCTCGGCCCCACCGAGTCTAATGCCCACGTGGCAGCCAGAGGGGTCCTATGAAAACCCTAGTCACGGCTGGCCACTCCTGTGCTCAAAAGCCTCTCATGGCTCCCACTTCCCTCAGGATAAGAACGAAAGTCCTCACTGTGGCCCCAGGGGCCCGCGTGCCCTACCCCCCTTCCCTTTCTGCCCTCACCTCCCAGGGTCGCCCTCTCTGCTCACTCAGCATCAGACACACCGGCCTCCTTACTGTTCCTGACATGCGTCGGATACATGCCAGCCAGCCTCCTGGCCTTGGCACGGGCTGTGCCCTCCTCCCTCGGATTCTTGTGGCTCACTCTCTCACCTCTTTTAGTTAAAAAAAAAAAAATTTTTTTTACATTTATTTATTTTTGAGAGACAGAGCACGAGTGGGGGAGGGGCAGAGGGGGGGGGTCACAGAGTCCGAAGCAGGCTCCGGGCTCCGAGCCGTCAGCCCAGAGCCCGACGCGGGGCTCGAACTCACCAGCCGTGAGATCGTGACCTGAGCCGAAGTCGGACGCTCAACCGACGGGGCCACCCAGGCGCCCCACTCTCGCCTCTTTTGGAAACTTGTACCCCCTGGCATTCCGTGTCCCTGCCCTGGTTTATTTTCTGTCCTTAGCACTTACCGGTGTGCTAATGATATAGATCGTCCGTCACATATAGGTATATAGATATATTGTTGAAATTGCCCGCCTCCCCCTGCTACTCGAATGCGGGCATCTATAGGAAGGGGATTCCTTCCATCCGGCTCACAGCTGTATCCCTTCCACCTAGAAGAGCTCCCGGTACATAGTAGGTGCTCACTAAACTTTTTCCGCGTGTGTGCATCCAAAGGGCAGTTCAGCATTTACTGTGGGCTCTCTGGGGTCACAGCCGAAAGGCAGCCTGGTGCGCACCGGCCAGTGATGGAGTCGGGAGAAGGCAGATGGGTCCCCAGTGTTCTAACCCACGTGACCAGGGCCTCTGTTTCCTCACCTGGTCGAGGGGAGGTAAGCGTTCAGCGTCACCTCGTTCCGCTGAACTGGTGCGAGGAAGAAGGCGAGGTGCATCCCCTCCACCTTTCCGGAGGCAGCGGTCCCCGCCGTTGTCACGCGTGAAAGCGGGAACCCCTAAGAGTCGCTCCGAGCGGCAGTTGACTGGTTAACCAGGCCGTACGTTTTTGGCTTCTGCCGGGATCCAAGTCGACAGCTCTTCGCCTCGATTCTTACCACCGGCTTCTCTACCTCGGAGGCAGCACAGGCCGCTTTGAAGGCCTCAGACGTCGGCACCGGCCCTTGCAGCCGGCAGGCGCTGACGGCCAGGCCCGCGGGGCTCGCTGCGGCCCGGACCCGGAGGCTGGGGTCCCGCGAGCCGCCTGCCCGGCCCCCCTCCGTCTCCCCCTGCCTCTCCCCGACCCCGTGCCTCCCCCGCCAGCCTCCCCAGGCCTCTCCCCTTGGGCAAGCAGTCCCCACCTTCGTTGTAAGGGCTTTGCACCTGCTGAGCCCTCCTCCCAAGATGCTTTTCCCTTCCCTCTTCGCCAGGACGCGATTACTGCCATCCGTCACATTTCAGCTCCAACATTCTTTGCCCGCGGGGAGCCTTCCTCACCGCCCCCCCCCCCCCCAGGCTAGATCAGCTCCCTTATGACTGGGGGGGGGACCCCCGCAGCAAAGCGCCTCTGGCTTGGAACACGAATCACGGCTGACATTCGCGCGCAGTGCCTCGTTTCGCGCCCTCCACCCTCCACGCCCCGCGCCGTCTACGGGGGCGGCGACTTCTCCGCCTTTGTTCCCGATTGTTTCTGCAGCGCGCACTGTGCGGTTGCACAGCGCCGGCTGGCAGGCACTCAGTAAATATTTGCGGAATGTACGAGCAAGCAGCCCACACTCGCTGTCTAGTAAACAATGGCTTCTTGAAGCAAATAGCACCGTCTGGCGCCGGCAGCGCCAGATCAGCTCCGGCCTTCACCCTCCCCGTCTTCACGCCTTCCCGGCTCCCCCCCACTCGCGGGGGCGGGGCTGCTTCCCTGCCCTTCGACTTGGGCTTTGACCCGGTGCCAGGCCTGCCGTGGTCCCCGGAGACCCGGCTCGAGGTTCGGTGCTCGTCCGCGGCCACGAGGAGGGCCGCCGAGCTGCGGCTGGTCCCAGAGGGAGGAAGACGGAGGCGTGAGGCCGAGCCGCGGCCCCCCCACCGCCACCCCCACCCCGCCACCCCCACCCCCCAGCCAAGCTGCAGCTCCCCAGGCCCGGCCAGGTGGTGTCCACAGAGCCTGCCGGCCGAGCCAGCCCACGCGGCTGGTCCCGCCACCTTGCAGACACACGGGCTGACGCGGAGCTTGTCCTTGACGCCCGGGGCTGCTGTGGCTGTTTGTTAAGAAGCTTATAGTAGGTGCTCAACGAATGAATATTGGTTGAGTGAACACACAGCCAGAGAGAGATGACAGGCATCGGAATAAAGCACTCGGCGCCGTGTCTGTCACACAGAAGGTGTTCGGTCATGCTGTTCCCTTCTTCCTGCGGGTGTTCCGTGCATGCTGTTCCCTTCTCCCTATGGGTGTTCCATGCATGCTGTTCCCTTCTCCCTGCTTCTTCCTCGCAACAGTGGTGGGTCCCGGAGGCCCATATCGGGTCGGCTCGGCAACCTTCACACAGGCCACGGCGGACTCTCATGACGGGTCACCCCGGACCCAGCCGCCACCCCACGGCTGCCTTTGGCCAAACGGGGCCTGTCGCTTCTCACAACCTGCTATGGCAGAGCCTCCTGTCCCCGGGGTGAAGAAGCGTGGCTCCGGAGGGGAGGAAGCCGCTCCACAGCCCCACGGGGCTCCAAATGTGGAAATCTGGAATGTTCTCCCCGTCTGACTTGGCTCCTGCTATGTACTGTAAATAGTCAAATGAGATCTGCCCCCCTCCCCCCTCCCCTCTCACGCGCAAAAACCATAATTATCTGCGTGCAATTCCCTGTCACCTGAAGACACAATTAATCTGTCCGGGGACCCAGTAGTCCACGTTTGTGTACAGTGACTGTTTCAGCAGAGGGCGGAGAAGAAACCTGGGCCGCGTCTGCTCAGCCTTTGCCACGGAGAAGTGGTCCCACGAAGCCGGGCCCTTTGCTCCTGTCCCGCTTCCGGCTGAGCCCGGTGGCTTCCAGGGCTCGCAGGTCAGAGTCTGGGTCAGGCACGCATAACGATGGATTCAGCGAGACACGGGCTTCCTGCGAGCTGGGCCGGAGGTGAGGGGCCACCTCCTGTTTCCTGGCCATTGCTGTCAAACCAGATTTTCCAGAAGCTTCTGAAGCACTGCTGGCAGCCTCACCTCTCACCTAGCCGGCTAGGCCAGGCAGGATGCCACGAGCTGTGGGTCTGGGCCCCCCCGTGGGGGCCCCCTGTGCCCTCCTCCCTCGGGGGTAACCTCGGCCCTTGCGCACCGAGTTCCGGCTCCTCTGAAAGAAGAGGTCTCTCTGAAGAAGAGATCTTTGACGATCTCTGCTCGTCAAAGCTGCTGGTGCCCACGGGCTCCCGTCCAGGGCTCACCTCGCAGCGAGGCCTTCCGATCAGTTTATTTTCAAGTCGCAGCGATGCCTGGGTGGCCCAGTCGGTTGGGCGTCCGACTCCGGCTCAGGTCGTGATCTCACGGGTCGCGGGTTCGAGCCCCGCGTGGGGCCCTGTGCTGGCAGCTGGGAGCCTGGAGCCTGCTTCCGACTCTGTGTCTCCCCCTCCCCCATTTTCTCTCTCTCTCAAAAATAAATAAGCGTTGAAAACATTTTTTTTTTTTTTAATTGCAGCCCTCCTGACTTAGATCAACTTTCCCAGAAGCAGCGGCTGAGACAGGGATCCTGAGAGGGATGATTTGTTGGGGAAGAAGAGGCAGGATTGAGCCCAGGAAAAGTCAAGTAAGCCAGTGCTCTCGGCTGATGACCAGCCTCAGCCCGGGGACACACAGGCCCTGGACTCGGGAGGGAGATGCTACACCAGGGGCCCACCGTCTTCAACCAATGGGTCAGTGTGTGTGTGTGTGTTTGTGTGTGTGTGTGTGTGTGTGTGTCTGGGTGCGATACTGGGCTTTTTGCTTTATTTTTTATTGTGGTAACATATACATGCCGTAGACTGTTTCCCCTGCAAAACCCATATGTTGGAATTACACCATATTTGTCCTTTTGCGTCTGGCTTACTCAGCCATGTTTTTTTTTAAATCTTTTGTTTAGTATTTTTTTAATGTTTTTTCTTGAGAGAGAGAGAGGGAGAGAGTGACAGAGCATGAGTGGGGGAGGGGCAGAGAGAGAGGGAGACACAGGATCCGAAGCAGCTCCAGGCTCCGAGCCGTCAGCCCAGAGCCCTACGCGGGGCTCGAACTCATGAACGTGAGCTCACGACCTGAGCCGAAACCGAGAGTTGGGTGCTTCACCCACTGAGCCTCCCAGGCGCCCCCCTTCCTATATATTTTAAATAGACTTGAATTTTTAGTTTTAGGTTCACAGCACCTGCACTCCTTTCTATGGCCAAACAGTAGTCTACTGTATATAGAAGCCATGTCTCGTTCATCCGTTGTTCCCCTGATGGACACGGGTTGCTCTAGCCTTTTGGCTGCTGTGGATGGTGGTGCCATGAACAGAGGCGTGCAGGTATCTGTGCATGTCCCGGGTTAGGGGGCCCAGGCTTTTGCCCCCTCCCCCATCCACCACATCGGTCAGTTATGGGCCCCTGAAGGGCGGGGGACACCCGAGTGAGCAGCCAGGGTGAAGGCCAGTCCCCGGAAAAGGTCGCGGCTGAGCCCCTCACAGACAATGCTCACGGCAGCCGGGGAAAGGGAGCCCCGGCCGGGAACGGGACCCGGGGATGGGGCGCCAAGGGTGTCCCCTGCACCTCCCACCCCTCATCTGCCTCTTTGGCCTCTCAAGGACTCACCACCCTGATATCGGCAGTAACACACTCACTACCTTGTTGTCTGGCTCTCCCCCTAGAAAGTGAGTGTCAGGAGCCCAGGAGTGTGCACGTTCTGCACGCGATCTCCCAGAATTCTTGCCCTAAGTCGGCGATTATACCTATTTCACAGAAGGGCACACTGAGTCCGGGGATGTGCAGTGAATGCCCCACGGTCACAAGGCTTATGAAGGGGGCAGAGCGGGGACATGAATCCAGGGCTGCCACACTCCCCAGTGCTTGCTGAGACACTTGGTCCCTTTACGTTATGGAGCGGACTCGTCAACGTGTGCTCGTTCCTGCTAATTCTGCTGTGCAGCTGGAGAGAGAAATTTCAACGGCCAGGCCATCTCGCGTAACGAGTGGGGCTGAGGGGCAGACCTACTTCTGCGGTTTCCGTAGTTGGTGCTGATTTCCCTTGTGCCCATCTATTTATTTTTATTTTATTTTATTTTATTTTTATTTTATTTTATTTTATTTTTTTATTTTATACTTCATTTTATTTATTTTTAAGTAGGCTTCATGCCCAGCGCAGAGCCCAATGCGGGGCTTGAACTCACGAGCCTGAGATCAAAACCTGAGCTGAGATCGAGGGTCAGGTGCTTAACCGACTGAGCCACCCAGGCGCCCCATTACATATTTTTGATGTCACATGGTACTGAAACACGGTTAAAATGTGTATCCATCCGGGTCCAATCAGGAAAACAGAAGCCACTGTAGGTGTTCCAACGAAAGGGACTTAATGCAGGGAATTGGTTGCACAGGAGAGGGAGGAGCTGAGAAGCCAGGAGTCAGCCCAGTGACCTGCAAAGGCAGGAAGTCACTGCCACCGCTAGGCTGGAGGGACAAATGGAGGAGGCCGTGGTACCAGAACGAGAGGTGAGGGTTCCCTGAGCCTCAGCAGAGTGTTTCAGCGGAAGCCGCAGATGCAGGAGAGTCAGAGACACAGAGAAAAGACCTCAGGAGAAAGAGCTGGGGAAATACCCCGGGAGCTCCCTCCCTCCCACCCTCGGGTTCCAACCGGCACCTCCCATTGGCTGGCCCTGGGTGGAAGCCCGCTGATTGGACAGCCCAGCAAATAAGGTTTCCACACCAGGGCCGGAAGGAGCAGGCACCTGCGGAGCCCCTGACTCTGGGGCGCTGCCGGGCGCTCAGTAAACGCTCAATAAATGCTTGTTTGCATTTCTTTCAGGAGCACCTGGGGTTGGTGCTCCCAGTCTCACGAGCGCATTCTGCGTGAGCCCAGGCCTGCAGTTTTAAGGATGAGGACATTTGGTATTAACCGAAGGAACCCTCACCAAACGGACAAGTGGCTTAACAGTCTTCCTGCAGAGAAATGGCAGGCGGAAGATAATTCTAGTAACATGAGTGCGGGGGAGCCGCGAGAAGACAGCTGAGTAATAGGGAAGGGCATGTGCAGAATTTACAAGCTAGGAACTATTCATATCATGGGGTCTGGTGCTCAAAACTTATTTTTATTGTCTTCCAGAAGCGTCTGGAACGCATCATGGGGTCTGGTGCTCAAAACTTATTTTCGTTGTCACGGGGTACGATCAGAAGCGTCTGGAACACTGTGGTTTGGCGGGCCTTCGAGGAGAGCAGGGGGTCACAGAGCCCGGTCCTCGTGGGACTGTGTCAGAGCGGGTTCCCAACTGGTAGCACACCTTTAGGCAAACACAGCACGATTTTGGCTGGGACACAGTTCAGCTTTTTGAAAAAAAAAAAGATTTTTTTTTTTTTTTTTTGAATAGTTACACGTGTATCGTAATGTGTACTCGGGAAAAATAAAATAGCAGCTATGTCTTTGGGCAATCGTGGTGGGAAAAAAGTGTCCCCAGAGACCTGCATACTCCCCGTGGGTCCAGCAGTCATACATGAATTCTTGTCGCGTGATGGCTTCAGCTCCGCACGAGCAAATATTCAGAGGAATGAATTTAGTTAGAATACGAAAGTGGTTTTTATGACTGCGTCTTGTTTATGGAGACCTTCTGTGTAAGAGAAGTGTTAAGACACTCACCACCAACCTCCCCTTCCCCCCCCCCCCCAAGGTTCGGAGGCTGAGAGGGGAGGGAGGACCAGTGGGAGAAGGAGGATTTTAGCTGGATCTGCCACCTTTTATTTCTGTAAAAAGAGAGATCTGACGCACATTTAGCAAAATGTGAGTACGTGTGTCACCCGAGCCGGTTGGATACACAATCTGTTACATTATTAACTTTACCCTTTGATTGTTTGAAATCGTTTGCGGTTTTCGAGATATTGAGAAAGTGAGTTTGGAACGGCGATGGTGTAATAACCGTGGGAGTCTGGTTTGTTATTTGAAATATGTTTCCCCCCGCGGGGCATGCTGGACATGTTAGAAGGGTCTGAATCACGTCGTCTGTACGCGTGAGTTCAAAATATACCGTACAAGCGTAGTGGGCTCTGTCTGTCACCTCTGTGACCAGCGCTAAGGCCTCGGGAACAGTGTCAAAAAAGATCACCTCCTCTCAACCAAAACAAGGCCACCTGGAGGCTCTCCCAACCTCCCTTGGAAACCTGTGACTACTCAGGCCCTTTACTGCCGTTAGGAGTTAGGAAAATATTTGACAGAGAACCCCAGTAATGGGGGTTAAAAAAACCAAAGGTTGACTTCTCAGAGGTAAACAAAGTGAGGAGGGACTCCTGGCTTTCATCTTGTGGTCTAAGAGGCTGCCGGGGCTCCGGCCATCTCATCTGCATTCCGACCAGCAGAAAGGAGGAATAAACGACTTCCATTTACAGTGGCCAGTGCCGCGTGGTTTGGCCACACCTGTCTGCAAGGGAGCCTGGAAAATGTCACCCATTCTCGCCAGCTGTGTACCCAGCTAAAAATCAGGGTTTCTGTTACTGAGGAACAGGGGCCATCAGGTATGGGGGAACAACTCAAGAAGTCTTTGCCACGGGGCTGTGGGGGGTGGAGGAAAGGTCCGGGCCCGAGGCCCTGTCACTGCTTCCTCCACCCCTGGAGCTCAGGTGAGGACCTGGGGGCCGTAGCCACAGAGTGCCATCGTGGCGACCCTGCCTTGCCCGCCACACGGTTCTTTGCTAAGTCCTTCGGTTGGGTTTTGCTCGGTGACCCCGGGCGGATGGAGCTGATCCAGGGATTATCCAATAGA
The DNA here is from genome assembly GCF_024362965.1 of Panthera pardus. Taxonomy (NCBI): domain Eukaryota; kingdom Metazoa; phylum Chordata; class Mammalia; order Carnivora; family Felidae; genus Panthera; species Panthera pardus. Next base: position 273,422 of record NW_026526710.1, read on the forward strand.
AACAAAAGAAAAATTTTTTTATTTTACACCTGCATCACAATAGTAGGTATTCATTATATTAAACAGAAAGGAGAAAATTGAAACGTGGAAATGTAAAAGCTTTACCCCAAGTTTCACCATCCAGAGGCAATCAGTACCCTTAACATGTGGTAACCCGTGGGGACTTTTCCTTCTAGACTTCTCTCTCTAATTGAGACGTTTCTTTTTAGCCTGGTTATAATCATACGGTGTATTATGCGTTTTATTTGGTTTCTTCGTTTAGCGGTGTCACATAAGAGCTTTGCTGCCTCCTTGAAACCTCGTTTTTTATTTAATTAAATGTATTTATTGATTTATCTTTTTCAAACGATATGTATTTTTGAGAGACGGAGAGCGCGCGCGCGCACGCGTGAGCCGGGGAGGGACAGCGAGAGGGGGACAGGGAATCGGAAGCCGGCTCAGCAGCGAGCCCAACGATACGGGGCCCAGATTCACAAACCGAGAGATCGTGACCGGAGCCCAAGTCGGACGCTCAACTGACTGAGCCACCCAGGCCACCCCCCCCACCTCCCCTGCAGCTCTGCTGGAAATGACTGCCGTCTGTCCCAGCTGGCGGCTGTCTCTTGGTTTGGTGGGGTCCCGGGGACAGTCCTCTGGTCTTCTCCCCCTTCCTTACTCTATCAGACTCTCATTTAAGCCTTTTGCCTCAGGGAAGGCATATGGCAGGGACAGCCTCCGAGTCACTTTCTGGAGCTTTGGGAGCCCTTATAGCCCCGGTTACCAAAGTGGGGTGTGCCCAGGGGGTGGCCAGGAGGATGCGCTGGGGACTCGGGAGATTTTTCCCGGACAGATCTCCAACACCGGCCCGCTGTTATCTCTTTGCACAACCCATTCCAATCCTCTCTCTCTTGCTTTCCCCTATCAAGAGCTGGAAAGCTAAAAGTTCACCTTTCCAGACCTCCGGGCAGCAATCGTGGCCGCGGGGCTCACTTCCGGCTCGTGAGAGGTAAGCAGAAGCGGGCTGGGGGTTGCTTCTCCAGCAGCCAGCGCCCCTCCTGCCCCCTCCTCCCGGCATCCTCAGACGGTAAGAACTTTCTGTGGCCCAGGAGTCTGGAGCCAGAGCCTGAGTCCTCCAGTGCTCCGCAGCCCCCACCGTGCCCTGTGGATCTCCCGTCGCTGTGGCTGGACACTCAGTGTCTCTCGTGAGACTGTCAGCTCCAGGAGGGGAGCCTGGATCCGTGCCTGACACAGAGTCAAGCGCTCAGTAATCTTTGTTGAGTGACTGATCTGGCACCTGCTGGGTCCAGGCTAGGCACGTGGTTTTGCAGCCCCACATTAGAGCGTGGCTCTTCAGGTCGTCAAAGCAGAAAAGAATAATAATGATTCCTGAGCGAGGCTTTGAAGGCTCCAACCCCCCCCCCCCCGCCCAGAAGGCAGCGTAACTTAGCGAGTTAAGAGCAGAGGCTGACAAACTTTTCCTGTAAAGGGACAGATGGAAATATTTTTGGACTTGTGGGCCACCACTGGCTCGGGTTGCAACTTCTCAACTTTTACCGGCCTAGCACGAAAGGCGCCGCAGACGATATGTAAACGATCGCGCCTGGCCGGCTGTGTGCCGATAAACCTTTATTGACAAAAACAAGCAGCGGGCCAGATGTGGCCCGAGGGCTGTGGTTTGCGGACCCCCTGGTCGTAAGGGGTGGACTGTAGAAGCAGACCGCCTGGGTTCAAGTCGCTCTCTCCTCCGCCCACTGGGAAGCCCGGCTGGAAGCCAGAGGGAGCCCGGGTCAGCCTCCTGGCGCCTAGAGCCCAGGGGAGTGTGGGTGCCCGGGGCAAACGGAGAACATCCAGCGCCGAGGCTGCTAATGCACGACATCACGGCTGGAATGTTTTCATCGCAACGTTGCTCCCGAGAGTGAAACGGGGAAGCCGGCCGCCAACGGCGAGATGGGTAAGTAAAATGTGGTCCGTCCGTGCGGCGGAGTATTACTCAGCCCCGAAAAGGAAGGAGGGCCTGACACCTGCTCCAGCCTGGGGGACGTGACGCTGAGTGAGAGAAGCGGGTCGCAAAAGGACACGTGCTGTGTGATCGCACTGACACGGGGCTCCCCGAGGGGTCACGCTCCTGGAAGGTCATATCCGCAGGTTCTAGGCAGACATAAATTCGGGGGAGGGGGGCACTATCTGCCCGGGGTCATAGGGTTCGCGGGAGTCGGTCTGTGCACCTGCGCAGGGCGGACACCTCACTCACCAGTTGTCACTGTTGTTGTTCCACGGGAGAAACAGGAGTCCTCCTCTCAAGTCGCTTCTGGGGGGGGCGGGTCTGTTCTGTGAGGCCCAAATAAGTGCCTGACGGGGATATGCGTGGCTTTGTGCCTGAGGCCGGCCGGAAGCCTGCCCCTTCCAAGGATCGTCCTCTATCTCCAGCCCCCCCCCCCCCAGCCCCCTCCGCACCCCCTCCCAGCATTCAGCTGCTTAGTTCAGCTGGGGAGGGCGCAGGCTGCCGTAAAACAGAGGAAGCTGCTCCCATTCTGGTTTCCAACAAGGAGGGCTTAATGAGGCAATTAAGCAGAACTATTTTCTCTTGATCTCCCTTTCCATCTTCCTGAGCCTGGAGGGCCCTCCGAGAGAGAGGAGCCTGCCTCCCCCCTCCCCCGCCCCAGTTTCAAGAACAGGAGGAGAGGATTCAGAGAGGGGCAGTGGCTGGGCCAAGGTCACACAGCGAGTTGGTGGGACCGCCAGAGCCGGCACACCCCGGGGCGCCAGGACCCCGGCGGGTGAGGGGGTGGGGGATGAGCGAGGTGGGGGATGGTGGCATACTGGGACACCCAAGGCCTGGCCGGGGAGTGTGGTCACCGTGAGGCCCCACTGGACCATACCCACGCGGGGGACGGGGGGCCTGTGTGACCAAGTCATCTGAGTTTCCAAGAGAAGCTAAAATCCACATTTGTAAGGAACGCCACATAATAAGTCCAAGTTCTGGAGAGCCCAGTATAGGCCAAACAAAGAGGTTCTTTCCTGGGAACAATGTCTACACTCGGATATCGGATATCGCAGCGCCCGGGGCGGACGGCCCAGAGGCTGGATGCGGAGGAGCGAGTGTAGGGCCCAGCAGGGTAGGCACTGGCTTCTCCTCGTCCCCTGAGTAGTGAGGTGGGATCTTCCTGGACTGCCTACATTACTGTTCCCTCCAAGATCTCCTTACAGCCAACGGGTCTGTAGCAGCCCGGCCATGCACAGTGTATATGTTGCGCACTGCACGAGGGCGCCCAGGAAGAGGTCATCGGGGTGATTTCAGGCCACGCTTGGCTTGCTTGGCTGCTGGTCCTGGAAGGAGTATCTACCACCTGTCGTAACGCACCCACCCAGAGGAGCTCCATTTTCTAACTCTCGCGGTGGTGCTGGCCCAGGTTGGGTGCTCCAAGGGGAGATCAGATGTGTGAGAGTTGGGCTGACGGCAATAGCTCTGAGGGGACAAGGTGGGGGGAGGAGGCAGGAGGGCCTTCAGGCTGAGATGCCGGCCTCACCTCTGTGGAGGATCAAGACGCGGAAGAAAGGTTGGGTAGGAGGGGCTCTGCACGGCCGCGAGGGAGTGTTGTTCAGGCGGATGTTCAGCCGGAGCCGAGAGGCGCCATCAGGGGTGACCCTCATCCTAGCAGAAGGGGCCTGCGTCGTTTCGCTTCCATGCTGGGTCGTGGGCGGGAGCACCCGGGGGCTCCCTGTGTACTTCTGGAGGTCAGAAGTCCGAAGGGAGCCTTACGGGCCTAAAATCATGGGGTCCACAGGGCTGGCTCCTTCTGGAAGCCGCCGTTCCTTGCGTCTTCTAGCTTCTAGAGGAGGCCTGCGTTCCTTGGACCACCGCTCTTCCTCCGCCTTTAGAACCGGCTCGTCCGTGTCTGGGGGGAGCCGCCCCTCTCCTGTCTTCGTCCACGTACTTCTCGCGGATCTGACCATTCTCCTGTCCTCTCCCCCTCGAGGATGAGTTGGAGGCGCTCAAGCCTGGCTCATCAGAGTGGCTCGTGACCTTGGCCAGGCCAACGAGAAGAGCTTGGCCTGGGGTTTGGGGAGGGCTCTTTTCCTGCAAGGTGGCGACACCAGGGGAATGAAAATCTGGAGCGGCTGGCGGGCCTCCTTCCGCCAAGGACGAAGACCTTGCTTGAGAGTCAAGTCCACGCAGAAGAAAGCAGACTAAGAACCAGAGAAAGACCGATTGCTATCGACCTTGAGACCTGGATCCAGCTGTACCTGAAGCTAGCGAATAGGTCCTGAGGTTTTCAGACGCTGAGATCATAAATCCCCCTTCTGGCTTAAGCTGACTCACACTGAGTTTGTAGTTCTCGTGACTGGGAGCCCTGACCGGTACTCCCTTCTCCGATCTTGGACACCCAGCTCGAGACTGCAGAACGAATTCACGTCAGCCTCCCTTGCTTCCCTTCCTCTCCCCTCTCCCTCTCTTCCCCTGCCAGCCATGCTATTGGGCGATACATCCTAATGTATATTTAACAGTGGCTCAAAATCAAATTAATTTAGATTGGTTAATAAACTGTAACATCCGTTTCTAAATCAAGCTACATTTTCCTCTTGAGCAACTAAATTCATGCCTGTTGGTTTAATTTGTTGCTATTGTAATCCTTTAACGCTGATGAAATTATGGAAAGGTTTCTAGTGAAATTATCCAGATTTGATTAGGGTTGGACATATTAATATTTTTCCTTCCCGGTCGTCTTTGGAGAGAGATCGGCTGAGAGTGTGCACGTTCCCACGTGCTGTGGACTGTGTTCTCAGAAGGCAGACAGATGCGTCCTGTCCCTTAGCAGATAACCCTGCTTTGGGTGTGCATCTATCGAGCGCTGGCTGTATGCACAGCCCCGGATGGTAACGTTCTCAGTGGAGGGCTGAAAGAAGAAAAGCTTCTGGGCGTCTCTGGAATAGTTGCTGTGAAGGATGTAGGGACCCTGAGGGTCCCCTTAACTTTGCCTCCTTGTGGCCCCCACCTCCAATTGTAACTCCAGGGCTACGAAGTAAGTGCTCACGAGCAACTCAGTTCGACCTGGAGCTTGACCCTGAAGAATTTCCTGAGGACAAATCACACCTCTCCAGGACCTTGTAGCAAACTGAAGCAGGTGGGGGCAAGAGAGGAAGGGAGGGGAAGGTCAAAGCCGGACCCAGCCCCACAGAGAGGAGTGACAGCCGGGCAGGTGGGTTTCCGTCTGTACCCCCTCCCCACGCTCCCTGCTGAGGCTGTCCCGCCCACCTGCTAATCCATTTGTTCTGGAATGTGCCAGGCCTCACCCAAATAGCACAGAATCCGGGGGAATCTGAAGTGTGCTTCTGGGTTCTCTCCTTCAGGCAAGAGCGGGTTGGGCCTGGGAGGCACGGAGTGGCCCCCATAGGAGGGTCCCCCCACGTCCAGTGTCCAGCCCGTCTGTGGGGAGGGGGGTTCTCCAGAACGCCCTATTCCTCGACCCGCTGGCATTCTGGTGGGTGGTTTCTGTGCCTGGCGGGCTTTTCTAGAAGGACCGCTGCCCCTTTCTTCCACTTGGGTGAGCCATGTAACAACTGTGTGGGCAAAGTCTCTGTGCCGCTCCGGATGCCTTTCAGATCCCCAGATGGACAGAGCAAAGTCTCACTGCCAAGCCTTTGTCCGCGCTGTGCCCTTTTCCGCTGGGCCCGCCCTTTCGCTGCCTCCTGCCTGCTCCCCCTTTGTGCCAGGAGCCCAGGGCCCGAGTCTCTTCCTCCTCGGGGAACCTCCCCTTCTCCTTGGAGTCTGCTCTCCGGCTCTGGGTTCTTCCCTTTGGTCGACTCAACCACAGACGGGAATTCCGAATTGTGACATTATCTCGTCACACCCAGCTCCTCCCGGCCCCCGCCCCCCCCCCCCCCCCCGCTGCGAGGTTGACCAGAGGAGGAGGAAGCCCACGTTTGTCACCCAGAGCTGCCCTCTGCTCCACAAACGTGTTCAGCTGCCCTTACACAGAGTTTTAGCACTTTTAACAAATTGATAGGCACCATTTTAAAGTTAGGAGGTTTGGGGGCACGCGGGGGGCTCAGTCGGTTAAGCCTCTGACTTCGGCTCAGGTCACGACCTCGCCGTTCGTGGGTTCGAGCCCCGCGCCGGGCTCTGTGCTGACGGCTCGGAGCCTGGAACCTGCTTCCGATTCTGGGTCTCCCTCTCTCTCTGCCCCTCCCTGCTCATGCTCTGTCTCTCTCTCTCTCTCTCTCAAAAATAAATAAACATTAGAAAAAATTAAAGTTAGATTTCACATGAAAATCTGGATTTTTGGCCTCCGTTAAAACAAAAGAAAAAGAACAGATTTGGTAACCTTAGGGCCTACGCCCCTTCATGAGGACAGTTGGCGGGAACTGGCCTTTAAACAGGGCGGGTGCACTCATGTTCACTTTGCCCCACTCCCTACCAGCCCCTGTCGCCCACAGCCAAGCTGCCTCGCCAGTCGGCATTGCTCGTCTGACCTTTCTAAGTTGCGTGTTCCAACCCCTTGTCGACTCCTCGTGTCCTGGCCTCTGACTGTCAACCCTCGAAGCAACCTGGTGGGACAGACAGCCACATTTTTAAGACGGGAAAACTGAGGTTTAGGACAGATTCAGCATCCTTTCCAATATCACACAGTAAGTATGTGGCAGAGCGGGGATTGGAACCACTGACGATCTGGTTCCGGGACACGGGGTCCCTTCGCTGTATCCCAAGCCTGCACCAACAAGGATGGAGAAAGCTTCTCCTTTCTTTTTTTTTTTTCTTTAACTTTTTAAAATATTTATTTATTTTTGAGAGACACAGAGAGAGAGAGTGTGAGCAGGGGAAGGGCAGAGAGAGAGAGAGGGAGACACAGAATCCGAAGCAGGTCCAGGCTCCCAGCTGTCAGCACAGAGCCCGACGCGGGGCTCGAACCCACGAACCGCGAGATCGTGACCCGAGTCGAAGTCAGACGCTCAACCGACTGAGCCACCCAGGCCCCCCGAAAGCTTCTTTTTACTTAAAATGCCACCTACATCCTGGTCAGAATTCCTGCCCGCTCCACGTCGAGGGGGGATTAAAAACTCAGTTGCCCACAGGGGCCACAGGGGGACACAAAGGAGAGGATGGGGTGACCTGAGCAGAGGTCCCAGCCCGGCATGGCCAGGCAGGAACGTGGCCCAGCCTGGCGGGATTTCTCACGTCTCAAGAGAAGCCAGACATCTGGATCCGTGCATGGAATATCGCCATCGGTCAGCATCGTGCGCGCGTTGTGAGGTAAATAAAGCCCTTCCGTGGGTCACAGTGGGCACGGCGGCTGGATGCCCCAGGGCCGCGGTCAGGGCCGGGCTGAGAATCTTTGGCAGAGCCCCTGATGTCCCCAGGACTGACGAGGTACAGTCTACACCCTCCAGACGCAGAATCACCACCCACTCTCCCTGACACGGACACTGCCACTGGCCCTTCCCTGCGGTGTTTGGGTATTTACCACTCATTTCTAACAGAAGAAAAAGTATTGACCACTCACTACGTACAGGCCCCACACAAGGCCCTGTGTAGCTTCCAGAATGAAATCAGAAGTTACTCCTTTTTGAGAGAAATGTTTCAGTCTTTATTTAAGTTCGATTGATTGATTTAAGTCTGATTGATTGATTGATTGATTTAAGTTTGATTGATTGATTGATTTAAGTTTGATTGATTGATTGAGAGAGCAGAAACAGGGGAGGGGCAGAGAGAGAGGGGGAGAGAGAATCCCAAGCAGGCCCTGCACTGTCAGCGCGGAGCCAGACGTGGGGCTCAGTCCCACGAACCACGAGATCAGGACCTGAGCCGAAATCAAGAGTCAGACGCCCAACCGACCGAGCCACCCAGGCGCCCCCACGAGTGACTCCTAGAGTCTAAACGAGATGAGTTCTCCCACCTTCTCGAACGTCAGCTCCAAGAGGGCAGGGCTGTCGGCTGTCTTATTCCCCGCCGGCTCCCGCCATCTAGAACATTCTCTGGCGCATAGTAGGTGCTCAGCAAATGCTCTTTGAATGAAGACCAGCGTCCTGGCAGCGTCTTTCCATACATTTGCTGCTGCGAATTCCTCCAAAGCTCTTATCATTATCCTTCGTTTTGGGAGGGGGCATCTGAGAGGCAAGGACGGTGGCCGGGTTGACCAGCCGCTGGGGCCGGGGCCAGACACGGAAAGCGGCTTCCTCTCCCTCCCGCGTTTCCTCTCCAGCATGCACCCGGAGCTGTTTTCTCACACAGCCGAGTTTCAGCACCTCTGGTTGACTCCCAGTGACTAAACAGATGGGTGGGGAGTAGATGTCTCTTGTCACAGCTCGGCAAGGCCCTTCAAGGCCACTCTGAGTGGCTCACCTCCTAGAAAGGGGCCTCACTTCTTGTTCAGAAAGAACTTCATTCTGGAGTCCAGGCGGCATGGAGGGGTCGCTCCTGGAAGAGTATTTCCACCTTCATCAGACGTAATTATTTTCTTAAGTGAAATATTCAAACAGAGCTTCAAGGAATCCAACGAAAGAAAATGAGTTTTAGGGGAAACACACACACACACACACACACACACACACACACCCCACATTCTTTCCTCAAAACATAAGCTGGAAGGATGTTATCTGCTCTCAGAGGGAAAACTCAAGAGGTTTAATTTAAAACTTGGGCGGGCTCATGGCTTCTCAATGGGGTGACTGTTCCATATTCGGGGAATGAGATAATAAGAAAGCTTTTTCGAGCCAGTGTTTCGTTTGGCTTCAGAAATTCCAGCCTGCGTTTTTTTTCCGTTTTTTTTTTCCCAGAGCGCTCCGGCCTCGAGCATCGCCGGGCTGGTGTCTCCCCTGGTCCGGGAGCAGTTCTGCAGAAACGTGTGTCCAGCCCGAGCCGTCCCGGGGGGGCACGGCCAAGTGACTGGCTTGGGCACCGCCGAGCTCGGCCAAGGACGAGGTTACCCACCCTGCCTGCTCGTCGCCCAGCCGTCAGGTGGCCAGAGACTTGGAGACCGTGTAAAATTCGGGCTGAGATGGAAGAATCATCTGCCGTTCTCTGCAAGCCCTGAGACGTGACAGCATCATCACCTCCCCCAATGCCCCCCCCAAAAGCCTTTCTCTAATCAAGAATTCTCGGGGCGCCCGGGTGGTTCAGTCGGTTAAGCGTCAGACTCCTGATTTCGGCTCGGGTCATGATCTCACGGTTCGCGAGTTCGAGCCCCCTGTCCAGCTCTGTGCTGACAGTGTGGGGCCTGCTTGGGATTCTCTCTCCCCTCCCCCTCCTCAAAATAAGTAAATAAACATCCAAAAAATCATAAAAAAACAAACAAAAAAAAACACACCAAAAGTCAACCAAGGCTCGGACTGGCCCGAACCCACCAAAACCCATCCTTAAGCCTAACCTTACCCTCCCGTGAGGCCTGGGCAGCCGGAGGTGAAGTTTGGCTCTCCAGGGGACTGCCCCAAGTGTCCCCGTGGCCCCTCAGCCCTGCTTGGGTCCCCTGAGCCGTGCCAGCCTCGCCCTGCACCGAGGTGATGGATGAGTACAGCTGCTGTCACAGAACCCCCACGTGGGGAACCCGACATCCACGTGGCAGCCAGGGTCCCACAATCTTCCCTTGCTTCTGCCTGGCTTTGGAGGCTCCCGGCAGTCCGTGGCACCCTTGCCTTGCGGCTACGTGGCTGGCTGTCTTCTCTCCGGGTCTCTTTGTCTCCGGACGGCCTTCTTACAAATTCACCCGTCATCGGAGGGATTCGGGGCCCGCCCTCATCCAGCAGGATCTCGACTAGACTTCACCCCATCCACCTGTAACACCCTGTTTCCAAGTAAGACCACACGCACAGGTCCTGGGTGGACACTGATTTGGGGGGGAGGGGGAGGGGGCGCGTTTGCCATTCAGCCCAGTCTGCTCTCCGCGGGCCTGCGCTGGGCTGGGCTTCCTGTGTTGCCCCCCACGGCAGCCCACGGACGCGGGCACGGCCGACGTTCCCATTGCCCGGTTGAGGAAGCGGAGGCTCCGAGCGGTTAGGCGACAAGTGGCCGCGGCCACGCGGCTGGAAGAACAACGAAGCTGCGATCGGAGCTCCGGTCAGCCGGCCTCTGGAGCTTTCTGGCTCTGTTGAAATCTCTACGGCGTCTGGCCTTCCAAGCACTTAACCCGAGGGAGAAGCTTCCGGCTGGCGAGCTCCCTTCTGGGGGGCACTTGTTTCTAGAGCCCCCTTCCAGGCAGACGGATCCGACCAGCCCATGCCGGGAGCGCAGGGGACTATCTGGGCAGATCTGTGGAGACGGCCCAGAGCGGCGGGGGCCAGGCTGGGAGAGGGGCGACAGGAGTCCCTGCGAGCGGCCACGAGGTCTCCTCCGGGGTGACGAACCGTCCTGGGGCAGAGGTGGGGGCCGTGGATGAGCTCCTGTCCCTGAAGTGTGCACCTGAACATGCTGAATCGTACGTGAGTTTTACCGAGAATTTTTTTTTTCCTGTCTTCGTATTTTTCCTTTAAAATCTCACCCCTCGAGTTAGCCTTTGCTCTTGAGGTCTTGTGAAGGCCGCCATTGGGTCCTTTTGTTGGAGACGTGGTGTCCAGGAGGCCCCCAGTTAAAACGCAAGTACCTCTCCTGGGAGGTGGGCAGAGGGTTCCCAGCTAACGCAGGAGCGGGGGTTGGGCTGTGTCCTGGGCCATCTGTCACTGCCCCCAGCACGGGGGGCGGGGGGTGGAGTGCCAGCCAGGTAAGTTTCGCTTGTTTAACTGTTTCTGGGAAAGAAATCTAGAAAAAGGGAGGGCACCCGGGAGGCGGAATGTTGCGGTCCACCTGCTTTTCCTGGTTCGGCTGCTGGCCAGTCTGGCCCATACCTGTCCTCACTCCATCAACCGTCTCCAGGCCCCTGCCCTGCCCGCCAGGGGCGAGGGGTGGCTGAAATGCCAGCCCCAGGGAGCGTGGTTTCCTGTGTACTTGCCGAAAGGCCTGATACAGCAGTAGCTCAATTTTATTGATCGTGTCAATGGCAATAATTCAAGAAAGCTATTTAAATTCACGGGAGGAAGCCAGAGCAATTATCCACATCTGCCTCAGATTCTCCATCATTTTTGTTGTTGGCTATTGAGCGTGGAGACAGACATTTTGTGTAAGGCTGACGTGGGGGCTGGTGAAGGCTGGGGTTTTGTTTGCAGCCCGGAAAAAAAAAAAGTCATCATCAACAGTTCGTCAGATATAAATCTATATGCACAAAGGTTTATGGGGCGCTCTCGAGGGGCGTGCGGGCACCCAGCGGTTTAAATACATTTTATCCCTAATCCCGGCCAAATCCCCTTGGCATATTCCCGCAGTCCCCTATTTCAGCACATAATAACATTGTGATTTGTGACAGAGCAGGTGACTTTTTTTTTTGCAGTCTTTCCCCTGTAGTTAAACTTTAATGAAAGCTTAAATCACACCGGAATTCTCGCGGGTGACAAGCAGATGAGATCAGTAGAAGGCACGGTGAGTCTGGCTGGGTGGGCTGTGCGGTGGGGCGGGGGGAGCTGAGAGGGGAGAGGACCCCGCCCCCCTGCCTCACACCCCTTCACATGGCATCTCCTCTGGGCGGGGGTCATGATTAATTCAGCTCTAAGTCCCTGGCTCCTGGCACAGTGCCTGGGACACAGCAGGTGCTCAATGAATAATTGAACAAATGAATGAGCTGGGGGGAGGGGGGTTGCTTACTTTAAACGGTGTCTGGCCAGACTCGGTTGCCCCTGGCTATCATGATGTCATGGTATTTTCTCTGTCTGTGCTGGACATCTTCTGTTTGCCTCTCCAGGTCTCTCTCCACCTCTTTTCCATTCTGACCCGTACAGGCTGACCCGTGTGGGCCGCGTCCCCTGGGCTCCTCAGCCCTCTGGCGTCCAGGGGGAGTCAGCCAATGGGAGGCGCCAGCTGGAGGCTGGAGGCGGGCAGAGAAAGAGGCCAGGGTATTTACTCCCCAGCTCTCTGCCTGCCTGTGTCAGGTTGACTGTGCCCCTCCTCCTCCTCCGGGGTGGTCCTCTCCTAGAGCCCCACTTCCGGCTCCAGTAATGCTCACCCTTCCCCGGGGCGGCGGCAGCAAAAGCTTGTCACTTTGCTGGGCGGAAGGGGGGGGACGAGGGGGGCGGGGGGAGAGAGGGGGAGGGGCTTTACCCTGCCCTGCCCATACTTTTGCAAATGGTCCCTTTGTTAGCTTTTCTTGATTTCCCATCTGAGGGTGCCCTCTGTCTCTTATGGGGATCTTAACTGATAACGTACCTAAGCCGTTACGTCCTAAGGATTATCCTTTTAAAATAAATTCATGTGTTTTCGCTCAAGTACCAACTGCCCTACCGCAAGTAGGACAGTTCTCAGCAGTTCTCGAAGTGTGGTGTCGGACCGGCAGCCCCGGGATGGCCTGGGAGCTTATTAGAAATGCAGATTCTCAGGCTCCACCCAGCTACCTGAGTTTCCACAGATCCCTGCAGGGGACTTTCTCGACTCCTGCCCGAGCCAAGAACCGTGGCGTTAATAGTTCCTGCCAATCATAGGTTTGGTGTGCCTGAGCCGCACTGGTGGTTGCCTTCCGAGTATCTATTCTCTCTCTCTCTCTCTCTTTTTTTGGTACTAATAAAACAATAATTTTGTATGGGACAGCAGTGTGCCCAGTTTAAACTCTACCTTTCCAGCTTCCTCTGCACATAGAGGTTGCCCATGAGGCAGTCCTGGCCAGTGAGATGTGGCACTTCGGTGAAAACTCTTTAAAAAGTGGAGAGGGGGGGTGGGGAGCAGCAGGACCTGGTACAGATCTTTTGCCCTTTGTTCTTTTCCGTCTTTCTGCCTGGAATTAAGATGCAGTGCTGGAGGTAGAGCAGCCACCTTGTGACCACAGGTGACCATTAGAATGAAAGACTTTAGGGGCACCTGTCTGACTTCGGCTCAGGTCACGATCTCACGGTTGGTGGGTTCGAGCCCGGCGTCGGGCTCTGTGCTGACGGCTGGGAGCCGGGAGCCCGCTTTGGATTCGGTGTCTCCCTCTCTCTCTGCCCTCCCCCCACTCATTTCCTCTCCTCTCTCGCAAAAATAAATAGGCTTAAAAATATTCCTGATTCTTTTAATTTTTTTTAACGTTTATTCATTTTTGAGAGACAGAGACAGAACGTGAGTGAGGGAGGGGCAGAGAAAGAGGGAGACGCAGAATCGGAAGCGGGCTCCAGGCTCCGAGCCGTCAGCACAGAGCCCGACGCGGGGCTCGAACCCACCAACCGGGAGATCGTGGCCTGAGCCGAAGTGGGACGCTTAACCCACTGAGCCACCCAGGCGCCCCATGAATGATTCTTTTTTTTTTTTTTTTTTTTAGCGTTGAGCTGTGTGTGCCCTCCAAATCATCCTGCAGGTGACGAAACTCTGCTCCAATGAAAACTTCACTGTTAAAGGCAAGACGCCATTATAGATTGGCAAAAAAGAAGCTTGCCTGACACAGAGCTGGGCGCATAGCAGATCCCGGGGTTTATGAATCTGTTTAGACCCACATCCTGGCAAAAGAGGATTTGAAAACACTTCTGGAGACACGTTAGCTGAGATGAAATTGGAAGCGGAACTAAGGAGACCTAGCTGGTCTCAAATGACATTTTCTCCATCGTCATCATCATCATCATCGTCACCATGGTCACTCGCAAAACCCCTAGAATGCCCACTGTTTACGGGGCCATGTGCCGGGTCCCAGGGACTCCAAAGTCGCTAGTGACCTGACCTGAACTTCCAAGGTGCTTACTGTGCAGGCAAGAGGAGAGACCAAGAGGTCATCGGAGCCGGGCAGTCACGGAAGACTGCGTGGAGGAGGTGGCATTGGGGCTAGCAGTCAGGGAGAGAGAGAATGTCCACGAACCGAGTATCTACTTATTTCGGGCACAGTGTATTGGCAGCCGCCAGTCTCATAGCTTCTCTGTGATGAAGGGATGCCCGCGAGGAAACGGCCTCAGAGAGGCGGAATGATTTGCTGATGTCACACAGCATCTTAGGGGTAGAGGCTCAACTCCGAACCGTGAGGAACCCGATGAGCCTACCAGTATTATGCCCGGCGCTTCCCCAGGACCCTGAGAGATGCCAGGGAGGGGACCCCCACCCCAGAGAGACCATAGCCTCTACTGCAGCCAATGGCTCAGAATCTAGCAGAGCCCTCCCAAGAGTTTTTCATCGCCCATCTCTTCTAGAAGAGGAAACTGGTTCAGAGAGGTGAAGCCACTTTCCCAGGGTCGCAGAGCTCGAGGAGCAGAGCCGGGGCTCAGACTTCGGTCCATGGGGCTCCAGGGGCTCTGAGTGCACTGGGGATCCCAGGAAGGCTTCATGGAGGAAGAGGGCTAGATTTCACCAATAAGGGAGTGGAGGGAAAGGCCAGGCAAAGGTGGCCTGGGTTCCAAAGAATCCGATGTTCATTGTGTCTTTCTTATGTACGCCATTCTGAACCCTTCACACTTTGGTGTTATTTAGTTTTTATCACCCTTCATGCTTATAAATCCCCGTAATCTCTACAACCATGTGACGTTGGTGCTAGTTTTGACCCCATTTTATGGAAAGGGAAACTGAGGCAGGGTGTTGGTTAATCTCTCTACCTGACTATGTTGGTGCTAGTTTTGACCCCATTTTATGGAAAAGGAAACTGAGGCAGGGTGTTGGTTAATCTCTCTACCTGACTATGTTGGTGCTAGTTTTGACCCCATTTTATGGAAAGGGAAACTGAGGCAGGGTGTTGGTTAATCTCTCTGTTCTTTTTGGGCATTTCTCTCTTTCCCCATTCTGCAGGCAGCCCAGTGACCCGGGCAAGATTTCTCTGCAATTCCAGGGGAGTGCAGGCAGCAGGGACTTTGAGGCTTTGCTTTAGCCACCTAATCCCACAGACGGATCCTATCATGCAACTGTTCTCTTCTCCTCACGTCGTGGCCCCCACAGTGCACGTCTATGGCCTTCTCTGCCCAGGCTCTCTCCTTCTGGAAGGAAATTCTCCCCTCCCCTGTCCCACTGGGGAACCACCCCTTCCTCGTTCTTCATCTATGTGGTTTGAGGGAGTGAAACTCCGCCCCATCACCACCGCCATTGGTTAGGGGGTGGTCATGTGACCTAGACACGTGGCCCAGGCTGAGCCAATGAGAACCTTCCCTGGGACTTTAGCTGGAACCACTTGGAAAAAACCTCTCTTTTCCCACTGAGTTGTTATACCAGTGGGATGTAATTGAACCCGCCTGAGAAAGAGACCCGCCTGGAGGAAAGTAGCACCAAGAAGGAGGGACCGATGACATTATTTGTGCCCCTGAGCCCAGCCATGCCTGAAATCTACCTGGGACTTTTCAGTTACACGAAACAAGAAATCTGAGCGTTGGCCTTCTATCTCTGGCTAGTTAATTGTCCTGACTCACACAGCCTCCTTTCTTTTTTTTTTCAACGTTTTTTTTTTTATTTATTTTTGGGACAGAGAGAGACAGAGCATGAACGGGGGAGGGGCAGAGAGAGAGGGAGACACAGAATCGGAAACAGGCTCCAGGCTCCGAGCCATCGGCCCAGAGCCTGACGCGGGGCTCGAACTCACGGACCGCGAGATCGTGACCTGGCTGAAGTCGGACGCTTAACCGACTGCGCCACCCAGGCGCCCCACACAGCCTCCTTTCTAAGATTCCCCACCCACCCCCCTCCCCAGCCCGGGTCATTTCTGGTCTCAGCAGACTTTGCGGAGACTTGGGAGCAAGGGAGGGGTTTTATAGACCGTGCTGCTCAGACTCTGCCCCTTTCCTGTTTTCCAGTCCCCTTCCTCCCCTCCCCCTCCCCCCCAAAACTATATCTCCTGAACTTCCTGCGCAGCCCTCCCCCCCCCCCCCCCAAGTTTGGGCTCCCATCACCTTTCTGAGCCCTTGTCATTGTGTTTTACTGAGAAAATGGCTGTCCACTCTTTCCCCGCACCCCGGCCTCATAGAAAAACGGGCTCTGGGCTTCGGCAACGTCCGCTTTTCCCTTCCCCTCTGTGAAGAGGCTAAAAGCACCAGAAGGTCTAAGTTCAAGTCCCAGCCCAGCCCCTCTCTCCGGCAGCTGTGTGGCCTTGGGCAGGTGACTTAGCCCTCTCTGTGCCTCAGAACCTGGCCTGGAAAATGGGAATACAGACGATGCCCTTTTCTTAGGTTTGCTGCGAGGATTCACTGAGTTGAATTTGTGCTGAGCGAAAACACTCAGAGGCAAGCCTGGCGTATAGGGATGGCTCTGAAGCGTTTCAGTTATTAAGAGGAGGCAATATAGGAATTCATATCCCCGCTGGAATGGATTCCGCTCCCTCCCTGAGAAGGCAGAAGCAGTTACCATCCCTTCGACCCGCTGCGTCGGGGGTTTCTTCTGCCCAAACAGAAAGGAGAGCCCTGAGAGGAGACGGGCTGGGGGAGGGTGGCGAAGGGGAACCCAAGGCTTGGGGGTGGGGGGAGGCTCTGGACGTGAGTCCTGGGAATGAGGCGTTGTTACTGGTCTTTGAGTAGGGAGAGGAGGTGTCTCACATTTGCTGTCTCGGGTGTATGCAGTGGCGCCGCATTCTTGCGATAACCGATAACCGAGGGGCTCCGGCCCTCCCGCTCCCGCGCTGGTAATACAGGATCAGTGGCTCCTCTGTGAGCTGAGAGCGCCTAACAGCCTAACAGCCGACGTGCAGAAGAAAAAAGGACTCAATCAAGCTAACGGCCCTTCCAGGCTGCCCCGCGGTGATCGCGCTTTGTGCTGAGCTGGGGAAAATACCGGCCCTTAAGTGTTCTCGCTCTCTGGGGAGCAGCGGTGAGGGGAGCGCGACAACCCACAACGGCCGGGTCAGCCTTGAGACAGGGTGAGACGCTGTGGGCCGCGGAGAGGGGAGGTCTGTTCCACGCCAGCCCCGCGCCCTTCCCTGCCTGAAGTGACCACACACTCACGTTCACGGGGACGGCGTGCTCCTTATGTATGCTGGGCTCACTTCACTCCCCGGGACAGATGAGGAAACTGAGGCTCGGCACGGGAGAGCGGCCCACTCAAGGTCATATGCCTGGAAAGTTCCAAACGGGGACCAAAGTCCACGTAATGTTTGCTGGGCTGGCGGCCTCGCGGGTCTGTGAGGGATAGTGGGATAGAGAAGCTGGTGTGGGAAGCAAGTTAGGGAAGGCTGGGGCTTTGCAGTCAGATAAGGGCGGCCTGTGTGCAGGCAGGAGGAAGAGGGTGTGTGTGTGTGTGTGTGTGCATGACAGGTGTGTGTGTGTGGGGGGTGGAATTATCAGCCTCTTTCTCGATTCTCAGAATCCCCTGATGTTCCAGACTGCTTCCGGGCCTGTGAAATATCCGCTCATTCATTCACTCAACATATACATACAATTAGCTGAGCGCCTATTACGTACCAGGCAAACTCTGACCCTTCATGGAGTGTGTGCGTGAGTCGCCGGGCAGAGAGAGAAAAAGGTAAATAAGGAAGGACCAAGAGAAAGGCAAACAGTAAAGAGCAGCGTCTTGGGAGTAAGGCAGGGGAGGTGGGACAGAAAATCCGTGGCATGGGGCGGGGAGGGGGGGGGAAGGGGACACTTTGAAATAAGATGAGATGGGAAGGCTTCTTGGAGGAGGTGATGTGTGCACTGTGTGTTTCTGCGTGTCCGGAAAGAGCCGAGGGCTGGGTGCCCGCAGGCTGGGACTGGGCAAGCCCTCCTCTGACACCCTTCACCTTCACCTGGAGGGAGAGAGATGGGACAGAAACCCTTCAGAGGGACCGCGACCGCAGCTGACGTCCTGAGAGAAACTTCTGGGAAGACCCGGAGCCAGAACCACCCACTGGGTCCCTCCCGGGTCCCCGACCCACAGAAACTGAGATAATAATTAATTTTCATTTAAAACTGCAAAGTTTGGGGGCGTCTCGTTACACGGCAACAGGCAACTGCCACACGGGCCATGGTGGGTGGAGAGTGTCTGTTTGAGAGTGCGCAGATCTTGCCGGGAAACCTGCCAGGAGTCACGTTGTGGCCCCTGGTCGCCACCGGCCACCAATCCCTGGTTAGGGGCCTGGTCCTCTTGAACCAATCAGAACACACGCCCTGGGGCTGGCTCTCCGGGCCCGGATACCGAAGGAAAACCAGGAAAGAGGGTGTATACACAAGCCCTTCCTCCTGACCTTCAAAGCCTCCCATGGTTTAACCCCCGTGCATCCTTTGAGGTCAACAACGACCATTTATTGAGCACTAACTGTATGCCTGGGTTTTCTCCCCCGGGGGAGCTCTGGCTCCACGGTTTTCTCATATCTACTAACCCTCATCCTAGTCTTTGCAGGAGCTGGTCCCACCACTTGGCGTGTCGTTCCTGCCCCCGATGCCAGTTAAAGTCCCATCCATCCTTCCCCTCAGTCTCTACCTCATCTCAGAAGCCTTCCAAGCCGCCCCCCCCACCCCCCCACCCCGAGAGTCCCTGGACAGGCGGCGTGATTTTTTTAAATTTTTTTTTTAACGTTTTTATTTATTTTTGAGACAGAGAGAGACAGAGCATGAACGGGGGAGGGGCAGAGAGAGAGGGAGACACAGAATCGGAAGCAGGTTCCGGGCTCTGAGCCATCAGCCCAGAGCCCTACGCGGGGCTCGAACTCACGGACCGCGAGATCGTGACCTGAGCTGAAGTCAGACGCTTAACCGACTGAGCCACCCAGGCGCCCCCAGGCGGCGTGATTTAATCACCATCGCTGCCCCCGGTGACTCATCACATGCACTTGTTGGTTTGTTTACAGCCGGTCCCTCCTCTGCCAGCCCCGTTAGAACGAAAACTCGAAGAGGGCACGGATAGGGTGCGTGTTGCTACCCCTGTATTGCTCAGAAGGGGTCTGGCCACTTGGGTTCAGATCCTGCTCCTCTGGCTATTGGCTGCGTGACCTTGGACAAGCCGCTGAACCTCCCCGTGCCTCAGTTTCCCCATCTGCAAGATAGAGATGGTGATGGCAGCTCCCTCAAAGGGGCCGTGATGATTCCGTGAAACTCGCGTATCCCAGTGCTTGGCATTCGCTGTGTTCTCACAAGTGAATTAGTGAGTTAGAGCCCCTCTCCTCCACTGTCGGAGGGCCACTCCCTTTGCTGTGGCCTTGGGCTCATGAGCGACGCGTTCTCGCTCTCTCTGGCAGCCACCCTGGCTTTGATGCAGAGGGTGAGCCCCGAGTCTCGTGGGCTGGCCAACCTCGACCACGATGCTGATCGCTGGCTCCTGAGCCCCCGAGTCCCCGGCAAGGGCCAGCCCTTCTCGAATGTGCGCTGCTTTCCAGACAAGGCGTGGGGCAGGAGCGTCCTTCCTCGGGCAGCCCCGCACGGCAGGCTTTCCGCCACCCGAGGGTGCACCTGTGCCCGCGCCCGGGGAGCGCGAAAGCAGGCCAGGCTCAAAAGAAATCAGACCCCGGTTTCCCTTGGCTTCTCCTTTCCACTCATGGCTGCCCCCGGGGAATCAATCGCTCTAGGGGACGGGACTCTGGCTCCTCAGCAATAACAATGGAAATAACAATGACGTGGTCACTTGCAGAGAACTCCCCGCAGGCCAGGCTCTGTGCGGAACAGACGGGGTTCCAGAACGGGCACGGCGGCCCTGTGAGCGGGCTGTAGCATCGTCCCCACTTCACAGATAAGGATGAGGAGGCCCCGGCCCTGAGGGGACACGAGGGAACCCAGGCCTGCAGTCTGAGGAGTGGGAGACATTTTTGAGGGCTGTGCCGTGGGCTCGAGTGACTGCGACTGAAAACAGTAAGACCCGGGCTTGGGGTCAGACTGGCCTGGGTGAATCTGGCTCCTCCCCCACCAGGCAAATTCTTTTTTTTTTTTTTTAAATGTTTATTTATTTTTGAGAGACAGAGACAGAGCGGGAGCGGGCGAGGGACAGAGAGGGAGACACAGAATCCAAAGCGGGCTCCAGGCTCCGAGCTGTCGGCCCAGAGCCCGACGCGGGGCTCGAACCCACGAACCGCGAGATCATGGCCTGAGCCGAAGTCGGAGGCTCCACCGACTGAGCCCCCCAGGCGCCGACCCCTCCCCCCGCCCCAGGCAAATTCTTAAGGCCCCAGCACCTCGGTGTCCTTCTCAGTAAGACGCAGGGAGATGTGGCCGCCCTTCCAGGCCGTTAAGAGCACTGCAGGAAGGATGGATACGGAGCCCACGGTATACATGCTGTACCCAGCATCCGCCTGGCAGAGAGCGGATGCTTAGAAAATGATAGCTGGGAAGACAGCAGGAAGATGAGATTCCAGCAAATCCTTGGAAGGCAGGCCTCTCCGTGTCCCTCACTTTTGACAAGGTACAGACTTTGAAGGACCAGTTACTTTCCCGTGGGAAAAGGAAAGAGGTAGGAAGAGAGAAAAGGAGAACATGAGGTATGAATTCGGGTTGCGGATAAGAGAAAGCCTAACCCAGCGTTGCAAACAGAGTCGAATTCTCCCATATAAAAAGACGTCTGGGAGGCGGGAGAGTTGGTTCCAAACCTCAGGTCTTCCCAGGTCACCGCCTGTGCTTCTCGCAGCCTTTCCCTCAGATCACAAGGCGGCTGCCGTGACTCCAGGCGTCACATCCACACTCAAGGGAGGAAAAAAGGGCGCAGGGGACATTACCTACCTTTGATTTTTTTTCTTTTTTTTTAATCAAGAGAAGCAGAACATTTGCCACCACCTCCCGGTTGCCTTCTGCCTGCGTTTCATTGGCCAGAACTGCCAGGCAAGCCTGGAAAAGCAGAAAAGGCTGGGAACAGGTGATGAGTCAGTCACAGTGTCTGTCACAGAGAGCCCACTCGTGGCCAATATTTTTGGCTTCGGGACGATCCCACAATACTCAAGAGAGTCAAGAGCACCCACCCGAGTTCAGACCCCCGCTCGGCCATTTTCCAGCTGCTTGTGGTAGTGACTCAACTGCTCTGTGCCTCGGGTTCCTTATCGGTGGAGGTGGCAGTCACTGCAGCCCGTCCCTCGGTGGGTCGTTATCTGAGTGCGATGTTCACACACGCGACGTCCTCCGACCGGGCCCGGCGCACACAGAGCTGTCTCCGGCTGTTAGCGGCAGCTTTCCCCCCTGTCTCGCCTCCCAGTGCCCCTCGTGGCTGAAAACGGACACAGGCCAACTGCCCCGGCTCTTATGGGACGCGTTACGGACGATCCCGACCTAGTGGGACGGCGGCGACCCGGCTGAGCCCGCGAGGCCCAGCGTGGCATCTCAGGCTTGCCCTGCGGATTCCCTCACGTCAACACACAGCTCAGCCCTTTCTCCACCCACAAACCGGGCAACTTCCTCCTCCTCCATGGAGGGCACGGGGCTGCGCAGAATCTTCCTGAAAAGAATGGACAAGGCGTTCCGGAACCTGGTGCTAACAGAACTGCTCGGGAAGCATCTCTCCCCTGTGGGAAGTCAACCCGCTCCCGATGGCGAGAAAGTCCCCCTGCTGCAGCCTGGCCCTCCCGGTGGCCAGGAGGCCGGCGGTCCTCTGACGGAGGACGTTTCGGCCGCCCGCCGGGGGTCCTGGTCCGCTACGTGCTCGGAGGCAGCCTGGAGTGTGGTCACGGGCAGGAGGCACGTGCTGGGAGGCATTCGGGAGCTGGCCGACTGCTGTCCCGGGAAAGGAAATGGGTGGCCTGCTGTCTCCTGACCTGCCGGGTTCCTCTTTATGAGCTTTCAAAAACAAAGGCTATTTGCAGAAGGCAGTACGGTATTCACAGGCACCTGAGGAAGATGCTGGAATGTTTGGCTCAGGGGAAGCCGGACGAGGCCCAAGGCCTGGAGCCTGTTCTGCAGATTTGGACGCTTGGAACAATCCGGTTTTCACGGGGTGAGTCGCTCTCGGGAGGCAGAGGGCCCTTCCTCACCCCCTTTGTGTCAGCTGAGAAAAGCATTCGATACCCGCCGTGGACCGAGGCCTGGGTTCTGTTCCTCTGCTCCCGGGACACTCCTAGTTGGCCTTTGTCTGGAGGTGCGGACAAACCGTGGTGTTCCTCGGGCTGCTCTGTGAATTACCGGGCACCACGATGGGGATGAGTCGCGGGGCTTTGAAGGGTTGACACTTATTAATAATAATAATAATTAATAATAAAGAAAATTAGGAATGCTATTGTAAAGGGCTAATACGCAGGGCGTGTCCCTACCCACCGAGGGGCCGTCCTGCAGCTTGGGGGGGCGGGCGGGGGGCTGACACAGGGCCCTGGTGGAGGCGGGCCGCCGGCCGCTGGACATCTATCAGCGTTGGGTGGGGAGACACGCTTTCTCCCGAGGGGCCCCTCTCACGTTACCTGGTGGCTTTAGGACAGAAGCGATGAGCTGAGATTAAAGGCTCTGTTGACGCCCAAAGGAGTAGTTTTATCTGGAAAATTCCACGGCGTGGTGAGGCTTGCCAGGCCTCTAATGCAGGGGCCTGGGGATTCCCGAGCGTTCCCGAAGAGCCCAGAGGGGTGGGGAGGAAAGCGGCCTGTTCAGTCACGTAGTTAATTTTTACTGAGCGCCTGCTATGAGCCAGGCCCCGGTCCCGGCACCGACAGCCAATAGGTATGCGATTGAATGTGACAATTCCAGCCAGTTGTGAATTCCATGAAGACAGTCACAGGTTTGACGGGATCGAATGTGACTGAGTGTCGGGCCTGGCGGGGGTGGGTACGTCCACTTCTAGCCGTGGGGTCAGGCCGTCCTCTCCGAGGAGGCAACGTTTGCACGGAGATCCTCATAAAACAAGGGAGTGAGCTGGAGTCTCTATGGGAACAGCATTCCAGCAGAGGGCACAGCAAGGCCCCGAGGCTTTGGTGGGCTTGGCACGTTCTGGAAGGAGCAAGGAGGTCCGTGTAGCTGGAACCTGGTGGTTTGGGATCGGGGTGGGGCGGCTGCGGGGGGGTGGGGGGGAAGCAAACTTGCTTGATGTAACCGAGTTAAGAGGAGGTCATTAGGGTGGGCGTTAATCCAGTAGGACTGGTGTCCTTACAAGCAGGGGAGGTGGGGCGCCTGGGTGGTGCGGTCAGTGAAGCGTCCGACTCTTGATCTCGGCTCAGGTCACGATCCCACGGTTTGGGAGTTCGAGCCCCTCATCGGGCTCTGCGCTGACGGTGCGGAACCTGCTTGGGGTTCTCTGTCTCCCTCTGTCTCTGTCCCTCCCCCACTCACCCTCTCTGTCTCTCTCTCAAGATAAATAAACTTAAAAAAAAAAAAAAAAAGAAGGGGCCACCTGGGGCCCCCCCGAGGCTGGAAGAGGGAAGGAAGGACCCTCCCCTGCAGCCTCGGAGGGAGCACGGCCCTGCCCACACCTTGACTTTAGACTTCGGACCTCCAGAACTGGGCTCTAAGCCACCCAGCTTGGCGGGGTCGGGGTGGGGGTGGGGGAAGGGTTGTTAACTCAGCCCGAGGATGCGAACACACGACGTCCAGCAGGTGAGGGCACCAAGGGCCTCGAGGGGGGCCATGACCTGCCACAGCCACACAGCTGGTCAAGGTCACCGTCAGGGCTTGAGCTCGGCCACGCCTTCCCCTGTCTGCAGGGCGAGGGCTTGTCACAGGGCCCTGGGGACCTTGTCGAGTGCGGGCTCTGGTTCAGGAGCGCGGCGGTGGGGTTCGAGCCTGGCTCCCTGACGCTGGTCTAGGGACCGTGCGTCGAGTAGCAAAGTACTTGAGGCCGACTTAGCGGTGACCCGGCCGCCATCCACTTCTGTCTCACTCACAGACTATTGTTTTGCTCAGTGTTCATCCCTCAGGGACAGTGACTCAGCCCAGCACAGGGCTGAATCCCAATTAATGTCGCCAGGAGTCAGCAAACTGATTTTCCGTGGAGTCAGACAGTGAATCTTCCGGGCTTCGCGGACCAGATGCAACCGCTCAGCTCTGCCGTTGTAGCACGAACTCAGTCGTATGTGAAAAAAATGGGTATGTGGGGCGCCTGGGTGGCTCAGTCAGTTAAGCCTCTGAGTTCACTTCTGGTCACGATCTCGCGGTTCGTGGGTTCGAGCCCCGCGTCGGGCTCTGTGCCGACAGCTCGGAGCCCGGAACCTGCTTCGGATTCCGTGTCTCCCGCCCTCTCCGCCCCTCCCCCGCTCACGCTCTGTCTCTCTTTCTCTCAAAAATAAATAAACGTTAAAAAAAACTGGTGTGGCTGCGTACCAATAAATCTTTATTTACACAGGCGGACTTGGGGCCAGATTTGCTGACCCTTGGTCTGAGCCAGTCAATGGCTGTCCTGTGCCCCTCGCGTGTGACCCAACTGTAACCAGTGAGATGTGAAAGGGGCTCCAGTGGGGGGTTATGGGGAACCTTGGCTTGCTCTTGAAAAAGAGAGAAACACGAGGAAGACATGGCTGGCTCATCTTGGGCTGCAGTTTGTCCTGGTGGGATGTGATGACTGGATCTGCTGCAGCCATTTTGGGGCCGTGAGGGGAGTGATCCGTACTGAGGGTGGCAGGGGACATACAGGGAGAGACCCTGGTCCGGACGCCACCACTGAGCTGCCGAACCAGCCTGCTCAGAAGTTCCTCCACCGCAGGACTTCTTATGGAAAATATAAACCTTCATCATTATCAAGGCTGTTGGAATTGAGGTTTTTCTGTTATTTGCTGCCCAAGACATCCTGACTGACACAACCTCCCCCGAGTTCCCTCCCCGAGTTAACACCCTCTTCTTTAGGCCCTGCAGGCAGTGACTGAATCAGGAGTCTAGAGATTTGGTTCCCTGCCCCAAATCTGTGTGACTTTGCCCAAACCAGTGGTGTTCCATCTGTGAAACGCGGGCAACACCACAGGTCAGACAGGTTTGCTGTGAAGTCCTAGCAGGTAAAGCCGCAAGAGCTATAGGGCAGTGATCGCCCAGTCGGGTTCCGCCCACACATCCTGGGTGTCAGGGCTCCGACCCTCCTCTTCCCGGTGCCTGGCCCCTGACTGCCGGCGCTTTCCTCAAGCTTCTGCCTCGGCTCCTGGACCGCCTGCCGGAAGTGCTTTGGCCCCTGACCTGCCTGGGGGTTGTCATCACTCTGGGACAGCCCTTAGGTGGCAGCGGACAGTGTGTGGGTCCGGGCCCCCTGCCTCGAGGCAAGAACCCTGGGGCGTAGCTCACACTCCAGAGCCCTCCACAATCAGGGGTTGGGGCTAGGGGACTGGAGGCGGTACCTCCGGTGACCCTCCTTCCCCCTGCTGGCTTCCCCTGGAGCAGCTGTCCACAAGTCCTCAGCTCAGAATCTGTCGCTGGGGGAAACTGAGGTAAGCCCCCAGGCCTTACTCTGCCCGCTCCTGCTCTAAGTGCTTTGTGCGCATGAACGGAGCTGATCCTCCCAAGGCCTCTCTGAAGCGGGCACTATTATCCCATATTGCAGAAGGGGAAACTGAAGACCAGAGGGGCTGAGTTACTTGCCCAGGGTCACACAGCTTATCTCACTCCTGAGTTCGTGTCTCCACCGCTGTACTGCACTAGGCAATGGAGTTCTACGGGCTAGAAATCCCGGGTTTGAACACTAACTGTGACCCTGGACGAGTAATTTTGCCCCTGTGGACCTCAGTCTTTCATCTATTGAATGGGCTGCGTGAAAATTAAGTGATTCACAGCCGGTATTAGTTATTATTAAGAGACGGGTGTCTCCGAGCTGGCTTCGCCCTGCTGGGGTTGAGTGGGTGAGGGGTTCTCAGGACCGCCAGGGGACCCCTGTGGGAGAAGGGCGAGGTGGCCGGCCGGGCCCCGCCCCGCCAGGAGCAGGTGGGGCCTGAACCCAGCTCCCTCACGGTCTAGCTGGGCGGCCTTGGGCACCTTACTTGATCCCTCTGGGCCTCAGTTTCACGATCTAAAATAAATAACCGTAATGCAACCAGCCTAACGGAACCTGCCACATAGGGCTGCTTGTGGGGACCACCTGTCTGCCAGGGGCTCTGCGGGGATGGGTCCCGAAGAGCAGCTCTGACTTACTGAACCCAGCACGCGGATCCTGTTCTAAGCACTTTGGGGACAAGCCCTGAATCCTCCCCGGTCCTCAACCTCCCTCTATCATGTTTGCTCCCGTCGTACAAACAGGGAGACTGAGGCACAAGGAGATTACGCCACCCGCCCCGGCACGGCCTCTGCTTCCCAGGGTCCTCTGTTGCATGGAAGGGGGGGCCCTCAGATACCAGCCAGCACACACGAGCAGGCATTTATTGGGTACCTACTGAATGCAGGGGCGGTTCTGGCCGCTGGGGCGAGTGGGGATGCTCGAGGCAGGGCTGGGACCCTCGGAAAGAAGCATTCAGACGGCCCAGGGGCCCCGAGGTCTCTGCCTTCTCCGGGATTTCTCGATTCTGGCTCAGAGGGGGGGGCAAGGGAGCCCCACAACCTTTCTCCCTCTGAAGCAGAAGCTCTAGCAGCCCCCGTGTCCTGGCCTCCAGCTGTGCCTTCTGCCTCGCGGCTTCTTTCGGGCGCATATTAGGTCAAATCAACCTCAGATCTGCCCCCCCCCGCCCCCACCTCACTCCCCACTCCGGGAACATCTCCCCTCCCGGCCTCCTTCCCAGGGACGCATGGATCCTCAAGGTGGCACGAGGGAGAGGCTCACGTCCCAGGGCCGCCCTCGGGGTCCCTGCTGGGCCGTGCTGGGCTGTGGCCGGTGTCTGTGCCCCAGGGAACCCCGAGGCCCCAGGGGCTGGAACCTTGGGCAAGGTCCTCCTCTCTGAGCCTCGGTTTCCTTGTCTGTAGAACGGGGCTGGTGACACCTGCACCGCTGAGAAACCCCCCATCCTGTTTTGTGGATCTGAAATAATGTAGAGAAGGCACTTTATAAACCAGAACCCTGTCCTTGGGACTCATTTCTGTCCTATCGCCCAGTGCGGGCGGGGTGGCCGAAAAACCTGAGAGTCTGAAACTCTCCTTCTCCTCCTCTTCTCTCCTTCCCCACTCCCCTCCATTCTTTCCATTCCCTCCCCCTCCCCTCCCTCCCCCTCCATCCCTCCCTTCCAGCCCCCTCCTTTCCTTCCCCCTCCCTCTCCCTCTCTCCCCTGTCCCTCCCCCTCCCTCCCCCTCCTGTCTCCCTCTCTCCACCTTCATTCCCTCCCCCTCCCTCCCCCCTCCCTCTCTCCCCTGTCCCTCCCCCTCCCTCCCCTCTCCCTCTCTCCTCTGTCCCTCCCCCTCCCTCCCCCCTCCTTCTCTCCCCCCTCATCTCCTCTCCCTCCCCCTCCCTCTCTCCCCTGTCCCTCCTCCTCCCTCCCCCCTCCCTCTCTCCCCTGTCCCTCCTCCTCCCTCCCCCCTCCCTCTCTCCCCTGTCCCTCCTCCTCCCTCCCCCCTCCCTCTCTCCTCTGTCCCTCCTCCTCCCCCCCTCCTTTCCTCTCCCTCCTGTCTCCCTCTCTCCACCTTCATTCCCTCCCCCTCCCTCCCCTCTCCCTCTCTCCCCTGTCTCTCCTCCTCCCTTCCCCCTCCCTCTCTCCCCCCTCATCTCCTCTCCCTCCCCCTCCCTCTCTCCCCTGTCCCTTCCCCTCCCTCCCCTCTCCCTCTCTCCTCTGTCCCTCCCCCTCCCTCCCCCCTCCTTCTCTCCCCCCTCATCTCCTCTCCCTCCCCCCTCCCTCTCTCCCCTGTCCCTCCTCCTCCCTCCCCCCTCCCTCTCTCCCCTGTCCCTCCTCCTCCCTCCCCCCTCCCTCTCTCCCCTGTCCCTCCTCCTCCCTCCCCCCTCCCTCTCTCCTCTGTCCCTCCTCCTCCCCCCCTCCTCTCCTCTCCCTCCTGTCTCCCTCTCTCCACCTTCATTCCCTCCCCCTCCCTCCCCTTCTCTCCCCGCCTTCCTCTTCACTCTCTTCCTTAGGCTTTTACAGAAAACAAATCCTGAGCTGGGAGCAGTGCTCCCCGTCGTGTCGTGGGCGGTGGGGACCCTGGAAGACACGGCTCAACCCTCCCAGCTGCAGGCAGGCGCGAGGAGGGAGCACTGTTCTCTGTAATGTCGCGGTCATACTCAGCACTTTTCATGTTCAAAGTGCTTCCTTGGCACGAAATAATTAATTCTCGCCACGCTCCCGTGTGAGGGAATAAATAAATGTCACTTGTACGGGGTGACTAAGCCCGGGGGACATCGAGGCTGACAGCCTCAGGATGCGCGGAGGGGTCGACTGGGGACGGTGCGCAGAGGCTCCGCCAGCCCCGGGCCCCAGGCTCAGGTGACCCCGGCCTCTCCTGGGCCTCCACCTTCCCGACTGTGAAATGGGAATCATCCCGGCGCTCGGGTCCCAGACTCACTGGGACCAGTCCGAGTACAGCCTCCCAAACACAGGTGGAGGTTGGGCCCCCACCCCCCACAACGCCTGGGGTCTCCCTCCCCACACTCGTCCCCTCTTCCCCCCCTGCCCCTGCCCAAGCTCACCTGTGCCAGCCCAGGGGCCTGGACTCCCCGGGGTGTTGGACACACCAAGCCTGTCCACCTCGGGTCTTTCCGGGCCGGTCCCTTCCCCTGGGGGCCTCAGTGCTGGCTCTTTGCTCCAACTGGGTCTGTCTCCGTGCCCCTTCCTCTGAGAAGCCTTCCCCGATTGCCCCATCTAGAAAGATCAAATGGGTAAGAACGCCACTGTCCCTCCCTCAGCCCTATTTTCCTTGTGGCATCAGAGCAGGTAAGCGCTGTCGCTCATCTGAGGACTGTGGGCCCTGTGAGGGCAGAGACCACATCCTTCCCGTCACCCCCCCTGCCCCCAGTGCCTGGCACACAGTAGGTGTTTAACAGATGGCTTACTGCTGTGTACCCAGGGCCCAGAGCGGCTCCTGGCACACAGTGGGTGCCCAATAAACGCTTGTTTGATCATGGTTGCCCTCAGCTGACGCACAGTGGATGTCTAATGTCTACTTGTCTTGTTCTATGGCTGTAACCCCAAGGGCTACAACAGTGCCTGGCACACAGTAGGTGCTCAGCAAATACTTGTTATGTTCGTTATTCTATCTCCAGTGCCGAGCAGTTAGTAGGCACCTGGTGTTTAGTGAATGAGAGAACGAACGAGTGCTTGGATCAAGAGCTGTTCTCTCTCCCCCCCCCAAACCCTGGAATCTTCCAGAACAGAGGCGCCTACCTTATGAGGCGAGAGGCGGGGCCGCAGAAGGGGCCGCAGCAGCTGGGCCCGGCGGGCCTGCCTCTGCCCGGCTGTCCGTGCGTCCGGTCGCCTCTCCCCGGGGCGCAGCCCCCAGCCTGCCAGGCAGCACATGGCCCTAACACGCTCTGCCAGCTTTGAGGAGGCTCGCCCCGCCACCCGGTCTGGCCACGCCGCGAGGAGGAGGGGACCGCAGATGGCCGGCCATCTGGCGGCACAGGAGGCTGTCTGGGCCGGCGCCCCCCACACAGGCCCACGCTGTACTTCCTCTTCCTCTCTGTTCGGTGGGGCCGCGGGGGTGGGGCCCTGGCCCGTCCCCACGCTTCTGGGTCTCACCTGGGCACCGCGGGACGCGTCGGCTCTGCGTCCGGGCCCCGGAGGGTCCAGGAGGCACTGGGCTGGCGGGCGGCAAGAGGAGCGCGAGCAGGGCGTCGAGGGCTGGGCCTGGGGGGTTCCCATCCCCCGCCCTAGACGAGGCCAGATGGCGGCCGGCCGAGTGTTCCTCCTCCTTGTCGTCGACCGAGACCGGATGGAGCCGGTGTCAGCCCTCCGGGCCCCACCGAGGCAGCCGTGGAGCAGAGAGCCGAGGCCCTGGGGACACAGGACAGGAGCGCGTCCGTGGGTGTGCACGTGTGTGCGTGCGTGTGCCTCTGGGTGTCTGTGGGTGTATGGGGGGACAGGGAAGTCCCAGACGTCCCGGTTCGCAGGCAGGAGCTACGTACTTTTCGGTCTGCGACTGCGTTCACGGTCCGTGGCAACGTTTCTGCGGACGTCCGTGTGCGAGGACACACGCCCTGGTGTTTGTGTGTGCCCCCCGTGCCGTCCCGGGGACGTGTGTGCAGAGCTGGCGCGTGGGTGCAGGCCTCGGTGTGGGAGCGTGTGCGTGCACGACCCCCACAGAGGTCCATGTGCACTTGTGCGCGGGCCCGCAGACCGTCCGTCTGGTATACCCTCGTGTGTGTGTGCGTGTGTGTGTGTGCCCCGGGACACGCGTGTGTGCGGGCAGGTGTGTGCGCGTGTGGTGAGCGTGTATGGATGGCCGCATCAGAGCGTCGACGTTCGGAGCCAGGGGACTTGGATCCACACCCCAGATCTGCCGCTTTCCGTCACATGTGACAAGTCACTTCACGTCTTCGGACTGGGACGGGGGCAGCACAGCTCCTGTGGGCGCCCTAGAGATCTGGGGCTCCCTCTTGGGGGTCGGAGGTGGCTTCAGGGGGCCAAGGGAGATTTCCTTAAGAAGGAAACATTCGAAAAAAAAAAAGAAGGAAACATTCGAACTGGGTCTTGAAGGATGAGTAGGAGTTCGACGTGCAGAGGAAGTTAAGGAGAACTTATCTAGGCAGATGGCACAACGTTGAAGAAGTCACCGATTCCGGCCCCGGGGGCAGGCTGCCGTCTTCTCTTCCGCAAATGGTGCGGGGACCCTCCCTGCTCGTCTCTCACACCCTTTCTGAAGTCTCACACCAGTCTCCACTTGGGACGGCGGCTTCCCTTCTTCAAGACCTGGCCCTCGGGCCAGCCCCTTGGCTTCTGTGCGTCCATTTTCTTCGCTCTCCTGAGGCTGCTGGGAGCTGTTCTACGGCTCCTTCCTTGCCCCTCATCATACAGATGGGGAAGGTGACGCCCAACGAAGCGCAGAGGCCTGCTTGAAGGCGCACAGTAGGGCTCGGGACAGGACGGTTTCCCTCTGTTTGAGGCACCCCACCACGTGGGTCTCCGTTTTGCAAAGTTCGGCTCGGACCCCGAGGTGAAACCCAGCGCGTCCTTCGAGCAACGAGCTGTAGAAGCAGTACTCGAATGTCACTAACTGAACATGTTCATTGGGGACCGTGTGCCCGGCTCAGGGGACCCAGCAGCGCCCCAAGCAGAAACAGGTCTTTTGGGAAGCAGCGGTCGGCACCTGCCCTGTCCAGTATGGCAGCCACCGGCCTTGCGGGTCCCTCATCAGAGGGAGGCGGGAGGGTCAGAGTCGGGGAAGGCTCGACAAGGAGGCGGAGGGCACAGCGATGTGGGGCCGAGGGAACGCAGGCGGCCTCTAGAAGCCGAAGAGGCAAGAGAAGGTCCTCGTCCAGAGCCTCCAGGAGGGACACAGCCCCACAGACGCCGTGCTGTCGGACCAGTGAGGCCCATTTCAGACTTCGGACCTCCAGAACCGTAAGATTAATTCGCGCTGTGTTAAGCCGGTATGTTTGTGATCGTTGTGCCGGCAGCAGGAGGAAACTCCTACCTGAGGCTCTTTAAGTTGAAATGTAATTAAATTTCAAGTTCGGTTCCTTATCACAGCAGCCCAAGAACACAGCATTCCAAGGACTCAGTAGTGTTGTTTTTTGGGGGGGCTGGGGGGTGGGGAGACACTATTGAACACAGCAGAGGCCCTCTGCAACTTTCCAGGACCCTGGTGGGTACCGATTTGTGTTTCCCAGGCGGCGTGCTGGGTAATTAGGAGCACAGACTTAAGCGGGAGGTGGGGGTTCAAACCCCAGCTTCACCGCCACTTGGCTGTGTGACCTTTGGAAGGTTGCTTAACCTGTCTGGGTCCCACGTGGGGATGATGACAGCACCTACCTCACCCTCGTAGGGCTGTTGAGCGTTACAGGAACCTTCTGGAATTGCCTGCAACACACAGCGAGCCCTGCTGGGGCATTTGCGATCGTCCTCATTTAGGATCTTTCCCAAATGGTTACAGAGACCTGGGCCGGATGCAGACACAGCAGCAAATGAGCCTCGACAGCAAGAAAGTCAGTCCCTTTCTTCTTTCCATTCTCCTGCCTGCTTCAAGGAGAAGGTGTCTGCGGGGTGCCGAGGTGTCTCTGATGTGTCTGGCTTAGATACAACGGGAGAGAGTTACTATCTTGAAAACCATCAGGCAGCAGGATGGTGATCGCCTTTGCTCATGTTCGTGGTCACCTTCTGTTCAGAGCAAGTGCTATTGGGGTTCTGGTTGTGGGGCGATCTACGCTTTCTTTTCTTTCTTTTTTTAATTTTGATGTTTATTTATTTTTGAGAGAGAGAGAGAGAGAGACAGACAGAGCATGAACAGGGGAGGGCAGAGAGAGAGGGAGACACAGAATCTGAAACAGGCTCCAGGCTCTGAGCTGTCAGCACAGAGCCCGACGCGGGGCTCGAACCCACGGACCGCGAGATCGTGACCCGAGCTGAAGTCGGACGCTTAACCAACGCAGCCACCCAGGCGCCCCTCTACGCTCTCCAGGTTCGTTTATTTGCCTAAAGAGAAAGCAAGTGGTTGACATTTTGCAGCATTGAGCAAATCCCAGGTCTGGCACGAGGGAGCGGGATCTGTTCCCCAGGGTGCACAGGGTGGGTGGGCGGAGCCATGTGCCGATGCCCCAAGGCCCCCGGAGGGCAGCCCCCGCTTTGAGGTCCAGGGCGGAATGTTTCCTTGTCTGCATCAATGATTTGATTATCTGGATTATCTTCTGATCCGTGTAGACTCCCCCTGGGGACAATTCACATCCAACACCATCTCCCTTCTTTTGGAGGAGACCCCCCCACCCCCCGGGGTAACTGGACCAAATCGGAAGCAGGAAGCCCCACGAGACTGGAGTTAGGGGACCCAGGGCTGAAGGGGGCTGAGAAATGGGGGACCCCACCGTGACTCAGCCTCCTAATCTCAGCGAAAGGAGATTCTCTGGCCAGGTTGATGCGAAGCACTTAGCAAGTTCACCGTCAGAGATTTAATTTGCTCCCTCCCTTCAGAAGGTGACAAGTTCCATTCACAAGTCAGCGAGAGTGGGCAGGACCTGAGCCTCCAGGAGGGCAAGTCTGTCCCCACAGCACCTCATCCTGGCAAATTCATAGCAAGTGCCCAGTGGTGTGGCCGGGCCAGCTTCTGCCAGCGGCGGGGGTCACTCGGGGACTCAGGCGTGGCCCCCTGCCTCTCTCTGTCTCTCTCGGACAGACTAGCATCGCCCAGGCCTGGGAGCGCCTGGGACTGTGTCGTGTAGTCAGGCCACGGTGGCCCCTGTGGCACCCTCTTGCCCTCAATCCCCCTACTAGCCCCCTCTTCGAAGTGTCCGTGGCTGGGTGACGAATCGTCCCGCACTTAGTGGCACAACCCAACAGCCATGACTGGACTGTTCTGTCACGGTTCTGGCGCTGACTGGGCTCAGCTAGGGTCTCTGCCAGGGTCTCCCGGGCGGGCGGCGGGGACCCAGGTCAGCTCCGTTCTTGGCTGAGCTCCTACGGTCGATGCTGGCTGTCGGCGGGGACCTCAGCCAGGGCCGTGGCCTCCACGGGTGGCTCGGGCTTCCTGACAACATGGGGTCTCCACGGAACAGCGTCCCACGAAGGTCAGGAAGGAGCCGTGTCACCCTCTGTAATGTAGCCTCAGAAATCACACACCGTCACTTGCACCTTAGCCACGACGCGGGCCAAGGGAGGGACCCCGGACCCCACCTCTCGATGGCTGGAGAGACGAGCACGTTGAGTCGTGCAGAGAGCTTGTGAAATGGGCGAGCCGGGGGCCGCCTTGAAGAACACACGGCCACCCCCACCTTTCCTGCCATACTTCCAGCCCCGGGTTCTTGCCGGCCTCCGATTCCGGGGACCTTCCCCAGGCACCTGCCGAAGGCCAGCTGTCTTCACGGACATCAGCACCTCCCCTGCCCACGGCTCCCCTTTGGGGTGGATCTGGAACATTCCCACTCTGCAGAAGCGGGATCTGAGAGTCAGAACGTCTGAGGCACCTGCCCCAGCTCCCACAGCCGCTCGGCGGGTTTGGGGGAACATCAGATCCCAGGGGTGCTTCCTCCGGTCGCAGCCTTGCACACCCTGGGAGACAACGCCTCCCTCACTACAGACCACGTGGCCTGGGTTCGACTACTTCTGCCCACTGGCCCGGAGATGGGCATCTGGCTACCACCAGGCCAGTCTGAATTTTCCAAGCCTGCGGCCTCAGTGATTGATTCAGGGAACGGTAGGTGACCCGACTTGGTCCAGTCAGAGGTAATCCCGGAAGGGTGGCAGGAACAGTTGGGAAGGGAGAATTGGGGATGGCTAACCACAGAATTCAGCTGGCTCTGTTGGGATGCCTTTTCCATCTTGAGGGCCAGGCCTGCCCGAAAATGAAGCCAACAGAAACAGAAACAACCATGAGACAGAAAGAAAAACCACTGGAGGTTAGTGCTTGAGCCCCTGGATCCAGCCATACCTGAGGCTGGCCTGCTTTTGGACTTTGTTGTTATAAAAGCCAATCGCTTTTCGTTTTTTCTTTTTTTTTAATGTATTCACTTATTGTGAAAGAGAGAGAGAGCACGGGAGGGGCAGGGAGACACACAGAGAGAGAGAGAGAGAGAGAGATGCAATCCCAAGCAGACTCTGCACTGTCAACATGGAGCCCAGTGCAGGGTTTGAACTCATAACCAAGAGATCATGACCTGAGCCAAAGTCAAGAGTCAGACGCTTAACAGACTGAGCCACCCAGGCACCCGTCGATCACTTAAACAAATTTTTTTTTTAATGTTTATTTACGGGGCGCCTGGGTGGCTCAGTCAGTTGAGAGACCGACTTCGGCTCAGGTCATGACCTCATGGTTTGTGAGTTCGAGCCCCGCGTCGGGCTCTGTGCTGACAGCTCGGAGCCTGGAGCCTGCTTCTGATTCTGTGTCTCCCTCTCTCTCTCTGCCCCTCCCTCACTCATGCTCTGTCTCTCTCTGTCTCAGAAATAAATAAACATTAAAAAAATATTTAAAAAAATAAATGTTTATTTACTTTTGAGAGAGAGAGGGGAGGGGAGGGGCAGAGAGAGGGAGACACAGACTCCGAAGGAGGCTCCAGGCTCCGAGCTGTCAGCACAGAGCCCGACGTGGGGCTCGAACTCACGAACCATGAGATCATGATCTGAGACGAAGTCGGACTGAGCCACCCAGGTGCCCCTCAAACCGATTGTTCTAAAATCTGAATCCCTTGGGAACAGAGCTCGGTCACAGAAAGCCGGATGGGGGCGTTCAGGGTGGAGACCCGGCAACGAGGAAGGAGCGGGTGTCGGAGGAAGGAGTGTCGCTGTGGCCGAGGCGGGTTGACGGGGACGTGGGAAAGGGCATCCGGGCTGGAAGGAGCAGACCCAGATGTGGGCACTCGCGGGCATGTTCGGGGGACACAGAAGTAGCTGCCGTGGGTGGTACACGGCAGACGAAGGCTGCTCGGTGGTCCCGGGATCATGAGATGCCAGGTGAGGGTTTCGCTGTTTGCTTTCCAGGTGATGGGGTGTGGCCCTGAGGGTGCTGCGGCAGGGGACAGCCTCCTTCAGACCACACTTTGGCAAGACGGATTCGTGCAGGGCGGGGCGTGGCTTGAAGAGGTCGGAGGCCAGAGGCAGGGCTGGGGTCAGGGGTCCGGG
Source organism: Panthera pardus (assembly GCF_024362965.1). Lineage (NCBI taxonomy): Eukaryota > Metazoa > Chordata > Mammalia > Carnivora > Felidae > Panthera > Panthera pardus. The sequence goes on from NW_026526710.1 coordinate 308,719, forward strand.
GGAATCAAGGGGGAAACGCAGTCACCCAGATCAGGGTCAGTGCCATAGGCAAGGAGTGATCAGGGACATCCTGGGGGACAGTTGGCTCGATGTAGAGACAGACGGGGGGGCGGGCTCAGGGTGGGCCGGCGCCTTGGTGCAGCCCCAGTATTGGCCCCTGTGCCGAGCAAGGCACATGCTTAGCGTCCCCTCCCTTGGGGACGGGCGTCTGTCTCTGGCCTGTCACATATACTGGCGGATCCACGCTGGGAGGACAGAGTTACTCTCCCCTGCTGTGTGGCCGGCCTCTGCATGGACATATCATGAGTTACTTATCTGCTCTCCTGCCCAAGGGCATTCCGGTAGTTTCCAGCAAGCCCCCGTTTCAAATGCGAAGCAGTAAAGTCTGAGAGAGCCCTGGGGGGGGGGGGCTGGCTATATTTTGTGTATTTTGTACACATCAACATAAATGCACAAATATTTAAAGTCAAAGCCGCTCGTTCAGGACCACTGTGCTGCACGGGGCTCCCTCCGGCAAGGGCCGCGGGCATCCGGGCCCCGGTCGCCTCGTCCTTCTCGGTGAGAACCCGCTCCAGGCCTGGAGGTGGGCCTCCTCAGCCCCGGACAGCAGGCCTTCTGGAAGCTGCCTTGGCCCCCGCCCGCCCTCAGCTGGAGGGAGACATTGAGCCCGATTCATCCTGCCTTCAAAGGGCTCCTGTCTGAACCGGGCTCCCGGGTGAAGCCCCTGCCAAACCCTCGCCGTGGAAAGCACACTGGGCCCTTGTGTCGCCCTTGGCCGCCCGCAGGAGGTCAGGGCGGCTGCCAGCGCAGGAGCCCCGACGCGGTGGCCCCCCTGCCCCCCACCCCAGCTCCAGGCCCCGGGCCCCCGGGGAAGCAGGGAGGCCTCACACGGGGACCCACGTGCCTCTGCGCCCCGCGGCGGGGGTGGGGCCTCTCGGGAACCTCGCTCTCTTCCTCTTGGGACACGCAGCTCCTGCCCACCCAGATCTTTCCGGCATCGGCCATTCAGCGCCTCCAGCCTGAGAAAGGATGATTCTCCTGGCAAGAAGCGGGTCTGGGGACCGGCCCGGTGCGAGGGGAGAGGATTCGACAGGGGTCTGAACGCCAGGAGACGACAGGGGGCGGTGGGGGGCATCTGAGGCTCCTTCTCCGCCTCTGGGGGGGGGGGCCCAATCGGAGTCCCTCCCTTCCCCCAGGGGGTCTCAGCCGGTCCCACTCTCCATGTGGCACCCCGGTTCAGTCACTTCCACATTTGTATCTTCCACAGCCTCCTTGCAGGTGACCCGGGGCCTTCACACCACGACCTGAATTCTCGTGTTTTGAGAGAGAGACAGAGACAGAGCGCGAGCAGGGGAGGGGCAGAGAGAGAGGGAGACGCAGACTCCGAAGCAGGCTCCAGGCTCCGAGCTGTCTGCACAGAGCCCGACGCGGGGCTCGAACCCATGGGGCTCGAACTCACAGACTGAGAGATCAGCCGCTCAACCCACTGAGCCACCCAGGCGCCCCAGCCACCTGGATGTCTTAAAGGGACCTCGACTCGTCCCAAACCCTTCTCCGCCGCCTGAACCCCAGACCTCAGTCTCCGCTGGGCTGCGGGGACTGGCATCCTCGGAGGCCCCCAGGTGGGGTCAGAACTGCCCCGTCTGGGGGGGGGCTTCATGGGGAGCTGTGCCAGCAGCCCCCCCCCCCCCAACACGCCCCACACCCACCAGGACACTTTCCTGAAAACACAGGCTGCCATCTGGTGGTCCGGTCCCAGACCCGGGAGCTCAGATCTCTCCACCTGTGTCTTCCCAGGTGGCGACATGCTGTCCCTGGAGGTGGGGGGAGGGGAGGGGACCGTGCGGACCCTTGTGCTCAGCCGCCTGCGTTTATTTCAGACTTTCCCGGGACGAGGCCTGCGGGAGGACTCCAGGGGTGGGGAGGAGGGACGACACAGGCTGGGATGGGCCGCCCACCAGCCAACCGAGTCCGGGAAACTGCCCTGGAGGGAGGGAGCGATGGGAAGCGGGTTCCGCTCAATGGTTCCTAAAAGGAGGCAGGAAAAGAAAATTATTCTGCAAATGAGCAGTCCTCTCGGCCCTGGGCGCTTTTCTCCCCTCTGCAGCGCGGAGGACGCGGTCACCGCGTCTCGCCACGGCGCGAGGGGCTCGTTAATTAAACGGATGGGCAGATGTCCCCGTTCATTAGGCCGCGAGTGTAGCGCGACCCCGCGGCTCCTTCTCCAGGCCCCGCCCGGCCTCGGCGCCCCCTGCTTAATTACGGGACCCCTTGTGGCCCCAGCGCTGGCCGAGAAGCGTGCAGGCGCCCCCGCGTCCTTGTCGGCAGGGGCGGCAGGTGATGGAGACTTTTAATTTCCATCACGCTCGTCCGTCGGAGCCGGGTTTTAAATCACTTTAACAGCGGATTAAAAATATATAAGCTGATATTAGAGGACATTCTCAGTGCCTTTATAAACACCTTAAATCAGAAGTTTGGCTTCATTGCACTTGGGTGGTTAGGGGAGGCTGGGGGGGGAGGGGGACTGGGGGAGCCCTGGGGTGGGGGGGGGGCGGGGAAGCCGAGTGGGTGCGGCATCCAAGGCCCCGGGGCCCGGGGTTCAAAACATCCCTCCAGTCAGCGCGTGATGACCGACCGAGTGGCGCCCACCGGCCCCCACCCCGGGTCCAGACCCCCGGGAGCACGACGGCCTGGCAGGGAGGACGCCCGGTGAGCAAGGAATTGTGCACAGTGACAAGAGCCGCCATTGATCGCATGCCGCGCGTCAGGCGCGGTTCCAGGCCCTCGGCGAGTAGCGTCTCGTGTGACCCTCACAACCCTGTGGGATTCGTCCGTGAGGGAGCCCGGATCTGGCCCCGGGGCCTGCGATCTACTCACCGCGCCCCTTGCCTGCCTCTCTAAAAGTCACCACAGCCCAGAGAGGAAAGTTTCCGGGGAGAGATGCAGGGGGGCGGGGTGGCATGACTGGAGCTTGACCTCATCCCAGGGGCACAGAGGAGGCTTCCCGAAGCAGGGATGTTTAGCTGGGACCTGACGGTGAGGAGGAGAGAGGGGCGAGGTGAACTAGGAAGTCGGTGGCAAGGGAGCGAGAACAGCAAGTGCAAAGGCCCTGAGGTAGGTGCTTGTTTGGCACGTTTAGGGAACGGAAAGGTCGCTGCGGCTGGAGCTGGACGGAGACCTAAGGGCAGATGGGGCGGAAGGCATCTGAAGGACTTCTGTACGAACCCTTCCCCCCAAGAGGCCCGTAGGCCGTCGCTGCCCAGAGCGTCACAAGTAGACTCAGTCCGTGGTACAGGGTGGGAAAAGACGGGGGGGTCGGCGGGGAGATCCCAGACTCCCCAAAGTTCTGCTCAGCCAAAGAGAGGGGAAATCCAGACCCCGAAACGCTGGGAGGCTGGGGGTGGGTTCCGGAGCCGAGGCCGGGCCGTGCAAAGTCTCAGGATCCCAGGGGGTCAGAGCCGGGACAGCCTGTTGGTCGCCCAGGCCAGGGAGAGGCAGGAACCTAGACGCCCTGGGGGCTGTGGAGTCCCCTGGCTTTGTCACACCTGCACCTGCTCCGTGGGCTAATCCTGCTGGCCAAACCCAAGAGATCCACGGAGGCCGTGACCGCTTCTCTCCGCCCCTGCCCTCAGCAAGCCTCCGGTTACCGTCATCACTGGGCTGGGACTCACAGCTCTCTCCCCGCGGCCACCCTCGCCCCTGCAGTCTTTTCTCCACGGAGCAGCCAAAGGGATCCCGCTAAATCGGCATCAGGGTTTGTCATTCCCGATGGAGTAAAAGTCAGCCTTCGCTTGGGCCCCGGAGGCCACACGCAATCTGACCCCATATCGTCCCCAGGCCTTGAGCTAAGCTCCTCTTACTCCCCCCTTCCCTCCCCCTCTCTGTTCTTCCTGGCTACCTGGCTGTGCCTGGGATGCACCAAGTATGTATGCCTACCCCAGGGCCTTTGTATCGGCGGTTCCTTTCCCGGAGTGCACCTGGATTCTTGCCTGGTTAGCTCCTTTACCTACTTTTTGCTTGAATGTCACCTTCTCTGGGAGGCCCGGGCGCCCTATCTAAAATTACACCCACCTCCCACGCTCCCTCCCACCGTCCCCGCCGTATCTCTCTTGATAGCGTTTATCACCGTCTGACGTATCTTTTCTTTCGCGTGTGTATTTTGTGCAGCGGCTTCTATGGAGAGTGGAAGTGTCATGAAGGTGAAGGTTTTTTTGTTTTTTGTTTTTTTGTCTCCAGGGCCAAGGACAGTGCCTGGCACCGTGCAGACGCAGAGGGTGTATTTACTGACTGAACGAGGAGAGGAGGTACCCCTTCCAGGGCACATGTCGGCCACCACGGCTGCGATCGGGTTGGCCAACCGACACAGCGCATTCCCTTGACCACGGTGATTGGCTCGGGGATGGCCATGTGACCTGGATGGACCAGTGAAACTCAGCCCTGCAACTTTTGCCCAAATTGCCGGGGCAGAGAAGCTTCGTCTCTCTGGGGCGTGCTGCGCTGGGAGCTTTGAAGCGAGGTTCTCCCCGGGGTGCGTCGGTCATCTTCTGGGGCGAGTTTGCGAAGGCAAACCGGACGGAGAGACGATGAGAAAGTGACTTGGGAATCTTTGAGTCCCTAGATCCAGCCATTCCTGAAGCCACCCTTCCCTAAAGCTTTCCAGTTACCTGGCCCAATAAATTCTCTTCTCTGTTCATAGCAGGGGGTGTTGGGGTTTCTGGCACTTGTCACCCAGAGTCATGACTGGGCACCGGGTCAAAAGATTGTCATCCGTTGTTCAATCTCATCGTCACACGTGAGGCTGACACACATTTCCCCAGGTTTCCCCAGAACCTGCCACGGAGCCCAGGTTGACTCTCTCTGCCTTGAGACTAGCAGATTCTCTTGCAGATTAGCTGGTGAACTTGGGGTAGTCACTTGTCCTCTCGGGGGGGGTCCCAGCTTCAGCACTCGAGCACAGGGTAATAACTGTGTTCGGTGTCCAGTGACGGCCCTTCTGGAAAACCCAGCACCGCCTCGGGTCCTTCACGGGACGTGACTCTTCCCTTGCAGCGGTCACACTGGCTCTTCATTTGGTTTCTGGGACACAAAAAGCTCATCTCCACCTCAGGGCCTTTGCACTCGTTGTTCCCCCTGCCTGGAACACTCTCTCCTGAGATTCAGGCATAGCCGGATCCTCCTTCTTCTCCAAGGCTCAGCTCAAATGTTGCCGCCTCCGAGAAGTCCTCCCTGGCCTTCGCCTCAGGTCCTTGCTTACCCCACCTTCCTATCTCATTCTCTTTCCAGCCCCTATCATCCGAACCAGCTCCTTTGTGAATCACAAGCCATGTGCCGTGAGCACAGAAGCTTGCCCATCCCGGCAGGCACATAGTGGGTGTGCCGTGAATCTTAACGGACCCACCGCAAGTCCTCAGGCTGGTCACTTACCCTCTCAGAGGCCGCCTTCTTTTTCTCATCTGTAATTTGGCATCTCCACTCATGCCTGGCCCTCTGGGGCTCCGTGAGCCCTCAAATTATGTTGCAATCATATGAAAAAGTGAGGGCTGCTTATTAGGTTGGGGACAGGTCCTTCCACCCTCCCTACAAACCCCCTAGCACTCCCCATCCCCAATCCAGCCCTAAAGGAGGAATTCTCCCTGCCACACTGGCTTCAATCCCAGCGGACTTCCTGGAGGGGGGGGGCATTCTCTCCCCAGCTTCATCCGCCCCTGAGGCTCAAGGGTAGGCTCCCTCCTTTCAAAGCCTCTTCCTCCAACCCCTCCTCCCCTGTTCCCTTCTCGTCTGTAAGCCCTCATCATCATCGTCACAGCCCACGGCCCCACCCCCCAATCCTGAACATTTTCTTCAAGAATGCAAGCCAGCAAGCGGTCAAGGGCACGGCCTCCTCCTCCCCGCCCCCCCTCCACCCCCGGTGTCCCCCGCCCTCTAGCCTGGGGAATTAGACTCTGGGCCACGCCATCTGTCTGAAAACAATTAGCAATAAACGCCAGCACACTGGGGCTCCGGGTCACCAGGGGATGGAGCGGTGGGGGTTATAAATCCAGAAGGTTCCCAGCTGAATCAGCCTTCCTGTCCACGGGCCAAGAAAAATCCTCCCCGGCCCCGGGGAGAAAGCTTCCCGGCTGCCTCTTGCCGGGCTGCAGGCTGCAGGCCGCAGGATGGCAAGGAGCCTCTGAGCGAGCCTCACAAAGCCCCGGCCCTGGCTGGGGAGGCGGCGGGGGCCATCTGGCAGAGTGCGGGACGCGTCCGGGCCAGACGGAGAGCAGCCTTGTTTGCTGTGCATTGTGTGTTCCGTTTCTGAAAACAATCCCGCGTAGGCTTCAAGTGCGTGGCTCGCGGCCAGCTGGGGCCCGGGGTGGGGTGGGGGTGGGGTGGAGTGCTTCCGAAGTGGGGGAGGGGGGGCGGGCCTGTCCGCGGGGTGGGGGGGTGGCAGATCCCCGTCCCCACCCGCCCCACCGGCCCCAGTCCCTCTTCCCCTCCCCCACCCCGGCTTGGCCCGTGGCTAACGTCCCCCCCCGGTTAAGACGCTCAAATGTCACCTCCCCTTACGAGCGAAGGGGAACCCACTTTGCCAAACTCGGCTGAGTTTATCTACACGAGGGTTGGCTCACCGAGCTGTGTTTTCATTTGGGTGATTTGAATAAGTTGCTAGCGTATAAAAGCCAGGAGGTTCTACAGAAAAGTCTGGATGTTCAGCTTCTTTTGAAAGATCAAGAGATCTGGCAAGCCAGAGCTCGCCACATCAGCACGGCCACGCTCAGCGGTGGGGGGGCAGCTGGGGAGAGAGTGGCTGGCCCCTTAGCCTGGTCAGACTTCTCCGTTCCAGTCACTTGCTCGTACACTCACCCGTCCAAAAGCACTGGGACCTGTCACTGTGCCTGAGTCTTTAAGGCGTTTAGATCCTCACAGGGGAGACAGACGCTAAACCCTAGACCGGTGCATATATAATAGAATGTCACCTGGTGACAAGTGTTACTAAGGAAATACACAGCAGGGGAAGAGAATGGGTGTGGTCTCACACAAGAGGCCAGGGGAGGCAGACCCATCAGGCCTGGATAAGATGGCGGGGCCCCAAGACAAAGAAAGCTGTTCTTGCGGCCACGACCGCAGGTGCAAAGGCCCTGAGGTTGCACGCTGGCGCGTCTGAAGAGCAGCAAAGAGGCCGGTGTGGCCGGAGAGGAGGAGGTGAGGCCTCCTTTGGAACAGGTAACCTGGACGGGCCAGGGCTTGGGGTACCCCAGGTGGAGTCCTGGGATATCTCCCGAGTGGGGCCCAACTTTGAGGACTCCAGGTGGTTTCGCCAGGGTTCTCAGCCTCTTCTGGATCAGCTTCGGGTGGTCCCGGTTCGGCAAGGCGAAGGCGGGGCTTCGCCAGAGGGAGTACCCTGGAGTGGTTAAGGCTCCCGCTGCTGCGCAGGCTTCCAATCCCCACCACCCCTGCCCCCACCCCCCATCTGGGCCAGACGCTTCACCTCTCAGAGCCGGGGTTTCCCCAACTGCAAAAGGCAGTAACCAGCATCCCCATCGGGGGTGGGGGGGGGGGTTGTTGTTCTACTCAATTAATACCCGCGTGCACATCTGCGTAAAAAATATCTACGCAAAATGTTTAGACGGATGCCAGGCACGTACAAAGTGCTATGTAACTAAGCTCTTTCAATTTCAGGAGCTAAGGAAAATTGGTGTTCAAAGGAGCGCCGTCCTCCAGCTTTTCGTCTCTGGACCCTGTGAAGCTGAAAAGCCATCGAGGTCCCCAAAGAGGTCTTGGCTTCCGTGGGCTTATTATTCGGCATTAACCGGACTAGAGATCGACATTAGTACAGTTTCAAAACGTGCGTTTATTCATTCACTGAAAAAGAAGGAGGTTGTGCCCATTACCTGTTTATGTCGACAGTGCATTTTTATGAACAAGGTATCTGCTTTTTCCAAAGCGGTCCGTGAGAAGAGTGGCATTGGCTTGTGCCAACCTCTTGCACGCTCCACGTGGGAAAGGATCTGGGTCTGAGTGTCAGCATCCTTGGCGTCCGGCCCCTAGGGACCTGTCATCTCTGCCAAAGGACAGGAAGGAAAGCCCGCTTAGCAACATGGGGCTGCAAAAGGAAAACCCGTGCCCCCCCCCCCCCCCCCAAAAGGGCCTCAGACCCCCGGGGTCCTTGGTCCACATTTTGAGACGGCGGGTCTCTAGGGGCCTTTCTGGCCGGCGAATGAGCATATAGCTCGGTGTTTCCCTGGTGCGGGCTGGGGACGGGGCTCCAGGAGGTGCTGGGACCCGGCAGGGTGGGTGGCGGGAGACAAAGCCCAGCCCGCGTCCGGCGCCAGACCCGCAGGTGAGGTGGCCAGTGAAGGGGGAGGTGCAGCCTCCTGCCGGGCGCCGAAATGGGGGGTGTGCGGGCCTTTGGGGAGCGTGGCATCCTGCCCCGCTAGCGGAAGGATCTGGACTCAGTGCCCGGGGCCTGGGTCGCTCGGCGCTGGCTATGGCTGGGTCACTGAGCGTCACCTTCCCCGGCTGTCGGTGGCTTCCTCATCCCCACTCTACAGAGGAGGAAACTGAGGCTCCTGCCTCCCAGCACCGAGTCGTGGTTGTGGATGGCAGAGCCCGGGAGGGCATCCGAGGCCTGGGGCGCGGGGACCGTAGCAGGCAGAGTTGAGACGGTCCTGCCTCCCCAGCATGAGGCCGGTGGGGCTCCAGGGGGGCACTGGGCTGGGGGCCGGGAGACCCCAGGGGCTCAGAAAAGAAGAGCTGCCACTGAGAGGTGGGGAAGCCCGCGGCCCTCACGGCCTCAGCTTCCTCATCTGTATAATGGGGGCGATAAGCCGCTGGTTCTGCGGCCGAATCGGGCGCTCGCGCCCCATGGGCGCCGCCCCCCGTGGGCACGCGACCCACCTCCCCCACTTGCAGGGATGTCCCCACGGCTCAGCTGGCCCGGTCCCCCCGGGCCCCTCTGTGTAACGATGACTTACGAACGTGCTCGCCGTACGGCACCCGGATCCCTGCCGAGTCCCCTAAGGCCTTTACCCCCTTTACCCCCTTTACGCCCCTTGGAAGCTCTGGCTGGACTGTAGGGCCCTCGTGCGCGTCCCACCGAGGCCAAAAGGGAGCCGGGGCGCCGAGCACCTGTGCACAGACCCACATGGTTCCCGGCTCTGCCATCTCACGACAAGGGGACAAGGCAGTGGGGCAGGAACGCATCCAGGAATAGAAAAGAAAGTCGACACCCCAGTGTGGGCGCTGGGGCTCTAGGGGCCATTCCTGGGACAGTCCTGAGGAAATCGGGGCCACGCTACCCTCATGGCGCCCCTGTTTCCCACCCCAGGTCTGGGAGGGCAGAGGAAAAGGGAGTTTTGAACCACGCCCCAGAGTGCTCGGTCCGTGGGGGGCGGCTCCAGCCTTCCCTCCTGGAACCCCGTGGAATGGACCCTCTGGCCACATGGGGGCTGCGGGGTGGGCAGGCAGCCCCGGGGGCCACCAAGGAGGCAGGGCCCTCAGGCCTTCCAGAACGACCTCATTTGCTCAGCCCAGGAGTTTAATAAGATGATCGGACCGGCCCACAGGGGAGGCAGCCCCGGCCAAGAGGAAGGGGGCATTTCACGCCTGTCCACACACCGCGGGGTTCACAGATGGACCCTGGTAACCTAGGGCGCTCAGCCTCCTGACTGAGATCAATCCTTACACAACCACACAGTATGGAGCCCTGCCTTGTTGAGCCCAAGGCCCGCCGGGGGCTGATGGCAAAGAAGTGACCATCCACTCTAATTTCCACCCGGAAATTCCCGGGCAACGCTGACCTTATTCACCCCGATCACAACCTTGTGCTGAGGACACCAAAGCGTTGGTCTGGAGTCAGATCTGCTCCTTCCTGGCTGTGTGTCCTTGGGCAAGCTGCCTAACCTCTCTGAACCTGTTTCCTCGTCTGCCCCTAAGGGTGTGTTTGCTCCATACTCCTGTCACTTGATTCATTCTTTCTCTCCTTTGACCCTCTCACCCGTGGTCTAAGGAACGGGTTGTTGTTTTCAATTTTTAAAATGTATTTATTTTTCATTAAAATTATTTTTCACTCAGCGTAGAGTGAAATAAGTCAGCCAGAGAAGGACAGATACTGTATGTGGATCTTGAGAAACTTAACAGAAGACCACGGGGGAGGGGAAGGGGGGAAAAAAGGTGACAGAGAGGGAGGGAGGCAAAGCATAAGAGACTCTTAGATACAGAGAACAGACTGAGGGTGGGAGAGGGGAACATGGGGGATGGGCACCGAGGAGGGCACCGGTGGGGAGGAGCACTGGGTGATGTACATAAACGATGAACCAGGGAATCTGCCCCCAAAACCAAGAGCACACTTCACACGCTGTATGTTAGCCAACTTGACAAGAAATTATATTTTAAGAAACAGAAAAACATTATTTTTAATGTTTTATTTATTTTTGGGAGAGAGCAACCCTCACGAGTGATTTTCTTTTTTAATGTTTATTTTTGAGAGAGTGCGCGAGTGAGCAGGGGAGGGGCAGAGAGAGAGAGAGAGAGAGAGAGAGAGAAGGGGACAGAGGATCCAGAAGGGGGTCCACACTGACAGCAAAGCAGACAGCCCGATGCAGGACTCGAACTCATGAGCCCTGAGATCAGGACCTGAGCCAAAGTCAGCCGCTCACCCACTGAGCCGCCCAGGTGTCCCCGGAAAGGCTCGTTTTTTACATCAGAATGGAGGTTCAGGGAGGCAGAGCCAGACTTGTTCCGAGTCCCAGAGCTCTAGGGTGAGGCCAGGATTTGAACGTGACTTTGCCAGGCTGATGCCCGTCTCGCCTCCCCCCAGCACGCCCGGGCTGCCTGCGAAGGCGAGTGAAGCAGACACCCCCCATCGGAGAGGATGCTTCTCCAACGGTGGCGTCTGGGCCAGTGGCGGCCAGCTCGCCGGGCTGTTTGCCAGGAATGCAGAATCTCAGGCCCCACCAGAGACCAGCTGAATCTTGTCTTTCAACAGTCTCCCCAGGATGACTGGTGTGCACGGTAAGGTTTGAGAAGCACAGGCCTAGGTCAGGGTTTCCCGGAGTGTGTTTAGGGAAATGAGAGTAAATGTGATTAAAAGAGAAGGTACCGAGGGGAGGAGGGTCAGGGCCCAAATCAGTCTGGGAAGGGCAAGATTAAACAAAGAGGGAGTACAGAACTTATCAGGGCTTTTAATTTGGAAATGCACATCGTCTGTCTGGAGGACAGATTATATCACGGGACCCATGCTTTTCTAGAATCTCCTTGTGTTCTACTGAATATACTAGGAGGGAAACCTGGGTCCTGGAGGTCTTTTTTTTTTTTTAATTTTTAATTTATTATTATTTTTAAAAAATTTTTTAAATTTTTTAATTTAAAGCATATGTATATTTTCAAAGTTTATTTATTTATTTTGAGAGAGAGAGAGAGAGCTCACGCAGGGGAGGGGCAGAGAGAGGGCAAGAGAGAATTCCAAGCTGACCTTGAAGAGCCCGACCTGGGTCTCAATTACACGAACCGGGAGATCACGACCTGGGCCGAAATCAAGAGTGGGATGCTGAACCGACTGAGCCACCCAGGTGCCCCTGGGTCCTGGAGATCTTAATGATAAAATCGCAACACTTACTATGCACCAGGCCCTGGGCTCCTCTACACATTAGCGTGTGGCTTCCCTCCCCAAAGTAACCTCATCATTCAAGATGGCTCCTGGAGCTCCAGCCATCACGTCTGCATTCCAGCAGCAGGAAGAGGAAAGACACCACTGTCCACCTGAGTCATCCTCCTTTAAGGAGCCTTCCTGGAAGTTCCGCTAAATCCGTCTGCCTTCATCTCACCCGCCAGATTTAGCCACACAGCCATATTTTTAACCACCGGGAAAGGTCACCCAGCTCAAAATCAAGATGTCGTGGCTCAAGACCGTGGGCAGGTGGATACCTAGAAGGTAATTATCAGTCAGTGTCCTGGGGCTTTCCCACGGGGGAGGGTGCTCATCCAAGGTCACGCTGCCGGTGGGTAAGGGAACCATATTTGAACCTGCCTCCTGCCCTGCCAGGAGTCTCCGCTTTTGCTGCGTTTGCGAATTTGATTTCCTTCTGAGGGAAATCAAAAGGTCTTATTTAAAATGTTCCTTTTAGGTTTTTCTGCTCAGAGAAGCCTGAGAAATGTTGGGAAACACAACGAGAAGCAGGCTTCCTTACTCCAGCACTCGTCCAAGTGAATCAAGGAGCCACTGACAACAGAAATGGCTTCCTCAGGGAAAGTTTTATTATCTCACTGCACAGAGAGAGAGAGAGAGAGAGAGAGAGAGAGGATGTCGGGACTGGTTGATTCAGCAACTAACCATTGTCACTGAGGACTTGGTTCTGCTTCCGTGTCTCCATCTTCAGGCTAGCCCCCTCATGGTGCACGATGGCTGCTGTTGAGCCAGGCATCAAGTCCCAAAGCCCAGGGGGCAGCAGAGCGAATACCCTTTCCTCACCGCTATGTGTAAAGACAAGGCAAGCTTCCCACAGCCTCCGGACACGCTCCCCCTCTTGCTGGCATTTCTTGGGGACCTCTCCTAGGCCAGTCGTGCACGAGGGAGGCCCCGGGACCCCTGTGATTGACCTAAATCGTCACCGTCCACTGTGGGGCGGGGATGGGAGGGCCGGCTGGTTATGGGGGGCGGGCGCTGGATGGGGTGGGGGCCCCGGCGTTTGTGCACTAAGCGGACCGGAGAGGGGATTGCGTGAGGTTAGCGTGTTCCCCAAGCTGCGTGTTGGAAACGCGGTATTTTATTTACCTCCATTAAGTACTTTTCTGATACCAAATGGAACACTCACTAGGGTGGACGTGAAGGTCTCGCGGACCCCCGCTCTCCAAGGAAGGGGCCTGTCGCCCCAGTCTGGGGGGCCTCGGCTGTCTGCCCCCCCTCCAGGAGTCCCTGCTGCGGGGCCGCTTCTGGGCCATGACCCTCCGGGCGCTCTCCTCATCCGATGACCCAGCGGTTCTCCACAGGGGGTCTTGCCCCCCCCAGGGGTCATTTGGACACATTTCTGGTCGTGGCGGCTGGCAAGGCAGTGACGCTGGCATCGGGTGGGTTGAGGTCAGGGCTGCTGGTGGACACGCTGTGGTGCACAGACATCCCCCCGAAGCACAGGATGATCCGGCCCCAGATGTCAGTGGGGGCCGAGCTCGAGAAGCCCTGACGGCTGATGAAACCAGGTATCAGAGCCCGGCCGGCCGGGCCCCCCGGGGGACCCCCTCACAGAGCCCATTCCAGCTGCAGAGCCCCCACAGGGCGCCCCCTCCTGCCCTCCCGCGTTCACAGACTGTGCCTCTCAACCGCCTTCTCCCAGCCCGCACCCCTGGGAAGGCAAACGGAGACACTCGCTCTTCCAGAAAATTCTAGCGAGGTCAGAGCCTGCCCTGCAATCCGTAGGCGGCGAGAGCTGCGGATCTCCGACTCCCGAGGTAACTACTCTTCACCCGGATGCACGTTCATCCTGAGGTTTCGCGTTTTGTTTTTTTCCCCGGGCATCTGGTGGGCACCTGTTCTCTGTCCTGGCCAGCTTCCAAGTGCCCTGCTTCTGGTAACCACGCCCGGCCCTCCCCGGGGGGAGATGGGGGATGAGCCTCCCCCATCTTCTAGGCTCAGGCCGGGAGGTCTGCCGCGACCTGACTCCTTGCCCCCCCAACCCCCTAGAGAGGGTCACGTGACCTAGGCCTGACTAATCAACCTAGTCCCTCCTGCCATTGGTGGAGCAGTGGGCGTATGTTCTCAGCAAGGCCTGAGGAATCCGTTGGAAGTCCTGAGAAAGAAGAGTGCTTTCTGCTTTGGTTGCTCAGCTGGCGGAGCAGGAACCTGGAACTGCCTGGAGCCCCCACGTGGAGAGAGACTGCTTGAGAATAAAGCTGGAACAGAATCGGGCTGAGCAGAGAGACGGGGAGCCCGAGGTGGAATCGCGAAGACAGCGGGTCCTGGATCAAGCCACACCTGAAGTCACACTCTTGGTTGTTTTCTTCCAACAATAATTTCCTTTTTTTTTTTGTAACTGAGTGTCTGTTTATGAGTTGAATTGTGTTCCTTCCCCCCAAAAAGACATGTTGAAGCTCTCACCCCCAGGATCTCAGAATGTGACTTTACTTGAGAATGGGGTCTTTGCATAGGTAATCAGCATAGGGCGCAGTTGTTAGGGTGGGCTCTAATCCCGTCTGACTGGGGCCCCTATAGAAAAGTGGAATTTGCGGGGCGCCTGGGTGGCTCAGTCGGTTGAGTGGCCGACTTCGGCTCGGGTCGTGATCTCGCGGTCCGTGAGTTCGAGCCCCGCGTCGGGCTCTGTGCTGACAGCTCAGAGCCTGGAGCCTGTTTCAGATTCTGTGTCTCCCTCTTTCTCACCCTCCCCCGTTCATGCTCTGTTTCTCTCTGTCTCAAAAATAAATAAACGTTAAAAAAATTAAAAAAAAGAAAAAGAAAAGTGGAATTTGGACACAGAGACAGACATGCACGGAGGGACGATAATGCGAAGACACACGGGGACGATGCTGTGCATGCCGTGTGACTGGAATGATGTGCCTACAAGCCACGGAATGCCTGTCATTGCCAGCAAGCACCAGAAGCTGGAAGAGGCAAGGAAGGATTCTCCCCCTAGAGCCATCAGAGGGAGCAGGGCCTTGCTGCCACCTTGACTGTAGACTTCTGGCCTCCAGATCTGTGAATTGGGAGAGTTTACGAAGGGACAGTTGGCAGAGGTGGAAGCAGGATGTGTTTGGGAAATCGGGAAGGAACGGCGCCGTGCCCAGGGTGTCTGGGTGGCTCAGTCAGTTAAGCGTCCGACTTGGGCTCAGGTCATGATGTCACGGTTTGTGAGTTCCAGCCCCGCGTGGGGCTCTGCGCCGACAGCTCAGAGTCTGGAACCTGCTTCGGATTCTGCGCTCCCTCCTTCCCACGCTGCCCCTCCCCTGCTCGTGCTGCCTCGCTCTCTCAAAAACAAAATGTTTAAAAATAAATAAGTCAAGAAATAAATAAAAAGAAGAACACAGCCCCTGTTAGGATCACAGTGAGGCAGGAAGGGAGGTGGGGGAAATACCCCAACCTCTCTCTCTCCTCCTGCCTGCCAGTCTTCCATCGGTGCCTCCCATTGGCTGAACCCAGCAGAGTGCAAGGCAGCCTGGGTAATGTAGTCCCTAGGGTGGCTCCCTGGTGCACAGAGCTGGGAGGGCCTGGAGAGGCAACGAAAGGTACCGGAGGGGCCCCTTGCTGGCTCGGTTGGTAGAGCATGCCGCTCGTGATCTCTTGGTCATGAGTTCGAGCCCCATGCTGAGAGTAGAGCTTACTCGAAGAGAGGAAAAGAAAGATCACCAGAACACTTAAAATGAGGCTACGCGAAAGTAAAATTTAAGGAAACTGTTCAGTACTCCCACTTCTCTCTCCCCCTGCCCTTGTGATCTGTTCTGATGCTCCCCACTGGTCAGTCTCACCCAGGGGCCAGAGGGGAGGAGGTCGGGTGATGCAGGTCACCTGGGCCAGCCCCAGCAGGAACAGAGCAAGGAAGAATATAGCGCGAGATCGTTACAAAGATCCGGTGTCATTTTACGGCCGGGGGAACAGGAGGTCAAGTGCTTCGCTTCGGGACCCTAAGCTAACCAACAGCAGAGCTGGGATTCGAACCCAGGACCGCGTGGCTCCTGAATCCCCGCTCTGCTCATCCCACGGGAAGCCCAGCCACGTGAGCACGCGGCCGTGTGCGAGGGGCTTGCTGGTCTTTGCACGCCCACCGGGTGCGCCTTGTCCCCCGGGCGTGTGTTTCGGGGGGGGGGTGTTCTCTCTTTTCCGATCTCTGTTACCACCAGCAAGTTTCAACAGCAGCGAGAGAGGGAGAGGGAGAGAGGGAGGTGAAATGACACTTACTAAACAGGAACCCTCTCCCACCATCTCCGCGCTCACGGTGCCTCTGCGTCTAATTGGGGGACGTGGCGTTCGGGGTGCGGGCGTGGGTGAGGCAGACGCCTGACTCCCGGGAAGCAGGGGCTCTTCCGTGGACTCGGGCGAGGCTGTCTGCTCCCGGGGGACGATGCAAACGCCCGGCGCAATGCAGCCGGAGGGCCATGTGCGCACCAGTGGGTCCTCCGGGATGCGGGAGGTCCCACGGCCTCTTTCATCAGCGTTAGTACAACTGATCCTTGGACGTGAGCGAGTGGGGGGAAGGATCCGATGCAGGTGAGGACCGGCCACCTATGATTTCATTTCGGCCTTGCAGCAACCAGGGAGCTCTCGCCCAGCAGAGCAAGAGAATCGCCCTCAGTGGAGCGGGGGTCAAGGACAGACAGAAGCGAAACTCTGCACGGAGAGTCACGGCATCAGACCCCGGTGGAAACCTGGGGTTCTGGAGCCCAGGTGCCTGGGGTGGAGCCCCACCCCTGCAGTTCCTTTGCCCTAGACAGGTAACTTGTCCCCTCTGTGCCTCGGATTCATCGTTTGTAAAGTGGGAGTGACCGTAGTACCCCTCTCCGGGAGTGACAAGCGTACCCTCTCCAGGGTTCAGGGAGTCGGTGCCCGGAAGGGACCCGGGGCAGTGCCGGCACGTGGTGGGCAGGCCAGCAGCAACTCGTTATTTTTAGATTCTGTCGCTCCAGCCTGGGATGGGCCATTTTCTTCTCTGTCCCACCTGCAGAACCTCCCTGGCATTCTCCTCGGGCACATCAGAGCAGGAATGTTTGTGGAATGAATTATTGATTGACTTGGGCCGGATGCTGTGTGAAAAGCATCCCGATCCAAAGGCTGGGAGGAAAAGATTTAACCCTGAGGGGGCTGGAGTCGCACTGGGAGGCAAGGGGGTGCCGGGACCCTCCCGGGCAGAGCTGGGAGCAAGGAACTGACGCCTCCCGCCCACAGCCTGTAAGGACCTGAGGTTTGCTGTTCTAGGCTGGATCGTGTACCCCCGAATTCCTGCGTGGAACCCTTGAGCCCCAGTACCTTGGAATGGGACTGGATTTGGAAATAAGGCCTTTAAAGGGATGATGAAGTTAAAATAAGGCTGTTGAGGTGGCCCTCATCCAACCTAACTTCTGTTCCTGCGAGAAGAGGAAGAGGTACGAGGGATGCCAGTGCAGAAGAAAGGCCGTATGAGGACACAGTGAGAAGACAGCCATCTGCAAGCCAGGGAGAGAGGCCAGGAGAAATCAGACCCGGTGGCCCCTTGATCTTGGACCTCCAGCCTCTAATACCGTGAAACCCAAAAGTCCTGTCATTTGAGCTACCCGGTCTGCGTTTGCTACGGCAGCCCGGGCCGACAAGGACACCTGCCAACGGCCCTTGAGTGGGCCATCTTAGAAGCAGCTCCTCCAGCCCCGGTCAAGCCTTCGGATGAGGCAACCCCAGCCAAGATAAGCCTCAGATAACCCCAACCCTCAGATAAGCCTCTCTCGAATTCCTGACCCACAGAAACCACGTGAGATCAATACTTCTCGTTGGCTTAAGTTGGTATTTTGCTCTTCGGCCACGGAAGGGGCCGTATCTAGCTCCCAGGCTCGGCTTGGCCCCCACGGAGCAAGGTCCCTGACGGACATAGAGACACAGCCTCTAGCTGTTACTTTTGCTTTTTAGTTCGGCGACTGTTTTCCACTTGGCATATAGTTAATGCTCAACAAATACTTGTCGATGGATGAGTAATAAACCCTGAGCTCTCCCGGGCAGATGGGTACTTAATCAGAGCTCTTTTTTTTTCCCCCAGGACAATTTTTTTAAAATGTTTATTTGTTTTTTGAGAGACATACAGAGCACGAGAGGGGGAGGAGCCGTGAGGAAGGGAGACACAGACTCCGAAGCAGGTTCCAGGCTCCGAGCTGTCAGCACGGAGCCCGACGCGGGGCTCGAACGCACGAACCGCGAGATCGTGACCTGAGCCAAAGTCAGACGCTTAACTAAGTCACCCAGGCGCCCCTTTTCAGGACTATTTTTAAAGTCCAGCAAGGAAAGGCACTCTCAAATTTCCCTTAGCAACTTTTCTAACTGTCTAGCAACACTTGATGTCATGAATTTTCCCCTCACACACAGCCCGGTTTTCATCGACTGCAGCTAAAACTCTCCCCGTTTTCTTTCTTTCTTTCTTTCTTTCTTTCTTTCTTTCTTTCTTTCTTTCTTTCTTTTTCTCTTTCTTTCTTTCTTTCTCTTTCTTTCTTTCTTTCTTTCTTTCTTTCTCTTTCTTTCTCTTTCTTTCTTTCTTTCTTTCTTTCTTTCTTTCTTTCTTTTTCTTAATTCCTGTTATTGGTCAAGCAAATATTTACTGGCCACATCCTACGGGGAGGACATCAATAACAGACGTCCCCTTGCCTGCGATGAATGAGGACGTGCGCTGGGAGTCAGGGGGCCTGAGTTCCACTTGCTTCCCCGTTTGGGGACTCAATTCTCCCATTTCTAAAAATGGGGGCTCTGTGCTCGACTGGGGGCAGCAAGGAGTTTTATATCACGCGCCAGCTCCTCGAAACTGAGAGCGGCCGCCTCCAGGTGCAGGTTGAGGATCCCGAGGTGACGTTCAGACTCAGAGGGAAAGCAAGCTGGGATCCATTAGTGATGTCTGCCCGGGCCTGGCACAGGAAGGTGCTGGGCGTTGGCCAACCCTGAGCTTGGCCGACTCAGAATTTCCTGCAAGGCTCTGACGGTCCCTGACTTGGGGAGTCTCGACGGACCCATGGGGCATATCAACCCGCGGACCTAAAGCTGTGGCGGCCGGGATCCGTGGAGAACTTTGCGCGGGGAAGGGTAGCTGGGGCCAGAGAGCCTCGCTGGGGTCGGTGCATTCAGAGGCTGCCTGGCACACACATGGGGGGCTTTCCAGGTACTGAGGGAGGAAGGGGTGGGCTGAATGGGGCTGTTGGCTCTCAGCTGGTCCTGGACATTCCAAGCTGTGAGAAGAGACCCCCCCCCCTCCTGGGGTCCTAGAGCCTTGTTTGGGGCTGAGGCTGGGGGTCCCTGACTCGAAGCAGTTAACGTGTATGCCGACGTCTTCCCAGACAGATTCTGAGTTTGGGGGGGATTGGATTACGTCGGGACAGAGGCCGTGTGGAAAGGCAATCTTGACAATCAATAATAGAATAACAGTATCCACGTCGATCACCGATACTCGGGTGCGTTCTATATGTCTGCTGTGGTGAAAGCAGTTGGTATGGGTTTCCCACGTGACCTTCAGGACGCCCTACGAGGTGGGGCTGCCCTCAACCCCTGCCGTCCGCAGCAGCCAGGGCGGCCTTTGGGACATCAGCCAGACCACGCCAACCCCAGGGGCTCCCGCTGCTCCCAGAAGATCCGCCCTCATCACGACCTTCAAGGCCCCTGCCCGTCTCTCCATCTGGTCGCCCGCCTGCTTCCCCTCCATTCACTCGGCTCCGTTCTCAAGGACATTTCTTCTGCTCTTCCCGCACGCTGACTCGTTCCTGCCCCAGGACATTTGCACGTGCTGTTCCCCCTGCCCGGAACGCCTTTCCCTCAGAGTCCACGTGTCCCCCTTCCCCTCTCACGTCAATGGCCTTGCCTGACCTCCTTCTCTAACGAGCGCGGACCCTCCCCAGGGCTCGTTGGGAGGCCTCATTCTGTCGTGTCTCCCCGACGCTATCAGGGGGCGTCTCTTGTCCATCTGCTTGCTGCCTGTCTCGCCCTGTCCTAGAAGGTAATGTCCACGGAGAGCCCTCCCGAGCGAGGAGGCCTCGCTGCCTTAGGGCCACCTCGGTGCCCTTCGTCGTAGCAGAGAGGACATGATGTCACCATGGGGCGGGCCGCCTGGCCACCTGAAGGCAGAGGACAAAACGCCACGACCCCAGCCTCAGAGGTGGCCTCTGGGAGGACAAAATCTCCCCCACGAACGTCAGGACGGGGGGGGGGGGGTGCAGAGATCGACTGTCCTTTGGGACGCTGGCACCGCTTCCCCCCGCCCCCCCCCCCCACAAAAAGAGGAGAAAGTCCGAGCACAACGGTCCCACCGACAGCACGCAGCAGTTTCGAGAGGCCCGTGTCACTGACAGCAAACATTCGCGACCCCCAGGGGCTGGTCAGAGTTTAGGTGGCTGTGGGTTTTCTCAGTGGCGCATGACATTACGGTGCAGCCGACACGGACAGTGGCTTCGCTGGGATGAAATACGGTATTATGCCCACTTTCCAGGTGGGGCCCACGGAGGCCGGCCTTGCCCGAGACCATGGCGTGGGGGGTGGGGGAGCCCAAGCGCTGGTCTCGGAGGAGCTGGCTCCTGCCGCCTGGGAACGAGCCCACCAGACGCCAGCCCCCCCCCCCCCCCCCCCCGGGGACCCTGGGAAGGGCCGCGGACGAGGACGCGCTGGAGAGCCCGCAGCCCTGGGCGGCAGGACTGGCTTCCTACTTCTTGCCCGGGTGAAGCACGTCTGGGCATTTTCCAGCGATCCGTCCGGCAGCCAACGCGTCTTTGTCTGCCGAGGCGGGCGTGACAGGCACCGAGCTCGTTCCCCAGCACGACTACCTTCGGCAGAGGCCCTGGGGCTGGGGAAACGGGGGCCAGGCTGGCTCCCCACGACCACTGTCGGGACGCCGGACGCCCCTCCGCCCCCAGTCGGGCAGGCGAGCCGAGCACAGCAGGTGCCGTGGCCTGACCACAGGGGGCCGGAAGCTGGGGCTCTGGAGTCCACGACCACACCCACGCCGCACCCCTGCGACTCCCGGTGCATAAGGACAGGAGAGCCCTGCAGCAGTTGAAAGCAGAAGCGGGCCCAGAGAGCCGCGTTCGGGTCTTCGCTTTGCCACGTGACAGCTGCGTGGCCTTGGGCAAGTCACTTGGCCTCTCTGGGCTTCGTTTTCCTCATCTGGAAAGTGAGGGCCGTGACAGTAGCCGCTTGAACGGATTGTTGGGGAAATAAAGTGAGTTAATATATGGGAGATGCTTGAAACACAGTGCTTGGCATTTAGTAAGTAGGTTATGAAATTAACCACGATTCTAGGTCCATGTAAATGTATAGGGGAAAAAAGAAACCTGGAAAGAAATACACTAAAATAGGGGCGCCTGGGTGGCTCAGTCGGTTCAGCGTCCGACTTCGGCTCAGGTCATGATCTCTCGGTCCGTGGGTTCGAGCCCCGTGTCGGGCTCTGTGCTGACGGCTCAGAGCCTGGAGCCTGTTTCAGATTCTGTGTCTCCCTCTCTCTCTGCCCCTCCCCTGCTCATGCTCTGTCTCTCTCTGTCTCAAAAGTAAATAAACGTTAAAAAATTTTTTTTAAAAAAGAAATACACTAAAATAGCACTGGAGGGGCGCTTGGGGGGCTCAGCTGGTGAAGCATCCAACTCTTGATTTTAGGTCAAGTCATGGTCTCGCGGTTTGTGGGTTTGAGCCCCTCGTCGGGCTCTGCACCGTCAGCACAGACCCTGCTTGGGGTTCTCGCTCTCTCTCTCTCTCTCTCTCGCACCTCCCCTGCTCTCTGTCTCTCAAAATTAATAAACTTAAAAAAAAATAGCAGTGGAGAAGGCCGCCCTCCCACCGGGTGACAAAAGCCTTTTATTTTCTTCTTTAGAGTTGAAAGTTTTTGTCCAAACATTTTTACAACAAGCACCCTTTCTGTTGTCCTAAAAACGAAGCCCGTTTGAAACCTGCAAGGCGGAAGCTCCTTTAATGAGGTGTCATTTGAAGTCCTGTTGTCTCCGAAGGTGACAAGGTCCTGTGTGTATGGCCCACCTTGGAGCTCATGGCTGTGGACCCCAGAAGGCAGAAAAGGGTGACGAAGGCCTGGACGACAGTGGAGCAGGACCCTGCGCATAATGGGTCACTCAGCGTGGGGTGCCAGGACTTCCGAACTTGGCACCCGGGACATCGCGGGCCACTCTGGGGACAGTTTGGAAATTTCTACTACAACCTAACTTCACCAGCACGGGCTGTGGGCTCTGCATGCACGGGCCCTGGGTGCGTGCATGGGCTCTGGGGGGGGCCCCACCCCTCTCACCATCTTATCTGCTCAGACAAGAGGGGCTGGGCTCTCAGAGCATTTCTTATCAAGAGATTACCAGCTCCCCACCTCCTCCTTGCTGACTCTGGAATCTCTGGGATCCTTCGAGCTGGACACGTGGCCAGGCAGGCAGGAGCATGAGAACCTTTCCCAAAGGGGGAGCTGAGGGCTAAAGCCAGGGGTGTGCGTGAAAGAAAAGGAAGAACAGAGGTGCGTGGTGGGGTGCCCTCCCTCCGCACCCCTCTCCTCCCGCCTCCGCAGGTCGGGAACAATGATCAGGTAGGGAGAGCTTCCTGTGCACAGAGTGCCGTGCTCGGCGTTTACAAACCTGCCGTGTCGGGGAGAACTCCCAGAGGTGGACATTGCTCTTAGCTCCGTGGAGGAGGAAATGGGCAGACAGAGAGGGGAAGTCACTGTCCCCAGGACACACAGCAGGAAGCGTGATTCACCCAGGCCGGCGGCTCCCCACCCAGATGCGATGAGTGTTCAATCTGAGCCAGAAACCTGCTACAGAAAGATGTGCTCAGCCACATCCCGAGGCCAGGGGCACGTAGGGACATCAATCTCTGCCCGCCAGGGCCCGGCGCCTGGCCCTCCCTGGTGGCTCCCCCCACTCCCCCGCCAGCCCTGCCCCAGGCCGGCAGGGGGCTGGTGTGGGCCACCTCCCTGTTCATCTTGTTTGTTCCTATTATGTCAAATAAGCCATTATAATTTTATGTTTTTTAGATTAACATTTTTGCTCAAGGGCATAGTAATTAGCAGATGGCTGGGAGTTTAGCTATTCCAGGCAATAGTGAGGGAAAATTTTCCTCAGTCGATTTTTGGAAAGGCCGGGAGGCTGCCGGACCGCCCACACGGACCCTCGACCCCAGGAAGAGGGGCTTTTGCGTGGGGCCCACAGGCTGGGTGAGGACAGGGGGGGGCATTGCCGCCCTGTGCACGACCCCAGGGCCAGCCACCGCTCCCGGGCTGTGCGGGTCCCGTCCGTGTCTCTCCCCTCCTCTTTCCCCAGGCTGCGCCTGGCACCAAGTTGCTCAATAAATGCATATTAATTGAATGAAGGGACAGAGGTTGCAAACCAGTGGCCCATAGGTCACATCCAGCCCTTGATGCATTGAATCAAGCCGACACAATATACTTAAACAGCTTTTCTAAGTTTATTTTGAGAGAGACAAAGTGAGTCCGGGAGGGGCGGAGAGAGAGAGAGAGACAGGATCCCAGGCAGGTTCCGCACCGTCCGCGCAGAGCCCCACGCGGGGCTCGAACTCACAAACCGTGAGATCATGCCCTGAGCCAAAATCTCGAGTCGGACGCGGAATCGACTGAGCCGCCCAGGCGCCCCTATGTTTATACAATTTAAATAAGTCACCACCGTTTGACGACGAGGACCTTGCACCAGCATCTAAACTTCCAGCTTCTCTAGAAAAGTCAGGGTTTGTGGGTCCCTATCCCCATGCAGCTGCACGTAGTGGACGTGAAGCGTGGCTCTCCTTGCCAGACGGGGTGGGGGCTCCAGCCTGCCGTGGTCTCCACCGCTCCCTATTGCCCCACAGCCAACCCCGCGGCTCTCCCACCAGCACTCGCGATTTAGAAAGGCTCCCCCTTGTGGCTTAAGACGAGCAAGTCTCTCGCTCCCGTTACAGTTCGGGGTTCGAGGTTCCGGGTGGCACATGCAGGTGGGGGGGGGGCTTCCTCATCCGCATCCGGGTCTCGCTCTGCTGATGTTTCCACCACCGCCCTGAGCTGTCTTGTGACAGCGGCTTCCAGTGGTGGAAAAAGAACGAGATCAGGGAGCCTGGGGGGCAGGGTCGAGGGTCACCTTCCATTGGCCACGGCTCACCGCAAAGGAGGCTGGGAAATGCCATCCCGCTGTACCCCCGTAGGGGAGAACAGGCGACGGAACAGCTCGTGGTGTCCGTCCCATCCCCCGGCTTCCTTCCCCAGCCCCTGAAGCCATCACCTGCTTCGGGGGGGGGGGGGCACAGGCTTATCATTATACATATTTCCCCCAATCTGTTGTTGGGGGGCATCAACCTGACGCCTGGAGATCCCCCCCCCCCTCTGGCTTTGCAGCTCAAGAGCCCAGATTCTTGCAACTCAACAGCCCCGGCTTCTAAGCCCAACAGCCTGCTGGATACTCTTCGACTCTGTTTTTCCTTCCCTGGGCAGTGCAGTCCTCTGGAGGTCTAGTCTGGAGAGGGCAAAGGGCAAAGGGCGAAGGAGGGATCACTGGTATGAAAAAGGGCACTGGTTAGAAACGGTGTCCTGTCCGAGGTAATACGTGAAAGACGGCCCAGCAGGTCCCGGTGATTGCACTCGCAGGCGGCCACCCGAGAGGAACGAAATCCTACGACCCGGTTAGTCTCATCCACGAGTGTGCACGGCAGGTGTATTCGTAACAGCCGGAGGCCGTGCAAAGCCCCGCGTCCGTCCAGAGGCGGACAGACGGATGGCGCTGCGCGCACATGACGAAGGCCCCCTCGGAAGTCTAGGCATCGCTGTGCCGAGGGGGACACAGCGATTTCTGGAAAGGGCCAGGCAGAATGTTTTCGGCTTTGCGGGGCTTAGCGTCTCTGTGCCGACGACTGGACTCCACCCTCGCAGCGTCCAAGAGGCCAAGGGCGCTGCGGGAGTGAGTGGGCGTGGCTGCGCCCTAATCCATATTTATGAGCCCCGAAATGTCGATTTCGTATGACTTCCATGTAGCCTGAAATGTTGTTCTTCTTTTGATTTTTCTCAGCCATTAAAAGTGTCAAAACCCCAGATATTCTCATGCACTGGTGGTAGGGATGCAAAGTGGTACAGTTACTTTGTAGACGGCACTGTGGGCGGTTTCTTACGCTTTCTTTTCGATGTTTACTCATTTATTTTGAAAAAGACACAGAGCGCGAGCAGGGGAGGGGCAGAGAGAGAGAGAGAGAGAAAGAAAGAGAATCCCAAGCAGCCTCTGCAGGGTTAGCAAGCACAGAGCCCAAGGTGGGGCTCGAACTCACGAGACCGCAAGATCCCGACCTGAGCCGAAACCAAGAGTCCAATGCTTAACCGACTGAGCCACCCGGGTGCCCCTTCGGCAGCTTTATTCCTAATCTCCCAAATGGGAAGCAACCAAGAGGTCCTTCGGCAGGCGGATGGATAAACTGTGGTCTATCCAGACCGTAGACTATGATTCTGTGCTAAAAAGAGGGGCGCCTGGGTGGCTCAGTCGGTTAAGCGTCCGACTTCGGCTCAGGTCATGATCTCACGGATCATGAGTTCGAGCCCCGCGTCGGGCTCTGTGCCGACAGCTCGGAGCCTGGAGCCTGTTACAGATTCTGTGTCTCCCTCTTTCTCTGACCCTCCCCTGGCATTCTCTCTCTCTCTCTTCTCTCTTTCTCTCTCGCTCTGCCCCTCCCCTACTCGTGCTTTCTCTCTCTCGCTCTCAAAATAAATAAATAAACATTCAAAAAGAAAATAGCAGGCACTGGGCCCGATCTGGCCCTCGGGAGGCAGTTCCCCAAGCCCGTACTCAGGAGCTGGGCCTACAGACATAAAACACATGGGGGGGGGGGGTGGCTTCCCGGGGGAGGTGGGGGGAGAGGGGCTACTGAGAGAGGAGCAGGAAGGACCTCTGGGGATGACGGAAACGTCCTCTGTGTCGGCTGGGGCGGTGGTCCCACAGCACAGTCCTCACACATCTTTGCCCCCCACGCCCCAAGTGGCTGCGTTTTAGGAGAATCCACCGCGGGACCCCCGGATTGTCAGCTCACCGAGGTTCGGGCCGTGTGTCTGTCCTGCTCGCTGGCCGGTGAGACAGAGGACAAGCACAGGCACATCTGAGTGAATGATCCAGGAAGCCGGGGGGGGGGGGGGGGGGGGGGGCCCTGGGCAGGGGTGGGTGGGACAGGCTGCAGCCAGCGGGGGGCGGGGGAGATGTTCGAGGCAGGATTTGCAGATGAATCAGGCGCACGAAGGGAAACAGCCCGGCCAAGGGCAGGGAGGTGGGAAGGGCCTGGGGAGTTGGAGGAAGCAGCTGGATACGGCCCAGGATGAGGTCAGGAGGTCAGGCTGAAGGTTCAGGCATTTTGTCTCCGGGACAGAGAAAAATGGGTGGTTTGTGGTCACGTGCCCTGCGGACTTACTGCTCACCCCGCCAGGACAGGCCCCCTCATCCCAGGTGGTGGCCCCAGGCCCTTGGGTCCCTCTGCCGGGAGGGCCTGCGATGTCTTGAGGCTGGAGGGAGAAATTTCTAGGTCCAGAGCCAGGCTTCGGGGCAAGCCGGGTCCCAGGAAAGGGGTGATCCTGACCCATCCCCAAGGAAGGCAGAACTTTGCCAACCGAGGCAGGAGCAAGCTTGGGGGCGGTTTGTACAAACGCAGACGTTCGGAAGGTGGATGGGGTTCTTCTTGCTGCTGTAACAGATGGCCACAAACTCGGGGGCTTCGAGCCACGCGGACGTGCTGCCTGACGGTCCTGGGGGGCCGCAGACCACAGCAGAGCCCTCTGCTCACCTGTCCCAGCTTCCGGACGTGCCTGCTTCCTTTTGGCTCCCCTGACTCTGACGCTCCTGCCTCGCCCTCTTGCCGGCTGACATTTCGGTGACATCGGGCAGCCAGGACGACCGGGGAGAATCGCTCCGTCTCGAAGCCCCTTTCGCCCCGTGTGATGAGTTGTGTTTTCTCCCCCGAAACGCCTGCATTGAAGCCCTGACCCCCTGCTCGTCGGCACGTGACCGTATCCGGAGACGGGGCCTCTGAACAGCTAATTAGGTTAAAACGAGGGATACGGCAGTAACCACCTCTCCATTCTGCACAAAGCCGTCTGTCGCAAAGGGCTAGACCTGCTTCCGTCCCGGACCCCTCCTCCAGGCCTGGGTCCTCCTCGGCCCCCTCTGGCCGCTTGGGAACTTCTGTCCCATCCCTCAGGCCCTGCGGCTGCTCTCGGTGGGTATCGGAGCAGCCCCGAGGCCTCACCTGACAGGTGCACAGCCCGGGTCCCGGACGAGAGGCTGCCCTCGGCATTCTGGAAAAAAAAAAAAAGCTGCTTCCCCGGACGGTTCTCTGACAGGAAACCAGAGCCCCGCTGCCCTGCAGTCCCCCTGTGCCTTGAGAAATGTCAGGCCGCTCCTGCCGGCCTCCCAGGCGGGGACGCCGGCCTCACGGCTGTGCAGAGGCTGGCGCTCGGGGCGGCGGTGCGTCCCCCACGCGGCCGTGCAGGGGCTGCTGTGCTCGGTGCCATAACCGACCCCCCCAAACCCAGCTCCATCATTCGTTGACTCATCTGTGGTTCATCCTGATCCGTCCCGCTGCCCTAGAACCGGGGCCGCTGCGGTTCCAGAGAAAGACCACACACAAATAAGGTAATTCCTGGACTCTGGACACCAGGAAGGGTAACTCCATACAATGAAATGACAAGAAAGAGGGACAGAAGGGGGGCACGGCTGCTCTAGAAAGGCCTTTTGCCCCCCGTCCCTCCCCCATTTGAGGTGATCTTTGACCCGAGCCATGCCAAGATCTGGGGAAGAAGATGCCAAGCAGAGAGAACGGCAGGTACAAAGGCCCTGTGGCAGGACCGGGCAGGTGTGTCCAAGGGCCCTTAAGGAGGCCTGTGTGGCTGGAGAAGAAGCTCCAGGCCCAGTAAAGAGCCTCCCACAGCTCTCGGCTCCCTCCCCGTTGGGCCCAAAGCCATCGCTTCTGTTTTGCTTTCAGTGCCCTCCTGCCCGCCACACCTCCCGGTCCTCTGTACAGGCCTCCCCAGGTTTTCCTGCATCCTTGCTCTGGCCCATGGGGCGTTAGGATTGGAGTGTTTTGTTTAAGCAAAGAAGCCGTGAGTCTGCATTCCTTAGGAGGGACACAGTTTTTGGAGTCAGTCCTCTGGAGGAGGGAGGTGAGCAAGCAGCAGGTCCGAGAAAGCCCTTCCAGAAGGCAGGCCGGCAGGAAATAGCTAGCGTGGGGTAGGGGTGGGAGAGACCGAGGGAGGCTGGGGCTGGGGCTGCCGCCGCCCAGAGCCCCCTAAAGTCTCCGTGGGCTTCTGTCTCAGTTGACGCTATGTGGCCAAAGTGCCATAGACCGGGGGGGGGTGCTTAAACACAGCCCTCAGGGCTCTGGAGGCCGGCAACACCGGGCACGTCCCTGTCGGGCCGAGGCCCTGGTCCACACAGTCATCTTGAGAAGGGCCAGGGCGCTCTTCACAAGGGTGAAGGGTGGGGTGGGGCATCCCCACGACCAGTCACCTCCTGATACCATCACACTGGGGATCAGGTTCCCTTCAACATATGGATTCGGGAGGACACAAATATTCCGTCCGCGGCAGCCTCAGTGGAGGCGTCCGGAGAATGGGTATGAGATCGGTAAGCCGGTTTCTGGACGCGTGGAAGGTCGACCTGGCCCACACCGCCTCCCTCGTGGGGGTCACAGAAACTCGCCACCCCTGGCCGGCGGCCACCCGGAAGTCTGTGTTCGCTGCTCGGTCTCAAGGGCAGTGGGGACCTCCTCGGGTGACCTTGCCAGTCTCCACGTGTCCCTCCGGGAGGGCCGTGCTGTTCTCGCTGACCGCTGCTTTCCCGCAATGCTGCCCCTCCGTTCGTTCCAAG
This sequence comes from Panthera pardus, assembly GCF_024362965.1. NCBI lineage: Eukaryota > Metazoa > Chordata > Mammalia > Carnivora > Felidae > Panthera > Panthera pardus. Next base: position 337,189 of record NW_026526710.1, read on the forward strand.
GGATCCGGAGGCCAGCGGAACAGGGGGGCCAACCTTGAACTCAGCGGAGAGGAACGCTTGACTCATTTCCAGCTGGAAGGCCGTGCAGGGGCTGGGGATTTATGAGCCTGCTCTAAGTGAATGCTCAGCGCTGTTTTCAAGGGGGGAGGGAGAGGAAAACCCGACTACCACCGGCTCGGTGTCCCTTCCCCAGACAGCAGCCCCAGGCCTCCGCGGCGGCCTCCGCGGCGGCCTCCGCGGCTCAGTCGGCCAGAAAAGGCGCCACGGTCGTGAGACCGCGGCCGGCACCGCCCGCCTCTGCCCCCACGGAGTCCTGCAGTTGGGGAAGACCAGAAAGTTCTGGAGACGGGTGGGGGGGGACGGTTGCACAGATGTCAATATCCCCGTTCGACACGACAACAGCTGTCCTTCTGCGCCACAGCTCTTCTGTGTTGTCATCCGTGTGTCTGAACCTTGCCTCCCCCTCCACCCCTCCTCCTCCCCCGCCTCCCCCCTCCTCTCCCATCTCCCCCCTCCTCCTTCCCCTCCCCCTCTGTCCTCTTCCCTCCCCCTCCTCTCCCTCTTGCTTCCTCCTTTTCCTCCTCCTGTCCCCCTTCCTCCCCCTCCTCCTCCTTCCCCTCCCCTTCCGTCTCCCTCCTCTCCCTCTTCCCCTTCTCCTCCTCCCCCTTCTCCTACCCTCCTCCCCTCCTCCCCCTCCCCCTCCTTCCTCCTCCTTTCCCTCCCCTTCCATCCCTCTTCCCTCCCCCTCCTCTCCCTCTTGCTTCCTCCTTTTCCTCCTCCCGTCCCCCTTCCTCCCCCTCCTCCTCCTTCCCCTCCCCCTCCGTCTCCCTCCTCTCCCTCTTCCCCTTCTCCTCCTCCCCCTTCCTCTTCCCCTCCTCCCCTCCTCCCCCTCCCTCCTCCTCCTTTCCCTCCCCTTCCATCCCGCTTCCCTCCCCCTCCTCTCCCTCTTGCTTCCTCCTTTTCCTCCTCCCCCTCCTCCTCCTTCCCCTCCCCCTCCCTCCTCTCCTTCTTCCCCCTTTCTCTTCCCCCTCCCCCTCCCTCCCTCTCCCTCCTCTCCCTCCTCCCTCTTTCTCCTCCTCCTCCCCTTCCTCCTCCTTCTTCTGGTACACTGTGGGGTGGGGGGGGAGGCCCAATGTTTGGGCATTTTATTTGTTTGGATTCCAGATCATCAGACATTATGTCAATGGTCATGCCAGCTGGGTATGTTCTAAAAAATACTGATTTGATTCTTTCTGATGCCTTAATATCTCTGGGAGCGAGTCCATTTTTAGCTCGCATTTACAAGGACAGCACCAACAGCCTGCAGGGGCATTTGTCAGCCTGTTCGGCATACGACACCCACAGTAGGGGAGGGGACTTTTTAAGGTTGAATAGTACCCCACTGTCCCTCCGCACGTCCTTCTGTTCGCCTGCTCGTCCGCCGGTGGCCTTGTGGGTTGCCCCCCCCCCCCCCCCCCCGTTTGTGAGTAATTGTGAGTCATGGAGGGGCTCTTTTGTTTCCTTCAGCATCTTTAAAAGCACCTTGGCTGCAAATGTGACGGCGGGGTGCCACATGCTGGGGACGCGGGGCACCCGGCGTCACACGCGCTGCTGGTGGGGGCGCAGAGAGGCACGACCCTTTTGCAAAACAGCCCGGCGGTTCCTTACGGAGGCTGGGATGTGCCCGCCCCGGACCCAGTGGCTTCGGGCCGAGGTGGGCGCTCAGAGTCAGGCGGCCCGGCCTGCAAGCCGCTCCCAAGAGTCACAAGACAGAAACAAGCCAAGTGCCCGTCCGCGGGCCACCGGACGCGCACCCCGCGGTCCCTCCGCGCAGTGGAATATCGTTCGGCCGCAAAAAGGGGTGAAGCCCGGACGCCTGGGTGGGCGCCCTGGGGGACCCCACTGACACGACCCGTCCGGAAGTGGCGAATGTACAGAGACAGGGCGCAGGCTGGCGGTGGCCGGGGGCGCGGGAGGGGCAAAGGGAAGTGCCCGCCGAGGGTGCGGGCTCTCCTTCTGCGCCGAGGCAAGTGTTCTGGAATCAGGGAGTGGTGGCGGTCGCACCCGCGTGCGAGTGTGCGGAAACCACAGCGTCGCATCGCTTCCAAAGACGAGTGGCGGTTCTGGAAGCCGTTATCGGTCCCATTTGACAGATGAGAACACTGAGGCTCAGAGACTCGGTAACTTGTCCGAGGAGATAGAGCTGGGGGTGTGGGAAAGCAGGGATTGGAGCCCCGGCGGGGCCTGCCTCCAAAGCCCCGCAGGTGACCCCACACCATCGGGGGCTCCCCAGGTCTGGGGCAAGCGTCTTTGCCTCCCCGTGCCTCAGTTTCCAAAGCCGTGCGGTGGGCCCGATTCGAAGAGGCCTGAAGGTGGCGGGCACCGTGCCAGGCACCGAGCAGGTGCAGCCGGCCGCTCAACGCTCCTCCTTTCTCCACTTCAGCCTCGGTTCCGTGGAGGGCAGGCTGGGGGCTGGCAGAGGCTGAGGCTGCTCGGAGAGGCTCGGCCACCTCCCGGTAGCTGTCCCCAGGCCGGGAGAGAGGCCACGGCATCGTGTTCCTGCTGCCCGCGTGTGGGTGTTTCCCGACACCCACTTTTGTGCAAACACATCCCTGTTGCCATGGCGAGAGGCACCCTCTTCTATCTGGAGTGACAGTCACCACCTTGCTGGGACTGGAGCCAGCACAGCCCAAGGGCAGATTAATTCTACCTTCGCAAAGTCAGACTCTGCGGGCTCCCAGCCTCCCGGGAAGGCCAGCTGCGGCGCCTTCTCTTCTCCCAAGGGGGCGAAAGGAGGGCCCCCGGGGCCCCTTCCAGAACTTCATCCTGTTTCCTGAGGAGCTCCGGGTGGGGGGCGGGCAGGCTGACGCAGGTTTCAGTCTGGCGCCTCTGTTTACAAGCTCTGTGACCTTGAGTTTCGGTTTCTTTATTTGAACAGGGTAGATACCAACAGCTCCCTGCAGCCTTGTTTCAGGGGGTCACTCATTCATTCAACCAACGTTCGCCGAACCCTGACTAAATGCCAGGCACTGGCGAGGGGGGAGAGCAGGGGGGCAGAGGCAGAGTCCTTGTGTTGTCACAAAAGAACAAACACGGTTTTATTTGTGAGCGGTGTTATGCAGGCGTGAATCCTTGGCGATGGGACAGAGGATAAGAGGGAGAGGCAATGTGACTTTAGCCTGGGGCAGGGGCTAGGGAAGATCTTTCTGAGGAGGTGGCCACGAGGAAACCTAGGGGACAAGCGTTCCAGGCAGAGGAGCAGCACACGCAAAGGTCCTGGGGCAGGAATGGGCTTGGCATGTTTAAGGAACAAGAAAGTCGATGTGGTATCGCAGACGGAGTGTCAGGGAGAGTGGGGGAGGCGGTGAGGCAGGAGGGGCGGGCAGAGGCCAGTCGCGCAGGGCCGTGTGGGGTGCCGTGAAGAGTCCAGATTTTGATCCGCGAGCCCAGGGAACAGACGAGAAGGATCTGAGCCGGGGAAGGGCGAGATCTGCTTCCCATTCGGTAGGGCATCTGCTCCTTGCCTCGGATGCCTGTGTCTCAGCCTCGCAAACTGGATTTCAGAAGATAAGACTGGGCTCAGCAGATCTCGTTTGAACAAATCACTGACTTTCACGGCGCGGGCAGGCAGTCGTCCTGGAGAACTAAAGCGGGGGCGGAAGCAAAATTGTTCTCCCTATCGACGTTCCCCTGGTGCCGGCTCTGGTCTGGCTGCGGCCTTGGGCCAAAACCCAACGGCAGCTCGGACTCCGACGGCTATTTGCACACCCACGTGCACGGCAGCATTACTCACGACAGCCACAAAGTGGAAGTAACGCGTATGCATCGACGGACGGACGGACGGGTAAACAAGGGTGGTCTGTCCGTACAGTGGAGTATTATTCTGCCTCTGAAAGGACCGGGCGGCTCACCCCTGCTCCAACACGGGTGAGCCTGGCGGGCACGGTGCTCAGTAAACGAAGCCGGTCACGAAAGGACACGTGTTGTATCATGCCGCCGATACGTGGCGCTGGAACAGATTCATAGGGACAGAAGGTAGGAGGGTGGGCGCCAGGAGCCGGGGAGGCAGCGTTTCATGGGGACAGACTCTCAGTTCAGGAAGAGGAAAAGGTTCTGGGGACGCGCGGGTGGCGATGGCCGGGCGACAGCTTAAACATGGTAAAATGGTAAATGTTACGTTATGTATATCTTCCCATAAAAAAAAAGAAAAAGCAGCCCCCAAAGATGCGAACACGATGCAAATCACTGATGATGCAATTCTTGTTGGGAATATTTGTAATATTTGGTGCGGAGAATTCTAACATGACCCCAAGTAACCTTGTGTAACGCCCTCCCCTTGAGTGGCGAGTGGGGACTCGTTGTTTCTCACCAACACGCAGAATGTGAAGAAGGTAAGGGGGGGGGGGTTCGCGGACGTAAATAAAGCCCCGATCAGTTGACCTCGCACTAATCAACATGGCGGTTATCCTTGGTGGGCCCGACCTAATCAGGCAAAACGCTCTAAGAGAGCGATCGGGCAGTGAGAACCGGGAAACCGCAGACCCTTTCTCTCCGTGTCGCTGGCTTTGAAGAAGCCAGCTGTCGTGACTCCCGCGACCCCCACAGCCACGGGGAAGTGAAGTCCGCCGGCAGCACGAGGCGGCTCGCCAGGGGCCCCACCGTCCCCCGGGTTGGGATTTCAAGCGGGTATCGGGGCTGAACCCCGGCCCCGGCTCTCCTGGGCCACGTGACCTCACACAGGCGTCACCGGGTGGTCCTCCTAGGCAGCCGGCCAGGGTCCGAGCCTCGGAGGCAGCCCCTTCCCAGCGACCCCTCCGTGCCTCCGTTTCCACATCTACCAATGCAGGTGCGTCCTGGGGGGGGGGGGGTGACGCGGGAAACAGGCCGGCCTCATGGTGAGACGCCCATAGGGGGCAGGTGCCCAGCGCTTGCCTCCTGCAGGGGTGTCCCGGGAACGAGCGGGCCTTCCCTGCCCCGGTGGAGGCCGGGGGAGGGGACAGGAGCATCGGGGGGCTCCTGGGGGGCTGTCACTCCCTTCACTGCGGAGACTCAGGCTTTGCTCCCCCCACCGCTCCCCTACCAGCCCCCAGCGGCGGGGGATGGGGGGGGTCCCTGAGGCTGTGCTGTCACTACCCCCAGCCTCCCTTCCCCCCCCTCCCTCCAACAGGCACCCAGGAAGCAGGAAGCTTCAGTTTCTGGAACAACACCTGGTGGCGGGGGCGGGGGGGGGGGGGGGATGGCTTGGTGCTTTTCCTCTCTAGGCCCCTCCTCCCTCCGCGCCAGGCCTGGCCCTTGGCTGACTTCAGCTAAGTGGCAGGCGAGGAGGCTGTGGCTTGGGAGAATCGCTCTGAGAAGCCACTGGGTGGAGGCTCAAGCCCAAAGAATGTTCCAGAAACAAGAAATGCTACTCGTGGAATTGCATGGCTGGAGGAAAGAGAGCAATGCTGGTGGATGCGGGGGGGGGGGGGGGGCGGGAGGAGAGACAGGCAGACAGACAGACGGATGGAGAGAGGAACTACCAAAGATTTGCTCCAGAATGGAACCCCTCCCCCCTCTGACCCCAACTTTCTGGAATGATGTTTATTACCCAAGTCACAAGGGCTCAGCGTTCTGGGGTCTCCGAGGGAGGCCCTGGCGGGACTGGGATGCTCACAGCTAGGACACAGATGGATGGGCAAGGCGGGGCCCTGACAGGGAAGGGGCCACGGCGGGGGGCGGGGGGGGGGTCTCGGGAGGGTCTTTGGAAGCAGGACTCAGGCCAGGAGGACTGTGACTTAGTTACCCGACTCTGGCTGGGGGCCCGCTGACCGCTCACCTGCCGTGAGCCCTGGGGCTCCTCACACAGCCAGTGCCTCGATTTCCTCTTCTGTTAAATGGGGACAAATGACAGTTTTGCTGCGCCACGGGCTGAGGCAAGCCCTGGAAAATGCCTGGTGCACGGGGACCGGTTAGATGTTGTGTTATTGTGTTGGTGTTACCATTTGGGGTTTTTAAAAACACCCCAAAGCGGGGCGCCTTGCCAAGTAACGTCCCGCGGGGGACACAACAGAGAAGAGGTTATAGACCTGCCAGGTCCCGTGAAAGAAGTGATCGGCACCAGCGTAGAAACCGCTCCTCTTACCCTGTCGGACTCCACTGGTAACCGGCGCCCAGGAGGCCGGCTCCAGTGAAAACGGCCATGCTGCCTCCTCCAGGCAGCCCTCCGGTCTGCCCAACGGAGAGGCAGGCGATGGGGCGGCTTGGGCATGCCCACCCTCACGCGGACCCTCAGAGACACTTGCAGGGTGCTTCACACTCACGGGGACGCACCCTGACACACCCCCAGGCCTGGAAAGCGAGAAGGACTCAGTGTTAACCTTTAGAGGCGAGCTCTGGTTTTTCTCGCATTTCCTGCAGAGGGAAACTGAGGCCAAAGAGCTTCCAGAGTTTGCCCAGGGGCCGCACAACAGGAAGTGGCAGGGCTGGGATTTGAACCCGGGAGGCTGGCAACCAGTCCCGATCGGTGCCCCAGACAACCCCTCCGGTCACGTGTCCTCCCAGGGCGCGGCAGGTGACGGCAGGGGAGGGGGCAGCTGTGGCACCTCGTGTTGGCGGTGGCTCTGTTTTCCTTCTGGCTCTGCGGCAGCGCTAACCCAGCACCACTTCCAGATGTCAAGCAGCCCTGGGGGGTTGTTGTGACTGAGCAGGAAGGGGAGGGGACGACAGTCCTGGGCGCCCTTCCCCGGAAGCCACCGCGGACGCCGGGCCCCTGGAATTGTGCAGGGCTGCATTTGCACAACGTCCCACGGCCACCCTGGCTGAGGCCTGTTCTGGAAGGCAGCACCGGGCCTCCATCAGTGGCCTCTTCCATCGCTTAGAAATAGCAGGGGCTCCCTTGCAGAGGACCATCTGGCCGTTTTCCGGAAGCTTCCTGGCCTTAGGGCTGTGTGCCTCACGCCTCCCCTTCTACCTCCAAGACGCCACCTCCTTCCGAAACTCTCACCCTCCTCGTAATGGAGTTTAAGGACTGAAGGAGCAGGGACTCACCCTCCCACCCCCAGAAATCTCTTCCAGGAAGGAAACAGTCTCCCTGGAGCCTCGGAGGCTGAACTCCCACACCCCTGAGCACACATCTGCCTTCAAACTCATTCAGGCTCCAGAAGGCAGGTGGCAAAATGTCCCATCCCGTGGTGCACAGCTGGCCCCAACCCAGCGGGGAGGACCTGTGGAGCCTTGGGGACACCTGTGGGGGTGGGGGGCGTTCTGGGCCGCGGATACGACAAGGGCAAAGGCCCTGAGGTGGGAACAGCTCGGTGTGTTCGGGGGACAGCTGGGAAGCCAGTGTGGCTGGCGCTGGGGGAGCGACGGGGATGGGGTTTGACAGCTGGGTGGTCAGGGGCTGCTCCCCAGGACCTTGTTTATTGTCGGGAGGGGGCTTGATTTTATTGTCAGCCTGAAGATTACGTGTCAGAAGCTGGCCCACGAGCTAAACCCTTGACGTTCACCGTCACAGAACCCTAGAGTTCAGGCGTCTCGGCATAACCCAACTCACAGACAAGCAAACCGAGGCACAGAGTGAGGAAGCTGCTGGCCCAGGTGGCCTGTCCCCGAGGCCCCTGGGGCTGACACTTCCTTCCCTCCCAGGAGGCCGATGGCCCCGCCCCAGGGGGACCTTCTTGGCAGTGGGGGGTCCTTTGAAGTCCCAGCCCGGCCGACCTGGCCGACCTGTTTCCTCCCGGACTCCTGCCTAGCCTCTCAGGGCCGCTGGGAGGGACGGAGGCGCAGGGGAGGGCAGGCAGGTTTGCTTTATTCAACGTATCTTTCTAGATTTTTCAGTTGCATGTATTTTTTTTCAAAGGGTGCAGTAAAAAGCACGTCTCTCTCTCGCCTGACTCTCAGGTGCCCGCCACTGTTCCGCCCCAGACGCACCTGCCGGTTACCGGTGTCCGCGTGACTTTCCAGGGCTGACCCGTGCTCGCACACCCACAAACGCACAAATTAAACATGGGACATATTCCATACAGTACCAGTGAGAGGCCCACAGTGAACAAAATAGCTTAAAAAATTCATCCAGTCAGGGTGCCTGGGTGGCTCTGTCGGTTAAGCCTCTGACTTCGACTCAGGTCACGATCTCACGGTCCGCGAGTTCGAGCCCCGCGTCGGGCTCTGTGCTGACAGCTCGGAGCCCGGAGCCTGCTTCGGATTCTGTGTCTCCCTCTCTCTCTGCCCCTCCCCTGCTCATGCTCCGTCTCTCAAAAAATAAATAAACATTAAAAAAAAAAAGTCCATCAAGTCTGTCATCCGTCTCAGCACAAGAGAAACCTCAGCCCAGCCCCCACTGGGGAGCCTCCTGCACGATCCCTGACCAGGGCCTCCTCGGAAGCGTCCCGGGCCATCGAAAACAAGGAAAGTCTGCGACGCCATCACGGTCGAGGTGCCTAAGGAGATATGACGCCTGAATGTCACGTGGCGTCCTGGCCAGGGTCCCGGAGAGAAGGAGGACGTTAGGGAAAAGCAGAAAATCCGAGTGGAGTGTGGGCTTTAGTTAATAATAACGCACCCACACTGGTTTGTTCATCGTGGCAAACGTCACCTGCAAGTGTAAGATGTTAATAATGGGAAGCTGGGCGCCAGATGTCCTACCTTGGCAATTTGTCTGTAGCTCTGAAACCGTTCTGTGAAACAGTTTATTTTTTAAAAACCCGGCAAGCACACGCAAGGGGAACGCGGTGCGTGCCCTATTGTGCGTTTTATCTCTGGGCGAAAGAAATACGAAACAGAAACGACGCGGGAAGCATAGGTCTTCCAGGTGGCTCTGTGCCCTTTGTGATGGCCGCGTGGGGTCCCCACCGGCTGGATGTCCCGTAACTGACGTACTGGGTCCCCTGTCGGTGGGCCCCGGGCTAGCTTTCAGGCTTTTTGCTCCCATTGGCACCCGGCCATGCACATTTCTGTCCGTCCCTGGTTCCGTGCCTCGCTCCAGCATCTCTGCGGGGTCACCTCCCAGAAATGGAACAGTTGCTTCAAAGAGTGTCTGCATGAAGAGGTTGGGTTTTGATGCCTGGCAGGGGTCTTTCCCAAAAAGATGGGGACAGATAGGAGGAGGGGGCTTAGCTATATTACAGAGGGTGGTCAGGGATGCCCTGTGCGAGGAGGAGACACTTGAGCAAAGACAGGAACAAAAAGGTGCAGCCGTGTATGTGTGCAGAGAAGAGGGTTCCGGGCAGGGGAAACAGCACACGCAAAGGCCCTGGGGTGGGACCATTTCCGGTGTGTTTCAGGAGCAGTGAGGAGGACAGCGAGGTGGGGCAAAGTGGGTGGGGGGGGACAGAAGATCACAGACACTGCAAGGAGCCAGCTCCTGGGGACCTGATTCAGCCACTGGCAGGAACTGGGATTGTATCGTGAGCCGGACGGGAACATTTGAAGGGAGGGTGACTGGCCTGATGTCGGTTTTAGGAGGATCCCTCTGGCTGCTTGGAGGGAGAGGGGGCAGGGTGGATGTCAGGAGAGCAGGGAGGGGGCTACTGCAAGAGTCCAGGCTGGAGAACTTGGCGGGCCAGGGTGTTCACTGTAGGTGGGGAGAGGGGGCAGATTTGGGGTGTCTTTTGAAGGCAGAGCTGACGGTGCTTGCTGAAGTCCAAGGTTACTAGGTTAGGGCACAACATAGTATGTTAGTTTTCATAGGGACGCTATCACAGAGTGCCGCAAACCGGGCTGAAAGCAACAGAAATTGATTCTTTCAAGTTCTCAAGGGCAGAGAGAGAGAGACGGAGACACAGAATCCGAAACAGGCTCCAGGCTCCGAGCTGTCAGCACAGAGCCCGACACGGGGCTCGAACCCGCAAACCGGGAGATCACGACCCGAGCTGAAGTTGGACGTTTAACCAACTGACACACCCAGGCGCCCCATGAATTCTGAGGTGGGGACAGTGGGGGAAGAAGCTCTGTGCCGCCCGCCCCGGTCCCGTCCATAGCCCCCTCGAAATTTGCCAACTCTCCCCAGACTCTGTCTCCACCTCTGTTGCCTTCCTCCCTCCTTCCGGTTCAGGCAGCCAGACCCTCTTATCACCCACGCGCACAGCTTCCTTTTTAGGCGGAAGGTCGTTATTTTCACACCTGCTGGGAAAACAAGCAGGCGCTCTCCTGGGGAGGGGGGAAGTACTTGGGGAGCCGCTGTTTGCAGGGCTGAGCCTCGGGACTCCTCAGGGTGCTGGCTGGGGCTGGACGATCCGCATGGCTTTACCCACAAGGGTGGGCACGGCAGCTAGGCTGGCTGGAAGGGCTGGGGCAGGCGGGGCCCATCTCTGCATTTGTCCTCTCTCCTTTCCTCAGGCTTCTCTCTGCCCACGGGCTTGCGCACGTCCTTCTGGAAACTGGCCTGAGCTTCTACTCGCAGAGGAAGCTGGATCCCAAGCGAGGGAGAGCAGACGCTGCCGGGCCTCTTAAGGCTTAGTCCCAAACAGGTGTGAAATCACTCCCGCTGCTTCCTATTGGTCGAAGCAGTCAAGGAGCCCACCCACTTTGGGGAGACTCCGCCCCCTGGTGGGAGGAGCTTCGGGGCACACGCAGACAGGAGAGGCGGGAGATGTGCTGATGGCCGCCTTTGCGGAGAGCCCTCGCTCCCCTGCAGCCCGCTTCCAGCTGGCCTGCAAGGCCTCAGAGGCTTCGGAGGACAGCCCGTCTCCTCCGTGAGACGCTAGCGAGATGCAGGGGCGAGGAGTCTTGTTTTATAAAAAAAAAAAACAAACCAACAGGGAGGGGGGGGTATGATATCCCACCAGAAAGCAAACATCCGAGCCACTTGGCACTGGGCTCTGACGGGGAGGCTGAGCGCACGAATTAGAGGTTTGTGAGAATAAACAGTCATTAAAACCCGAGAACTAGAAGGGAAATAAACACCATCTCAAGATACTGTGCTGATTTGGCCCTGCATTCTGCCAGCCTGCGAATCGGCCGGTTTCTGGCTTGCTGAGGTGTGTGTGTGTGTGTGTGTGTGTGTGTGTGTGTGTGTGTATGTACGCAGGTAGATGTGCATGCCTGTCGCAAGCCCTCGAGTGTCTTCCCTGAGTGCCTCAGTCTCCTCAGCTGTAAAATGGGGACAAGAAAAGCAAAGCGCTAGGGGGCGCCCGGGTGGCTCAGACGACTCAGGTCATGCTCTCACACTCCTGAGTTTGAGCCCCATGTCGGGCTCTGTGCTGACAGCTCGGAGCCTGGAGCCTGCTTCCGATTCTGTGTCTCCCTCTCTCTCTCTCTGCCCCTCCCCCGCTTGTGCTCTGTCTCTCTCTCAAAAATAAAATAAAAACATAAAAAAAGAAAGAAAAGAAAAGCTCTCACTTCGGCGCTGTTAGGACAGTTCAATGAGGAAATACAGTGCTTACCACCTAGTGCGCATTCGGGAAATGTAAACTTTAATTTTCTCTCTTTCATTTGTTCATTCGTTTGTTCATTCGCTCATTTAGCAACTACTTAGAAGGCCCCTACCGGTGGAAGCCCTTAGCATAGTGTTCAAAATCCAGGGGCGCCTGGGGGGCTCGGCGGGTGAAGCCTCCGACTCCTGATATCGGCTCAGGTCATGATCTCACGGTTCTCGAGATCAAGCCCCGCGTCGGGCTCTGCACTCATTCTCCCTCTTCTTCGGTCTCTGCCCCTCCCCCGCAAATAAATAAGCACACATAAAAAATTCCAAGGCGGTGCTGGAGTCCCTGTAGCAGCCCGTGCTCCAACCAGAGAGGGGGCCAGGGAACAGATTTCTTGAGGAATGAATGAACAGGGCACCGAATTGGCCCTTCAGGCTCCAGCCTGGAGAGGAGACGGACCGGTAAATAAATCAGTGCAAAACAGTGCAACAGGAAATGCAAAACAGTTCAAGATGCGGGTTTCGCCCAAAGGGAGAAGGACTGGCTTTAGTGGAGTCGCAGACCCAGCGGCCAAGGGAGGGAAGGGCTCTGAGAGCAGGATGCCCTCCCGGACCCTTTTAAATAGGGGTCGATGATGGCCTCTGACCCCAGTCAGGCGACAAGGGAGCCCTCCCACAATCGCTGCACTCCAGGCCATCCCCCTGCCTCCGTGTCCTCAGCCCCTGAACCCCCGGCCTCCTGGCTCCCGGCAGGAACTGTAGGAAGCAGGGATGAGGCCCGGCGGCCATGGTGGGGAGGGTTTTATATCGAGAGGACTTCCGAGTCGATCTGGGGGGGGGCGAGTTAATGAGTGACTCTGGATATTTAATCAAAACCAGGCGCTACCTCACAGACGTCTGCTGCGAGCAGCCCCGACCTCTGGAGAGGTTCTTCCACAGAGAGAGGGGCCCGGAAGTTTTCCAGCGGCTTCTGCCCAAGAGGTGGGGATCCGCAGGCCACAGCATTTGGAGCCTTGAGTCCAGGCTACATGTCGGATCTCCACTGGCTGTCAGGGAGCCAGCCTTCTAGATCCCCGTCCGTGCCTCTAGAATGGGGTCCCTGTCCAGGCCGACCCTCTGATTTGTGGGGCCTGGGGCTAAATAAAAACAGAGGGTCCTTTGTTCAAACACGAGGAAGAAGTTCAAGATGGCGGCAGTGCAGTGTCAAACCAGGTCACGAGATCTTCTGAGCGTGGGTCCCCCCCCCCGTGACTGTACAAGCGGGGCTCCCAGGAAGCTGTCCCCATCGGCCCCCAAAGGGTAGGAGCACACAGCAGAGTGTGGACAGTCAGACGCGCCTGGATCCTTCCACGTGTGAGTTGGCTAGACGTGGGCTGGGGACCAGGAGAGCTGGAGTCTGGGGCCTCAATTTCTCTGCCTCCCTTTCAGTTTTCTAATCTAACAGGTGGGTACTGTCGTCTTGTCTTCCTGCCCTCGCCCTCCACCCCCCCACCCCAGCCCCAGGGGGATACAGGCCTGGCTGGAGAACAAAGTAAACTCTCAAGGGCCCCAAAATACAAAGGGTGATTGTGCGGGCGCGTAGCTTTGGCCTCAATAGCGACTGTTGTTGAGTGCCGAGTGGGTACGTGGTGCCAAGCTGAGGTCAGTGCCTTGCATCCAACAGGTGCCAAATAAGTGCTGGCTCCCAGACTTGAGTTGCATCCCACGGACGGAGCTGGGAAGCCCTTTCTTACCATCTCGTGTTTGCTGTGGCTCCTTCCTGCGCTTGGCGGCTCCATCAGGGAGGAGAGGCGGGTAGGAGGCAGATGGGGAAGTCGGCAGCGTGAATACTTCCATCCTGGAGGCCCTGAGAATGCTGCGCAGGCACAATGACCGGACCCATCTGTGGACAGAGACCCTAGATCTAGAAAGATGAGAAGTTCCGCCCCGTTCAGCCCCAAAGGAACCAGGCATTACAGACTCCCTCCGTGGTCCACTGGGCCCTAGAAGATCTGGCCTGTCCACTCTCCCTGCTCCCACGATGCTCTGGCTGCCTTACTGCTCCCTGAATATTGCAGGTGCAATGCCACCTCAGGGCCTTTGCACATGCAGTTCTGGCCATCAGGAATTCTCCTCCCTCAAGATATTGGCAAGGGTCAATTCCTCTTTGTTGTCTTTCTGTTCAAAGGTGGCAGCACCCCTCGCTGTCCCTCTTCCCCTTTCCAGCCAGGCACTCCTCAGAACATCGTATTTGTTTGTCGTCTCTCTCCTTCTGAAGTCTGCTTCTTCCTGGAAGCAGAGACTCTTCTGTCTTATTTACCATCGTGCTAAAAAAAAAAAAAAAAAAAAAAAAAAAAAAAAACTAACATATGCACCAACGTAGGGCAGCTCCTCGTCCTCCCAGTGAGACGGGCGCTTGTCCCAAACGTTTTTGACAAACTCCAGTATAAAAGTTTGGACGTGTAAATCGAGCAGGCGAATGTTCGCCTGCCCTTGCATACTAGTGAGAGAGCTGCACACGCCTATTTACGTCTGCGAAGAGTCACGTGTTCTGTAAGCGGTATAATACGTTCGGAAAGACTTCTTTTTGTTCCGTGCTTGCATTCATGAAATGCTGTGATGTGCCCGTGCCTCTGACATGGTGGTTTGAGTCATCCAACGGAGCTTGGCTGATCACATCTGTTCTCCTTATGTCTAGAACTTTTCAGACGTGGTGTTTTTTTGAATCTGCCTGTGACGCAGCCCCTGGAAATGTTATCCCAGGCCACAAATACCCTTTTGCATAAATTAGGACATTGGTTGTTTCATTTGCTTCGTGGGTGTACATTATTGATGAGTCCCAGCAAGTGACTGCTTACGGTATTGCTTTTTAAAAGGGATCTTCAGAAGGTTTGTTTCTTGTGACATTCAGCGCCTACGAATGCCAAGTCCTGCCCCCAGAATAAGGGCGGGGTCTGATTCGATTTCTCGGGGCTCTCTCTGTATAAAGGATTCGAGGATGCGGCGTGTTAAGAATCCCAAGCAGGGGCACCCGGGTGGCTCAGTCGGTTGAGCGTCCGACTGCGGCTCAGGTCACGATCTCGCGCTGCGTGAGTTCGAGCCCCGCGTCGGGCTCTGTGCTGACAGCTCGGAGCCCGTTTCAGATTCTGTGTCTCCCTCTCTCTCTGCCCCTCTCCTGCTCACGCTCACTCTCTCTCTCTGTCTCTCTCAAAACTAAATAAAAACATTAAAAAAAAAAAAAGAATCCCAAGCAACACACACAGCTTGAGATGGTTTCAGGCTGAGGCTCTGGTTCTCACCTGGCAGCTTGTTCAGAATCACCTCGGGGAGCATTTCACATACATGGGTGTTCCCGGGTTCTGGGTTCCGTCCCTGAACCAATGGAATCGAAATCCCGGGTCGGGGGATAGGCACGTGCAGTTCTGAAAACTCCCCAGGTGACCCTAGTCTCTGGCCAGACGGAGACCCATGGGGCTCCTTTCGATACGACAGACCATCGGTTCCCCAGCGTCAGTACCTCCTGGGAACTTGCTAGAACGGCAGCTTCTCGGCCCCAGCCCACACCTGCCGAATCAGACGTTTGGGGGCGGGGCCCAGCAAGGCCTGTGTTTTCACGAGTCCTCCAGGGGATCCTGGTGCTTAAAACTGGGGAACTGCTGTTCCAGACCAGGCTTGGATGTAGAACAAAACAAAACAGAAGTTAATGAGACAGAAATCAAGAAGGGCCAGGCTTTGTAAGGACTCCGATATCAGGCCACTCCTGTTGTTTTGAAGGGTGGCTATTCTGTTTGTTGAGGGATCAGAGGACTCAGTGTCCCTTCGATGTCCTGCGCATCCTCTGGGTGCCAGGCACGGGGGGAGATGCTTGGCACGATGCCCCAGCCCGACAGGTCTAATATTATGCCCATTTATAGACAAGGAAACTGAGGATAAAGAGGAAATTCTTTGCCCGAAGTCCCCTATTTGGGAAGTGGTCCGTTGTAGTTCAAGTCCCCAAGCTGTTTGCATGACACCTGTCTACTGCAGGGGCTGAGGTCCTGGGGTCAGTTACCCTGGCCCCCAGGCTGTGGCCTCCTCCATCCGGAAACATGTGCAGGATATCCTGGCCCAGGCCCCTGCTGCCTGAAGGGACCCTTGTCTGGCCCCAGGGGGCTTGCGGAATGGGAAGGCCTTGCCAGCCTAAGCCCAGGCAGGGGACCCCAAGGTGGGCTGGGGGCTCCCTCAGAGCCTTACATTAAGAAGACACTGAGCGCCTGGGGCGCCTGGGTGGCTGAGTCGGTTGAGTGTCCGACTTCGGCTCAGGTCATAATCTTGCCATTCCTGAGTTCGAGCCCCGTGTCGGGCTCTGTGTTGTTGACAGCTCAGAGCCTGGAGCCTGCTTCGGATTCCGTGTCTCTCTCTCTCTCTGCCCCTCCCCTGCTCCCCCTCTGTGTCCCTCTCAAAAATAAATAAATGTTAAAAAAAAAAGAAGACTCTTAAAAGTGTCTAGCTCATTTGTACTTCACAGAATGGTCCTCGATACATAAGTGCCTTGAAAAATGGCCCCATTCTGTGAGGTGAGTCCCGGTCCCGGCCCTGTGAGGGCCTGGTCGGTGTTGGCACGGGTCAGTAGTGCGTCCTGAGGGGTCAAAGCCCAGGACTCTTTCTGACCCTTACGATGAACATCGGCCTCTCCCCGGGGCTCTGGAGAAACGTCCCAGGCCCCTGCATTTGCAGCCGCTGAATTTGAGCCAGAGTCGGACGCTCATCTGACTGAGCCACTCAGGCGCCCCAGAAATGCGTATTATTTTAACAGGAACCACTTTCCTTGATATCTCAGACGGGGCGTGCTGCGCGTGTATATTTTATTTTTGGTAAGGAGCTCCTATCAGTCATGAGCCACGTTTCAGGATCGTGGAGGAGTCCGTGCAAACATTTGGTTTAAAGGGGCGCGCTGAGATCTAGAGGGTTCTTGAGCCTCCGGAAGCACGCAGACGATGGTTCGCCCCAGCCTTCTGTGTCACGGCGGTGGGGGGTTGGGCGGGGTGGGATCGAACACCACCGGCTCAGCCGCACAGCCGCCCACGGAGGGGAGGGGGGTGGGGCTGGAAAAGTGAGTCCTAGCTGTCCTCTTAGCGGGGCAGGCCAAGGCCGTGGAAGCGAATGAACTCGACCCGAGGGGTAGGAAATGGCAATCGCAAAATAATGCACGCGATCGTATGCCTTCTGGGCAAAGTTTTGGAATACGTGGCATCTTACCGTATCCTGCGCACGGCCGCGTTCGAGAGGCGGGAAGTACCGGCAGCTGTTGAGTGGATTCACAGGGTACTGCAGGGGGGCGGTCACCCCTGGGGAGGGGCATACAGGCGGGAAAGCCCCCCCCACCCCTTCCCCATGAGCTTTGTCTGCTTCTGTAAAGTTTGATTGGCATAGAAGCAATTCGGGCAAAGGCAGGCCTTCGGTAAATCTGGGCTGCGCACGCGGGTGTTCATGATAGAATCCTGCATTCTTAGGCCGTGGGTGTTTGAAATATTGATAATAATAAGCCAAATGGATCAAGCAGGGAAGGGATTGCTAAACCCTGGGGAAAACCGACAGGATTGAGAAGGAGCCGGTCAGGGGCGCCCGGGCGGACCCCGTCGGTGGGGCGGCCGACTTCGGCTGGGGTCATGAGCTCGCGGTCCGTGGGTTCGAGCCCCGCGTCCGGCTCTGTGCTGAGCCTGTTTCGGATTCTGTGTCTCCCTCTCTGTCTCTGCCCCTCCCCTGCTCACGCTCTGTCTCTCTCGGTCTCAAAAATAAATAAAAACATTTAAAAAAATTAAAAAAGAAAAGAAAAGCTTCCGTCACGCATGACAGGAAGTCTGCCCCCACCCCCACCGCGGGTCCCAGCATGGTGGGCAGACTCTGGCTCCATCCCCTGGGGAGGCTGGGGGGTGGCATTCTCTGGGGCCAGGCGGCCACCCCAGGTGTGGGTATTGCAGTCCGACCTTTTCCCCAGGAGGCCCCTAGGAGATGCCCCTTCCCCTGCCGTTGGTCAGAAGGAGGGCGAATGTGTCCCCAACAAGCCTGACTCGCTCACCCGGGAGGGGTCGCTGTCAGTGACCAGAACATTCCACAAGAAGGGGTTAGCGTGATCTCACAGAAACAGAGGCGGAGACAGAGGCAGCCGCGGGATTGGTTGCCAGCTCGACGGCCTCAGCGGGGACCCAAGACCTTTCCCTCCCTCCGTCCACCCCGCGGTCCTCGGAGTGTCAGCCCCGCGGCCCTCCTGAGCTCAAAACGGCTGCCACGGCCACACTTTTCCACGCGGTTGTGTCCAAAATGGGAAAAGGCTGGGAGCTCCCCGCCCCCCTCCACTCGCCGTCTCAGTCCTCACCGGGCAGGGAAAACCTTCCCCAGCCTTCCTGCAGGCCGGCTGGCCAAACTGGGTCACGGGGCCTCTCCCGGCTCGGCGCGGGTGTCTTGGGTCAGTCTCCTCAGAAGCAGACTCTGGGGTGACATTTCCGTCTGGGTGATTTATCGCCAAGGACGAGCTCCTGTGGGCAGCCGGGGAGGGAGTGGGGAAGCGAGACAGGAAAGGGGGCAGAAATCGGGCGAAGGGGCAGTTTCGGTTTAGGACTTGGCCTTGGCCTGGTCCCGCAGGGAGCTGGGGGGCTCCGGGGGGCACCGCCTGGAGACGAGGGAGCCAGGCTTTTGTCCCCGTGCCAGCTGATGGTGCCAGACGGCTGCACCAGGGGACGTCAGCTCTGGGCAGGGAGGCGAGGAGCTTCAGGCAGCCCAGAGTCAGCCCCCTGGAAACTTCGAGCCAGCCGTCAGCAGAATCTGGGCGGGGGGGGGAAGGCACAGGTTCCATCAGCGTCTCTGAGGGTTCAGGGCAGGACACCAACAGGGTCCCCCCCCCCCCCCCGCCCTGGGGAAGCAGGGAGGGGAAGGTTCAGTCCCCACTGGAGGGGGCGGCCGCTCCCACCGAGAACAAGTCAGGAGAGAATGGCCACTGGGTGGGGAGACACGACAGCACCTGCCGGACGACTGAGTCCCCAGATGACCACCGCTGGCCGCCGCGCTCTGGCCAAGGGGAGGCGGGTGGCCACAGCAGGCCGGGGGTCGGCCGGGCCCCCCCTTTCCCCACCCTTCCCATCCTCTGGGGGAGCCCCCCCCCGCCCCCAGACCCCACCGCTGCCCACTCAGCGCCCTCGGTTCCTTCCAGCCTAACGGCCGGCAGAACCCGAGATGCGCCCACTGAAAAGGGAAACTCTGTAGTTATTACCACACCATGGAACCGTCCAAGAAGACGCAGGGGCCCCGAGGGGGGTGGGGGCGGAAATCCCCCTGACTTCTGTCTTCGCTGGGCACCCGGGAGAAAACATGCAAGGTCCACGCAGGGATTACTGGCCTTGGTCTATTAGTCCTTTAAGTCCGTTCTCGGGAATAAAGGGAGAGGTTATTAGCTCAAGGTGGCTGGTAATAAGCTAATGACGGTGCTGGCAGATCAGGGGTGTGAGGAGGCCCGGTCGGTGCCCTGAGTCTCCTCTGAGCGAGCCGTTCTGAGCGATGACGGATGCGACAAAGCCGTGGCCAGCTTGCCCTGCCGCGGAGCTGCGTTATGCACCTGGCACGTTAAATCTGCCCGGGGGAGGGGGCGGGGGGGATCCCCAGACAGATAGCTTTGAACTCCTGGGGGGCCCTGCACCCCTCTTCCATCCCAAGGGGGAGGTGTGGCGAAAGCCCAGGGGACTGTGGAAAACGCAGACGCCAGAGGAGACCCAAGGCCGAGTTTCTCTCCACTTCCCTTGACTCAGTAACCTTGAGGCGAGGCCCGGGATTTGCTTTCTCTCTGCTGACGGACGGGCCCTCGGCCGGCCTCGCTGCCGGTTGTCATCTGACTGCCTCTCTGGGGCTGCGTGGGAGGAAAGGGGAGATTTGGGACGGTGTGGGGGAGGGAAATGAAGGGTTGAGGCTGTGGGTTGCAGACCCACCAAGGCCCAGGAGTGTGATTGTTGCTCCCGACGCCAGCAGAGAGCAGGGAAGGCATTGGTGACTCATGGCAACGTGCCCCCAGCCCAGAAGCTGGGAGACTGTCCAGACCGCAGGGACCAGCCCGCCCTGGTTTGTCTGGGACTTTCTGGGTTTTAAGTACTAAAGGTCCCCGTCCTGGGAAACCCCTCCATCTCCGGGATTGTTCACCCTATTCCAGACGCCTCAAGCAAGGGAGCCGCCTGGAGGTCAAGGGCACGGCCCTGGGCGTGGGGCTGAATGGGGCTTCTACCCCTGATCTTGTAAAACGCGGCTCCGGTGACCCTCCCGTGCCCCCATCTGCTTCCTGAAAAACAGAATGAGTGACCTCAAAGAACACTGGGGGAAGTGAATTTAAAGAAAAAATTCAGGGTCCGGAAAAGAGCGAGGTCTGAAACATGATTTTTGTTGACGTCGGGGAGATGATTGTGTCGTTGGGAGGCCAGGATGAAGGCCTTTTACAGGTGGAACTTAGTAGGGATGGGGCCGCCCTCGGCTTCAGGGAAGAAGGTTAAGGAAACCAGACGGACCCTCACCCAGGGGCGTACGCCCCAGGGTCACGCGAGGTGAGGAGCCAGAAGGGGGCTGGCTGGCGACTCAGGATCAGCCAAGACCGTGGATCAGGCTGCCGCTCTGAGAAGGACGCAGAGTGGACGTGAAACTGATAAGGGATCGGTTCCGATTCTAGATTGTTCAGTGAGTATTCAGGAGGCCAAAAGGTGTATACAGTGGGCCACGTTTATGTGAAAACGAAGGGTATCGCTAGTCGTTAGGGGAATGTAAGTCCAAACCACAGGAGGGGCGTCTGGGCAGTTCGGTCTGTTGAGCATCCGACTTCGGCTCAGGTCACGATCGCACGATTGGTGGCCCTCAGCGCAGAAGCCCCTTCAGATCCTCTGTCCCCCTGGCTCTCTGCCCCTCCCCCCCCAACATAAATAAACATTTAAAAAGCCCCACAAAACCACAATGAGACACCGCCTCACATCCATCAGGATGGCTATAAGAAAAAAGAAAACCAGAAAAGAACAAGTATGGGTGAGATGTCGAGAGACTGGAACCTTCCTGCAGCCTTGGCGGGAATATAAACGAGGGCGGCCTCTGGGGAGAACAGTTCAAAGCGTCAAAGGCATTTAACTCAGCAAGGCTGCTGGGCGCCGGGCGAGGAGGAGCAAGGAGCGATTGATAAGTGGGTGTGAGTTTCCTTCCGGAGTGATAAGAATGTTCTGGAACTAGATAGTGGCCGTGGTTGTGAATGTACTCAAACGTCACCGCTGGTAAACTTTGTGCTGTGCATCGTTCACCGCGCACACGCGCACACAAAGGCAAGAGGAGAGGCCTGGCTGACTCAGTCTGCGGAGCGTGAAACTCTCGATGTCAGGGTTGTGAGTTCGGGCCCCACGTCGGGTGTAGAGGTTACTTTAAAAAAAAAAAAAAAGCAGGGGGCACCTGGGTGGCTCAGTCGATTAAGCATCTGACTCCGGCTCGGGGCATGATCTCGAGGTTCGTGAGTTCAAGCCCTGCATCGGGCTCTCTGCTGTCAGCACGGACCCTGCTTCAGATCCTCTGTCTCCCCCTCTCTCTCTGCCCCTCCCCCACTCCCGCGCTCTCTCCCCACCCCCCTCAAAGATAAACATTAAAACTTTTTTTTAAAGGCAGGGGGATGATATATACCAACACGCACATACACGTGCAAACGTATGGCCTGACGTACGCACAAATATCTCTGGGAGGAAACACTCATAGACGTGGGTGTTGCTGGGGATACGAATCGGGGGGCTGGGGGGGCAGGGAAGAGGCTTACTTTTAACTGTATGTCCTTCAGGTGTTTCGGAACTCATTTTATCGTACGCGTGCGTGTTGCCTTTAAGACGTAATAAGGTCTCCAGGTGAATTTTACGAGAAAAATAATGTAAGAAGTTCAGGGGCAAAAACGAGGTGTCAGAGACGGATCTCCTGTGGGAGGAGATGAGTCGTGTGGTCAGACAGCGACAGGAATCGCACGTCTTTGGTTCAGCTCTGCCTTTACCGCTGAGGACACATGTTCTTTCAAATCCCACGGGAGGAAGATGTGTTCTGAAGAGAGAATTGAATTCACGGCTCCCCGGGAGACAGAAGGGTCCCCAAAGAAGCCACTAGAGGGAAAGTGGAGCCTGAAGATGGGTGAGGACCCCATTTTCTAAAAGGGGAGATAATATGGATTCTGGAAACCCCAGATGGGGTAGGTCTGACAGCAAGAGCTCTTAGCAGAATTCTGGAACAGAGCTTTACCCAGATGGCTTGCGACTGTTTAGAAGAAAGTATGATAATCACGAGAAGCTAACACAGGGTCACTAAAGCGACCTTGTGTAGGCTAATGTCAGCTTCCTATTTTCACGGGGAGACCACCCTAGTAGAGCGGATGGCCACCTGGGACCCTGCCCTCCTAAAGGATCTGTACAATAGTGCTCTCATTATCTTACGGCAGGAATTATTATCAGTTCCTGGATTATCTGCCTTGTGCTTTCTGCATCTGCTTTGTCTGGCGAGACTGTTCCTCTCCCACACGTTTTCAGGTCATTTCCGGGAGTAATTGTCCATTTGTGAGCTACTCAGACTTATTTTATTTTAATGACCTGTATTAATCAAGAATCTTTTGGTTACAGGGGAAAGAAATCCAATTCAAATAGTCTTCAGCAGAAATGTCTGGAGTGGGGCCAGTTTCAGGTATGGCTCGATCCAGGTGTTTAAAGGATGTCATAGGGCAGCTGAATCCTGCCCTGTGCTGGATCTGCTTTCCCCGGTATTTGGTTTCATTCTAAGGTTGGATTTCCTCAAATGGTGTTAAGACTGGGGCCAAGAGCTGTTGGATTACCTCTTATCACCTTGGTAACCTGAGCAGCTCCAGTATCTGGGCCAGCTCTGATTGGCGTGGCTGGGTCTTTACCCGTTCCTGAGCCAATCACCATGACTGCCTTGGTTGGTCCGTGCCCTCCACGCAGATCACATGAAAGATGATTTCGTTTAGCAGCAGGAGAGGAAAAGTTTCCTCAAGGAAAGTTGAGATGCCGTTGTTGGGAAAAGAACGAACGGATACCGGCCAGGCAGAAACCCAGCCTAATCAAATTATGGTTAGTTATGCAAATAGCATGCATGGAGGACGGTCCTCAAAGGCATCCCAAAGTCAAGATGAATCTGCTATTGTCTCCCTGTCTTCCAACCCTCCATTAACACAGAAAACGAACTGGTAGCCCTGCGGCCGGTGAGAACAAGATCGTGCTTTTGTGGCTAGGGCATGGGTCACGCAGGTGAACACAGGTGAGGCCCCCCTGCCTGCAGGTGAAGGCTACGCAGGAGAGGAAGGGACCTGGTGGCGGGAAGGCGGGCAGGGCTGAGAGCAGAGACGTGGGGTCCAGGCATCAGGCAGTGTGAGCTAGTCCCAGGTAGAAGCTGTCCACCTCTCCTGCATGGCGAGCTCCTGGGTGTGCCCCTGGCAGAGGTGGGACCTGTGGCTTAGGGTCCTCCTGATTCAGGTGGGGCGGATGTTGGAATCCGGAATGCCGGGTAGATGTCGCCGAAGGGCGAGCTGCAATTGTTGCCTTGCGAAGGACTAAAGGCTTTATCTGGAATCAACGGATAAGCGTGCTGGGGTTGATTAGCAATGCCTGCCCTGGTCACGGCCTGTGAAGGAATAGCAGGCACACCTCGTGTTTGCCGTGACTGGGCCAGGCCTTCCCTAGGTAAATCCAGGGAGATGGGGTATTAAGAGGCCACCCCAGCAACTGAAGGCGGGTTTATTTCCATCAAGCGCTAAAGGAAATAACCTCTAAGCAAATAGTACTTTTTAAGTACGGCCTGTTCTAAGCCTCTTCTCTTTGGCTACGTGGTCACAACAGGTGTTTGCTGTTCGTTCGACTCCACCCACTAAAAACAGGCATGATAACGATGACGGAAAACAGATTCCCAGACCCCAGTCGTTTCTGGAAACCTGCACATATTCATAAGCCAGGGTGCCACCGTGCTTTGCTTCCTGGAACTTTTTATTGAGGTATATTACACATACAGAAAAGGCACAAGTCTTTAGCATACAGCTTAAAGAATTCACGAAGGGAGCATACCCGTCTAACCAGCACTAACTTCAAGAAATACCACATTCCCAGCTTCCCCGGGACTGCCCCCTGCCCAGACGGTTTTTCTGTCACAACCCCCGAGGGTGACTTCTAACTACAGGCTAGTTTTGAGACTTTACATTAAGAGAATCTTACAGCTGGGACTCTGTTGTGTCTGGTTTTCTCCATCTTGTTATATGTAGATGAGGTCTTCCATCTACATATACATGTATATGTACATGTAAACGGTGTATTTACCCGATCCAGGTTCATGGGCGTTCAGAGTCGTTTTTATTCTTTTTTTTTTTTAATTTATTTATTTATTGAGAGCCAGGGAGAGAGAGACAGAGCATGAGCAGGGGAGGGGCAGAGAGAGAGGGAGACACAGAATCCGAAGCAGGTTCCAGGCTCTGAGCCGTCAGCACAGAGCCCGACGCGGGGCTCGAACTCACGAACTGTGAGATCATGACCTGAGCCGAAGTCAGATGTTAACTGACTGAGCCACCCAGGCGCCCCGGGATCGTTTTTATCCTGGATAATCCTTGTGCATGTGTTTTTATGAACACACGGACACATTTCTAAAGGGTATACACCCGGGATAGAGGCTGGGTCATGGGGCAGGCCTGTGTTGTAGGGTTTAGCAGCTTATAGCGGATAGCGTTCTCCAAACTGGTCGAACCATTTGAATAGTTGAGAATTTGCCTGAATGGTTGAGAATTTGCCTATGCATTTTCTTTTCTTTTCTTTTCTTTTTTCTTTTCTTTTCTTTTCTTTTACTTTCTTTTCTTTTACTTTCTTTTATTTTACTTTCTTTTCTTTTATTTTGTTTTATTATGTTATTAGGTGATTTTTATTTTGGGGCGTAATTACGTCAAAGGTCAGAAGAGTGCCATGTCAGCTTATTTTAAAAAGGAAATTGTACAGCTATCATAAAAGGAAAATCAGTATCACTGGCCACAAATAAAAGGTTATAATAGCTATTATAAAAACTCATAACGATTAGAAAGCTTCATCTAAAACCTATTAAAAAGTTCACCACCTAAAATTACCTCGCGGGCCATCGGCAGCATGGATGGATTTATCAGGAAAGACTGATAAAGGAGTCCTGGTTGGTTCTTAGCCAGCAGGAACAAGCCCGGCTTTATTGGGGTCCTAAGACCCTCCACCGACAGGGAGCCTGGGGGTAGCTGAGCCCACCATCCGCTCCAGAGAAGGTCTCGGTGGGTCTGTGGGCCGTCCCATCTCCTTTTCCCGTGATGGATTCAGCAGTGCGCCCGTGACCCGATTCCGGCCAATAGGACGCTCCCACCGTCGTGTGGGCCCAAGAATCTACCCGCAGGAGACCCTGCTTCTCCGCTTCTGCTAACCCGAGCCACTCTGCTGTCCTTCCTGGACCCTCCGTCTCCTCACCTGCCAGGGGCAGCTGATAAAGGCAAAAGTGAGAGAGGCCCCTTGTGCCAAACACTTAGCCCGGCACCTCCCTCTTAGTAAGTACCTCTCGAATCCTTGCGTGTTCTGGGCAGAGTGATCACACGAGTCCTTCCCTCACCCCACCCCCAGCTTCTAGGATGGGTCTCGAAGCGGAAAATAAAGTTAATGGTGGCTGAGGCTTGTCGAGAGCCGGGCTTTGCCGGGTTGACTCATTCTATGGTCACAACCCTGCGAAACTAGGTCCCGTGACTGTGCCCGTTTTACAGAGGGGACACTGAGGCCCAGAGAGTTACTCAGAGGGAATGTGGCCGAGCCACGATTTGAACCCAAGCCATCTGATGCCAGAGCAATTATCCCCTTCTTTCTTGCGGGGGGACCCTGCATCGGTGTGCAGTTAAGAGAGTGCAACACTCCTCCAGCTCTGGGCAGGGGAAGGGGTATCTGGACGGGTCTTGGGTAATTGCCGTGACCCCATTTCCCTTCTTGGAGACTGGTTAAGCCATGGACGTGGCACCGCATCTAGCCGATGAGACGTGAGCAAAAGCTTGCAGCAGGCTTTGGGGAAAGTCTCTCGTTCTCCACGCGCCGGTTTGTGGCCACGAGGGAATTTGGAACGAGAGAAAGCTGAGGGTGGGAAGAACCTGGGACCATGACGAGGGCACTTTCAACCGGGCCGAGAACTCCTCTTCCTGTTGATTTCTCGCTACGTCCCGTAGGAGCCAACCATCTCGCTGGGCAAGCTGATTTGAGCTGGGGGTTCTCTTCCTTGCTTCAAAATGGATATGAGCGAGTGACCGTCGGCTTTGTGCCGACTGCGATGTTCTCTTGTGGCGGTGGCCGCTGTATCTCCAGTGCCCGGAACACTGCCTGGCACACAATAGGTGCTCAATTAGGATTTTTTAAAATTTATCTTTGGGACAGAGAGAGACAGAGCATGAGCAGAGGAGGGGCAGAGAGAGAGGGAGACACAGAATCCGAGGCGGGCCCCAGGCTCCGAGCCGTCAGCACAGAGCCGGACGCGGGGCTCGAACCCATGAACCGCGAGATCGTGACCTGAGCCGAAGTCGGACGCCCAGCCGACAGAGCCACCCAGGCGCCCCCAGTTGGTATTTGTTAAATGAATTAACACAGCAGAGCGGCTGAAGCGCGCGAATGCAGGTTCGCACGATAAACACAGCGAAAGCCGGAATCCCAAGACGGTGGCGACTGTGGGCTTTGCAGTCTGACAGACAGGGCTCGGGGCCCGGAGCTCTGCTTTTGAGCCACGTGACTCAGGGCAACTTCTCCCCCCTCGGTGTTCCTGTGCATTAGATCCATCTGGGAGGCAGAATAACGCCTTCCCCAAAGGGGTCCACATCCTAATCCCTGGAGCCTGTGACTGTGTGACCTTACGTGGCAGAGGGGCTTTGTAGTTGTGATTAAGGATCTTGAGATGGCGAGATTAGCCTGGATTACCCAGGTGGCCCAGGGTGAACACTGGGGTCCGTATGAGAGGGGGGCAGGAGGTTCAGAGTCAGGGAGGAGACGGACGCGGGGGCAGAGGGGGAGGTTGGGGGCATGCGGGGCCATCGCGCTCTAAACCCTGGCAAAAGCAAGGAGGTGGATTCTCGTCGGGGCCTCCAGAACGACGGCCTTGCAGGCACCTCGAGTCTAGCCCCGTAGGACTCATTTCGGACTTCCGACGTCCCCCGCTACAAAGGAGCAGGCTTGTGTCACTCGAAGCCATCGAATTTGTGGCAATCTGTCACAGCAGAGGCAGGGGATTTATACCCTGAGGCTGGTTTCGTGTCTGCTTCCGAGGGTTCTGGCAGGGATTCCGGAAGCGCGAGCAGGGATTTCGCGTGTTGGGGGAGGCCCGCCAGCGGGAGCTGTGACCTGCCAGTTCCAGCTCCAGCCACGCCTCTGCCGGGAAGTCGCCCCTGATTTCCTCCAGCTCACGGCCACCGCCCCTCCCTGGTTACCGTGAGTAGAAGGAGCACAGCGGACATTTCTGCGGCCCCAACACCCTGCTGGAGGCTTTATGCTGGTGTCGCGTCACCGACGAGAAACAGAGGCCCGGAGAGGTTACGACAAAGGAGGCCCGGTCCACCTGCGCCACACGGCTTTCACGGGCGTGGCTTGGCCTCCGGTGGACGCGCGGGCCTTGCAGCCCCCGTGTGTGCCTTTCCATAAATAGCTTCAAAGGAATTACCGGGAGCGTGAACCGAAAATGTCCCTGCACGCCCCTGCCAAAGCAAGCTGTCTTGCGGGTACAGACGGGCTCCCCTCCCTTCGCCTGGCCCAGACTTGTCTCCACACCCAGCCCTGCGGGTGTCTCCTCTGTGCTGGGACGCTGGGGGTTGGGTCCCCTACCCACTGCCTTCCGAGCCTCTCCAGGACCCGTCCCCTCCTCCCCGCTGCCCCGTCCCTGTCCTGACACAGCGGTTCTTTCCTACTCCGTGTGGCTCAGAGGGGTATAACCTTTGACAACATGTTTCATGTTCTCAAACGTGACTCAGGCCGGAGCGGGGTCCTGCCGAAAACACCCTCGGGGTGTCTCCAGCACTTGCAGGCGAAGTCCGGACTCCTTGTTGCGGCACGTGAGGGCATTCACGTTCGCTGGGCTCATCCAACCTGCCTCAGGACCTTTGCACTTGCTCCCCGCTGTCTGAAATGCCATCGCCACGGATATCCGTGCAGCTGGCTCTCCCTCTTCAGTCACGTCTGTGCCCCACTGTCGCCTCCCCAAAGAGGGTTTCCCCACCCACCCTCTGTCACCCTCCGCTTTATTCTTCTGCCTCCGACGCTAGCTGAAATCACAACACGCACAGTCCAGCAAAACTGACCGTCTCGGGCTGCCAGGTGCTATGACAGTGGTGATTCACACCAGCCAGATTCTGAGTTCCGTTGCAGCGCACCGGCCATGGCGGGGCCCGTGAGCCATACGTTTGGGTAGGGGGACATCAACCCTGCACCCTCGGTAGCCTCTGAGCAGTGGAAATTATAGACAAAACAACGGCCCAGCTGGATCTCGTGGGATAGTGCAGGGAAGACCAGAGAGCCAGACAGAGCCAGGCTTAAATGCGAATCGCTTCCCAGTGGTGGCCTTGGGCTGACGATTAACCTCTCCGAGGCTTCGTTTCTTCACCTGTCCAGTGGGCATGGTACTCATTCGGGTTGGCATCAGGTTCCGGGAGGCGCAAGAAATGGTTTATGCTTATAAAGCGCTTTTACGTGCCAGGCACGGCCTGCTCGACTCCCATTAATTCGCTTCGTTGACACTGTAATCCTACGCAGCAGGCTGTGGCTGTTCCCCATTTTACAGATTAGGAAATAAACTCAGAAAGATTGAGTAACTTACCCAAAGTCACCCAACCAGGCAGTGTGGCTGCAGGATATCTGTGCCTGGCTCTGAGCCCACACAGCCCATCCAGACCAATAATCCCTGCAAATGCTCAGCTAGCCCAGGGTCCATTATAGAAAGAGCTCTTTAGGGGCGCCTGGGTGGCTACGTCGGTGAAGCGTCCGACTTCGGCTCAGGTCGTGATCTCGCGGTGCACGAGTTCGAGTCCCGTGTCGGGCTCCGTGCTGACAGCTCAGAGCCTGGAGCCTGCTTTGGACTCTGTGTCTCCCTCTCTCCCTGCCCTTCCCCCGCTCGTGCTCGCTCTCTCTCTCTCTCTGTCTCTCTCAAAAATGAATAAACATTAAAAATATTTTAAAAATTTAAAGAAAGAAAGGAAAGAGCTCTTTAGATTTTGAAGTGTGCCAGCTCTTTGGGGTTTCAAAGGATAATCAGTTGTATTAGCTAATTCAGGGACTGAATTCCTGAAACCAGTAAAGTTGGCCAGGCAGGGGGTCCAGCCCATTTTACAGATGGGAACACTGAGGCTCAGGGAGGGAAAAGGAGCTTCCCCTTGTACCAGCCACACGGGTCTTCTGTCCGTTCTCTCTTTGAAGACACCGAGTCCACTTTCCATGGGACGGTCTTTGCATCCGCTGTTCCTTCCACCTGGAATGCAATTCCCTCACCTTCTGGCTGCCTCCTTCCCAACCTTTGGATGCCATCTGAAACGTCACCTCCTTAAGGAGACCTTCCGTCCCTAATCACCGAATCTCAAACCTGTTCTCCCTCTTGCCTCCAGCCAGCCCTCTCGGTCCTCCCATTGTTTGCTTTGTGGCAATCGCCACCCATGTTAATCATACTTTCTTTCCTTTCCGACTCCCTAAGTCCCTCACGGAAGAGAGTGGGTGGGCTCTGTGTGGGTGGAGGGATTAAGTGGCCGATGCCCTTGAGACAGCCCTTCCAGGCTTGGCACACTGCCGAACGGGGCGGCCGGAAAGTTGCCGCCCTATCCCGGTGCGGGAAGCCTCTGAGTTCTGTTATTGCGCACGGGTTCCCGGAACCGGAATCCATACAGAACCTTTCCTTCCCTGCCGAGGAAGCCTGGAAAACGCGCTCGTGGTCCGCTGCCATCGGGAAGGCAGGCCAGCAAGAGGGAGGCACGGGGGGTGAACCCGCCCAGCCACGGCGGCCCTGCACGGCGCGGCCGGAGAGCTGGCTCCACGCATGAGCCCTGTTCACTGCCGGGTCCAGGGCCAGCCTGATGCCCTTGAGGGACTGAACGAGGTGTCAGAGTTGGGGGGCCAGACCCGGATCCATCTGATTCAAAACTCCGGATCCTTTCCATTTTTAACTTGCTCTCTCTTGCTAGTGGGGCCGTCCCACGTGGTGCATGCAGTGCTGGAGGGGCTGAGAGGTCTGGAGGGGTCTCCTCAGTCAGGTGAACGCGCCACAGTGATGTTATTTTTTTTAAGCAGCCTCCACACCCAACATGGGGCTCGAACTCACCGCCCGGAGATCAAGGGTCACAGGCTCTATGGACAGAGCCAGCCCGGCACCCCAGAAAGGCTGAGATTGTTTAAATGAGAATTCCGATCGACTCTGTTGGGCAGAAGGCAGCAGGGACCCAGGAGGGACGCACGTGCTCAGCTGCAAGACCGCGCACAGGCCTCTGGGCTCTGATCTCGTCTCGATCAGGGGCGCCGAGCTTCGGGTCCATCGGCAGGACGGGTCAGGCCAGGCCTGCTTTCAGAAGCAGGTGGAGTGGCCAGATTCTCCCTAGCCACTCGTACTTCCTGGGGCCTTTGTCGGCTTCCCAGGCCTTACTGGGAGGTCAGGCCACCCAGGGGCTAATTCCTGACATTCTCCAGGAGGCTGAGACACAGCAAATATGGTGCAAAGATGCTGGAAAGGAGACCTTGAATCTCCAGAAAAAAAACCAGAAGCACTCACAGGGATGTGCAAAACCAGATGTCCACGCTTGAAAGAAAGAAAAAGGAAGAAAGAAAGAAAGAAAGAAAGAGAGAAAGAAAGAGAGAAAGGAAGGAAAGAAGGAAGAAAGAAAGAACGGAAGGAAGGAAAGGAAGGAAGGGAGAAAAACAGAAAGAAAAAGAGAAAGGAAGGAAGGAAAGAAAGAATGAACAGAAGGAAGGAAGGAAGAAAAAGAGAAAGAAAAAGAGAAAGGAAGGAAGGAAAGAAAGAAAAAGAAGGAAAGAACAGAAGGAAGGAAGGGAGAAAAAGAAAGAAAGAAAAAGAGAAAGGAAGGAAGGAAGGAAAGAAAAAAGAAAGAAAGAAAGATGGAAGGAAAGAAAAAGAGAAAGGAAGGAAGGAAAGAAAGAATGAACAGAAGGAAGGAAGGAAGAAAAAGAGAAAGAAAAAGAGAAAGGAAGGAAGGAAAGAAAGAAATAAAGAATGAATAGAAGGAAGGAAGGAAGAAAAAGAGAAAGAAAAAGAGAAAGGAAGGAAGGAAAGAAAGAAATAAAGAATGAATAGAAGGAAGGAAGGAAGAAAAAGAGAAAGAAAAAGAGAAAGGAAGGAAGGAAGGAAAGAAAAAGAAGGAAAGAACAGAAGGAAGGAAGGGAGAAAAAGAGAAAGAAAGAAAAAGAGAAAAGAAAGAAAGAAAGAAAGAAAGAAAGAAAGAAAGAAAGAAAGAAAGAAAACTTTCATTTGCAACTTTAAACCGTCCCCATGGGACATGGTCAAAGCAAGTCGCCCACCCCCAACCTCAACCTCAGCTCCCAGGCACCCCCTCCGCCCAGAGGCACCCCCTGGTAGCATCTCTCAAGAGTCCTGACCCTCCTTCAAGCTCCAAGGGCACCCCGCCCTCCTCACCTCCCACTATGTCCGTCCTCCTCAGACTGGCCTCCTTCTTGTTCCTCGAGTAGGCCAAGAGCGTTCCCACGGCAGGGCCTTTGCACGGGTTGTGCCCTCCGCCCCAGATACTGCGTGGTTCCCTCCCTCATTGGTCACATTCCGGCACGAGGACAGCCCTGACCTCCCTACCCTGTGCGCAGTCTTCCTTTCCCTGTTTTTTCTCAGAGCGCTCACCACCTTCTAATACATCGTACAAGATTCTCATGTCGTTTTCCTTATGCACCACCCCCCCCCCCTCCTTGGAACGTCAGCTCCAGGCTTATCTTGGTCGCTGCCGAATTCGAATTCCTTCCACCAAGCGTGGTGTCTTGGCACACAGCGGGTACTCCTGCCTTAGTGATGACCCTTCTGAAGTATGCACGCAAGGACAAGCGTGCGTGTGAACATTTGCCTTGCCTCCCGGACAAGCACATATATGCACATTTACTTCGCCTCCCTTTTTTTTTTGCACCGAAGGTACTAGGCTGCATACCCCCATCTGCACCCGCTTCTGTGCTAAACAATGTATCTTGGAGCTCCTCCCCCATCAGAACGAACAGTCTGTTCTCATGCTTGTCCACAGCTGCCTGACTGCTGCCTTGGACAGATGCCCGGGAGCACGCAGCCAGCCCCACTGACGTCCGCTCAGGCGACCCCAGCCTCTGGCTGCAGGGACCGTGATCCCCGCTGGATGTTTCCCTTTGATGCTGTACTTCTCTGGTCCCATCCGGCTGGCGCCTGAGAGCAGACTCACATGCCCAGGGGCAGAGGCACACGCCAGAGAAATGCAGCCCTGGGAGATGTTTATCTTCAGAGACGATCAGGCCTATCAGACAGGGGCTTGATCTCGTCCTCTGCTTCCTTCTCTCTGAAATGCACGCGGCGTCGTAAATAAAGGTGCAGACATCAGAGGAAGCTGGGTGAGATGGCAGTTTCTGGCAGCAAGGGGCGTGGGGTGGCGGGGGGAGGGGGCAGGGGGGGTTGCTCTGAGTGGCGTCCTCAGGGATGCTTTTGCCCGACTGGGAGATTGGAAGGCACCTCCAGACTCCTTTATTCTGGAAAGATGGGCATCTGGGGAGTTCCTGACCCTTCAAAATCCTCTGTGTTCTGAAATGCAACCGTTCTTTGAACACCAGGGTGTTTTTCTTACCCTTTAAAGGGATTTTAGCACACAGGCGTGATGCCATTTCATATTTGGAATGTTAACTCCCTCACTCGATGCCCGGTCCTGAGGGGTGGGCTTGATCTCCTTGTCTGTGCTATCCTACGATGCCCAGCCCTCGGTAGGCACTCACTAACTATGTATTAAGTGAACAGAGCTAGGATGCATTTATTGAAAGCAGCCTCCCTCCTCCTGCCTACGCTGAAAAATTAAAAAAAAAAATTTTTTTTACATTTATTTATTTTTTGAGAGACATAGAGAGACAGAGCACAAGTTGGGGAGGGGCAGAGAGAGAAGGAGACACGGAATCCGAAGCGGGCTCCAGGCTCCGAGCCGTCAGCCCAGAGCCCGACGCGGGGCTCGAACTCACGAACCGTGAGAGCATGACCTGACCTGAGCCGAAGTCGGACGCTTAACTGACGGAACCACCCAGGCGCCCCGCCCCCCCCAATTTTTTTAATCTTTATGTTGACAGAGCGAGAGGGAGAGCGAGCGGGGGAGGGGCAGAGAGAGAGAGAGGGGGAGAGAAAGGATCCCAAGCAGGCTCCATGCTGAGTGAGCCCGAGGAGGGGCTCGATCTCACAACTATGAGAACATGGGCTGAGCTGCCATCAGGAGTCGGGCGCTTAACCGACCGAGCCACCCAGGTGCCCCTGCAACCCCTGGGTGAGAGCATGTCCAAAGTCTGAAAACTCCACGTGAGATTTCCCATGCGCCCATGGTTGTGCTGTGCGCAAGGCTCGCCCCGGGGATGTTCATCAGGGCGTCTTTTGGGTTGTCACCGATAAGAGGCCCAGAGAGCGAGGGCATTCCTCTGCACGTGCTCTGATGGCCAGGGTTTTCGGGGGTGGCTGGGGTCAAGGGGGCTCAGATCCTCATGCCCCCAGCCTGGGTTCTTCTCCAGGCCGGCCCAGGGGGGGCATTTTTAGGGGGTCGGGAAGCTTGACCCGACATCACGGTTGCCCATAGGGAATGTTAGCCTGAATGGGCATCTCCTGGCGTGGTGTTGGCACATCCCCCCACTTGCCTAGAGGTTGAGATGATGGAGAGAGGTGAAGGCTCGGCTCTGAAATATGCCAGAGGGACAAGTGCCAGAAAATAGGGATGCAGGGACCGGCCGTTCCCGCCTGGGTCCAGATCCGACAAGGCCAAGCCTGATCCGCAGCCAGCACCCTCCAGGTTGCACGCATTCATTATTCACTTGCTGGCCTCACTGTCACCACTTTTTAACTGCTGTCTGTCGTGTGCTGGTGATAGAGCAGTGGGCTAGACAGATGAGGTCTCTGCTCTCATGGAGCTGACATTCTGGTGACAAAAGACAGTATATAAGTGACAAACGCCCAGAATAATTTTAGGTGGTGATAAATGGTGAAGAAAATGTAGAGGGTGAGGGCTAGTGCCTTGGCGGTTTTCACAGAGGATCAGGGAGAACCTCTCTAAGGAGGT
Source organism: Panthera pardus (assembly GCF_024362965.1). Lineage (NCBI taxonomy): Eukaryota > Metazoa > Chordata > Mammalia > Carnivora > Felidae > Panthera > Panthera pardus. The sequence continues at coordinate 370,773 of NW_026526710.1, forward strand.
GACCTTGAGCTGGGACCAGAAGATAGAAGATGGCTATCGCAGGCAGAGGAACAGCAAATGCAAAGGTCCTGAGGCAGGAATGAGTCTGACCAGTTTGCTAATTATTTAGGAGGGGCGGGTTGAAGGATTCGAAGGAGAGGGGGAACCGAGCCTAGAGGCAGAATTTGGCCCTTGGATGACAAAGCCCCCTGGATGTGTGGGACATCTCACCCTGTTCCCATCTGGTCAGGACTCAGGTACTGAGTGCTGCCCAATGTCCTTGAGCGACTTCCCTTGATCTTAGTCTCCTCACTTATAAAATGGGTATATTGAGAGTCTTTCCTTCACGACAATGAGATGTCTGGCAAGTTCTTAGCCAGCATCATTATTAACTCCCCTTCAGGCCCAATGTCCTCAGGCGTCTAAGGGCCCTCCTGGGAGGCTGTTTGGGGGCCAGGGTAGGAATTTTCTCGGGCAATTTTTCAAAGCTGCTGCTCCCATGAGTTACACGAGGATCCCCGGGGCTGCTCTCAGAGCCCAGTCGCTGCAGAATAGCCACCCAGGGTGCTGGGGGCTGATCTGTGGGGGACTCTGGGTGGGCAGGGGCGCAGCTGAGACCCCGTCTAGCGCATCTCTTCAGAGCCAGGGCCTGGAACGCCCATCTGGAACCCCTAGCTGAGTGAGTCCGGCAGCTAGGTTCTTAATCTCTCTGGGTCTCAGTTTCCCCATCCGTGGGGTCAATCCTAGGAGCCCCCCATCTGAAGGGAGGGGAGGAAATGGTGAGATCCTGCGGACATGTACGAATATTATTCCCTGTAGCCCATGAGGATGGGAATAACAGAGCGACCGGAGACGGCAAGAAAGAGAACAAACCCCATTCAGAAAAACATCTCCCTTCTCCTGGCCTCGGTTTTTCCATCTGTAACACGGTTGGTCCCAGGACACTGACCTTTGAGTCTCTACTATAGGCTGCCTTTGAGGGGTTTCCAAGTGATCCCCGGGACGTTACAAGGCTGACAGTCCCCCTACCTGCCTGACCCCCTCCTATGCCACAGCCTCAGCCGAAGCCCCCCCCCACCGGGGGGCAACCGTCGGGAGGCAGAAGCTGGGAGGAGGAACCCCCAAAGATACCCCAAACCCTCGCCTCCGTTGCCAAATCCCGGAGCAGATCTCATTGAGATGCAAATCTCGGGAGCGTTCCCAGGTGACACTGGGGGGCAGGGAGGGTGGCTGAGGAGGGCTTCCCAGTTGCCTCGGTGCCCTCCCTGCCCTCCCTTCCCCAGGCCCCTCGGGAGGGCTAGGCCTTTCCTCTGCAGGTCTGGCTTTTTGCCTGTGGATTCCCACGGTCTGGCTGGCAGCAGTGGGAGCCGGTGGGGCCAGGACGGGGAGGGCGGGGGCCGGTGACCCACGTCCCCCTCTGGTTCCAAACTCTGAACTGTTCCTCTTTATGCACTTCCCTTTTCCCCAGATTTTGTCAGCCCCAGGTGCTCCGCCCCCCCCGCCCCCCCCCCCCGCCCCCAATAAAAGGAAAACTAGCAGCCAGAGGGGGCAGAGAAGGACAAACTGCTACCAGGGAGTCAGGCAACCCTTGCCTGCTGGCAGGAGACGCGCCCGGGCCCCTGGAAACCGCCCGCGGCCGCCTCCCCACCGCAGCCATCCCCCACTCCCCCGGGGGGTTCTCAGATGTTGGCAGATGGCAGAACTGAATCTGCTGAGACGTCGCTCCAAAAAAGGAAAGCTGAACTGAAAACAAAAATTCAAACTCTCCAGCATCTTAGGGGAAAGGAGAGGAGGAGGGAGGCTCCAGGCCTGGGGCTCCCACTGCCCTCTGCTGTTTGAAAAGATCTCCCCTAGCTTGGGAGGGCCACCTGGGAGGGGGTAAACGGGGGCGCACAATCGTCAGGACGGCGGAGGGGGGGGTCTTGTTGGAGCTGTGCCTGTCTCCGAGCGTCCACGTGTGTGCTTGTCTGTGACCCTGCACGCTTGTGCGGTCTGGGCTTGTGAGGAGGGTGTGCTCCTGGGTGTGTGTGTGTGTATCCGACCACAGGCTTGCAGCATCTAGTCTGTGCATTTGTGTCCTCGGATGTCCCCAAATGGGCGTTCACTCAGCAACACGTTATTGAGTCCCTACTGTGTGTGTAAACAGCCAGAAGTCCCGACCTCATGAACTGGACGTTCTAGTGTGCGTGCCTGCCCGTCTATGGAACTTGTGTGTGTGTGTGTGTCCCGTGTTTATCTGCGGGTGATCTGACATTTGAGCCTATGGCCGGGCTACGCACACGTGTGCGGTGCGCCGAGTTCGCCTGGGCCACATCTGCTGCCCCGCGGTCTGCTGGTGAGGGTTAAGCTCCCTACTGTGTGCTGCAGCCCCCAGAGTGAGCTCCACCACGCGGGTCCTTGCGCATCTGTGTGTGGCCCTCCCCGCCCGCCCCCTCCCTATCCACCCGCCACTCTTGAGTTATAATTTAATAACTGAAACGCGATTCCAGTTAAGTATCTGGGGCTAGGGTGGAGAGGGATGGCGCGAAGCCCCACCGGAGGAGGAGGAGGGGGCGGGATGGGGAGGCGCTTCCCCCCCCTTCCTCCTCCGGGATGCTGCTAAAAAGAAACGGCGTCGCGCCCAAGTGTAAGGGTGTGTGTGTGTGCGCGCGCGCGCGCGCGCGCGTAAGTGTGGCAACGAGTGCGCGCGCGAGTGGGTGCGCTCAGGGCCAGGGGAGGCGACGCGGGCCCTTTAAGGAGCCCGAGGGGGCCGGGCCGGGGCGCGTCGGTGCGGGCGGGGAGCCGGGAGCGGGGAGGCCGAGCCACCGCCTCCCGGGCTCCCGCCCCGCCCCCTCCTCCCCCTCCCGCCGCCGCCGCCGCCGCCGCCGCCACCGCCGCTACCGCCGCCGCCGCCGCCGCCGCCGCCGCCGCCGCCGCCGCCGCCGCCGGGGAGCGGAGCCGCGGGCAGGCCGGGCCGCACCGGAGCCCCGCGTCCGCCCGCGCCCCGCCCGAGCCGTGCGCCCGCGCCGTGCGCCCCGAGATGCGCTCCAAGTTGCGGGCCGGGGACCCTGGGCAGGCGCCCTAGGAGGCGGCGGCGGGAGGATCGCGCCCCGGCCGGAGGCCGGGCCTGCTGCGCGCCCCCAGCCCGTTCGGCACCGCCACTTGCCTGAGCGCCCGGGCGGCCCGAGCGCGCCCCGAGCCCGGGCGCCGCCGCCGCCGCCTCAGCGAGGTGAGTTGGGGCCGGGGGTCCCCGCGGAGGGCCGGGGGGAGGCGCGGGTCGCGCTTCCGGGGGATCAGGGGAAGATCGGGCGGCGCACGCGGCGGAGTTGGCGGGGCCCCTGCACTCCTGAGTTGGCGCTCTCGGGGGGTGGCCTGCTGGCGAGAGAGGCGCCCCATAGACACTGCGGCCCGCGTGCGTGGGGGCGCTGGGGAACTTAGGGGAACTCCAGCTACCCTGCGAGGGGGCGGGAAGGAGGGAAGTGGCGTGGGGGTGGACGGGCGGGGGGACGCCCTGCAAATGCGCAGGGCAGCCCCCCACGGTGCGCCCCAGACCTGTGGGCATGGCCGCCATGCGCCTGCCTCCTGCCCAAGTAGCCCCAGGCTGGGGGGGGGGGGTGGTGACACTGCGTCTTATTTTCCAGCAGGCAGCGCGGGTTTGGGGAGCCCCTGGAGATGGCACCCGGTGCTCCCCGGCCTGGTTGCCGTGGAAGGGCGCGTGGCGGGTTCCCGCCAGCTGGGGGCGGGGGCCGGCGGGGGTCGCTCCTGAGCGAGGGAGCGGAGGGCACCGGGTGGGGGGGTCCCCCCGGGAGAGGCGCCCCTCGGTCCCCCCTCCCCCGCGGGCCGGTGTTCCTGCTGTCTGGGCCTGCCTCCCGCGGCTGGTGACGCCTCATTGGGCCGCCTCCTGGTCCCTCCCCCGGGCTGTGCGGATACTTGGGATGCCACTAGTTTGGGAAGTTGGAATTCAGAGCTGATCCCACTTGGGCTGGACCCGGAGGCCCCAGGCCCTAGTGCTGGGGGTGCATCCCCAGAGACCTGCGGAGCGGGGGAGGGGGGGTACTCGTGGGGCGCGCCTACCTCACCCCGGGCGCTTGCAGGAAAAAGCCCGAGGGAGGGAGAGAGAGAGGGCAAGGCGGGAGGGAGGGAGGGAGGGAGAGACAGGCTGTACCTGTGAGCTGCCGTCGCCCGGGCCCAATTAGCGTGGGGCGCCCGGCGTTATTTTTACATTGTAGCTTTATTTTTTTGGAAGCTAGTGTCCTCCCGCCGCCTGTCGCGCGCTCCGGCTCTCCAAGGGTCTGGTGCAGGCAGCGGAGGCGGATCTGTTCTGTCGGCTCAGCCTCCTCCCTTCCTCCCCGCCCCCCCCCCCCCCCCCCCCCCCCGTTGGTGAGAACTGGTTTTATTATGATTATTTTTTTTCCCTTTTGCAGATTTGGAGGAAGGATGTGTGAGGGAGGGCGGGGGAGGGGGAGAGGATCCCTGTGGGCTGGATGGGGGAGTTCTGGGCACGTTGGGATGTGTTATCGGTGGCCTTGACTTTGCCCTTTTTAAACCAGATCTGGGTCCTCGCGGCTGCTTTGATATAAGGGGCTCTCAGGGCCAGGCGTGAGCTGGGAGGGCGTCCCAGGGCATTGTTGTGTGTCTCGTCGTGGGTGGTCTGTTTTTTTTTTTTTTTTTTTTTTTTTTTTTTTGCTGGGTTGGGGGAAGCAACCAGAAAGGAAGAGAAGTGAGCTGGGATAGCCGGCCGAGCCTTTCATTGCCGACTCTACAACTCAACTCCTTGGGTTCGAATCTTTCTTTTGTCAGTTTACTGGCAGCATGACCCGGAACAAATTACTTGACCTCTCTGTGCCTCAGGCTTCTCATCCGCAAAGTGGGGTAGTAATAGTCCCAAGCTCCTGGGGTGGTTGTGAGAACTGAGAGAGGTCATACAAAGAAGGTATTTGTGTGTATGTTACTGTGACCACTGTTTTGTTGTTGTTGTTGTTGTTGTTGTTGTTGTTACCAGGTTCTGAAACTTGGCCTTTAATCCGACGGTCTGGAAATTTTGAGAGACGGACCGACTTGCCTTTGGCTGGGGAAGGGGGGATCTGGTGGAGGGAGGGCGCCTTCTTTCCACCCCTGCCCTCCGTGTTTCGCCCGGTGCGGATGGGGAAAGCCAGGTGGTGCCTTCAACCCATTGAGCGGATGCACAGACCCAGCCGGCGGTGGGGCGCGCGCAGGTCCCGGAGCAGGCGCGGAGCCGCGAGGGCGTCCCCGGCGCTGTCTGGCTTCCCCGCCCGCCTGGTCCCTGCTTGGAAATTTACCGCCGCTGCCGCCGGGTGCCCGGGGAGTCTGCGGTGCCCAGACGTGGGGGCGGGAGCCCAGCGGGGCCCCAGCCCTGGCCTCTTCCCACCGAGCTATTTATGCTTGCTCCGGGATCGATACTATTGATAAATCCATGTAAATGGTAATGTGGCTGTCAGGTCCCCGTGAGGGATGGAGACCCCTCGTGGGGCTGCGCGCGCCCCCTCCCTCCCCCGGCCAGGGTTCGGCCACGTGGGAAGGATTTATTTGGCATAATCCGTTCTTTTCCCCCAATTAATAATGCTCGTACCACCTCCTAAAGATTTTTGAGAGCTCTGCAAACACGCATTTAGCTGCATGAAAGCCCCGAGCCGGGAGGGCGTGATTGTTCTCCAGGCGTGGGGGTGGGGGGTTGGCCAGGCTGGTAGACCTGCTGGCACGCTGGAAAGCCGCCCCAGGAGTCCTGCCCCCCCCTCCCCCAGTGCCTTGCCATTCAGGCACATGTTCTGTGTTCTGTGTTCCCACCCCCCACCTGAGGCCCGTGGGTGAGCTTGGTGGTTCACTTTGAGATTTGGGGGGGGGGATCCCACCTACACATGACCCAGCCTCAGGGGCTCCTGTCTCTGAGAAGCAGAAACGCTCCAGGCAGGAGAGCTGGGGTCTCTCCTTCGTTCAGCCCTCTGAATGAAACCCCCCCATGGCCCTCACCGCCTCTGAACAAGAGAGGGTTGAGAGCTTTTATTTGTGTCTGTTTTTCCCTCCTCCTCTGTTTCCTTTTCATGTCTCAGACGCCAACAGCAGCCTCCCCAGGTGACACCTCTGAAGGGAACAGCTTGCTGGAGCTGGTAATTCCTGCCCCAGGCGCCCAGGGGAAGGTGCCAGGAGGGGAGCTGGGGAGGGCTGTCATCTTAGAAGCCTTGACCCACGAGTGGGTGTGGGTGTGTGTGTGTGTGTGTGTGTGTGTGTGTGTTCCCCAGGGACGCACGAGGTGCTTAGGAAAGGTCAGCTGGCATCCTTTGAGGATCCTTGGGGGCCCGGAAGGGATTTTATCCCGGTCAAGTGGGCTCCTGCTCTTGGAGAAGCTGTATTTTAACACAGTAACAAAGCAGCCAGCACAGCGTGCCAGGCTCTGCTCGACCGGAAGCCGCTCATTCCCTCTGGGTGACCCCCCCGGTGAGGTCAGTGCTGTTAGTATCCCATTTTATAGGTGGTGAAATTGAGGCACAGAGAGGTTTGGTGACTTGCCCAAGGTCACACGCTTTTGGATGTGGAACCGAGGATTAAGACCCGGGATTGATTACTCACCATCATGCAAGGGCGTGCTGCAGACCCGAGGTGTGGAGCTGGCGCCCATGTTAGCAAGAAAGAAATTCTGTTACTTATTGGAGCGGCACCTATAGATCTTTGCCCCAGGGGGGCCGGAGACTTGAGTAACTTGTTCTCCCCAAGATTTGGGGGGGGGAGTGCCTGGGGCAGGCCTGGCATTTCTTTGAAGTCTCATTTTAACTTAAACATTCATGCAAATTTGGCATTCGCTTTGGCGGCTGTTTATTTCGAAACGAAAACATGGCTTTGAATTATTTAGCAGGGCGGATAACGGGGCTTCAGAAAGTGGCAGCAGAGGAGGGCGGTGGCCTGGAGTTTCCGCAGGCTGGCGCACGCCGGCTGGTGGCTGGGGTCTTTTCGTGGCAGGAGGCTTGGAGAGGTCTGGGTGTGGAAGGCAACTTTCCCCCTTGCTGCAGATGAAGGCACAGGCCAGAGGGGCCAGGCCAGCCCAAGGTCACACAGGTGCGTGACTTTTGCTTACAGTGACCAAAACCGTCATCATTGTTCATTGTTTGGGCTCAGGCAAGCCCTGGGAGGAAGGCTCTTTGGGTTCATAGATCCGTAAAGAATCCTCTTCAGCGAACAGTAGAGAACAGACCGGCCGCCTTTGGTCCTCGATGCCTCACTGCGGCAGCCGGTTTAGCGCTGCAGGTTCGGGTGAGTTCAAATCCCGACTCAGCCGTGTGCGAGCAGTGTGCCCAGGGGCTGGTCCTGGCTCTCAGAGTTTGGGTGCTCTGGTCTGTAAAATGGGCACATCGCTCACTGCCGGTTGGGGGAGTGGAGAGGACTGAGGGGCAGGAAGCGTGAGCATTGGGTTTGATGTTCGGCTCTGCGGATTTTCAGCCGCCTGACTCTGGGCAAGTCGCTTAACTTCGCTGGGCCTCAGTTTGCTCATCTGTAAAATGGGCACGATGACGGTGGTGGTGGTGGTGGTGGTGGTGATACTTCTGACTTTAGTGCTGCGAGGACCCGATGGTGTCACAAGACCTATAGCTACGTTGGCTCACCCTGCTGGAGTGTGAATGCTTCCCTGTAGAGCCCTGAGGCTGGCTTTCCAGAGACTTGGGTTGACCGGTTGATGTGATTGACAGATGTGCTCTGCCCCCGAAGGTTGAGGTTTTCCATTCTGCCTGTGATCACCCAGTGCCAGGGTGGTTTTGGAGGGCTTGGGCAGCCTGGAGAGTTGGGGGGTGGGGAGGGCTGGCACAGGGGATCGGGGCGGGGGGGGTCCCCTGGGGGAGGGCTGGGCTTCCTCTTCACGGGGTGGGGGGCAAGTTCCAGAAAGGGCTCCTTTGAAGTCAGACGTGGGTTCGAATCCTGCTTCCGTCACCTAATAACTTGAGTGAAGTCTCTGGCCTTCTGGCCTCAGTTTCCTTATCCCGAAAGGCATTGGGGTAGGAAATAACTGCCCACGGCTGAGGATAGTGTGGAACCACACTGTCCAGCCAACTTCCTGCCATGGAGGAGAGTGTTCTAGGCCCGCACGGCCTGTAGCCAGCGGGCACATGTGGCCCTTGAGCTCCTGAAATGTGGGGAGCGCTCGACCGAACGGGTAATTTTATTTCATTTTAATTAACTTAAATTTAAATAGGCACATGTGGCTGTGGCTGATGGCTGCCTAATCGGACGGCTCGGGGCTGGATGATCGAGTCAGAGTCCGCGCTGGGAGCAGGGCTTGGCTCTCAGCATCGGATTTTTCCCTTGTCCGCGTATCTTGTCTCTCTGGCTGGTGCCAGCGTGGCACTGTCAGATCTTGGGGCACCCAGCCCCCCTTCTTCGGCCCTGTTTCCCGGACAGCCCGGGGCTGACCCCAGTGCCGACCCCAGCCCCTCCACCTCCCCTCCGTCCTCTCCCCGCCCGTGCTCCTGGTCTCGCCGTCCCCTTCCTGTCCCTACCGGCCTGGGGGGCGGCTCTGGCCAGTCAACCTTTCTGAAATGGGGGGCTCGTTCTAGACCTGCCCTGTCCCGACACCATAGCTGTAGCCGCACGCGGCACCGAGCCCTTGAAGTGACTGTACGCGAGGAATGGAATATTCCACTTTTTACCTAATTTTAATCAACAGCCTCGTGTGGCCCGTTGCCGCGGGGCCCTTTGGGCTGCGTGGTTTCGGTGTCTTGCCTTCTCTGTGGACTCCGGGCCCAACGCCAGTTTTCAGACCTCTTCTTCTGGGCCGACAGGCAGTGAGCCTGGTGCCCCTGCCCCCACTTCCTTCCCTGGCTGCCCCTTCTCGAGCCCACGAGCCAGCTGCAGGTCTGTGCAGATCAGGGTGCAGTCCTCCCTCCTGAGTGCTGAGCGGGGCGGCTTGGGCCTCAGACCTGGCCGGGCTCGCGGACGGGATGGTCCGGCCCCCTTTGTTTTCACCGGTGCAGAGACACAGAGGCCTGCTGTCCCTAAGCGTTCCCGGTCCCGTATTTTTTTCGAAGAATTAACGCATTCTGTAACAACTGGAAGAGCTTCGGGGGCGCATGATGTTGTCAGTTGAAAAATATGGGAAACTAAAAAGTGAGGCACTCAAGACTCTTTGCCACCCACTTTGCGCTTTATAAAAGGTAATTTTGGGGGAGCGCCTGGGTGGCTCAGTCCGCTGAACTTCTGACTGTTCACCTTGGCCCAGGTCCTGATCTCACGGTTTGAGAGTTTGGGCTCCGCAGCTCAGAGGCTGCTTGGGATTCTCTCTCTCTCTCTCTCTCTCTCTCTCTCCCTCTCCCTCTCCTCTCCTCTCCTCTCCCTCTCCCTCTCCCTCTCCCTCTCCCTCTCCCTCTCCCTCTCCCCCTCCCCTGTGTGCTTTCTCTCCAAACAAACAAACAAACAAACATTAAAAAAAAAAAGTAATTTTGGGGCACCTGGCTGGCTCAGTCCGGGGAGCACAGGACTCTTGGTCTCATGGTTGTGAGTTCGAGCCCCACTTTGGCTGTAGAGGACTTTGGCTGTAGAGGTTACTTTTAACAATAAAATCTTTTAAAAAAAAGAAAGTATTTTTTTATTAAGAGAAACAGTTAAAACAGTTCACAGCTTCTGTCCCCTGAGGCAGGCAGACAGGTAGAGTTTCCCCTCAGAGAGTCTGGCCCTCTGCCTGCCTTAAATGAACCCTGTTCGCATTTCTCACACCCTATTCGCATTTTGCTTTTTTCCCCCTAAATTATAACATATCTTGGAGCTTATTCCGGAGGCCCGCAGGCCAAAGCGAGCCCGCCTCCTGTCTTTCTATGGTGTGCCAGCTAAGAAGGTGTTTGCGTTTTTTAATGGCGGAAAAAAAAAAAATAAAAAGAGGATAATATTTTGTGACCTGTAGAAATGTAAGAAATCCGAATTTCCGTGTCCATAATAAAGTTTTATTGGAACCCGCCATGCCCGTTCATTGATGTGTCGTCTGAGGCTGTTTTCAGGCTGCAAAGGAAAAGTCCAGGCTTTGTGACAGAGGCCTGAAGGCGTGCAAGCCTCACCCCTGGTAGAGAGCTACTTTGTTCTTTTTAACGTCAGCCTTGACCTTCTGGGGTTTTGACTGTTTTGAAACTGGGGCCCAGGGAGGAGTTTAAGAGTCACAGCATGCAGGCCCTAAAACCCTAAAACCCTCCTGTTGGCCTGGGTCACCGGCCAAGGGATGCTGATACTCATGGTCATAATTTGCGGTTGTAGGACTCGGCAGGAAAGAGGGGCCGTTAAGGCAGCGGGCAGCCTGGACTGATGTAGGTGATGCCTGAGACTGTAATCGTGGCCGTGGCAGTGCTGGCTGGTTGCTGGAGCTCCTTTTGTGTGGTGCCGTATCGTTTTCACAATTTTGGGAAAGCCACTTACTCCCCATCTTGTTTCCCTCTTTGCTTTGGCCGTCAGGAAAACTCGGAGCCAGATTTGCAGCCTGCGTTCGGCAGTCTGGTCTGGTCTGTATTTTGTTTTACCCACCTCATCCTGAGTTTAGTAGTTTCAGCCTGCTTTTGCTGTCTGCCCTGACCTTGCTCTGTGATATCATCTCAACCACACGCATTCCTGAAAGTTGTCTCAGCTCTTGAGGGGCACGCTGGGGCAGGCAGGGGGCGTGAAGAGAAGGAAAACTCTCTACGAGATACTTTCATGCCTGGGCCCCCGTGTGTGTCTGGGGGGTGCTGGGTCCCCCACCTGGGGAGCTTACACCCCTGCAGCCTCCTGACTCACGGTCCCAAGAGGAGACCAAGGCCTGGCCCTGTGGAGTGTCTTAACTAAGATCAGACCCTGGGCGATAACCGGGATCTTCGGATGTGCATGTTAGGTTGGATTTGGGAAGGTGACAATAGGGGTCCTCGCTGGAGGCCCCAGGGAAGGCCCCGGAGCGGAGCAGGTATCCTGCTCACAACCCCCGGGTCGAGTGTGGCTTCTGTCTCTTCCGGATCTGGCGCCCCGGGGCCCAGGGGTCTCAGAATGTTGGTGTGGCCGTCCCGTCCCCTAGGGCATCGGTTCCAGCCTCCTGGCCCTGCTGACCCTTTCGGACGCCCCTGCTTTCTCCTGCTGACCCTGGGATGTTTCTTTGTGCTGGGGAAAGGAGTGGGGGAAAGAGTAAACTGGAGGGTGGGTTGTAGGGATTAGGTGAGACCGGAGGCCAGGCGCCTGCGTGTGTGTGCATGTGCCGGGGGGGCGGGGACCGGGAGGGTCGGAGGCTCCCGGGGGCTCAGTCCCTCCTGTGGGTCCCGTGGCTGAGCCTCTCTGCCTCCCATCTCCCGGGATTGGCCCACGGCTCTGAGTCCCCCCGTGTGCCTCTTGCTGGCTATGTGATGTTACTTGGACGAGAAACGGAGCCTCTGCGCACAGCTCCTCAGTTTACCCACCAGCGAAATGGGGTGACGAATGACACACAATCGTCACCGAACGTGGTAAAGCAGAGTGGGGGCTGAGGGGCCATCTGAGGCCGAGGCCTGCCCTCTCCCTCCTGTCCACGGCTCGTGCACCCAGGGAGCCCGCGACCAGGCAGGTGGATCCGCGGCTTCCTGCCAGTGGCTCATAGATGTCCCTAAGGGGCCTCAGACCCAAGGTGTCCCAAACTGGGCCCAGGTCCTTCCTCACTCAGACCCTCCTCCTGGGGTGTGGGGCATGGGCCAGAGACCCCGGGGTCTCCCAGGCTGCCCTCTCGTTTGGCGGCCCACCCGTCACGTTGGTAGCAGCTTCCTCCCTGGTCCCCCGGCGGCCGTCCTGCCACCCGCTCGGCACGCAGCTGCAGGGGGGCCCCAGCGGTACTGTGCCCTGACCTTACTCAGAGCCCAGAAGGACTTCCCAGCACGTTTCACTGCCTTGGAGGCCTGTCTGCCCAGGCGCCTGCGGACCTCTGACCTCCCCCGGGCGGGCCTCCAGCATCGCTGTGTGCTTCGTGGTGGTGGTGGTGGGGGCGCTCTGGCCAGGCAGGGCTGGAGGGCTTGCGGGGGAGGGGTGTGGATTTGGGGGGGGTGTGGATTTTTCTTTGTGGCCCCGGGGGCCTCTCTGGGAGACGCTGGCAGTCAAGGCCTGGAGGCCAGGCCGGAGGGGGCGCAGCGGGCCCCACGGAGAGGGTTTGCCCTGGAGGCCCCTGCTTGTCCTCACGCTGAACCCCTGTGCCCGCCGCGGACCCTCTGGGAGCATCGCCCGGTGCCGCGGTGGTGACTCGGTGGCCATGGCAACCGCCTGGCACGGGCCCTGCTCGTTAGGCTAACGAGGAGGCAAGCCTGCCGGCCTAGGTGGGGAGCCGGGGACACACTACCCCAGCGCTCCACGTGGCTTGTCCCCCGGGCCGCTGGCCTGGAGCCGGGCCCGGCAGGAATCAGGGGCCCCCCTTCAGGGTCCCGAGGCCTGGGGCCAGGCTCACCTGGTGGGGTTCTGGTGGGCAGTGGCTGTGCGGGTGGCTCGTGGGTGGTTCCTGTGACCCGGTGTCGGGGGGCGTGTAAGCAGGGGGCGGGCAGCTGCCCACTTTCACCCGCCCCCGGCCCTCCCTCTCTCCTACGGAACGGTTTCAGGTATTTTCACTTTCCCCGTCTCTGCTCCCTGCACCCCATCGAGGCCATCGTACTGGGTCGAATGGTGTCCCCCAAAGTCATGTTCCGCCAGAACTTCAGGATGGGGCCTCGTGTGGAAATAGGGTTGTTGCAGGTGTAATAACGTAGGATGAGGCCATGCGGGAGACGGGTGGGCCCCAAATCTAACATGATGGGTGTCATTTTTTTAGTGAGACCCACACACACGCGCGCACACACACACACACACACACACACACAGGAGCGCATGGGGGCGGGGCAGAGAGAGAGGGAGAGAGAAGATCCCAAGCAGGCTCCACACGGTCAGCTCAGAGCCTGATGTAGGGCTTGAACCCACGAACTGTGAGATCACGACCTGAGCCGAGATCAAGCGTCGGATGCTTAACCGACTGAGCCGCCCAGGAGTCCTGATGGGAGAGAGGAGCAGGCCTCGTGAAGACGGGGCAGAGATTGGAGTGATGGGTCTCTGAGCCTAGAGGGCTGAGGATATGGGCTGGGAGATTCATGGAGCCGCCCCCGCTCTGCCCCTTGTCTCTGGAGGGAACCGCCCTGCTGATATCTGCAGAACTGTGAGTTCTGCAGAGCAGAGCTAGGTGCCTGGGGTTTGGGATAATAAGGAGTCAAGCCTCAGTTTCCCCACCCATAAAATGGGCACAGTCCGGTGACTTGTCCCTGGAAGCTGCTGAGGGTTGAGCGAGGTCATCCTTGCGAGGGCTTGCTGCCTTCTCTTGGTGAGAGCGCAGAGAAAGACCTCGGCCAGCTCAGCACGTGTGCTGTTGGCATTTTCGGTTTGCTGAATGGATATTCTCTGTGCCATGTTTTTGGAGCAAGGTTGGGACATCACAGCCAGACGACCCCGGGTGCCTGGGGCACCTAAAGCCTGTGTTCCATGAGTAGGCGGCCTCTGGGTACTACTGTGGCCTGAGGTGGTTCCTTTCTGGCTCGTGCGCCCTGCCACGCCCCCTCCCCAGGAAGGGAGCTCTGCAGGGGCGCAAACTAGGCACAGGCAGCCTTTAGGGGATTCTGGGGCCTTTGGGACATAGCTGCTGTCTGGTGAGTGAGGAGAGAGACTCATTAACTCCAGGAAACCCAGGACCTGAAGACTCCTCCTCGTTTTCTTGAGCAGAGTTCTTCTTTCGCCCTGGTGCCTCAGTTTCTGCATCTATAAAATGGGGGTAGCTGTATTTCCTGCCTCATGGGGGAGTGGGGTGAGTTAGGGTGTTGGGGGTGACCTCTGATGACCTGTTGTGGACAAGTGTGCATGTCAGCTCCCTCCCCACCGTCTGTGTCTGGTCTCTGGGCAGGGCTGGGCCGGGCCGGGGTGCTTGGGAAAAAGGCCCTGAGCTGGCTGGCGAGACGGGCGTGCTCACTGAGCGCCCATGTTACGGTAGATCATTTAAACCCCCATACTAACTCCACGTGGCCAGAACCGTTCTTCCCCCGTTTCATGATGGGGAAACTGAGGCACAGGGTGGCCGTGTCTTTGGTTCAGGCACACAGCTCGTAAGTGCCTTCCTCGGTGGGCGGTCGTCACGGGGGGGGGCCGGCCTCTCCCTGGGCCTCCCTTTCCCTTGGACTGTGGGTCTGTGGGGGGTGGCTGGGGCCACCGTGTACGGAGCCCTGGGCGTCTCTGCTCCCCTCTCTGCCCCCCGCCCGCCCTGTCCCCCCTCGGGGTCACCCTCGCAGGCTCTGGGCCGTGGCCGGCTCTGCCGTGCAGGAAGCTGAGCCCAGCCGTGTGGACTATAAATGGCAGCCGCAGCACAGCAGTGGGCAGGAAGCTGCATCCCGTGGCTCCTGGGCCCAGCACTGCCCCCTTGCCACAGAACCATCCCTCTCCCGTTGGGCACACCAGGGCGGAGGCGTGTGTGCACCCCGAGCCTTGTGCTGCAGGTCTGCTGTGTGACCTTTGGGCCCTCGTTGCCCTCTCTGTGCCCCTGAGCCCCCTGGCCGTGTGTTCGGGACGCCTCTGTGCTTCCTGTGCTGTAAAGAGTGTCTTCAGGGTGTGTCAGGAATGGTGGCCTGGGAGGGGCGGAGGGCAGGGTGGGTGCTTTGACTTTGAAGGGGGCTGCGGATGGGTTTTGCCTTGGAGGTGGGGGGGGGGGCTAGTGGGGGGAGGATATCCGGGGAATCTGGGGAGGGGACGCGGGACCTGTCTAGCTGGGTGTGGGGGGACTTGAGGAGACGGGGCTGCCCCGAGGATCCTGGACTGGGACACGGGCCGTGGGGTGGGCACTGGGCATTTGAGACCCATCTCGGCTGCTGGTTCCCGTGTGGGTTTTGCACCGCCTCTCTGGGCCTCCGTATAACTCCTCGGATTTCCCGGCAGGAGAGAGACACGCAAGGCTTTCAAGCAGGGAAGAGCCATTTCAGCCTGCCCTCTTTCACCTTGGTGTTTTCACGGTAATATTGTTAATGTTGTTAGGGGGTGGGGCTCATCTGGTCCTTCTCTGGACCGTCAGGTCCCCGGGGGCCCTGGCTGCTGACAGGGGGTGGCAGCCGTCGGGGGGAGGGTGCTGGCCCGCACCGGGGATGTCCCGAGTGGCTTTGCTGCTGGGCCCAGTCCCCGCTGACCACCCTACCCGGGTTCTGGCCGACGCCCAGCTGCGTGGTGAAGGCCAAGATGGCCGGATCCCCTGGACGTTTTTCGAGCACAAGTGCCCTGCTGCGGGTCAGCTGGACCTTGGGAAGCCTTCCCCTTCCACGGAGGTCATGTGCCTTGCTGGTGCCCGCACCGTTCTTGGCCTGGAGAGCCTGAACGTGGATAAGTATAGGTTTCCGCAGGGAAGCTTCCCTGCGAGCGATCTTGCTGGATTGTGGGATGTGCGATGGGGCCACTGGTGACCGGTCCAAAAAAAGAGAAATAAACCTTGCCTAGGCATATCGATTGCCGAGTTATTTGCATTATTTGCTGTCGTCTCAGACAGGGAAGTGTCTGCTGATAAGCCACAGGACTCTGCCTGGTTCACATTTTCATCAGAGGCTGAACTCCACACCCTGTGTGTGTTCACCGTACGGTGACCAGAGCTGGGCATACGCCTGCTCATGCTGCGGGAGCGGAGAGACTGAGTCACGAGGCCCCGGCAGTTGCCTTTTGGAGTTCAGGGCTTGTGGGGGTGGGCTGTAGGAGCAGTCTCCTCGAGGCTCAGAGGTATTTGGGGCCTGTGGTAAGGAGAATGAGGGCTTCTCCCGAAGTTGCCCGTGTCCTGGGGACGGCGACTCGTCACCCCCGCGAAGGGGAATTAAGGATGTGGCTGAGATTAAGGCTAGTAAGCAGCTGACCCTGGGATGGGAAGTTATCCCGATAATCCTGGTGGGCTCTAACTAATCGCAAGGGTCCTTATGTGGAGGAAGCAGGAGCTCAGAGTCACAGAGATTTGCGGACGCCATCCTGCTGGCTTTGAGGTCGAAGGAGGGGGCACGGAGCCAAGGAATGCGGGAACGAACTCTCCCGCGGAGCCTCCAGGAGGAGCACAGCCCTGCCCCACACCTTGGCTTTTAGCTCCTGTCACATCCGGGTCGGACTGCTGACCTCCAGAGCTGTGATAATAAATTGCATGCTGTCTGGAGCCGGCCACGTCCATGGCCGTCGACTACGGCAGCAGGAGGAAACTCACACACAGCCTTGCATCTTCCCTGAGGACCAGCAGCCGGGAGCATCGTGCTCGTTTCGATGCTGCTGTGTCCCCACTGCTGCAGCCAGTGACCTTGGGAGTCGGGTGACTGCTCAGGGTCTGGGCCTTGACCTGGGGCCATGGGTGAGGGGCTTGGCACCAGGAGAGGGGACTGCAAACTGCCAAGCGCCATGCTAGGGAAAAAATGGAACGCAAAAAAGGACTGGGGGCAGAGACATGGCCCTTCGGAAGCTTTGGGGCGGGGGAGGGCAGGTTCGCTGGCTTGTGTGTGTGTGTGTGTGTGTGTGTGTGTGTGTGTGTGTTTCTTAATTCCTTCAAATCCAGTGAGGGTATTTGGCCCCAGTGATGGCCAGAAAAAAAATAGGTCCCCAGCCTGTCTGCCAACCCGTGACGAGCCGTGGACGATTCTTCTGGGTGGGGTCTCCCAAGGGACAGGTGTTTCAGATTCTCGGAGCAGACAAGTGACACCACACGCTGCTTCCTTCCCGGCTTTATTGAAAAGAGGAAGAAAATGGCCCACACCTCTGGCCCTGAAGGCCTCTGGGCCTGCGTCCAGAAACCTGAAGCCTGCAATTAAATGAAACCAGATCCTTAGGTGGGGAGAGCTTCTCCTGCCCGCAGTGGCTCCAGAGAGCAGGCCCTGGGGACCTGCTGCTCGCGGATGGGCTGTGTGGGGTCGAGGGGGCAGAGAAGCTGTCAGGGAAAGGGGAGAGGGTGGGAATGTGCCAGCCAGCCTTGGTTGAAGAGGCCGGGCTCAGGGCTGCTGGCTAAGGTGGCTGGCTGCCTTTTCTTAAAAAAAAAAAAAAAAAAAAAAAAAAAATTGCAGGTGACTCTCTGGTCACCCGAGTCCTCTCCCTGGAGGCCACCACCTCTCAACTAGCCATGCACTCATGCTTCTGCTGGCCTCTGTGTGGATCCCTGCACGGCCTGGGGCCCTAGCTCGTCTCTGGGCTGGAAAAATGCACGCGGATGTGTTTCTCTGTGTGCACGCTCTGTCTGCAGTTTGCTATTAAGGTGTGGACTCTGCCGGTTTTGTAGGTCAAAAGCGGTCGAATATCGACAGTTTTTATAGAATTGCACCTAGTAATTTCCTGTCCTTGCTTAGACAGGCGGCAGAGCACGAGGCTGCCAGCAGGGATTTTGATGGTGTGGGTTCCCATCCCCCCATGACCTGTTACCAGCTGTGAGCCTTCGGGCATGGTATTGCAGCCCTCTGTGCCTCAGTTTCCCTATATGTAAAATGGGGGTCAAAACACGACCTGCATTCTAGAAGTGTTTTAAGGCATTGAAAGCCGTATAGCTGTAATTATTACTATTATTATAATTAATTTTTTGATGTTTATTGTATTTGTTTTTAAATGTTTTTTCTTATTTATGTTTGATGTTTATTTTTATTTATTTTTTTTATTAAACAATTTTTTTTAACGTTTATTTATTTTTGAGACAGAGAGAGACAGAGCATGAATGGGGGAGGGTCAGAGAGAGGGAGACACAGAATCCGAAATAGGCTCCAGGCTCTGAGCTGTCAGCACAGAGCCTGATGCGGGGCTCGAACCCACAGACCGTGAGATCATGACCTGAGCCGAAGTCGGCCGCGTAACCGACTGAGCCACACAGGCGCCCCTAATGTTTATTTTTGAGAGAGGGAAGAGAGGGAGGTAGAGAGACTGAGTGTGAGTGGGGGAGGGGCAGAGAGAGACAGACAGACAGACACAGAATCTGAAGCGGGTTCCAGGCTCTGAGCTGTCAGCACAGAACCCGACGCGGGGCTCGAACCCTCGAACTGCGAGATCATGACTTGAGTGGAAGTTGGATGCTTAACCAACTGAGCCACCCAGCAGCCCTGATGTTTATTTATTTTTAGAGAGAGAGAGAGAGGGAGAGAGAGAGAGAGAGAGAGACAGCACGAGCAGAGGAGGGGCAGAGAGAATCCCAAGCAGGTTCCATGCTGTCCACGCAGAGCCTGATGCGGGCCTTGAGCTCCACAAGCTGTGAGATCATGACCTGAGCTGAAATCAAGAGTCAACTCTGTCTCAACTGACGGAGACACCCAGGTGCCTCTTACTGTAATTTTTTAAAATGATGATTTTGTAGTGTGTTGCTGCAGTTAGATCTAGGTGATGGATTTTAACCTCTGTACGGGTAGTATTTTGTCTTGGGGATACGTGACGTACGACTGGTGTGTATTCTCTGGAGATGCCGCTTGGGGTGATCGCAGAGTTTGAACCTTCTCCGTTCTGGGTGCTTACGTGCGTCTTGTCTCCTCTGTGTATTCCCGGGAGCGAAATCGCTGGCCGGTGGCTCCTCCCCACGTTGCCAGCAGGCTCTGCCCGGGGGGGCTGCACCGGCCGACCCTCTCTGCTTTGGGGTGTGGGCCCCCCCCCTACGGCCAAGCCCTTGGGTGGGGCATGTGGTTTAATAGCTGCCTTGCAAAAAAGCCTTTTGATTTTTAGAGGCAGAACAAATGTGTCCTCTCTGAGTTGGAGAATTAAAAACACAAAAAGCCTGCACGTAAAAAAATCCGACTGCATTGCCACCACCCCGGAGAGAGAGCGTCGGCATTTTGGCGTATGTGGGTTTTGATGAGAAGGGCCAGCTCTGATCTCTGCTGCCCTGAAGCGACCGTGGGGCGAGAGAGCGGTGAAATATTTGGGTTCTGCGGCCCCTACTCTTAGAGGCCAGAATCCTCATGGGTCGGGCAGGGATTTGGCGGCTCAGGGTGGGGCTTTACATCAGCCGGATCTGGGTCCCGCCGCTGCCCTGCAGTAGCCGTGTGACACGGCCCGTGGAACCTCTCCCCTCAGAGCCCTGTGGCCTTGCCTCCTTGCAGGGTTTTTGTGCAGCCCGGTACACAGCAGGTGCTCAATTGGTGCTTGAAGCCATGCGGTACGGTGGGGTTCTGACCTACAGGGGCTGTCCTGTTCATCAGAAGGTGTCTAACAGCATCTTTGGTCTCGACCCAGGCAGTCGGTGATACTCCGCACCCATTGGGGCAGCCGGAAATGACTTCTGGGGGGCACAGTCACCCCCTCCCCCCAGGACCCCTGTGGCACATGACGGGGCCTCAGAGAGGACTGTCTGGAAGGCACAGAGGCCCCAGGAGGGTTTTCCTTGGCGTCTGTGTCCAACGTGGAGTTTTTCCTCATTCGGATGCTTTCGTGAAACACCTACTGTGTGCTGGGAGCTGTCCTAGGTGCTGGGACTCGTCCGGATACAAGGCGGGCATGTGGCCTCCTTCTCGCCCCTGCTTGGCACTGGGACATGGTGGTGACTCAAGGCCCGTTCCTCCCTTGGTCTCCCCCTCTGTGAAATGGGGCCAAGGTTGTCCTGAGGGTTGCAGGTGACCCTCTGAGGAGCCCCGTCACCTCGGGCTGGCTGTTTCCTTTCTAGCTCTCAGTTTCCCCATCCGGAGAGTGGTGTTTGTGGTAGCACTTAACCTCGTGGGTTGCCGTGGGGATTAGCGAGTTCTTTGCTCAGGCACACGCACACAGCGTGTGCTTTGTGACGGGGAGCACAGATGCTGCAGGCCAGTGTGCAGGCATCTGCCCTTGGGTCATCGCAGCCAGCTGGGCAGGAGTGGGGTGTGCGGGTGGAGCGTCCACGGCGTCCCCTCTGTGCCTGGCCACGTGGGTGGGGGTTTCGGTGGA
Source organism: Panthera pardus (assembly GCF_024362965.1). Taxonomy (NCBI): domain Eukaryota; kingdom Metazoa; phylum Chordata; class Mammalia; order Carnivora; family Felidae; genus Panthera; species Panthera pardus. The sequence continues at coordinate 390,585 of NW_026526710.1, forward strand.
AGGGAGCTCGGCCGCCCTCCCCCCCCCGGCCTATAAGGAGCCGGCTCAGTGGAGATCCCTAAGGCGATTAAGTGGGTTCATTTGATCCGAACGTGAACTTGAGCAGGCAGCTTATCTCCTAGACATGAAAGCCAGGCGAGGAGCCACCTGGCCCAGGCAGGGAGTTCAGGATTTTATCCGCCACTCTTTGCCCCGCTGGGGCCTGCGCTGGGGGCTTTTGCCCTCACCTGCCTTCAGCCCCCTTCAGCTGCGGGTTAGGACTGTGCTTTTGATGCTGGGCTAATAGTGGCAAAGCCCACGCCACAGCCTTTCATTTGACCCTCTCAATCTCATGAGCTAGCGGTGATGATCACTTTCCCCCAGTTACAGGCAAGCAGCTATAGCTCAGAGAGGTCAGTTAACTTTCCCAGGGCCACACAGCACCCCGCCTCCCCTCCCCCCCCCCCCCCCCCCCCCACCGCAACAATATTTACAGCATGTCCACGGAAAAATTCCCTTTTGCTCTTAGGCACTGAAACGCCTCCTCATGCAGCCTTGACTTTACACAGAGTTTAACAACAACAACACGAAAAATCCGTGTGATGCCCCAATTGTAGTATAAAGGGAAATAAAAGTAAGGAACTGCTGTGTCCCTCTCAGAATGAGTAAGTGCAGATTCGAGAGAAGTGAGATCAGAAGGGTTTCAGTACTGGAAACACATGAAAGTGACTTTTTTTTTTTTTTTTTTTAAACCAGCTAGTATTTGGATTGGTTCTGGTAGGTTTTTTAAATGGCCAGGTCATTTGAAAATTGAGTGGGGAGGGTGACTTTCATGGCGTGGGTCCGTTTCGCTGGCCGAGGGCCCGACCAAGGACAGCCAGCATCCTCCCTGTACGTTTCTGAGACGTTCGCGGTGGGGACCGTGCCTCTCGAACACGGTGACAGTCAGAGCAGTCCTGTGCTGTTTGTTGGCTGGGCCACTTTGTTCCGGGCTCTTTCTGCAATCATGGTGACGATGCTAATTGCCCTGGAGACCCTCTCTGCTTTCGTATCAGTGACGACAAAAACAGGGGCGCCCGGGTGGCTCAGTCGGTAAAGCGTCTGACTCTTGATTTCATTCAGCTCAGGTCATGGTCCCACAGTTCGTGGGATCGAGCCCCACATCGGGCTCTGTGACGGACAGCATGAAGCCTGCTTGGGATTCTCTCTCTCTCCTTCTCTCTGCGCCCCTCCCCGGCTCACACAAGCTCACTCTTTTTTTTTTTTCTCCCTCTCTCTCAAAATAAAGAAATGAACTTAAAACAAACAAACAAAAGACGGTGATGCCCGACCGGGCACTGTGATCCACCCCCCTCTGCCGCCATCTGGCTTGGATGTGTGCTCTAGCCTCTTCCCGGGCTCTGAATCCATTCTTGTCCCTGAGGTCTGTCCCCTGTGCTGCAGCCAGAGGGACCCTGTCTGAAGGAGGACACTCTTCGGTGCCCGGCGGTCCGGGCCCTGCCTCCCCCTTGGAGAATAAACCCAGGGGCCCCAAGGCCTGCGTGGGTCCTGCTGCCTTCGCCGCCCTTCTCGCCCCCCTGGCACGCTCCCTCCTGGCTCACACCCCACTTGCTGTGTGAAGTCCTCCAGTGGATTGATTCCCCTGCGTTTTGGTGGCCTTCCCACACCAAAGGTCACTTTGCAGGCAGCAGGAGCTGCGTCTGTCTTGTCCGCTGCTGGGCGCCCCATTGTAGGGGCTCGGTCAGTTTGTGTGGGTGGCCGGATGGGTCCCTTGGCAGCGAGATGGGGCCTGGCTGGGCCAGGTCTCCATGGGCCTGGCCTGGGGGAAGGGGGAGGGTGGGTGCTGGACACAGGGCCCTTGTCCCTCAGCGCCTTCCACTGTGTCTGGAACCGGCCAGACCAGTGCCTGCTGCTTCCTGCCCAGGGAGGGAGGCTCGTAAGGAGTCCGGGTGCGGATGGGGGTCAGCGGGGTGATGCTGGCTCCAGGGTTCGTTTGGCAATGTCTGAAGGTACTTCCGGTTGTTAACCCGGCGGGGCAGCGGCTGGGGGAGTGCCGCAGGCATCGTGGGCAGGGGCTGGAGATGCTGCACACAGAGCAGCCCCCACGGGGAAGAACCATCCGGCCCGAGCGTCCAAGTGCAAGAACCTGGCATCGGGGCCCCAGGAACCAGCATCTGGGTTGTGCTCTGGGCAGGGGGGGCGGGGCCAACCGAGGTCCCCTTTTCATGCTGTGCCCACATCTCTGTGGCCCAGAGTGTGTCCCTGGGCAGGGTGCCTAGGCATCCCAGAGCCGCTTGTCAGTTTCTGTCACCAGCACAGGGTGGCCGTCTGCCTCCCTGGGTGACATGTCCCACACCTGTAGGGTGCCCGTAGTCTGGCTCCTGTAGCCTCTTCTCTCCCCGGGGGCTGAGAGCATCCTGTCCGGTGGCCCCTGTTTACAGATGGGAAGGCCGAGGCCCAGAGCAGGTGAGGAGTTGGCTCATGGTTGCACAACACCGTCGGGCCTGGGCCAGGAAGGCCTGAAGTTTTGAGCAGGGAAGGCCCCAAAGGGAGGGGACGTCAGCTCTGGGGCCCCGAGGTCCCTTCCCCTCCTGCCAGCTGGCTCCTCCCACTGACCAGATTCTACATCACCACAGTCATTATGGTTAGTTCTTTTATAATGTTACAAGGTTTTAAATATTTCATGTTTACGTGTGTGTGTGTGTGTGTGTGTTTACGTACCGTATGTTGCATTTCTGTATTGTTGCGTTTATTTTTCTTGTTTTAAAACTGGAACGCCTGGGTAGCTCAGTTGGTGAAGCATCCGACTCTTGATTTGGGCCCAGGTCACGATCTCACAGTTCGGGAGTTCAAGCCCGGGGTCGGGCTCCACGCGGGCAGTGCAGAGCCTGCTTGGGATTCTATCTCCCTCTCTCCCTCTCTGCCCCTCCCCTGCTCTCACTCTCTCTCCCTCCTACATAAACTTAAAGAAGTATATTTTTGATCTATCGATGAATACTGTTCAGCCATCACGGGGAATGGAGTGCTGATGCGTGTCTAACGCGGACGAATCTTGAAAACGTCTACGTGAGAGAAGCCAGACACAAAAGGCCACGTAGTGTGTGATTTCGTTGATAGGAAATGTCCAGAACGAGCAGACTTGTAGAGAGAGGGGCCGAGGAGTGGTTGTGGGGGGCTGGGGAACGCGTGACGGCTCACGGGTCGGGGCTTTCCTTTCCTTTGAGGTCCGGGAAGTGTTTTGGAACTAGATGGGGGTTGTGGTTGCACCACATCGTGAATGTCATCGGTGGCACTGAATTGTTCACTTTGACGTTCCGTGCATGTCACCTCAAGAGAGAAACACACACAATTCGGGAACTGAGAAAGATAGGTGCTTGCTGAGCTCCTCCCGTCTGCCAGGCGCCCTATGAGTCTGTCGTCAGTCCCCCATGAGGCGAGAGTTTCCATTTCACAGGCAAGGGGCCGGCTCAGAGATGTTAAGCAAATGCCCAGTGTCACACAGCTAGGACGCAGCGGAACCAGGGACTTGAAGGCAGGGCGTGGGGCTGGACCCTGAGGCCCCCGACGTGTGTGGCCTGTGGCCTCCACCGTGGGCTAAGCCCAGCCAGAGATCTGGTAGCAGTCTGTGCCTGCTGTCGCTCTCCTGCCAGCCTGCCCTCCAGCCGTGGACACCCCTGAGGGGCAGCGCTCCTCTGGGGCTGATGGGCCCCGGGGCGGGGGTGGCGGGGGGGGTGGGCACCGTGTTGGGGGTGAGCGTGGGTGGGATCGGCAGCTCTGGGGCCAGTTCACGTGCAGGGTGCACGGAGCGCTGCTCGCTTTCTTGCGCCCTGAGAGGGCCCCAGGCACGGTGAGCTTTTCGTCGCCCCTTGTCCCCCACCCCCACCTGTCTGACAGTAGCAGGAACTTTCCAACACAGGGCATGGTGCCTGTGATCAGCGACGCTCACTCTGGGGAGCACAGGGTGGGGGAAGGGACGGGGGGGGGGGGCCCTGGGCTGTTTTCAGTTTCCGCTGAGTTTCTCGCTCTGACTCAGTGCTGCCTCTGGCCCCAGTGACCTGGCTTCTGAACACCTGCTGAGCCGAGTTCATGCTCATGTGAGCCATCAGAAAGAACCAGGTTTTGAGGGTGCCCCCTTGCTGGTTTCCTTGGGCCTCAGTTTTCCCATCTGTGGACCGGGGGCACGGAAGGACGTGTTTATTGATGTTTTGCACATGGATCAGTGGCTGTGAGGGGGCGGCCGCACGTGTCTGGGTGTGCGTGGGAGGGATTTGGTGCAGAAACAAGGGGCTAAAAGCCAGTGGAGGCCGATGGGGGAGGCCCATGCCCTGCACCAACCCCTCCCTCCTCCCAGATCCCGGATGGAGTGCGTGTAGGTCAGGGCCCTTCTATTCTGCAGGACGACCGGCTTGCCAAGCCCAGTGGGTGAATGAATGAAGCCTTATTCTCCCACCGGGTCCTGCTGTGGAGGCTGGGACGGGAGCCCGTGTCTTCTCATCACAGCCTGGCTCAGGGGCTGAGTGTGGGTGTCCGAGGTGCCTGGGCGAGTTGACAGACATCTGAATGGATTGGGGGCGGAGCTCTGGCTCCTGGGAGCTGGCCTGACCAACCCCAATGGCAAGTTTGAGCTGAGCCCCTGACCGAGCTTGAATGGTGCTGCGTGCCGGCCTACGAAATAGCCCGCGGCATCATCCCCGTTTTATAGAGGGGGAAACTGAGGTTCAGAGAAGCGAGGTGACCCCTCAGGCTTTTCAGAATGGCAGAGCTGAAGTTTGAGCCCCAGCCGGCCTGATTGTAGCCAGTCTGGTTATTACCCTTTTACAGCAGAAGAAACAGGCTCAGAGAAGTTCGGCGACAGGTGTGGGGTGGTCGCCCAGCTAGATCATGGGGCACTTGGATTGAATCCGGGGCTCAGGCCGGGTCCTGGGCTTCGGGGACTCTGTGTTGGGCTCCCTTACTGGGCCTTACTGTCCCCGTCTGTGCAGTGAGCACCGCCCGAAGGACTGTGTGGCCCCTCCCCACGCACAGGTCACGAAGGCAGGAGCCTGTGGGGGGCGGGGCCGGGGCCAGGGCTGGTGTTGAGGACGGGGAAGGCGTCGGTGGAGGGTTGAGCCCAGGCAGTGGGGAGCGTGAGGCCAGGAGAGGAAAGGACGAGGGAGCAAGTGTGCAAGGACCTGACCCCTCTCCCGACCAGGTCAGTGGGAACCATCCCGTCTGCTCTGGGCTGCTGGAGTCCCTGGAATATCCCCTGGGCCTCGGGTGACAAATCTCTTTCACCGTCTCTTGACCTGGACAATTAATTGCTTCTGGCGATCGATGGCCCCCCTGCTCTCCCAGGCAGCCCCCGGCCCCGCCCTGCAGCCACTAATGGCCCAGACCCTGCTGGGGGGGGGGGCGGGGCGGAGACCGAGAAGGCTCCCCGTGGTCTGCCTCCCAGCCCGACCAGCAGGATCCAGTGGCCGAAACCGCCTCTTTGTGGGAAACTCAGCTGCTAACCTCTTGGGACGCTTGCTTTGTGCCTCCCGAGGGTGCAGAGACTGAATTATCTCTACAGAGAGCCTCTGAGGGGGCGCCGCTGACGGGCATCCAGAGGCTTCTGGAAGTTTCCAACCCAGGCAGTCCCGGGGCACCACGCCCCGAGAGCCTGCTCTCTTGGCTCCCGCCCCACAGGGGGCTCCTGCCGAGGCGAAGTTGTGCGGTTACAGGGACGGCGTAGCTGTGGGGAGCCTGGCTGAGCTTTCCTGCTTGTGCCTCATCGCCTCCGTCTGTAAAGTGGGGAGGGTCGTAGGGCTGTTGTAAGGATTAGCCAGTTAATAAGCACAAAGGGCTGGGTGGTGTGCCTGGCACAGTGTAACCCTCGGGTGGGCGGGGGGGGGGCAGCTCCTGGTCCCCGTGGGCCGTCGGTGCTGGTGGAGGAGGACAGACAGATGGACGGACAGATGGCTTCTCTGTGCTGCCGCCTCCGCGGGCCCGGAGGGAAGCCCCTGGCCCTCCTGGCCTGGTCTGCCCTGCCTTGGCCTGCGCTGGGCCGGAAGCCAGGCTGCCGGAGCTCTGCGCCTGGGCCCCCGGCCGCCCCCCTTCCCTCCAGAAACAGTCGATACCCCGGCTCCTTCCTGGCGTCTGATTTCTCCTGTTGGTTGCCGTCTCCGTAGATGGCCCCGTGCCCCGGGCGAGGAGATGGGCAGGAGGCTTTGGAGAAGCACGTCTGGGGCTCAGTTGGGGGTGTGGAGGGTGGAGGACTGGTTCCAGTCTGGGTTCCAGTCTCCCCTCCCCCCGTGGGCTGCTGAACCTCTCTGGGCCTCGGTTTCCCCATCTTGGAAATGAGGTCAGGACAGTGTCCCCCTTGCCGGGCCCTGGGGATGGCCCAGGGCCTGGCAGTGGGCGGGCCGGTGTGGTTGTGTGCACTTGGGGGCGGGGGGCGGTGCTCCGGCAGTGTCCTCCCTTCTCTCCCTGACCCCTTCAGCCCCCTCCTTGCCTGGACCTTGGGTCCCCTTGAGTGGCCTCCGCCCCCCTTGGTTGAGCCACATGCCCCTTTGGACAGAGCCGTGTGTCCCCCTCCCTGCCGCCCCTTCCCTCCTTTGTCCTGCCCAAGGCCCCGTCCACTTACATCCGCTCCCCTGGCCTTGATGTGGCTGCCCCTGTCCTGGGAGGTGGGGGAGGGGTGGGGAGGAGAGAGCTCAGTGTGGCCCGTGTGCCCCCGCCTCCGGCCCCCCCAGCAGCTGCTGGCTGCCGCAGTCCGGTGGGGAATCAGAGACCCGGTGAACTCCCGGTGATTGCCTCTCTGCAGCTTCTAGGAGAGCCGGCGCGGGCCGGCACGCCTCAGCTGTCACTTGAGAAGGAAAATAAAATGTCCCAGTGGCTTCTAAATGGAAGGGCTGCGGAGCCTGCCTCCCGCCCCGGCTGTCTGGGCTGCTGGCCACCACAGTGAAGGGGATGGGCCACCCCTGGCCCTGTTGACCTGATGTGAAAAGATGTGCCGGGTGGCCCAGGCGGCCCTCCCTCGGTCCTCCTCGGCCTCCTCCCACCCCCAGACGCCTCGGGGCCCCTGGCCTGCTTCCAGCCTGGAGCCTGGATCATATTGTGCCTGAAATCCCCGAGATCCAACCTGCAGGGCGCACTTGGGGTCCCTTGGGGGCCGGTGCCCGGATCTGGGGGCCCCTGGGGTCCAGCACAGGGCCTCTGTAGAGCTCTCTGGCGCGGCTGACTCTGCTGGCTGTTGTGGCCATGAGGAGGCTCTCGTGGCCGTCCCTTTCCCTTTCTTAAAGGGGCGGGCACTGCAGTGGCCCCTGGGCTTCAGGCGGTTTTGTAGGACTTGACCTGCTGAGCGGGTTTGAAGTGGGCAGGTGCAGGCTGTAGCCGGAGCATCCCCCTCTGAGGGCTGGGGGCTGAGGGCCCTGCCCCGGAGCAGCAGAGCTGGGCAGGGGGACCTGGTCCCAGCCCTGCCCGCGGGCGGCCCTGGGCAGGAGGTGATGACTGGGAGTCATCCCGGGGAGCAGGGATGCTGCGGGTGAGTCGTGGTGCCTGCTCCTTGTAGGGCCCCGGTCTGTGCCTCTGCACTGCCTGTGGGGAGCATCGAGGGCACCCTGCCCTCTGGGGGGGGGGACCCCTGAGGTATGTGGCAGCCGGCTGTACGGTCCCTTCTTGGAACCTCAGTCTGTCCACCGGGGGGAAGGGTGGGAGCGGCTGCAGAGGCCGCAGGAAGGGTTACATTGGATCGACCACCATTGCCTGGCCCAGAGTCTGAGCTAACACAGGGAGAGGGCGCCCCCGACGGTGACATCCCTCACGCTCAGCCCTCCCCCACCCCGTGCAGGGCTGAAGTCCACCTGGGCTCCCGTCCTGACTTCTCCACTCTCCGACTCCACCTCCTTGGGCCTCAGTTTTCTCCTCTGTAAAGTGGGGACAATGAAGAAGCTGTTTGAAGGGTCGTCGGAGTTAAGGGAGTAAAGGCTCAGCCCGGGGCTGTCCCTGAGCAGCTAAACGTCAGTCGCGACCACGCTTACGATCGGTTTTGTGACCTGCTGCCAGGCTGGATGCTGCCGAGCGTGAGGGAGTGAGAGGGCTGCCTGGAGGAAGAGGGCCGCTGGGCTTGTACGCGAGGGTGGGACGCCGGTGGGTGTGGGGGGTGGATGGGGGGTGCTTGTCTGTGGGGAGAGGGGATTGGTGGAGGACAGCAGGCAGGCCCAGGGCCCCGCTGTGTGCCAGGTCTGTTTGAGCTGGTTGGGCCCCCTGGGTGCCAGGCCGTCTCTCAGCTGTACGCCATACTGTTGGCACCGGCCCCTCCTCTGTACCCAGCCTCTTCTGCTCTGAGCCTCGCCTTGCTGGTTGCATTCCGCATCTGGCTTTGGGTAAAGACTTGCGGCCTCAGACGGAGCAGGTCCTTTCCCGGGGGCCCCAGGGTCTGTTAAGCGTGGCCAGACAGGGCCTTTGGGCAGAGTGGGTGGCTGTGAGGGCCCGAACGTGCCTGGACTGTCAGGAGAGGCTTACTCGTTGTGGGGGGGTGGGGAGGGGAGAGGGCATGATGGGGCTGGGCTTTGAGGCATATGTAGGAGTTCTCTGGAGAGACCACTTGCTGTCAGGTGTTCCCGGGCAAGCTGTGGGCACAGACCTGTCTGGTTCGGGCCTCAGTCTGCCTCACTGTGAAACGAGCACGTCAGGGAGGAATTTGCAGGGCTCCTAGGAGAGTCAAGAGAGGGTTCTGGCTTTTGACTTGCTTCCAGCTGAGACCCTTGGGACGGGTGAGCGACCGTTCCGTGCTTCATCTCTCCCCCTCTCTCGGGAGCACTGCTCTGAGGGCCCCGCGTGGTGACGAGTTGAAAGTGTTTGTCGCGACAGTAAGTTTCTTGGGCACCTGCGCCATGCTGGGCGCTGTCCTGCGTTGGCTTATTCAGTGGGCACCGCGCCCTGCGTGGGGGGGCACTGTCACCACCCCTCAGGTTACAGATGGGGAGTCCGAGGCGCAGGGAGATGAAGTGGCTTGGGTACCCAGTGCAGAAGTGGCTTGAGCCGGGACTGGAAGGAACCCAGGCTCCCTCCAGCCCCAGCTTGCCCGTCGTCTGCAGGCCCTGCGGGTGCTCCATGGACACCTGCTGTCCTTGTAGGACACCTAGGAAGCGTGTCTCCTGGGGCCCTGCCCAGGGTGCTGCCCGCCGTGGCTGGAGGCTGGGAGGGGGCTGGGCTGGGAGGAAGGATTTCTTCTGTGCGTTCGTGGGGGCCGGGGGCTGCTTTTAGCAGCCTGCTCCTGGAGCAGGTGGAGGTAAAAGCCTGGCATCACCAGGGCCTTGAGGGGCTAGCAGGCTGGGCCTGGGCAGGAGGCCCCTGCCTCCAGGAAGCCCTCAGGGATTGACCTGGCAGTGTCCTCGCTGGCCCTGCCTCACGCTGCTCCTACCCAGTTTTGGGTTAGGTCAGAGTGTGCCACTCCAGTCCCGTGGCCTTGCCCTGGAGATAAAGCCCCGGTTCTCTTCTCCACCTTCCGGCCCTGCTGGCTGCTTCCAGCTTAGCTGGTTCCCACCTCTAGGCCTTTGCATGTGCTGTGCCTTCCTCCTGGGTGCCCTTCCTGCTTGTCGCTGCGGGCCCAGCTGCCCCCTGACCTTCGGCCCTGGTCTCCTGTGGCCCCTCCTGGGGAGACCTTCCCCGACTTCCCTGCCCCCTCCCCCGCCCCGTCATTATCGCAGGTTCGCTCTGGTTTCTGTCCGTCCCTGCTCTCTGAAGCCATCCTGGTCACGTGTGGGTGTGGGTGCCTCTGGCTGTGTCCACCCAGAACTATCATCTTTTGTACTCATGGCTGCATCCCCGGGCAGGAGCTTTGTCAAACTGAAGGGTGATGGTGTCCTGGTCCGAGCAGAATATCCACCTTGGGGTTTGAACCCTGGCTGCTCTCCTCTCCAGCTCTGTGGCCTCGGGCCTTGTGGCTCCCTGTCTCTGAGCAGAGCGGATGGACACTTCGGGCTGGCCTCCGTGGCTACGGTGATCTGGGCAGGCTTCCTGGAGGAGGGAGAGCCGGTGTTTGTGCTAGGTCTGGGAGGGCAGAGAAGGAGGGTGAGGGTGCATTTGGCAGAGGCCTGAGGGGGCTTTTTGGGGGCTGCGGGGGGAGGGGCAGGTCTCAGCCCCTGGGCCCTGGGGGCCGGTGAGATATGTGAGCGAGGGTTTCAGTGGGTTTGGGAGAGGGAGCCCTCCCCGGATCGGCTTTGCTGGGAGACAAATCTGGTCAGCCCCTGGGAGAGGAGGGGGACAGGGAGGGGCTGTCCGGGGTGGAGGGGTGGATGGGGAAGGGCGCCCGGTCCCCCGTTGCCCAGCGAGTGAAGCCTGCATGGTGTGAGCGAGAGGGAGGTGCCCGGGAGCGTGGGCCGGGGGGAGCACACGTGAGTGGACGGGGCACCGAGCCGGCAGGCGAGCGGCCGAGGGTGTGCACGGGCGGGAACAAGTGCGTGCGTGTGAGCACCGGCGTGGGTGAGGGCGAGGGGTGTGGGGTGCGGCTGGGCCCCGGTGGCTGCTCCCTGGCCTGTCGGGCATGGGGCTTCGTGGCGTCCCCTCCCGGAGAGGACCCAGGCTGAGGGCGTTCCTGGGGTGCGGCTCTGTCCGGGGAGGTGCGAGCCCTGTCCCTGCTGTGGGAGCTGCCCCACGGCCATCTGTGCCCGGCCTCGCGCCCTGGCCCCCACCAGCCAGGGAACGTGGGCCTGGTTTCGAATCCCGGCCCGTTCGCTTTGCGGCTGTGTGACCTTGGGGCAGTTACCTCCAGTCTCTGAGCCTCAGCTGCCCGGGCCGGAAAACGGAGGCCCGGGCTGGTCGTGAGGATCACCCGAGGCGCCGCTCGGGAAGCGGTTGGAACGCAGACAGGGCACAGGAGGCAGGCTGTCTCTCTTCTTCCCTCCCCTGCCCAGAGCTGACCGGGGCTCCCCGTCTGCTCCCCCGTCCGAAGTGGGAAGCCAGGCTCCCCCCGTTCCCGCCCGGTGGTTCTGTTCTCCGCCCTGCCCACCTCTCCCGCCTCCGCGGGTGGCCCGCCTAGACGGGCCCAGGAGCCCCTCCGGGCCACCCGCTTCCACCCCTGCGCACTCTCCACTGCACGGCCTGCAGAAGCCTCGTGGGGGTCTCGCTGCCCTGGGGCTGAAGCCACCGTCTGCAGGGCTCTTTGTGACCAGCCGTGTCTCCCTGCGTCCGCGCGTTCAGTCTGTTCCAGCCACGGCTCCGGGGTCCTTCCCACCCCAGCGCCTTGTCCCGCGTTCTCTGCCCCCGGCTGCCCCTGCGTCCTCTCCTGGGAAGCCCCGGTGAATCCTCGAGGTTGGGATCCACTCTCGGGGCTTGTTGTTGCTCAGTCATGATGCTCAGTGTCTCCCCCCGGGGCCGTGTGACCCTGGGGCTGGCCGGGCTGGTCTTGACCCCACGCTGCCCGGGGCTGTGTGTCTGGCTGGGGGTTGGAGAAGGAGCCGGCTGGAGACGGGAGGAGAAGGCAGAAGGTAGGAAGGAGGGGGGTCAGGGCCCCCAGCTGTCGCTTGGAGGGAGCGCCCGCTGGGCCTGACCTTGCTTGAGCCCTTTACGGGACCCTTGGGAGCCCAGATCAAGATGGCCATGGGGACGTGCCTGGGCCCTCGCCCTTCCCAGCTTTCCTTTGAGGCCTGTCTCTGGAGCGGCGGCAGAAGGCAGAGCCAAGTGCCAAGCCTGGGGGCATCGTAAAAAAACAAAACAAAACAAAACAACTTAACAAAAAAAGAAGGCGATGGAGAGAAGGGGTGGGTTTGTCTCCCATGAGCCTCCTTCAGCTGCCCCTTTTAGGGGTCTTTGGGATCTGAAGGGCCTGCCTGGGCAGACAGGCTCTTGGGGCGTCGCCACCAGCCCGTGGGTCATGGTAGCACCCAGCGGTGATTGAGCGCCTGCAGGGATCCACTCTGAGGCCAGTGAACTTACCACCGCTCCCACTTTAGAGATGGGGAAACTGAGGCACGGGAGGTGAAGCCACTCATCTCCAGCTAGAAGGGGCAGAGCCCCTGGTTGGAACCCGGGGAGCTTGGCTGCGGAGCCCGAGCACTGCGTGGAGCTGTCCCCAGCGTTGTGAGAGCAGGCGTCCCTGGTGCCACTTGCCTCTGATCCCTGGGGGGCAGCACAGGTGGAGAGGAGGCTCCTTGTGGCCCCCTGGATACCGAGATGTTTGCGCATGAGTGGGCCAGAGGGCCGTCGTGGGGAGAGGGCCCACTTTCTGGATGGGAAGACTGAGCTCAGAGAGTGCCGGGGGCTTGCCCAAGGTCACAGCCGTTAGTGGGAACAGAACGAGGTTTCTGGACTCTCTCCCCAGTGCTCTGCCCATTAGCCTATTTTTTTTTTTTTTTTTTTTTTGCTTCGTGCAGAAGCTAACGCGATAAAGAACGCAAACACCCGTGGTTGCAAATTAGTGAATAATTAGAAAGGGGACACCACGTGGCCACCTGCCTTCTCCCCGGCGGCGATCAGCGTCCTAGCTTCTGTGGGAGGCCCCTTCATCCCGTGCTAGTGTGACCACTTCTGTGGACCTCTCTCTCCCTGCGCAAGTCGAGCGTGGCCTTTCTCAGAATCATCTGCGGGGACCGCGTGCTGCCCTTTGAACCTGGCTGTGCTCAGCCCGTTAGCCTGCGGTTCCCCCTTCCGGTTGTGTGTACCCGTAGCTTGTCATGTTGTATCGTGGAGGAGAGATTCCGGGGTGCACCTGTTGCTGGGCAGCTGGGTTGTCGTCAGTTTTTTCTTTTTAATGTTTGTTTATTTTCTTTTGAGACAGAGCAAGTGTGGGCGTGGGGGAGGGGCAGAGAGAGAGAGAGAGAGAGAGAGAGAGAGAGAGAGAATCCCACACCGTCCGCACAGAGCCCGATGTGCGGCTCGATCCCATGAACCCCGAGATCATGACCTGAGCCGAAACCAAGAGTCAGGACGCTTAACCGACCGAGCCACCCAGGTGCCCCGGTTTTTTTGTGATTGTGTATGAAGCTGTTACGGACACGGGCCTGGAGTCTTTGGGAGGAGCCGTGGTTTCGTTGGTCACGTGTAAAGGCCCAGGGGTGGGATTGCTGGGTCCCGTGGTCGCGAGACACTTGGTGCCTGTGTGTCTGTGATCTCAGCCGTCCAGGTGGCCGTGTCGTGGGCCCTCAGTTTTAACTTGCGCTTCCCCGAACGACCAGTGACATCGGGCACCTTTTCATAAGCTTCTGGGCCGTCTGTGTATCCACTTTTGTGAGGCGTCTTGGGTTCGCTGGCTCTTTCTTGTTTCTTCGTGGGTGTCCTTTATGTATTCTGGACACTCGGGACGGGGGGGGGGTTCACTGTGATCGGGGCCCGCAGCTCCTCGGTGGCCCTGCCAGGCTAGAGGCTGCCTTTAGAACCACACGGCCCGGGTTGGGATCCCAGCTCGGTGACTTCCTAGTGGTGGGACCGGGGGCGTGAGACTTTGATTCTTGGAGGCTCGGTGTCCCTCTCCGTCAAGTGGGGTGGCCGTGCCCACCACGCGGCCCACGGGGTGGTGGCGGCGGAGTGCTCGGCCCGACCGTGCAGGGCATCGGGCGTGGACCACGGGCTTTGCCGCCCCTGCCCACATGCCGACGTGGCCGTGCCACCCATGGCCCGCGTGTGGTAGGGGTCGCTGACTCTTCACTAACAAGCCTCCTTTCTCCTGCAGGTCTCCCGGGCTCTTTGAGGACTCAGCGTCACCAGAGGCCGTTTCTGGTAGGTTCACGTCTGTCCCCTCTCACTGTCTCTAGCAGATTCGCATCGCCGGGACCTCCTCATGCGCGGGGTCGGGAGTCGCCGGGGAAGCCAGGCTCCTCCTCGTGGATGGGGTTGGGGGCTCGGTGTGGCCTTGTGGGGTGGGACCTGGCACCCCAGGGTTGCTCAGGGTGGGGAACACCTTGGGGGGGGGGGTTGGGGGGGTCCCCTGGGGATGGCGCATGACGGCCGAGAGAAGGGGTAGTCCCTGGCAGTGTGGATGTGGGGTGGTGGGCTTTCTCCGTCTTGGGGTTCAGGGCCCATCGCGTCTGTGCTCCGGAGGTGGCTGCAGGCTTGGGGAGGGTGGGGCCCGTGGAAGGGGTTGGGGCAGCAGCTGATGCGCAGGGCTGCACAGGCGCCAGAACGGATCTTCGGCCTCGTTTTACGAGCAGGGAAGCCGAGGCACAGGTAGGTCGCCTGTCCCAGATCGCGGCTGGGAGCTAAGAGCCGGGACTCAAACCTTTGTTGAGCCTCCCAGGGAACCTGGCGGGTTCTGCCCCAACCTGCTCGTATGGCAGCAGGCAGACTGGGGCCCGGATGCCGCAGGCCTGTGAAAACTGCCCGCCCCTCCACCTGGTCCCTTGGACGTCAGGGCCTCTCCCGCACCGGGGGGACCGGGGCGCGGGCAGGGTTTGGGATGTCAGGGGAGTGGGAAGGCGGTCCGGCGGTGGGTCGTGTGTGGAGCTGGGAATTCGGACATGGGCCTGGCTGGCACACAGCGTCTTTGCTGTTACGCGGATTAGAAAAAAAAAGAACGTTTTTAGGTTTATTTATTTATTTCGAGAGAGAGACAGAGCACGAGCAGGGGAGGGCAGAGAGAGAGAGGGAGAGAGAGGATCCCAGGCGGGCTTCCCACGGTCATCACAGAGGCCCCGACGCGGGGCTCCCACCCCTGGACCGTGAGATCATGACCCGAGCTGAAATCAAGAGTTGGACGCTTAACCAGCCCAGCCCCCCCAGGCGCCCCTCTGTTTACTGAGTTTTACCTGAGAGGCACAGGGCTCCTGAGCGGGGACTCTGCAGTCTGGCTGCCTGAGTGCAGATCTCCCTCAGCCACTTATTATCTGCGTGACCCTGGGCAACACTGCCCTGTGCCTCGATCAATCAAGTCCCCCCCAGGATTGGTGATGAGGGGGCTGTTGCTAAGATTTCAGCGGTTTTGTATTTTTCTTAAGCAGCTGGGAGGCTTTGCAGCCGAGGGAGAGGAGTCCACGGCCCCCTCTCCCTGTGCCCGGTCCCCATCCCTGGGGTCGTGGGGCTTGGCTGGGGGAAGACAGACTGCTGACCCAGGCCTGGCAGAGACAGGCCACATCCCAGGAGACCCTGGTGGGCGTGACAGGGACACGATATCCCCGTCCCCAAGACTTGGGGGATTCGGGGGACTAGAGGGACATGCCTCCCAGAGGGGTGGTGGGGAGGGGGCTCCCGGGTCTCGAGGTGAGCCCCTGCGGAGGGGACGGTCAGTGGGTGTGGCCTCCTGGAGGTGGCAGCTGGGTCCCTTCCCGTCTCTGGGGCTCTGTGACACTGAGCACCCGTCCACCCGGGCTCCTGGGCTTTCGTGAGCCTGCGGGGCTTAGCACTCGTTCACTGCTCCCCGCGTCTTTCCCTCTTACTGACAGAGCTGTTCCTCTGGGGGCAGGCAGGGGGTGCCGGCCGGGCCTGGCCCCCAGGAGGGTTTGAGGGCGTCTGAGCAGCCGGCAGAGCCCCCAGGCTGACCCGACAGGGCTGAGATCTGCTGCTTTCTGCTCCTCTGGGCTCCCAAGCGCCTCCCATCAGAGCGGGGACCTAGGAGGGACAGCTGGGGTCCCCTGTGCAGCTCCATTCTGCATAGGGGGAAACTGAGGCTGAGAGGTGGGACAGGGTCTCCCTGAGGCCGCAATGCTGGAGCTTTGGTCCTTTTCCCTGATACTCGGCCCCAAGCTGCTGTCCTCGGTTCCGCGGGCGGTTCCGCAGCGGGTGGGCCTCCCGCAGACCTGGGCGCGCCTCTGCTTCTGTGCCTCGGTTTCCTCGTCTGTCAAGTGGGTGTCCTACGGGGGTCGTCGAGGCACTGCTGGGCACACAGCTGGGCTCGGCAGGCAGAGCTGGCCTCTCCCAAGAGGTGTGTGTTATTCCCTTCGGAAGACAGAACCGTTATTTCTGAAGCACCTACTGTGTGCCAGGCCCTGTTCCAGAGGGTAGAGACGGAGCTCTGGGTAGGGTGGAGACAGATAGCAAGCAAGTCACATACCCAGGGTGCCCCGTGGCGGGGGGCGTTGGTGCCAGGAGCCAGCAGAGAAGGGGCGGGGGAGTGTGTGGGCGGGCTGGGGGCTGCTTCAAATGGGGGTGGTCAGGACGGTCCCACTGGAGAAGGTGACATTTGAGCAAAGACCTGCTGGAGGGGAGGAAGGGAGCGTGTGGGTCTCTGGAGGAAGAGGGAACAGCTGGTGCAAAGGCCCTGAGGCAGTGTGGGACGGGCCTCTGGGTTTGCAGGAGGCCGTGTGAGATCTGGGTGGGCTTCTCTCCTTAGTTCCTGAGCCTTTGCGCTCCCCCGCCCCCCTCCCCCAGGAGGCAGGAGGGCTAAGCAGGCTGGTGGGTTGCCTGCTTCCTGGGCCGGGCCCTGGGCCCCCAGCAGCGGGTCTCCTCTTGCAGGCGGGGAGGTACGGGCCACACTCAGTCCCCCCAGAGTGAGGAGCCCCGCCAGGTTTGGGTGTCTTTGAAGTTGAAGGAAGGCAGTCTGGCTGGGGGTGGTTTCTCTTCCTCCTCCTCCTCCTCCTCCTCCTCCTCCTCCTCCTCCTCCTCTGCCCCTTGGTCCTCCATCAATCTGCCTCCCTGGCCTAATGGGGAGCCTTCCTCCCATGGCTGAGTTATCTGCTTGTCATGCCGTGGCCCACCCGAGGACGATAAAAGGGCTTTTTGTCTGCAAGCACTTAGCTTCCTCCTCTGGGGCGATCCATCACGTCTGAGGAAGGAGCGAGGCAGACGGATGGGGGAGGGGGCAGAGGGGGTCCCAGGAGCCCCTGGCGGGACCCAAGTGGCTCCTTAGCCCAGAGACAAGGCCCGTCTGGGGACAGGCAGGGGCAGCTGGGAGGGGGGTCACCGGGGGTGGGCACGGGGGCAGGGCGGATGTATAGACGCAGGGGCTCCTGATGGCAGCTTAAAGGCCTGTCTGGGACCTCACCTGGGAGGGTGTGGGGGCGCCAGAGCCGGGCGTGGGGGAGCAGGCGTTTCTGAGAAAGAACCACGGAGCACAGGTCGCAGGGGAGACGTGTGAAGGCCAAGGGGGACCGGCGTCCAGGGCGATAATGTAACAGCAGCAGCAGCAAACGCTCGCGACCCTCACGTTGCCCGACGCCGCCTTCTCGGCGCCTCGTGGAATTATCTCATTTAATCCTTGGAGCGACCCCACGAGGTGGGGATTAATGTCGCCCTGTTCTGTAGGTGAGGAAACCGAGGCACAGGGAGGAGACGTGATGGCACCAGGAGGGCAGGTGGCAGGGGGGCGATTTGAGCTCAGGCCGCCCGGCCCTGGAATCTTGGTGCCGGAGGAGATGGGTGTTTGCGTGGGGGCCCCTGAGCCAGACGGAGGTCTCGACCCGTGTGGCGGGGGGCGGGGGGGGGGTCTCCTGGCATCGCAGGCGGGCAGGCGGGCTCTGCCTGTGCCTCGGGCCTCTCCCGTGTGGTGCACAGGTGCGGGGTGAGGGGTCGGGGAAGGGTGGAGGCTGCGAGTGGACGGGGACTGGGGCGGCCAGGCTTTCTGCTACCTTGGGGAGAGCAGATGGGGACCAGCCAACCTGCAGGCAGACAGGTGCCCGGGTGGGTATGTCGGGGGCGGGGCGGGGAGGGGGGCAGACTCGTGGGTCTTGGCCCTGCAGAGTTGCCCCCCTCTGCACTCCATCTGGGCCACCTGGGCAGTGGGTCCGCTGCCTTTGTCCCCGCTTGGGCGGCGCTCGGGTCCCTCCGCGGGGCGGAGGAGGTGAGCGCCCGGGGGGGTTCTCAGCCCTGGGGAAGCTGTCCCTCCCCGTCCTTTCCTTCCTCCCCCCCTCCTCCCCCTGACCCCGCTGCCCCCCCTCCCCCGTCTCCTTCCCCTCTTTACTGCCTGCCCTCCTCCCTATAACCCCCTTCCCGCAGCCCCCCTCCTTCTCCCCACAGGCCACCCTCAAATGACAGCAATTAATGGTGCCTCTGATGGCAGGCTGGGAGGACGGGGCTGACAGTTGAGCATGTCTGCCTGCGGCTGGCCCTCTAATCGGGCCCGGGGGACGCCCCTTCCTGCCATGGCTCCCAGGTGCTGCCTGCCCGCTCCATCACTCACAGGGAAGCAGGAGCCGCCCTGGGCAGGTGGGCCCATGTGAGCCAGCGCAGAAGCTGTCCCCTGGTCCCCTGTCATCCCTTTTCTCTTTCCTAAGCGGGGGGGGGGGGGGGGGGGGGGGCTCAGGCTGACCCTTGTCCTACCTCAGTTAGTGTACGTGTGATGGCCAGGCCACCGAGGTGTCCTTCTCCACCGGGATACCCTCTCCCCTGGCCACCTCCTGTCCCCAAATGACCTCCCGGGTCCTGTCCTGCCCTCAGGGCCAGCCCCTCGCCGCAGGGCCCCCCCCCTTTTGTGTCTGCCCTCCTGGGCGGAGTCAGGGAGCCTTGTCCTGTTCTGGACACCAGCCTGGAGCCCCGGCAGCCGGGAGCTGCCAGTGATGGGGGTCGCTGCCTGGGCCTGGAGTCTTGTCTGGTGGGGGTCTCGTGTGTCTTGGGTGGGTGGGTGGGCGGGGACCAGAATCCTGGCCAGTCCTGGCCACGCCGGGCATGGTGCTTGCCCGCTCATCATTTTGCAGCAGCAATAATGAGGCCCCTGCTGTATGCCACGGCCCGCAGCTGGTGCTTTTCGCCTCGGTTCATTTTCTTCTACAATAACTCTCCGAGGAGAGTGCTATTTATAACCCTGCTTTTGTAGACGGGGAGCCTGACAGGCAGAGAGGCAAAGTGATTTGCCCTAAATGACCCAGCAAGGAAGGGATAAATCTGGGATGCAACCCTGACCTTCCTTGTCCAAGGCTCATACATCAGGGGCTTGGGAGAACTGGGGAGGACAGTGCAGGAAACGGCAGACCTGACCCGGAAGCGGGGAAGCACTCCCCGGGCACCCGAGTGGGGTTAGTGGTGCCGACACGTATGCATACGTTTTCCTTCGCGGTGAACAAAAATCAGCCTTCTTGAGACGTGATTCACCTATAGCAAGACTTACCCATTTTGAGAGTTCCGTTCTATGGGTTTGGGCAATTGAAACCACTCACGTAACGACGAGGACAATCTAGATACGGAGTGTCTCCATCTACTCCAAAAGAACGCCCCTCCCCCCCACCGGACGCACCCACTGATCTGCCACCACGGAAATTCTAGAATCTTCTAGGTTTTCGTAACAAAATTACGCACAATGCGTTTTTGTGTGTTTGGCCTCTTTGTGCGTGTGTTTGGCCTCTTTGTGCATGTTTTTGGCAGGTGTTCGTGTCTTGGGATGTATCAGTAACCCCTTTTTAATCGCCGAGTGATATTCCACGTATGAATGTGCCACACAGTTCATTTATCCATCCTTGAGTTTGGGGCATGTAGGTCGTTGGCAGTTTGGGGCTTTTAGATACAAAGCTAGAAAGTCTGTGCCTCTTCCTGCTTTTTCTTGCCTCGTTGCAGCGGCTGAGACCCAGGGGTATGCTGGGCATCAGCAGTTGGGCTTTGGGGGTTAGCTAGCTGTGGGTGTTGTTCTTAACACTCCCATTTTACAGATGAGGAAGCTGAGGCTCGAAGAGGTCAGGTGACTTATCTAAAGTCCTTCTGCAAGGGCTGAGTGCTCTTTCTCTTCCTTGAAGCTGGAAAGTGCCAGCTGATGGTCTTTGCTGGTCCAGAGGGTCGTGCCAGGAATTGGTGGCCGGGCAGGGCCACACCCCCCCCCCCCCCAGCCCCCAGGGCTTCCTCTGCTGGAGAGGGGGGGCTTGGTGAACGTATCACTCCTTCCGGGTCAAGTTCTGTCTGTCGGCACTGCTGAGTGAATGTCAGGCCTGGCGCGAGCCCGTCGTCTTGGGCAAAGTCACGCAGGCCTTCTCGGGAGCTATTTTTGGGGCAAGGCAGGAGCCTGACATACGGAAGCCCAGGAATGGAGGTGGGGACAAAGAGGGGAGACTTCTCCTCCTCCTCCCTCGCCTGAGGGGTGTTAGCCAAGATGACTTTTCGGGGAAGGAGGCCCGTAAATTAAATAAGCAATCCCGTAAATAAATAAGTAATGAAGTTAGTGGGGTGCCTAATTACATCAAATTTATAATTATGGATGGATGCCTGCCCGATAATTGTACTTGTTTTTAATCTTTGGCTCCGACGTGCGTCTCCTTCCATCTGACGGTAATCCCTGCCCCAGCTGGAGGCAGGGGGGAGGCTCTGCCTTGCAGGGGCTCCCACTGAGCCTGGTGATGGGGCCCCCCTGGCGCCCAGGATCCAGGCCGGCTCGTCTGCCTCCCGCAGTCGGGTTTAATAACCTATGCAGGTTTTGAAACTGTTGTAACTGACAGTAATAACAGCAGAGTTTATAATCGTAATTGTGTTTCACTTTATAGGTCATAATTTCATCTTCCCAAATCCCCTGGAGAGCAGAGATTATTATTGTCCCCACTTTGCAGATGAGGAAACTGAGGAACAGAGAGGTTAGGCGGCCTGCCTGAGGTCACACAGCCAGTGAGATTCGAACCCAGGCTGTCTGTCCCGGCGCCCACATCCTTCCCGTTCTCCTGCCTCAGCCTCCCGGTCGTCCTGCGTGGGACTTAGGCCAGTCCGTCCCGGGCTGAGCCCTGTGTTAAGGCTTTGTGCGTTTACTGATGTCTCCTCGGCACGTCCCTTCGAGGGAGATGTTAATTTAGGGTGGCTCAAGACCTCGAGAGGCTCGCATGCTGAAAGGATTATGGCCTGCCTCCCGCGATTGCTATAAATCCGAACAGAAACCATTTTTCTGAGGCATACGATAAAATTGTGTTTCGCTTAGAGACCAAGCAAGCCCCTTGCTGACATTAAAATAGCTTCTTCTTTCTAGATCTTCTGTTTCCCTTCTGGCGGCTTTGGTGTCCTGGCGCTCTGGGCGCTCCCCGTCCTGCCTGTGGGACTGTGTTGATGACCGTGAGACCCATTTTCCAGATGAGGAGACCGAGGTTCCGGGGGGTGGCCGGACTCGAGTGAGGTCGCTGGTGGGGACGTTCTAACCTGCTTTTCCCGCCTGGTTCGGGGAACGGAGACCACCGGAGGGGGGCTGCCACCCTCCGTGCGTGCCCCAGGCGAGCCCGGCCAGCCATCTGTCTGGCGGGAAGAGGAGAGCGGCTGTGCCCACCTCATTTTGGGGACGGGGAGGCTGGGGCTGGCTGGGGAGCGGTGCTGTTCTCACGTGCCGCCCGTGCGGGCCCGAGACCCCCAGCCACAGTCGACGCCCGTTCTTTCACGCTGCGCCCTGTGTCTTGGGACATCTGACCTTCGGTGCCCTTGAGATGCCCGGCCTCCCTGGAGGAATCGACCCGCAGACTGCAGGGCGGGAGCGCCCTTCACTTCTGGGGGTGGGCTCGTGCAGCCAGACAGGGCCTGCGTTTCAGGCAGAGGCTCCGGCGTGGGGCACGCATTCCCCGCTGCTGACTTCGAGGCCGTGGGGTTTGGGTGCTCTCCCTGCCCCTCGCTGCCGCCTGGGACGCAGAGGAATCGAGGACAGACTCACGGGAGGCATCGCGCGTCTTCACGGTGCTCCTGGGTGTTAGAGCAATCTGGGAGGGCTGCCTGGAAGACCTGGAACAAGCTCGTAGGAATCAGTATGAGTCAAGCATTCCAAACAGGGCCTGGCACAGAGCAGGTACCGTATTTAGGGCCGAAGCTGACATTTCCTGACCACTGGCTTTGCCTTAGTGAGTTTGCCATTATCACCATCGTTGACATTGATTCCCTTAAAAAAATTGTCACTTTTTTAAGTGACAGAGAGAGTGTGTGCAGGGGTGGGGCAGAGAGGGAAAGACGGAGAGAGAGGATCCCCAGCAGGCTCCGCGCTCAGTGTGGAGCCCAACGCGGGGCTCGATCTCCCCACTGCGCGATCGCGACCTGAGCCGAAATCGGGAGTCGGACGCGTAACGGACTGAGCCGCCCAGGCGCCCCGACACGGACTTCACTTCGAGTGATTCCTGAGCATTCGTCCCATGCCAGGTTGTGATCGGAGTGTTGGATACGCTGACTCATCTACGCCTGTGGCGGCCCTGGGATAGGACTGTCGTTATCAGCTCTGTTTTGTAGGTGGGGGGGGGGGGGGGGGCTGGGGCACGGAGAAGGTAAGTGACCTGCCCAAGGTCATGCGGCGGGCAGCTGGCAGAACTGGGATCCGAACCCGGGCAGATGGACTCCACGCACCTGCTGTCAACGTGCGGCTTGCGCAGGCGTCACCTGCAGCCATCCCCAAGCCCGCAGTCGGGCTGGACCTCTTGGCAAGGCTGGGCCGGCCACGGGCCAGGCTCCCCCAGCCACGTAGGGCTCTCAGGCATGCGGCAGCTGCTGTGGGCCGGGCGGGGCTGGTCGGAACACGAGGGGTCTGCTTTATGCCTCCCTGCAGCCAGCCTGGTGTCCCCACGGCCTCCTGGGGCAGGGTGGGGAGATACGTATCAGCAAACGTCAAAAACGTCACACCGGGCCCCTGCCTTGTGGGATCCCGTGGGCTGAGGGGAGACGGGCGGTGCACAAAGGAAACATGGTGTTGCAAGGCGGGGGTATGCTGACTGTGGAATAATGCAGGGCTGGGGAGGGTGGGACAGCTCTGGTTTTGGGGGGGGGGCTCACTTTAGGTAAAGGAATCAAGGGTGGTCTTTAAGGAGGTGGCATTGGAGCCGAAACGTAGACAACGAGAAGGAACCAGACGTGTGAAAAGAAGAGGGATGGGTGTTCTAGGTAGGGGGAATGTAGCTGGGAATGTCTGGGTGGCTTGTGCAAAGGCCCTGAGGCCGTGATGTTTCAAGAAGGCTGAGGAGGCCTGCACGGCTGGAACAGAGCCAGGGGCACCAGAACAGTTCTCTGGATCTGAGGCTGTTCTACAGACCGTGGGGGTGGGGTGCTTTTCACATTTAAGGCAGAAATCAAGTTTAATGGCTTTTGTGTCTCCCTTTTTGTTCTTTTGCTCATCGGTTAATTTATATTTACTGGGCACATGGAATGTTCTGGACCTTTGTAGGGCACTGGGATCAAAACGATGGGAAGGTCAGGCATCGTCCGTGCCTTTGAGGAGTTTAGTGTCCGGAGGGAGGGTGTCAGTTAGACAGGTGGCACCGAGGGTAGTAAGGGTCAGGTGGAGGTCAGGTTATCCCTGGGGTTTAACGAGGTCTGAACGTGTCTGTGATCAGGACAGGCCTTCTTGGACAAGGGTCAATGGAGAGGAGACCTGAAGGTAATTCATTAGGGCTCCTGAGTCGTGGTGGAGCCACACTCTGGCTGGTTTGGGCCACAGGGAGAGTTGATGGGTACTCATAATGGCAAAGCGCAGGGTAGGACAAGTTCAGGCATGGCTGGATCCAGCGCCTCAAACCATGCTTGGGAGGTGGACTCTCTCCGTTTCTGCTTCCTTCTGCGTGGGCCTTGTTTACAGGCAGGTTTATGGCACCAGCACAGCCAGCCAAGGGGAAGGAGTCACCCGAAGCCCCCAGAGCGTCCCTCCTTTCTCTTGCTCATTATCCTTGCCACGTGAGACCTTCGACACTCGTTCGGTTATTTTCAACAGCATCGGGGAGGTGGTCGAGGTGGGGGCGAGGGGCGCCCCAAACTCAGATAGGGTCAAAGAAGGTCAAGAGGCAACAGGGAGGGGTGGGGATTGTGGCTAACGGGCACGCCGGACATTCTGGTTGTTCCCCTCAGAGAAGCTAGAAATCTGGATTTTATCAGCAGTGTCCTAATTTTTTAAAAAACATCGTGTGTGCCAGAAAGAGCTTCCCTGTTGGCCACAGCTGGCCGTCGTCATCTCGTGGCCTGTGTTCTCAGCGATGACTTTTATCTCAAAGTATTTTGCCCTCTGTGATCTGGGCGGAATATCCCGTGGAATGTAACAGAAGGTCCCGGGGCTTGGGAAGTCACGTTTAACGCCTCTGGAGATCCCGTTTCCAACAGTCGGGGCCCAAGGCCCCGGCAGTCTCCCCTGGAGCCCTCCGATGGAGTTGCCGTGTTCGGAGAGACGGAAATCCTAGCGGTTAGTGACCTAGACTCGGGCACTGCATTCCCCGTGTCTTAGGCTTTGCCACTTACTTGTAGCTTCGCGCCCTGGGGCAGGTCACTTCCCCCCTGTCCCTGGGTTTCCCCGGCCGTAACGGGTCAGTGGTTTGCCCTAGGATTGCTGTGAGACGTAAAGGAGCACCCTGAAGCCTGTTCGCCCAACGCCTGGCATGCCGGGAGCGTGTGTCCTCCTGGGCTGGTATTATCTGTCCTTCCCAGTTTGGGTCCTGCGATCCAGCTGGCGGTGGCCGGGAGCATTCCTGGACACCTCCTCCTTCCTCTGCCGCCTGGGGCGTGGGCTCCCGGGGCCCCAGCGCAGGCGGCCATCTGCCTCCTGCCTCCTGCCCCTGCCCCAGCCGTCCCTGCCAGTTGCCCTGTGCCCTCTGCTGCGGGATGATGGCACTACGTTCGGACGTGAGTCTTGAGTGAGCACTTAGCCCTGCCCACCGCCAGCTCCCAGCCGCTGCGGGTAGAGGGGTGGCCGCACACAGGAAAATCAAATCAAATCAAATGAAGTAAAAACAGCACTCGGGAGAAGAGCCGTAGAGGACAGTTTGGTGCTTGTGGCCGACGTGGCTTCTGCGCTTGGCTGAAGGGATGGGCGAAGGAGGGTCCGGGCCTGTTGTGGCCCGTCAAGGAGGTCCCTTTCCTGCCAGCCTCCTGTGAGTGACTGATAGGTACCTGTCACAGGGAAGGGGGGTCACGGTTGCTCGCGGTCTGTTTTTAGGCCGGGAGAGGGCTGGCCGCGGGGTCCCCGTGGGGACGGTTTCCTCGAGATGCCCACGTGCCCGTCCCCACGGCTTCCAGCCTGACTGTCTGGACTGAGTGCAGAAAGGGGAGCAGAGGCCCAGCCTGGTACTAAGCACTTGATGCCGCATTGAGTCTTGACGATGTAGGGGGTTGCGTTGTGTCCATTTGGAACCCGTGACCGTGACCTCGTTTGGCCAGAGGGTCTTGGCAGATGCAATCGAGGTAAGCATCTTGGGGCGCCGGGGTGGTTCGGTCGGGGAAGCATCCGACTCTTGATATCGGCTCAGGTCGTGATCTCATGGTTTGTGGGATTGAGCCCTGCGATGGGCTCCGTGCCGATGGGGCGGAGCCTGCTTGGGAATTCGTGCTCTCCCTCTCTCTGTGCGCCCCCACCCCCATCAAAGTAAATAAATTGTAAAAAAAATTAAAAGAAAAATTGAGCATCCGTAGATGAGATCGTCCTAGATTAGGATGATGACCAACGTTCCGGGTGTAAGAGAAGACGCACAGAGAAGAAGGCCGAGTGTAGATGAGCAGAGACCATAGGCCTGGGGCCACCGGAAGCCGGACGAGGCAAGGTAGCATCCTCCCTGGAGCCTTCAGCGGGGACGAATCGCTGCTGACACCTTGATTTCTGGCTGCCACAGGCTCCAGAGCCGAGAGAGAAGAAATTGCTTTTGCTCTGAGAGTCCTCTCCCTGGTTTGGAGTAATTTGGTTCAGCGGCCCTGGGAAAGCGACTTTTATTTTCATCCCTCCTAACATTTAAAGACCTGTTTGTGGCCTTCAAGGCCTTGCACAGTCTGTCCCCTTTGACACAGCTGACCGCCACCGCCACGCTGGCCTCCTGGCCCCAGGGCCTTTGCCCTGGCTGTTTCCTCTGCCTGGCACACTGTTTCCTGAGACGCTTCCACATCCGACTTTCTTCTCCAGCCAGCCCACTGTCGAAGTGCCACATCAGACACGGGCCCGTCCACGGCAGCTGCCGTTAACTTGAATCGTATCGTGTCTTTATCTGCCGGTGACTCCTGACCTCTTCCCGTGTCAGCCCCACGAGGGCGGGGATCCTTGTCTTCATCCCTGCTGTGTCCCCAGTGACCACTGCAGACAGTAGGGGCTTAATAAATGTTTGTCGGATGGGGGACGGCCCCAGGCCCGGGGTCAGGGACTCTTGACGCTCAAAGTTAGTAAACTGGGCCGGAATGGCGGTCGTTCAACCAAGCCATCTTTTTTGATTTAGTTTGAACCGAGGCAACAGTCGCATCCTGTGAAATTAGCCGCTTTAAAGTGCACAGTTCGTTAGTTTTTCATTCACAAGCAATGCCTTACAACCCACACCTCCGTCTAGTTCTAAAATATTTTCATCTCCCCGAAGGAGACCCAGAACCCCTTAGCAGTCACCCCCTCTGTCCCCTCCCCGCAGCCCTTGGCGACCACCTGCTCTCTGTCTCTGCGGATCTGTCTGTTCTGGAAATTTCCTCTCAATGGAATCCCACAATGTGTGACCTTTTGCGCCTGGCCTCGCGCACTCAGCGTCATGTTTCCGAGGCTCATCGATGCTGGAGCAGGGTGGCGGTGCCTCGTTCCTTTTTTAGGGCCGCGTCGTATCGCGCTGTGTGGATGATCGTTGACGAAACCGTCTTGTAAGTGGCTGTTCAGATGAGGGACCGAGGCCGCCCGGGGAGGCGTAGTCACTTACCGCCTGGGTCTTGGGGCGCTGGGGTGTGGGATAGCAGAGGGAGGTGGAAACAGGCTCCCGTTGCTAGCTCGTGCTCTTTCTTTCTCTTTCCCCAACCCTGCCCCAATGGGGAGGGAGTGGGTGGGGGTCCCTTTCACTGGGGCTGGACCCCGTGGTTCTCTGAGCCCCCCAAAGGGTGTGGTTTCTCTTGACCCTGAGAGAGGCAGCAGGCAGAGTGCCCCCATTTCACAGCTGAGCACACATATGCCTGCAGAAGCAGGGGCCTTGCCTCAGGCTGAGGGCCCCTCCTGCCTGCACTCGGGGGCCCCTCTGGCTCTCGACCCATGCCTCCGTGGTCTCCACCAAAGCGTGACCCCGTAAAGCCTTCATTGATCTTTCCCGATGTACAGACTTTGCCCGGCAGACGAGTTCCCGGAGATGGTCTCGGCCGGAGGCTTGGAGGACGAGGCGTTCCTTTGCGGGGTAGTTGACCTCATGCTGCCCTATTCTGAACTCCTAGAAGGAGCCCCATGTCCCCCTTGCTGGTTTTTGATGATTTTCCGCGTTCGTGAAGTCACTCAACAAACCGTCCGCGGCCCAGCTTCTTGGGGGTGGGGGACTGGGGACATACAAGAAGTGACCGTGGGGGGTGCCTGGGTGGCTCAGTCAGTTAAGCAGCTGACTTCGGCTCAGGTCATGAGGTCGCGGTTCGCGGGTTCGAGCCCCGCGTCGGGCTCTGTGCGGACAGCTCGGAGCCTGGAGCCTGTTTTGGATTCTGTGTCTCCCTCTCTCTCTCTTCCTCCCCTGCTCGCTCTCTGTCTCTCTGTGTCTCTCAAAAATAAATAAACGTTAAAAAAAGAAAGAAAGAAAGAAGTGACCGTGGAATGACACAGCCCAGCGTTGAACCTGCCCCAAGCATGAATAGCTCTGGTGGGGGTGTGGATAAGTCCCTCCTGGTTCCAGGCCAGCTTCTGCGAAGGTCTGGACGCAGGTCTGTGTCCAAAACAAACAGAAAAGAACAAAAGGCACCCTGAGTCCTGCCTTTGCCGCTTCAGACTCAGCTTCCTGGCCCCGCTTTGTTGGGGCTGGTTTCTCCCGTTCCTGAGTCTTGTGGTCGGACTGTTGGAGTGAGAAGAGCCAGTAGGCAGGCGACGGCACCCGGATCTGGGGGCTAAAAGTGCGGCTTGGTGCCGCCTGCTTTTCTCTGGGGCTCAGTTTCCCCATCTGTAAGGCTTCCCCGCCGGGGCTTTCCGGACAGGTCCCGGCAGCTTCGGAAACACTCTTCGGGGTGTTTTCTTGGGAAAGGCGGGAGGGTGAGTTGACAAAAGTCAACAACATATGGCCTCTGTGGGGCCTCCTCCCTGGTCTCCTGGCAGCCGCTCTGGTCCCCAGCCTGGTCCAGTGGCCACGGACCTTCGTCGCCTGCAAATCTCATCTGCCCCAGACCCTCTTGTGGCTCCTTGTACCACGTGGCAGGGTGAATGTGGGCCGGGCTCGGCCTCGTTCCAGCTGTGTGATCTGGGGCAAGCTGCTTAACCTCTCTGGGCTCCTTTCCTCCTCTGTATTTTGGGGTTCCAAAGCACACCTGCCTTTTATCGTGCCCCTGTGGGGACAGACGGGTTCACAGGTGAAGCGTATTTTCACGGCGCTGGGCACATGGCATGATGAGTACTAGCATTTTCTTGCCACGATTACTCTTGGGAGCCTTTCCGGTCTTGGGAATGGAGTGACTTGCCCGGAGTCTTTGTGACCCACTTCCTCTTCCACTCCTGTTACCCCCTGACCTCGTCTTCTGACTCTGCCTCGCTCCACACAAGCCTTCTCTCTGCCTCTGCAACGCATCGAACGTGGTCCGGCCTCCAGTCCGTGCCCCCTGCCCTGCATCCCCGGGGGACCCCTTGTCGTCACTCGGGATGCCGGAGTCCCGGTTGCTGGGGGCAGGGGCGTGAATCTGGAGACCCCGGGGTGGGGGGTGGGGGGGGGGATCCTGCGGCTCGGAGCACTGTGGGAAGCAGAGCTGAGCCTGCCCCTGCTGCAGATGGGAAGTTGACATCCAGAGGAGCTCAGACTTGTCTCTGACTCACGCGGCCGGTTGCAGCCAAGGGTCAGAGCCCTGGCTGACCACCAGAGCATCCACTGGGGTGTGTGCGTGCGTGTGCGTGTGTGTGCGTGTGTGGTGCGTGCGGTTGGCTGTCTTTTCTCACCCTCCAGGGTGGTCACCGAGATGCCCCTCGTTGGGAATACCAACGCGAGGGGGTCATGTTTGCTTTTCCTGAGATGACACGCAGGGCAGAGCCTGCCCCGCGGCCACCGTGTCACCCCCGGGGGCCCGGGGAGGAGGAGGCGGCGGGTCGGGCTGGGAGGAAGCGGGTTAAAGTAGGAGAATTCGGGCCTGGAGCTCGCTTTCGCCACCGAGGAGGGAATAGTGAAGAGGTTTTTCTACCGAGCTATAAAAAGGCCTCCCGGCGTTTCAGCTCCTGAGTGTCGGCTGGAAGCCCGCCAGGGTTACCATGGCGATGAGGAATTATTACTTACTGCCAAGGCTGGGAGAAAAAGCTCGTACTTTTGGCTTGCAAACAAGAGGAGTGGACCTTATGTAATTCTCTGTGTTTATAGGCCCGGAGCGGCGGGAGGCGAGGAGGGACGGCGGAGGCCCGACACCGAGTTTTGGCCCCGGCCCGGGGGTCGGGCGGTGGGGCCTCTGGTGGGCCTTGGGGGGGGCGGGGTGGCAGCGGGCCAGGGGGGGGCCGGGGTGGGGGGCCGGGCCTGGCCTTGGGGCCTCCCCAGCCCCGGGGGGGGGGGGCGCGCCCGTAGTCTCGCGGGAAGGCGGGCGGCCGCTCCCCGTGTCAGTCCTGGAGGCAGGATGGCTTTGATGTTGGACGCGGTGTATCTTCTGGAAGCCAGCAGAACAGTCTGTGTGTGTGGACTCCACTGACCCACTTGCTGGCACATTTTACTTCTTTCTTTTCCTTTTTCTTTTCTTTTCCTTTTTTTTTTTTTTTTTTTCCGTGGGAGAGTTACTTCAAGTTGTGTTTGGAGCTGACGTGAGTGAAAGGCTGGTCATGTGCTCGGGTAAGAGAAGTTTCTGGGCTTGGCGGTGGGTGGGCAGGGAGACGCGGTGCGGCCGGGTCACGGCGGAGGAAGGGTGGGCGGGGCGAAGAGCGGGAGCCGTCGTCTGGGGGGCCGCGGGGCTCGCCGGATGGAACTCGGTCGCGCCCCGGCCGTGGTGGCCCGGGGGTGGCGCTCCGGAGGACGAAGAGCCGGCGGTCACAGTGGTCGGGAGTCGCTCTGGGCCGAGAGGCGGGCGGTGGGACGGGAAGGGCTTCTGGCCGCTGTGTGTCCGAGGGGGTGAACGCGCGCGTGTGTGTGTGTGTGTGTGTGTGTGTGTGTGTGTGTGTGTGTGTGGTGGGGGCCCGGCCGCTCTTGCGGAGCAGGGGTGCACGCGTCCTTGGGGGAGAGCGGCAGAGCCTGGGGCTCGGTTGCTCCTGGTGCTGTGGCTGCTGGGGCTGGGGAGGGGGGGGCTCGGGATCTGGGGGGGGGCTCCCCCGCGGGCAGGGGACAGGGGAGGGGAGCCAGGTGCAGGCAGCGCTGCGGCTGTCCCGGCGCCCGGCTCCCACCGCGGTGGCGCTTGGCCGGGTGCCCACGTCTGGTTTGAAATCAGCGCCACCGGCCCAGGCTTGCCCAGGGACCTGGCAGCGAGGAGCCGGCATAAACACTGGAAAGTTGGAAGGGCTTCCTGAGCTCACAAGGAGCCTTCAGTTGCAGGCACAGGGGATGAGGGAGCGATTTGTCCTGAGGTCTGGGTGAGCCAGGGCTGTCGGGAGGCAGCGGCACGTCTCGTCGGGGGCCGGAGCTGAGGCCGGGGTGGGCTGGCTTCCCAGACGGCATCGCTCGTCTTGCCACTGACTCGACGTTGACTCCCGGTTCTTCCTCTCTTAATGCCGGGTGGCCTTGCCTCACCTGTGCGAGCCTCCGTTTCCTTGTCTGTAAAATGGGGCGGTCGAGGGGGGTCGTACGGGCATTGGGCTGAGCTGAGGGAGAGCTGTGGCCTCCTGGTTTCTTCGGGGAGGGGGGGTGGCCAGGCCGCCAGGGTTCACGTCCCTGTTGAACACATCCTGGCTGTGAGGCTCGGTTTTCTCATGGCAAATGGACGCTGCGTCTGTCTCTACCCCAGAAGTGGTCGTGTGTGGCTTACGGGGGGGGGGGCTAATAAGTGGTCCCTGGGCCACACCCCCGTGGAAGCTGTGACAGTGTGCAGGTTGTTGAACCTCCGTTGTCTTGTCCATACGGTGTGAGTGCCTTGCGGGGGGGGGGGGGGGGCTGGGAAAAAGCCAGGACCGGCCTGCGCAGGGCCCCTGTGGGCTGGAGTCGGGGGTGGGGGGGGGGGGCTCCGTTAGCCTAGACCATAAACTTGGATTTAAGTTAGTTCCACCTGGTCTCCACCGATTTTTCTCTTCTTCCTTGTCAAGAACGCTTCTGTTTTGCAGACTTGGAAACTACGGTCCTCAGCCCTAGGCTCTGCTTGCATTTGGGCCTGGGCTGGGGTCCCCGGGGCTGTCCCAGCGCGTTCCGCCCCGTCCCGCCCCAAGTGTGGGCCGAGCACCCCAACTGCCCCGTGTGGCCTGGGGGTTGGGCGGGCAGGACTGGCTCTCCCGCCCAGGGTGGCAGTCATCCTGTGTGTGTAAGTGACACCGGATGCTGGGCCGGTGGCTGGCTCGGGGCCTCTCCTCCCGGGCCAGCAGGAGCCGGCGGGGAGTTCCCCGGGTGTCCAGGCCAGCTGCCCGCCGTCCGGTTGTCCTCAGGCCTCTCCTGGGGACCTCAGCCAAGGCCCCGGTAGCAGGGGGCCCCACCCATGTCCCCTTGCTGCCCCCAAGCCCTCTGCACCTACTTGGGTCCGCTGCAGACGCCCTGCCCTGAGGGTCTCAGACACTTGACCCCCCTCCCACTTGCCCTGAGGTGCACGTGCATGGAGCTAAACACACTCACACGCACCCAGATGAGGGTGTGTAGAACCCGTGAGGTCTGAATAGTCCGTTTCCTGGTGATGCTGCTGGTCTCGAACGGCCGTTCTGTCGGGGCGACACCACTGGGGGAGGCTGGCTGAAGGGTGCACGGGGTCGCGCTGCATCGTTTCTTATGGCTGCGCACGAACCTACAGTGATCTAAAGAGATAAGCAACCCAGGCCGTCCTGGGTTCGAATCCAGCCCTGCCTGTCGGCAGCTCTGTGAATTAGGGCAAGGGGCGTAGCCCCTCCAGGCCTCAGTTTCCTCGTAGCGTTTGGTGCTTCGGAGGGCTTGAGTGACGGTGAGGCGAGCTGATGCGCGCCGGGTGCCTAGAAAGGTGCCAGCAGCACGTGCTGTCGCGATGTGATCATCCCTGACGGGGTCGCCCCGTGCTAGCTTGTTCCGTGCCCGGATCAGCCGTGGGATGGGAGGCCGCTGTGTGATCCCCACTTCTCAGATGAGGAAACTGAGGCTCAGGCCAGGGGACCCACCCAAGGGCACAGAGTTCGTAAGGGCTGGAGCTGGGACTCACCCCGGCCAGAGCCCGGCTGTGGAGGTTCTTTGACTGAGTGGCCCCAGGGATGTACCTTGCCCTCTCTGAGCCCTGATCCCCTCCTCCTTCTCTCCTCACCTGCAGGCTGGGCTTGGAGGTTGGGATAGGGGATGGTGGCTGGGCTCATGAACCGTGGAAGCCAGAGAGCCCTGACCTCTGGGTCCTTCTCTCACTTCCTGGGCCCTCCCGGAGCCTGCCCCCTCTCAGCCACCTCTGAGGCCTGTGGGTCACTCCTGTGACAGCCAAACTCACTTCCTCTCTGAGTAACGCTCTCCTCCTTGCTCTGTCCTCCGGCAGCATGGTTTCCTTTCTTGCTGTTCCCTGCGGTAGGTGCTGGTTTCTCTTGGACCCCTTCCCACCTCCCGCAGTGGTGAGAGGGCCTTCGGGGTGTAGCCCGCCCACCCTAGAGGGATGGGGTTATCCCCAGCTGGTGCTGAAGCATGAGAAATGCGTTGCTGTCCAGCCAAAGCTAATCCAAGGCTAGACGCGTCTCCAGAGGTGCCTGAGGGGGGGGCTTGGAGGTTTTTTGTCTCCCTCACAGCTGACTGGTGACTTGGGCCTTCGGGCGCCCCGGGAGTGCCAGGGAGGGCTTGCTCTTCTGCCTAGGGATTGGGAGGGGTCCCGACCATCCCGGGCTGGGGACCAGGGGGCACCGGCAGGGCCTGGACCGAGAGGGGCATCCACGGTCACATCAAGCGATGGAGGCGGTGTCTGGGGCTCGGGGGCACCAGTCATGGCTTCTTAGGGCCTCAGCTTCTGGGCTTTGCCGGGCAGAGCCTGGAGGCCAGGGAGCGGGGCTGAGTAGGCGGCCTTACGGTCTCATGAGCCTCTTGGCTGTTTCTTGGAAGCTCCAATCATGCTCCTGCCTCTGGACCTTTGCATTTCCTGTACCCTCACCCTTCAGAGTGCGGCCCCGACCTCCCCAAAGTCACTGCCATCGCTTTGTACCGTCATCACTTGGGATTTGTTGTATATCCATCGCCGTGTCCCCCCCGCCCCCCACCGACCCCTTCACCCAGGATCTGTTCAGCTTGGTCACTACTGTGTCCCCAGCACTGGGCACATCTTAGGTGCTCAGCAGACACTCGTGCCTGACTCAGTGTCCCCCCATAGGCTGTGGATGTGGGCCCGTCCCCTGGCGGTGAATGAGGCCTTTCTGGGGATGGATGGATACACTTCAACTGTGTCTCCGGGTACATCACCCCCCCCCCCCACCCCCCCCCCCCCCCAGGGCTCTGGCTAGGGAGACTCAGGCCCAGGGGCTGGAATTCACTTGAGTTCACCTCCCTTCACCCCTGGAGTTCTGTATCTGGGGGTTGAGAATGCCTTTTGGGGATTCATGGGAAACCAGGGGCCTTTGGAAAGCAGTTCTGGTGTTTGTGTTCAAGAGGGCTCCGCAGGAACACATCGGGCATCTCCAGAAGGTCTGGACCTCCTAGGTCAGAGAGGTGGAGGTCGTGAGCCAGGAAAGTGGGGGGCCTGATGGCATTGGGGTGCAGGGGAGGGGTGTTGACGGCATCAGTTTCAAGTCCTGACGGCTGACGGGGCAGGGCGACCATCGAGCACACTTTGTGGAGTTCTTCTAACGATCCTCTGAGGCACAGAGAGGGTAAGCACCTTGCCCAAAGACACACAGCTGCAGGCACACAGTATTAACTGGTAAATGGCATTTCGTCTGCAGCCGTGGGAAGGGGCCCCCTCCCTCCTCTTCGAGATGTGAGGCCCGGAGATGCCCAAAGTCTTCTGGAAGGCCTGGAGTTGGTTTCTCAGTGTGGCTCACAAGCTACAAGACTAGAGGAGCCGCCCCCCCACCCCCCTTCCTCCTAGTTGGGTATTTGCATGACAATGAGCCCTTTGTCCCTGGGTCCAGCCTCCTTCCCAGGCTAATAACATAATTCTCGGCCTATGATGTCATAATGGGCCCTTTCTGCTGGGGCTGGAGGCTGGGTGGGCAGCTGTGTGGGCTGGGCCCCGCCGGTAATAAATAGAGTGGTGATTATGGGGGGGAGGGTGGCGGACGCGCTCTCCTTGCAGGACCTTGTGACATCCTTCGGGAGTGGGATTTGCTTCCATTTGACACAGAAGCAAACAGATTGCGTTTGTTTGGCTCCCCGGCTGAACCACTGTGCGCCTCGCCTTGGCCTGTGAAATGGGGGTGAGTCATCCGTGGCTGGCCCTCTCTCGGAGGCGTAGGTGTGAGAGTCCCTTGCTTCCTGTAAACGTGAGGGAGGCCCTTGTGCCCAGCGGCCCCGTGGCAGGACCGCTCAGAGAAAGTGGGCCCGAACCCCGGGCCCGGGGCCCGGCAGGGAGCGAGCTCGCCATCGGTGGGCAACGTCAGGAAAGGCCAGGGCCTGCGCAGTGGACTGAATGGCAGCCCCCCCCCCCCCAAAAAAAGAGATTCGCACGCGTTCATGCCCGTCTCCTCTAAATGGGACCTGCTTCGGAAAAAGGGTCTTTGCAGACGTGTCTTGAGATGAGGTCATTTGGATTTCCCGAGCGAGCCCTGTGTCAGGGACCAGTGTCCCTGTGAAGGACGGAAGAGAGAGCACAGACGATGGCTGTGTGAAGACAGGCAGAGACCGCAGTGATGTGGCCAGAAGCTGGAGGAGGCCGGAGGGATCCTCCCCGGGCGCCTTCGGAGGGAGCGTGGCCTGCCCACACCTTGATGTTGGACACCGGGCCTCCGGAGCGGGGAGAGAATAAATTTCCGTTGTTGTAAGCCACTTGGATTGTGGTCGTTTGTTACAGCAGCCCTAGAAGCTCATAGGGCCAGGGACCCCCACCCTTCCGCGTCCCCGGCCGAGGGGCCAGGACCTCGTGAGGTCTCCTCCCTGTCGGAGGGGTCCGGAACCCGCCTCCCTCGCCCAGAACCCAAATCACAGATCCCGGAACCTGCCTGTTGCCTGCTGCCAGCCGTCCTTCCCGCTCAGGCGTCCCTGCTAAGGAGGACGTGACCCAGGAGGCCGGAGGCTCCCCGGATTCCGTGCTGGGCCCTCCCCCCCCCAAGCCCCGAACGCTCATTCCCCACATGCCTGGCCACTCACCCAGCACCTGGGTCGCAGTCATCCCCCTCCCCCGCAAGCTGCCTTATTTGCCGGGTGCCCTTGACAGGGGGAGACCCCGAGGCCCAGAGCGGGCACGCTGCGGCCCCTTGGTGGTGACGGCCTCCGGAGTCCCAGCCACGGCTGATGGATGGGCCGGCATCGCAGCTTCCAGGAGGAAGGGATCAGGGCCCCGGGCCACAGTGAGAGCGGTGGGGGAACAGGCGGTATAAACGTGGATCAGTTCTCGGGGCGTGCTGGCCTGCTGTAGGCGACGCCCCAGGATCTGACTGTAAGTCGACCCCTCCTCGGCCTCAGTTTCTCCATTCCCAAAGTGGCCTTCGAGCTTCGGCTCAGCGTCTGCAGGGATGCTGTCAGGGGGCTCATGGATTCAGCAAGCACTTATGGAGGGCCTGCGGCGTGGCCTGAGCTGGGACTCCGGGGTGGACACAGCAGGTGTGGATCCTGCCTTCACGGGCCTTACCTTTGGGGCTGTGGGGAGGTGGGAAATAAGCAGCGGGGACCCTGGGAATGAGGAGTCCGGGTCCCGATGAGGGACGTAGCAGAGCCAGGGGGCTGGGGTGGGGTTGAAGATGCTGCTCCCTGTTCCTTCCGGGACCCCGGGGTGGTGCTTTGCGGCTGGCCCGGGGGGCCGGCCAGGTTCACATGGAGATGGCCACGGCCCATCTGTAGCGACTTGTGGTTGCCTCCGGCTGGCAGGACTTGGCCTGGACCCGTGAGCGGTGATGTTGGGTACAAGGCCTGTGAGGCCCCAGCCGCAGCCTGATCAGGGAGAGGCAGAGGTGTCCCCCAGCCTGAGCTGGGAGGCTGGGGACACTGGCAGTGGATTCCCAGGACGTAATGGGTAAGAGGTGGGTGCTGGAGAGGGCTAGCCTGGCAGGCAAGTCACTTAAGCTCTCTGTGCCTCAGTCTTGCTTCCAGGGATATGGCGACGATGAAATAAACTGATGAGTGTGAGCACCGTGTTAGCAGTTAGCCATGGTGATGAGTGCACGGTGCTCACCTTGGGTCTGTTATCATGACTGCTCAGGACCTGGGATCTGGAGGTGGAGTTGGCTCATCTTTCCATGGTCCTGTTCCTGCCCGTGGCACACCGAAGAGCCCTCTTTGCCCCCAGAGCCTCAGTCTCCCCATCTGTGAAATGGGAGCTGTAACCAACTTGTGGCTACATGGAGGTCGGAGAGAAAAGAGGATGGTGGGAGAAGTCAGCGCCCGTGGGGTCAGGGCTGAGGGGTCAGGGTCTCTACCTGCTCCTGGTTTGAGCCTTGGCCACCCTCCAGGCCGGGAAACAGGCTCCAGCAGGGGTGGGGCCCAAGGTGTGTCTGTGGGTGCAGCCCGCAAGGCCTCCTGGCCTCGGACAACGCCCCTGTCTGAAAGAGGGGCCACGGCAGCTCTCCACCTCGGGATATTCCTCCAGAAGCCAAGGCCAGAGGCCAGAGGACGTTGTGGGTGGGGGCGTGCCTGCTGCTGGGGAGTGACCCAGATCTGAGTCAGCTAGGAAGGGGCAGCCTCTGTCCGCAAAGTGGCTGCCTGCCGGATCCCCCGTTAGGGCCACATAGCTCAGGCCTGGCCAGGAGACTGTTTCTTCAGGGTGAGAGACCGCATAGGCCTATCCCAGGCTCTTGTCCGGCCCCTTCCTCCTAGGCTGAATTTGTCCGGGGCTCCCATCTAATTCCTCTTGCTTCCTTCTGGCCGGCTTGGGAGATCTCCCTACCTGTACAGGTGAGGGGACCAGAGACTGCAGATCTGATTCCAGGGAGATTCATGGCTTCGAGCTGGGGTTTTCAGGGGGTCGCTGTCTTAGGTGTGTTGGTTGCAACTGGCAGACTCTCTGCTCCTCCTGCATTTAGCACAAAAGGATATCAGGGTGAGCTTCAGGCATGGTTGGATCCAGGGGCTCAGGTGACAAGGGGCTCCCCGTGTCCGATCCCTGGTAGCCTAAGACTAACGATCACAACTTAGCCCAGTGGAAGGTAAGCCTTGTTGTCCCCACTGTTACAACAGAAATCGTGGGAGTGAACTTTACGGGCTCAGCTTGAGAGTTAAGCCCTTCCCCAAACCAGTGACGGCGGCTGTGGTTCTGGTGGTGGCCCTGGTGGTGCTCCTGAGACTGTGCTCATTGGCCAGACCCGGGAGGCAGAGTCAGCCTCCCTCAGAGCCCAGAATCGAGGGGTCGTAGCCCCAAGGACATAGGGTACAGTTTGCAAGCAGCGGGTGCTGGGTGGGCGAAGACAACAGCTGCTGGCCACGGCCGGCTCACTCCATGTGTTGGACATGAGCCAGCTCGGGGTCCCTGCCCAGCCCCCCTTTCACGGCCAGTGTGTGTCCTTTGGGGAGGGGGTAGGTGTTATTTAAGACTCACTGGGTAAGTGGGCCCAGCCCCTCCCACTCCCTGTTTTAATTAGGGGCCTCTCAGGTCCCCCTCCAAGCCATGTGGGAGGACATTCCTGCCTGTCACCGGCCTCCCCGCTCCCCAAGCTCCCCTGGGCTTTGCTGGGCCCTCTCTTGTGGTTTCCAGCTGACCACATGTCAGAAGCCACAGGTCACATCCTGGCAGCCCACGGGCTGTATCTGGATGTCAGACTGATTTATTGGGTTGGGTTTATGGTCCATGTTTTTGAAATAAAAACTGTAAATTGAGGGATGTCTCAAAGTCAGACTTTCTTTGCCCGAAAGAATTGGACGCTGTGATCCCCTGGGCCCCGTTCTCCAGGGGCCAGGATGCCCGGCTGGGGTTGAGCAGCGGCCACCCCCTGACACAGGCAGCCCCCACCTGCCCCTCTCCTCCGTGAGACTCCGGCCTGGCGTGGTATCCTCAGCCCTCCTGGCTGTTTCCCCCTCCCTATTTCCGGCCTGGGACCTCTCCCCCCACCGGAGCCTGGTTAATCTTGCTCCCTCCGCGGACTGGTGATCGGATCCCAGAAGCGTGCTCCCGCTCCGGGCCCTGAGGCCTGTGTGCCCGCTCGTCTGCGGGCTCCTGGCTGCAGGGCCCGGAGGGCCTTTTGGGTTCTTGATCCTTGACACGCACTGATCAGCGAAAGCCCTCGGGGAAATCGCAGGGGCTGCTGTGATCCACATTGGAGCCTTGGAGGGAGCTGGTCGAAATGGGCCCTTCCCCCGCCGCCTGGCACCTGGGTGGCATTGGTGGAAGGTGGGGAGGGGGGTGATGCGAGGGGGGAGCTGCTGGGGTGGGGGGGGGGTGGGCTCCCAGCCCCGGGCGCCGCTGCTGGCGAAGCTATTCTTAGCAGCGGGAACATTTGTCCTCCTTCACACGTGGTGGAGGACGTCCCCCAGAGATCTGCCCCGAAATACTCAGGACGACCCCATAAATTCCTCAGAAAGCCGTCCTGGGGGGCCCAGCGTGCGTGGAGGCGGGACGGGAGGAGGCGTTTCCGGCAGCTGCGTGGCTGCGGACACGTTTGCCAGATGTTGCGCAGGGAAGTTTGTGGGAACCCGGAGTCTGCCGCGCGCGCCCCCTCGCCGCGGCCCCCTCCACCCTCCGGGTCCTGGTGAGTGATGGGCGGAGCCGGCAGACGGTCAGCCCCTCCCTGTGTCCCCGTGGCTTTCGGGGGGCCTTTCAGCCCTCTCCTGACGCTGCCTGGGTTGGGGGCGACGTGGGCTACAGGCAACGAGGCCTTGACTGTGGTCCCCCTCAGTGCCTGGCCGCGAGGGGCTGCTGCCCTGTGCCGGGACCCCTGGCAGGGCCTTGGGCGGCACCGGCTCTTCCACGGGGCCCCCAGGGCAGCGGAAGCCACCACAGAGGATACCAGCCCAGCTGGTTGCCTTGGCTAGCAACCAGGGAGGCCTCCCTGGAGGAGGTGTGCGCTTTGCTTCTGTTTTGTTTTTGTTATTACTTAATTTTTAAGTTGTGGTAAAATACACAACACAAAAACGTTCAGGTCTCGGGCATTTTTAAAGGGGCCATTACTCCCCATACTCCTTCCTCCAGGCCCTAGCCATCACCCCTCTACTCTCTGTCCCTAGGAGATGACTAGGCCGGTCGCCTCCTGTAAGCGCAATCGTACAGCGTTTTTGCCCTTTTGTGTGTCTGGCTCACTCCATTCAGCAGAATGTCCAGAGCGGTGATCTGTGGTCCATTGACTCCTTGGTTGTTGGTTCGTTGCCGTCCAGGCAGCGATGTGGACGGATCCGGGACCCCGAGCCCCGCAGCCTTTGCAGTCCCGGCGTCCTGGATCCGTCTGTGGTCGCCCCGCCCCCTGTGTGGACGAGCGCTCACTGCCAGCGGGCACCACACTGAGCCCCGACACGGCTCGCCGAGTCAGGTCCCCGCTTCCCACTCTGTAGTCCGCTCTGTTCCAAGCCCCCGGGGCAGAGGGTCGAGCGCTTTGCCCAGTCGCACAGCTGGTGCCAGCGTCCTCCCCGCCCCCCCCCCCCCGCCCAGACACCAGCTTCTTCTCTGGTTTCCCCCTCTTCCCCCTCTGCAGAAAAAATTGCTGTTTGGAAGGCCAGATGGAAAACATGTCCCTCCCGGGGCGCTCAGAACCTAATGAGGAAGAGCCAGGAAAAATCCAGCGTAATGTTTGTGAAATACCCAAGAGGGAGGGCGCGTCTCGAGGCAAGGGTTCTCGTAGGGGACCCTGTGACCTGGCGTGCGGGAGGGTTTGTCATGACTGTGGCTTCTCTCTCTCTCTCTTCCTTTTAAAATTAAGAGGGGGAGGGGGAAGGGAGTCCAGGAGGAAGCGATTTGGAGCAGATCTGGCTATGGCGGGGGAGCAGGGCTGGGCGGCCAAGCTGGCCACAGCCCAGTGGACACGAATGTACCAACTAAATCCGAGACCGAAACGGGCCTCCTCGGTGGCACTCTTCTGCTCACTTCGGAGGGTGTGTGGGGCTGGACCAGGGTGCCTTCTGGCTGCATGACCTTGGGTGAGTGAGTTCACCTCTCTGAGCCTCGGTTTCCTGATCTGTTGAATGGGGCAGTCATGTTCGGTGGGGGAAATTGGGG
The DNA here is from genome assembly GCF_024362965.1 of Panthera pardus. Lineage (NCBI taxonomy): Eukaryota > Metazoa > Chordata > Mammalia > Carnivora > Felidae > Panthera > Panthera pardus. The sequence goes on from NW_026526710.1 coordinate 430,515, forward strand.
CCTTCCTCTGTGCGGGTGCCCGAAGAATGCCACCGGTAGAACCACAGACTCTCAGGCGGGTCTGAGGACCCTGGGAGGGCACCAGGCAGCATCTGGGGGCGGTGGAAATTCTAGCCGAGGCTGGGGATCCCTTTTAGGGGAGGTGCGAGCTGGCGCAGGTTGCCTGGGGTGTGTTCGGTACCAGGCTTCTGGTTTTCCCTGGAAGGTTGGCTCGGGCTGTGGCCAGTCCAGGGCTCTCTGTCCTTGGACCTGGTCCCCCGTGTGGACCGGCGGCAGCTTTTGTCCCCACGACCCTCGCTGTTGTTCCCCTGAAGCGTCAGAAGTGGGCTCAGCTCAGGCCACTGCCCATCTCACCGGATGCCTGGACCCCATGCTCATCCCCCCTCGAGAAGCTCTCTGTCTGCTCTGTGTTTGGGCGCGGGTCCCCCCAGTCCTGCATACCCTCCTAACTAGGGCCTTGCTCTGCCATTTGGTCAGTTCACTTCACCCAGCCTCGATTTGCTCATCTGCAGCATGGGGATCGTAACAGTACCTGCCCGGTGACTAATATTGCCATCGTCATTATGGCAAACTCGTCCCCACCCTGTGTTTCTAGTAGCCGAGAGTACTTGAGCCATAGCCCTCATTTTGGGGACTCTTCTGTGGGTGTTGAGCTTTTGAGAGATCTCTTCTCGATGAGTCTTTGCACCTGTCCCTCCCTGTTCTGATTCTGGAGTTGGAGACTGGAGGCGGTTTTCCCCAGGGTCCTCTGTGCCCAGCAGGCTGGTACTTGGGGGGCAGTTGTGCAGGCTTGGGGATTCTGGGGGGGGTGGTGCTCGTGTGTGTCTCCCACAGTGGCTGGCGGGGAGCCTGATGTGGGCGTATTTGTGGAATAAAGGCACGCTGGGCTCTGTGGACAGTGGCACAGTTAAATTGATGTCCATCTGGGGCGCCTGGGTGGCCCAGACAGTTAAGCGTCCGACTTCGGCTCAGGTCATGATCTCACGGTCTGTGAGTTCGAGGCCCGCGTCGGGTTCTGTGCTGACAGCTCGGAGCCTGGAGCCTGCTTCGGGTTCTGTGTCTCCCTTGCTCTCTGCCCCTCCCCGACTCGCATTCTCTCTCTCAAAAATAAACACTAAAGAAAATAAAATTGATGTCCATCTGTTGATTTGTCTGTCCATCTGTCCGTCCGTCATTCCTCCATCCATGCTCCCCCCTCGCTCTCCCCTTCCTCCCTCCCTCCTTCTTCTACCCACCCACCCACTCCTCCTTCCCCCTCCATCCGTCTTCTGTTGAGTACCTGGGGTGAAGAGGTGCTTTCTGTGTTGGGACAGGCCTGTCACTGGTTGGCAGGAGTTTTTGTCCAGCTGGTCCACTGCTGTGACCCCCTCCCGCCCCCCGCCCCCAGTGCCTCATTGGCCAGAATGAGGCAGAGACCTCGGTTGGGATGGGCTTGTCTTGGCTGGTCTCCGTTTAGGGGTGGGCGGGTGGCATTTCTGAGGGCAGTGCTCTGAGCTGAGCCGTACGTGACTTTGGGCCACTCAGGGGTGCTGCTCTTTGGGCAGAGCCATGAGCAGGCCGTGGTTGGGTCCCTGGCTCCTCCTTGGGGCGGAGAGGTCGTGTCAGGGGCAAGGAGGCCAGTTTTACTCCTGCTGGATAGGGACCTGTGTTCCAGGGGACCCTGAATGGTGGCTTTAATCGCGTTAGGATTCCAGGTGGGTTACTCCCCGACGGAGGGCACAGCTGAGGTTTCCTTTAACACAGGGGCACAAGGAGCAGGCTTGGTACAGGAGACCCCGAACATCACCCCTGCCCAGAGGGTGGCGCCTTCCTTTCTCGTTCAGAGCGAAAGCCTGTGTGACCTCACAGGGGCCTTGCTCACTCCACTCTTGCCATCCGGGCCCCTGGCCATTCCCTCCCCACCTCAGGGCCTTTGCACTGTCTGTTCCGTCTGCCTGGAGCAGCTTCCCTAGACATCCGCATGCTTCCTTTCTCCCCTCTCTCTCCTTCTCCATGCCCCGCCCTGCCGCCAGCCATCCCCTGTCTACCCTCCTCATCCCTCTCGTTTTCCCCACACCGCAGACACCTCCCAACATTCCTGTAATTACTCCGGTCTGGCCTGCTAGAATAGCAGCTCTGTGAAGGCAGGGGTCTGGGGTCTTTTACTCGCGGCCGCGTCTCAGAACCTGTCCACGAAGGTTCCGGTGATCGTGGTTGACGGCGGGGAGCCGCCTGGGAGGGGGCAGGGACTCTGGCTTCACCCCCCTGCCCTCGTGGGCCGGGCAGGCTCCTCTGGGCTCACCGGGGCCACCTCCCACGGGGCTCTCTGTGTCCCAGGGCTCAGCTGAGAGCCGGATCCCTGAGCAAGGAGGCCCTGTGGAAGGTGGAGCTGGTAGTTGGCCAGCTCCCCGTTTTCCCGGCACGCCAGAAACTAGAAACTCAAGGCGTAAACAGTCCGCTTCGTTCTAGCTGGGGTTTCTGCCACCTCTTAACGTCACATCCCAGAACAGCCTCGGTGCTCACGTCCCCCGTGCTGGCTTCCGGGGCTCCGTGCTCCCGGGGCCAGGCTGTTTCTGCTCGGTACGTATTTGTTGGATCCTCCTGTGTGCCAGGCTCCGGATTATGGCAGTGGGCCGAGAAAATATGCACCGAGCACCTACCCTATCGGGTTAAATGCGCGTCTCCCCCCGTAATTCATGTCCACCTGGAAGCTGGGAACATGATCTTATTTGGAAAGCGGGTCTTGGCAGATGTGATTAGTTAAGATGAGGTCACAACTGGACGAGGGTGGGCCCTGAATCCAATGACTGGGGTCCTTCTCGGGGGAGGGCCAGCAGAGAGGCGGCCGAAAGCCAAGGGATGCCCGGGGCTACTCGCTGCTGGACGAGTCCGGAAGGATCCCCCCCACCCCGACCCGGAGCCTAGGGGGAGGAACGTGGCCCTGACCCACACTTTGATTTGGGACTTCCGGCTTCCAGAATGGTGAGAGAATGCATTTCTGTTGTTTTCAGCCCTTCCTTTTTTTTTTTTTTAACATTTATTTATTTTTGAGAGACCGAGCGTGAGCCGGGGAGGGGCAGAGAGAGAGGGAGACTGAGAATTTGAAGCAGGCTCCAGGCTCCGAGGTGTCCGCACAGAGCCCGACGCGGGGCTCGAACCCACAGACCACGAGATCATGACCTGAGCCGAAGGCGGATGCTCAGCCGACCGAGCCCCCCCCAGGCGCCCCTCCACCATCCTGTTTGTGGTGCATTGTTCACCCAGGTTCCGGGAAGCTAGCGCACCTCTGCGTGCCAGGCCCTTGCAGGGGAATTGCCAGTGATCCAAACAAACATTTGTCCAGTAGCTGCTGAGCGGTCCCACGCCCTTCTAGAGGCTGAAGAGCCGTGGCGAGGAAGGCCACGGCGTTCCCAGCGCATCACTGTCTCTCCAGCCCGGACAGGCCGGCGGGGGCGGGGGTACGAGAGACCAGGTCCCCTGTGTGGGGCCTGTGGCTTCTCCGAGCACCTTGGAGGGTTCTGGAGGGTTCTGGCGAGCGCGCGTGTGGGTGCACGTGCTGGGGGCTTCTCTCGGGCTGACAGCTGAGTTTTCATTCTGAGGCTCCCCGACCTGCCACGGGTTCTGACGTCGGTGCCCACTAGTTACGGGAAAGTCTCAGGCATTGGGTGGCACAGACAGCTGGCCTTTCGTCTTCTCCCGAGCCTGGGCTCAGGTCGGAAGGCTCCCAGGCACCTTAAGGAGCACCCCGCACGTCCGTCCCCCGCCCGCTCTCGGAGCCGTCCCGGCCCCGACCTGCTGTAATCCGCCCTCCCCGGAGCTGAAGCGGGCCGCACGCGGCACGGAAAATCCATGGAATGTGCCTCAGTGGGGCCTCAGCGTCCTGCCTGGGGCCGGAGAGGAATGTGGGGGCAGGAGGGCTCTGGCCTCACCTGGCGTTACTGGCACCTGCCCGGACAGGTTCCCTTGTTGACCACCTGCTGTGTGCCAGGCGCACCGGTAGGCTTGTGGGATGCAGCGGGGACAAGGCAGACAAAACCCACAGCGGTGAGCTTCCTCCTGTGGATTTGGACGGAGGGCCACGCGGTGGATGGAACACGGGCTGTGAGGTCAGGATTGTGGGGAGCTGCCCCGTGGGGCCCGCGGGGCTCTCTGGTGGGCCGCTGCCTCTGGGGCAGGTGCAGTAGAGGGCCACCCTGGGGCCCCTGTGCTGTTTGTGGGTGGTCCCCACCGTGGACCATTCGTGCTGGGCCCCGTGCAGGACTGGAGTTCTTGGCCCTCCTCTGCCTGGCTCGGCGGCCCTAGTGCCCTGGTTTGTGGCTTGGACGCGCGAGGCCCGGGCTGGGGCTTTGGGGCTTGGAAGTATCCCACGCTACCTGGCTCAGCCATTTCTTAGCCCCGCTTGAGGGCCGTCTCGTCTCCTCGGAGCCCTGCCCTTGCTGAGTTTGCCTCATTGAGCGCCTGCTGTTTACCAGGCGTGATGGCATTGCTTCCCAAGCATGCCGTCCTGCTGGCAGGCTGGTGGCGCAGGAATTCTGGACGTGTACCCGAGGAAACTGAGGCTCAGAGGTGTGAGGCTTCCTGCCTGACGAGGGGACAGAGGGCCCCCGTCCCCGGGAGGCCACTTGGCCTCTTCCACCCCAGGGTGGGAGCTCCTTCCCGACTTCCCTGGGCTGTGCCCGCTTCTCCTTCTCTGGTGCTGCCGCTCGGATCCGGCCAGCGTCGTCTCTTGCTTGGATGCCCGCAGGAGCCCCGAGGTCTCCCGGCTGTCTGTGGCGCCTGCTTATAAAACACACTGACTTCAGCCCAGGTCACGATCTCGGGTCCGTGAGTTCGAGCCCCGCGTCGGGCTCTGTGCGGACAGCTCGGAGCCTGGAGCCTGCTTGGGATCCTGTGTCTCCCTCTCTCTCTGCCCCTCCCCCGCTCATGCTCTGCCTCTCTCTGTCTCTCAAAAATAAATAAATGTTAAAAAATTAAAAAAAAATAAAATAAAACACACTGACTCTTCATTTCCCCAACCACCGTCTGTGGTCCCTCAGAGCCCTTAGAACAGAACCCATCCTTGCCGTGGCCCGTGGGCCTTGGGTGACTGTCCCCCCCACCTGCCTCGTGCTCACTCAATCAGTGACTCAAGCACGCGGTGCCTGGTCTCACCTCTGGGCTCCCGTTCAGGTGGCCGCCTCCCCCTGACTCCCCCCCGGCTGTCTTGTGCCCGCTCCGCTCCGGGAACTTCTCCCTTCTCCCCCTTCTCCCCGAGACCCCCTCGCCCTCCCCGAGGCTGGAGTAGCCTGAGCGTCCATCTCCGAGGTCACTGTTGGCTTTCTCCTCCCTGCTGCACCCCACCCCCACCCGGTCGGGGCACCGAGACCCTCGGCAGCTGGGCTCCGCCTCATTCACTCACGTGGGGCTCAGCGCGCAGCGGGGACCCCAACGTTTCTGTACATAAATGGATGTGTGCTACCCTCTCTTGACCCCGAAGCCACCAGACCCGCGGTGGTATTGGGGCCGCTGTGCCGAGACTGGCTGCAGCCTCGATCCGGCTTCAGAAGGCCTTCCAGCCCAGACCAGATCCGGGGCACCCTGCTGAGTCCCGGGGGGGGGGGGGAGGGTCTCCCTCACCCCTCTCCTACCCCTGTCTTTGATGGAGGTGCGTCCTAGTTTTCCTTGTCATTCACATTCAAACCTTGAGGAAGTCAGCGCTTAACATTTGTTTTTCCATTGACAGTGTTATGCAGATACTACACTTTAAATACATTTCCATCCCCGCGCGGAGAGCCCGGGTGCCCGTTAGCAGTCACTGCCCACGCCCTCGGCCCTGGCGGCCACCAGTCCGTTTCGGGTCTCTATGGGGTTGCCTATTCCGGATTCTTCCTGTAAGGGGACTCCCACACTAGCCGGCCTTTTGTGACCGCCGCCTTTCACGCGGCGTGATGTTCTCACACCCGCGGTGTAGCTGTGTCAGTGGTTCATTTCTTTTTGTGACTCAGTCACGTTCCACCGTGTGGACGGACCACAGTTTGTTTGTCCGTGCATCTGTTGATGGACCCTTGGGCAGTGTCCACCCCTTGGCTGTTGTGAATAGCGCAGCTCTGAACGTTCGTATGCAAGTATTTGTTCGAGTCCCCGTTTTCAGTTCTTTTGGGAACGTGCCCGGGACTGGAATTGCTGGGTCATTGGGTAATTCTGTGTTTAACTTTTGGAGGAACCACCAAAATGTTTTCCTAAAAAAAAAAAAAAAAATTTTTTTTTTTTTTTTTTTTTTTTGAGCTGGCAAGAAATGTGACTGAGGTTGGGAGGGGTGGAAATTGGGTTTATTAAATAAGCTCGTGGTGAATGGAGGGGGCACCCAGAGTCCCCTGGCTTTGGGGACAACCTAGATGTGAGGACACGGGGCCAGGGAGTGCCGGGGTGACCTGTTGATGGCTGAGGCCCCTCGAGCTTGGCAGCCGACACACCGTGAGTCTTGAGGGAATGGGAACGCGGCCAGACCGTGGCCTCGGTGTGAGGAGGGTGGGGAGCCGCTGAGGGTTCTCCAGGGCCGGTTTGGAAAGGTGTCACCTCCCCGGCTTCTGGAGCCCACGTGCACTGCGCGCGTGAGCATCTGGCAGAGGCCTGCCATCCCCAGTTGGCGTCTTGTTAGGCAAAGGAAGTTAGAAAAGCTGTGGGTAAATCAGACTTCTTTGCCGCCTTATGCAATGCAAAATCAAACAGCCATTTGGAAGCTCCCCCACTGCGCTTGGAGGAGGGGCGACCGGTTGGGAGCCTCTCCCTGCCGAGGTGCTGGCCTCAGCTCCTCGGAGAGCCCAGAGAGAAAGCAGAACGGAATTTGCGTGACCAGGATCCACTGGGCTCCCAGATGGATGGGAGCAATGGGAATTCTGGAACGGGGTCCGGAAGTGGCCACACCTGCCCCTCTCCCCGGGCCGGTTTCTTGTCTCTGGGCTATCGGGCAGATGTCACGTTGCCCTCGGTGGGAACCGGCAGGGCAGCGCCCCCCCCCCCCCCGCCCCCATCAGAGCATCACTGTCACTAGGCTGAAGCCACGGCAGAGACAGTACTAGGGGAAGTGATACTAACAGCGTCTGTTAGCTGAGCAGGATTTGGTCCCGTGTTCATAAAAATTACAGGGCACATCCTGTCTCGGTGGCTGGGAAAAGCCCACGTGGGCAGCTTGCTGAGGTGCCCGTAGGTGCACTGATCTGTGACTCCTTCCTTCCCTGGCTGAGTCAGACTTCTGGTGGCAAGCGACAGAAACCCAGGTTGGGCCGGCGAAGGCCAAGCACGCGGCCGTCTCCGCTCTCCTAAGCGAGCGAGCAGGCTTCGCCTTCAGGCCTGGCTGTCATCAGGACCCCGCCGCGCTCCGTCCGCCCTTCCGCTCTGGCTTCCTGCCGGCCGGCGTCGTTGCTCGGCGGGCACCTGCCATGAGGTGGCCCCCAGAACCGCAGGCTTTCGCGCTCCTGGTTCGGGGCCAAGCTGGTTCCCGCAGCCGGAGTCTCAAGACTGCCTCTCATTGGCCTAGTTGGGGCCGCGGGCGCATCCCTCGACCAATCCCTGGCCCGGGGGATGCAGGACTTGGATTGGCCAGGCCCGGGTCACGTGACTACTTCCCGAGCGCCGGTGGGAGGCCGGAGGATGGTTCCAGAAAGGAAGGTCACGTCTACAGTGGCGGGAAAGATGGGGGTGGGGAGGGAGACGCCACCGGAGCCTCAGATGGGGGTCTCGTTCCTCCTCTGACCACCGCGACCTCAGCCCTCCGTCCCAGTTCGAGACGGCCACGGGGCCCATCGCCAGGGGAGGGGCCCGGCGTCTTCCCCTGGAGAAGGGCAGTTGTGAACCCGGGGCAGGGCGAGGAGGGGCGTCGTGAGATGCAGCCCCAGCCTTGCCCGGCGCACCGCGGCGTCCAGGTGCCAGGCCCCTGCGCCATCATGGATTTTTCTAGCGGGGGGCGGGGCTGCACGTGCGGGGCCGGGGGAGGGGGGAGGGGGGATGGGGACGGGGGCAGGGGCGGTGCCCGGCTCTCACCGTGGGCGTGGGCAGGTGGCCCAGGGGTGGGGGGATGGAGGCCCCCCCCCAGAGATTTCTGGGCAAAGGCAGCTTGTGACGAAGGGCCTCCTGGCACCCTTGAGTCCTTCCTTCCTCCCGAGACTCAGTTTCCCCAGCTCTAACAGCACGGGACTGCTTCTTGAGATTTTTTTCCAGCCTGGACATGGGTGTTTTCTGTCCCATGGGAGGTACAGTTTGTCCGTTACCCCCCACCCCGGCTCTTGTCTGGGTCCTTAGCTGTTTCCCCAACGTGGCCCCCGGCTGCCCAGTCCCCCCGCTCCCAGCTCTGCTCCTGCACGGGGTCATGCGGAGGCCCAGGCAGGCCCGGCCTTGCCAGGGGTCACGCTGTGACCCGTGTCCTGCCCGAGCTGACCCTGCCCACCGTGGCCAGGGACGCAACCGTGCGCCTCACCCCGGCGGTGCCTCTCCGGACAGGCCCCCGGCTGCCCGCCTGAACTGGGTGTTGTCCGAGAACTTTGCCCTGGTGACTCGGAAATCTGCAGGGGTCGTGGGGTGAGGTCGGGTGGGCCGTGGGGGCTCGGGACCCTTCGGGGAATGGTGGGGCAGTGTTCACAGGGTTGGGGTTCCTGTGCCTGCTGAGCCAGGGCCTTGGTCGTGGGTGGGGGGGGCGTGTCTGGCCTGGTCTGTGGCTCGGGGGTCCCCCAGAGGCCATGTTGCCACCTCCTGCTGTCGGTGGGCAGGAAGCGCCCAGCGGCTTGGAGGAGGAGGGTCAGGAGGACCTGTGTGCTTGCTTGTCCTCAGGGACCAAAGGAACTATTAGGGGGCCCCACCAGGGTCCTTGGAGGGGACACTGTCCTGTGGCTGATCTTGTTTCTTTTCTGGTTTTTTTCTCAGGTTCCTGTGACAGGGCGGCCCGTGAGCAGATGAGGAGGACTGGCTCTTAACCTTGGTGGCCACCGAGAGGGAGATTATTGGGGCCCAAGAGCCCCCAGACGCTCGCCGCCATGTCGGGGTCCACGCAGCCTGTGGCACAGACGTGGAGGGCCACCGAGCCCCGCTACCCGCCCCATGGCATTTCTTACCCTGTGCAGATCGCCCGGCCCCACACGGTGAGTAAGGGGGGGGGTGTATACCCGGGGCCACTTTTGGGGCCTTCTCTCACCGAGTCCCCGTGAGGGCTGGTGTGGCTCTGACGGGGTCCAGCCAGGGCTCCCTGGGTCTCCTGAGGGGAGTTGGGGTGTCACGGCAGGGACCACTGGCCTCTGGACGTTCTGGTAAAATCTCTTAGCTCCCGCTCTAAAGGGGGGGGGGGTGATGGAGACCGGGGCCAGGCTGAGCTGGGATCTCTGCCTCTCAGAGTCAGCTGTGGAATTTGTGTACGGACACGGGACGCCTGCTGTATACGCTTTGCTGGCAGCCCAGCCTCCCCTGGACTCCTTTTGGCTTTGTTGGGGTCTCCCGGGTGCTGACAGCCCCTTGCCTCCCTGAGCCGTGGCCCCGGAGCTCGTGCACTGGAGGCTCTGAGAGGAAGAGACTCGGAACGCGTGTCTGGAGCCCTGATTTGGGGATCCAGGCTGTCGGTTCCTCTCACCGAGGAGCCGCCCCGCCTCTCGGGGGCGACCTGCCTGCGGGGAAAGAGGAGTGCTGTCTACCTACGTGCTGGCCCGCACACGCGTGCGCCCTCGACCGGCTCTCCTAAGCTGCACCCTTGTCTCTCCTCGCAGTGACCCCGTTTCCTGCCGCGCCTCTCGCTGCGCGGTGTGGCCGTGAGGATGGGCCTTTGCTGGCATTTTTTGGGCACCTACTGGGTACCGTGTCCTTGGGCCTTGCCGGAGGGCTCCCGGGGTCTGGGGCCTCCCTGTTTGACCAACTGGCTGCTCGGCGGGGAGGTGTGGGGCCTTGCGGTCGTAGCTGGGCAAGAGGCTGGCTCTGCTGGCCCGTGTGTGTGTGTGTGTGTGTGTGTGTGTGTGCATGCATGCGTGTGGACTGCTTGGCGTGGTTCCTCTTCGTGAGAAGAAAGGAAGTGGTGTGGGAGGGCATTTCCATCAGTGAGCGTGTGAACCCACTGGCCCCGCGGGGAGGGTGTCCCAGACGCGGCGGCCTCTTGAGGATTTTGGCCACCAGGATGCTTTTCAGAGCCAGCCGGGCTGAACGGGCACATATTGAGCCCTGTGACGAGAGCGTGCCTGTGGGTGGTCTGCAGACCCTCCGTCTGGCCCAGTGAAAGAGCGTCTGGCATCGGTACCCCACCTTGCACTCGAGGGGACTGAGGCCAGGAGACCAAACCGCAGGCCTCAGGTGAGATCGCTGCTGGGAGGCAGTCCGCTTCGGCCTCGGGCTTCTGAGCCCCGGTCACAGACGCCACTGCCTGCTGGGCACCTGCCGTGTGCCCAGGGCCAGGGGAGTGTGCTCCTGGGGGCACACGTTGTTACATAGCGTCACTGTCTGTGTCGGGGTCCCCAGCAACAGCAACAGCGACCGCAAACCCTCGATTACCGAGCCCTTGCCACAGAGCAAACGTTCTGGTTGGAACCTTCTACGCGGACAGTTCACTCGCTGCTCTGAATCACCCCGAAGAGGGTCTCGAGCGCTGTTTGTGGATCGGGAATGTTTCGTAGGCGAGGAGAAAGGTCCACGTTCTTAACCGTTCGGAGCCTCGGATTTTTTATCTATAAAATGGTGTCACGGCAGCACCCGTCACCTGCGTTCTCGTGGGGATTAAGCATAACGATCTGCATGAAGTCCTTGTGGCAGCGCCTGGCACCCGCTCTGGCGGACGTGTCCGTTCGCTGTCGTTATTCCTTGTTACCTCACTGTTACCGCAGCTGCCTGCAGGGGCTGCCTCTCCTGGGGGCCACTGGCCGATGCCTCTGGCTTCTCTCTTGTTGCTGGGCCCCTCCTGCTGGGTTCCCACCCCTCTCCCACCCCTTCCCTGTGGGCACAGCTTTGGAAAGTCGTCCTGTCCCTAGAGCCTCCCCCCTCCACCCCCCGCTGCCCCACTCTCCCGCCTTCCTTCTTGCCCTTTGCCCCAGCTGGGCCCTCTCCCGGTCATTTGGGGTCACTGGCTGACCCATAATGTCTCCTGTTCTGCCCCCACTGGGCTGTCAGTGACGCAGGATGTGGCTGGACAGGCCCCAGCAGTCACCGCCCACTCCAGGCAGGAGGCTGAGGCCAGGGGTGAGCAGGGCCCTGGGGCAGCTGTGGGGTGGGGCATTCCTGTCCTGTGTGGTGGCAGCAGTGGGGCCCCGGTCCCTGCTTTGTGTGGGGCGGCCCAACCCTGCTTGTCACCTAAAAGGCAGGAGCAAGAATTCCGGGCACCCCGGGTTGGGGGTGGGTCTTGCTGTCGTGGGCATGTGTCCTGGCTGGACCACTTTCCCTTGGCTGGCGGGGGGTCAGCATTGGGTCTGTAGTCTGGAGGCCCTCCCTCCCCACTGCAGCCCGTGCCCTCTAACATGTTCCCATTGGCCGATTTTACAGGTGGGGTGAGGTGCCCCCCTTTTCTGAGTCTAGAAGACAGAGGGTGGAAGAAAGGGGAAATCGAGGCACAGGGAGAAAAATGCCCCATCCAGGAGCCGGGTGGGAGCCCAGGGTCCTGGCTCCTTGCATAGTAGCTAAGGCAGGAAGCTGGGAGGAAGGGGAGGGGCCTGGACCCGGTGACCTGTGACCTTCCTGAGACTCAGTCTTCCCTCTCTCTCTCTCTCTCTCTTTCTCTGACACACACACACACACACACACACACACACACACACACACACACACACAACAGGCTTATCTTCAGGAGTAGCGCCTCTTGGTTCCAGAGGCTTCTTTCCATGTGCCCTGGGCCCAGGGCTGCTTGGATGGCGAGTCCGCCCTGGAGCCCAGAAGAACCTCCACATCCGGCCTTGAATCTCCGTTCCTTCCCACCTGCTGAGTGAGACTGGGCTGCCCACTTGGCCCTGTGGGGGGGCAGCCTCGGTTTTCCTCTCTGAAGTACGGAGTTGTGGGTCTGAGCCTCCGTGGAAGGTGCCCGGGCGGGTTTGCGGTAGTCCTGTCTTTCCTCCTGGCGGGGTGACGGGAGCCCCTGTCCTTTGGGGTGGCAGGACCCTGGACTCAGGGGCCGTGGGAGCCGTCCCGGCTGCTGGCCCGCCACCTCCAGGCTGCCTGCTGTGAGGTTCACGGTGTAGGTGGAAGGCGTGATTCCCGGTGTGCTCTCGGGCAGAGGCCTGGCCGTTCCCCTGCCCGCTTCTGGCACCCTCTCGGCCTTTCCGGACACCGTGCGCGTTGCCTGGGGAATCCCACGGGACCCCTCTGTGCCCTGCCCTCTCCGCCTCTGTGGTCTTGGCTTCCCTCCCTCACGGAATCAGGACCCCACGTCTTTCCCTGTGCGTCTCCCGGGATTGGGGGTCCCGACGTACCTTCCCTGCCTCGCCTTTCGTCAGGCTTCCTAGGGACTTCTCCGAGTCCCCCGGGACCTTCTGGACTTGCCTGAGCTCTTGTAGTTCTTGTGCTGAACGAATGTATTCGAGTCAAAAGGTGCAAAGGTCTGACTTCTAGCGCTACCGCTCTCTGCTGTGTGGACCCTGGCAAGTTACTCAACCTCTCTGTGCCTCCGTGTAGAGGGGTAGCTGAGAACGCAGGTTCTGGAGCCAGACCGATTGCGTTTCTGCGCTGCCTTAGTGATACCTTGGCTGTGGAATTCCGGACGAGGGGCCTTACCGCCCTGTGCCTCGGTTTCCCCGTCATTTGATCGCGGCAACCGCGGGGTTCCGAGGCTCAGATTAGTGGACGAGGGCAGAGGCCCTCGCGTGATGCCTGTGCAACGTTAGCTCCCACGGATATCAAGGGACGCCGCTGATGACTTCGGTGACGCCGTTCTTGTGACGACCACGTAGCGTGAGTGTCCTCTTCCGCGTCGCCTGTGGGCTTTTCCTCTAGAGGAGAGCTCGGCAGACCTCCGTAAACGTGTCGGGCCTCTCGCGCCGTTCGGCCTGTGTCACGGCTGCTCGGCCCTGCTGCCCTCACAGCTCCGGAGCTGCAACCGAGAGGCGGAGGAACGGCCGACGGCCGCGCCCGGCTTGGGCCTTGGGCCCCGTTTCGGACTCCTGCCCCGGATCGGTGCTTCCCGAGAGCTCTGTGGGGAGGACCGGTCCGTTTCAGCTGCGCTTTGCCCCAGAGCCAGACTGCACGGAACCCCTGCCCGTCCGGTGCGGGCGCTGGCCGTGGCGAGGCCGGCAGTGCGCAGGCCGGCTGGCGCACGAAGACGCGTGTCTTCCGTACCCACTCGTCGCGGGCGACGGGGTGGGCCCCGCGTGGAGCAGCGCTGCCTTGGGTGAAAGGTCAGGGACCCGGGGGCCCGCCTGGGCCAGAGGGGGCCGCGGGCGCATGTGGGCGCGCTGGTGGGTTGCTCGTGTCCTGAATGCTGCCCGGGGTTTCTCCGCCTCAGCTTTGTGGCCCTTCCTGCCCCTCCCCACCCCCCCCCCCCCAGTTCTGGGTGCTGGGGGACGGCTCCAGGGCGGTGTTCGGCTCCCCAGAAAGGCCTCTCGGGAGCCCCCGTGCTGGGAGCTTTGTTCATTCATTTAACACTCAGTAGGCGCCTCGTCTGCCAGTACTTTCGTAGGCCCTGGGAACGGAGCCGTGAGCAAACCAGAAGCATCCCTGCCTCAGGCAGCTGGTGTTCTCATGGGGCAGCAATGAGCAGGGAAGGAGGGGCGGGGGAAGGCAGAGGTCGTGGGGTTCCTAACTGAAGTCAGGCGCCTGGGCAGGAGGCCTCACGGGGAAGCTGACGTTGGGATCAAAACCTGAAAGGAACTGGAGGGCCGGGCATGGGGAAATGTAGTTAAGGAATGTTCCAGGCAGAGGAAGCAGCACGTGCAAAGGCCCTGAGGTGGGAGCCCCACCTCTCCGGGAGGGGCCCACGAGTCCTTTGCCTGCCATGTGCGGCTCCAGACGTTTCCTCAGCACCCCCTGGGTGAGAAACCCTATCCCAGGAGCCAGCGAGGAGCCCATCTTTTTGTAGCACAGCTGCAAAGAAAACCTTTCTCCCAGCCCCTCCCTCCAACATCTCCCAGGATCCAGACCCAGTTTGGATTTGACCCGAGGCCCAGATGCCTCAGCCCCTTTGTCCTTGTGGCTCCTGAGGATCTAGCCAGGGACGTGCCAGATGGGGTTAGCGCCTGTCCCCTTCCTGGGGAGTCTGAGGGGCATAGTTTATCGGCAAGTCCCGATTTCTAGTGTCAGAGGCACCACGGCTGAGGAGAGGCTGGCAGAGGCGGGGGGGGGGGAGGTGTCTCACCTGAGACCCCCCCCCCCCCCCAATTCTCTGAGCAAGCAGCTCTGTGAGCACGTGGCAAGGGCAGGGCAGGCCCCTGCCCCCCAAGTCTGGTTTGTTGCTGTCACCTTTTGGGGGTACGTTCAGAACCTGCAGTCTGCCCCTCCCCGTCCCTCAGCAGGAAGCCAGCCTGGCCTCAGTCCTGCATCTCAGAACCTCCCCTCCTTGCTGTGTCACCTGGGCGAGTCACTTACCTTCTCTGTGCCCGAGGTCTCATGTTTGTGTGGGACTGTGCATGAGACCCGCCTCATGGCGTCGCCGTGGGAATTCAATGAAAAACACGTTTAAAGCTTTTGTCGGCGGGCAGACACGGGCAGTTCGTGAACGTTGGGTGTTGTTACTGAGACGTGGCCGGGAGGCTTGGAGCCTGAGGGCCTGGTGCGCCCCACCTCGGGTCAGCTTCTCTTTTGGGACGTCCCCGATTCTGGGCTTCCTGTGGAGCTTCCAGACCCCCCTGGGGGGTCCCTGGCTCAGCCCTGGAGACCAGCTTTGGGGCCTAGGGTGGGGTTTAGTGAGGACACCGCAGGAATGGCCCCCGAGATGCTCCTCGGAGGGGCTTTGCTGACGAGCGTCTCCCGCTTGGCTCCTAAACTGGGAAACTGAGGCCAGAAAGTTCGTGAAGTGGCCTCTCCGCCCCTCCCCCCCCCCCCCCCGCCCCTGCCCAGGGTCCCCGTGTGCCCCGTGCCTCTTCCCACCTCCGTTGGCGGACATAGGTGCTGTCTCGCCGAGGCGTTGGCTTGTCTGTCTCCTGAGGCATCGGACTGTCTGTCTCTTGCCGCTTTGCTCATTTTGCTTTTGTGCGAGAGAGCCGGGCGGGGAAAACCTTCCCCCTGGCAGACGGCAGAGGCTGCCGATTCCTTCTCACACCTCTGCACGTGCGTGTGATCTGGGCCTGGCAGCCTTGCCAGCGTGATCCCAGAGGCCTCGCTTCCTCCCTCCCTCCCTCCCTCCCCCAGGGCCTTCCCCCTTCCTCCTCCTTCCCACCCGCCTCCATTTGCGAGCACCTGGGGCCTCGTGCTAGACATCACAGAGTGGGGGGACGGCGGGGGGGAGGGCTGAGCCCTTCTCTGCCTTCCGGAAGCCACCTGTCATCTTGAGGGAGGTCTTTGGAGAGTTACGGAGGGTTTGTGGTAGGAGGCACAGGGACCTCCTTCCATCCAGTCAGGCACCCGTTTCAAAGATGAGGAAACCGAGGCTCAGAGGGTTGGAGTGACGGACAGTTCCCCCAGCCCGAGGCCCTGCAGCCTTTCTTCCCCACATTGGGCCTCCTCAGCGTTTCCAGCCTCCGAAGTCGCTGGGGTCCCCATTCATTCCATTTACTCATCTTCTCCAGCCTTTGGCGTCCCAGCCTCTTACATGCTTGCTTTGGAGGGTCTGAAATGCACACACTCCCAGCTCACCTGCCTGATAGCATCCGATCGTCTTTGCAGGAATAACTGCTTAAAAAAAAAAAAAAGCCGGACAACAGGAGCATGAGAAGACCGACTAGACTTTTTTAACGGAAACTTGGGAGAATAAAGAGAGGTGCCCGGAAGAAGATAAATCACACACGGTGCCCCTCTGTCTCAGCCTTACCT
The DNA here is from genome assembly GCF_024362965.1 of Panthera pardus. Taxonomy (NCBI): domain Eukaryota; kingdom Metazoa; phylum Chordata; class Mammalia; order Carnivora; family Felidae; genus Panthera; species Panthera pardus. The sequence continues at coordinate 446,382 of NW_026526710.1, forward strand.
GTGCCAGACATCGCTAATTGATTGCCGCACACAGTGTAACTGAGTGTTCTAGGCAGACAGAGCGAATCGATTTGGATTGGTACAGTGGGAAGCCGGCCCTGTTTTCTCTTTCGAAACGCTCGTTTCTCTGCTTTTTTAAAAACCCTTTTTAACGTGTCTCGAATCAGTGTAGTTGATAATCAGGATACTTGTAATCTGTTAGCGTTTGGTTTTTCCCCAGATGAGAAGGGGTGATGGATGGCACGTTACCGAAGAAGGAGGGTTTTGTCTGAAGCTCATTTCCCCTTCTGACTTTGGCCGGACACACGTGGCTGGGTTTTCTTTTCACAGACAAGACAGGGGAACCCCAAGGTGGCACCTTGTTTTGGAAGCTGGTCTTCGAGCCTCACAGACCTGTGCCCTATCCCCTCAGTGCCCCGCTAGACACGCGGGCTGTGCCCTTTCCAGCCGCCCGCTCCCAGGCGGGCTCGGTGGTCTCATCGGGGAGGAGGGCATAATCGCACGTGCTGCAGGTGCCAGTGTGGGGCTGGGCACAGGGTGCACGCTAGCCGGCGACTGGCCCCGGCCATGCCCTCTGGCCACCCCGGGCGTCCGGAGCCACGCGTGGACGCGGACGTGGCCCCGCGCAGGAGCGAGCGCCCGGCTGCGCCCGTGACCGTGGAGCGGGCCGTCTGGGCTCACCCGCTTCCTCGGCCTCTCGCTGCAGGACGTCGGGCTGCTCGAGTACCAGCACCACCCCCGTGACTACGCCTCGCACCTGTCGCCCGGTTCCATCCTCCAGCCCCAGAGGAGGAGGCCCTCCCTGCTGTCCGAATTTCAGCCTGGGAACGAGAGGTGAGGAGAGGCTTGCACGCCGCCTAGCTGGGAGCCGCGGGGTCGGTCCTCAGGCCGGGGGAGGAGGCAGGAGCGTGCAGGGCTGGTGTTAAGTTGGGGGGCTGCTGTGCTGTGTGCCTGCCCTCGTCCTGGTGCAGCTGTGCCTTGGGGCGCGGTTGCAGGGGAGCGGGAAAGGGCCACGTGGCCCTCCGACTTCGCAGCGTGGGCCTTCAGTGGTCTCTGGGTGGGGGGGGGGGGTAGTCCTAGGCAGGAGGGGTCGACCGCCAAGATGCGGAGGGGCGGGGCTGGGGTGCCGGTGAGAGGGACAAGTCCCGCCTGGGTGCACCCGGGCTGCCCCCTCCTCCCTCCTGTTGTCTTCCCCTTTTCTCCCAGTCCCTCTCGGTCCCTCAGCTACCAGCCGAGGCCCTCTGGTGTCTGCCTGTGGCTGGGCCCGCCTGTCCTTAAATCCGGGGGGACGGGGATGAGCCCGTGCAGCGGGACGGGGACCCCAGTGAGGGGAGGGCCGAGGTCAGAGCGGGGCCCCAAGATGCCGGAGATCATAACAGCACTGACCGCTAAGAGTCCTAACCTCAGATGTCATGTGCTGGCCCATTCTAGGCTGTGGGTGCACGACGGTAGGCGGCCCTGCCTCCAGGGCAGATGCCTCACAGACACCCACAAGATGACTCCAGAATGAGGCAGGTGACCCATTTATTAGCCACAGGGTGAGCAAGGTATTAGCTCTCTGGCTGGGGTGGCCAGAAAGGCCTCTCAGGGGAGGGACGTTTGTCCGATATGTAGCCGACCGTTCAGAGAGCTGGTAAAGGCCTTCCAGACAGAGGGAACAGCATGTGCAAAGGCCCGGAGGTGAGCATGTTCTTGGAGTGTTCTGGGCAGGCATCAACTTGAAACGCATTTTAGCAGAGGGGATATTTAGGCTGTCCGGTCGGGAGCAGTAGCCGGGGGCGGAGTCTGTGAGTCCTGGCCGTGCTGTGTGTGTTCAGGCAAGGCCATGTCCTCTCTGGCCCAGTTTTGACCTCTGCAGACTGGGGAGCAGGGTTGAGGAGAGCCGGTCGGGAGTGTTAGGCTGGACAGCTCCCGTCTCTGCCCCAGGCAGCTGGCTGAGCTGGGCAGGACGCAAGGCCAGGTTTCGCAGCCAGAGTGCTGTGGTTGGCTAGTGATGTCTGCCCCGGGTGGGGGATGTGCAAATAACAGCATGTGTGTTACTGCCTGTGTTGGACCCACAAGGCTTTTTGGATTCGACCGTGCCCGTGAATCACCCGGGGTTCTTGTTTACATGCACAGTCTGACTCTGTAGGTCTGGGGTGGGACTCAAGGCTGTGCGCTTGTAGCCGGCTCCAGGCGGGTGATGCTGCTGGCCGTGGGCCGCTCTCGGCAGCGCGGGGGTGGGGAATCACCAGTACGTTCTCTTCCTATTAACATAGCGAGTGCTGACTCGTGGGAGGACGAGTCTGGGATTGAAGCTTGCCTCGCCGCGTGCCCTTGGCCAGACGGGCACTTCTCCCTCAGGGTCGCGGAGGGCGGGGCCCACGGCAGGTGCTGGGCGGGAGGGCGGCAGCTGCGAGGCCCTGTGTCCTTGCCTCCCGCAGGTCCCAGGAGCTCCACCTGCGACCCGAGTCCCACTCCTACCTGCCCGAGCTGGGCAAGTCCGAGATGGAGTTCATTGAGAGCAAGCGCCCTCGCCTGGAGCTGCTGCCCGATCCCCTGCTGCGGCCCTCACCCCTGCTGGCCGCGGGCCAGCCTGGGGGCTCGGAGGACCCGTCCAAGGTAAGGCCCGGCCCTGGCTGGGAGCCCCTGAGGACCTGGGTGCAAGGCAAGGGGTGGGGGTGGTGGGCGTGCCAGGTGGGGCACAGCTCGGGCTGAGGGTGGGCAGCGAGAGGAGGGGCCGGGACCGAGGTTGGCTCACAGGCCGCTTCCTGGCCGGACGGGGGCCTGCTCCCACCTGAACGCGTCTGGCCTGCGGGGCCACCATGCCCCGCCCCCCCCCGGTGCCCCGGAGACCTCTTTCATTTTACTCCTCTTTAAAATGGAAAGTCGAGGGGCGCCTGGGTGGCTCAGTCGGTTGGGTGTCTGACTTCGGCTCAGGTCCTGATCTCGTGGTCCGTGAGTTCGAACCCCGCGTCGGGCTCTGTGCTCGCGGCTCGGAGCGTGGAGCCCGCTTCGGATTCTGTGTCTCCCTCTCTCTCTCTGCCCCTCCCCCGCTTGCACTCTGTCTCTCTCTCTCAAAAATAAAATAAAAACGTAAAAGAAATATTTTAAACGGAAAGTCGAGCGGAGCTGGTGGGGGCGAATGTGCACAGATTGAGTGCCTACGGTGTGCTGGTTTGGGAGGAGGTCCTGCTGTTTCAGTCAAGCTCAGGACAGTGGAGGCTGGAAGCTTCTTTGGTCTTCACGTCACACAGAGGACGCTGACAGAGGTGCTAATGGAGGGATCGCAGCCAGTGGCCCGGACTGTCTGTTAGGGTCACCTAACTGCCCCCGAAGCTGTTGTTCTACTGTCACTGCCTGGGATGCGGCAGGGACCGCGGCCAGGTGACATGCCCGTCCTTGGCCGGCTGAGGGATGGACGTCACTCCTGCACACGCTGAGTGTTTCTTCCCAACTAGCTCGTTAGCAGCCTCCCGCCTGGTGGGTGAGGCCAGCGTTTATCTTACTGCGGCCCCGGTGGGGGTGGGAGCAGGCGAGGGGGTGGACGTGGCCCACTCGGGCCTGTGGGTCCTCTTCCCTGCCTGATGCCGGATAGGATGGATCGGTGGGATTTCTGGCCGGTGCGGGGCCTTCGCTGGGGGGCTGGCGGGAGAGGAGGGCTCTCGGGGCGCTGACGACGGCAAGCCGGCGCTAAGCGGGTGAGCCGGGTCCTGTGCCAAGCGAGTGTCGTGCCGTTGAGTCATCTCGGCCCCACTCCCGTGATCTGCGACCTCCTTTTGAAAAGGAGCCCCGGGCCCCGGGCTGAGCGAGCGGGAGCCACTCGCCCACGTCGCGGAAGGCCAGGAAGCCTGGGTCTGCAGCCCATCCCTGCCCACCAGGCTGCCCTGGTCCTCAGGCTTCCCGTCTGGTCCCGCTAGCCGGCCATCGGCCTCCCTCCTCCCAGTGCCCGCCACGCCCCCCGCCGTGGGCACCTGAGTCTGTCTCCTCCGCTGGGGGAGGGATGTTGCCGTTAGAAAAGCTGTTTCTCGAAGAGAGCCTTGGACGTGTAGGGGAGAGGGGTATGTGTGGAGGGGCAGAGGGCCAGGTCAGTGGTCCGGCCAAGGGCCACGCCAGGGAGGTCTGATTTCCTCCCTAGGGACTGGGGCCCCCAGTGGGCTGTGGCCCGAGCTTCTGTCCGGTTCTGCCCAGAGAACAGGCTGCCAGTTGTCTCTGGCCAGCTGCCCGCCCAGCCTGGCTCTCCGGAATGGTGGCTTGGAACCTCCTGAGGGCCTCCGTGCCTCTCGGTAGCTGTGATCCCCTGCTCGTCCCTCTTCTTGAAGTTCCCTGGTGGGCTCCCTCTCCCTCTGTGAGCCTTAGTCTTTGTGTCTGTTTCTGTTTCTCTGTGTCTGTCTTCTCTTCCTGGACCCTGGGGGTCAGGGGAGTGATGGGCCCAGCACTGGGGCCACCTGCAGACTGTTCTTGCCCCAGGCTGCTGAGAGCATTTGGAAAGTTCGAGCAGATTTGGGCAAGAGAAGAAGCCAGGAGGGAACACAGCTCTGCAAGTGTTCAGATGTTTTTTGCGTCTGCCGTGTGGAATTTAGCCGGACGCATGAGACAGGAATTCAGTGCGATTTTTTTTTTTTTTTACAGCCCCGCCCCCCGCCAGCTGTGTTCCTTTTTCATATAAAAATGTTCTGTTTTCTAACGCTTCCCTGCCCTTGAGCCGCTGGAGTTTTGTGGTATTGGGCTTCCTTTGGAATTCACCAAACTTTGCTTTAGGGGACTTTAGAGCCATCACGCACAGAACCACTTCTGAAAGTCCCTTTTTGTGGTGGGGCTCTGTTGGCTCAAAGGGACAGAAAACCCATGTCAGACTCACTTCAGCATGGGTCTTGGCTCATACGACTGAAATCCCGGGTTGGTGGACTTCAGGCACGGCTTGATTCAGGTGACGTGAATGTCACCAGGTCCCCCTCTCTTGGTCTGCCTTTTTTCCTGTGGTCTTGGTGTGTTAACAAGAAGGCAGTTTGAGACTCCGGGCCTTCCTCTTCCCATGTTCAAGGCCAGCGAAAAGGGAGAGATTTCCCTCCCATCTCCACATTTCCTGCCCACAGCTGTTTCCCTCCTTGCCTGTGTGTGGGGTCCTTGCCTGTCTCGGAACCCATTGTTGCGATTGCCACAAGGGGGTAGACTCTGAGGGTCTGAGGCCAGCCCTGCCCCTTCCTGAAGTTGGGACGAGGGGGGCCTCCCCAGCCACAGGTCTTTTGCTGCCTGTGTCTTTAATTTTGCATAACGCGTTTTTCTCTTCTGTGTTGGCCCGAATTTTACACCAGGGGCATCTGATGGGAAAAATGGTGCCAGCTGCCTACCTGGCGACCGGCTGGGGTGTGGGTGTGTTGTGTTGCTCCTGTGGCTTTGGGCTGAAGTGAATCAGGCCAGCAGCCATCGGGAGAACCATCTGGAGGTCCACTAGCCAGGCTCCCTGGGTCCCACTCCTGGAAAACCTGGTCCTGGAGAAAGCGCCCTTTGCCCTCTGGGTGTGCCTTTTCTTTTTAAGTCGAGGTGAAATTTACATAACCTGCAATTAACCACATAAAGCGAACAATTCAGTGGCATTTAGTGCATTCTCAACGCTGGGCAACCACTCGCTTCCACTAGTCCCAGAACATTCTCATCACCCCGAAAGGAGATCCCACACCCATTAGCAGCCACTCCCCATTCCTCCCTCCCCAGCGCCTGGTGACCACCAGTCTGCGCTCTGTCTTTCTGGATTTGCCTGTTGACATTTCCTGTACGTGGAGTCATGTAATCCGTGGCCTTTGCTGTCTGGTGTCTTTCACTCAGCATCGTGTTCTTAAGGTTCAGCCACGTTGTGGCACGGCCCAGGGCTTTGTTCCTTTTTCTGGCTGAGTCACGTTCCCTTGTATGACGATCCACGTTTTATTTGTCTGTTCAGCCATTGATGGACCTACTGCATTTTTGCTGATCATAAAAGCTAAGCCTGAGCTTCGAGCGATAAGAAGCCGTTGAAGAAGACCCGCTTTTATTCATCGAGAATTTAAGGAGAAGTTTTCCAGCAACTTGTCAGCAGTTCCTAGCCATTGACACTCGCTTCGTCTGACCCTTGCACTGACCTTGCCAGCTTTAGGGATGGAGGCCTTCTTTTTGCTAATGTTGCTTTTGAGATCTATTCTTGGGCTGGGATTCTGTTGATCTTCCTTTCTTGGTCCTGGCGGAGGATCCGAGAGGGGAGGGGAGGGAAATGTTTCTTACAGCGGATAATGCTGCTCGGTGCCGGGAACCGCCTCCCCTGCCACCTTGTATCTCAAGAACCCTGGGAAATGACGGAGTCTGCGGGCAGAGACCAGCCGAGTGCCCTGGCTGCCTAGAGGAAGGGGCAGAACTCAGTTAGGGGCTGGGGGAGGTGGCATGAGAAGGCAAAGCGGATTTCAGCTGGCCCAGGAGGTGGAGTTGGGCCCTGTGGGCAGAGAGGATGGCCTGTGCAAAGGCCCTCAGGTGCCAGAGGACGTGAGCTGATTCAGGTTTGGTATGTGTGGGGCCAGGTGCCCGTGGCACCCGTGTCCACCAGCATGGGCCTCCTGTTGGGGAGTAGTTAGGTCCCCAAGCCCAGCGAGTGTGTTTCTAGGGAATTTTTCATCACACAGTTTTGCCACAAATTTCAGGGGTCCTGGACTCTAGAAGAGATCTTGCTCGTGCTTGCCTAGCCATGCCGTTCTTTGAGGTAAATAAATGCGTGCTCTGGACCCTGCTTCTGCTGTGGAACACCCTGCAGCCTGGTCTCGTGGTCCGCCCACCTCCAGAGGGTATGATTGAGGCCCGACCTCGGCCTCTGGTGCCCTCTGAGCCAGGGTTCCATTGCATTGTGGCTGGTGACCTCAGGCATGTCGCTGAACCCTACTGGGTCTCAGTTTCTTCATCTGGGAAATGGGGAAAACGCTATTTATTCCTACTTCTTAGGGTATTTGTGACAATGACCTGAGTTAAGACTTGTGAATTGCGAAGAGCAGAGGTTGGCAAACTTAGTAAGTTTCAAACTTAGTGCTCAGCCCGCTCTTGTAAATAAAGTTTTATTGGCACACAGCCATGTTCATTCGTTTGTATCTTGTCGGTGGCTGCTTTCCCAATACAGTGATGGGTGAGTAATTGGGCAGAGTCCAAGATGCAAACCTGAAATATTTTCTACCTAGCCTTTTACAGAAAAGCATGCTGGCCCCTGGCTTAGAGCAGCACCAGGCAGGTGCCTCCAGGTTCTCAGTTTCCTCATCTGTGCAATGGGGACAAAGTTGCAGGTCCCTGGAGGGCTGCTGTGGGAGTCTGGTGGGTAAGTTGTGCTGAGAACTGGGATGGGCCGAGTCAGGAGCGGTGCCTGGTTTGCTTTCTGGGGTTTCCCTGTGGAGGTGGCCTGAGCAGCGTGGGGGCCAGGTGGTTGAGGGACTTGGGGCCTTTTCTGCATTTCCCGTGAAGGTTCTGAGCGTGGAAGGCCTGGGAGTCCTGATGCCAGCTGTCCCCATGTCTCAGTTGGGAACAACGGGGGCAGAAGGCAAACCCAGTGACATCCTGAGAACCGTGGGCCGTGGACCTTGCCCAAGGGGGTCTGTAGGGGGGAGAGGCGTGGATGTAGGATAGAGCGGCCTCTGCTAGTCCCGAGATGGGGAGCACTTGGCAGTCCCTGGGGCTGCAGTTGTCCTGGGGAATAATGTGTCCTCTGTCCTCCGGTGCAGCTGCCTGGGGGCGGGGAGGCAGCCGCCTGGAGCTCCTCCCGGGGCCTCCTCTGCCAGCAGCTGCCGGCTTGGCCTTGCGGCTGGCTCCGGGCGCGGGCTGGGTTCCGCCTGTGCTGACGGGCCCGGAGCCCAGGTTGTGGGGCAGGACGGGTCTCAGCCACTGCACAGGAGGCACTTGTGTGCCAGGGCCTGAGCTGAGCCCTTTGTGCTTCTTTGCTGGTCCCAGTCTCACAACAGCCTGGGAGGTGGGAATTGTCCCATTGTACAGATGAGGAAAGTGAGGCCAGAAGCAGACTTGATCCGTCTGTGGTCACAAGGCTGGGAGGGGGCCGAGTGGACTGGGATTTGAACCTGGGGCCATGCAGGTGAGTGCTCGAGTCAGGACTGCGTTTTGTTTTGTTTTGTTTTTAAACCTCCCCCCGCGCCCCCATATGCTCCCAGCACACTGGGTGCTCAGTAAACTTCAGCTGGTGGAACGAAGCGTCAAACAAATAGCCCAATGAAGGATCCCCTCGTTTGTTTAACCCAATTTTAAAAACAGCTTTAGGGGCACCTGGGTGGCTCAGTCGGTTAAGCAGCCGACCTCTGCTCAGGTCGTGATTTCGCGCGGTCTGTGAGTTCGAGCCTCACGTCGGGCTCTGTGCTGACCGCTCAGAGCCTGGAGCCTGTTTCAGATTCTGTGTCTCCCTCTCTCTGACCCACCCCCGTTCATGCTCTGTCTCCCTCTGTCTCAAAAATAAATAAACGTTAAAGAAATTTTTTTTTTAAAAACAGCTTTAGTACACAAAGAGTAACCCTCAAAGAAGGAAAAGCAGAAAAATACTAGTCAGTGAAAGCAAGACAGTGTCCCCGACTGCGGACAGCGACTCTGATCTCTCTGCCTCTTGTCCTGTGGTTTCCGTGGGGGGGGGGGGGCAGGTAGGGGGTACAAAAGCAGTCTTGCCCTCTATGTAACTTTCTGTGAAGTTGCCGGTTCAGACAGAGTATTGTGAATAACCGTCCACGGAGGGTCCGCTGAAGCCCCGCCTTCAGGGATCCGACGTGCGGGTCTTGACGTGCGGGTCTCGGTGCTCACCCTTGGGGAGTCTGGTTCGGTGGGAGGACACCGGCAGGCAGGTGGGGCAAGAGAGGGGGCGTCTTGTGGGAAGAGGGGGTGGTGAAAACTGGCCTACAGGAGGACAAGGGATCTGACCTTTGCGGAGCGGGCGGGGGGCTGGGCAGGGTGCACCGGTGGCAGTGGTCAGCAACCCTGTGTCTGGGACGTGGGGACCGTCGCGACGGGTGTCCGCTGTGGCTGGGAACCTGGGGAGCGAGGCGGGGGGGGGGGGCGCCGGCCGGGGTGCCCTTTGTGCTGACCCCGCGCTCCTGTCCTCTCTGCCGCAGGACCGCAGCCTGGCGGGCAAGCTGGAGCCCGTGTCTCCCCCCAGCCCGCCGCACGCCGACCCTGAGTTGGAGCTTGTACCTCCGCGGCTCTCCAAGGAGGAGCTGATCCAGAACATGGACCGGGTGGACCGCGAGATCACCATGGTGGAGCAGCAGATCTCCAAGCTGAAGAAGAAGCAGGTGCGGGTGCCTGGGGAGGGTGGCCCCCCGGGAGCTCCGGGCACAGGCGTGGGAGCGTGTGCTGAGCCCGCCCCGCTGCCGGCTCGTGTCCTTGCCCCTACGTTCCCCGGGTGAGAGTGCCGCTTTGAGGGGCGCGCCGCTGTCCACGGAACTTTCTGCGATGGCGGAAATGTCCCGTCTGCAAAGGTAGCCGCTGGTCACGTGTGACGCGTGTTGGTGCGGTCAAGGAGCTGAACTTTTAGCTTCGTGTAGTTTGAAGGAAACAAGCCTCGGGCTTTGTACCGGCCAGCACGGGGGTGGGGGCGAGGTCAGGATTCACAGCCAGGCCCTCGGAGGCCTGATCTCCTTCCTGCTGCTTCCCAGTGATGCGCGCTGCCCGGGCAGGCAGTTAAGCGCTCTGAGCTTCTCTTTCCTCATTCGCAACCTGCCTCTCGCCGGGGCTCTGGAATCGGGACGGGCGGGGCCTCCCAGCCCTGCCTCGGAACAGTCGCGTCCCCCAGCCTCGGTTTCCTGTCTGTGAAATGGGCCCAGGCGTGCCAGCACGTGGCGGGGTTGTGAGGAGGGGACGGGCTCGTGCCGTGAAAACCGATCCTCGCGGGAACTCCGGAGACCAAAGAAAAGTTAGCACAGAGATCTGGGATGTTAACTGTAGAGTTTAATTTTAACAGTAATCGATATACGCTTAGTTGACGATCTGCCTTTTCCCCGCTCCTCCCGTGCTTCCCTTTGGTATCTTCCGGTCTCTGCTCAGACGCCCCCTCCGCGGAGGCCTTTGTAGGAGCTCACATCCCCAGCCACCCTCTCTCCCGGGGCCAGCAAATCCAAAGTCTGGCTTGATGCCTGTTTTCGTCAATAAAGTTTTACTGGCACAAAGTCACATGTTGTCAGTGGCTGCTTTCGAGATAGGATGTCAGAGCTGAGTGGTCAGGACAGACACCGGGTGGCTGGGGGATGAAGCCTCTACTCCCGGGGCCTTCCCCGGAGAAGTTTGCCACCCCTGTTGTGCCCCGGCGCCCTTCTTGATGACCTCTCCTGCTTTGTTACACCGTGGGCTCCCCGCCACGGCGGTGTGAGCAGGGTCCTCGTCTCCCCGCTCCCTGCTGTGCTCCTGGCAGTGCTGGTGCATCGTAGGTGCTCGTTAGAAACTGCTGATTGGGCCGCTGTGACACCGGCTTGACCCCGAGAAGCATCTGGGTTTCTCCTGGGAGAAGCAGGGTCCCACTTCATGGCCTCTAGGTAAGGAAGTCTGGGCTCCAGGTAGGGTCAAGGGCCGCCCCGGCAGCCACAGGCCCTGAGTCAGGCCAGTTCGGGGCCGCGTAAGCAGGGTTGGATGGCTGTACGGGCTGTTGACGGATTCCCAAGGGCATCAGGACGGGTGCTTACACGGAAGAGCGGGGACTTGGGGACGTCCTGAGGCTGGGCTGCTCATTAAGGGCGAGCAAGGTGTGCCTGACCCGCGGGACAGTACGTGGGTCTGCAAGATGCTGGCTCAGGCGTCCCGAGGGGGGGCCGGGCGCTGGTCGGGGTCAGGCCGCATTTGCACGGGTGGGGGGAGAGTACGGGCCCCTTTGGTCCCTCCGGGCCTGGCTTTGGGACGGGGCTATAGCTGGGGGTCGTGTGCACGCGTCTGTGACTGTGGCTGGAAGCCAGGCAGCCCAGCGCAGCCCTTGACGGTTTTTTTTTTTTTAACTGAAATCCACAGAACGTTTTAAAGCGAACGATTCACTGTCGTTTAGCACCTGCACGGTGTTGGGCCACCACCCCTTCTGTCTGGTTTCGGGGCATTTCCATCTCCTGTCAAGGAGGCCCCGTGCCCGTTAGCTGTCATTCCGTATTCCCTGCTCTCCCACCGGCCTCTGATCTGCGTTTCTGTCTTTACGGGTTTACCCGTTCTCGGTGTTTCGTGTTAGCGGAATCCTATAACGCATCGCAGGTGTCTGCGCTGCCTTCCTTTCTTCCCCTTTTTCTTCGTTTTTCAAGTGACTTCCAAGTCCCACACGCGGCTTGAAGTCGTGACTCCGAGATGGTGTCACACGCTCCAGCGACCGAGCCCGCCCAGCGCCCCTTCGTTCCTTTTCAAGGCCAAGTCGCATCCACTGTGTGGATGGACCGCGTTCTGTGCATCCAGTCACGTGGCGATGGACGTGGGGCTGCTCGTGCCTCTTGGCCGCGGCCGACAGAGCTGCCGTGACCGCTCGTGTTCGCGTTTCTGTGTGAGCTGCTCTGCGCGTTCTCTCGGCTCCGTGCGCAGGGGCGCAATTGCTGGGGCGCCTGGTAACCCCGCGTGTAACATTTTGAGCACCTGCCCCCTTTTACCTTCTGGCCCCCGGTGCACGGAGGTCCCCGTCTTTTTTGTCCTCCCAACACTTGTTTTTCTCCGCGTTTCTGTTGGCGTTTACGCCATCCCGATGGGCAGAAGGGGTCTCTCTGTGGTTTGGTTTGCCTTCGGTAGCCGGTGTTTATCAGGCTGTGTAGACAAAGCCCTCTTTATGCACATGCTCTTTGATCCTCGAGCAGCCTTACGGGGTGGGCGCCGCTCCCCCCCCCCCGCCCTCTCTGAGGAAGACACTGAGGGTCAGAGAGGTGTGGTGACTTGCCCAAGGCCACAGAGCTGCTGTTGGAGCGAGGTTTGAACCCCGGCCCCGGTGGAGCTCTGCATCGCCAGGGTCTCTGTGCGTCTCAGGCGGTTTCTCATCGGTGCCTCAGGGAGGACCAGCTTCGCGAAAGGGAGACAGTCTGCTTTCTGCCTGCCCTTTCTGGCAGCGTGCTTCTTCCATTTCTTTGCTTCGTTGTTTTTTGTTTTGGTTTGGTTTTTTGCACTTTTTGCAGGGGGATTTCTCTGTTCTGTCAGATGCTGACTGCCCTTCTGGAAGCTACTGCCAGGGGTCACTGTGGGGCTAAGGCAGCGTGGCCCTACCAGCCAGGCCTTGGTGCCGGCAGGAGCCAGGACTGGATTTTCCGGCTCTTTCCGCGTGCTCTTCTCTTGGCTGCCTTTTTGACTTCACGGCGGTTTGCTCCGTGGTCGTGGGCAGGCCGTGCGTCATGAGCGGAGAGCGTGTCTGTTCTCACTCGGGATGTTCTCAGATGGCACACACCTGGGCATCGGTCTTCTGTGTGACCCTGGGCCGGTGTCTTAGGCTCTCTGGTCTTTACTTTTCCTTTTCGGTACAAAGTAGACAGCGGCACGAAGGGACGTCCTTTACGGCGTTTGGAGGAGGACGGTCTGGTACAGAGGCCGCGAGGCAGACGAGGGTCAGAAGCTGCCTGTTAGGTGCTGGGTGCGTTGCTGGAGGCGTTGAACCCTCGTACCAGCCCTCTAGGGTGGAGGTTTCATTTTCCCCGCTGAACAGAGAAGTTCAGGAGTTACCGACTCGGCAAGTGTAGAAATAGGGCTCCAGGCTGCACACTTTGGCTCTGGAGTCCGCACGGCCTCTCCTGATGCCAATGGTACTTGTAGGGCGGATAATGGAGGGTAGCCGCCGGCTTTTCGTGGCCCCCCCCCCCCCCCCATCCATGCTCGCCCATGCGGTAACTTGTCAGGGAGGCCTGGCGCTGAGCCCCGTTTTACAGATAAGGAGACCGCAGCGCATCAAGGTCCAGGAGCTGCTCGCTTTTGCTCACCTGGCTCGTAAGTCGACAGAGTGGGATTCGAACCCAGGACGGCCGGCCGCACGGCCCAGAGCCTGGGGTGGGCCCTTCCCTGCTGAGGTGGGGGCCTCTGCAGGGCCCGGAGTCCCCTGGTGGGTGACTCAGAGGAAGTGGTTAGCAGCCTGACTTCCTGTGCGAGTCCGCGGGGCCTGCCGCCTGCCGGGGCCGCGGGGCCGCCCTCCGCCATGGGGGTGCTGCAGTGCGCCTTCCGCCTGCCAGGCCGCTCACCGCTGCGCTCTCCCCTTTGCCACAGCAACAGCTGGAGGAGGAGGCTGCCAAGCCCCCGGAGCCCGAGAAGCCCGTGTCGCCGCCGCCCATCGAGTCGAAGCATCGCAGCCTGGTGCAGATCATCTACGACGAGAACCGGGTACGCCCTGCCCCGGCCCGAGGCGCCCCGACTCCCTGCTCTCCTGCCTGCCCTGGGCCGGCCTCCGGGTGGGGTGCGGGTGTCGCCGCGAGGGGCCTGGCTCTCTCCCCGGGCCTCAGCGTTCCCGTCTGAGAAACGGGGACCTCTGCCGTCTCCCACGCGCACACACGGGCCTGAGCGGGAGCGGACGGGGCGGCCCGGCGTGGACCGCGGCTGGCCTGTGGGATGCGGTGTGGAAGTGTAGACGCCAGGTTGGGGGAGGGCCTCAGGGGCCAGTTGATTGGAAGGCTGAGGTGGGAAGGATTGGGCAAGCGGCTTGGCATTCGTGCCGGAGAAATTCCTGTCGCGGGGAAGACGATACTGATGTTATTGTTACGGACGATAACGGCAAACGTTAAGCGAACGGCTCCTTACGTGCAGCGGGCCAGGTTCTTTACGTAGCAGTCCTGGGAGGGTGGGTACAGCGACCGTTTCCATTTAACACAGGGAGAAACTGAGGCCCAGAGACACTAGGTGACTTGTCCAGAGCCACACAGCTAGAAAGTGGTGGACCTGGGACTTGAACCTGGGGGCCATCAGGTCCTAGATCGTGAGCGCTGGCCTCTGCGGACGTTGAGGCCTGGAAGGGGCCTTTGGCATCGTTGAACACAGGGTCTGTAGCAGGCTGAGGGGGCTCCTGGGGATGTGGAGGGGCGGTGCTTGGTGATGGGAGGGGGCCCAGTCTTGGGGGAGTGGCTTAGGGCACCAGAGCAGTGTCTGCGGGGCCCGAGGTGCCCTGAAGTGGAACCCGGTGTCTGGTGAGGTGCTGAGCTCATTGTCATCCCAATCAAGCCAGCGAGAACTCAGCTTCCACGATTTAGAGTCGACTCTTTGCACGTGTAGTCGGGGCCTGTGGATGTGAGTTGCCTCCCTTATTTTGCAGATGAGGAAACTGAGGCCCAGAGAGGGACCCGTTCCTTGTCTTGAGGTTACACAGTGTAGTGTGACAGATGGGGTACCTCGTCTCCCTGCCTCGTCTCCTCTGGGCCCCCACTCCCGCCCAGGGGTCCTGGCCATCTTTCCCAGCCGTCTGTGCGATAGGCTCTGCCCGGGTGCTGGGCCAGTGTTCACAGTGCGGGTGGGGGCCGGGAGGGTACCGGGGCCAGGGGGCTGCTCTGGAGCCTGGGAGCCTGTGCTTGGTGCCCGTGGCCGTAGCTCCAGGGCAGGAACCCCTGGATCAGTTGGATTGGCTATGCTTCCGCCTGTTGAGGCAGCAACAGATACGGGCCGAGACTGAGCCTGCTGGGGGCCCAGAGCTGCGTGCTGGGCCTTGCCGGGCTGGTCGCCCTCCCGTACCCTGGCCCCGTCACAAGACGATGGGGGCGCTGAGGGGTCATGTATGCTTTAGCTGGGTGCCCGTGGGTTCACGTCGCATCTTTATCACGCCTTGGCCGGGTGACCTTGGGCAAGTTACTTAAACCTCCCTGTGGCTCACTGCAAAGCGATGATGGTTCTGGCACCTTCCTTGCACGGCGGCGTGGGAATCGAATGAGCTCCTCATGTAGCGCCCTTAGAGCAACGCCTGGCGGTGAGCGACTGCTGTTTGGTGTTTGTTGTGGCCATGCTTCTTTTCTGGTGATTGTTTATGTTTTGCAGGATTTCACTTAATTCCCACAAGATCTGTACCAAACAGGCACTCTCTCCATTTTACTCATTAAGAAATCGGGGCCCAGAGAGGGAAGGTGAACTTCTTGAGGTTGCACAGCAAGTGAGCGTTGTGGCTGGGAATCAGAGTCAGGACTGAGCCGACTCCAAGAGCCTGTGGTGGGGAGGACTGGGGCAGGGCTCCCGCGTGTCGCCCCAGGCGGCTCCCCTGCCTACCGCCAACCCCCCCACCCCCACCCCCCCGCCCTCCGATCCTCGGGTGACAGGGCAGGCGTGCTTCTCTCCAGCAGCTGTGGAGGCAAGTTGGTGGCTCTGCTCAGGATGTCACCACACTGCCCTTGGTCCTTGCCAGGGGCTGGCACTCCAGCAGGCTGCAGCCCTGAGCCCTCCGGGACCGGGCGAACGCAGAGGCACAGGCCTTTGGTGCCCCCGTGGGAAGCCTGGCCCGCCTTTCCCTGGGGTTTGTCCTTCAGGTCGCACCAGGTTCTCCCCAAAGAGCTGTGGCTGCAGATCCCATGGGTCTTTGGCTCCTCGGCCCAGCACTTCCCTCCCCCAAGAGCAATTCACACACCCCCTCCCGGTTCTTAGCCAGGATGGTCTCCCTGCCAGAATTGCCGCCTCCTTCTGTCCAGGGTCCAGGTTTTCTGCAGCTTCTGTGTGAGTGGGCAGGCGGGGGGGGGGGGGGGGGCAGGGGGGGAGAGGAGGGGGGGCTTGGATCCCAGGCCGGCCGCCACCCGGATGAGCTGGGCCATTTGTTTTAGTCTCGGGTCTTTGGCTGCTCTGGGTCCCGGCCGCGTTCTTGAAGTCACAGGGTTGGATGTGACCGAGATCGTGGCTGGGGGGGCTTTGTAAACTGCAAAGTGCCGTACCAGGAAGGGTCCGGTGAGTCAAGACTCTTGGATGCAAGAGACAAAAACTCAGCTCAAATTGGTTGAGGCTGGACGGGGTCTATTGAGTCTTGTAATGAAATTACCATGAAATTGGTTATTTCAGGTATGGGTGGATCCAGGCCCTCGAATAAGATGTCGGGGAGCTCTGTGTCCCCATCCCCGCTTTCCCCGCGTGCCGGAAAGCCTGCTGCAGCTCGAGGTGCCCCCACCTCCCAGGGCACTTAGGAAACAGTCCCAGGGCTGGTGCTCACTGGCTGGCTGGAGTCACATGCTCGTTTCTCAGCCAATACCCAGCGTGGGGTGGGGGGGGGGGGGGTCCGACTATACTGAGTGGTCAGGGCTGGGACTCAGCCCTGCCCTTGGAGACTGACCGCTGCCCCACTCCCAGGGCTAGATGCAGGGAGGGGGATTCTCCCAAGAAGAGCTTGGGACTTGCAGGCACTTGCAGCCTGTGCCCCCCACCCCGGGCTGGTGATTACCACGATGGGGCCCCAGGGTGCTGGCATTGCCCCGTCTGCTCCCACACCCCAGGCTGGGGGCTTCCTGCCCACATTCGTGATTTCATTCCGATGTCCTCGTGGTGTAGCTGTGGCTGGGTTAGGTTACATGACGCTCCATGATTTCCCCGAGGCCTCATAGCTAGTGAGCGGCCGCTTAGGACTTGAACCCTGGCTCCCCAGGTCCCGGGGGGCTGAAAGCAGGCCCCTGCCGGGCAAGTTCAGGTTCTCTGGGGGCATTAGACACATTCTCTTCATTCGTTCGTTTATTCATCCATTCGGCAGCCCTGTAATTGAACACTTGCTCTGTGCCCACCGCCGTTCCAGGCAGCGATGCACAGCGGTGACCTTGGCCCACTGGCATTAACTCTGTGGTCTGGGAGACATAATCACACCCACACATCACACCGTGGATCCCAGAGTGGATCCCAGAATTTTGCCCCTCTTGTCGCTGATTCCCCTTTTTCTCCCTTCATTTATGCTCCCACTCTGCCCCAGCCCCACCTGCCTTTGTTCTTCCTGCCTCAGGGCCTTTGCACTGGCTGTGCCCTTTGCCTGGAGCTCCTTTTTCCCACTAGGCTCACTTGCTCCTTCAGCAGTTTGCTCAAACCTCCCCTTTTCAGCAAGGCCCATTTTGTCTCTCTGTTTAATCCTGAAAAGCTTCAAGAGACGGGTCTCCTCTTCCTGGCTTTGAGCTTCTCTTTTGCCCTTGTTCCCCCTCAGCTGGGCGTGGTTCATATTTTATTGTTCATTTTGCTTATCGTAAGCAGAAGTTCTGTGAGGGCAGGGATCTTTGTCTCCCCAGCACCTGGAACAGTGCCTGGCACATAGTAGGTACTCAGTAAACATTTTTTGAATAAATGAAGGATGATAGAGGGGAGGGGAGACACTTCCCCCTGGAAGGGTCGTCTGGTTTTGGGGGTGCCGAGGTTGGTCCCTGGCCCCAGTGGAGGTTAGCGTGGAGGTTGGGGGGGGGTTCCTCCCTGCGGGCTGAGCCTCAGGGCCTGGAGGCTGGGTGGGCAGGAAGCCCCTCAGCTGCCTTTGGCAGGAGCAGCCAGAACTTCCCGCCCCTTGGGGGATCAATAGGATTAAATTTTAATCCTCCTTCCTTTCCTGCTGGTTCCTCTGAGAGGTGGATGACAAGGGTCTGTCTCTAAATGCCTTGCCGGCTGGAAAACGCAGCTTCCCTGCCGGGCACGGCCTGCCTGGCTTTTCTGCGTCTTGGACTCTGGCTCATTATCCATTCGGGGCACACGGATGAGGCGCCCAGCACGCACAGCGGGAGCCAGCTGAGCAAGGCTTTTCCTGCCTCCCAGGAGCTGCCTGTGTGGGCGGGGCCGGGCAGGTGCACACAGATGCCGAGCGGGCAGGAGGCAGTGTTTCTGCAGGCCCCTGGGGGCAGGACTAGGCGGGGAGGGGGGAGGGTGGTGGGCCAGGATTGGGAAAGGCTTCTTGGAAGCAGTGGGTGGGCCCTCACCCCTGAGGAGGAGGGCGTTCGGGTGTGTGGGGGTCACAGCACAAGCCAAGGCTCAGCAAAGGGACAGGGTCTCCTTTGATCTTCAAGGGGAGCGTGTGAGGGGCGGGAGGTAAGGCCTACGGGTCTAGGATCATGTCCACGCTTCAGGGTTCTGGTAAAGCAAACACATGAGGTGTACAAATAAACGCCAGTTTGCCTGGGGCTGACTCTAGAGGAACTTGGGGCCCTGGGCAATTGAGGCAGGCTTCCCGGCGGAAGCAGGACTTGAACTAGGTGTGCAGAAACGGGCACTATCGGCACAAGGCGGAAGGACATTTCCAGGGCGGACGACCCCCACCTGTTCCGAACATGGTGGGGAGGCTGAACTTACGGGGGCCGAGCACATGCAGGCACATAGGTGCACACGGGTGTGTGGGTGGACCCCTCTGGGTGACTGTGTGCACGTGCACGAATGTGAGTGTGTGCGAGACCGTGCCCGTGGGGCACACCTGAGGTTATCTGTGCATCGCTGGGCGACGAGGAAGCCAGAGAGTAAGAGCCACATCTCGCGTCTCCCGTTTCCGGCATCTTACTAGTAAGGTTTTTATGTAATGTGATTAGGGGCGCCTCGCTGGCTTAGTCGGCAGAGCACGTGACTCTTGATCTCAGGGCTGTGAGTTCAAGCCCCACATTGGGCTAGTTTAAAAATAAAGAAATGGAAAGAAAATAAACATCTAATACGATTAGGGGTGAGCAGGACAGAAACGGATAATGCCGTCGGTAATGATGCTGATGAGAGTATCCGTAGCTGAGACCAGGAAGCATTTTGTAGAGCATTTTGGGGGTCCAGGCGCCCCGATGCCCAGCTTCAGACTCCCCCAGCCCATCCTGCGTTGGGATTCAGGGCTTTCAGAGCGCTGGCTCTGGTCCAGCCCCCAGCGTGGACACCTGCGCCGGGCTCCCGCCTCCGTGCGCCGTGTCCGGGTCGGGCCATCCCTGCCACTCCCGGGGTCCAGAGTTCCTCCAGGTTTCCTCCTCTGCACGTAGAGAGTGTCGGCCTAACGAGTACGTTAGGACGGATTCTGCCTCCCCGCCACGTCTCCCCCGTCACGCCCCGTGAACGCTCTGGGCAGCGTGTCGAGGCCCCGCGTACAGATGTGTGCGCTCAACTTCCGGGGTAAGTGCTGGTCGGAAACGCTGCCGGGCTTGGCACGTGGGCCCGTGGGGGGTGGGGGAGGGGTGCCGTGGCCGGGGGCCTGGGGGAGGGGCGCCGGGGTCTCGGGCTTTCCGGGCGGGTGGGTGCGTGGGCGCTGCCCCCACTGCGCGCGAAGGGGTTGGGGCCTGGAGCTCAGGCCCGACTGGGAGCTGAGGAGCTAGAACAGGGATCTGTGGCAGGGGGGTGGTGGGGTGAGGCTCCGAGCCCCTGCCCGAGAGGAGGGGTGTGTGTGCGCGCGCGTGTGTGCGTGTCGCTGTGACTCGTGTGCACGTACGGGACGTTATCGCGGTTTTTTGTGCATTTGCACACCCGCGCGTCCGCAGGCACCCTTGTGCGACCTGTGCAGATGTGCGCGAGTGGGTGGGCTTGGGGCGCGTGTGTGGTTGGTCGTTTACACTTCGCGGATACGCACGTGCCCGCACCTAGCGCGTGTGGCCGTGGGCATGGGTGTGAGTCGGCCTGTGTGGCACCCACGTGTGCGCACGTCTGCGCCTTTGTAGACGGAGGCGCGGTGTTGCCCACGTGGGCGGGGCTCGCGTGCACCTCTCTGTGCAGGTGACCCAGGCACAGCCCCCAGGCTCTGTGGCCACGTGGACCCCGGGGCCCCCTGCAGGAGTGCGGGGTCTCGAGCGAGACCCTCACCTGAGCCCGCACGTCTGGTGAGAGCCCCTGCCCCTCCCTTCCTGTTGGCCCGAGCTTCTGGGTTTGTCCTCCGCACGGGAGCCGCCGGCAGTGGCCTCCCAAAGGCCAGGCGCAGCGGGGGCCCCGTGGACCCTCTGAGGGGTTTGGCTTCGGTCGTCAAGGTGGGGAGAGGCTGTCCGCCGAGGGGGCGGGAGGGAGCTTCTGGCGCGGTGCTGAATCCACGGCCCGCACCTGTGCTCCCCACCGTGCTCCTTGCTGGGGGCGGGGGGGGGGGGGGAGGCCCATTTGAAGGGGTCCGTTAAGAGAGACTTGGTTCCTTGCAGGACGTCCTTGTAAAAGTTCTGGGGGGTTGGTGCCTGGAGTGAGTGTGGCCGTTTTGCAGATGGGGAGACTAAGGCCCAGGTCAGTGCAGCGGCTTGCCGACTGTAGAGTAGAGCTGACTCCTAGACGTTGCCGCCGGTGGCCAGGTTGTGGCGGGAGAGCCCAAGAGGCAGGACCTCCCTCCGGCCCCCCCCCCCCCCCCCCCCCCCCGCCGTGAACTGGCCAGCGATTCCTCCCACTCCACCCCTGCAGGCTGAGCCAAGAAGCGGGGTTGGGCCGAACGGAGCAGGGGCAGGAGCAGGGGTGTGGTGGCGGGAGGAGAGGAAGCGCCCCCAGCGAGGCACGAGGAGGTGGGGGTGCTGGTTCAGGGCCTGCCGGGTCGCAGCCTCTGCCTGGCGCGTGTCGGGGCCACCGAGTGCGAGCCGAGGCCCTGTGCTTCCTGTCCGTAGCTAGCCCTTCTGTGGCACCTACTGTGTGCCAGATCCTGGTTTCGGAGCGTTCCTTCCAGCTGCCTGAGGCGGTGCCGTTGTGACCCGTCTTGTAGAGGAGGAAGCTGAGGCTCAGGGAGGTGGAGGGACTCGCCCGAGGCCGCGCGGTTAGCGGACTTGAACCCAGGCCAGCTGGCTGTGACGCGCTTGCTCCGGGGCACCGCGCTATCCAGCCTTTCCGGTGCCGCGGCATCTCTGGGACGGTTTCACGGAGGGTTTCTTCGGGTAAGCTGTGGGTGTGCCCTCCTCCGGAGACCGAGTCGTGCCTTAAAGGGCCCCAGGGTTGCCGAGGGCCGAGCAGTGGGGCCCGGGGGAGTGTTGGGAGCACGCTCTGCCTGCTCCCCCGCGTTCCAGGCGGCTTTGGCAGGTTAGGAGGGGACTCTTCCCTGCTCTCTTCTCCAGGGGCTTCCGGGAGCCCCCCTCTCTAGGTGCCCGCGTTCCTGAGAGCGAGGATGTGGTCGAAGCTGGAATCTGCTACGGTTCATAGGACGCAGGCTTCTGGAGCTCCTGCCGTGGGCACTGGGCCCAGATCCAGGACCCCTGCTTACCTGTGTGATGTGGCAGTTGCTAGTGGCCTGGCCCCTCCAGCCGTGCCCTTCCTGCTTTTGGCATTTCTTTTTTTTATCTAGATGAGAAGTTGCCGCTGATCCCCACAGAACCTCGGGAATGCACAGAAACTCCTATTCATCCGTCAAAACCCACCTCATGTATCCCTCCTGTTACCTTTCTGGAGAAGCTGTGCCTTGCCTGTGCACCATACGTACCTCTCTCTGCCCGAGCAGACTAGCCCTGTCCTCACTGTCCTTGACCAGCTGCTCTAATGTTAGACTTCGGTTTATTGCAGGCAAGGGCTGGGTCTCATTCATTCCATGTTTTGCCCCAGTGCTTTTTCTTTCTGTATTTTTTTTTTCAAGGTTATTTCTTCATTTCGAGAGAGAGCAAGCGAGCAGGGAGGGGCAGAGAGAGGGAGAGAGAGAATCCCAAGCAGGCTCTGCACTGCCCGCGCGGAGCCCGACCGATGTGCGGCTCAAGCCCACGAAATGTGAGGTCATGATCTGAGCTGAAGCCGGGAGTCAGGTGCTCAACCGACTGAGCCCCCCCGGGTGCCCCTGCCGCAGTGCTTAATACAGAGTGGGCCCGCAGGAAGCGTTTGGGGGGCTGATGTATCCCTCCCCCACCCCCTACCCATTTCTTCACTTGACCTGCTTCAGGAATTCTCCCGTCTTCAGCCGCATGGTGACACTTTCTCTTGCTTTGAGGTACGGCCAGGGCAGGGACACCTGTCCCCCAGCATCAGACATACTGGTCCCAAGCTTAGGGGTGGCCCTGTGTGGGACCTGGCCTTTGTCTTTCTTTCTTCTCGGAGTCCGGAGATGAGAAAGACCTTTTCCTTACACGATCTTTCTGTGCCTCAGTTTCGTAGTATGTTAAACGGGGACGTGTCATTTATGTGCCTCGCGTTGTGTTTGGGTGCGACTTAAATACTGATAACGCCTGCTTTGTGCTCAATGCTTGGCTCATAGCAGGTCCCTGATAAAGTGGCCGTCGTTACAGTGATAGATCGCCCCCTGATATTTTGGCCCCCAGCCACACGCTGAGGCTGCTGGTCTCGGGGTTTTGGCTGTGCACAAAGGGGGCTGAGAGCATGGCTTGTTCATGGGTGGGCTGGGCCCAGGGCTCTAGGCGGAGCTCGTTCTAGGTGCCAGCTTGAGCCCACCTACACACCCACTGTCTGTCTGTCACGGGGAGCCAGGAGAGGGGGAGCGGGCCGGCTGGCTCCCGGCCCCCCTCCCCCCTGCCGCCACACCGGGAGCCTGCGCCTCGAATTCTGTTGTCAGCCACGTTCCCCGGGGCTCGGGGTCACCCTCTTTTAGTGGGTCTGGATTTGGGGATCGTCAGAGGTAACTTGCTCGGCCGCCCGGCTCCCTCCGGATACCGGATGGCCTCCCTGAGTTTGGCTGAGTCGGGAGCACCGGCCTTTCCCGGCCGCGAGAGGACTTAGGTCTCCCACGTGCGTGCCGTGGGCACCCCGCTTCGCGTGGCACGCGGTGGCCCGGACCCGATGCAAACCCCACCGAAGCCGCGGTCTGCGGTTCTCTGCGCACCCCTTCCCCCAGCTGGCCCCGGGCCATCCTCTGGGCCTCCCGAGAGCAGGCCCTGGTGGTCCCGGGCCGGGGGCCCGCG
The DNA here is from genome assembly GCF_024362965.1 of Panthera pardus. Taxonomy (NCBI): domain Eukaryota; kingdom Metazoa; phylum Chordata; class Mammalia; order Carnivora; family Felidae; genus Panthera; species Panthera pardus. The sequence goes on from NW_026526710.1 coordinate 469,001, forward strand.
GGGCCTGGCGGAGGCACAATGTCCGCCTTCATGGCCGGGCCGGAGGTCCAGCCTGCTGCAGTCACAGCCACTGAGCACTTTCTGCCACATGTTCCTGTTTTCCTAATAAGTCCTGGGTTGTGAGTGGGGAGGGAGGCGGGGAGGCCCCAGGGCAGCTCAGAAATAGTCACATGATTGTGAAATACAAGAATCCTAGAAAGGGTATCTCTGAGAGCCTCTGTGTCCCCCCCGCCCCCCCACTCCCTGGCTGGCGCACTAGCTCTGAGGTAATCGCAGACACCCAGCCAGCTTCCAAGTGAAGGAAGGCATCTTGGGCCTGGCGGAGTGGCCTGCTGGCGGGGAGCCGTGCCCACAGCGCTGTGCCCCGGCCGGGGGGGGGGGGGGGGGGACGGGGGTTGGGCCTGAGGGTTGGGGGGGGGGGGCCAGGCAACGGAGAACACCGTGCGTCTGTTGGAATCGAAACTTGGCCGGCTTGCCAGGGACGCCGCAGGGGTATTGAGGCCCCTCTGTTTGTCTCCAGCGTGGGGAGGGCTTGCGGGGGGACCCTGGCGCCCCCTCCCCCCCCCGCCCCCCCACCCCAGGGCCGTGGATTGGCTGCTGGGCTGGGCAGCTGCCTGCTGTTCCGGAGACCTCTATTTATAATCTGTTCTGTTTTTTTTTTTTTTTTTTTTTTTTTAATTTCTCCTCCTCCCCGTCACCCTGCAGAAGAAGGCTGAAGCCGCCCATCGGATTCTGGAAGGCCTGGGGCCTCAGGTGGAGCTGGTGAGCTGGGGAGGGGGGGGGGCAGGGCGGGGGGCAGCTCTGGGCAGGGGTGGCCGGAGAGGTGGGCAGGGAGGCAGGTGGGCGTGGAGGGGAAGGAGGAAGTCGGCTGTTGCCAAGGCGGCCCGGTCCCCTGGGGAGGCAGGAAATAGACGCTTCTGATAAGGGGGACTGGCCGATAGCGGGGCGGGTGGGGGGTGGGGAGGCGGGGAGCTGGCTGTCCCGCGGCCAGGACCCACTGGAGTCCGCCCCCCCGTCGGGCTAGCTCAGCGTGGGAAGCCTTGCTCTGGGCCGGATGATCTCTGCCAGCTCATCGCCGTGGGGACCCAAGCTCGGTTTCCCCGTCTGTGAGATGGGGATAGTAACCTCTGTCCCCTGGGGCTGCAGTGCGGATCGGCCGGGTTAGCGTTTGCGAAGCGCGTAGCGTGGGTGCCTGATGGACAGTGAGTGCTGAGCGTTCGCTGGTATTCGCACCCGTGTGACGGGTGTCGGTGGCCTTTGCCCGGTGGGAAGATGCCATGTGGGTGGCAGGGCTGGGAAGCCGGCCCCGGGCCTCTCCTCTCTCAGGCCCTCTGTCACCTTCGTGTGTCACCAGAGAGACACATGGAGGGAACGTGGACACTCTCAGCTGGTGGGAAACCTCAGCCCAGGAGGAGTGGTCAGAGCCCCAGCTGCCCAGGCCCAGTCAGCGCCCCACTGGGGCGGCGTGCAGGGACACACGCACGCACACAAGGTGGCCGCGAGGGTCCCCGTGCACGCGGACGCTCCCGCCTGATACGGTCTTACGCGTTCGGAGCCTAATTTTAAACTCGGCTCCACCGTGTGTTTGCTGAGTGGCCTTGGGGAGAGAGGACTCGGTTTCCTCTTCTGTGAAATGGGAACACCATGATCTTTGGGACGGGGGGGGGGGGGGGGGGGGGGGGCGGCGGTTCAGTGAAATGATGCCCCGTGAGGCTCACGTAGCACACCCTTGCCCTGCACTCGGAGGCCGTGAACACGTAGAGGGTTGAACTCTTTGCTCCTGGGGCTTTTTCTTCGGTGGCCGCTGCTCTCTGGCCTGGAGTCCTTGCGCTCAGGCCACTGCGAATCGGGGAGTGACCCCAGGTCCTCAGGTCCTCCCGGAGGGCAGGGCCAGGCAGGCAGTAGGGTGCTCCCGAGGCGAGGGGGGCAGGGCCTAGGGCCCCTCTGGGATGGGTGGCAGGCTCCCCTTCCATTTGGGGGGCTTGCTTTCCCTGTTGGGCGTGATTTCTGGGGTGTCTCTAGGACCCTCGTTTTTTTTTGTCTTTTTTTTTTTTTTACATTTACTTATTTTTGAGAAACACAGTGAGACAATGTGAGAGCAGGGGAGGGGCAGAGAGAGAGGGAGACACAGGATCAGAAGCAGGCTCCAGGCTCTGAGCTGTCAGCACAGAGCCCGACGTGGGGTCGAACCCACAAACCGTGAAATCATGACCTGAGCCGAAGTCGGACGCTCAACCAACTGAGCCACCCAGGCGCCCCAAGACCCTTGTTTTTTAAAAAATAGTCTTACTGAGATGTTCACGTGCTATGCAATTCATCAGTTTAAAGTATACAGGGGCGCCCGGGGCAGCTCAGTCGGTTATGCATCCAACTCTTGATTGCAGCTCAGGTCATGATCCCGGGGTCTCCAGATGGAGCCCTGCTTTGGGCTCTGGCCTGAGCGTGGAGACTAAGATTCCCCCTCTCCCTCTCCCTCTCTCTCTCCCTCTCTCTCTCTGTCTCAAAAGTGTGCAGTTCAGTACTTTCTAGGATATTCGTGGGTGTTCAGAACGTTTCACCGTCCGAGAAAGCACTTAGTGTCCTTAGCTATCCCCTCCTTATCTTTCCGTTCCTCTCCTGTCCCCGCCTCCCACCGCTAACTTACTTTCTGTCCCTACGGGCTTGCCTGCTGGAGAGCTCGTATCAATGGACTCACACACTGTGTGGCCTCTTGTGACTGGCTTCTTTCACTCCCCCTCTCGCCCCCGAGGTTGGTCCGGGTTGTAGCAGGGTGTCCTATGCCTCGTTCCTGTCGACGGCTGAATGATATTCCATTGTACGGATAGACCCTATCTGTTGGGCCATTTATGCACCGGCAGGCGTTATGCTGTGCTTGCTTTTGGCTGTTACAGGGGCTGCGGACATTAATGCACAAGTTTCATTTTTATTTTTTTTTTTATTTTGAGAGAGCGAGCGAGCCGGGGGCCTGAGCAGGGGAGGGGCAGAGAGAGAGAGAGGGAGACGCAGAATCGGAAGTGGGCTCCGGGCTCCGAGCCGTCAGCACAGAGCCCGACGCGGGGCTCGAACCCACGAACCGCGAGATCATGACCTGAGCCGAAGTCGGAGGCTCAACCAGCTGAGCCTCCCAGGCGCCCCAGGACACAAGTTTTTGCATGGACAGCTTTTCTTTGCCCTCTCATGTACACCTGGGACTGGAATTGGTGGGGCCGTGTTCATTCCATGTTTAGCCTCTTGAGGAATTGCCAGACCGCTTTGTGAGTTGTGCCCCGTCTTCCGTTCCCACCGGTAAGCTGCTTCTTGCCTCAGTTTCCCCTTCTTGGCGATGAGGATGGCGGGACCAGAGGTGGTGCCCAGCCGTTTCCGGACCTGGCGGCTCTCCCTTTCCCCTTCCTGACCTGATCAGTCCCAGGGGCCTCCTGGGGGGGGGCGGGGGGGGGTGCGGATGAAGGTCGCTGTGTCCGGATGCCCGAGGAACGCCAGTGAGGGAGGCAGGGTCGGTCTCCCCCCGTGACGGTCTCCCTGTGAGTGGGGCAGGGCATCTGCTGGGCTCAGTCCGTGTGATTCTTTTTTGGGTCTCCGTGGGTGAGGGGGTTGTCCGCTGCTTGGGGGTCTCAGAGCGGAGACTTCCTCAAGGCTAGAGGCACAGGAGGCCGCGGTCTGGAGTGTCTGCCTGGTGGGCCGTGTGGTCGTCCCTGGAGCCCTCTGGAAGTCAGTGGATTCTTGGCTCGGTGGCTCTCGGTGGGGCCGAGGAGGAGACGCCCACAGACAGGGGGCCTGCTGGTGTTAGGCCTGTCCATTCTCTAGATGAGGCTCAGACCAGTGCCTTGTTTAGGGCCCCTGCAGCAAGAGTTGAGGCAGGGAGGTGAGCCGAGCCTGTGGGGCTGTGGCCAGCCGCATCTGCACGGGTCTGCACTCTGTCTGGTCACCAAAAGGCCCCAGTGGCTGGAGGTGTGCTCCAAGGAGAGGCAGCTCAGAGGCGTATGTACCCTGTGCCCGGGCTCCTCCCTGGAGGGCCCGGTGCTGCGGACCCTCGGCCTGCGGTCACTGGGCTGTACCACTGTGGGATCCCATTTCCGGGGGGCGGGGGAGGGGCTCTCTCATCTGTGGCCAGGGAGCCCCTAGCCCAGGGAGAGGCTGCCGGGCCTCAGGGACCCGGATGGTGCGGTCTGACCTCGCTGGGGTGGGAGGGAGGAGGCCTGGGCCTAGGAGAAATTTGCTCTGGAAAGGAAGAAGATCTCGTAGGCCGGGCTGAATATGCACCGCCCCCCTCCCTCCAGCATCCCTGGGATTGGGGGGTCCAGGCCCGGCCTGGCGGAGGGGTGCTGGAGGGAGGGTGTGGGCCACCGTGGCCCCCGCCCCCTCTCCCCGCGGCTTTGAGTCATTGGTTTCCTTCCTGTTCAGAGGTGCTATTTTAAGAATGTGGTGTCACCAGAGGGTTGAGGGCCAGGGCTGACACTTCGTTTCTTAGCAGCTCAGTCCACCTGGGGTTGCTGCTGCTCTTGGACACCCTGCCAGCTGGCTGAAGTCAGGCCCGAGGGGGGACCCCCTTCCTTCTCCAGAGACCAGCTCTGCTGTCCTTGTCATTTCTGCTTTACAGCCTTGCACGTCCCCTGCCTTGCGCTATCTTTCTGCCCTCTGGATTGTTTGGGCGGCGCCCCCACTTTTAGAGGGGATGGAGGGACGGGGCGGGGGAGAGACGGGCCCAGGGCCTCCAACCAGGAGGGTGGGCCTTCCCAGTGGTACCGTCGCGCTCTGCTGGTGGGAGGGGGCTTCCCTCTTAGGTGCTGTGTCCCCTTGACGGGCGGTTGGAGCCGCCATATTGGAACTTGTCTCCTGGGACACAGGGAGGCTTTGCCTGGCCTTGCACAGGCCTCTCTGCAGGTGGCCAGGAGGCCCCCCAACTTGGGCCCTGCCCTCCCCCCCAGCCATGCACCTGCCGTGGAGGGGCCATGGCCTGTCTGACCCCCATCCCCCCCCGCCCCGTCCCACTCGGGCCTTCCAGAGTGGCTGCCCCAGGGAGCCTGTCAACATGGTAACGAGCAGCCTCCCAGGACTCGGCCCAGACACTTCCCTTCCTTCCCAGGACTGTTTACCTCGAAGAGAGCTCAGTGAGTGACTCCTTCGGGGACAGCCCCCGTGGCTGGAGGCAGCAAGCCCGCAGTGTTCCCCGAGCTCTTGCGTGGAGACCCGCTACCGGGGGCCGCCTCTGGGGCCGGGTTGCTCTGTCCTTACCTGGCCGGGCAGGCGGCCACAGGTGAAGGCGGTTTGGCTGGTCACGGGCTGACTGTGCCCCTCCTGCCCTCTCCGAAGCCCATCTCCCCGCTTCCGGCCCATCTTGTTACGGAGAAGCAGAGCCCCCTCTCCCTGCCCGTCGCTCGCTCCCGGGGTCTCCGTGTGTGGTCCTTCAGCCCGTCCTGGTCTCTTTAGGCTGTGGAGACGTGGCTGTTTGCCGTCTTCAAGCCAAAACAACACAGATCAGTCACCAAGTCTGACATTTCCTGGGTTCCTCGAAAGCCCTGTGAAGTAGTTGCTGTTTGCTCCGTGCCCATTTTCCAGATGAGAAAACCAAGGCCCAACGTGTTGACTCCATGTGCCCGAGGGCGCACGGGTAGCAAGGGAGGTGCCACTTTATACATCGAGGCATCGAGGCATCTGTTTGGAACCTGAACAAATGGCCACGCCCACCCCTACCGGCCTGTGTTTTACGGGCACCTGGAAACATAAAGGACCGGTGCAGAGTCCCCCGGGGCTAAAGGCATACGTTTGATGCTTTGAAACGGGGCGCAGGAGTCCTCGCAGGGCCCCTTGCTGTCGCGAGGGCTGTCCGCCTCCCGCGGTGACGCCTCACCCCGCTCAGCTGGGACTCTGCGGTGAGCCTCACTGGGGGCTCTGCAGTTGCCCTCTGGTTCAAACCCAGAGTGGGGCTCGCAGCCCCCCACTCCAGCTGAGCGCCTTGTTAGCGCAGCCTGACCCGGGGTGGGGAGAGGTGGCTTGTACCAGCCGGGGGTGGGGGTGGGGCAGCTGAGCTGGGAGCCTGGAACTGGCCAAGCCCAGTGCTGACTTGTCGCGGGGGGAACGCGAGGCACACAGGGAGGGGGGGAGGTGACCTTGTCATCGGCCATGGCTGCCTGCAGTGCCGTCCAAGGGCTGGGATGTCCAGAAGCGTGGAGGACCGGCCCCGCCTACGGAGGACAGGAGGCCTGTTCCTGGGGACGGGCAGGTCGTGCCCCGTGGCCGTGCTGTGCTGCCCGTGGTTGGTCCCCATGGGCTGGGCCGATCGGGAGGCGTGTCCAGCTGCCTCCCCAGGGAGAAGTTCTAGGGCGGAGACGGTCGTGCCCTCTTCCCTCCCCTGGGGTCCTGTCCTGGGGCTGCCGCTGGCCTGCCTGCCCTCACGCTATGGGCTCCTTCCCCCGCAGTCACCCGTGGCTGCCCTGGGAGGCTCCCGCTGCGCGTGGGGGCGGATGGCAAGGGAGAGGGTGACGCACACACGCACACGCACGGGAAGACCCCCAGAGAGGGTGCAGGCAGAGGCGGAGAGCAGGGCCCTGCCTCCAGCGCCAGAGCTGAGACCGGGTTCTCGTTGCAGCTCATTTCTGACCAGCTGTGGGCACAGATTTCGACCTCGCAGGGACTGGGTTTTCTCCTCCGTAAAATGGGGATGGTATTTGTATCCGTTAGCTCCTGCCGTGTAACAAACCGACTCCAGATTTAGTGGCCTGAGACAGCCACCGTTTCCCGTTTCCTGTGAGCGCAGAAGTCAGCTGAGCACTTCTGCTGCTCCGCGACCAGCTGGGCCTCGGCCGGGAGGGCGCGGCCGTCGTCTGTCTGCCTCCGGCAGGCCAGGCGTGGTTTCTCACCAGGGGCAGGCGAACAGGAGGGCAAGGAGAAACGCAGACGTGCGTTTTCCAGCCTCTGCTTTCATCAAGTTTGCGAGCGTCTCATTGGCCGCAGCAGGGGCGTGGCTGGATACGGGAGGCAGGAAACGCTGGCACCCTCCCTCCGTCGTCGTTGCACCCTGACGTGATGATGGCGACACGGTTCCCTCTTGGGCCTTTCTGCCTGCCAGGCGCGGGGCCGAGAGCTCTGCCCGCATGGCCCCGTTTGACCTTCACGACGGCTAGTTTAACCCCATCTGCAGCTGAACTTGCAGGGCACGGGTGGCCTATGTAACTCACCAGACACGAGCGGCCGGCAAGCGGCAGATCCAGGCCGTGTCCCCGGGCTGTGCCCCCGGCCCCTGCGCACGGCGCCGGCGTCCGCGAGGGAGGCGCGCAGCAGCTGGCCCTGCACGCTCCGCGGCGGCTCTCCCCGCACGCACTTGCTGCCGGGTGTGGGCCCAGGGCCGTCCTCACCGCCCTGCAGGTCCCTGCCGTTCACGAGCCCTCCTTTGCCCCCCTTCAGCTTTCCCGCGGGGCCCGTTTGGTCTGGTTCCGACGCATCCCCGCTCCCACACAGACGCTCCCGCGTCGTCTCCTCGTGGAACGCGGAGACTCACGTCCCCGGGCACCCGCAGGAGGGGAGGGGCCGGAGGGCGCACACGTCTCGCTCCCCAACACGCGTCGTCCCGGTGCCCTCTGGAGCGCGTGCAGCGGATGTGGGGTCGCGCGTCTGCCTGTCCTCCCCTCGCCCTCCCGGGCTCCTGGCAGCGTTGGGCCCTTGTCCTCTGCCAGGCGGCGGGGGCGGCGGTGCCTCGCGGTGGTCTGGGGGCCCCCGGACAAGAGCAGCTGCCCCGTGGGGCCCCCAGCGCCGCGCACGCTCGGGCCGGCGCGGCCCGGTGCCCCTGCGGGGCAGCCACGGTGGCCGTGCCCCGAGGGTCACAGGCCGCTCTCGGCCGGGGCCGCGGCCCGGGTCTCCCCGTGCTCTGGTTCGTGCCTGCGCCCCCCCCCCCACCCAGAGCTGGGGCCTGGGCACCGTGGCGGAGGCTGCCTGGGGCCGGAACGCGGCGCCCGGCCCGGCTCTGAAGCGTCTCCCTCTCCCTGTCTCTCCCTCCGCAGCCCCTGTACAACCAGCCGTCCGACACCAGGCAGTATCATGAGAACATCAAAATGTGAGTACTCACGGGCAGCCTTGTGGACCCCCAGTGGCTGGGGGGGGGGGGGACGGGAGGTCTGGCCTCGGAGCTCCGGGCTGGGATGTGGGCTCTCAGTTCCCGGGACGACTCCCTCCCACACGGGGCCGGGTGCCCGAGGAGGGTGTGGGAGAGGGCCGTTTGGGCAAGGGTTTGGGGCCGGGTTAGGGCCGAGGTCGGGGTCGGGGCAGGCCCGGGGCAGGAGGGGCAGGGTGGCCCCACGAAGCGCAGGGACACAGACCTTGAGCTGGGGAGGCCGGGTGACGACCCTGCAGGCACAGCCCTGGCGAGACGGAGGCGGGGGGTTGCGGGGCCCCATCGCGTGCGGATGGGCTGTTCCCGATGGAGAGCGAGCTCGAGATGATGGCGGGTGGCCCGGGGCCAGCGGGGCCCGTGGTTTGGGCTCTGACGTAAGCACGTCTGGGAGTGTCCTGGGGTCTGCTCCGGGGGCCCTCGGGTGCCGCGGCCCGGTGTGCTGCAGCCGGGAGCGCTGCTCCAGACCCGGAGGCCCAGGGGCTGTCCAACGTGGTAGCTCTCAGTGATGGGGCCTTTTCCCAGATGGATGCTAGGGGTGAGGAAATCCCGGCTAAGTGCCACCTGTCGTGGGTGGGGGCTGACCTGGCATCCTGGGGCAACGGGACCGCGCTGGAGGCCGGTGGCTTCCCGTCTTCAAGCCAGGAGGGAAGCATCAGAAGTATGGTGCCAGAAGACGGTTGGCTTCTTTTGGGGGGATGTATTAATGGGAACATAGTCCGTTTGGCAGAGGAGGGGATATTACCTCATGTCGTTATCCAGGAGCCCGAAAGGCGAAAGGGGCCGCAGACCTGGCTCCTTGAAGAGCACGTGGCTGTGAACACTCGGTGACGTTAGGTTGGAGGCAGATTCTTTGGGATGTCTTCTGGCTGTTCTTTATTGTGAGAGGGTGCAGACGTTTTTGCGTGATCTCCGAGGGCAGCCCTCAGCTTGTCCAGTGGGCAGGCCGGCCTGGTCTGATTGTCCCAAGCTCCCCTGGGGTGGAACCGCAGGGTGTACGGGGCAGTAGTGAGCTTCCCGTCCCTGGAGGCATGCAAACCTCACGGTGGTCTTTAAATATCCACTGGTGTTGGTCCAGTTGACAGGGGAGTCCCTTCTTTTTAGTTTCGGGACTGGCGTGACTGGTCCGAGTTCTGGTCACTAAAACGGCCACCCCCTTACAGTTCCCACTAACTGACGGAGCAGCCTAGAAAATCTCTTGTGGCCGGCGAGGTCCTTGGCGCGTTTGGGCTTAGGAGCACCTGCCGAGGAGGCCTCACCGGCACTGTCGGGGGGTCCCTCTCAGCCTGGGGCTGGCCGGGGCCGTGTCTGCTGAGGCTGTGCTTTCGTGTGGCCTTGTGGGTGCCTCGTGTGCCTCTGGACACAACACCATTGATTTTCCACTCGGGCCACCCCAGTCCCTTCTGTGCTTCCCGGGACCTGCTTCTCCCTGGGTCCACTGCTAGAGGGAGGGTGGGCGAGGGCACGGGGGGGCCTCTAGGGCCGTCCTTGCTGGTTTAGGGTGCGGCAGTGGGGTGTTTCCTTCTGAGCAGGGCTGCTGGGAGTATCTGTTCCTTTATTCACTCAGCACGCATTTATCAAACACCTACTACGTGCCAGGCCCTCTTCTAGGACCTGGGGCTTCAGCTGTGAACGAAGAACGAAGAGGCATGCTTTTTGTCGGGCTTTGTCTAGTAGTGAGAAAGTGAGTTAAATAAGCGAGAAAATATTCCGCTAGTAAAAAGTACCGTGGGGGGCCCCTGGGTGGCTCAGTCGGCAGAGCATCCGGCTTGAGCTCAGGTCGTGATCTCACGGTTCTCGAGTTCGCGGCCCGCATCGGGCTCTCTGCTGTGGGCGTGGGGCCCGGAGCCTGCTTCGGATCCCCTGTCCCCCTGTCCCTCTGCCTCTCCCCCGCTTGCCCTCTCAAAGATGCTTTAAAAAATTGTAGAAAGAAAGTACTGTGCTCACACAGCTGTCTTAAGCTCTTTGTACGTCGCTCACCCAGCTGTGTTTTTCCTTTTGACGTACCAATTTTTATAGTAATATCGTACCGAGATCTTACTTAAGGTCTTCACTAAAAATGAGTAATTTTTTTTTAATGTTTATTTCTGAGACAGAGAGAGAGAGAGAGACAGAGCATGAGTGGGGGAGGGGCAGAGAGAGAGGGAGACACAGAATCCGAAACAGGCTCCAGGCTCTGAGCCGTCAGCACAGAGCCCGACGCGGGGCTCGAACCCACGGACCGTGAGATCGTGACCTGAGCCGAAGCCGGCCGCTCGACCGACTGAGCCACTAAGTTTAACACGTAGAGAGGAGTAAATTTAAGATTTCTTACGTAAGTGGGGAATTCTGTGTTAGGAAAACATACCCGTAAGCAAATTATTCGAACCGATTCGTCCTTAGAATTTTGACGTCGTTCCTAGTTTTCCACGAAGATCAAAATGAGCTGTATTTTTAATTTCGGTACGATCGTCGGTGAATTAGTGTAGTCACTTACTTTAAAGAACGCGACGAAGATGGGAAAGGGGGCGGGAGAGAAACGGGGGGGTGGCTTTAGCCAGGGGATCCGGGCCCGACAGCAGAGGGGACACTGTGGGGTTGAGCAGCAGTGAGCCGTGTGGGCCTCCCTGGCAAGTGGAACAGGCAGTGCAAAGGCCCTGGGGCAGGACTGATGAGCTGGTGAGGTCCCAGGGAAGGCCAGCATGGCTGCGAGGGCTGGGTGAGGAGAGGAGGTGCCAGCCGGCTCACCCAGGGCTGATGAGTTCGGGTCGTATTATTTGTGTGTGAAGGGAGGCCAGCAATGAGGTTTATGCTGGGAAGTGAGGTGCCGAATTTTTGCCTTCGAGGCTCACTCTCGTGGCTGCCGAGAGAAAGGACCAGGGGTGGGGGGACCTTGGTGGAGGTGGCCGTAGCCACGCGGGCAGGCAGCGGTGGGTCTGGGTGCTGCGGCGGCCGCCAGGGGTGCCGTGTGCGGGGCCAGGGGCAGGGAGGTCCCGTGGCGGCAAAGATCGGGGGCCCGGGCCACTGTGGGGACCATGAAACCGCTTCCTGAGATGGGGGTCGGTGGTGAGGGGCCGATGAGCATCTGGCCCTGTGGCCAGCTGCTGACTCTCAGTGCCTCAGTTTCCCCATCTGCGAGGTGGGAATGAGAGTGGCTTCTACCCGCCAGGGTTGCCGAGGATCCGGTGAGTTACTGCCCCGGGAGGTGCCGAGCTCAGCATCAGGCACGTGGGGAGTGTTCTGTGGTCTTTGTTTCTCTTCCTGCTTCATTCGTCTGCTGCTGTCGCCCGTTCGTCCAACAGATACTCTGAGTGCTCGCTGTGTTCTGGGCCTGCCGTTCTGCGATCTGGTGACAGCTTGATAAGGACAAGCAGAGACACCACCCCCCCCCCCCGCCCCCGTTCCGGCTGCTGTCAGTGGGCCAGGTGGGGGGTTAGCCCCTCCCCAAGGACCTTGCCCTGTCACTTTAATTTCCCTGCGTGCTGGGGCTGCACAGTTAAAGTTAATTTCACGCTTGACTTCCTGCTGTACCAGCAATCTCAGACGTGTCCCAGTCACCTGCACCCACCTCCGCTGCTCTCCCTCCGCCACCTGTACCGTCGGGCGGTGTGGGGGCGGCTGCCCACGCTCCGTGGGGCACTTGCCGCGGGATCTCAGCCCCAGGTCTCAGGCTCTGGGAAGCAGGGGGAGGGGCCAGGGCCACCCCAGAGCGGACCTGGCGGGCACTCCGTGGAGGGGCCGGTGTCCCCTCCACAGCACCTGCCGGGACGGCTCTCCGGGGAACCCACCGGCTTCCTGAAGCCCCAGTGCGATTCTGTGAACGGGCGGGCACTGATGCCCGGGGACGGTCACTGCTCTCGTGTGTTGTGTCGTGGCCGTGCCTTTCCCGGCCCTGCCCTTGCCTGGCTCAGAACCCGGGCACCAGCCTTGTTCCTCGTCTCTCCCCGGGGCCTGGAGGCCTGCCGGTTCCTGGTGTTCTCTCCCTTCCCCCCTTTTCTTGGCTTCAGGTCCGATGTCTTCCCTCCTACTGCCTCACTCGAGGGTTGGCTGATTGGAGCCATCAGCCCCGGGGCTGTGCAGGTGGAAAGGGCATTGGGACGCAGGTTACTGTTACAGGTTTTTGTGGACTTGCTCTGGAAGTTCAGAGAGGTTAAGTAACTTCGCCAGGGTCACACAGCCAAACTTCTAGGCCAAACGGATGTGCACACCCACACCGATACCTCTCCTGGGTCTCCAGTCTGAGCTCTGCCCCTCGATAGCCTGGTGACCTTGAGCATGTCACGTCACGTCACTTTGCTTGTCAGTAAGCAGGTTTCAGACCCTCCGTCACCCCACTGGACAGGCTCTTCTCGAGGCATTCAGGGCCCTGCTCAGGCAGACTTTTTCCTTCTTACTCTTCCCCTGCAGTTGGGGGGTCTGGCTGTGCCTGAACGCCCCTCCTCATCCCCTCCCGATTCACCATCACCCTCGTTCCCCTGGAACTCAGTGCTCTCATTTCCCTCTGCTCCCCTGGTGTTCTGCTTCTCCCAAGCCTCGGCTCGAACCTCTCCTCCAGGAAACCTCCCCTGACTGCCCCACACTTTCTTGTCTTAGAATCCTGTGGGCCCAGGGCCAGGCCCACCCAGGGCCTGGCCGGACGCTCCTTGAACCTCCAGAGTGTCCCTACTGTATTGTTTCCTCCCAGTTTTTGTCTCTCCTGGCTGGTGCAGTGACAGACGATGAGGCCGATGTTTCCTTACAGGTTGTGCCTTTTTATAAACTCGGACTTTCCCCGGAGATGATAGATATCCTTTGCACCCCGTGAATGCCGCCCCCCCCCCCCCCCCCAGCAAACTCATCGCCGTGCTCGTCAGTCGCGTTCCCTATTTTTTTGCCAGAAAACATTCCTAGCGGTGAAGATCAGTCTGCAGTAAGCGATTTGCGTCTCCGATACCAAAACACTTCTTGGGACAAAATAAACACTCTAGACACGTTTGCCAGGAGGGTGGTGAGCAAGCAGACACCCTCAGCCAGGTGGGGGCTTGTGACCAGAGCTGTGCTGGGGGGGCCCGGAAGGAAAGGTAGAGGGGACAGGGCTGGCAGGAGGCAGCAGGAAGTGGGGGGGGGGGTGCTCGCGAATGGGAGAGCCCATCCCCCTTTCGGAGGGGCTGTCAGGCCTCGGTCCCCGGGCTGCAGCCACAAGGGGGTGTGCCAGACCGCCTGATCTTTTAAGAGAAGCTGTAAGTTCAGCTTTTTATGCAACGGCTTCTGGTTTTCAATACTGGCAGCGAACTCAGATGTTTTAGAAAGCCCTGCTGTCCCCCGGGCTGGCTCCACTTGGCGGACCGTGCCCGTTCGCAACCTGCCGCCTCAACATTTGTCCTCTTTGGCAGTCCCCGGGTGCCTCCGGGCGCCAGGCACGGTGCTTGCTTTGGAAGGAACCTCGGATCGGCCGGGAGAACCCCTGCCTGCCCTACGGTAGCCGCGGGGAACAGGGGCGGCTGCACGCGTCACCTCTGCCCCCACGGAGGCTTCTACCCACCGAGTCCTGTCCGGTGCAGGCTCAGCCCCGCCGCTCACAGACTGGCCTTGGCTGCAGGTTGCCCCCAGCTGGGCGGCTGGAGGCCACGGTGGCTTCTTCTCCCCCAGTTCTGGGGGCCAGCCGTCCAGGGGCGACAGGGCCCTGAGCTCTTCGGGGGAGGAGCGCTCCGTGCCTCTCCCAGCATCTGGTGTCGGCGGCCCTCCCGGACGCGCTTTCCTCGTGGACCCTTCCCTGTCTCCTCTCTCTGTCCTCTCGTGTCACCCGTCACCCTGCCTCTGTGTGTCCGTCTCCCACGTCCACATTTCCCCTTTCTATAAGGACGCTGGCCGTGTGGGATTAGGGCCACCCTGATGGCCTCGCGCTAACTTCATGGCCCCTGTGAGGAGCCGGTTTCCACATAGGGTCCTATTCTGAGGCACGGGGGGTTGGGACCCCGGCATCACTGGCTGGGGAGTGGGGACACGAGTCAGTTTGTGACATGCACCGAGCCTCCTGCAAGCTCTGAAGTAGGTTGTGTTTGGCCTCACCGTGGCACTTCAACACAGATGATGACCCGGTTTTGTTTTTTTCCGTATTTACTCTAAAATCGCTGGCAAAGACAGTACGGAGAACTTCCTGTGTCCCCACCAGCCAGCGTCCCCTAGTGTGAAATCTTACAGAAGAGAGGGTGCATTTGTCCAAATGCAGAAAGTAACAGTGGGACCGTGCTCGGAGCCGACCCACTTTCCTTGGGCTCTCCCGGCGTTCCCACCAATGTCCGTTTTCTGGTCCGGGATCTGATCGCGGTTCCCCTTCTGCGCCTCGTCCTGGCGTCTCCGTGGTCCCCAGGTGACGGTTTTCTCCGTCTCCCCTTGGCTTTTCTGACCCTGACGCCTCTGAAGGGTTGCGGTCGGCGATTTCGTCGAGTGTCCCTTGACTCGGGTTTGCCTGGCGTTTGCTCACGGAGGGGCTGGCGTGGATTTGGGGGAAGAGTCCCACGGAGGTGACCAGCCGCCCTTCCCACCACGGCAGGCCACGGGCGCGGGCACCTCCTTGGGCGGCTGTCTCGTCTGCCTGTGCTCGGTGCTTTAGGACGCGTCCTGGATCCAGGCTGCCGCCGGGGAGGGGAGCTCACCTCCCGCAGGGGAATATCAAAGCACGGAGGGACGCGAGGTAAAATGCCAAACGACTGGTAAATATTCGGGGGAAGATGCTTGGAGGCTACGCACCTGTCCCGTTTTTCTCAAGGTTTTGCCCGTTGCCGTGACATTCACGCGTGGACCTTGCCTGTGGCAGTTGGGGCCGGGACGTTCTCGTGATGGTCTCCCATCGCCCCGCATTCTTTCTGCGGTTATCAATTGGAATTCCGTGAAGGAACGCTTGTTCCTTCTTCCTCGCTCATTTGTTTGTTCAGTCATTTATTTATATCAGCACGGGCTCGCGGATATTTATTTTGCTCTTCGGGTTATAATCTCGCACCGGCATTGTTTGTCTGGCGGCTCAGGTGCCCCCAGCTTTGGCGGTCAGGAGCTCAGGTGGAGTCTTGGGTCCTTCTGACCTTTCAACTTCAATTTTTTCCTCTTCGTTTTAGCACTTCTCTGCTTCGAGATGTTCTGGGCTCTCGTGTATTCCCGTGCCAGCACTCGAACCCGCCCGCCGGCTTTTTTGTTGTCGTTAGAGAATCGTGTTAGGAGCGGAGACCTCCGTGCTACGCGGCTCGCTGTTCTGGGCCCTCCCTGCTTCTCGGCCTTGTCGGCTCCGCTCCTCTCCTCCCTTCCCCTCCCTCCCTCCCCAGGGCTCTCCAGCCACGCGGGCTTTCTTCTGTCTGTTCTTCGAGTTCCCTGAATTTGTTTCCACCTCAGGGCCTTTGCAGCGCCCTCTGCCTGGAGCGCCCTGCCCTCTGGTTCTTTCCACCGCAGGGTCCTTCTGCTGCTCTAGATCTCGGCTTGGGGCCGTCCCCGAGAGACTTTTCTGCACCACTGAAGCTGAAACAGCTGTCCCCTCCCCTGCCACCCAGTCGCTACCCCCCCCCCCCCCCCCCCCCCCGTTTCGGTTTCTGCATCAGGATTATCTGGATTATCTTGCTTACTGTCTGTGTGACGCCTCTCAGCGTCCCCTCTGTGATGTCTGGGGACTCTGCCTTGCTCAAGGCTGTGTCCCCAGTGCCCGGAACAGTACCTACATGCAGTAGGTGCTCAGTAAACACTTGCTGAGTGACCGAGGAGATGAGAACGTGATCTTGCTGTGCCCCTTTTTCAGATGAGGAAGTTGAGGCTGAGATCACTTATGTTCCTCGTCACAGAACGAAGTGCTGTGGTCTCAGCCTGTGTGACTGAGGCCCCCCAGTGCCCACCCTGACGGGCACAGGGCAGGGGAGGCTGAGGTCAGCGGCGAGGCCTCAGGGTGGGGGGGCCCCGGGTGACGCGAGGCGCGAGTGACCCTGGGAGCCAGGGACCCATGCCACTTCCACGAGGGTCCCTGGGGGCTCTGAGTCCTGCTGGGGCCGGGGGTTCCGGACAGGGGGTGCTGCCCACATGCTCGCTGTGGCCTCCCCGTCCTTGTTAAGAGGGAACGTGCAGGCGCGTTAGGGGCCCTGGACTTGAGCCCCGGTACTGAGGATGCCGACTTCCTGCTGGAGATCCGCGTCGAGCCGTGGGGACGGGGGGACGTTGTTCGGCCTGGGACAGAGGCATGGTGGCAGACCCAGAGGACAGCTGGGCCTGGCGGTGGGGCCTCTGAGGCGGCGGGGGCCTGGAGGCAGACAGTGACCCTCCCTGGGGTCCCTGTGTCCGATTGGTTCCGGGCCCTTCGGCCCCCGTGAGTTGTGTGTTCGGGGAGCTGTGCCCATCCGTCAGGGCCTGGGGACTCCCACCACCTTGCTCCTTCTCCTGAGGTTGGGGTGCTGGGTGGCTCGGGAATCTCCCGGAGGCCGGCGGGGGCACTGTTTGCAACCTTTGCGTGGGGTTGGGTCGCTCCCGGGAACACGAGGAGGAAGGAGCAGCCCTCCCCGGGGAGGCCGCTGCCACACCCAGATCGGGGTGAGCACGTCCAGGGTCGCCCCCAGGCCCGCCTGAGCCCCAGGCCCACCGGCTGTCCGCGGCAGCACTCGCTTGTGTAGGGAGGCCGCGGGGAGGGGCTGAAGGAAGGGGGCTTCCTGAGGGGTCCCGCCTCTCCGGTGGCCACCAGCCTGTGCCGCCCTGCTCGGGTGACCTCCACTGTCCCAGGAGCCAGCCCAGGGGACGGCTGTCTCCGTGTGGCCGCAGGTCTTGGGGTCCTGGTCCCTCCTGCCCGCGTTCCCAGTCTGAGCCCGTGGATGTTTCTCTGTGGCCGGTTTTCCAGGAGGGATCCTGGGTGCGTGTGGCGGGGGGCGGGGAGCGCTGACACCCCGCCCGCCCTCGGGACCCTTCTGCACGCCGGGCTCAGCCTAAAGATGGACGAGGGCACCTCAGGGAGAGAGGGAGGATGCACTCTGCCAGTGCACGGCTCCCTCTGGGGGGCTACAGGTGTCTCTTAGCCCCCCGAGGACCAGTAAAGGGGCACACTCAGGGCTTGCTTTCAGGAAACAGCTCAGCGAAGGACGAAATATCGAAACCCTGCGTTACTGACCATTGCTGTTTTGCTCCTGCCTAGAAACCAGGCGATGCGGAAAAAGTTAATCTTGTACTTCAAGAGGAGGAACCACGCTCGGAAACAATGGGTAAGCCATCCCTGGAATCTCCCCGGTCGCTCCCCTGGGCCAGGCTTCCTGGAGAGTCTGGGCCACTTCAGGCCATGCCCACCGGGACCTCCTGGTCTGCAGCTGTCTCATCGCTGCGTGTCCGGGCCGTGGACAGAGGCCAGGGACAGCGGCGACACGGGAAAGGGGAGCAGCTGCTTTGGTGACGTCGGGGCCCCGGGGCTCAGCTGCCCAAGGAGGCCTGGGGCCGGGAATTCTGCCGCTCCTTTTCCAGCCTGGAAGGGGAGAAGGCAGCATGTTGGCCCGGAAGAGCGGTTCCTTGTCAGAGGACCCTCCTTTCCAGGCAGGAAGAGAGAGGCTTGTTGGAAGGCGGGGGGAGGGGGGTGGCTGCATCAGAACGGACGGGGGCGCCACCCCTTCATCATGCCGCGCTCTGGCGTCTCCTCTGGGAAGCAGGCCCAAGGCAGGGAGAGCGTGTGTGAGGACATGTGCTGTTGTGGTTCGGGTGCCTGTTTACATCACTGATGCACGGTGGGGGCGGGGAGGGCAGTGATGGAGGGGGAGTCACTCCGCCGTGTGGGAAGAGCTGGCTCACATGGGCTTAAACGGCACAGAAATTTGTAGCTGAGAAAGGCCGTGGGTGGAGTTCAGGAGTGGGTCGATCAAGTTTCACCTTCACTTCTATGTGGTTTTTTCCCCCCAACTCTGTGTGTTAGTACATCGACAGACGGGTTTCTTTGTGGGACCTGAATGCCTACAGCAGATCTGAGTTTTCTAAGCCCAGAGAGAGAGCTGTCCTGTCTCAGACCATCTCACCAAGGCTCTGATTGGACCACTTGATGGCATGGTCCCTCTGAACCAGTTTCTGAACCCACCCTGCGCTGGCCCCAGACCTCAGTTAGGTCCCCAAAGAGAGGAGACCCTTCTGGCGCAGGTGCTGGGTGGCTGGGAAGCTGGCAAGTGGCGTTCTGGACCCCAGGGGCCCATGGGGTGAGACTTCCCAGCCTCTCCTTTCTCATGTTCCTCAGATCCCCAGATTGTCTGGATGGTGACCAGACGGGGGGGTGGGTGGGATTCTTGAAAGCGGGTGTCCCTTCTTATTCATCGAATTAAATGTGCAGCGAGGACCTGCTGAGAGCCCGGCACAGGGGTGGGCAGAGGAGACGGAGAGAGAAGGGCCACGTGGAAGGACGGGGTGGGTTGGGGATAGCCTGCATGTCCTGGGTGGTGACCTCAGTACTGAATGGGAATGACGAGGAAGGACCAGCTGTGTGGAAATCCAGAGTGTCAGGCAGAGGGCACAGCAAGTGCAAAGGCCCTGAGGTCAGAACCAGCTTGGGTAGGCTGGGACAGCATGTAGTAGGTAAGTCTGGAGTGCAGTTCGTGAGTTGGGGGCCACGGTTGATGTAAATGATGTGGGAGCCCGATCACCTAGAAACACTCGCCTTCGACCAGGATGGAACATTCAGATTTTATTCTAAACCCAATGGGACCCTTAATTTACTCTTCTAAGTACATAGTGAACAACATGAAGTCTTTATTTTGAGAATTTTCGAATAGGAGATCTGACAAATACAACGAACACCACGTAGAATCGATCACAGTTCCTTTGCTGCGTGCGTGTGCGCACGAGTATGAACCTTGACCGTAGTTGTGTTGAACGGGTGGGAAGCAGATGCCGACACCTGGACCCCTCTCCTGGGCACCTCCACATCTGTCTCCTGAAGGACAGGAAGTTCTGTCATCACCACCCCCAAGAACGGACAGGGTTCCCTGTGATCTTCCAGCCGTGGCCACACTTAGAGCCCCAGTCGCCCTGTCTGGGGGTGGGGTTCGTTTTGGACAGGGTGAAGAGTTTTTGCTGTGGTCACTCGGGGGCCCCTCGAGCGTGGGGTGGGGAGAGTGCTTATTTAAAAATAGAGCAGCCGGAGACTGGTAAGAAACTCGGGTGGCTCTGAGGCCGGGCTGAGCCCATGTCCAGAGGCCCCTGTGTTCAACGGGAGGGCGTTTGGAATGAGCCTGTTCTTTTTTGGGTAACATTTACTTACTTACTCTGAGAGCAAGAATGGGAGGGGGGAGGGGCAGAGAGAGGGGGAGAGAGAATCCCAGGCAGGCTCCACGTTATCAAGAGAGGAGCCTGACGCAGGGCTCGATCCCACGAATCCTGAGATCATGACCTGAGCTGAAATCAAGAGTTGGACGCTTAATAGACTGAGTTGCCTGGGCGCCCCGCGCCTCCCTTCCCCCCCCGCCCCCCCCCCCCCCCGCCCCCATTCCTGTTCTTCTGTAAGGAGCCCAGAGCCCCTGATGCATTGTTTTCAGCAGGGACGCAGAGGGGTTTGGTCCAGATGGCTCCCCCAGACCTCTGACCTGCACGCCCCGCCCCCACCATGAGCCGGCCCCCCTCAGATCACGGAGCCCCCACTCCTTAGAGGTTCCAAGGACCACGAGTCAGCTGCCCACGCTGCCCTTCCCTGGGACGCTGAGTGCGACCCCGTGGGAGGCCCGACCAGTGGGTGGGGTGGCGGTGAGGCTGTGCTGTCAGCACAGGGCCCCGAGTTCGAGCCCATCCACCGGGGCCTGCCTTGTATCTGGGGAGCGGGGTCTGGCCCTGAGCCTCGCCCCTCCTGCTCTGTGAAATGGGGTGGGGTGCAGGGAGGATCGAGGTGCGTGCTTGTGGCTCCTGGCGAAGGGGGCGCGTGTGACAGTGTGGTGGCCGTGCGGGATGGGTCAGGCAGGAGGTGGGCCCAGCGTGGAGGGAGCCCTGTGTCCTCAGGCTGCTGTAACAGACTCCCACAGATAGGCAGCCGAAGACAACGGAACGGCGTGCTCCCCCAGCTCCGGAGGCCAGGAGTCCGAAGTCACGGTGTGGGCAGAACCGTGTTCCGGCCGGGGGCTCTAGGGGGGATCCCAGCTGCCTCTCCCAGCCTCGGGGGCCCAGGTCCCTACGGTCTCTGCCTCTGTTTCCGCAGGGTCATGTCTCCTTTCCTTCTCTCACATGGACACCCGATTATGTGATTTAGAGCTCTCCCTAACCTGGGATGACCTTGTCTCGGGTTCCTTTTTTAATAAGGTCAAGTTATGTGTAGATTCTGGGGGTCACCTTTCAGCCACCACAGAGGGCACCGGCCTGTTTTCCGCACAGTCTGCCTTTCCGCTTTCCCCCGACTTGTCCCCCACTCTCCTTGTCATTTACGTGGCTGAAGGTTTGCTCACCTCTCCCACGTCCCTGCACCTCTGAGTTCCCCGTTTTCTGAGTCTGGGCTTTTCCTGGAGCCGCCCCGCATCCGTGACTTGCTTACGCGGCCCGAGGCTGAGCAGGACGGGGTCGGGTGGGGGGACAGCTGTCGGTCGTCACCCTCAACCCTCACCAACATGAGGCGGGGAGGGCGGGAGCCCCGGCGCTCAGCACAGCCAGTGTGGAGAGCATGAGCCCTGCGGGGGCCCTGTGCGAGGATGTGCCCTCCCCGAGGTCGGAGGAACACGGCTGCCCTGGGCAGCGGGCTCCAGCTGCCCTTCTCCGACGGCACCCTCCTTTCCCCGTCCCGTGGCCGAAGCCTGGGTTCCCCGGTTGTCAGGGAACCCCGTTTCTCATCAGGTCCCGCCTGGCAGGTCAGGAGGGTCTCAAACTTGGCCCCGCTGATCATCTGGGGCAAAGCACTCCGCTTCTGGCCTCAGTTTACTCCTCTGTTCGGTGAAGATATTAACACCCACCTCCTCGGGCCCTTGAGCGACAGGCTTCGCACAGCGTGCTCATCAGGGTGGCGCATGGCGGGCGGTGGGTGCTCAGAACGAGACCCGCGTGGGACCACCGGGGCCTCGAAGAGCCGGAACGATCCTGAAAAAGCACGTCCGGGAACAACCGCGGGAGTCACCTCGGGTTTCAAAACGCATCACAAAGTTACAGCAATCAGAGCAGTGTGGTCGTGGCACAAGGACAGACCCGGAGAGCAGTGGAGCAGGAGGGAAGAAGGCCTCACGCCCGTGGGCAGGTGGTTTTTGACGGGAGGCCAGATGCAGTCAGCGAGAGGGGGTGGGCTCTTCACACACGGTGGGGCTGGACCCCACTCCCAGCCCCGACGGAAAAAGGCTAATTCGCAGTCCGTTGAAGGCCCCCCCGTGCAAGAGCCAAAACCGTAGATTTGTCCGGAAAAACACGGCGGGGCCTCTCGGTGACCTCGGGTTTGCCAGCGGGTTCTTGGGCATGACACCGAGTGCACCCGCGGCAAGAGGAAGGCGGGGGCGTTGGGCGTCATCAGTAACCGTCTGGTGCTCCTGCCGGGATCCCAGGCGGCCCTGCCCCCGGGCCTCCGCGGAGGCTTGTGCCCGGCTCTGCCCCGGCCTCTCCGCCGTGAGCCTGAGCCCGAGCGTGGGGCGAGTTTGCTTCCTGCTCTGGGCGGCGGGGGCCCCACGCAGCGGTCGCGTCCCCGGGGTCGGAGGTGCTGCCGTCTCCCACACGGGGCACGGTCCCGAGGCCCCCCTGTGAGCGGGCCCAGACCCTGCCCGTCTTTCCCGGTAACTGCGTGGTCTTTCTCTGCTGGCTGGGTCTCCGTGGCGCCTCCTCCCGCTCCGTCAGACTGAGGACAGGCTCTCTGGCGGGAGGCGTGGCTCTCCGTGTCCCGCGGGGGCTCTCCGCACCACAGCGCCCCAAGAAGCGTGGCCGTCGTCTGCCGCCAGAACCTAGGCCTCCTCTCCAGCGCGGTCGTGGGGTCCCGGGAGCGGGGCGGGGGGGCAGGCTCTCCCCCCTAGAAGCCCGCCTGACCACCGCCCGGGGGCTCCCGCGCTGCCGGGTCTGCCAAAGACCAAGGTCGCGGGTTGCCTGAGTCGGGCTGGAATACGGGGTGGGGCGAGGTGTCCGGTCACGAGGACGAGGGAGGCATCGAGAGGGCGTTCAGGCGAGACTCCTGGACCGTGCCATCTGTCCCGCACAGCTGTTAGAGACCGGGAGGTTGGGGTCTTACGGGTGGCTTATCTCTGCCCCCCTGCTCGAGACCCAGGTCACCTTGGAGATGTGGAAGCCGGGCAGCTATGCTCCTGCCTGGGCGGGGGTCTTTTCTCTGAGGACACGCGGCGAGCGGCACTGTGGGTAGACGCAGAGAGGGACTTCCTTGTCTGGGAGAGACGGCGGAGGCCCCTCCGTGGATGCTGCTCGGGACTTTCACGATGACTCCCTGTACCCGGGACCACGGCTGAGCTTGAGGCCAGGGAATGGGGAACTTTCCAGAAAGGGGATGCTTTCTAGGGGCCGCCCCAAACCTGACAGACACCCCCAGAGCCTCACGGTGCCACGTAACTTCCTTCCGTGGTGGGAGTGGTCCCTGCGAGTGCTGTAGCCCTTTGCCACGTGACGAACGTGTCTGGGGGACCGGGGCCGGAATTTTAAGTGCTACGTAATGTGATTTGAAGTTAGCCGCTTGTAGCTGGTGGCTTTCGCATCGGACGAGGCATTTCTAGAAGGAGGCCAGGCCGGTGGCCCGTCCCCCAGGGAAAGAGGCAGCCAGGTGCTCAGGGAAGCCTGTGCGTTTTCTTGGGGCCCGGGACTGCCCGGGTCTTCGCGTGCTCCCGCGCGTGACTGTGTGTGTGTCTGCATCTCAGCCTGTCTCCGTGTGCCCGTGTGAGCGTGCGTGCCCGCGTGCAGCGCCGGCGGGGGCCACGGAGCCGGGAGCCGGGGCCTGGCGCCTAGGGGAGGACCAGCCGCTAAGCTGGGGAGCTAAGCGGTGCTCCCCGCGCTGTGCTCCCCCAGGAGCAGAAGTTCTGCCAGCGCTATGACCAGCTCATGGAGGCCTGGGAGAAGAAGGTGGAGCGCATCGAGAGCAACCCCCGGCGGCGGGCCAAGGAGAGCAAGGTGCGCGAGTACTACGAGAAGCAGTTCCCCGAGATTCGCAAGCAGCGCGAGCTGCAGGAGCGCATGCAGAGGTGAGCCCGGGCTGAGCCCGACCCTCCTTCCCCCACCCCGCCCTCCGCCTCCGTTCCTTCAAGATACCTCAGGGGCCTGGGTCAGGAAGAGCCCGGGCTGGTGTGAAACAGCGAGCGCAGCAAGGGCTCAAACCGGTGATGCAGGGGCCGTATCGGGCCCCCGGATGCGTGGCTCGGAGCGTGCTTGGCCTTGTGCTGATTAGAAACTGAGACACGTTTTGGCGGGGCAAGCTGTCCTTCCTGCGTGCCACGGGCTGGTACCACCCAGCTGGGTTCCTTCACGTGGGCCGCGTGGCCCCTGAGGGCAGCAGAGCCTGAGAGGCTGGGTGTGGATCGAAGGCCAGGGGACCCCCCGCCTGGCTTTGCGGCCAGATCAGGGTGCTTGCCCGTCTCCCCTGGTGGTCGGGAGGGCTGCGTGGGAGGGAGGGCCCGGCGCACAGTAGGCTGCCTGGGGGCGTGTGGCTGTGCTTTTGCTGTTACGCAGAGAGGTGACGGGCAGCGGCCAGTGACAGTGCCCCTTCCGGGCCTCCTGGACGCTCGTGTCCACGTCTCACCGGTGCCTCCCCCCAGGCCTGAGAGCCGGGTGTGACCAGGGAGGGAACTGGGGCAAAGATCCACACACGTGGATCTGTGGGCTGGGCTTCGGGGGCATCTGAGGAGAGGGCGGGACCGAGCGCCTCGGGTATTCCTGGGTCCGAGCGCCCCCAGCCTGGGGCGGTCCCTGTGGGCATGGGAGGCCTGGCCCCTTTCCGCCTCCCTCCCTGCCGCCTACACTCTGCCCTGCGCCTGGGGAAGTTGTGGGCTCGGTCCGCGCCGTGGTGCCAGCCGGGCCCCCGCTGCCGCCGGCCTGGTCCTGAGGGTGTCCCTTTGGTCTCCAGCAGGGTGGGCCAGCGGGGCAGCGGGCTTTCCATGTCGGCCGCCCGCAGCGAGCACGAGGTGTCCGAGATCATCGATGGCCTCTCTGAGCAGGAGGTAAGAGCGTGGCCGTGACCCTGGCCTCAGCTTCACTCCCCCAACCCCCACGCGTGGGAGCGTCCTGGCAGGAAGCAGAGCTCACCCAGTGGCTGAAATCGAGGGGCTTGTCCCTGAAGCGTGGGCAGAACCGGCGCAGGGCATTGAGGCCCGGCGGGAGTGGCCGTCCATCGCCTGCCTCCTGCCTGAAGGTCGAGCCGAGAAAGGCGTGTCGCTGGGCTGTGGCCATCTGGCAGGACGTGGCCGGGAGGGCCACAGCGGAGGGGGGCTGGGGGACGAGTACCCCTGCCTCTCGCGCCTCCCGGTGCCTCCCACTGGCTGAGCCCAACCGGAAGCCAGAGGCAGGGGTGCCTGAAGACTGTGGTTTCTAGGCCAGCCTCTCGGTGCCCAGACTGGGGGCGGGTGGACAGTTCCCAGCACGCTGACCGTGCACCAGGCCGGACCCCCAGCCCTGCCAGCGTGAGCACGCTCTCCTTGTTCCCTGGGGGGAAGAGGGGGGCTGGACATCCCGAACTCAGCCTGGGTGACCCCGGCCGTGGTCTGGGGGCCCAGAGATGGTCAGGAAGCAGGGAGACGAGGCATTTGCCCTGGGGAAGTGTTGTTGGTAGCCACCTGGTCCCTTCCGGGTCTTGGGGGCCAAGCTTCTAACGTGCCAGGCCCCCACCCTGCTTGTTCCGAACAACACGGTGGACACGAGGGAGTCTCGTGGAAGGAGGGGAGTGTGGCTGCGGTTCGTTGTGGCAGCCCCCAGCGGCACGTGGCGATTTACATCGACGTTAACTGAAAGGAAATAGAAGCGAACCTTCGGTTCCTTGGTCACATGCGCCACACGTTCGGGGCCAGGCAGCTCCGTGGGTTGGTCGCTCCCACGCTGGACGGGGCAGGTGGCTTCTGGGCAGCTCTGCCCTGGCTGCCGATTCTCCTGTGCCATAGACTTAGGAGTCCTGGGGGACAGGCGCCCCGTATAAACTGGAGATCTCTAGGCCCTACCCCCGGAGGCTCTGACTTAGCTGATCTGGGGTGGAGCCCAGGACTCTGAGCTTTTACCAGGTTACCCATGTGATTCTGATGCGGGTAATTCAGACTGTCTGGACACGAAGAGAGACCTTCCTTTTAAAACTTCACGTGGCGGGCGGGGGCGGGGCTCCGGAGCGGCTCATTCGGTGGAGCGTCCAACTTCGGCTCGGGTCGTGGTCTCACGGTTTGAGAGTTTGAGCCCCTGTGTCGGGGGGCTTCGCGCTGCCCTCCCCCCTCTCTCTGCCTCTCCCCTGCCCCTGCTCTTTCTCTCTGTCTCTAAGTAAATAAATAAAACTTAAAGAAAAAATGACCAAAGTGCCTTCACATGGTACGTCCCTATTGCGGACGCCATTCGGTCCTCAGAAAGCAGAACTCGGAGAGCCTTTGTCCACAGTCACGCCTGCGGGCTTGCTGTGGCTCCCGTCCCGCGGATGCTATCTGTGGCCACGTGCACATCCCGCAGGGGTGCGGACCTGGGTTCACTTTGCCCCGGAAGCAAGAGGAGGGCGGGGGGCCCTCTCCCCGGTGTTTCCCGCCTGAAGGCCAAGGGCGAGGGGCATCGCAGTTTGATGCAGTGTTCCCGTCCCCAGCCCCCAGCCCAGAGGCCTGCTTCCCCAGGTCCTGGCCACCGGCCTCCTGAGGCTGTTGAGGGGGTGGCCTTTGGGGTGGGTGGTCAGAGGGGGAATTCAGGGCAGAGACTCCCTGGGAGGGCCGGAAGGAGGGGGCCAGGTGGGAGGAGAGACGCCCTATCCTTCGGGAAGCTTTCCACAGTCACGGTGTGCAGTGACCATGCCGTGGTCCTCCATCCGTGCCCCTCTGGGAGGACGACGGGCGAGATGGTAGTTCTGGAGGGCTGTGCCAAGTGCCTCCGGGGGGGGCGGGGAGGGGTCCTCCTGGGCCGGGTGCAGGGCTGTGTGCCCCTGCTGCGATTCCAGATGTTGAAGGAGAGGTTGGCTGTGGGATGCCGGGCAGCGGGTCCTTTGAACTCGCTGACCTTGGCCGTGCTGGGCCCTCGCCTGCCTCCTCAGATGGGTAATTAATCGCCGGTAATGGGCTGGCTGCAGAGATTTGGGGAAATGAGCCCAGCCGAGTGGTGGCTCGGAGCCTCTTAACAGCCATCCCGATGCGTCATGAGCGAGCCCGCCCGACTCCTGCCCGCACGGGGCTGGCGGGCTGGATCCCAAGCCGATGCCAGGGCTGGGGAGGGTGGCGGGCAGGGGGTGGGTCCGTGCCCCCCCCCCCCCCCCCCCCGGCCCCTCTCCCTGTCCCGTGTGCCCTCGGAGCCTGGATGGCCAGGCCCGTCTCCTGAGCTGGTTTGGCCCAGCTGGCTGAACATCTTTCCTGTCGTGTTTTACGGCAGTTGCATTTCCAAAGAGAAGATTCATTGCCCCCCTCTCGCTGCAGATAAGGCGGCTGCTGTGCTCCGCGTTTAATTTACAGCCCCGTCCACCATAAACCTGTCCGGGCTGCCTTTAAATTCTCCCTCCGCCGGCATGGCGTGTTATTATTTTTAACTCATCCTTCCCTCTGTCTCTGGCTCCACCTTCCCCCGCCCTTGTTGGGGACGCTGGCACCTTCACCTGGGCCCCCCCTCCCCCCCTGGGCTCCCCCCCCCCCGGCCCCCCCCCCCCGGGCCCCCCTCGCTGGCAGGGCCCCTCCCGCCCCTCCCCCGCCCTGTCCCCGGGCCGCCCCCCTGGAGCCCTCTGAGCCGGGCCCCCCTGCCCTGTCCTCCCTCCAGAACCTGGAGAAGCAGATGCGCCAGCTGGCCGTGATCCCGCCGATGCTCTACGACGCTGACCAGCAGCGCATCAAGTTCATCAACATGAACGGGCTCATGGACGACCCCATGAAGGTGTACAAGGACCGCCAGGTCATGAACATGTGGAGCGAGCAGGAGAAGGAGACCTTCCGGGAGAAGTGAGTGGCCCCTGGCCGGCCGTGGGCCTCCGCGGACCCCTCCTCCCTCTCCTGTCCCGGGAAGCGCTACCTGGTGAGGCGTGGACGGGCTCCCTGGGGCCGCTGTGACAAGGGACCACGGGCCGGATAGCTGGCGGCAACAGGAAGTTTGTCCCCACTCCAGCGCCGGGGGCCACAAGTCCCAGATCAAGGCGTCCTTGATCAGGGTCGGTTCCTCCCGGAGGCTCTGAGGGAGGGGGCCCCCTGCCCCTCCCCCGGCCTCGGGGGCTCCCGGCCACCTTCCTCCTCCCGTGGCTTGTGCGCACGTCGCTCCCTCTCTGCCTCTGTCTTCACGTGGTCTTTCCCGTGTGTCTGTCTGTGTCTGCCTTTTCTGTAAAGACCCCGGCCGTGTCGGATACAGGGCCCACCCTACTCCCGTGTGACCCGTCTTAACTGGTTGCTTCCTTAGAGAACTCCTTTCCAAATCTGGTCACATTGGGAGGGTCTGGGTGGACGTGAAATTCGGGGGACGCTGTTCAGCCCGGTACAAAGTGTCCAGGGCAGCCTTATGTGAAACTGGGCTCTGTGGGTGGGGAGGACGAGGCCAGAGGATCTCGGAGGTTGGGCCGGAGGGTAGGGGTGTGTGGCTGGCCGATGGCCCTTTGGTGTCATTTTGAAAGCGGCTGTTCGTTGAGCACGTGTTCCTTCCCAGACACCGTGCAGATGTGTTTTCAGGGGTTTTGTGTGTTTGTCCCTTTTATGCCTCATAAGAGCATCATCAAGCCATCGTCATTACACAGGTTAGGAAACAGAGGCTCAGAGAGGGGAAGACACTTAAGGAGGGCCACACAGCTCACAAACGGTGGAGGACGGAAGGTGGACAGAGGGACTCAGACTCCCCCAGCTCCAGGGCAAGGGCTCAGCTGCGGTGAAGAGGCTCGTTGGGGAGCGGGAGGGGGCCAGGGAGCCGGAGAGCTTTGGAGAGCAGAGGCAGGAGTTGAATGCCAACAGATGAGGCCTGGGGTTTCTAAAACGAAAAGAACAGAACGACCCGAGTGTTCGGGGGAGACAGGTGAGGAGCTGGTAGGTGGATAAAATCCTCATCCCCTCCACTAAACTCAGAAGTTGTATCCCATGGACCCGTGGACCCACGTGCCGGGCAGAGAGCCCCGTGAGCTGAGCGGGCGGGAAACTCAGGCACGGGCGGAGGGCTCCACGCTTGGCCAGAAGGGGGTGTCGGAAACAGATTCTGCCTCCGGAGAAGGCCTCGTGGCCAGGGGACGCGACCACGTTCTGCAGCCACCTGCCGTGGGGCCGGCCGGGGCCTGGGGCTGTCTCTGCCCTTTGCGGGGTCAGGTGGCCCAAAGTGCCTGGGGGGGCCCTGGGGCAGGGATGATTCTGGGTGGTGGGCAACGCAGGGGTGATGTGGCCGCACCAGAACGGGGAGGTGCAGGAGGAGCGACTGATGAGGGTCGTGGCGGGAGACTGTATTTTCTGGACTAGCTTTTGATGATGGAAATTCTAAAACATCCGTGAAACTAGGGAGACGGTTGAAGGAGGGCCCGAGTGCCTAGCACAGCCTCAGCACCGCGAGGAGCAGGGCCCAGGGGCTTTTGGGGTTGAGTGCTAAGAGGCAGAAAACGCCGTGCCTCGGTGGCTCGTTTCTAAGTCCTCACAACCACAGATGTGGTCGTGCCACAGTCAGGTCCCGCGGGTACCCTGTCGTCTCATTTTAAACCAGTGACGGACCACAGGCACGGATGTTAGCACTTACCGCCACGTTAGGTGTTTAAATTCCCCCTGCACCTTTGATGTGTTTATTTATTTACGCTTTCTTTAAAACGAACAGACAAACAAAAGAGAGGTGCTTCTGGGGTGTTTTCTGTGTTTCATTCTTTCTGGAGAGTTCACGTTTGCTCGTCTCACCTAATGATTTCATTGTTAATTCAGAAGAGTGGGGCACCCGGGCTGGGCTGCTGTCTGCTGAGCCTCCGCTCGGTGCCACGTGTCCTTCCGGGAGAGTGGTCTCGGTCAAGGTTGTCAGTGCAGGACTGATGGCTCTCGGGCCTCCGGAAGTCACGCGCAGTGGCCTAGAGCCCCACCGCTGACAGGCTTTGTCACCCCCAGCAGCCGCGCCGCTTCTCTGAGCCTCAGTTTCCACATCTGCAAAGTGGGTATAGCAACGGTGCTTCCCTTGTTTAGCTGCCGAGAGGTGCCCGGTGTGCAGGAAGTTCTCGGTAATCGTTGGCCGAAGATATGGATACAGGTGCAGGTTGGAGGGCGGTGGGAGAGGTGAGCTAGGGGGTTCCCAGGATTGACACCTGATCTCCTGGGACTCCGTCTCTCCTCGGGGAAACTCCGAGGAAGGGATCTAGGTGGGAAGGAAATGTCACTGGGGCAGGGAGAGGGAGGGGAAGGGGACTCTGTCTGGAAAAGAAGGGCGTTAGGCTGGCTCCAGCTTTGCAAGCTGCCTGAGGCAGGATCCCAGGCGGGGAAGGCTGCCACTCTGACTCTTGGCTTCCTCCTGGAAGAGAGAAGAGGCCGTTCCGGATTCTCCGGTGTCTGGTTGGGGAGCAGGGGAGGGGCCCGCTGGCCTCCCGCCCAGCCATCTGGAGGGCCTGGCGGGAGAGCACCGGGCGCTGGCCCGGGCTCCCTCGTGGGACCCGGGGCCCCCGCCTCGCCAGTGGCTCCTTCTCTCCCCGGAGGAGGCTGCGTGGCTAGTGGTGCATTGTGGGGACCGGCAGGCCGAGGCTGGGCCGGGGCCAGGGACCCCACCCAGCATCCCTGGGGCCCCCGCGGCCGTGACCCACATCTCCGCCCCCGCTGCCCGCCTGCTCCCGTGGCCCTGACATTTCAGCCTTGCCGAGTCTTTCCCAGTAATTCTGCCGGCTTCGCGGGAAGCCCGTTGGTGGGGTGCCAGCACCCCGCACCCCCTCCGGCGTGAGCCCTTTCTTGCCGCCTCCCCGCAGGCACGCAGAGCCCCAGCTCCCCGCTCTCCCGGGGAGGCTGGCGGTTCTCGGCCTGACCTGTGGCCTGGCTGCGGGGGCCCGCGTGGGCCGGGCGAGGCCCAGCTTCCCAGACCCGGCCGGAGATAGAAACAAAGGCATTTTTTACAAGGGGGGGAACCCCACCAAAGAGCTGCGTGCAGTGTCCTCGTTTTTCCTGGAAGCCGCCTCCAGCAGGACAAACAAATATATTTTCAAAGGCGCTAAAACCAGTGACTCACTCCAAGGAACGCCCTCTCTCACCCTCGCCCGCCCGCCCTTCCCACACCCCCCTGGGCTTAATTGCTTCGAGTGGGGCGTCGCCCGCCCAGCCGGGCCCTCGGAGATGGCAGGCGCCCGTGTGCTCGGCGCCCACCCAGCCGGGAAGCCCCCCGCGGCCGGGCCTCACGCCCGCCCTTCTCCTTCCGCAGGTTCATGCAGCACCCCAAGAACTTCGGCCTGATCGCATCGTTCCTGGAGAGGAAGGTGAGTCGCTGCCCCCACGCCCAGACGCCGGCCCGGCTGCCCTGCCCGCTCCGCGCCTCTCCGGGGTCCGCTCCGGTGGGCGGCCCCTTGCCCTGGCGCCCAGGGCCCTCCCTCCCTGCCCGCAGAGCTTGCCCCTTGCTCTGTCTGTCCCTCCTCCCCTCCTTCCCCCCTCACTCCTCCTGCTCCCTCCTCTGAGAAGCAGCCGCAGGCCCCGCCCCTGCTGGCCCAGGAGGCGGAGCACCAGGCCCAGAAACCCGGGGGAGCTGTGCACACCGGCCTCCCCGGCCAGCGCCTCGGACGTGGCAGCGAGCGTCCCTGCAGATTGGGCACAGGTTCTGGGAGCCATGCTGTGCCTGGCGCCCCAGTTACGGCTTTATAGGCGAGGGTGGCGTTCTTCCAGGGGGTTGGGCCCTCCGAGGGCCACTCTGTGCTTTCCGACACCCCGGATGCCAGCCAGGCGTGTGGCCAGTAAGTCCTCATCCCGCCGGGACGAACATTCCCGTAGAGCTGCTGCTCAAACCCGAGTTCGCCCCCAAAGCCAGCCCAAGGCAGGGCCCCTTTTCACTCCCGGCTGCCACTCTGCACCCTTCGTTGGGCTGGGCAGAGCCCGGAGAAGCTGGGCGGGGTCCGGATGAGACCCTGTGCCGTCGGGCGGAGCGGGAAGGGCGTCCAGCAAGGCTGACTTCTGGGGCTGCTGTCCCCGGGGGGCTTTTACGCCGCACTCCCTTGAATCAGGTTCTTCAGAGGCGGGGGCACCTGCCCACGCCCAGCCCTACGACATGCCCAGCTGCTGGAGGCCTCATGCTTTTCAGTCGAGGGAGGGCCGTCTGGGCAGGAGCCACGCAGCTATTTTAAAGTTGAACAGTTGTTCCCAGTGTCTGCCCTTAATGAGCTGATAGCCATAGGAGGAGGCAGACGAGGCAACGCGGGGAGATGAAATCTCTCTGTGCCTGAAAAACGCGTGTGGGGAAGCAAGCCCTGTAAATAGCCTTCCTCTGAGTTCGTGACGGCTCTGTGCTGGGGGTGTGGACAGTCCGGGGGGCTCTAGGTCAGGGCTCCTCAGGGATGGAGGTGAGGGTTTCAGAAGCCTGTCATTGAACAGAATTGCTTGGGAACCGGGGAATCAGAGTCTCTACACCGGAGAGTAGACCTTAGGGTGTATTTTGACTGAGAGGCAGCTCAGGACGGGACTTCAGTAGAGCTTCCAGAAGGGTCTGAAGCAGGGATCGCCAACTGTGCTTCGTGCCTTTGGGGAGAGGCGTGTTCTGAGCGAGGCCGATGGCCGGCCGGGGGCTCGGTGGGCCGGCCAGCCTGTGCCCGTCTGCGGGGGCAGCTGCTGCTTAGGGCCGGCTCCCTGTCGTCCGGCACGGAAGGCGTGCCCCCGAACCGTTCAAGGGCACGTCGGGCACCCCCGTCGCCCGACTTGCAAATACTGGCGTCCGATGATTCAGTGGTTTTCTCCACGCTCGCGCGGGCCCCCGTTGGCGGGCCAGGTTTACCAGGGCAGTAGCCTCTGCCCACGTGTATTCTGGGAGGGGGCAGAGGCCCCGGGGCTTGAGGCCCAGCCTGCCTCCGCACCCAGCGGCCCTCACCTCACGGAACGGCCTCCAGAGGCTCCCAGTCTTGGCTCCCGCTCTGAGCACCACGGCGACATCTGACGTCCTGTCCGTCACGGCTGCCAGCGTCAGCCAGCTGTCACCTGGAGTGGCCTGTGGTCACAGGGGGCAGGCACGGCCGTGCTGATTCTGTTTGCGCTGAGGATGTTGTCTTACGGGTCCCATTTGGGCAAGAGGTGGTGGGGTTCGGGGCGGGCCAGTCGCTTAATCAGCAGGTGGCTCCAGGGTTCAGACCCAGGGTGGTGTGGAAAAGACCAAGGCAGAGACACTCATAAACGTCCCA
Source organism: Panthera pardus (assembly GCF_024362965.1). Taxonomy (NCBI): domain Eukaryota; kingdom Metazoa; phylum Chordata; class Mammalia; order Carnivora; family Felidae; genus Panthera; species Panthera pardus. Next base: position 501,427 of record NW_026526710.1, read on the forward strand.
AGAGGCGAAGGGTCGCTTGGGGACGTTACAGTCCGGCTGGGTCACGGGGCTCAGCACAGGGCACTCGGGGCCCCGGGGGTTGGGGAAGAAGGGGCTGGGCTGAGAGAAGGGAGACCCAGGCCCGACTCGGGCACACTTTGAGTTTATGCAGCTGGGAGTCGGAGGGCCTGGGGAGGCAGGCGAGCCCTCGTTGTCGCCGTCCTCGACGGCGGGGGTCGGCGGGCCGGGTGACACGCCCGCAGTGTGTACCGTGTGCCGGGCGCCGTCCTGAGGGCTCTGTCCTCGCGGCCGCTCTCTCAGACACGCGCTCAGCATCCCCTTCACACCGCCGAGAAGGTGAGGTGAGCGGCCGGATGCGGAAGAGGCAGGATTTGAACCCGGGCCTCTGGCTCCTGGCCGCCTGTTCCCTCTGTGTCCCGCAGACCGTGGCCGAGTGTGTGCTTTATTACTACCTGACCAAGAAGAACGAGAACTACAAGAGCCTGGTGAGGAGGAGCTACCGACGCCGCGGCAAGAGCCAGGTGAGAGGCGGGAGGGCTCGGCTCTGGGGGCTGGTTCCCGGCGTGCCCTGTGGCCGTTGGCGGGAGGGAGGGGGGGTGGCGTGTGACCGTCGGCGCGCGGGCTGCTGCGCGGCGGGCTCGGGCCCCCTCGGGGGCGGCCGGGAGACCCTGTCTGGGGGTGTTCGGCCCGCCCCAGCGGCAGAGAGGTGCGCCAGGAGAAAGACCGCTTCCCTTTCCTAGCCTGGAAAATTCTCGAACTCCTGGCTTGGTGAATCGTGATCCCCGTGCTGAAAAGGGCCATGTCCCTAGAGCAAGGACGGGGTTCTCCGGGTGACTCGGGCCGGTTCACACACAGCACGTTTAAAAACCGATTACGATTTACCGTTCTGCGTCCCTGAAAGCAAAAGGCAGCCAGTCTGTGAGACGTGACTGCTTGGGAGGAGACCGAAGGACCATTTACCTTAAAGCACGCTTTGGCAAGCTATGGCTTGCAGGCTAAGTCCGGCCCACCACCTCTCTCTGTGAGTAAAGTTTTATCGACACGCAGCCACGTCCGCCCGTTTCCCTGTTACCGTGGCAGCTCGCCTGTTAGCAGCAGCAGAGGGGAGCAGTCCCGACAGAAACCGCAAGGCCTACGATCCGTACCGCCTGGTCCGGTACGGAAAATACCTCTGGGTTAGGGAGACGAGGAGTTGGTTTGAAGGCGTGTTCAGCAAATAATGGTGAAGACGGTGGGGGTCCGTAGGGGGTCAGGCAGTGGGGGTCAGTATGAAAGGGGGCTCCGAGGTGATCGTGTGGGAAACGGAGGGACGGCACGGATTTGTTTCACGGCTGGGCCGTCGACAGTCAGCCGAGGGCAGGTGCTGGGAGCACGTGGCTCCGGGAGGAGGTCGGCTGGCGCTGCCCTAGGAGGGCTCCAGGCCGGACGTGCGTGCGGAGGCCCTCGGGGGTGTGGCCGTTGGGTGCAGCCGGGAGCAGGCGGAGCCGTCGCCCTCCTGGGGCCTCTGGCCTGGGGCGCCCGGGAGTAGTGGGGGCTGGGACGAGAGGGTCCGGAAGCTCTCTCTCCAGCGGGTGCTCCCTGACGCGGCGTCTTCCCTTCCCCGGGCCGCCCAGGACAGGGTCCTGAGTCATCGCGCTCAGCCATCGGCAGTGGGGGCCCGGTGCCCTCTGCGACACCCCCACTTTGCGGTCAGGGGTCCCCCAGACGGGTTCCCGGCCCACGTCCCTTTCCTCCTCTCTTGCCTTCTGGGAAGTATGCTTCGGCGGCACGGACCCACTTTCCTGTTGGCCAAGCCACACGGGATCCGGGGAGCGAGTTTGTCGTTAGACTAAGTGCCCCCCTCCCCCCTCCCCCCGCCACACTCGGGCCCGAGCTTTGGTTCTCACCGGCTGGGTCGTTGAAGCGTGGCGACGTTCGGTCCGAGGACGGGCTTTGCCTTCAGTGTTGTGTGGCCACAGCTGCCCGGCCGGCTTGCCCATCTAACAGATGCGGAAAACCAAGGCTTGCTGGCCTGGAGCCGTTTCACTGCAAAGAGAAACTGAAGTGCCGTCGGGAATTTTCTAGACCGAGAGGCTCAAACTCGCATAAATTCCAGGCAGGGGGCACGAATGTGCTGAGGCCGGAGGGGCACAGCGGTGAAGACTGGGGCAAAATAGAGGCCTGTAGGTTTACGTAAAAATAATTAAGGTTTATTTATTTAAAAATAAGTTCTACTTCGGGGCACCTGGGCGGCTCAGGCGGTTAAGCGTCCAACTTCGGCTCAGGTCATGATCTCACGGTCTGTGACTTCGAGCCCCGCGTCGGGCTCTGTGCTGACGGCTCGGAGCCTGGAGCCTGCTTCGGATTCTGTGTCTCCCTCTCTCTCCGCCCCTTACCTGCTCATGTTGTCTCTCTCTCTCTCTCTCTCTCCTTCTCTCGTTCTCATAAATAAACATTAAAAAGATTAAAACAAGTAAGTCCTGCTTTGGGGTGTTTGCTGAGCACCTGATACACAGTGCCCTCGCTCGTGCCGCTGCCTTGGTGGGGGCACCATGGGTGGGCTCGTGAAACCCTTCCTGGTGGTGCGGCGGGGGGCCCTAGAGGAGAGAGGGTTCTGACTCCGAGGGAGGGTGATCTAGGAGGGGGTATCCCCGGACAAGCCCTAGAGGGCTGGGGGTGCCCGTGTCCCGCATCTCTGGTCCTGGCCGCCACGCCTTTGACTTTGTGGTGTTCGTGCTGGGCACCGGGACCTCCTTGCCGTTGTGGGGACCAGCGCACGTACGTGGTTCTGACGCCACGTGCTGGCCCTGTGCCTGTGAGCTCCCATACAGCAGAGGCCCTCAAAAGTGAGGGTAAGGAGCGGCCCCTCGGCTGAACAGGGACAGAGGTGAGGGTGTCCTGGGCAGAGAGAGCAGCAGGTGCAAAGGCACAGGGGTATGAGTGAGCACAGCGCCCTCAGAGTCTTTGAAACAGGTGTCTTAGCACCTTCCAGGGTCTATTTTATTTTATTTTACGGTTTATTTATTTTGAGAGAGAGAGGGTGGGGGAGGAGCAGAGACAGGAAGAGAGAGAGAAGCCCAAGCAGGTTCTGCACTGTCAGCTTGGAGCCTGACGCGAGGCTCGAACTCACGAACCGTGAGATCATGACCCGGGGCCAAAGCTGGATGCTAAACTGACTGAGCCACCCAGGCGCCCCAGCAGCACCTTCCAGGGTCTTAAATGAATGAAGGACTGGGGAAAGGTCACGGGACCCCGTATCTCATGTTTGCTGAGTGAGTAGAGACGTTTCTCTTCTCTATGGAAAACAGGAGCATGAACGTGATGGCGAACGGTGGCTCACACCTGACCTCAGCGTCCGTAAGAGGCGACAGGGAGTGCCGAGGCCCGTGGCCGACTTGCGGAGCTCACGCGTGTCTGTTCCAGCTGACCTTTGGCCAGACGGCCTCGTATTGCCGAGAGCCGATTTTTGACGATAAGCCGAAAATCGGGACTTATGTGAAATTGCCTGATTTTTAACTCTCAGGGTGCATGAGAAGCAACACCAAGGGGCGCCTGGGTGGCTCAGTCAGTTGAGCGCCTGACTCTTGATTTCGGCTCAGGTCACGACCCCAGGGTTCGTGGGACTGAGCCTCAGGTCGGGCTCTGTGCTGACAGCGAGGGGCCTGCTTGGGATTCCCTCCCTCTCTCTCTGTCTCTCTCTGTCTCCCTGCCCCTTCCCTGTTCATGCTGTGCGTGTTCTCTCTCTCAAATAAGTAAACTGAAACACAGCAACAAAACACCGTGTAGGCCAGGCAACTCACATTTGCTCCTTTTTCGAAATTGAGTTTTTAATCGTAGCGCCGGAATAGGTAGCGTGCAGGTTAGGTTAGTTTCAGGTGTGCGAAGCAGCGATTCAGCTGTTTCATACGTCACTCGGTGCCCGTCGCGATAAGCACCCTCTGAATCGTATTTGCTCTCAATCTGCCCTCAGCCTCGAGCGTCAGACCTCTGGACTCGAGAATGGTAAGGCCGGGTGGTAAGGGACTGTGTTACTTGGGACAGGCCAGAGCAGGCGAGCCCGGGGCCCTCGGGAGCCCGGGAGTGTTTTCCAGCAGAGGAGAAACGTCTGTTTCCTCTTTTTGTCTGTGTTGTCTGGGAACGGCCGTAGCGTCTCCGCCACTTCTGTGGTGAGGTTTGGCTTCTGCTCAAGCTGACGCCTCGGGCTGGGGCTCCCAGGATGGAGGCAGGATGCCTCCGCGCTCTGCCTCTTGCAAATGGGCGGAAGGAAGCAGGACAGGAGGCCCCTGTCTCCTGGGAGATGGGACGCGTCTCGGTGGCTCTCCCCTCCCTCTGATCACTGGGGCTGCTAGAGTGCCAGTGTGGCCCGGGCCCTCCCGGGGACGGAGATTTATATGCCGATCCTGGAAGGACTTCTGTGCCAGGCACACTGGCCCTGTTCATAAATATGGAATAAATGGGTCAAACCCGAGCGTTGGCTTTGGGGCCGTAAGTCTTTTCTTTGCCCCGTGACAGTGACATAAACGGCAGACGCAGTTCCCTCGGCCCCTCTCGTTAATCTGAGATGCAGTTACTGGTGGGGCCCGGGCCCCCCTGTTTCTCCTCGGTTTTATAAGACCCGTGATCCTGCCGATAAATCTGCCAGTGGGGAGGCGGGGTCCCCGCAGCCCGGCCTGGAGTAGGCGAGGGCACGTCTGCGTGGGACGGGTGCAGGCGGCGGTGGCCTCCCGTGGGCTGATGATGGGACGAAGGGAACGGACGGGAGGGAAGAGGGGCTGCCGGAGGCTGATCGTGCAGGGTGACCAACCGCGGGCTGGGGAGCAGAAGGCGCCCAGATGACCCCCTGCCGCCCCATCCTTGTGTCTGAGCGGCATGCAGCCCGCCCCTGGGCCACGGGTCCCACCCTGCAGCCCCTTCCCTTTGCCCACACTTCTGTCTCCCAACCCTCCTGTCCGCCCCGGAGACGGCCCCCCTCGCCTCCCTGGGCAGCCACAGGAGGACAGACATCAGGTCCTTCCAGCAGATGAAACGTAGACGCCTCTGGGACGGGGCCACGGCGGCCAGGAGGTGGTGCCTCCCCTGTCCCGGCTTCTTCCTCAGGCGGATGGGGGCCGAGCCATCGGGGGTGTACTTATTTCTTGAGGGGAGCGAGTCAGGCCTGCCCCACCTTGCCGGGTCCCTTCAGTTTCGGACGAAGACTTAGGTGGTCTCAGCCTCGTCAGGGAGAGGCTGGGGGGGTTGGTGAGACACGGGAGCCCTGTCAGAATCCGCAGGCACCGACCGGACTTGTGGCGTGATGGGCCAGCGCCGTGGCTGACCGCACGGGGCTGATGACAGAGAGGCCGGGCCGGGGTCTGTGCGGAGGGTGGGACGCGTTTTAACTCCGGGACTTACGGGGTGGGGGGGTACTCGATGATCCCCAGTTTACAGGTGAGGAGGTCAGACCTGGCACCGTCGGCCACGGGAGCCCGAGGGGGGCCCGGCGGTCCCATTTGCCACGTTGTGGTGTGTGGCTGGGTCCGTGGAAGCCGCACCTCGCTGACCGCATCGCCCGTGGGGGCTGTGTGTGTAGGCTGTGCTGGGTCCGGGCAGCAGGTGGACGGCCCGTCTCCCCGCCCCCCCCCCCCCCCCCCCCCGCCTCCCGTGGGCAGGTGTGGCCCGCCGAGCCCGCCTGGGTCTCCCTCTCCACTCGTGGGGCAGCTGCTCCTGGAAGCTCTTCCCGTCTCTCTTGACTCTCCTCTGCTCCCTGGACCGCGAGTGTCTCTGGGAGACCTAGAGGGCTGTTTTCTCCCTGGTCTGTCTCTCCCTCTCTTACCCTCTTGCAGTCTGCCTTAGCACCCCCAGCCCCCCGCGCGTCCCCCCTCTCTTCCGGGTGGCCAGTGACCGCACAGGCCGTGGTGCCTATCTGTGGCTTCCGTGGCTGGGGGCCACGTGGTGGCTAAGGATGGCCACGAGGGGCCTCTCACCTTTCCAGCCCAACAGATGCCCCGTGGTGGGCCCTCCCCACCCGGTGTCAGATGCACAATATTATGTTCATCCAAGGACATCCATTGAGTGCCTACTGCATGCCAGGGCTAAAAGCTTTGCTTTCAGAGCAATAGCAGACTGTGATCTTTCAGGAAGCTGGAGGGAAGGCGTCCGCCGGGCACGGCTGTCTTGACAGCTCGCGGACGGTGCCGATGAAAGGCCGTGAGGTGGGTGCGAGGCAGTGCTTCAGGGTGTCGGTGAGCGGGCTTGGCGGTCCTTCTCCAGGCTGGGTGGCCGGTGCCTTTCCCGAGTTGGCTGGCGCACAGCCCGGGCCCAGAGATGGGGGGATGCCCCTGATGTCTTTGTCGGAGCCCCCCTCCTCGCCGTTCCTGTGTCGGTGGGACTGAAATGGGTTCCTGGCGCAAATCCCGGCGTCTGGGGACGAGAGCTCGAGTCCGTGGCGCTGACGGCAGGAAGTTATTCTCCCCAGAACACAGTGGACACCGCCCTCCGCTCCAGACTGACTGCAGTAGTCACATTCGCTCCGTGCCAGGCTGTCCCCTCGGCGGGCCCCTGCGGGGGTCCCGGGCTGAGTCACGAACCCGAGACAGAGCTGGCGTCCAGCTGAGGGTCTCCTCCGCGGGGCCGGGGAGCCTGCGTCTCTGCCACGGACCCGGCAACGCTGGCTGCCGGTCTGGGGCCACTCGGAGCCTCAGCCTGGGTGGGGGGGACGTTGACTGGGGAGGGCCCCCCGGAGGGGGTGGGGAGGGAGCAGCGTGGCAGAAGGGGAAAGTGAGGCGTGGCACGGGCTCACCGGCAGCCTAGACTGACCATGAGGAGAGGGTCTGGGGGAGAGGCGGTGGGATGACGCCGTGGGTGAGTTGAGCTGAAATGGCCTTTCCCAGGTGTCCTGAGGTGGGCTGACAGGGCCAGGTCTTGGTCCCCGGGCCATGGATAGCTGAGCGGGGGCAGCAGGCCCCTTCTGGGGAAGGGGACCTGGCCAGTCCATGCGACAGACAAATCCCGCGTCTTTTCCTATTTGCAAACGACATCTCACGGCGGCCATGACCTTCTCAAATGCGTAACCGCAGCGCGTAGAGCGAGATGTCACTGCATCCACCCAGGTGACTCCCCGCCCTGTCACACCCTCATCACACGCCCTGAGCCAAGCCGTTTGTTCATCGTTTTGATGGTTGCGTTTTGAAAGCTTGGATGGTTACAAAAGTAGAAGGTAGAACTCCTTGATGGAAAGCGTCTCCCGTCGGCGTGTCGTCCTGAGAGAGGCGAGGCGCACGGGGGCCCCGGTGCTCGGCCCTGGAGGCAAGGGATGTGTGCTGGCCACGTGGAGCATATCAGGATCACGTTTGCGTTTAACAGAGGGTGCCATCCACCTTCCAGAAGCTTCTCCATATTCTGACAGAGGGAGAGGCGGGGCCAGCGGCCCCTCACGCCCACCCCCACCGGTCCCCTCTCGCCTGAGCTTTGGCAGGTGAGAGCTGAGCCCCCGGGTGCTGGCCCCGGGCCCCTGGGACCTCGCCGTGAGTGGCGGGCGGGCTGTAGGCTGGGCCGAAGAAACAGCATCCTCTCTGCGAGCTGAGTCACCGGCCAAGGCGGGTGATGGCGTGGTGGTTTATGGTTCGTGATTCATGGACAGAGGGGCCCCGTTCTGCCAGCTAATTGCAGAACCAGAGTCCAGGAATGCTGTGGTCGGTAGTCGGCTCCAGCGTCGGGGAGCCGGGAGTGTGAGGCCCGGCCTGCCGCAGCCCTGACCCGGGGGCCCCTGTGGCCCTCCGGGTGATGGGGGGGCCCGTGCTACGGAGGGGCGTGTCCCCGAGGGTGAGTGCTCCCCTGGGCCGCTGAGGCCCAGCCTCCTGGCCTGTCCCCGGGGCGTCCGAGGGGGGATGTGCTGGGGGCCCCACCTCCTCTCCTGCTCCCCGGCCTGCACATCCTTGCCCTCGTGGCTCCTCTCTGTGGCTCAGTCCAGCTCCACCTCTGACCGGGTGCTCAGCCCAGGCTCCTGTGTTTCCTGGGTTGATCTCCGTCTCTTACCGCCTTTTCTGCCTCTGTGTCCTGTTTCCCTCATTCTTTTCCCTACGTGTGAGTCTCTGTGTGTCCGATTCCGTCTGTGTTTGTCTCCCTCCCCCTCTGCCCCCACACCCATACCCGTCTGTCTCCCATCGCTCACCTTCCTCCCGTCTTTTCTCCCCCCACCGAGCCTCCTCTCCCAGCTCCTTGCCAGGGAGCACGTGACCTTGTTCGGGTTGCTGGGACACTCCTGAGGCTCCTTTGCCTGGGCAGCTCTCACAGAGGACAGTGTGACCCGGAAGGCTGTTCCCGGGCAGGCCCAGCCAAGTGTGGTCCACATGGGGAGGGGCAGCTGCTTTGCAGCCCGTGCTGGTTCCCAGGGCCTGATTGTGTCTCCCCCCCCACCCCCCCACCTTGGGCTGATGAAATCGACCGCCGTCCCCGCTCCAGTGAGGTCTGGCAGGGACATGTGGCAGGCCAGATATGGCCACATCGCCTCCAGGTTGGGCTGCGTTTCTCCCGGGCCACGGGGTAAGCGTGAGTGTGCCAGACTGCTGCCCGGAGCCCAGATGGGCCTCCGGCCTGGGGGTCTGTCTGGCTTTCCTGGACGGCCCAGGCCCGCGGGAGGTATGCTTCCGCCCTGCTGGGGGCCAGACCGTGTCCGGATCTAGGGCTCCAGGGAGCAGATGTCCCTGATTCCTGCCCGAGATGGGGGAGGCCAGTGGGGAGGCCCCTCCGGGCCCACAGTCCCCGGACGCATTCCAGGAGCCGCCGTTCTCAGGAGAGCCCGTACCCCAGGGAGCCAGCAAGCTGGCTCGTTTCGGGAGAGCACAGGCACGGCCTTCTCACGGGCCGAGACCTGGCTCCCCGCCAGCCCCGTCCGAGGCAGACCACATCAAAGGCACGGAAGGACACGGAGGGCAGGAGCCCGTCCAGAAGATGTGAGCGCGGATCATTTGGGCTCCAGGGGGCGAGAGGCTGGGGACCGACGCGCCCCCCATCCGGGCGTCTCAAGCTGGGCTGCCAAGAGCCGGAACACAGTTACCGGAAGAGCAGCATTTGTGCGGGTCGGTGCCTGCGTGGGCCACGGCAGGGGGGCCGTGGTGGGCCTGCCCGCTCGAGGAGCGTCCTGGGTGGACGGTGGCCGTGTTGGAGACCTTGTCGTCGTGTCTTCACACAGTCACCGATCTAGCTGATTCCACGGCGAACGAGACAGGCCAGGTCCCCAGAGCCGACACGCCCACGTGGGAGGCGGACGGTGCACAGTGAATTAGCGTGATCGTGTGAGGTGGCGGGAAACGTGAGCCGGAGTCAGGAGGCCAGTGACGCGGGGGAGGGCAGCTTTTAGGGAGCACACCTCGAGGGCCTGGCTGAAGAAGTGTCGTTTGGGCTCAGACCCGAGTGATGAGAAGGAACCGGCCAGGCAGAGTCGGAGGGAGACTCCCGGGCAGCAGGCACAGCGAGTGCAAAGGCCCCGAGGTGGGAATAAACGTGGCGTCTTCCAGGAGGCAGGGGGGGGCAACCGCGAGGGAAGTGGGTGGGGCGGGCAGGGGTGGGCAGGGGCTAGATCACGAGGCCCTCTGCTGTGTCAGACCGCTGATTTGATTCCCGGTGGCGGGACGGGCTCTGACCGACGGCCTAAAACGGAGCTTTGGCCGCCAAAGCCTCCCGTGCAGGCAGACAAGAACAGACGGCACACACGGGCGCGTGTGTGAAACTCAGGCTTTGCTGGCACGTGTGTCTGCAGGGGATGCTGGTGTGCGTTTGGCAACCCGCCTTCTGGGGGGGCGAGGCCCCGATCGGCAGCACGTGCCGGTGGCTGTGGTTAAGGCCCTCCCGCCGTGCCCCGATCTCAGCCACCAGCGTGACGTCACGGGAGGTGGGAGCGGGAGGGACACACACGGCGCCGTATCCCGCTCCACTGCCGCTGTGTGGGTGCAGTTGATGGAAATGTCCTCAAGAGCACAGATGACAGACAAACGTAGCTGAATGATTGGGAAGCGAGGCACTCAGAGTACTTGTTACCTTTGTTTTTATTATGATTTTCTTTAACCGTAAGGTCACGTATTTCAGTTTTTCATAACGGCTGTGTCTGATAGCAGCTCGCCTGCAAAAACCCTGCAAGTTGAGGTCTGTTCTCGCGAGCTGGTCCGAGCCAGCTCCCGCACGGACTAACCCCACCTGCATTTCCCAGGAGGGACGGACGGACGGGCTGGATGAGGAGGGTAGGGGGCCCAGTGTCGGCGGGGAGGTTGGGGGGGGTGTTGCTGCCGGGACCAGAAACCTCCATTGTGTCTTGCCTCCCGACGCCCGACCCCGACCGCAGTTCTCCCCCAGCCTCGGCCTCCGGGACCCCCTTCCCTGCTGCCCAGACGTGGCAGGTGTCACGAGGACAGAGCCCCTCTCTGGGTTCGCTCTCCGGAGGCGCCCGGTGACACGTCCGTAGAGTGAGTGCATGAGACCGTGCTGCCTCTGGTGTCGCTGGGCGTGGGGTCTCGGGAGGCTGTCCCGGCACATTTTTGGGGACCTGTCCTCCGAGGGTCGAATGCGTCCGCGCCTGCCTGGATTGTCGGCACTTGTTTCCACTAGGCAAGATCGGCGGGAACTGACTGCCGTGCCCCCTCGATCGGCCACCGCGCGGCCCTTCAGCACCAGGCGGAGCACGGCCTTCCCTGCCCGCCCCTCCCCCACTGCCACCAGGGCGCCGCCCGCCTGCCTGCGCGTGGCTGTCGAAGCCGGCCGGGCCCTGCCGCCAGGCGCCCTGTGTCACTTGGTGAGCACGGTGGGCGTTTTCATGTCGCCGTGCCTTTGCCCACGCAGGCCCCCTCCCTGCGGTGTCCCCTCTCGTCCTTGTCAACCGAAAGCCTTCGGGGACCCAGCTCACAGGCCTCCTTCCTCGTCCCCGTGGGCCAGGAAGAACTGCCACCACGTCTGCGGCCTGCTGAGCCTTTGCAGGTTTTCTCAGCACTGAGCCGCCGGCTGCCCTGGCGGGCGTTCCTTGTCTGTCACCTGAGGCGCCAGCTCCGGAAGGTTGGGGCCCGCGGTTCTGGTGGCGTGGAGTCCCCCTGGTGGGGCGTGGCTGTGGGGGCACAGTCTGGCTTGAAAGGGGGGAGCCTGAGCCCACCCGCCCCTGGGGTCCCGCTGGGAGATGCCGCGTGACCTTGGGGAGCTCCTTGACTTCCTGCGTCCTCGTGTTCTCTGTTCTAAAACAGAGGTGATGCCAGCGTCGCCGGGGGGTTCAGTTAACTGTACCAGGTTCGAGACTGGGAGAAGAAGGCTTGGTCCCACATTCGCCGTGTGCGGTCAGGAATTGTCGGCGTTTCGTGCCGGTTTCCGTGCAGCCCTGGCCTGGGGCCTTGGCACAGCACGGGCTCGGCTTGCCTGTCCCGCACTCCGCCCTCCGGAAGCAGGGGTCCCTCGGGCACTTGAACCGATGACCCTGGCTAACCGTAGATCCGGTCAGGGTTTCTGCAAAGCTGTGCTGTGGTTTGGGGGGGGGGGGGGGCGCGCTCCTGACCCAGCGCTGGGCACGAAGCCCGTTGTGAGCCTGACCACTGACACATCTCAGACGCAACGGTAGGCCCCCGTCCGGAGCTCCAGAGTCTCTCGAGATGGTGAAGTCTGGCTTCCAGGTCCACAGGCGTCACCGGCTGCCAGTGGCAAAGGTCCTGGGTGCGTTTTGTGAAACAAGGATCCCCGAAAGCCTCGCTCCTCGGCGTGACCCAGGAACCAGCAGCATCAGCCTCCCCAGGAAGATGCCTCGAAATGCACAGGCCCAGGCCCACCCCAGACCCACGGAATCTGCATTTTCTCACCATGCCCAGCTGATTCGTGTGCGGGTCTAGATTGAGCGGCACTGGTCTGGGAGCAGGGCTGGGCAAATTATGGCCCCCTCAGGCCAGATCTGGCCCACTGCCTATTTTGTAAATAAAGTTTTATTGGCACATAGCCGTGCCCACTTGTCTACATCTTGGCTGCTCTCAAGTCCCAAACCGTGTCGGTATGAGCAGTTGTGACAGGAGCCAGTGGACCTGTGGCTGTACGGAAAAAGTTTGCTGCCTCCTTGTCTAAAACACCAGTTCTCAAGCCTGGACGCCCATTGGGATGACCCGGGAATTTAAATACGCCGAGGCCTGGGTCTCACCCCAAGATTCTGATACCATTGGTGCAGGCGTGTCTTGGGGTTCGGGACTCCCCAGAGCGCCCTAGGGGGCGTGTGTGTGCGGCCATCAGGCAGTGAGATCCTTGGGAAGCAGGGCCCTGGAAGCTGTTAATCCTCACTGTGTTAGCGGTCCTCATGGTTGCTGCCCTAGACCATCAGAGGCTTTCAGATTTTGAGAGACGGGGCTGGCTGTGGTGAGGGGGGCGGTGCTGTGAGTTGGGGCCCCCGTCTTGCCGCATAGATCTGGCGTGAATGGAGCACCCCTAAATCAGCCGTTGACCTCGGTGCAGCAGGAGGTCAGGCAGATGGTCGTTACTGTGCTGATGGGTCTCTCCCACTGGGAAACGCGCTTGAGGCCGGGACCAGGGCTCCGCTCCCAAGGGAGACGGCAGTCGGGTCACGAGACGCCGGGAGCCCACGGGGGGCTGCATGCCGTGACTCCAGAGCGGCCTCGGAGGTGCTGAACTAGTGGGTGTAGCCACACGCGCCCTCGTCCCTCACCCCTGTCCTCGGGGCTTGATAAACCGTCGGGGTGTGGCTGGCTTTGGGACTGCAGACCTAGGTGGGAAGTGGTGGGAGTAATGGCCGGGCTGCAGTGTCTGTTGGGACTTCGAGCCTCCCCGCAAGGGGGCACGGGCGCGGGAGCCTGCAGAGGGGTGGGCGGCACGGCAGGGTGGGTGGGGGTGGCTGGAGGGGGTCTGGGCACGGCCAGGGTTAAGTCGGGCCTCGGTTGGAATCCTGGCACTGCTGTTGACCAGGTTTGTCGCTCGGCCACCCCGTGCCTCAGTTTCCTCTTCTGTAAAGCGGGAGAGGCAAGGGGCTGGTAAAGGAGATGGTCGAGGTCCGTAGCGCAGTGCCCGGCACACGGCACTTTGGGCCGTTCTCGGGCTTCCTGCTGCGATGCGGATGGTCATTCAGGGGTGGGGGCGGTTTGGGGCCGGCCCAGGCTCAGGTGGGGGCTCGAGGAGTCTTGATGGGGGACGGGCTGGGCGAGGCGGCAAGGGGCAGGGATGCCCAAAGACGGTCCCACCCCCAACCGAGGCCCCCGATTCTGGTCGGAGGGCGGAGTAGGAGGAGACTCTGAGCGGGGCTTTGGGGACGGCGGGACTGTGCCTGCTGCCCGTGGACCATCCGCTTTCCTCCCTCGGAGCCCGTGAGGCTTTGCCTCTGCACCTAGTTTCCTGCTGCGCGGGAGGGGAATGGTGGTCGCCACTCTTTCTGTCGGAGGTTGGTTCAGGGCATCAGGCGGGTTGGTGCCTATGAGGTGCTTGGTGTGGGGCCAGGGACAGAGCCCTGGGTCACCCCTCGTGTCCGTTTTCATCTTGGCCGCCACCGGGACTCAGGAGGGCCGGGAGCTGGTGAGCGGGGGGTGCACAGCTCCGTGTTGGGCAGTAAGCCCTTGGGAAATGCTGGCATCTTCCCAGTGGGGCTTCTCCAGGGCTCTGAGGCAGGGGGTGGGGTGTGGGCAGGAAGGCGCTTAGCTCAGTGCGGGCGCAGGTGCAGAACCCCCCCCCCGCCCCCCCGGCCGGGCCTCAGCCCTTGTTAGTCAGGACGCACGGGTGCAGGGCTGAGCCTCTATGGGTGGGGAGCCGCACCTCCTGGCCATGCTGGGCTGGACGGTGGCCTGCTTTGCGGCCCAGGGATGAGATCTCACGGGGCTTTGAGGCCCCACCAGCCCAGACCCAGGGGATGACGACAGGTGCTTCCTGGTGGGTGGCCCGGAGTTGAGCCCTTGTGGCCACTGGGAGGGACGGAAGAAAAGGTTTGGGGTGAGGCTGCTGCCCGGGCAGGACTCTGGGTAGAGAAGCGGCCGAAGGCGGCGTTGGGAATGCCAAGCTACTTGCGGTTGGAAAGCCCCTGTCCTGCCCAGCCCCCGGCATCGGCTTCCCAGGTGTGCAGAAGTTGGCCAAGCCGACGGGACACCCCGCCCCAATCAGCCACGCCATCTCTGGCCCCGGAGACTGCTCCCTGGTCCCCGCTTGCCCCCTCTGCCCTCAGGCGAGTGCGCAGAGGGCACCCGTCTCGCAACAAAGCGGCAAACCTCTCTGTTCCTGCCGCCACCTGCTGGGAGGGCTCCGAAAGAGGCTTTGCCTTTCGGGTGTGAGAGGTGACCACGGCTCACAGGCTGTGGTAAGTGCGTGCTTTGGTGTCTCAGGGGTCTTGGTGGTGGTGAGGGACAGGCTGGTGAAGGGACCGAGGCCAGCCGCCGGGAACTGGCAGCAATGCGGTCGGGGTGGAGAGGCTGCTCTGAGCCCCCCTCGCCTCCTCTTGCAGAGCAGAGGGGGTTCTTGGAGCAGCTCGTTCCTGGGGTGACCCCTGGCATGGCTTTGGAGAGCCCGGGGTTCCGCGCTCTGGGCCCCTGTGGCACAGAACGCCCCCAGCTGTGGTCCGCCGCCTCGTAAACGACAGCCGCGGGAGAGGGTCCGTCCGGGGAGAGGGGGTCGCAGGCCGAGGCAGCCTCGTGCTTTGGAGGGCCGTGTGTTCCTGACGCGGAGGAAAGATGCAGGGAGGGAGGGACGGAGGGAAACCCCGCCTGCCCCCGCCTTCTCCACCTGCTGGGGTTTCTCTCTCCTTGGGTGACCGTACCCCTGCCCCACACCGAAAGGCTTTTCTACGGGTTTGTTTTTGTCTCCCTTGGCTCACTGGGATGGAAAGGTGGTCTGGTCTGGCAGTTGCCCGCAGGGAGAACTTTGGGGTGGCCTCAGCGTGTGCTTTATTTATTTTTCTTAATTTTTAAATAGTTTTTGTAACGTTTACTTAGTTTTGAGAGACAGAGAGAGAGAGAGAGAGAGAGAGACTGAGTGAGAGCAAGGGAGACACAGAATCCGAAGCAGCCTCCGGACTCTGAGCTGGCCGCTCATAGTCTGAGGTGGGGCTCGAACCCACAAACCATGAGATCATGACCTGAGCCGAAGTCGGACGCTTAACCGACTGAGCCACCGGGCGCCCCGAAACAGCAGGTGCTTTGAAAGAAACCCAGCAGGGCAGGAGGAAGTCGGGCAGCCTCCCGGGAAGGAGCCGGCCGCCCTCACTTCCTCCCCCGTCCTGCTGAGGGCAGACCCTGCGGCCCGGTGCGAGGGGCAGCAGAGGAAACAGGTCTGGGAGGAGGTGAAAGAGCCTCACCCTGGACGCGAGCAGAGCAAGGCTGCGGCAGGCAGTGGACCCTCGACACGGCAGCCCGCACCTGCACGTGGGTCCGGGCCCCCGGCTCCCCTCCCCGCCTGCCCATTTTACGGGTGTGGCGATGGGCTGCGAGGTGGCCCGAGCTTCGTCAGGGATGCGTCCCCAGGTTCTCCGGTGCTCGCCCCGCTCTGGCCTAATAAGCCTGACCGGCAGCCCTCCCCGTGCCGGTGGTGGCTTCGGCCCCCCTTGAACAGCCGTGCCAGACCCCACTCGTGTCGGGGATCTCTTGTTTCGGCCTCCCGGCCCCCGGCCGGGGTGGGCCTGCGGAGCAGCCCTGCTTTGCAAGGGAGGAGTCAGAGCACAGAGAGGTTAAGGTCCTCATCCAGGGTCACACAGCCCGCGAGTGGAGGAGTCGGGAGGAGTCCTGGAGGCGTCCAGGCTTCCGACGGCTACGCCTGGCCCTGGGGCTCCTGCCTCCCTGGACCCCGTGGGCTGTGGCGTCTGCGGCTGACTGCGTCCCGTTCCCGCTCTGCGGGCGCACTCAGCCCAGGCGCAAAGGCTCACCTGCCTCGCCGTTTTCCTCCCTCCCCCGGCCTCCCCCGGGGCCCCCGCAGCAGCAGCAGCAGCAGCAGCAGCAGCAGCAGCAAATGCCCCGGAGCAACCAGGAGGAGAAGGATGAGAAGGAGAAGGACAAGGAGGCTGAGAAGGAGGAGGAGAAGCCCGACGTGGAGAACGACAAGGAGGAGCTGACCAAGTAAGGCCGCCCCGTCGCCCCGCCGTGGCCCGGCCCCCTCCCCCGGGTGGCGGGGAGGTGGCCTGGACCCAGCTCCAGCCGGGGTGGGGGGGGGGGGGGCCTCTCTGTCGAAGCACCTGAGGCGAGCCATTCGGCAGCTGCGGATTGCCTGCCGGGAAGGGAGGCATTTTCCGCTCCGTCTGAACCTGACAGCCCCCCTTCCGGAAGCCTGCTCTTCCCCCCCCCCCCCCGCCCGCCCTTGCCTCCTCCAACCCTCTGGAGACCTCCGAGACTGATAGCTCATTTGAGCTCTACTCCTGAGCTAATAAATCCAGGCAATGACTTGGGAGCTCTTGGCCTCCTCATCTTCTCCCCCTCCTCCGCCAAGTCTCCTGAGACGCCAGGCGGGGGAAGGGGGACGATCAGAGGAGCTGGCGGAAGGACTAGGTATGCAGGCGGGCCCTGCCCTCACCTTTAGAATTATCGCTGTCAGCGTGAGTTCTTGCAGATCAAGGCACAGCCTCCCGTGCCTGCCAGGGGCGGGTGCCGAGCACAGCCAGCCGGAGATTGGCTCCAGAAAGGGGGGCGGGCACGGCTTTGTGCCAGGTACCTGGCACGGGCTCAGGCATGTGGCTTCGGAGAACATCTGGCTTCGTTACCCTCTGTGTCCCAGACGTGCAGGGGGGGGCCTTCAGGAAGACGAATGGGAGGTGGGGCGTAAATCTGAGCGTCCCGCGTCGGCTTCGGAGAAAGCCCCGGCCCCGGGTCCCGAGGTCACCCGCACACGCCCCCGCGCCTGGCCCGGCCTGCAGCAGCCCGGCAGGAGCCTTCCCTCTTGGGTATTCTGCGAGGCCCAGCGACCCGTCCCGGTACCGCAAGCGAGCAGAGCTGCTGTGGGCCTCGAGCCCCGCCGAGGGCGTCTCTGCTTCGGGGGGGGCGGGGGGTCGAGTGGCCTCGTGGGTGGGACCTGGCCGCCCCCCACGCGGCTGAGCCAGCGGGCCTGCAGGCAGACGGCAGCGCGTCTGTGTGGCGCGTGAGCTGGTCTGGCAGGCGGACAGCGACTCGTGCCCGCGGAGCCACCCGGTTACCTGCCGGCCCACGCCCCTCGTCTGGGGAGTCGGGTCGTGACAGCCGCCAGCTCGCACCTCCCGCCTGCGTGGATACAGGGGCGCCGCAGGGAGCCGGCGGCCCACGCCCCTCGTCCGGCGAGTGCGGAGGGTTGCGGCCCGCTGCTCGCCGGCCCTCAGCCCGAGCTTCCCGGCGTCTGAGCCGCACGGGTCCCTGGCGGCCCGCGCCCACCGTGCTGACGGAAGCAGGTCGCCTGCAGCCGTCGTCTGGTTTCCCGGCTCAGGCGAGGCTGCCCCTGTCTCCCTCTCTGGCCTTCAGGGAGAAGACGGACGACACCTCTGGGGAGGACAACGATGAGAAGGAGGCAGTGGCCTCTAAAGGCCGGAAAACTGCCAACAGCCAGGGGAGACGCAAAGGCCGCATCACCCGCTCCATGGCCAACGAGGCCAACAGTGAGGAGGCCGTCACCCCACAGCAGAGCGCCGAGCTGGGTGAGTTGCCGGCCAGGGAGGGCGGTGGGTTCCGAGGCCCGGCCTTGGCTTCCGAACTCGCTGTGTGACCCGGGGCCAGCTCCTGACCCTCTCTGTGCTCCAGGGCCCTCGTCTGCACACGCGCTTGCCGTGTGGGGGCCGGGTGTGGGAAGAGCCTACGACGGCTGGTGGGGCTGGGAAGGGCTCAGCGCCCATCAGCCCCGATGACCCCGGGCCTGGAGGGTTCACGTAAAAGTCTAGATCGCCACTTTAGGTTCTGTTTTCTAGTTGGAAAATCTGGCCGCGCTTGGCCCCCACCAGGGAGCCAGGGAGCAGTTGTCGTAGCTGCAACCCCTTTTTAGAAGGGCCTGGGCGTAGACTGTCCCCGCCCCCAGCCCTGGTAGGCACCCGGGTTCCAACTTCCCTCCCGTGGGCCTCAGTTTCTCCTGCTCGGCGGGTCTGAGCCTCACCCCCCCATCCCAAGTTGGGGTTGGGGGCGGGAGAGACAAATTGAGTAGCAGTTCTCCCATTCGGCCACAGGGGGGCAGCCAACGTGTGTCCTTTATCTCCGCAGTGGTGTTTGGCTGTTGGGGGGCCCGCCCCTCCCGCCTCTGGGGGAGCCCCCACCCTGGGCCCTGAGCGCTCAGGTTCAGGCCCCAGGCACCAGGGTGCCTCTTCCTAGGGTGGGAGTTGAGTTGATGGAGGTGACATTTCATTTCTCACAGTTGCCCCCTACCCGACACCCAGGGTCTGTCCCTTCTTCCTGTGGGAGGTAATTCATACCCATTTCATAGATGGGCTGTTTGAGGCTTAGAGAAAGGATGTCACCTCCATATTCATGGAGTCAGCTGGAATTCAGACCAGCCCCGTTGGCCACAAATTTCACGTGACTCCTGTCACACTCCCGGCCTTTGTGACTACGCCTTGGTGCCCGGAGGCCGGGGGCAGCAGGTTCCGCGGCCTAACTTCTGGGAAGCTCCTCTGGGCCCCCAGGCCGATGCTGGGTGGGGCTAGATTGCTGGGTGGAAAACACCTCCCTGGGCCCTCCAGCGGCAGTTACACCTTGAGCTCAGACTTCACAGCCTCCCTCTGAGGGTCCCTGGGGAAGGAAGGGATTGCAGGCTGTTGTAGCAGGGAGGGGGGAAGCCGCCCAGGGAGGGGGGTGGGGGCCGTCTCCCCTCTCCTGCCTTGAGCTGCTCCTTCTCATTCCCCTCCTGCTGGAACTCCCCTCCACTGGTCGGCTGGCCTCTACCGAGCCTGGTAGTTCCAGGCTGGCCTGGTGCTGTTCCAGGCGCTGGGTCCATGAAGCTGGTCCCTCATGTCTGCCCCCTTCAGGAGATCTTAAGCAATTTGCAGGGAAAGACCCAGGCGTCTGTCTCGGGGAACTTGGAGGACAGACCCGAAAACAGCGCCACTGCAGAGGCCTGGCCGACTCTGCCCGATGTCCAGGGCCGCAGTCCCTTGTAAAGCCTCATCCTTGCACGGGGGGAGCCGGGGGGACCGTGTCACTCACCCCGCAGAGCAGCATGCTTGGCCAGGGGCCTTTTAAACCCCAGGAGGCAATTGGCCGTGTCCAAAACCAGCTTTGGTTGTCATGGTTGGAGTGGGGACTAGGGACACCTGGTGGCTGTCAACCAGGGGGGTGTCACGGCAAAGACCCATCCGGCCCCCGACGAGTCCGAGCTCAGAGGAGGTCCCCGCCCACCCGAAGCTGGCGTTCTTGGTCCCTGTGCCCCTCGTGTGGTCGCCGTGCTCTCGGGGGAGGCGCCCCCTCCCCGACCTCGTGCGTGCAGATGCAGCTTTTCACAGTAGAGGCCCTGGGCCATCTCAGTGTGAGTTCCGCCTGCAAAACGGGCTCCTTACGGCGCCCCAGCCCCGGCGGGATCGCCCCCTGGGCCTCTGCCAACGCGCCCCGCCTTCCTTTCTAGCTTCGATGGAGATGAACGAGAGTTCTCGCTGGACGGAGGAGGAGATGGAGACCGCCAAGAAAGGTGAGCGCCTCCGCGGCTCTGGCCGCTCTCGGTTTGCATCCGGGTCCTGAAGCTCACGTGCTGGGGAGCGGGCGACCCACCGGGCCTTGAACGGGGGCCTCCGGTGCCATCCGGAGGGGCAGCCTCCGCTTTGGGGCGTCCTCCGACTCGTGCCGTTTCCCGGGAGTCTCGGTTTTGCCCTCCAGAGGAGGGGTCCGTGTGGCTGCGTCGCCGGGCTCCGCGGCGGGTCCCTTGGCGGTGTCGAGGCGTGGCTCGGAAACCGTGCGGCTCGTGCCGTGTACGAGGTCCGTAGGCGGCTTCTGTTGCCTCTGGGCTCAGCGCACCGTGGCCCCGTAGACAGAGTGGCGGCAGCACACGTGGGCCTCGCGGAGGGGAGGCACAGAGCTTCCAGCAGCCACCACGGTGGGGTCATGGGGTCAGGCTGTAGCCCCCCCGCCCCCCACTGGTGGCGTTCTCCCCCGGGAGGCGGGGCTACAGGGGGCTGGTGGCCACGTGCTGTGGTGCTGACCTTACGTCCTGCCTTAGAAGCCAGCTGTGTGTTCAGTGGAGCCGCAATAGCCGGGTCCTCCGCTTCCTGGCTCAGTGACCCAGCTCCGTGCCTCAGTTTCCCCACCCGTGACACGGGAGAGGCTTCCGGATTAACCGTGGGGAACTAGAGGTTGCAGGCATCGAGGGTCCCGAGGGTGGCCCCTGCAGTGTCGGGCTGCATCCTGTGGAGCCCCCTTGTCCCTGGCCCGCTCCTCCCCTGCCCGAGCCCAGTGCCGACAGGAAGGCTGAGGCCCGGTGGTGCCTGAGCCCCATGTGCCTGCCTGTTCTCACTTGCTTTGATCTCAGCCCCGAGATCAGGGGGTGGCTCTCCTGTCCATCCCGGCTCACGGAGGACCGAGTAAGGAGCGAGGCCAGGGTGGCCAGGGTCCCGGAGCTGATGTGTGGAGGGGCTGGGAGCAGGCCCAGGCCTCCGGCCCTCGTCCTCCTGGCCCTACCAAGGCCTTGCCGCTGACGTGCAGCTTCTGGCGCCCGGAGCTCCGGGACGTGACTCACGGAGCAACGGATGGCCTTTCTAGCGAGGGCCCTGGGCACACGGGGGCAGGCGAGTCTGAGGACGGTGTGGCCTCCAGGCCGAGCCGGGACGGAGGCCGCGACGGGGCTGTCTGCCCTGCCCCCCACCCTCCACCCCGGGAAGGGGGCCTGAGTGCGCCACCCTGAAGTTTCAGAATCCTGCCCGGAGCAGGCCCCTCCCCGCTGGCTCCTGTCTGGGCCCCCCCACCTTCCAGAGTCCCGGCCCTCGGGAGAGGCGCTGCCCTGGGAGGTGAGAGCAGCTCAGCAGGTCAGAGCAGGGCGCACGGGGGCCGGGCGGCGTCTCTGGCTTCAGGGCACAGGGGTGCCGTTTGCCCCACGGGGGGCCGCACTGTTGCTCTTGTCTGTTCTCTGTGTGCTTTGTGGTCCCAGCGCGGACGGCACCACTGAGCGCAAGAGACTTCACTTTCACGGAGACCGCGCGATTTATTTTTTATTCTCCTCCTCGTTTAATTCTGGCAAAATACGCAGAATGTAAAATTCGCTGTTTTGACCGTTCGAGAGCGTGTGATTCAGTGGCACAAGGGACATTCGCAGCCTTGTGCAGCCGTCCCCTCCGTCTCGTTCGGAGCGTTTTATCACCCCAGACGGGAAACCCCGTGCCCACGGGTTGTCACACGCAGCCTCTGGCGTCCGCCGACCTTTCCGTCGCGGTGGATTTGCCTGGTCTGGGCTCTCGCACGAGTGGCGTCCTGCAGGACGTGCTTCTGCGTCGTGTTCCCGAGGTCCGTCCGCTCCGTCGCGTGGGGGCCTCGCTCCTTTTTACGGCGGAGCTCTATCCCGCCGTGCGGACGGACCGCATCCTGTTGACGTGTTCGTTCATCCGTCGGCCGCTGCTCACGTGGTTGTTCCTACCTTTTGGCTACTGTGAACAGAGCTGCTGGGAACGTTTGGCAATTGTTCGTGAGTCTCTGCCTTTGGCAGTGATTGTGCCCAGGCAGCTCCCCCCCCCCCCCCCGCCGGCCCCGCCGGGAGTGAGGGGCTCCACGTGCACGCGCCTGGACCGCCAGCCCGTGCTCCCACGGCCCCTCACCACCCCCCGCAGCGTCTTCTGTTGTCACGGCAGCCCCGGCCCCGGCCGCCTCCCTGTTGCCTGGGAACCGGAGTCGGCCAAGTGGGCGGCTGTCCTCTCTCCCTCTGGGAAGGGCAGATCTGGGGACAGGGAGGTCGGCGGGGATGACTCACCAGCCGAGACGGGAGTGTGCCCCACCGTCTCAAGGTTGGGTCCTCGCGGCGGCAGTGAGCTCATCCTGGGTCCTGCCCACGGAGACGGAGACGGCGGCGCGAGAACCCCCCGGGGACCGCGCACGCCGAGGCCCTGCTCAGTGACATTTGTAATAATGCGATGAGCGCCGGCGTGCTCGTCTGCCGTGAATTACCACAATCTGGACAATTACTGCTCAGGGTGGCTGCTGACGGCTGTGTGTTCCCGGCGGCGGTGGGAAGGGGCGGGGTAGGGAGGCAGGTGCCGGCAGCTCCAGAGGCTCTTTCTCCGCCATGGGTGGGGGCGGGGGGGGGGCAGCAGGCTAGGAACGCTGTGGGGCCCCCTCCCCGCCCCTGTCTGGACCTCAGAAACCCAGGAAGGGACCCAAGAAACAGCTGCGCCGCAGGCAGATGGCACACACTCGTCCTCCTGCCCGTCCTTTCCATCGACCCTGTGCCTCACCCAGCGCAGGGCAGGGGTACCCGGAGATCAGCCAGCCCGGACCCTCCCCTGGGAGCCCCGGGAAGTAAGAAGCCAGCTGCCCCCGGGGCCTTGAGGGCACCGAGCCTGCCTAGAGCATCCCAGCAAACTGCCAGCGGCCTGGCCTTAACGCTTGAGCTGCGGAGGGCCCCCCGTGCCTAGAGAGAAACCAGACCTTCTGGCTCTGTGACCTCAGGCAAGTCCATCAACCTCTCTGTGCCTCAGCTCCCTCATCGGTATGGTGAGAACTCGAGTGTCGCCCACCGTGTGAGTTTCCTGGAGCTCTGCCATGACAACGTAGAAACGTGGGGACTTAAACACAACAGAAGCGCATCCTCCCACAGCTCTGGAGGCCAGAGGTCAAAGTTGAGGGCCGTGCTCCCTTTCGGGGCTCTAGGGAGGAGTCGTGCCCCGCCTGCGCCAGCCTCCAGGGGCCGCCTGATCCCTGGCGCTCCTTGGCTTGTGAGCACAGCTCTTCCGGCTCTGCCTCTGTCTTCACGCGGCCGTGTTCCCTGTGTGTCTGTCCACATTCCCCTCTTCTTACAAGGACCTCCCCCCCCCCCCCCAATCCAGGATGACCTCATCTTAATTTGATCGTATCGGTAGAGAGTCTTTTACCAGTAAGGTCACCTTTATAGGCAGCAGGTGGATATGAAATTTGGAGGGAACACCGTTCAGGCCAGTGCAGCCCCCAGTGTGGTTCTGCTGGGGCAAGAAACAAGCAGGCGAAAAACAGAAGAGCTTAGGGCGGTGATGTCGTAGGCAGGCCGAGTTCCCTGTCAACCGGCCCCTCAGCCGTGTGCCCTCGGCCTGGCCCATCTCTGTCTCGGCCTCGTTTCTCTTGTGCCGTGGCCACGTGGCTAGGACGCCATCCCCCAGGGGCATCACACCATACACGTGCGGGTCTTAGTATACAGCAGGCGCTCAGAGGTGGTAGGCCTGCAGTCTGATGCAGAGACTTGGGAGCCTTTCTTGCGAGTCCAAGTGCCGGCTCTGCCCCCTAGGGGTGTGTGAGCCTGAACAAGCGTCCGCTCCTCTCGGGGCCCTGGCTCCCTATGTGCACATCCCAGAAGTGGGCCGGAGGCACGTGACCTGCCAAGCAGCTGCAGAATGGCGCTTGGAGGAGGTTCCACCGGGCCAGAGAGGGTGCCCCGAAGTAGGGGCCCTGGGGCTGGCGCCCAGAGCACGACGCGATTGAGCGGCACCGTTAAGTACTTGTCAGCATTCCTGGGTGCAAAGAGCCGCTAAAGGCTTTGCGTGTATTAAAGTCACGTCATCCCGACCAGTTTTATGAAGCAGGTGCTGTTACGGGCTCTTTTATTCAGATTGGGACACTGAGGCTCACAGAGGTTCAGTGAGCGGCCCAAGGCCACACAGCTATTAATTGGCGGAGCTGGAAGTTGAACCCAGATCCTCGAGTAACAGAGTAGGAACGGGGCTGGTGTGAGGTGTGAATGAGTTAGTCCGTGGGGCTCGGCTGCTATCAATAAGAGAGCGATAAGGGAGGGAAAGCATCCCGGCCGAAGGAACAGCATGCGCAAAGGCCCTGTGGCAGAGGCAGCGTGGTCGAGTAAGATGTTGAAACGCAGAGTGACGGGGAGAGAGGGAAGAGGTGGAGAGGCCGCTGAGATCTGGGCCTTAGCAGCCGTGGAGGAGAGTTTGGCCGTTTTTCTAAGAGCGTGGGGAGGGAGTGGGGCAGCGGACACGGCAGCTGCGGGGTCTAGGCGGGCAGGTGGGCACCTTCCCTTCTCGTGTGCGTGCGGTCGGGGCTGCCTGCCCCAGAGCTCACACCCAGTAGGGACGCAGCGTGTGGAGGAAGCGGCCTCCCCGGGGATCGGGCGGCTCCGGGGAGCTGGCTGCCTGCCCCCAGGCTCAGCGCCATGCTGGGCAGGAGGGGCAGGCCAGGCGCTGGGCCGGGCCGGGCCGGGCCGGGCCGGGAGGCTCTAGCTCCCCTGGGAAAGGTCAGCCTGGCCTGGCTCGGAGTCTCGACCCAGCTGTGCGGGAGGCCCGGGGCTCTGCAGGCAGTGGCACACGCCGGCCCCCCGGCGGCGTCGTCGTCGCCGCCGCCTCGGTGGTGGGCGGGGCGCCAGCCGCGGAGGGGGCGGGGAAGCCCCTGGTCACGCCTTTCCGGACCAGCAGTGGGCGCTGGCCTGGCTCCCCGCTGCCAGCCCCTCCCTGGCCTCAAGTGGCCCGCCTGGCGACGGGAGAGAGAGGCCCGGTGAGCGGCCGGGGTCTCTGGGGGCCCCCGGCCGGGCCCGCGCCGGATGAGCTGAGGCGGGCCCCGGAACTCTCTCGGAAACTCCCGGCCCGCTGCGCCCGCAGGACTGGATCCCTGCCCCGCCCCCCGCTTTCACGGAGAGTGAAGGAGAAACCGCTAATGGCTTTGCACCTCCAAAGTGCTGGTTGTGCACACTGGCGGGTTTAATTAGTTTTTACGGATGAAGAGTCTGAGGTTCGGGGAGAGGGCGCGTGAGCCCCCCCCCGCCACGGAGCTCGGGAAAGCAGGCCCTCCCCCCCCACGCGTGTCCATCGCCGAAGCGCCCCGCGGCGGGGAGCACGGACGAGGGGTGGCGCGCGTGGCCCGCGAGCCCCGTGACAGGCAGTGTGGCGCGGCGGCTGGCGCACGGGGGCCGCTTCTGGGGACGGGGCCGCCCCTCCGAGGGGGCGCCTGAGGAGGGTGGACGCGTAGGGGTGGCGGTGCCGAGGGCCGTTGGAGGGGACGGACGGCGCGGCACCCCGGGGCCCACGCCGGCGAGCAGCACGCCCTTGGGCCGCTGCAGAGGTGGTGCCGCGTCTCGGGCCGGTTGCCTCCCGACTCGGAGGCTTCTGGCGCGTGGCGGGTTCGGAAGGAGGAGAAAGCCTGTTTCTGCGTGACCTCGTGGTGGGGGGCGGGCTCAGGGGGCAGAGGCTCCGGACGCCTCTGTTGGTCCTCGTCGGCCGCCTTGAAGACGCGGTGAGGCCCTGCCGGCCCACCTCCGCCCCCGGAAGGGAGAGGCACACAGCCGCGTCCAAGCCGGGGGGCCCCTCGCGGAGAGACACGCGCGGCAGCGGGCACAGTCGCCATGAGGCCTGTTTGCGCGCGAATTGTTCCACCGGGCGAGTTCTGCACGGGTGTGAACGTCCACGTGTGCACGCCCGCACAGGCACACAGACGCGACTTAGGTCCGGAGGGCTGAGTGAGGAGCCCCGGGGGTGAGCTCTGCGCCCTGCTCTGTGGGCAGACTGGGCGCTGAGCGCCTAACGTGGCATTTTGCCAGAGTGGCAGGCAAGGCGACGTGGGGTCCCACCCAGGTGATTTCTTCTCCTCCGAAGTGTCTGCTTGATCGTGTGTGAGGGGAAGAGGTTGCTGTTTGACATTCTGCCGATGACTCGCGCGGATGTGATGAAACCGGCTAACGTGGGCATCAGGGCTTATTCTTAAAAGCATAGGCGGAAGGGAAAAGGTAGGTAAGTCAAAGTTCAGGTATGAAGGTGTCTAGCCGGGCTCCTCGTGGGATTTCAGGGCTGGCCAGAGTTCTGGAAGCTCTGACATGCAGTCGGTGCCCGACAAGGCTGCCGGCTGAGTGGCTGAGTCCACATCCAACCCACCCAGGGCTTGGGGTTTCCGAAAGAAGGAAGTGCTATGACTCAGGACGAAGCCTGCCGGGAGTTTTTTCCTCTCCTTCGACAGTGTTTTGGGCAGAAAATTTTGTTTCACGAACCGGAGTTTCTTTTGGAAACGGCAGCTGGCAGGAGGGGTGTGGATGTGTCTCTCTTGCGGGCACCCTGTGCTCTCCATGGAGGGAACAGAAAGCCTCAGGGTAGGAAGGGGCTGGCTGGGGTTGGGGAGCCTGTGCCTTTCCTGGAAGGGGGGGCTAGCTTCCAGACGGAACAGCTGTGACATCCCCCAGAACCCTCCCCGCCTTGGGTATCGGAGCTCACCGGTGGCGGTGAGCTGGGGGTTCACAGACCCTCAAGGGAGAGCGCTGCCTGTGGCCGGGACCTGCAGAGGGAGCCGGGGCAGGGACATGACAGGGACAGGGGCCTCTCTGGGGGCTGAGTCCCTGCTCCCGTGACAACCGTTCATCACAGGCCCCTGCAAGGTGCATGGCAGGCTTCCCCCCGAGCTTGGCCAAGAGCAGACAGCGGCCCGGCCGAGCCCCCCACCGCCAGCACCCCCCCCCCCCCCCCCCCAGCCATGATGCTGAGCCGCCTCTCCTGCAGTGAGCCCTGCGGCCACCCACTGTTCTTCGTCTCTTTCGGAGCTCCAAGTGTGTGACTCAGACCTCCTGGCTTGACTTCCTGTCTTGGTCAATTTCACTTCCTGGTTCCTGCCTCCTGACTTTCAGAACGAAACTCTTTCCTTAGAAATTAGAAGTGGGGTCGGGGAATCCAGACCGCAGGGGACATCGGTACCATGTAGCCTTGGGGCGCAGGCCTGTGGGCACGGCCCTGGGCATAGGAGGTGGGCACTGCCTCGGGCCTCGTCTAGCGAGGGTCCAGGGCACGCCGCTGGGATAAAAACGTTCGGTCCCCTCCTCTCAGGAGCTCCTTCCCGAGAGCCCGCAAGAGGTGGCCGAGGTGGCGTGGGACATCTGGTGGGCCCCCACACCCAGACACTCACATGCCCGAGAGAGGTGCCCCGGAGGGAACAAAGTCTCGTGATGACAGGGCGGCTAGGACAGTGGCTTAGACAGACCGGTCAAGGAAGGCTTCTCTGAGGAGGTATCATTGGAGCAGAGGAAGACAGAGGCAGGGCTGTGAAAAAGCCGTGCAGGTCGAGGAAATAGGTAGTGCAAATGCCCTGGGTCCCGCTCGAGGGCTGGGCATAAAAGGTGCCGGTGGCTGGAGTGAGTAAGGGGACAGGTAGGAATCGGGCCAGCCGGTGGGCGAGGCTGGCTCTGCGGGGCCTTGCGCCACACCGAGGCCTTTGGGTTTTATTCTGAGAGGCCTGGGTCGCCATCGGGAGACTTTTAAGTAGAGGAGAGACACGACTACTGGATCGGCATTCTTAAAAGCTCACTCGGACCTCCCTGCAGGGTGTGGAGCGAGGGGCTTTGGCAGAACGTCCTAGATCCCGGACACGGTTGAGATCCCAGCATGAGGGCTGGGTGCACACGGGCTTCAGGGCTGCCTGTTGTTCCTTGGGTTTCCGTGGGCAGGACGTAGAGGCTGAGGGATGAAGGGACAGGCAGGTCATTGACCCTCGAGTTGGAGAAATCGGTCACGACCTGGATCTGGCTCCAAAGTTCAACCCCGTTAACTTTCAACCTCCCGGGAGCCGCCCACGACACCTCCAGCCACGACACCTCCAGCAGGTGTTTGTACGGGGGGGGGGGGGGGGGGCGGACGGCTCTGGTTGTCAGGGGCGTCCGGGAGAGGGAAGGGAGAGGCAGCCGTGGTCCCGAGGCCCTTGGGCGGCCGAGCGCCGCTCGGGGACCCTGGCCCTTCCCCTGATCCTCAGTGGTCGGAGGTCTCATCTCATCTCCTCCGATCCCGAGCTTCCTCCCGGAATCCTGAGCCAGGCCCGCCCACCCACAGACCGGCGGGTGCTGGGAGGCGCGCGCGGCCCCCTTCCTGCGGTCCCGGGGCCTCCAGGGGGTCCCACGGAGGGCCCGGCCGGCCGTGGCAGCATCGGGCCGGGCGGGGGGGACAGAGACCGCAGGTGGCGCTGGCGCAGGGGGATGACAGCGGAAGGGGCTGTTTGCTCCCCGTCTGCTGGGGTGGAGAAGCTCTGTTTTCCTGAACCCTCATCTGTTCTTACCGCTGCTGACGCCGCCACCGCCACGGATGGGGAGAGAGGGAGGGGGGAAGCGGGTGCCAAGTTGGCCCGCCCCTTCTGAACCTGGGCTTCTGCCACGCTCCCCCGCCCGCCCGCTCCCGCGAGCCTCCGTCTGGAGGTCACATTCAGCCCTGACGACGCGTCTCGCTGGGTCAGGCAGCAGGAAGATCGCGCCCGGGCGCGCAGTGAGGCTGCCCCGTCAGGCCCGGCTCTTCGGATTCCGCCCAGCGGGGGCGTCTGGGGACCGGGGGGCCCCCTGGCCCGCACCCCTCGCCGAGCGTCCGTCCGGGGCGCACTTGTGCCCGGAGGAGCCTCGGGCACCGTGCGCCCTGGTGACGCCTGGCACGGGGCGCGAGCACACAACTGACCGCTTCCCACCCCCCGCCCCCGTGGGGAAGGGCGCCTCGCGCACCCTCAGCCGCCCCGCCGGGAGGGGGGAGGCGGTGTCAGGACCGCCGGTAGGAGCCCCGGGCCACCAGGGGCGGGCGGTGTGGAGCAGCTCTCCCCGCCCTCCTCCCAGCCTCCGCCCTCCCTCCCCCGCCCGCCACCGCCGCCGCCGCGCCGTTGGACAGAAGGATGTGAGGCAGAGCTGAGCCGGAGCAGACGCCAGCCACAAGCCTGCTCCAGCCACAAGCCTCGCGGAGCCGGCACCGCGGCCGCCCGGCCTCCCGCCTCCCGCCTCCCGCCTCCCGGCCCGGCCTGCTGCTCCCAGCTCCTCCCTGGAGCATCCTCCAAGCCGGATGTTTCCGGAAAACTTGGCCGAGGGGGAGACGCAGATGAGAGGATGTGAGTGAGGCCCCAGGAGGGGCTCGGGGGCGGCTTTGGGTGCTGGTGGCAGGGACTTGGCTGTGGCCACCGGGC
The DNA here is from genome assembly GCF_024362965.1 of Panthera pardus. NCBI lineage: Eukaryota > Metazoa > Chordata > Mammalia > Carnivora > Felidae > Panthera > Panthera pardus. The sequence goes on from NW_026526710.1 coordinate 530,325, forward strand.
CGGGGACTCGGGAGTTTTGCACCCGCGGGGCCCCGTCCCCACCCTTTCTCTTGGGGCCCCTTCCCCCCTGCCTTTCTGGTTGTCGGGCTGAGGCTCTCGGGGAGGGAGGGCAGGACCCCGGAATGCTTGGGGCAGGCCCGGGGTGGTGGCGGTGGGGGGGTCTTGGTTGGCACATGCTCAGAGGCGCTGTCTCTGGGTGGACGGGCGTTGTGGGGGGCTATCAGCTGGGTCTGGTTTCGGTGGTGTCTAAGGCACGGTGAGGTCTACAGTGCTCGTCCCCGCGCCCGGCACCCTCCACCTGGGGAACAGGAACCAGAAGGGGGCCCCCTGGCCAGCACTATGAGGACACTCACCCCAGCCTTTCACACGGCAGCCAGGAAACCGAGGCCCGGAGAACAGAGGGGGTGGCTGATGTCGCACAGCACTTTCGAGGCAGGGCTTCTGGACAGCTGGTCCAGTGCTCCTTCGTGAGCCACCGCCGCCTCCGGGGAGGGCCGGGTGACCCCGCCACCCTCGTCAGCGCCTACTATTGCTGCTGCCACAAGTGGACCTGATCAGGACCCTGAACCCCCGCCAGCCTCCAAGCCACCTTTCTGCTTGTGTGCTGTTTGGAAATGTCCACCTCGCCAGGGTCCGGCTGCCCCCCGGGCCCTCGCTGTCCACCCCCCCCCCCCCCCCGCCTCACCCCATCCCACCCCAGCAGTCCCAGATGGGAGACCCGCCCTCTCCCGCCCGGGGTTCCGGCCCGACATGTCTGCCTGGGCTCTCTTGGCCCCGGCTGGGGAAATATAAATAAACTCGCGTCCCGTCGTCCTCCGCCAGGTTCTGTGGAAGTGGCAGCTGCTGCTGGCGCAGGCAGAGGGAAAGGTCAGGGGGCCGGGTTACACTTGATCCCATGCCCCAGCCCCCCCTCCGCGCCTGTCCTTGAGGAACCCTGAGGAGCCGCCGTGGGGCCACGTGGCCCATAGCCTCCGCGGCGAAGCAGGCGGCCTGTCGGGCGGGCACCCCCTCCAGCCCGCTGGGTCCCCGCTCCCGCGCGGCCCCTTGGCCTGTCCCCGGAAGCTCGTGAGTGGCCGTGACCCCTCGAGCCTCGTGGCCTCGGCAGCGGGGCTGACATGGAGCCGCGTCTTTGAAGGGCTTTGCAAACTGTGGGTCACTCGGCCACGTGATGTGGTGGTTCGTTGATGTTGTTTTTGTTGCAGCTTTATTTTTGTTAGAGCCTTGTACGTAGCAAGCAGTCGGCACCTGTTGGGGTGGACGGACGGACGGACGGACGGACGAATGACGGAAAATGCCAGCACACAGCCTGTTGGCTCCTCGTGCTCTGCACCCCTGCAAAATTCCAGTCTTCGCTTCCCTGCTTGCAGCTTGATTTGATTCAGGGAAAATGGCCTCAGACTTCGTTATGGGAGCTCTTTGGCCGTTAAAAGCCTCGCTCCGGGGCTCAGAGGCTGCTGTGCTCCCAGCAGCGTGAGTCAGGCTTCTTGCCTGCCGCCCTCGTGGGGGCCCAGTCCTGCCCCGCAGCCCTCGGGGGTCCGCAGCCTGCCTCCTGCCCTCCCTGCCCAGGCTGACCTGGCCGCACGGGGCGTGCCCGTGTGTGCCAGGAGCTCTGTGGGCAGATGGACTGAGACCTGGGGCCAGGCTTCCCGGGTGCGGCTCCCACGTGCAGGGAGGGGGCCGCGTTTTTTGCCGAGTCTGGTACTGACGGCTTTGAAACTAGAGGCGGGTGTGGGGTTGGGGGGGGGGGGGGCAGGTACAGCTCTGGCCTGGGTTTGTGCGACTGGAGAGAACTTTCTTGACCCAGGTGGCTTTGGGGCGGAGTCTGCCAGTTCCTGGGGACTTCTCCCCATGTCAGGAGTGTGTGCAGCTGTGAGAAGCTCACGGAGATGGGGCTCGTGTTTGGGGAGCAAGTCTGCCCCTAGCCCCTGAGCCAGCCTTGCGGGCCCCAAGTCCATGCTGGGCCTCGGGCCCCGGATGTGCCCAGTTAACCCGGGTCAAGAGGCTCCTGACTCCAGCTGACACCCCCCCGGACCCCACCCTCCCTCCCCTGCTCACGCGTTCCTTCCTTTTCCCTGGCCCTGGCCCGGTGCGGCCGGAAAACAGCCCTGTCTCCCGAGGCCTGAGGCCTCATCTGCAGCTGTGAGGGAGTGTCAGCGCCGGGTCACAACGGCCAGGGGAGGCAAGAGAGGTGGGAGCCCGGGCGGGGTCTGCGCCCCGGCCCCCAGGACCCTTGACGGTGGCCTTGGCGTGGGTGCACCCGGGGCGGGCACCTGCCTGCCCCTCCCGGGGCCGGGCCCCCACCCCCGCCTCTCCGGAGCCCCCTCCGCCCCCACCGTGTCCCCTTCCTGAGTCTCAGACCCAAGCAGGGAGCCTCAGGCCTGGTCATCGGAGCACTTTCTGCCTGGGGCTCCAGGCCGTGGGCACGGGCGCCCTGCCCGCCTCACCTGCCGCCCTCCGCCACACAGGTCTTCTGGAACACGGCCGGAACTGGTCGGCCATCGCACGGATGGTGGGCTCCAAGACCGTATCTCAGTGTAAGAACTTCTACTTCAACTACAAGAAGAGGCAGAACCTGGACGAGATCCTGCAGCAGCACAAGCTGAAGATGGTGAGCGCCCCCCCCCCCCCCTGGGTCCCCCGCTGCCCGCCTCCAGGCCCGCCTTGCCTAGGACACGGCCCCTGGCCTCATGCGTAGCGGCACCCGTGGGACGGCTGCGGGGACGATCCGTGCCATAAATCCCCGTCTGGGCGCTGGGACGGCCCCACGTGCCCGGTGCGCCCTCGCGGTGCCCCGCCTCCGCCGCCTTGCGCTCCCGGGTCCGACAGCTGGGGGGTGTGGGTCCAGCCGCTGACTCACTGGGGACTGCGACTGTCAGTGCATTGGAATGGCGGCCCAGAGGCAGAAGGACCCCAGCCAGCGTCTCCCCCACCCCCGTTTGACCTCACGGCCCTCAGGCTGCCCCGGGGGAGGGAAGGACAGGTGGGGGGGGCGGGGCAGCAGGCCCAGCCCTGCCCTCCTCTAGGCGTCCTGCTGCCCTCAGGCCTCGAGGGGAGGCCAGGAGCACAGAAGGGGCGGGCTCACCTCGCTGAGCGCGTAAGTGGTCTCTACAGAGAGGCTTGCTTCCTCCACAGCTGTTACTGTGAACTGAGGGCCAGGTGGGGGCAGGCTCTTCCCTCCTTCTCTCTCTCTCTCTCTCTTTTCCTCCCTCCCTCCCTCTCTCTCTCTTTCTTTCTTTCTTTCTTTCTTTCTTTCTTTCTTTCTTTCTTTCTTTCTTTCTTTCTTTTTTCTTTCCTTCGTCTCTCCCAACTGTCCTGTCTTTTCTTCTTTTCCTTTCTTTCCCTGACATGACATGCCACACACCGTCACCATTTCCGATCTGGGGAAACCGAGGCTCAGCCGACTTGGGGTCTGAACCCACAACTGCATGATCTGGGGACCCATGCCCGTGATTACCAGGCTGCGTATTTCCTTGTAGATACGAAGGTGTAAGAAGGGGGGCACGCAGCTGTCCTCCCCAGGGAGCCCTCGCCGGCCCTCCCACCCGCGGGTCAGGTGCCTCTTGCTGGGTATAAAGTGTGGCAGCCTGTCCCGGGAGGCAGCACTCAACTGCTCCCCCTGCAGCCCACTGGGGTTCAGAAGGTGAACCGACTGCCGAGATCGCAGAGCGGGGCGGGCAGGTCGGGGACGGAATCGCCCCATTTGAGCCGTGCGTGAGCGCTGTGTGGAACTTAAGGCCCCCCCCACCGGCCCCTCGAACGGGATTTTACTGCACCGAGTGTGTGAGCAGCTGCTGGCAGTTGGAGGCGGAGGAGACTCTGTCCGTGCCCCTGCGGGCAGGGCTGAGGCCGACCCTCGGTCTTCGGTTGGGCTCTCGTCCGTCCCCCGTTCCCGGTCGCCTGTGGTGAGGCCAGGCCACCCTCACCTTCCCCACGTCCTCTTCAGACGGTCCCTGATGCTCCCTGAGCCACTGGCAGTGCCCTCGTCCTGGAGCAGCTCTGCTTTTTCCCGGAGTTTCCAGGACTCTGGTGTTCGCAGGGAGGGAGACTCCGGGAGGGTTGAGGCCACACAGCACCTGTCCCTGACGCCTGCCGAAATCCTCGGGGCCCGGAGGGCGGCTGAGCCGGAACAGCCTGGAGGGGCTCATGCCGGGGGTGGGGGGGGTGGGGGGGTGAGGGGGGTGGCGGGCAGCCTCTGTGCCCACCGGCTAGAGATGGACGGGCGAGGGGGGAGGGTGGTTCCCGGCATCTCCCAGGCACAGAAAGACGTCTTTCTGCTCCCTCCCCTCCCCCTTCCCCTCCCCCTCGGCCAGCCCCTGCTCCTCCCAGCAGCACGGACACAGAACCAGCCGCAGCTCAGGCTGTCGGGTCACAGGCCTCCCCCTTCCCAGAGGTCCTCGGGGCACGGTCGCCCCGCACCCCGGGGACCCCAGGACTTGAGAGCACAGGTTGGAGGACCAGAGACCCCAGCAAGGTGGATGGTGCAGTGTGTGGGGTCAAGTCCCAGCTTGACGACTTGACGACTTGGTACCCGTGTGACCTTAGGTGGCAGCCTCATCCCACCGAACCTCAGTTTCCTCATCCCTAAAGTGGGGGAATAACGGCCGTTACCCAGAGAACTCAGGTGAAGACTGACTGGGTGACCTCCTGTGCAGAACTGGGTGCCTGCTCTGTGAGGGTGACCGCCCTGTCTCCCACTAGTGGCCTTAACACCCCCTTTTCTTTTAAAGTCGCTGACCCTCTGTCCTTCCCGGGGGCGTTTGGGGTGCTCTCTCTCAAATGGTGTGTGCAGAACAGCCATTGCAGGGGCTCTGGCCCCAGAGAGCTGCATTCTGATGCACATCTCGCCGCTTAGCAGCCGCGTGACCTCGGGCGAGCAGCTTGTCCTCTCGGCGCTCGGTTTTCCCAGCTCTGCAACGGGCGCCATACGCGCGCCCACCCCGAAGGGCTGTTGTGGCAGAGTCGTCTGTGAACGGACCTGAGGGCTCAGAACGGGGCCTGGCACGGGGCCGGCGCCCCGCAGGTGAGAGCTGCAGCCGGGGTGGCCCTCGTGGCCACCAGGTGCCCGGTGGCTGGGCTCTTGTGTCTCCCTGGGCGTCGGCTGGATGTGAGGTGCGGCTGCCCCCCGGGCCGACCCACGGGTTGGCCGCTCGACCTGACGAGGCCAGCTGGCGGCCCGGCGCAGCGCAGGGCTCCGGGCGGGAGGGCCCACGCCCCAGCCCCGCGGCAGCCTCAGCACTCCGCGCCCCCGTTTCCTCCTCCGTAAAGCGGAGGGGAGACCAGGCCCCACCCCAGGGCGATGGGCTCTCGGTCAAGGGCGGCACCTCACCCCCGTTGGCGCGGGGAGCCGTGGGCATCCCGCGTCCGTGCGCTCAGTGGGCCTTTCTTGAGCGCCCAGTGCGTGCCAGGCAGGCCGTGCGTGGGCTTCCCCTGCGGGTGGAGGAACTGCGCGGTTCCGTGGGGTCGGCGGGAGGCAGGCCTGGGCGCGAGGCGGGTGAGGCGTAGCTGCAGTGAGCGGACCGAGGAGGCCGCCCGCCCGCCTTGTCGCCCGACCCCGCGCCCTGGCGGGTGGGCCTCACCAGGGAGATGGGGCCGGGAGGCCAGGCCGGGGTGGGGGGGGGGGGGGGTCAGCTTCCCTTCGTGGGCCTGTCCTCCACCAGATGTGGCTCACGTGGGACTCAGCCGAGGGCGGTCGCGCTGGGTGAGCAGTGGACCGAGTACGTGGGACCCGTAGATGGGGGTCAGCAGGCCGTGTGCTGAGGCCAGCCGATGGGGAGCCTTGCCGACCACTTACTGGTGAGGAAGGGTGATTCGGGAATGTGGGGCTGGCTCTGGTTCCGCGCTGACCTCGAGGGAGCAGTGGAGGGAGCACGGCGAGCGGATACGGGGACCCGTCACGGGAGGCGGGGCTCAGCCCGGGTCCGTCCATCCTGCCGGTGGCCACCCGTGGCGCAGGGGTGAGTTCCCTGTCACTGTGGTATGCAAGCAGGCCTCACAAGATGCTGCTGACCTCCGCGACCTCTGCCTCCCGCCCTCCCCGGCCTTCCCCGGGCCTCAGGAGGAAGATACAGCCTCCTGGATCCCGAAGCAGCGGCAGCCGCCTCTGGCCACCGGCCAGGCCCCGCCTGGAGCTCAGGAAGAGATGTCACCCTTGGCCGGTGCAGGAAGGAGCAGGGGAAGCAGGGGGTCAGTGGGTGTCCCCTCCCGCTTTGCACCAGGCCTGGCCCGAGCACGGCCACGGGGCGACGTCAGCAGGAAGCAAGATGGGGCGGGCAGGCAGAGCGTGTCCCGGAGTTATGTAACATTTGGCATCGGGGACTTCTCCGAGGTTTTCCCTCCCCTCCTTCTGGCCGAAGGTTACCCTTTTCTCCCATCTGTGAATCCAGGCCCCGGGGCTCGGCTTCTGTGTTTCTGGCTGGCTGTCTGTCTCAGCCCAGGCCCCGCCTTGCCTTGTTTTCCTCCGTTGGCTGCTCTGTCCGAGGCTGCACAGGCCTGCGGAGGAAGACGGCCCGGGCAACCAAGTGCTACGACCTGGCCCGCATTCAAATCTGTGCCCCTCAACTCATGAGCCGTGTGATCTTGGGAGAGTGTCTCTGCCGCTCTGAGTCAGTATCTTTGTCAGGTTCGCTCATCTAAAGAAGCGGTTCCAGAACATCCATTCGGTAGGTGCTAGGCACGGTCCCAGGTGTGCCCTGGATGCGACCGAGGACAAAGAGGCTCTTAAGGAACCAATTCTAGTTTGCGACACAGAGGAAGACACGAATGATTTCTGGTTGCGGTCTGAAGGTGATAAGGTGACGGACATAGTTGAGAGTGATTGATGGCGGAGGGGCAAGGATTAGCTGATTGTGACAGGGTACTAGGGGAGGCCTCTCGGAGGAGGTGATGTCTGAGTGAAGCCGTGATTTGAGGTGAGAAAGTGAGTCATGCCACTATCTAGGAGAAGGGTGTCCAGGTCGAGGAACGACCCGTGCAAAGGTCCTGTGGCCGGGGCCCTCTAAGTATGTTTGCACAAGGAGGCTAGTGTGTTCGTTTCAGGGTGACCGAGGAGGGCAGGGGTGGATGAGCACGTTGGAGAGGGGGGTGGGGTCCGGATCTAGACGACGCAGGGCTGTGTGGCGTGAGGAGGGCCTGGGGTTTTCTCTCAGGGGTTTCAGGAGCCCCTGGAGAGTCTGAAGCAGGGAGCAGCGTGCCCTGGCTTGCGGAGCAGCAGCCGTGCGCATCCCGTGACTCAACGCGTGGAAGGCGCGTGGCACGTAGTAGGTGCTTAACGAACAGTGACCGCACTCGCTAATACGGCTCCGCCATGCAGCATCTCCTCCGGCACACGCACCTCCTGACTCTGGGGCACGAGGCCACGTGTGGAAGGGTTTGGTGTATCCCCCAGACGCTCCGTGAACCCCCGTCTCTCAGACCCCGTGCTGGCGTGTCCCGCTTGGCCCAGTGCGTCCCGGGCTGCCGGGCCTGGCGAACCCTCCCGGAGAGGCCTCGGGTCCCCAGGAGGACGTGTGTCCTGGCCAGACCCCCAGGAGCCCCTGTTCCCTGCGAGGCTCCCAGCGTCGCAGAGTCTCGCCCCCCCTTCCCCCCCACCCCCCTCCCCACCCCCAGGCAGCCTGCCTCACCCAGCCCGAGCTCATGAGTGAGTCCCTGTCCGCTAAAAATAGATGGGGGAAGAAGGGGGAACCCTCGGCCGCACCCACAGAACCCACATGCCACACAACTTTCTCGTGCCTCCGTGGGCTCCAGCCGCGCCTCGGGGAGAAGCTCGGGGTTTGGGGCCGGGCCGGGCCAGCCCCCAGAGGCCGGGGGATGGTGGAGCTGGGCGTTCCCACGATGGCCAGGGGACGCTCGGCAGGGTGGGGCCACGGCCCTGGCCTCTTGGTGACGGAAACCGTGACTAACGGGCAAACGGACGTTTTCCTTTTCCTCCCCGCGTTCCGAGCGGCTACGCTCAGAGGACCCCCATTCGCTCAGGAAGAAGGCAGGACAGGAAGCGAGCCCTCTCCCAGGCCGGGGCTGGGGTCTGGGGTCTGGGGACCCCTCCGAGGCCCGTTCCCAGCCGGGCCGTGGTGCGGGGCCGGGGCGAGCAGACCCTGCTGGCGCCTGGAGGTGGCGGGACATTTGCCCCGAGGGTGGGCAGCCTGTTCACATTTTGGGGCCGGGGGATCGGGGGATCGGCGGAGGGGAGTTGCATGAGTTTCCTGTTTCCTGTAACAAAGCACCACAAACTAGGTGACTTGAAACAATAGAAATCTATTCTGTCACGATCCTGGAGGCGAAAATCCGAAAGTGAGGTGTCCGTAGGGCCCTGCTCCCTCCGAAGGCTCCAGGGAGAAGCCCGCCTTGCCCCTGCAGCCTCTGGGGCGGGGGGTGGGGAGGGGCAGTGTGGGACGTCCTTTGGCTTGTAGACACATGGCTCCCCGGTGTGCGGCCGTGTCCAAATTCCCCTCTCGTACGGACTCCGGGCCCACCCTAATCTAGCGTGACCTCATCTTAGCTAACTACATGCGCGAAGAGCTTCTTTCCAAATAAGGTCACGTTCAGAGGTTCGGGTGGACGTGAATTCTGGGGCACGGTGTTCAGGCCGGCCTGGGGGGCTTCACTGAGAGCCGTGGGCATGTCCGGGATAGTGGCAGGTTGGTTCTCCTTCCTTCCTTGGAGACCCCAAAGGGCTCAGGCTGGGACCCTCCCCTCCTGTCACACCAGCTGTATGGGGACAGTCGTCCCCTCTTAGGAACCAGTCCACCCCCCTCTGGGGGTCCCTGGTCACCCCGAGACCCCAGCACACGCTGCCACCACACGTGCCCCAGCCCTGCCAGCTGTGTGTTTAAGCCCCAGACGCTGCCCATTCAGTCACTCAGGAAGTCGGCCAGCGGACGTGCTCTGAGCCTCCGCGGGGCGCAGCGTGGGAGGCAGAGACGGCCTCCCGGGGCGCCCAGCCCAGCGAGGTGCAGACGCGGGCTGCAGTGCGTGAGGAGTGGGTGCCCGAGTGGAGGGGTGGGCATCTGGCTCCGTGAGCAAAGGAGCCGGGCTTCCCGGGACCGGGGCGCCGTGTGGAGGGATGTGAAGGGCTCCGCGGCGAGAGCCTCCTCTCTGTTCCTCGAACGCTCGGCTGGGTCCCACCTCGGGGGGCTGCACCTGTAACGCCATCCTCCGGGGCCTTGCCCAGCCAGCTCCCGCTCCGTGCTCAGACCCGGCTCGTGTGGCACCTCCTCCGTGCGGCCCCCACCCTGTCTGATTCCATCCGCCCCGTGTCCCCACCTCTGAGTCTCTCCTGAAGGGACGGGCCCTTTGCCGCTCTCCCTGACTGGAAGGTCTTTGTGGGCAGCGGCCCGGTCTGCCTCACCCACCGTGGGTCCTCAGCCGCCGCGCGGCGCCTGGCACACAGGAGGGGTGTCTGGAAAGACCAGTGGGGTGAAATGACGGGCTTCCCAAGCGGGGCTCGGTGAGGGGCAGACGCAACACGCAAGGAAAGGTTTCCCTCGTTCTCTCGCTCCACACGTAGTGGCCGTGCCTGGCAGGTGTCCTGTGGGGTGCCCTGCACGGTCACTGCTTAGCTGGGCTAGCCAGAGGGGCTGGAGAGTCACAGGGGATCTGGAGGCACAGACAGTCCTTCCTCGCCTGTTCTAGAAGGATGTCAGGGCAGCGGACATACGTGCACCTAGGACTTGACGGACGATTAGAGCCCTCGGGAAAAATAACCACCGGCGTGCTTGGCCGCCGCAGTGAGACGTGGCGGGGGGGCGGGGGGGTCGCCTGGTGGCCACGTGGCCGGGATCGCTGTCCGTCGCACCTGTGGCAAGGCCTCAGGCACAGGGAGTCCCCGAGCTGACAGCTGAGGGCCAGGCTCTGACCGCCACCGTCCCTGTGCCCTAGGAGAAGGAGAGGAATGCGCGGAGGAAGAAGAAGAAAGCCCCGGCTGCCGCCAGCGAGGAGGCCGCCTTCCCGCCCGCGGTGGAGGACGACGAGATGGAGGTGTCAGGAGGGAGCGGGAACGAAGAGGACGTGGCAGAGGAGGCGGAAGGTGAGGGGAAGAAATGACCTGCCCTCCAACTGTCTGGGTTCTTCTGAGAAGAGGCTTGGCCTGCCTTGGGGGGGAGGCGCGGGGATGGTGGGATGCTGTTGCTTCCAAGGGCCCCCCTTTGTAAGATGAACTCCCCACCCCCCACCCCCCGGCACGACGCCCCTGAAGGCCCCAAGCCCTGCTTAGCTGGACGTCTCCGCCTCACCCGTCGCCTTCCTGCCCAGAGCCGACCCCGTTGCGGGTCCTCACGTTTCTGGCGAATGGAGCCTTTTGTCCTCCTGCCCCCCGGCCCGGGATGCCTTCCTGTCCCTCCTGTCCGCCTGCCTCTGCGTTCAGACCCCCAGGTTTCTGCCGACACGGCGAGGGAAGGTGTGAGTCACCTCTTGGCTCCTCAGGCCGGGCCCGCAGATCAACCCAGGCGCTCCCAGCCCACAGTGCAGTCGTCAGCCCGAACCCTGCTTCCCGGTTGAGAACAGAGAATTGCGCCCGGTGCTTACTGGAGACAACCGTGGTCGTCTCCACTTGGGAAGGGGTCTGGGGACCGAGTCTGGCCCCCGTGCCGGTGGCTCTGGGCCTCTCTGGGCCAAGTTGGTGACAGGCCTGGCCAGTGGCCGGTGGGAGGGGCTGCAGACTCCTCTGGTCCTGGTGTTCTGGGTCCTGGCTTTACAGCCAGAAAGAAAAAAGGAAGCAGAAACCCAATCCCCTATTTAAATATCCTGCCAGCTAGCTGTCTGTGCGGACGGGATGCAGCCTCGGTGGGAAAGTAGAAGGAAGCCAGACTTCGGCTCGGCATTAAGACCAGAACAGACGGTGCCCAATAAGAGAGCTGTGTGGTAGTGAACTCCCCGTCACTTGTAGGGCTTACCTACCCCTTCAGGGTGGGGGCGGGGGGAGGGCCGGTCTGGTGGCTCTGAGCAGATCACGTGAAGCAGGGTAGAAAACCCCGCGCAAAGGTGCGGGGCGACCGTCCCATCTCATGAGCTCGGAAACCGAGGCCCAGAGAGAGGAGAACCGCTCTCACGGGGTGTCACATAACTGGGAGACTTGGAGTCGGCCAACGCAGCCAGCATTTGCTGTGTAACCCTGTCCCTTGTGACCAGGATGGGGGAGGTCAGGTGGGTTCTGGGTCAGGGCCCGAGGTTGCCCCGACGGAACCTTCTAGAAAGACCAGCCGGCCCCAGCAGCATGCCAGACCTCTCCAGGGGACAGGCAGCGTCCAGGCAGAGATGAACCGTCTGGGGAGGGAGGAGTCATCCTCCGATCAGCGTCTCTGTAGCGATCATGGTGTCGCTGTCGTAAACAGAGTAGCAGCCTTGAGTTAATCCCTTGAACTGTCACAGTGACCCAGTGGGATGGGTGCTCTGGTCACCCCGTTTACAGATTAGGAAACTGAGCCACAGAGCGGTCACCCAGGGCCTGCTTGGGGACCAGGGCTCAGACTGGTCGGACGTCTGGACCCCCAGGCCCTTTCCGGACCTACTGACTAGGCAGCACTTTGAGGGCGGGCCCCGCCATCCGAATCTTCACGGCCCCCGTGCTTGCACGCACGCTCGCCCCTGAGGACTCCTCATGGGCAGAAGCCTCTCGATGAGGCAGAGGGCCTGGCCGTAAGTGCCCATTTTGTAGATGAGCAGACTGATGCTCTGGGAATTCAGGGATCTAGCCCCCTACGCCCCGACGTGTGTTATCTCAGAGGACGGGAGTGACATTGCTGGAGTCAGCAGGCAGGGGCAGGCACACAGACACTGGGGTCAGCTCTCTCCTGCCCCCCTGCAGTGTGGCCTGGGGCGCGCGACTCAGGCTCGCTGTGCCTCAGTTTCCTCATCTGCAAAGGAGACGATGCTTGTGCCGGTCTTGGTGGCCTGCTGAGGAAGTGAGTCACGGGCGTGAAGGGCTTTGTGCAGAGCTCAGCACCCACAGAGGCCCTGTGTCGCTGTTGTTTTGGTTATTATTTCTGGAAGCGGTAGGCCTCGAAGGGAGGTCAGAAGTGGGAGAGGCCGGGGGGCAGTGGGGGTCGTGAAGGCCGAAGGCCTTTGTCCGGGGCCACGGCAGCCCCGGCCGGCCCGGCTCTATGGCTGGGCGCTGGGGTGGGGGCCCGTCCTGCAGTCCTGGCCGCCTCTGAGGCCGGCGCCCCCACCCCCCGGGGTCCTGGGAACCCAGAGCCAGACGAGGCCAGTGACTTGTCCAGAGACACCCAGGAGTGGGTGGGACTGGCGGGACCCCGTCATGGGCCAGGGCCGCTGCGGACCGTCGGGGCTGAAGGGAGAGGGTGCGTCGCTCCAAGCCGAGAGCTGCCATGGCTCCTCCCTGCCGCCTGCCGGGCCCCAGGCCCACTGCCGGCCCGCCTCCCTGGCCGCCTCCTCTCTCCCGCCTGCTGCTCCTGCCGCCTTGCTTCTAACCCTTCTCTCCCTTCCTTCCAGCCTTACACGCCTCTGGGAACGAGGTGCCCAGAGGGGAATGCAGTGGCCCAGGTACGAATGGAGCCATCTGGCCTGGGGGTGGGATAGGGTTAGGGCTGCCCGGGGGTACGGGGCATCCTGCGGTCGCCCGTCTTCAGCGAGGGGCCCCAATTCTGTGAGCATGCCTCTGTGAGTGCCACCATTTGTGCTGTTGCTGCCTCTGTGCCCCTCCCCGGCTCAGTGTCTGTTCCCCGTGCTGTTCCCTGACACACTCGTGCACATCTGTACGCTCGGTTCCATCGTCTTGTTGGCTTTCATCGGTGCTTCCATTCGTGACTTTTATGTCGTTTCATTCGCCAACAGCAAGTGCAGGGGTTCTCAAATGTCCCCGTTTTACACAAAGTGGGGGAAATCGAGACCCAAAGAAGTGGCAGGAGTGTGTTTTTTTAAGGCTGAAGAGCCCAGTCAGAGCCTAGCTGTCCTCGCCTTTCGTCTGTACCCACATTGGGCCACTCGAAGAACGTTGCTGGGCACCTGCTGTGTGCCAGGCCCTGTGGGATGGGATGGGGGTGCTGAGGCTTTCCCCCCTTTCCCCTCAGTCTCCTCAGAGTTCATGGGCCCCTTTTACGTTGTCGTGGTGATGTAATAGCAGATCATCACCGAGCGTCACCCTGTGCTGCCACACCTCCTGGCTTACTTTCCCTGTGAGCTGGGAGTCGCTCTCCCCACTCTACGGATGGGGAAAGCGAGGCCCAGAGGTAACGCGCATTACCGTGGCCGGGCTTCCAGCGTGCACGCAGACAGGGACGGGGCGCTAAGGCCGCAGCCCTGGCCGCACCGGGGTGCCGGCGACCCCAGGGCCCGGGCTCCGGGGTCGGCAGGGGGGCAGGGCAGGGTACCCAGGTGTGTAGGAGCCTTGATGGGGCAGCTGCATCCTGAGATTGTGCTTTGGAGCCGGGACGGGCAGGTCTGGCCTTGAAGAAGGCCGCCCCTGCCTCTACCCCTGTGCCCCCCGCACCACTCACCCTCCTCCTCCCCACCCCTCCCGCAGCCACCGTCAACAACAGTTCTGACACCGAGAGCATCCCCTCCCCCCGCGCCGAGGCCGCCAAGGACGCGGGGCAGAACGGGCCCAAGCCCCCGCCTGCCCCAGGCGCCGACGTGCCAGCCCCTGAGCCGCCCACACCACCGCCGGAGGATGCGCTGGCCCCCGCCGAGCCCACTCCAGCCCCCGAAGCCGCCGGCCCGCCCACGCCCCCACCGGCACCCCCATCGCCCACCGCACCCCCTCCTGTGGTCCCCAAGGAGGAAAAGGAAGAAGAGGTTGCCACGGCCCCCCTGGTGGCAGAGGAGGAGGAGCAGAAGCCCCCCGTGGCCCAGGAGCTGTCTGTGGACGTGGGCAAGCCAGAAGAGCCTGCCGAGGCCCCCCCCACAGAGCCCATCAAGAGCGAATGCAAAGAGGAGGCCCCGGAGGACGGGCCCCACAAGGGCAAAGGAGGCCCTGAGGCCAGCGTGGAGGCCGCCCCCGAGGGGGCCCTCAAGGTGGAGAAGAAAGAGGGCGGCGGCCCTGGGGGCAAAGCCCCCACGACCAAGGGAGCAGGGGCCCCCCAGGACAGCGACTCCAGCGCCACCTGCAGTGCGGACGAGGTGGATGAGCCCGAGGGGGGCGACAAGAACAGGTGAGCGGTGGGCACACCGGGAGGCGGCTTCTGTCCCCCGCAGAACCTCTGTGCCTGCCCTCGGGAGCACGGCCCGGCTGGAGGAGGGGGCGGTCGAGGGGGAAGCGCGCCGGGCGGGGGCGGGGGGGGGGCTGGCTTCCGGGGCTGCAGCACGAAGCCCCGCGACCCGGGTGGCCGGAGGTGTGCCGGTGCGGCCGGGGCCCTGCCACTGTGCCGGCGGCTGGCCGTGCTTGGTGCTCTGCACCCCTACCGCTGCCTCCGTGTCCGTGTGCCGTTTTCCCCACATTTCTTTCCCTTGCGAGGGCACCGTCCTGGGATTCGGGGCCACCTGAATGACCCCATCTGAACTTGATCACGTGTGCAAAGAGCCTGTTTTCCAAATTAGGTCACGTTCACAAGTCCCTGGCTGTTAGGACTTGAACGTGTTTGGGGTGGGGTGGGGGTGGGGGTCACAATTCCATCCTTAACAGGGCCAGTGCCAAGGTCCGGGGGTGGGAAGGAGCCCGTGTGCTGCGGGCAGAGTGACGGAGCGACCCAGCGAGGGTCAGCTGGCCGTGCCAGCTCCTGGCCCCGTTCTCAGGGGAATGCTCTGCTCAGCCGGCTGTGACTTAGGCTCTGAGAACAGCCAGCTGCCAACGCGGGGCGATGCGCGGGGGTGAGAGAGGCCTGCCACGTCCCGGCGGACAGTGGTGCGGGTCTGCCTGAGGCTGCTGGTCGCAGGATCCCGAGGTCCCTGGCGGCTCCTGTCCCGTCCGCCAAAGGTCTGGGTGCAGGCGCTTGGGGCCCGTGTCCTGGCTCCCACGGATTGAGCTGTTGAGGCCGCTCTCCTGCTAGGGTGGCCTGGAGGGACCCCGTGCCGTTTCTCTTTGGACGCCACTGGTTCTGAGACGCGTTCCTCCCTTTCTCACTTTTGTCTCTGCCCCTGGCACAGGATGGTTCTCACCCCAAGCCCCGGAGCACTGGATTTCAGCCACTTTTGGCACAGATGCTTGGGGACCCTGAGACCCTCGGCCAGAAGCAAAGCTCATACCCCGGATTCGGGGCCGGTTGCGGGCAGCTGAGGGCAGAGGTACAGAGGCCCACTCCCACCCACATCTGGACACTGGAGGAATGTTTTCTAGTGAGGCAGGCGGGTCATTTTTATTTTGACTAAAAACAGTGCGGTCTGTTGTCTCTCCTCTCCCGTCTCTCGGAAAAGTTCTGGGCAGAGCGAGAGGGAGGAAAATCTGACTTTCAAATCGCCGAGTTCACTCGGAGCCTTTCCTCTGCCCCGTGATTCACCTTGGGGCACGTTAGAATGGCAAGTTCTAGAACATTCCATGGGGAAATCAGATTCATCCAGAGCTCGTTGGGTCCTCACACGTTCCACAAAAGGAGGTGAGCCATGTTGTCCCCAGGTTTCCGTCTCCAGGGGTCCCTGGGGGCCACCACCGGCAGCCTCACCCCACCTGTGTCAGGAGGGGGACAGTCTGGTGGGTGGCCCTGTGACGGGCAGAGGCCGGGCCAGCTTCCGGGGGCTCAGAGCTCCTGAGCTTGCCCTTGGAAAACAGTGCCCTCAGTGGAGGATTGGGCCCACGGCCAGGGTCCAGCCACTCCGCTCGCTCTTTGTGCCTGGGTAATGGGGTCAGGGCGGACTGCTCCCCACCCTGCTCCTGCTGGCCGTGGGGACGGAGTCATGGAAACATATGTTTCTGCTCTTAGCGGGAAGAGTGCTGAGCTCATGGGGCAGCCGTGCTGATAAGCCGCCTCCCGGAGTGTGTTTGGGCTCACGTGGCCTGCCCAGACTGGGGAGCTGGGAAGCCTGGGCTCAGCCCCCCTCACCCCCTGGATCCCTCTGGCCAGGCCCGAAGGCCCCGCACCCTCAGCAGAACAGCCCCACCCGGGGAACGTGTCCTCCCCCTGCCCCGTCCTGCTGGGTCTGGCTCTGTCCCCTCTTCCTGCCTGGACGTCCAGCATTCGATCCCCGGGGAGCAGCAGCCCTGGGCTGGGAGTCAGGACACCTGGTTTAGTCACGCCCTGTGTGACCGAGGCTGGGCCCCCGCCCTCAGAGCCAGGCTGGACTGAGGCCAGCTCGCTGACCTCTTCCTGGCTGGCCGCCTGCCACCCCTCCCTCCCCCCCCAGCCGCGGCCGCGCAGGCAAGATGCGTCAGAGCAGGCCCTGGCAGCCAGGGCCTCCCGGAAGGGCTGGCGGGACGGGTGGGCCCCCGCACGACCCCAGGTCCTGGCCGCCCGCCCCCCGCCCTCCTTCCCGCCTGGCGGCCCTGGTGTGGTGAGCCGGGCGGCCCTGGACGCGCCCAAGATGCGTGTGGTTCTGGCCCCCGCCGGCCGACCTTTGGAGGGAGGAACCCTATTCTGCTCTCGCTGTCTGTCACCTTCTGCAGGCAGCTTGGCCGGGAGTTTTCTTGGCTGCCGACCAGAGATAGTGGCCCCGATTGCAAAGCCTAGAGCTCGCCTGCCCTCCTCTGTCCCAGTTTCCAGAGAAGGTGCCTTGGCACTTTCTCGTGGGCTGGAGACCTCGGAGAGCCCCTTCCCCTGGGCCTCAGTGTCCCCGCTGCGGGCTCACCGTGAGCAGCACAGACGGGCCTGGTGCCTGGCTCACACATGCTAGGTGCTCAGCGAACAGCTTGCCGCCTGTGGGTCCGCTGCGGGAACGCTGCAGGTTTCCTCCAAGAGCCGCTGGAGTGTGGGTTCTTCCACTGCGCCCCTGAAATTCTGCAAGAATCCTACCAGCAGTTTCCCTTTCGTTGCTTTATTCCATAAATCACCGGGCACCAGTGCGCGTCAGGCGCCCTTCTAGGTGCGAGGGATGCTGGGAACAGAACAGGCGAGCCCTGGTTCCAGAGCGCTTCTGCTCTGGTGGGAGCGGCCAGCAAGGCACGGGAACATTAAAGGGGCGGAACAACTGCTCCTGTGATGAGTGGGTGATGGGAAGATCGGGGTGTGGGGAGCAGTCAGGGAGGCCTCTCTGAGGAGGTGGCGTGGGAGGGCGATCAGAGCCGGTGGTGGGAGGTATGGGCAGGAACAGGCGGTGGAAAGGCCCTGTGGCCGCATGAGCTTCTGCTCGGTGGAGGCCAAAGAGGCCTGCGGCGGGGTGGAGCGAGGGAGATGGGCAGGGGAGAAGGTGACAGAGGAGGTGACAGGTTCCCTCCCTCTCCAGCCCCAGCGTGGCAGCGAGGATGGTCTCAGCCTGGTGATAATGGGGAAGCCAAGGGGGGCACTAGCGAAGAGGGGCGCCCTGTTGCAGACCCAGAGCGTCCCCAGCCCCCTGTTGCTCATCGGTCACCCCCGCTCCAGCCCTGGCCCTCCAGCGTGGGAAGGAAACCCACAGTGACTGGGAGATCCCCTGTCCCGCTCAGCCCAGGGTGCTGCTGTCGGTATTCTGTGTGTGTGCTCCCTTGTTCCCCCAGAGAACAGTTCCCGGTGGCAGGGGTGGGGAGGGGGTGACGGTCCTCATGCCCATTTTACAGATGAGGAAACTGAGGCACAGTGGTTCAGTCATACGGCTGAAGGTGGGATTCGAACGGGGAGCGTGAGCCCTGAACTGCTCCCGGCCGTGCTGCCGCCTTCCCCTGCCTCTCCCGGGTCACATGCCTGGTGCCAGGCTCCGAGAGCCCCGCCCCACCCGGGCCTCCCGAGAGGAAAATAAAAGCTGCTGTCTTCCAAGAAAACAAAGGAAAGAGAACAGAGGCCCAGCCGCCCCTGAGGAGGCTCCTGGAGGCGGTGCTCAGCCGCTGTGGCTGCTGGAACGAGGGGAGGTTGGGAGCGGTGGGAGCGCCCGTCTTCCCGTGCCTTTGGGGGTTCCAGACCCTGAGGCCTGTGAAGGACTTGAACCCAGACCCTTGCTCTGGGATGCCACCCTCTCACAGTGAGGGGTGGGGCTGGCTGCGGGGCGTGGCGCCCGTGGCCCCAGTCCCCACTGAGCTCCTGCCTCACTCTGTGGGGGTGCCCAGGCAAGAGGGGTCCGGGTCTCCATGCGTGCCCCCAGCGCTTGCTTGTGGAGAGCCTTAGAGGGGCAGCCCCTGCCCTTCTGCCCTCCAGTCTGACTTGCCCCTCCCTGGGTGAGGAGGTGGGGAAACCAAGGCGGGCACAGGCACCAGGGGAAGGCCCTGGTTCACGGCCTCGTTGGCGGGGACCAGACGCTTTGCTTTATGCGTGTTCTAAAAGCGTTTACGCAGACACAAAATGTTACTTCTCAACTTTAATACTTGTGTCTGTGTTTTTGTGTATGCGTCAAATACGACATCTTACTGTTCCTGGAAGCAATACGGTTAATCAAACTCTTGATTTTACGGCTAGCGTACAGTACGTTCTTTTTTTTTTTCTTTTTCTCTCGTGACAGCTTTATTGAGATACAATTCACATAGTGTACTATGTAGCCGTTAACGTGTACAGCCGAGCGGGTTTCAGTCTGTTCACAGAGGTGTGCGGCCATCATGGCCATTGAAGCCCAGAACGTTTCCGTCACCCCACGCCCCCACCCCAGAGAAACGCTGTGCTCCGCCCCCCTCCCCGCGCCGCCCCTGGCCCCCGGCCCCCCACTCCCCTAGCTCCTGTCTCTGGGTTTGCCTCCTCTGGGCATTTCATCCCGGTGGATTCATGCGTGTGGCCTCTTGCGTCTGGCTTCTTTCGCTTGGCACGTGGTTTTCCGGATCCTCCCGGTACTTTCTCCTTCTTTCTTATGGCTGGTTCCTATTTCACCGTGTGGACGGACCACGTTTTGTGTATCCTTGAAGCCGATTTTGGGCCCATGGGTGGTTTCTCACCTTTTGGCTGTGGCCACAGCGCCTCCGCGACCTGAGCGCACCGACCTTGTGCGTGCGTGCGTGGACCCGTGTTCTCAGTTCTCCTGGGCAGACGCCCCCAGAGTGGGGCCGCCGGGTCAGACGGTCACCGTCTTGCCTTTGCAGTAACTGCCAGGCTTCTTCCGCAGCGGCTGCAGGGTGTTCGTTTCTGGGTTCAGGTTAACAAGTGCCCGTTGGTTTCAATGGATGCTGGGAGGCGGAGGGGAGGGGAGGCCGGGTGTGGGGGCCCTCGAGGCAGGCGGGGAACATCAGGACTGCTGATGGCCCGGGTGCTCACGCCCGTCGGGGTGCCTGGTGCAGGGGGGCAGGGAGGGGCAGCGGCCACAGGGGAGGGAGGCCCGAAGCCCTCGGAGCATGAGCAGGGCAGGTAGAGAGGTGAGGGCGGGCGGGAGGGGGAGCAGGTGGGGAGGACCGTGGAGGCCGGCGGAGCACGGAGAAGTCAGGACGACCTTCCCCTGCGCGCCAGGGGCAGCCCCGGCGGGCGTCACCGCGTCTGTCGCTGCTCAGCCGAGCGTGTGGCAGATGCGGGCGGGAGGCGGTACCCGCAGGACGGGCTGTCATGGCCGTGGCTCGGCGGCTCGGCCACCACGGAGAGCAGAAGGCGCCGAGGCCTCGAGTCGGGTGTGCGCCCTGTTCCGTGCCCAGGAAGGAGGCACGTTTACCTCACGGCTGGGCGTCTGGCTCCGGCTGCTGGGCGCAGAGAGCCGCGAGCCACGTCCTCGTTGTCACGGCTCTTGCCTGGAAGGCAGCGGCTGTGGCTTACGGTCTGCACGTGGCGTCGCCTGACCCGGTCACGGCACACAGTAGGGGCTGTGCCCACGGGACCCTCTGGCCGTGGGACCCGGCCCCAGCTTTGCCCCCCCCCCCCCCCGCCCCCAGGCGAGTCCCGGCCCAGGGCCAGTGCCCTCGCACGCCCTGATGGGTCACCGGTGGCGTCCCGCGGGCAGAGGTTGGATCCTGGGTCTCTCCGTGCTCCTGGGGCACAGCGCTGGGTCTGCTGTATGCTCAGCAAGTGCAGGTCTCGGGAGGGAGTCAGGAGCTGGGCGGGAACCTGGCAGCCAAGGTCGGTAGGTGAGGGTCAGGCTGGGGCAGACTGAGATCCCACCCGAGAGACCCCTTGCCAACGAGAGAGGCGGATAGGGGTTGTGGCAGCTTGCTGTGCCCAGTACTCTGGGGTTTCCTGGAAATCCCTGAGGACTTCCTGAAGGAGGTGACGCCCATGAAGAGGGCAGGCTGTGTCTGGGTGCCCCTGCACGGGCGGGGCCCCGTCCCTGGCATCCACTTGGGCCCTGCCAGGTGCCCAGTGCGGGTTCTCGGTCGTGTGTGTCAGCAGCAGACGAGGCGACCGTGCTCTGTGGAATGAAGCACTTACGGGCCCGGTTCGGCTCGCGGCCGTGCTTGTGGCTGATGGGCAGACAGGTGCATGCTGACCGGGCCCTCCACACGAAGTTTGCAGCCTGCCTGCTTTCAGTGCCTCAGAAGCGGTGGGCCGGTGAGGTGCGAGTTCTGGTTCAGTGGGTGGGGTCCCCGGCTCCTGCCTCCAGTACGTGGGGTCCACTCAGCTCCACGCCGGGCACCTGAGCCTCCCCTATTTGGGTGATGAATAATCTCCCTGAATCTCTTAAGCTCGCCGAGCCTTAATCTGGTTGAGTCTTTGGCTTTGCTGCAGCTCTGGAAGAGCCCTGTGCGGCGCGGGCCCTGAGTCTTGGCTTCCCTGGGACTTTGCTTGCCTGGGGCTGTCTCAGGGGGGGTATTTAGTCCTGGCCTGGGCCTCGGGGCTGGGCTTGGAGCGGGTCTTGGCTCCTCACGGACCCGGCCGGGACCAGAGGAGGGAGGGAGGAGTCGCCTGTCCCCGTTCCCCACCCCCCCGAGTCCTGGTTGGTCTCCTCGGCCGGGTGACCCTGGACATTTGCCCCGCTTCTGGCGGCCCCCTCTGGTCGGGTCCTGCAGGGCTGGAGCCCGGAGAGGGCAGCGGTGAGCCTGTGGGCTGACGCTCCTCTCCCCCTCAGGCTGCTGTCACCACGGCCCAGCCTCCTCACCCCGAGCAGTGACACCAGAGCCAACGCCTCCCCCCAGAAGCCGCTGGACCTGAAGCAGCTGAAGCAGCGGGCGGCCGCCATACCCCCGATCGTGAGTGCCCGGGCGCCCCTCCCGCACCCCAGGACTCCTGCGAGGAAGGCAGCAGCCCCCCACGCGCCCCACCTTCAGCTCCGATTCAGGGAGGCAGCGCAGGAGGGCGGGTGCCCAGCTCCGGGGGGGCGGGGGGGGGGGGGCCAGCACCTGCAGCCTCGCTCTTCTCGGCCCTTCCCGGCAGCCTCCTGTTTCCTGGAGAAATCCCCATGGAGATGAGGCGGGAACAGCTCCAGGGCTCTGGCGGGCATGCAGGGTGGGGCTCTGGAGGAACCAGGGAGCTTGCGGCCTGCGGGTCTCCCTCCTGCCCCAGTGCCCGTGAGGGCCCTTCCGCCCCGAGGGGCCGTGCCCACCGTGCCCACCTCCGCCCTGCCCCCCGAGGCTTCTCCAGAGCTCCCCCAGACCAGGGAGGGCAGGACATCCCCTGGCTGTCTCAGCACCGTGGGCAGAAAGGTGGGGCCTCCCCTGTTCTAAACAAGAGACCCTGTGGGAGGCTCCCCAGGAGAGGCTGTGGGGAGGCTCGAGGCCGCGCAGGCAGCCCCTTGGAGGAGCCCCCTCGTCACAACGGCCCGGCCTCTGCCAAGGCCGCTCCTCTCTGAGGAGGTGTGCCCGGGCTCCCTGTGTGCGGCTGGGGGGCTGCGGGCTGAGGGGCTTTCGGAGTGAGGGGCACGGGGCGGGCCAGGCTGTACGGCCAGCTGCCGGGGCCCAGCGCGGTCCTGCTCGTCCGTCCCGACCTCCCAGACCCGCGGAGACTCAGGGCAGGGGGCACGGGCGGCCACACCCCGTGCCCTTTCTGCAAAGACCTACCCTCCCGCCCCCTGAGCTGCGTGCCTTTGGACACCTCGCCGCCTTGGCCTTCGGGCTTGTCACCTGCGGGGGGCCTGGAAGGCTTTCCCCGATCTCTGTGGCCCACGGACGGCCTGTCAAGATACTCATTTCCCCTCGCTTCTCTCAGCAGGTCACCAAAGTCCACGAGCCCCCCCGGGAGGACGCGGCTCCCCCTGCCCCCCCGCCACCACAGCACCTGCAGCCGGAGAACGACACCCCCCAGCAGCCCGGCAACAGCCCCCGAGGCAAAAGCAGGAGCCCCGTGCCTCCTGCTGAGAAGGAGGGTGAGTAGGTGCCCGTGGCCGTGGTGGAGAGTAGGGGGGCGTGGGGGGCACGACGGGGACAGGGACGGGGACGGGGATGAGGGCCGTCTGTGCGCGTGGGCCGGCTGTCGCGGCTCCGAGCCTGTAGGGGCAGGCGAGCCGGGTAGGTGAGCGGAAGCGGTGGCGGCGAGGCAGTGGGGCATGCTGGGAACGGTGGCGGACCGGGAACTCCTGGTGTGAGGCGGGCACCTGCTGGCTTCTGCCGAGTCACCCCGTGGCGGTGCGGGCCTGCCGTTGTTCTTCCAGAGGAGCCAGGAACCCGTGTTTTCACGTGAGGTCTAGTCTCTCGGCACTGGCAACGTTAAAAGTTGTTCAAAGACGCTGTGTCTGCACGTAAGCGCGTCTGTGGTGCAGCCTCGGATTCCACGGGATTCCGCCCACGTGTGAGCTTCTAGAACCGTAGAGGAGGCTCGGCGCCCAGCTGGCAGCGGCTCTGGGCCCCGGGCCGGAAGCGCTGCCCCACTCCAGCGCTCACCCTGACCTTGCTCCGGGCTGAGGTCGCCGGGTCCAGCGGGGAGCCCGTGGGGTGATTCCCGGAGCGGCTGTGTTACAGCAGCTGCCCGGGGCGCGCTTTGCTGCGGCCGCGGGAAGCTCAAGGTCAGGAGACGGGCCAGGCGTGGTTTCTCTCCGCCTCACACTCCCCATCGGGCCCAGGAAGTTCCAGGCCCGGGTCCCCGAAGGGGCACCCTTCCCCGTTCAGCCTGGCGCGCGGTGGGTCGGTGCGCATCAGAGGTGCTGGGCGCAGTTCCTCCAGGGGCCCCCCCGTGCCGGGCCAGCCTCGGCTCCCGCTGGCCGCTCGAGGGGTCGGAGGGCGGGTGCCACCCGCACCCGCTTCTCGCGTACAGAGCCCTTCCCTAGGAAGCCGGATTGGCCCTTGGCCGTGGGCCCCCTTGAGGGTGCTGCTGTGCGCCTGCGTGAGAACAAAAAGCAGGGCCGTCCCTGAGGGAGGGCCGCTCCACGCTTCCCACTAGTGACACGGGCCTGCCAGACATGCCCCGTGTAATCAGCCTGCCCCCTCGCCTCCCCGCGTCCGCTCTCCCCTGCTGCGCGAAGTGTTAGACGCCACCCACACGGGGGGTGGGGGGGGGCGGGGGTGCATCCTGGCCGGCACGCAGGCTGTCTGCTGGCCACTGGGTCGGGACACTTGTTGAACACCTGTGATGGCCAAGTGCCGTGCCAGGCGGCGGGGAGTTGGCAGTGAGCAAGGTGAAGGGATCGAGGGCCCTTTTTGTGGTTGAGAAGGACGTTAAGCCAGGACACACACAGAAAGAAGCAAGACGACTTTGGAGTCGTTCACGCAGTTAAAGAACGAAACAGGGTCGGGGAGGCTCAGAGGAGGGGTCTCTGTGGAGGTGAGGAGTCGGTCATGGGAAGATGTGGGGAAAGGGCATTCATTCCAGGCAGAGGGAATAGCACATGCAAAGGCCCTGGGGTAGGGACAAGCTTGGTGTGTTTGGGGCGCTGCCAAAAGGTGGATATGGGCGGTGAGGGGGTAGGAGAGAGGATCAGAGCAGGAAAACTGGGGCCCGGATTATGTAGGGCCTCGTAGGCCATGGTGCCACAGGGATTCTGTCTCGGGTGTAGGAGAGGCCTCTTTGGGAGGCATTTTGATGTGTCTGTGCTGTGGGGAGTAATCTGATTTATGTTTTGGAAAGATGTCCCTCTCTCTCTGGCCATTGTTGAGGAGAAAGGGCCACAGGGAGTTGTGGGCAGATGGGGGAGGCCACCGTGCTGCTCCCGACCGGCTGTGGTGGCAGTCTGCACTGCAGGGGTGACCACGGAGGCGGGGAGTTTGTTTCAGAGGCAGAAGGCAGCCGGGCCTGCTGAGGGACCCGAGTGGGGATGAGGGTGCGGGGTGTCTGCCTTCTCCCGGGACCCTGCCAGCCCCCCACGCTGGGACCAGGACGCCTCACTACGGGGAGGAGCCGGGCCTGGCCCTGGAGAACATTCCAGGCTCGGGGCACCAGCCCAGGGGTTTGCTGCGTGGCAAGGCCAGGGCCCCAAGCAGCTCTGACCCGTGCCGGATCTGAGCAGGGCTAGGCCACCCTCGGGTGGCCGGGCATCACCCGGGGCCAGCCAGGACCTGCTGGGACAGGTCATGGGCGCTGTCCTGAGTGCCAGCACCGGTGGTTTCTGATTGCAGCGGGACGGGGGGGGGGGGACGGGGGGGGGGCACTGTTTTCCTGGAATGGCTCCCCGCGGCAGACAGCGCCCCTGGCCTCAGGCACCATTCTGGTCTCTCGGGAGCTCCCCTGCTTCCTGGCTCCTGCGTGGGCTCCCCCGGGGCCAGCTGGAGGAACAGGTTGTCTCTCCAGGCCCCTGGCCTCCCGCCCAGGCTGGCCCGGCCCCAGGAGCCCCCCAGCCCCCGCCCCTGCCCACCACAGCCCAGGCTGAGCTCCAGGAGGCGGGGGTGGGTAGCTGCACGAGCAAGGCCCAGGGGGGGTGTTCGGGCCAGGCCCCGTGGGGGCGCCTCCGTCGGGGGCTGTTGAATCCGTACACGGGGTTGTTCCCCACATCTGCGACCCCCTCCTGTGGGCTGCCCGCCTCACCAGGGCATGGGTCCGGCGGGGGCTCGGTCTCTCGTGGGAGAGATGTGGAGAATCCAGAGCAGCATGGCGGGCCTCACTGCTCCGTGCTGACGCTCCCGTGGGCCTTCGGAACCTCCCTGCGCCGTCGGAGGTGGCCCGAGAGCCGACACCTGCCCGCTGTGCCTGCCCCAGGGGTGGAGAGTTTTGGGGTTTCCCAGTTGTGTCTCCTGCCTGGCTTCTCAGCCACTCACCTCCCCTAGTCCCTGAGCCAGTTCTCAAGGGAGAGGTTTGGAGCTTGGGGCAGATTTCAGGAGAGTAGGAGGTGGGCGGGCGAATGCCGTGACCACAGACCTGGGCCCCTGGCCTCTGGCCACGTCTGCGGGGTGTCCCCAGGCCTGAGAACCTGGGGCCAGCTTTCATTCGTCTTCCTGTGGGCACAGTGCCTAGTGAAGGTTAAGGTCACAGTCTGTAGCCTGACCGCCCGGGCTCGAAGCTCCTTCCCCTCCCAGCGGTGGGCCTTTGACCTGATGACTTTGCCTCTCCTGGCCTCAGTTTTCCCAGCTGTAAAATGGAGACGGTGATAGTTCCGTTTAGGGTGCAATGAGGATAAACGAGTCGGTACACAAACAGGGCTTCGAGTGCCGGCTCGTGGGAGGCTGTGGGAGGGCCCTAGTCTCCTGTTCTGTTATCTGTAGCTGCAGAGGCCAGGAGGTTGAGGGTTCAAATCCCGACTTGGCCACGTATTTGGTGGTGACCTTGGATAACTCCACTGATGTGTCTGTACCTCAGTTTCCCCCTCCATGCAGCAGATCTGGTAACCGTCTCCTTCTCGCAAGCTTGCTCCTTGGATCCATGCTGGCGGGATGCTTAGCACAGTGCCTGGCACACAGTACGTGCTCAGCAAACAGGCGGCCATGGTGGTCGTTGTTATCCCAAGGGTCTGCACCTCCAGTCGGCCCTCCTGCCAGGGCATACGTATCGAAGCAAGCCTTCGTCATTGTGCAGAGGCCAGCGAGCTTGTTCTAGAAAGAGCCGGAGAGTCAATATTTCAGACTTTATGGGCCAGACGGTCTCTGCTGCAGCTACTCAGCTGTGCCGTAGACAGTAAATAAACGGGCGGACGCGGCCATGCTCCAGAGCAAGTGTCCATACAGAATCAGGCGGCAGGGCCCCCAGGCCACCAGCTCCAGGCCCTGCTTTGGAGGTTGGTCCAGGGTCCCTCGCTTGCCTGGCACACTGCGGCTTAGAAGCTCCCTGGGATCTCAGGGGCTCAGGGCGGTGCTGGCCTGCAGACTTGGTGGGCTCCCGGCATAGTCCCCCTTACTATTGGCCAGGACCCCATCCTTGCCCAAGGCCAGTCCTGTGGGCGCAGGAGAGCCTTGTTTGGGCGGGGCTGGCCAAGTACGGCTGACGGCCCTGCCTCATCCCCTCAGCAGAGAAGCCTGTGTTCTTCTCGGCCTTTGCAGCTGACGGCCAGAAGCTGCCCACAGAGCCTCCGTGCTGGACGTCGGGCCTGCCCTTCCCTGTGCCCCCTCGTGAGGTGATCAAGGCCTCCCCGCACGCCCCTGACCCCTCGGCCTTCTCCTACGCCCCGCCTGGTGAGTAGCTCGGCCCAAGCTCTGTCGGCCAGTGCAGTCATTGGGTGCCAGCTCTTGGCACTGGTTTGGAGCTGCGTGCAGAGGGATCTTAGAATCTGATGGGACCCAGCAAGAGGGATGGTCTGGTCGGTGAAGGGAAAGAAGGGGGTCTTTTGAGATTAGAGAAGTTTGCAGGATTAGAGTCGAAGCCACTGGCAGTAGGGAGCCATAGGAGGTACTTGAGCTGGTGAGGGGGCAGCCCTAGAGTGGGGCTCTGTCTTCCACCAGTGACTTAGAGCTAGAGAATGGGCAGGTGGAAAGAAAAGTCTGGGGGGAAGGGAGGAGGGGAGGGACCTGCTTTGGTTTACAGATACGTTCAGCCCGGGGTTGAGATTCTTTCTGGGTCCTCCAGTCCTGCCGGGCCCCGCCAGCAACAGAAGTAGCACGTCTGGGGCCTGCTAAGGGCTGTGATGTCAGCAAAGGCCGTCCTAAGCAGAGCTGATCCCAAAGCACAAGTGGGATAAATGAGCCAGGAGCAAAACAGGGCGAGACAGGCCAGGCAGAGGAACTGCATGTGCAGAGGGTCGGAGGTAGGAAAGAGCGGGAGAAACGTGAGAAACAGAATCCGGCTGCCTTGGTGGAAGCTTGGTGCCCAAGCTGTGGGTCCGGGGAGACCACAGGCACCAGGTTGGGGGCACCTGAAAGCCGTGTCAAAGTTTAAGAGTTTACCCTGGGGGCAGTGGGGAGCCATGGAAGGTAAACAGCAAGGGGAGGATGTGAACCAGTAGGCTTTTCAGAATTCCTTTGGGGGGAATGGGCTGCTGTTGGCGGGGGAGGGGGTAAAGTGGGAACGGGGAGACCAGTTAAAGGGGGTCCAGGCTGGAGGTGAGGGGCTTAGACGGGGGCTGGGCTGTGGCAGGGTGGAGGGAGGCTTCCTTAGGGAGGGAAGGGCGCATGTGGACAGGCGCCTGTGGGGGGTGGTCTGTCTGGTAGGGGCCCTGTGATGGACAGGCGTGTGCCCTACAGGTCACCCACTGCCCCTGGGCCTCCATGACAGCGCCCGGCCCGTCCTGCCTCGCCCACCCACCATCTCCAACCCGCCGCCCCTCATCTCCTCCGCTAAGCACCCCAGCGTCCTCGAGAGGCAAATGAACGCCATCTCCCAGGTGAGGCGGGAGGGTCAGCACCCCCCCCGGAGCATCTGTGTGGCCTGGTGCCCAGAGAACAGCCCCTTCCTCTTTTGGGGTTCAGGCTTTCCGTCTGTAAAGCGGGGCATTGGAAACAACGGTGCCTCGGTGGAGGCTGGGCACCCGAGGGGCCGGGGTCATCTCTGTGCCCTTCGCTGCTAGAGTCCGAGCGGGCTGGAGTTTGCCCCAGGACCTGGGGACTCGGGCAGTCAAGAGCACGGACTCTGCAGGCAGACTGTGTGGCCTTGGGCAAATTACCTAAACTTGCTGTGCCTCGGTTTCCCCTCCGTGAAACGGAAGGTCGGGTGCACTAGACACAGCGCGGGGTGAGCCGTCTGTGGCTGCCTGCCCCTTCGCCTCCCTGATGTATCCGCCTGTGCGGGGAGGGGTGGGGGCCAGGTGTCCGCTTTGCCCCGGACCACCCATGCGCACCGTTTCCCTTACGCCCCACCGGCTCCTGATGGCCGCTTCGCAGGTGGGGGGATCGAGGCCCAGGAGAGCTGGGGACTTGTCCGGGGTGACTCAGCTGAGCAGCGGCCTGGGACTTGAGCCCCCGGCTCCCCGCCTGCGTGCGATTCCGGCGTCCCCCTCCCCTTGGGCTCTCGCAGAAGGGGCGTCAGGACGCTCTGGCTGGGCGTGTGGCGGAGGGACTGCGAGGGCGCCCGTGAACCCGTGACCTCTGCCCTCCACAGGGAATGTCGGTGCAGCTCCACGTCCCCTACTCGGAGCACGCCAAGGCCCCTGTGGGCCCCATCACCATGGGGCTGCCCCTTGCCATGGACCCCAAGAAGCTGGGTAAGGATCTGGGCCCCCCACCTCGGTGGCCTGGGCGCGGCTCCAGCTGTGCACGTTGGGGGCTTGAGGGGAGGGTGCCGAGGCCCGGCCCCCGGGTGGGGCCGAGTGGGGGCCGTCCCCCCAGGCCCCTGCACCTGTGCTGCGTGGCTCACCGCTCCCACCCGTCCCCAGCGCCCTTCAGCGGAGTGAAGCAGGAGCAGCTGTCCCCGCGGGGCCAGGCTGGGCCCCCGGAGAACCTGGGGGTGCCCACAGCCCAGGAGACATCTGTGCTGAGAGGTGAGGGCGTGAGGGGTGGGCGTGAGGCCCGGATCCTGCCCTGCGTCCCTAGCGCGTGCCCCTCTGCTCTTCGGAGGAGGGTCGAGGCAGGAACGGGTACTTTGATCCCAAATCGGGGGGTCATCAGCTCCCACAGGGTCCAGAACCCCGTCTTCCTGATGGTTTACCTTGCCATTTAGGACCAGGGGGACCTTCTGCCCCAGGGGAGACCCCAAGGGGGGACTTGCCGGTCACCAGGAGCCCAGTCTGGGTGGCTTTTAGGGCCGGGACCTGGGAAGGGGTTGTGGACACCCTTTATGCCCCGCGTCTCGTGTCTTCTAGGGACATCTCTGGGCTCGGTTCCGGGAGGAAGCATCACCAAGGGCATCCCCGGCACGCGGGTGCCTTCCGAGAGCCCCATCACGTACCGCGGCTCCATCACCCACGTAGGTGTCCCGGGGCACCGCACGAGGGGCGGGGGGAGGACCCGCGGGCCGCGGCTCCAGACGCGGCCCTGACGGCAGGCAGAGGGCCGTTCCCTCTGTTCCCCCTGGTGCCACCGCATGGCACCTGTCTCGGTGGGTGTGATGGTGTCCTGGGCACAGCAGCTCGTTCCGTGGTCGTTTCTCTTGTCTGTGTGGAGCCAGGCGCCCCAGGTGCTGAGCAAAACGCAGAAGTGGCTGCTCCCAGGGGGCCGGCTGGGTAGCCGGAGGACGTAGGCCGGGGCTCACAGGCCGTGAGAACGGGGCAGGTGACTTCAGAGTGCCCGGTGCTCCAAACTTCCAAACTGAGTGACATACCATGATTCAGAATGCCCGGGGCTGCTGAGGCCACACTGACGGGCAAGTTGGGGAGACTTCTCGGGGGTGAGCCTCCTGCAGGAGTCCCGGAATAGCGAGTGGGCGCGTCTCCGCGCGGGCGAGGGCCAGTGAGGGCCGCGGTGCCTGGAGCAGGGAGTGGAGGCCACCTTCAGGCTGTTTGCGGACAGGTGCTCCGCACTGTGGCCGAGCCGGCCCCCACCCCTGGGGGGAGTCGGTCACGAGGCCCTCCTGTGATGCAGATGGGGGCGGCAGGGGGGGAGCTTGGTTCTCCACCTGACCAAGGCCGGGGGCTCCCTGTGCGTCCGGGACACGTTGAACCCTCTCCTCCCTGGCCAGTGAGCACAAAGTGTGGCACCACTGGCTCCTGGGGTCCTTAGCTCCCCGGGCTTTATTTTCCTTCCTTCCGCCCAGGTCCAGACAAGATGCTTTATGCTGGCACAGAGCCCGTGCTAGGATAGCCCATTTTATAGATGAGAAGACTGAAGCCCAGAGATTAAAGCTGAGGTCACATGGCTAGTGAGCAGCGGACCTGGGGTTTCGTGCCCAGCCGTGTCCGGCCCTAGAACACGGTGCCGGAGAACGAGGAGCCAGAACACACGTGTGGGCGTGCCCCTAAGTACACGCACAGACACGCTCGCATGCACAGACACAGGCACAGACACACACGGCCGGACAGGCGGGCGCACAGACGGGCTCGCGCGACACCCCCCGCCCCACCCACACGCACGTTAGAGGCGCCGCATCCCGCCATAGGCTGGGCGGCAGTGAGGCGTTTTCGACCCCGGTGGCCTCAGATCAGACCACAGAGGGGAAGGAAAGCTGTAGGTTTTGAAATAACAGGCTTCGGGAGGCAGCCTCGCTGAGTGCAAAGAACGAGCACCCGGGGCAAAAGTCAGGCCGGGGTGTTCAGGTCCCCGCTCTGCCACCCACTCACTCGAGCAGGGGACGGCCCCTCCTGACTCGGTTTCCCCTCTGGGGAAAAGCACTCCTCCCGGAGTCTTTCTCAAGGGGCCGGTTGTGATTAAAGGTCGAATTCCGGGTCCCCTCGGAGCCCACCTGCCCCGGGTTTCCCGGCAGCTGTGACCCACGCCGTCTCGGTCACTCACACCCCGTCGGCTGTTTTTCGCAGAGGGTGACAGCTGCCAGAACACGTGGGAGTCAGACGCTCCCACGGCCTCGCTTCCGGGTGGCGGTGGGGAAACCCGGCACGGACCACAGGCACGCGCACGCGCCCGTGAACCCAGCGGGCGTGCCGCCCCTTCGCAGGCTGGAGGAGGCCCCGGCGCGCTGTCCCCCCTGGGGCTCCTCCCGCCCCCGGGAGCGAAGTTCGCTGGGGTCCGCTCCGGGAGGCTGCAGGCTCCCGTCCCCGAAACAGGCCGTAGGCAAACAGTCTCCCGCCCGCACGGGTTTGCCCCGTGTGTCGTCCCCAGGGGCGGCGTCCGCAGCCCTTCGCGTCCCGTCCTCTGCTGAAGCCCGGACCGCCTTCGGTGCCTCCAGCAGAGCCCCTTCCCACCATCCGTTGTGGTGTCTGCTCAGCCACTGCCTTCCCCGAGAGGGGCCCGGTCAGAGGCCCGGTTCTGATGGCGCCCGCCCCCACCCGGCTAAGGGCTGTGCTGGCAGCGGCCGCCTCTGGAGGAGCCTGTCCTGACAGCTTGGCCCTGTTGGGCGCCCCGGGTGGGACGCCCAGTTATCCCCCAGCTCTACCGGGCTGCGCGCAGATGCTTCCCGGGGGCGGGGAGACCCCGGCCAGAGCCTCTGCTGGGGGAAGCCTGGGGAGGTCGTCCGCATCGAGAGCGTCCTCCTGTCCCCTCCTCGCAACGCAGGGCCGGCAGGAAAAGCCCAGCACGTGCCCTTAGCCTGCGGGGGGGGAAGTGTCTCAGCAGACGAGTTTCTCTGGGGATGCTCGGGGCTCGCTGGTCCGGGGCTTGGCACTCAGTAGGACCCCCACATCTGTGAAATGGCTCCAGTAATCTTAGGAAAAGGAGGAAAGAGACGTCTCGATTTAGGGCGAGCTTGTCTGTGTCAAGCGCCTTTGAGAATTACAGATGCAGAGGTTGTTCCCGTTTTGTGGACGTACAGACTGAGGTTCAGAGAGGCAAAGTGACTTGACCCAGGCCACCCGGCAACTCGTTTGTACAGCTGCTGTTTGACATCCAACAGTCTGACCCGGTTGGGGGTCAGTACCTGATCCCCACGCTCATGTTCTTGGAGGTTGCCCAGGGCAGGATGGCACTCCCCGTGGCTGTCTTCTCTCTGCTTGGATACCTCCCCTCGTGGAGAGCTCACTCTACGGCCGTGGTTCTCCTTTGTGGGCAGCTCTGCCTCCCAGGGGACGTTGGGCAACGTCTGGGGACATCTCGGATTGTTACGCCTTGGAGAGGGGCAGATCGGGGAGGCTCGGTGCTGTTCTGGCATCTAGCGGATAGATAGTGGGGGTCCTGCTACGCATCTCACACACCCAGGACGCTGGCCCCACGCGTCATAGTGCTGGGGTTGACGGACCCTGGTTTGGGAAACCGGGGTGCCTGGCCCACGGTCACAGGCACAGTACAGGGACAGGATCTCAGCACCCCCATTAGTTACTGTTGGTGCTTAACACGTCAGGGCTCTGAGAAAGTAAAACCCATACAGTTCAGGTTGGAACACAGACGCCAGGGCCGGACGACCTGGGTTCCAATCCCAGCCCTGCCCCTCCTTAGCCGGTGGCCCCGGGTGAAGTCACCTAACCGCTCAGTGCCTCAGTTTCCCCGTCTGAAATAGGCATCACGACCGTGCCTGCCTTAGGATTGTTGCCAGGATTAAACGAGTTAGTAGGTAGAAGGGGCTCCGTTCCGCGGCGGGCGCTCAGTAAGCGCACTTAGGATTAGCCTTCCTGATGTGGTGCTGTTCCGCCGGGCTTTGCCTCCGCCTTGGGAGCAGCACGTGGATGGACACACGTGTGCGCTGGTGGACCCAGCACGTGTGTGCATGCACCTGTGTGTGCGCACGCTGGACGCACCCGCGTCGTGCCCGCCGAGCCCGAGGGACCCCCGCGTGGAGCCTGCCGGCGGCTCACCCGCTCCGTGCCCGCAGGGCACCCCGGCCGACGTCCTGTACAAAGGCACCATCACCAGGATCATCGGCGAGGACAGCCCGAGTCGTCTGGACCGCAGCCGGGAGGACAGCCTGCCGAAGGGCCACGTCATCTACGAGGGCAAGAAGGGCCACGTCCTGTCCTACGAGGGTGAGTCCTGTTGTTAACAGCCCCGAGGAGCTGGCGGGGCGGCCTGGGGCCAGCCAGGCCCTCGACCTTCCTTCCCGTCCGTGGGAGTCTATCAGTGCTGGGAAAGAACCTTGAGACGGAGGGCCGAGGGGGGCGCTGGAGGAAAGTGGGGCCACGTGGGGTTTATGGGGAGCCCAGCGGATGCGGCCCCCCGCTCAGAGGGCTCTCAGGACACCACGTGAGATGCAGATTGTGAGTGCTGGAAACCTACTTCTCCAGCCCTGTCCACTAAACCCCAGGCTTTGGTGTTTCTAGAGCTGCTCAAGAGAGGAGGGTCCAGAAAAACGTGGTGGGGGTAGAAAGGCAGCCAGATGCCTTTGGAAAACAGATCTGGGGAGTTGGTGCCCTTCCTGAGTGGTCGAGAACCAGGGAGAAGCCTTTCGTCCCCACTTTACGGATGTACAGTCACAGCGGTCCTTCTCTCTGGCCACCCTCTGGCCCCTCGAGAGACCGGGAGGCTTGGGATCGGGGGAGCAGGGTGTTTGGCCCATTGAGGTGGCTTCACCGGGAGCCGGGGCTGGGTCAGAGAGCGGAAGCCCGGCAGTTCTGGCCAACACTGAGCTCTGAACGGCAGCACACGGGGGGCCGGCGGGAGGCGATGGCCAGAGTGACCCTCCACCTCCCCTTGCCTCCGCCCCCTCTCCCCTTCTATGTTCAGGGCCCACAGCCAAGGCACCCTGCACGGGGGCACTTGGGGGTCCAGAGCCGGGATATGAGGTTCCTGGCGGCCTCGGGCACCCAGGGCACTGGAGCAGAACGCAGCCGATGGGCGTCCCTCTCAGCACTGAGCACTCACCTCTGCTCAGTCCCTGGCACTGCAGGGCCCTAAATTGCTTCTCCTCTGGCGAGCGGGCGTCTCTTTTCCTCTGTGCCCGCCCCGCCCCCTCGGTGCTGGCCAGGAGTGGAGGTGGTGCCGGGTGGCCGCGGGACGGGCCATCGGCTGCGTGTTTGGGGCCAGCGTCGGCGTGTGGCTGAGGGCCCGGGGAGGGGCTGAGGGGGGCCTGGGGTCGAGGTGTGTGTGGGCAGGGAGGGCACAGGCTCCGCTCGGGTCCCCGGACCGGTTCTTGAGCCCCTGTGGCTCTCGAGTGGTCATGTGCAGGATGCGGGCACACGAGGCCTTCGAGTCCCTGACGTGCTTCCTGGAGCTGCGTGGCGAGTGAGGGCGGCGGGCCGGGTGGAAGGCGGCAGGGGGTGGGGACGGGCCCCCCCCGGGCAGCCCGGACGGCGACTGGTGCGACAGTGGTGGACGTCGCCCCGTGTGGATGGGAGGCCACCAGCCAACTGCTGATCTGTCCTTTTATATCATGTACTTTTTTCCCATTTTGGTCTGAAACCACCGAGTTCAGATATCAGTGATCAGTTCTCAAGAAAAGCAGCCCAGTGTGTCTGCAGGCCGCCGGCCTGTAGCCTCTGGAGCGGACTCCGGGTAGGAACAGGGGGCAGGGCTGGTTCTCGGGGGGCGGCCTGGGGCCGTGGGGAGCTTACTTCCGACACCCCGGCCTCGGCCGCCCTGAGGGGGAGAGGCTGTGGGCGGGGCTCCAGCCTGCCGGACGAGGCCGGGCCTCTGTCTTCTCAGACCCCGGGCCTGTCTGGGGGGCCCCTCTGGGCTTCTCCCGGCTTAGCAAGGCCACGTGTACCACGGCCAGCCCTCCCAGATTGTACACTCTCCCCACGTGGACTCGTAAGGCACGTCCACGCTTGTACACACGTGTGCACGAGGACACAGGCACACGGGTGCGTTTGCACGCACGGCCTCGCTTCGTTCTCGGCGGCCAGGTGTGTGTGTGTATGTGCACACGCCCACACGTGCACACACAAATGGTCGCACGCTGCTGCTGGAACTCTGCTCACACACGCGTGTGCGCTGCTGTTCACGTCCCAAGCCGGCACCCGTGTGAGGACGTGTTTGCGTGCACACCCACGTGGCCACGTGTGGCCGAAGGCACGCCCCTGAGACGGTGGGTCGGGGCTCAGGCCCTGGCAGGACTGCCCGCTGGGGTTCCCCGCGAGGCTCAGCCGGGCCCTGTGGCGGGGCCGCGTCTCCTGTCCCCGGGCCCTGTGGGCCGCCAGCCCCCCGCCACGAGCGCGGTCTGCTTTCCAGGTGGCATATCTGTGTCCCAGTGTTCCAAGGAGGACGGCAGGAGCAGCTCCGGACCCCCGCACGAGACGGCCGCCCCCAAGCGCACCTACGACATGATGGAGGGCCGCGTCAGCAGGGCCATCTCCTCCGCCGGCATCGAAGGTGGGCACCGGGACCTGGTGGGGGGGGCCTTCCCAACTCGGTGCCTTAGAGCGCCCCCTGGAGGGAGGGTGGGGACGGTTGGCCCGATTTTCCGGAGAGGAAACCCGGGGCTGGGGTTGGCTGAGGTCAGTCTGGAGGCGGTCTGGAGGCGGTGACGGGCCCCCCCCCCGTCCCCCACCAAGAGGGTCCGTTGCCAGCGCCCCCGCCATCATCGTGGGGACTGCTTTCAAGTGGCCACGGGACCCACGTAGCCCTGACGCGGTTGCCCCCCTTCAGGTCTCATGGGCCGGGCCATCCCGCCGGAGCGACACAGCCCCCACCACCTCAAGGAGCAGCACCACATCCGAGGCTCCATCACACAAGGTGCCAGCCGGCCACCCGCTGCCCTCAGGGCAGCTCTCACGAGCCCTCAGAGGTTTCCCTCCGGGCGGGCAGGGGCGGGGAGCCGTGCACACGTACGTGAGCTGTACGGGCACGGGCTGAAACAGAGCAGGGACGCTCGTTCC
The DNA here is from genome assembly GCF_024362965.1 of Panthera pardus. Classification (NCBI taxonomy): domain Eukaryota; kingdom Metazoa; phylum Chordata; class Mammalia; order Carnivora; family Felidae; genus Panthera; species Panthera pardus. The sequence continues at coordinate 565,680 of NW_026526710.1, forward strand.
TTAGAAGCGCAGAGGGAAAGCAGATTACCAGCCGCCGCCCTGCCCTCGCGAGGTTTGCTGAGCCTGTTTCGTGCTCGGTCCTCACCAAGTGCCGCTTCGGCGCTGTCGTGTGAGGCCGGCGTTACCGCTTACTGGCACTCACCGGCAGCTTCCGTCGTCACGTCACCCACGTTGTCGCGGCTGGTCGGTGGCCAGCCACCTGCTACGGGCCCCATCCCGTGCTTTCCGTCTGCAGTATCTCACTGAACGTGCGCGACTCGGTGAGGGGTTTCGATCAGTAGTCCTGTTCTGTATGTGAAGAGACTGAGGCTCGGAGGCTCAGAGAGGTCAGGTCACGCGCTCAAGGCCACACGGCGGGTGCGGACTAGAAGCCAGGTCGTCTGGCTCCAGAATCACTGGAGGGCGGAGACCCCAGGGTAGGACGGGGCATGGTGGGGCGCAGAGCCGAGGGCCAGCGCCCTGTCCTCCTCGGCAGGGATCCCGCGGTCCTACGTGGAGGCCCAGGAAGACTACCTCCGTCGGGAGGCCAAGCTCCTGAAACGCGAGGGCACGCCGCCACCGCCCCCGCCCCCACGGGACCTGGCCGAGGCCTACAAGGCCCGGCCCCTGGAGGCGCTGGGCCCCCTGAAGCTGAAGCCGGCCCACGAGGGGCTGGTGGCGACGGTGAAGGAGGCCGGCCGCTCCATCCACGAGATTCCCCGGGAAGAGTTGCGGCGCACGCCCGAGCTGCCCCTGGCCCCGCGGCCGCTCAAGGAGGGCTCCATCACGCAGGTAATGGGCCGGCTGGGCAGGACAGCCGCTTCCCTGGCCTCTACAAATGGGGAAACTGAGGCTCGGCCTCAGTGGGTACCTTGCCCGAGATTACACAGCTGCTCACCACTGACCCTTTGCCGTGTGCGTTCCGGATTCTGTGCTGAGGGCTTTATATCCGTGACCTCGTTGAATTGTATTTACGCCCTGTGGGGTCTGTAGCCATTATCCCCATTCTTCAGCTGGAAGGACTGAGGCCCAGAGAGCCCAGGCAGCCCGCTACAGTCCCCGAGCTCACCGTGAAAACAAATGGCTGCTGCTGTCTGGGTTTTTGTTACGGGCCAGGTGCCGCCTGAGCACCTTGCGTCGTGCCCTGTTTAGCCCCCGCAGCCACGCTCTGAGGGTCTCATTTTATCGGTGTGTAAATGGAGGCTCAGAGACGTGAAGTGACTTGCCCAGGGTCACACAGCAAGTGAACGGCAGTTGGTGAAACCCGGATGTTCCTCAACTGCAACGTCTTTGCTTCTCGGCGTCCCGTTTCCCCCACCAGCCTGCTGCACCCCCGCGGCCCCGGCTGCCCAGGAGGCCCCAGCCCAGTAGGGCACGATCAGCTCCCGTTGTGCAAGGAGCCGGTAGTGGAAACCACCGTCCCTTCCCATGGTCAGAGGTGGCCGGACGGAAGGAGGACGGACGGTGGGAACCGTCCCTGGGGCTGCGTGGCCGTGAGGCAGACGGGGCTGGGAAGGGTATCCCGGGAGGGCGACCCAGCTTCCCTTGGGGGGAAGGTGCCCGATGCCCGGAGAAGCAGTGGGGACGGTAGCCACCGCCAGGGGCCTGGGTGAGACTTGCCCGTGGACCCCAGAGGAAGGCCAGTCTGACTCTACAGTATCCTCATTAGAAGCAGGGTATCTCTTTCCCTTTCTTACGGAAGTGACAAAAACGTCCGTGAGTAGACCCAGGGTTCTGTTGCTTACAGACGCCGGCCCCCGCCGTACCCCGGGTTCCCAAGGCTGTGTCAACAGAGCGGGGGCTTCTCCGGGGCGGCCAGCCTGCACTGTGGTCCATGACCCCCTGTTTATTCAGCTGCCCCTTCTGGCCGGAGAGCAAACAGACCTCAGCCCTGACCTCTGAGCCTTGGGCTCCAGGCGGTGGGACTGGGTTTTGCTGCTGAATTTCCTGGAGTGACCTCGAGTGGGCCGGCGGGGGGAGGGGGTCCCAGACCAGTGGGAGGAGTGGGGGTGTCGAGGCTCCAGGGGCCGACGGAGGGTCCCCGCTTGCTCCGGGCATGGCTGGCCTGTGAGCTTGGTGGCCCTGGGGCCGGGACAGGGACAGACAGGGCGGTGACCCGTGCGTTCATGTCAGGCTCAGCAAAGCCCTTCGTCCCCCTGCCCCTGGAGGCGTGAGCCGTCGCTCCTGCTTCGTGGCCGAGAAACTGAGGCTCAGAGGCGTCCTGCGGCCGGTGCTCACACCCCTGTCTCCCCAGGGCACCCCGCTCAAGTATGACACTGGCCCCTCCTCCGCCGGCTCCAAAAAGCATGACGTGCGCTCCATCATCGGCAGCCCCGGCCGCACGTTCCCGCCCGTGCACCCGCTGGACGTGATGGCCGACGCCCGGGCGCTGGAGCGCGCCTGCTACGAAGAGAGCCTGAAGGGCCGGCCGGGGGCAGCCGGCAGCTCGGGGGGCTCCATCACCCGGGGGGCCCCGGTCATCGTGCCTGAGCTGGGCAAGCCGCGCCAAAGCCCCCTGGCCTACGAGGAGCACGGGGCGCCCTTCGCCGGCCACCTCCCACGCGGCTCGCCGGTGACCACACGGGAGCCCACCCCACGCCTGCAGGAGGGTACGTGGGGGGTGGGGGGGGTGGCGTGCGGGCACCGGGTGGGCTCCTGCCTCGGGGGACTGCCTCCCCACCCACCCTCAGCTTAGGCTAGAAACCAGGGGCACCCTCTGGCCGGCGCGTACTTGCCACCTGCCGGGCCCGTGGCTTCCGCCCCCAAAGTACGCTTCGATTTCTCTTCGTCTCCCTGCCACCCCGAGACCACCGTGATTCCCCACCCGGGGGGCCACCGCAACTCCCCTCCTGGCCTGCTGTATCCTGCACCCCGGATGCCGCCAGAGCCGTCCTTTGAAACATTCACATCCCGTCACGCCACTCTAATGCTTAAATCTTTCTAGCGATTCCTCACTGCATTTAGGGGAAAAAAAAAAATCCACCTTTTAGCCACGGCCGTGAGCAGCCCATAGGACCTGGCCCGGTGTGCTGTGCACGCCACGGTCACCACATTCCTTTATCCACCACAGGCCGGGCCAGCGGGTTTCCTCCTCTCTGTTCCTGAGTGTGCACGGGGCCTTTGCACCTGCTCTCCCCACTGCCTGAAGCCCCCCCCACATGCAGAGTGTTACCTAAGTGGCTTCTTTTTGTCCTTCGGGTGTCTGTTCAAATGTCGCATTCTTGGGAAGGCTTTTATGACCCTCCCCCACTATTCTGGTCACATTTTGAACGTCCCCCGGAGCGTTTATCTCGCGGAGATTTTCGCTTGAAGACTAGCGGGTCGCTTCTCTCCAGCATTAAGTGCACCGCGTCAGTGTGGTTTCCTGCCTGTTGTGTTGACGGGGCCAGCTGCATTTCTTACGACAGTGCTTGGCCTGTAATAGAGGCTCCATAAATATTTTCAATTGCTTGAAGTAAAAAAAGGAAGGAACAAATGAGCAAAAGAACAAATAAATGAAAGCATGAATGAATGAGCTTTTTAAAAAAGAACACAAACACAGCAGCAAATGGGTAAATGAAAGAACACAGGAACCGGAGGCAAAGAGACAGGTGAAGGAGGAGGTCTGGTCCTTGCATCCCCGAGAGCCGCCCCCCTCAAGTGGCCTCCCCTAAATGCTGGCCCCGGCGGCCCCCGTGTTGGGGGCCGTGACAGCGGTGGCACAGAGGTCCAACGCCACCCCCCTTGGCCTGTCCCCACAGGCAGCCTCTCATCTAGCAAGGCATCCCAGGACCGGAAGCTGACGTCCACGCCCCGGGAGATCGCCAAGTCCCCCCACAGCGCCGTGCCTGAGCACCACCCCCACCCCATCTCGCCCTACGAACACCTGCTTCGGGGCGTGAGCGGTGTGGACCTGTACCGCGGCCACATCCCCCTGGCCTTCGATCCCACCTCCATACCCCGCGGGATCCCTCTCGATGCAGGTGATTGTCTGGGACCCATAGACCCCCACAGCGCGGGGGCCAGGGACCTCGTCCCTGTCAGCCCCAGTTTCCTGTGGAACTTACCAGTGCCTTTAAAATTGAAAACGTATCAAAAGAGGCCGCAGTGCCTGAGTGTTTCTCAAACGGACGTGGTCTGAAAATCTGTTTAAAAGGATGCATCCCTCGGGGATCTTAGCGGTCACGCTGTGGATGCCCTTTAGGGGAACTTCGATCCAAAGAACGTTATCGATAAAAAGTACCCCACGTTGTCTTGGGGAGCCAAGGTTTTTCTGCGCGTCGCCCCTCAGTTCCGGGTTGTGGCTGGTGTTTGGGGGAGGCCGTCGGGTGCGCGGGCCGGGGGCGGAACGACGGGCGGGTGAGCCAGCCTGACCTCGCTCCCCTTCTCCCCGCAGCCGCGGCCTATTACCTGCCCCGACACCTGGCCCCCAACCCCACCTACCCGCACCTGTACCCGCCTTACCTCATCCGCGGCTACCCCGACACGGCGGCGCTGGAGAACCGCCAGACAATCATCAACGACTACATCACCTCGCAGCAGATGCACCACAACGCGGCGACCGCCATGGCCCAGCGGGCTGACATGCTGAGGGGCCTCTCGCCCCGCGAATCCTCTCTGGCACTCAACTATGCCGCTGGCCCTCGAGGTGGGTGGGGAGGGCACCATCCCGCGCCCCCAGAACCGGCCCCGTCCCTCGTCCGCCCGGCCCGCTCAGGAGTGCGAAGGACGCGGGTGTTCTCGCTGAGGCCGTGGGGCGCGGTCCCCCTAGAGGCCTGGGCGGTGGAACAGCCTTGAGAACGCACGCAGACCCGGCGCGGGGTTGAGAGTTGTGTGGGCCGCGAGCGTGGGGGTGGGGGTGTGTCTGATAGCGTGTGCGTTCGGATGCACACGCAGGAGGTGAGCGTGTGCCCGCGCGAACTCTCCGTAGATGGGGGTCCTTGGCCTGACCAAAAGAGATCAGAATACGAGGCTGTGAATTTCCGGCTCCCTCGACTCACAAACAGCCCGTGGCTGCTTTGTGAGTGCGTTCAAGTCGTCCTCTGGAAACATTTCTGGAAGGTTCTTTTCAACAACCAAGTACCAGTTAGGGTCCGTTTGGAAAAGGCAGTCACGCTGGGTATCTCAGGCAGTGGGGACTGAATACAGGGAGCCGACCGGAGCGGGTGGGAGGCTGGCAGAACGCAAAGGGCCAGCCAAGTGCGCGGATGCCCGCCACCGGGCACGACCGCCTCTGGGGTTTGGAGGTCAAAGGAGGTGGGACTGGGAGAGCCTGGCATCCGGAAGAGGGGCCCGAGGGGACCGGTGCAGAACCAGGAGGGGGCGCCCGGTCCCTCCGGCCCTTTGCCCACAACCCCCCGGCCCCACCTCCTCCCGCAGGCATCATCGACCTGTCCCAAGTGCCACACCTCCCCGTGCTGGTGCCCCCGACCCCGGGCACACCGGCCGCTGCCGCCATGGACCGCCTTGCCTACCTCCCCACAGCGCCCCAGCACTTCAGCAGCCGGCTCAGCAGCTCCCCGCTCTCCCCAGGTAACACCCCTGCCCCGTCCCATCCACCCCCCAGGTAACACCCCTCCCCTGTCCCATCCACCCCAGAGGACAGGCCCCGGCCCTCCCTGAGCGCTGGGCTGAACCACAGGACTTCTGGTCTCCAGGGGGTCCCACTCACTTGACGAAACCTGCCACCACCTCGTCGTCCGAGAGGGAGCGGGGAGCGCGACCGGGAGCGTGACCGGGAGCGCGACCGGGAGCGCGAGAAGCCGGTCCTCGCGTCCACCACCACCGTGGAGCACGCGCCCATCTGGAGACCTGGTAGGGCAGCGGAAGTCCCTGCCCCGGCCTCTGGGGGTCCTCACGGGCCACGCGACCTGTCCCCTGACCCCGCAGCCTGTCCCTGCCAGGTACGGAGCAGAGCAGCGGCGGCAGCGGCGGCGGAGGGGGTGGGGGCGGCAGCGGCAGTGGCCGCCCCACCCCCCACTCCCACCAGCACTCGCCAATGTCACCCCGGGCCCAGGACGCCATCCAGCAGAGACCCAGCGTGCTGCACAACACGGGCATGAAGGGCATCCTCACCTCCGTGGAGCCCAGCACGCCCACAGTCCTGAGGTGGGCCAGGTTGGCACAAGGGAGGGGACGGTGCGGGCGGGCCGTGGGTGCACAAGTGCACTGGTGGGAGAGAGACGGGAAGGAGAATGATGGGTGGGAGAGCAGGGAGGTGGATGGTGGGTGAATGAATAGGAGGTAGGACGGCAGGTGGACAGGCGGGTGAATGGATGATGCATGGGTAGGTGGAGGGAAGGGCAGGTGAAGGTGATAGATGGGTGAGTATTTGGGAGGGAAATGGATAGGTGATTGGGTTGGGATGGGCACGTGGAGAGAGAAATGGATGGGTGGGTGGTGTGTGGATGGTGACTGGGCTAGATGAGTGGGTAGTTGGGTGGATGGAAGGGTGGTTGGGTTAGACAGGTGAGTGAATGGATGGATGGAGCTGGATGAATAGATGGGTGGATGGGTAACTGGATGGATGTAGGTTGAGTGAGATAGGTGAGTAGGTGGATGGATGGATGGATGGATGGATGGATGGATGGATGGATGAGTAGGTAGGTGGAAGAATGGGTAGATGGTGAGTTGGGTGAGTGGGTGGATGAGTAAGTAGATGGATGGATGGGTAGATGGTGAGTTGGATGAATGGATGGATGAGTAGGTAGGTGGAAGGATGGGTAGATGGTGAGTTGGGTGGGTGGGTAGATGAGCAAGTGGCTGGCTGGCTGGCTGGCTGGATGGATGGATAGATGGTGAGTGGGTGGATGAGTAGGTGGATGGATGGATGGATGGATGGATGGATGGGTAGATGGTGAGTTGGATGAATGGATGGATGAGTAGGTAGGTGGAAGCATGGGTAGATGGTGAGTTGGGTGAGTGGGTGGATGAGTAGGTGGTTGGATGGATGGATGGATGGATGGATGGATGGATGGATGGATAGATGGTGAGTTGGATGAATGGATGGATGAGTAGGTAGGTGGAAGCATGGGTAGATGGTGAGTTGGGTGAGTGGGTGGATGAGTAGGTGGTTGGATGGATGGATGGATGGATGGATGGTGAGTTGGGTGAGTGGGTGGATGGTGAGTTGGATGAATGGATGGATGAGTAGGTAGGTGGAAGGATGGGTAGATGGTGAGTTGGGTGGGTGGGTAGATGAGTAAGTGGCTGGCTGGCTGGATGGATGGATGGTTGGATAGATGGTGAGTTGGGTGAGTGGGTGGATGAGTAGGTGGTTGGATGGATGGATGGATGGATGGATGGTGAGTTGGGTGAGTGGGTGGATGGTGAGTTGGATGAATGGATGGATGAGTAGGTAGGTGGAAGGATGGGTAGATGGTGAGTTGGGTGGGTGGGTAGATGAGTAAGTGGCTGGCTGGCTGGATGGATGGATGGTTGGATAGATGGTGAGTTGGGTGAGTGGGTGGATGGTGAGTTGGATGAATGGATGGATGAGTAGGTAGGTGGAAGGATGGGTAGATGGTGAGTTGGGTGGGTGGGTAGATGAGTAAGTGGCTGGCTGGCTGGCTGGATGGATGGTTGGATAGATGGTGAGTTGGGTGAGTGGGTGGATGGTGAGTTGGATGAATGGATGGATGAGTAGGTAGGTGGAAGGATGGGTAGATGGTGAGTTGGGTGGGTGGGTAGATGAGCAAGTGGCTGGCTGGCTGGATGGCTGGATGGATGGATAGATGGTGAGTGGGTGGATGAGTAGGTGGATGGATGGATGGATAGATGGATGGATGGATGGATGGATGGATGGTGAGTTGGGTGAGTGGGTGGATGGTGAGTTGGGTGAGTGGGTGGATGAGTAGGTAGGTGGAAGGATGGGGAGATGGTGAGTTGGGTGGGTGGGTGGATGAACAGGTGGATGGATGGATGGTAGATGGTGAGTTGGGTGGGTGGGTGGCAGGTTGGGTGGGCAGGTGGATGAGTAGGTGAGTAGGTTGTCAGGTTCAGGGATAGTCTGTGGAAAGGAGACAGACACGTAAGAGGGGGCTGTGGGAAGAGACTCTTCTGGTCTTCCCCCGACTTGGGGGAGGTGTCCCTCTTGCCTGGACAAAACCTAGGGGTTCTGTTAAGATGAGAGAGGCTCTTTAGGCCATGTGTGGCCCCCCCCCAGAGTCCAGTCACTCTCATAAGGGGGCCCAGGTCAGGTCCCCTCTGATGACACCCACCCCCCAGGACTGCGGGCAGAGCTGCCTGATGCGAGGGGGTGGGGGCTCCGTACTCCTCCCTGCCCAGAGTCCTGTTTGGAGGCAGGCGTTTCTTCCGAGGTAAAGCTTCTATTCATACGAGTACCGCCCCCGCCATTTGGCTGTTCTAAGTCATACCCACCCCCCAACCACAGTTCCAGTTGGGAAAAATGACAACCCCGTTTCCCAGAAGCACTGGCTTTGTCCTCACTGACTCAACTACTCAGCAGCTACACGAAGCGGGAGCACCTGGCTGCTTAGAGCAAGATCATGGCTCAGCACAAAGTGGTTTGTGCACGCTGGCAACAAGCCAGTTAGAAACTGTCGTGCGGGCATCGAGCCTTTCCCTCTGGCAGCTGGAGCGAGGGTCAGCAAAGGGCAGGGCATTGCCTCGTGGCATCACTGGGCTCGACGGAGAGGCCACAGGGCTGGAGTCAGGCCAGTTCACATCCAAGCCTCAGTGTCCTCATCTGCAAAGTGGGGATAATTACGTTTACCCCGTGAAGATCAGAGTGTACATTTGTGCATTCCTTCTCCCCAGCCGGTCCCCCCTGGGGCTTACGGCCTAGACCGTAGCAGCTGGGGAAGGCTGCTTGGAGGAAGAGGCAAGTGACCCTCAAGAGGAGGAGGGCCGGGGCGGAGTTCCGGAGAGCCTTGCTGTTCTCCCACGGTTCTCTAACCGCCCGCGCCGCCTCCCCTCAGGGCCTTTGCCCCTGTTTTTCCAACTCCTCACGTAGCTGTGTTGCGTGCATTTCCTCGAGCGCCCCCAGCAGACCCTCGCCCACCTGCCAGCTCGAGAGTCTCCCCCCATTCTCCGTCACCCTGACTTGTCGTTGACCGGTTCCCAGGCTCTGAGCGTGGGTAACTTCTCTGTTAACTTGTATATAGTCTGCTCAACCGGAACGTAAGGCGATTTTGTCTGGTTCATTCGCTGCCGTATCCTTCAAGGTCTAGAACAGTGTCTAGAACAGTGCCTGACCACGTACTAGGTGTTTAGTGAGAAGTCTTGGAACGACGGACTGAATGAATGAATACGTGAGTGAGCGAGTGAGTGAAGGCATGTGGGGTGGGTAAGGCCATGTCGGGAGGGCGGGTTCATTCTACGAGCAGTGGGGACTCATCAGGGTGCTGGAGTGAGGGAGTGGCCCCGCCTCGGCCTCCTGGGCCCCTAGTGGGGGCACTGCTCCAGCCCCCTGACCGCCTTCTCTCCTCCCCCAGGTCCACCTCTGCCTCCTCGCCTGTCCGCCCGGCCGCCACATTCCCACCCACCACCCACTGTCCTCTGGGTGGCACCCTGGACGGGGTCTACCCCACCCTCATGGAGCCTGTCTTGCTGCCCAAGGAGGCCCCAAGGGTCGCCCGGCCCGAGCGGCCCCGTGCGGACGCTGGCCACGCCTTCCTTGCCAAGCCCCCGGCCCGCTCTGGGCTGGAGCCCGCCTCCTCCCCCAGCAAAGGCTCCGAGCCGCGGCCCCTGGCGCCCCCCGGCTCCAGCCACACGGCCATCGCCCGCACCCCAGCAAAGAGCCTCGCACCCCACCACGCCAGCCCGGACCAGCCTGCGCCGCCCGCCTCGGCCGCGGACCCGCACCGGGAAAAGACTCAAAGTAAACCCTTTTCCATCCAGGAATTGGAGCTCCGTTCTCTGGGTAAGACCACCCTGACAGCGGCCACCTTCATAGACGCGATAATCATGCGTCAAATTGCTCACGATAAAGGGCCGCGAGAAGGAGGTTCGCTGGCCAACGACTCCCCTCGCGATGGTAAGACTTCCGGACCCGCCGCCCGCCCACCCCGTCTTGTGGCCTAAAGATATTTTCAGATCTCTGCTTTTTATTTTTTTCCCCCCATTTTACGTTGGTTTTGGTATTTTGTTTTTAAACGCGTCCTCGTCGATTGCACGCTATGATGACTATTCCTCAAGCTGCCGCCCACCCCCTCTGATTTGGGGGCGCCTCACCATTTCACATTGTTTTATCATGATATATATATATTTTTTTTTTTTGGATTTTTGCTTTTTTTCCTTTAATGAATGGATCTGTGATTTTGACTTCAACTGCGCCTCCCATGTCCCAACCTTTGCGCCTGTGTTTGGGGAGCAGAGGGAGTGGGGCTGCAGAGGGGCTCGGGCTGCCGCCGGCTGCCGCGTGGGTGAGTCAGCTTTGGAGGGCGCCCGCGAGGCAGACTGTCTGGGAGGGCAGGGGAGCGCACTGCTCTCCAGGAGGAAATGACCCCTGCACTCTGCTAGGGCCGTGAGGGGCTCTCGGGGATGCCCCGGCCCCACATGTCCTTGCTGACCTCCACCCTGCAGCCCCTGGGAAAAGAATAGTCCCGGGCCCGGTCTCCCACCTCTGGCCCCTTCTCAGGGGTCCTCTTTGTTGGCCCGGGGGGCTGCAGGGACTGTGGCCCAGACCGGGTCCTGGGACCCGAGTGTCCCTCCCTGGCCCCTGCCGCCCGCTGATCTCACTCCTGCACTGCCTTCCCTGGAGACTCGTCTTCCCCACGGCCCCCACCATCCGGGTCTGTGTTTCCCCCTGTCCCTAGGTCATCGTCCGTCTCTCGGCCTGTCTCCCTGTGTGTCCGTCTGCGTTCTTCCTCCAACGGCCTCTCTCTCTCACCCCACCGCCCCATCTCCCCCATTTCTCGATGCGTCCCCCGCCCCAGCCAGCCGGCAGCCCCTGGTCTGGTTCCCTTCCTCTATCCATCCGCCCGCGGCCCCCGTCTGATCTGGGGGCCCCAGCCAGCGGGCGGGAGGGCGGGCCGGGCGGGGTGGCCCTGGCCCCAGGTCCTGGCACAGACATGACCCGGGGCCTCGCCCATGGCAGGTTACCACGGCGGCAGCTACAGCCCCGATGGGGTGGAGCCCGTCAGCCCCGTGAGCTCACCCAGCCTGACCCATGACAAGGGGCTCCCCAAGCACCTCGAGGAGCTCGACAAGAGCCACCTGGAGGGGGACCTGCGGCACAAGCAGCCAGGTAGCGCCCCGCCTCACCCTGGCACCCCCCCTCACCACAGCCCTGCGAGACAGGGGCGGCCGTTGTCCCATCACACAGGCGGGAAAACCAAGGCCCCCTGCGGCCGAGGAATTGGCCCAGCCCCACGCTCAGAGGGCAGAGTCGGGATGCGGGGACCGCGCCCTCAGCCAGGCTCACGCCTCGGGTCCCCCCACCCGCCCCCCAGCCTGACCAGCTCTGCTCCGCCCGCAGGCCCCGGAAAGCTCGGCGGTGAGGCCGCGCACCTCCCACACCTGCGGCCGCTGCCCGAGAGCCAGCCCTCGTCCAGCCCACTGCTCCAGACCACCCCCGGGGTCAAAGGTCACCAGAGGGTGGTCACCCTGGCACAGCACATCAGCGTAACTACCCCTTCTCTGCCTCCGGCCCTGGGCGGGGATGAGGTCCCGGGGGAGGGGGAGGGTCACACGCAGCCTCTCGGTCTGGTGGGTAAACCGAGTCCTGGCAGACCGGACCAGGGAGGTAGGGCTGGCGTGGGCAGGCCGGTCAGGGATTCCAGACTCTCAGACTCAGATGCGGAAGCCACCCCCTCACCCAGCTGGGGAGCCTCTGGTGCGTGAGCCCGTGATCCGCGTCTCCCGCGTGCTGGGCATTGGAACCTGACCCGTGTAGGGCCCACCGCTTTGACAGGGAGCCCCCCATCCCGTGCACAGGGGGACGCTGAGGCTGCCGTGGGCGGGCCCTAAACACCCAGGGAGCCGGGAACCGAGCCGGGCCGTGTCCCCAAAGCGCAGCCTAGCCTTTGCACGCCCAGAAGGTTCCGGAGGGATGGCTGCTGCCTGACCCCTGCACCCCTCCCCCCACCTTCGGCCCGCAGGAGGTCATCACACAGGATTACACGCGGCACCACCCGCAGCAGCTGAACGCACCCCTCCCGGCCCCCCTCTACTCCTTCCCTGGAGCCAGCTGCCCGGTCCTGGACCTGCGCCGCCCCCCCAGTGACCTCTACCTCCCGCCCCCGGACCATGGCGCCCCGGCTCGCGGCTCGCCCCACAGTGAAGGGGGCAAGAGGTGAGCGTCGGGGGGGTGACCCTTGCGGTTTAGCTCCTGGGGCACCTCTGTCAGGTGCCTGCTGTAGGAGGGCTGAGCTCGGCCAAGTGCGAGGCCCGCCTGGTGTCCTTGCGCGGATGAGAAACTGAGGCTCAGGGAGACGGCGGGCGGTTTGCTCAAGGCCACGGTGCTGACAGATAATAGCTGACGCGTCCGTCACTCTGTGGGCTCCAGCCGCCATGTGTTAACCGGGATGCTCACCACAACCCCAGGAAGCGTAGGCGGTATTGTCCCCATGTCACCGGTGAAAGAACTGAGGTACGGAGAAGCGAATTCCTTCATCTCCGGGGACACAGCCAGTGAGTGGCAGAGCCGGGATTTGAACCAGAGCCGAGGGTGGCGAGCACAGCCTCCCTGCAGGCACACGTGCTCGCTTCTGGTTCCCCCGGGAGCACTAGGGCTTGGAGAGGAGAGGGCGGCCCCCGGCTCTAGGACGAAGGGAGCCACTCGAACGGGGGCACCACATGAGCGAGCCACAAGGGCGGGAAGGACATCTCTGGGGGACAGTGGGGCACCGGGCGTGCGCTGCAGCAGGGGTCAACTGACTACCGCCCGTGAGCCAAATCCAGCCCACAACCCACGAGCTACAGGTAGTTTTACATTTTTAAGAGGTTGTAAAAGAAGAAACACAGCAGAGCCCACAAGTGGCCCGCAGTGCCCGACACAGTGGCTCTCTAGCCCGTGCAGAAAGACTCAGGGGAGGGCAGAGCTGGGAGGGGGCAGGAGAGGGACACGTCCCCCACATCACTGCGGGGGAGAGAGCGCCGAACTCGGACCACAGACCCTCTCTCTGCTCAGGTCTCCAGAGCCCAGCAAGACGTCCGCCCTGGGCAGCAGTGAGGATGCCATCGAGCCCGTGTCCCCACCCGAGGGCATGGCAGAGCCTGGGCATCCCCGAAGCGCCATGTACCCGCTGCTGTACCGGGACGGGGACCAGGCAGAGCCCAGGTACCTCCGTGGCACCCACTCTGCCCCCGGGATCCTCATGACTCAGCCTCTGGCCCACTCGTGGCCTTGGCCCACCGCGGTGCACTTGGGGCTCCACTGGGCCTTTGTGTGTGGCTGAGAGATCTCAGACCCGCAGAGCAGGGGTTAACGGCTGGAGGGGCGTCCACGGCAGCTTCCTGTGCTGTGGACTGCACCTCCTAGCTCAGGCCAGGCCCCTGCTGCTAGCGGACCTGAGAAACCATGAGCTAAATGTGCTGCACCAATCGGGGGGGGGGTGGAGACAGAGAAGAAAGCCAGGTCCCTGGGTCTTGGGAAGGATGTGGTCTGAGCACCTGTCTAGTTCTTCCAGGGGCTGTTGCAGGTAGTCAGGGATGGCCCACCAGAGCAGCTGGGGCTCTCCAGAGACACCCTGAGCCCAGGAATAGGTGAACTACAGAGAAGATTCCAGGAGCCGTGGTCCCTAAGAGATGAAAGATGTAGGTATGGGGTAGGAGAGACTCAGTTCTGAATTTCTAAGGCAGGTCAGGTAGTAAGCGCCCCATCGTCAAAGGTATGCAAGCTCCACACTGAACAAACTGACCTAGGTTCTCTGATCCTCGCAGCAGAATGGGCTCTAAATCTCCAGGCAACAGCAGCCAGCCGCCGGCCTTCTTCAGCAAACTGACCGAGAGCAACTCCGCCATGGTCAAATCGAAGAAGCAGGAGATCAACAAGAAGCTGAACACCCACAACCGGAACGAGCCAGAATACAGTAAGCGGCGAGCCCACTGCCCTGGGAATCAGGGGCCCCCGTGGGGCTGGGAGCCAGCACGGTGGTAGAAACCCACGGGGTACTTGCCCGGCTCCCCCACTGGCCCTTCCCCGCGCATTCAGGGAGCCCGGCGGTCTCCGTCTCTGCCTCGGGTGCCCGCCGGGACAGAACAGTGCCTGGGTACGGCCGGCATTCGGCGAATACTCAGATGGGCGGGTCTGTGCGGAGCCCCTACTGGGAACCAGGGATTGGGGTCTTACCCACCCAAGGGCCCTGTGTGTCCCCTGTTCACAGCACTCACTGTGTTTGTGATTTTTTCCTCCCCACTTACGCGGTTACCGGAAGTGAATCCTAACTTAGCCTCCGCCCCTTAGCACAATGCTGGTTAGAATTGCAGCCTCCAGACCTGCTGACCCTGTGTACATTGAACAAGCTCCCGCAGAGTGCGCCTTGCCTGCACGAGACAGGGGACCGTGCGGGGGCGGGGGCGTTCCTCGGACCCGTAGGCCCGCAGGGCTTACCCATCTTGTCGCCTGCCTCTCCAGATATCGGCCAGCCCGGGACGGAGATCTTCAACATGCCCGCCATCACCGGAGCAGGTAAGTGTCCGGCCCGGGCTACACGGCCACCGGCCCCCTCCCTGCTCTCTCCGCCACCCCCCGTCATGGCTGCGCGCTGGGGAGGTTGGGCTGGGCGTGCGGGACCTGTGAGGGGACTCGGGGAGCGGGCGCAGCCTCGGAGGCCGCTGGGGCCCTCGCCCCAGCCACAGTCACGGTGACGGAGGGCCTCTCTGAGTTCAGCTGTGTCCCTCCCTCTGGACTCCGCAAACCGGCGGTGGGGGTACAGGCTCACACGGAAGGCGAGGCTTTGCAGGGAGTCGACACTGGAGTTACACCGCAAGGCCCCCTGGTGTGTTGACTTCAGGATTAGGGGCGCACAGCCGCGTGGAAGCACCAGTCCCTGCCGGGGCCTCGGGGGGGGGGGGGGAGACTGGAGTGTGACGGGGAGTGGGCGTGCGCTCGGTGCGCCCAGGCTCGCTCAGGGTCTGCCTGAGCGTTCTCCGAGAGAGAGCATTGGCTTCACTCAGAAATTCGAACCCCCCGGGGAGCTGAGGGAACAACGAAGACGGGTGACAGAGATGGGTGAAAACTCACACGCGTGTTTGAAACTCCAGCCCGCTTTGATGGTTTGTGGCTGGGGGGCCCCCGGGGTCGGATCCCCAGCCCCTGGTGGGGGCTGCAGTGTGTGTTTCCACTGCTTCGTGGCGGGGCTTTGTGGAATCGGCTTCGAAAGTCCGGTGAGAGGAGATTGAGCCCAGAGCCCACTGGGGACTGGCGCCTCCACGGGCAGGACCCTGTCTAGGGGGTTTGGAGGTGCCGGGGGTGTTTGCGGGGCTGTGGCCTCTGGGCTTTGTGCGAGCCTGAGGCCAGAGGAGCAGAGGGGAGATGGGGGGCCTTCCCTGGGGCCATCGGGGGCCTCGAACCCTGGGAACGTGGTGAGCGAAAGACCAGCATTTCATCCTCACTGGAGGTCATCAGGGCCTCCAAGTGGGGGGCTCACCCGTCTACCCAGAGACTAGACACAGGGGGCTTCGCTGAGCCTCGGACAACAGGCAGGAGACGGTTCGGTCGAACCAACGATATGGTTAGAAATGAATGTTTCCGGAACATTCCAAATCGTGACACAGGCACGAGACGCGTAGGCGTGTATGTACATGCAGAAATCCATGCAGTGGTGCAGCAAAGCTAAGACTTCTACGTAAATTCGATTCGGCTTTTTTTTTTTAAGCAGTTAGTCCACACACAAAAATTTCCCCAGACCCCGGTCTCTGCTGCTCAGCCCCTGCATCAGACTTTGCCTTGGTAACTGGAGATGGTCAGGCTTCCTGTCTGCCTGGCACCATCAGATCCGGGACCCGTGGCCCTGGGTGGAAGGCTCGGGAACATCTGTGATTGCTCACCCCTGCTGGAAATCCTGCTCTTTCTTGGAGAACGTGGCTTTTTTTCCACCTCTTTTTTTTTTTTTTTTTTGAAGTGCTGAGGAAAATGTGGCCAAGACGCAGCTAAAAAGGTGGAGAGGGTGTCCCTGGCTGTGAACAAGTTTGAAGCAGAAAGGAAGAAAAGAAAAAGAAAACGTAGGGAGCAAACAGTTGCTACGCAGAAGTGTGATTTTTATTTAAAAACAATTGTTAATGTTTATTTACTTTTGAGAGAGAGAGAGAAAGAGGAGAGAACCCAAGTGAGGGAAGGACAGAGAGAGAGAGAGAGAGAGAGGGAGATGCAGAATCCGAAGCAGGCTCCAGGCTCTGAGCTGTCCGCACAGAGCCCGACGCGGGGCTCGAACCCACGAACCGCGAGATCATGACCTGAGCCGGAGTCGGACGCTGAACCGACCGAGCCGCCCAGGCGCCTCAGACATTTTTAAAAGCCTCTGTGTCCCTCCCAGCCTCACAGAAGCCATCAGGGAAGTTGGCTGATGAGCTGGGGGTCGGAAAGACTCGTCCCCTGGCCACTTGGTATTCACACGGTCCACCAGAGTGGAAGTTTTGAAATCCATGCAGACAGTGCTCAAGGCCGGCAGGCGGGGGGGGCTTGAGCTTTGCTGGCTTAACAGAGATGCTGAGGAAGAGACACAAGCCCCCGGCTTGTGAAAGGCCCCGGAATGATTCACAAGAAAGATGAGAAAGGGGCAGGATACCTGGTGGATGGAAACAGGCTTACTTAATTCACGTGGCCGAGCGGTGGGCATCTGCAGGGGCCTGTCTGGGACCGGTCTGTTGATTCGACCGCTTTGTGAGCAGGTGGCCGGGCTGGGGGCGGTCGTGCATTTGTCTCCAGCTCTGCCCTGTCCCCCGCACGCACGTAACTGCATGGCTGCCTCCCCACCTCACCGTCCGTCTCTGCACCTCTCTCTCCTCGTGGCTCCCAGGCAGGGAGGGGTGGGGGGGTGGAGAGCTAGGCCCAGTGTGGGGAGAGGGGAGGGCGGGCGGTGGGGGGCTGAGGGTCCCAGGCCTCGCGGGGGTCACCTTCCCTGCTAGAGTCTCTTCCTCAGCCCCTGCCGGCCCCGGGCACCCCGAGCAGACCCCTCACACCCAGGACCAGGCTCTGGCTTGCCCTGGTTTCCCAGCTGTGTGTCCCCAGATGGGGCGTCCCTCCGATTTCTGCTGGCAGTAAACACACACACACGCACACACACACACACACACTCTCTCACTCCCAAGCCACTTGGAATTTTTAAAAAGATGCAGGCCCAGCTGGGATTCGGGGGGCAGAAGGGGCTTCCGATTTCCCAGAGGACAGGGTAGGAGAAACTGGGGGGGGGTGGTCATCTCGCCTCCCAACCCCCCCACCCCCGGGGCCCGAGTCCGAGGGAGCCGCCTGCCCCCGATCACCACTGCAGGAAAATAAGGGGGGGGATAGGGCAATAAACGTGTTGCTTTGGCGAAATGTGCTCACTGTGTATTCTCTCTTCTCCTCCCTCTCTCCCTCTCTCCGCTTCTCTCCCCCTCTCTCCGTTGTCCCCCTGGCCCCTCCTGGCCCCTGTGTGTGTGTGTCTCTCTCCCAGGCCTTATGACCTGCAGAAGCCAGGCGGTGCAGGAACATGCCAGCACCAACATGGGGCTGGAGGCCATTATTAGAAAGGCGCTCATGGGTAAATATGATCAGTGGGAGGAGCCCCCGCTCAGCGCCAATGCTTTTAACCCTCTGAATGCCAGTGCCAGCCTGCCCGCTGCTATGCCCATAACCGCTGCTGACGGACGGAGCGAACACACACTCACCTCGCCAGGTCTGCAGGCCTCCCCCGCCTCGGTCCTCCAGCCCCACCCGCCCCGTCCGTCCCCCTCCCGGTGTCATTAATCTCGCGCCTCCGCGTTCCTCTGACCAACCCCATCCAGCTTTGGAGCTTGTGACTGTATTTTTGTGTGTGTTTGATGTGGTTCTGGAGTCGGCTAATCCCAGGCTGGGCGGGCACAGCCCCAGCCCCCCCACCCCCTTGCCCACTGGGGCTGAAGGAGCTGCTGCTTTTCTAAAAACACGCCCTGCTGTCCGAGCCCTGCCCTGCCTTGTTCCCCTGCTGGACACGGGTCCCCGGGAGGCCCACGTCCGGGCCCAGCTTTGCGTCTCCTGGGGAGATCAGGCTAGAGCGAGGACCCGCCTCTGTGTGGGTCAAGGGGACCCCTGGGCTCTTGGCAGCCAGGCCCATTGGCTCCGCATCTGCTGGGGCCACCGTGTGTGTCCCTGGCTGGCCTGGGACCTGAGGGGGAGGAGACCGGTGTCTGTGTGCCAGCCCCAAACTCAGATGAGTCAGGGAGAGCACAGGGGCCAGCTCCCCATCTGCCCCATGTCCCTGAGCAACACTCTGCATATCTGAATGAGGACTGTGCAAGGAGACCTCAGGCCCGTTTGTCTGACCTGGACAGTCTGGTCCCAGGAAGATTCTGGATTTAATGGGGGCCCAGGCCTGGCCTCTGGGGTCCCGGCTTCTCTGTGGAAGGTCTACAGCCTTCCCGGCCCTGGTACGGCCCTGGGGCAATGGTCAGGGGCAAGTCAGAGGCCTGAGGCTTCGTGTTCGGGGTAACAGCCCCTGGGTGGGTGGGTGGGCCTCAGGGCGGCCCGAGGGGGCTTTGAAAGTAGTTCAGCTCACTTCCCTAGTCGGTTCTGGGTCTGTCCATCTGGTCGACCTTGGCTTCTCAGCAGGGCTGAGCTGCTGTTCTCTCCTCTGTGGGGGCCTGGGAGGCAGGCGTCCAGGGCCTCACCCCCCCCCCCCCGCCCCGGCCCCACCCCCACCCCCACCCAACCCCCCCCCCTTTGCCCCCCGCCCTGTGAGTGTCGTCTGCACAGTCCAACGTGGCCCCTTCCCGTGTGTTCTCCTGCAGGTGGTGGCGGGAAGGCCAAAGTCTCTGGCAGACCCAGCAGCCGCAAAGCCAAGTCCCCGGCCCCGGGCCTGGCGTCCGGGGACCGGCCGCCCTCTGTCTCCTCGGTGCATTCGGAGGGGGACTGCAACCGCCGGACCCCACTCACCAACCGCGTGTGGGAGGACCGGCCCTCGTCCGCAGGTGGGCGGCAGGGCGCGGTGCTTGGGCGGGCCTGTCGCTGTCCCCAGCACAGTGCGCAGGTCCCCTGGGTGGGGTCGGGGGGAGCATCTGCACTGGGCCTGGCCAGCAGCCTGAGCGCCTACTGTGTGCAGAGTGCGTGGTCTGGCCTCTGGCCCTGACCAGAGAGGAGGGAAGGTTCGGGGAGTGAGTGGAGAAGGCCGATCCCATGGGCTTGGCAGGTTGCGGGAAGCTGGGTTTTCTTCACGGGCACAAGGAGCCCCTGGAAGGTTCTAGGTGGAAAGCGCCTGCAAGAGGACAGACCCGAGGGGCGAGGGCACGGGAACAGCAAGGAGGCCCCTCCCCGTCCTGGCGACAGCTGGCCCCGGGCACGGTGGGGGGGAAGTGGTGTCAGTGGGGAGAGGTGGGCAGCTTTGAGCCGCTCGCGGGAGTGACACCGGGACAGTGGCCAGACGTGGGAGGCCGAGGCCCAGTCCCCAGCGTGGTCGGCAGGTGGGCCCACGGGCAGTGCCCAGCTCACAGGGGGCCTCCCGGTCGTCTCTCCTGGTCTTTCCGGCAGGTTCCACACCGTTTCCCTACAACCCCCTGATCATGCGGCTGCAGGCGGGTGTCATGGCCTCCCCACCCCCGCCCGGCCTCCCCGCGGGCAGCGGGCCCCTTGCCGGTCCCCACCACGCCTGGGACGAGGAGCCCAAGCCGCTGCTCTGCTCACAGTACGAGACGCTCTCCGACAGCGAGTGACCGTCAGAACGGGCTGGGGGGCGGTGCCGGGGCCCAGCCAGCGGCCAGAGCAGCCGGGCAAGGAGGGGGCCGCTGCCGACCCCCCCCCACCGAGGAAGGAGCCCCTGAGTCTGCCTGCGCGCCTGTCCGTCCGTCCGTCCAGAGCCGGCATCCTTGCCTGTCTAAAGCCTTAACTACGACTCCCGCCCCGGGCTGGCCCTGTGCAGTGACCTTACTCAGGGGATGTTTACCTGGTGCTCGGGAGGGGAGGGGCCAGGGAGGGGGCGCGGCGGCGTGTGGCGGCCACACGCACGCAGCCGGGGCGGCCAGGGACCCAAAGCAGGATGACCACGCACCTCCCATGCCACTGCCTCCCCCCTTAACGCATTTGGAACCAAAGTCTAAACTGAGCTAGCAGCACCCTCCCTCCGTCCCCATTCCGCTTATCGCTCTGGACAGACGGACACAGGCGCTGTCCAGCCCCCGGCGCTCTCGTTCCCGGTCAGCGAGACTGCCGCCGACCCAGTGAGGCCAGATGGGCGGGCGAGAGGGCCAGGTGGGGTCTGGGGCGAGCGGAGGCTCGGAGGGACCGGACCGTTTGTTCTCACACATGGTTGCCGCGGCGGTGGGAAGGAAAGGCAGGTGTACATGATGTATTGGTTTACAGGGTATATTTTTGATACCTTTGATGAATTAGTTCAGATGTTTTACGCGAGGAAGGACTTGACCCAGTATTATTGCTGCTGTGCTTTTCCATCTCTGCTTACCGTTCAGGAGGCGTGTGCAGGCCGCCATCGGTGACCCCATCGTCCGCGGGCCTGAGGGGGCCGGGGGCTGCCGGCTCGCGGGCACCCCTTCGTCCTCCCCCCCGCCCTTCCTTGGGCAGAAGGAATTTGATGGGTGTTCTGTGACCGCCATCTGCGCACGGCGGTGGCATTCTGTCATTTACACACGTTGTTCTCATTAAAAAGCGAATTATACTCGAGCGACGAAGGCTTCTTCTCTGCCTCGGATGCACGGCCACGGGGCAGGCGACTGGGGGCTTGGGGGGACAGTGCGAGTGTGACCCCGGAGGGGCAAAGACACATCCCCCCTGAGGTCACCAGGCCCGTCCCCTTGGCAGGTGAATAGCTCCATCCGTGGCGAGAATGTCACCGTGAGGGCGTCCGTACACGTGGGGGAAGGTGAGGAGCGTGCACGCCTGGGGAGGGGTCACAGGGCGCGTCCCGATGACCGTCGCCGGGTGTCCCTTGCTAAATACGCTTGCGGCCACTCCCGCCGGGGTCGTGAGGACACGGGGCCTTTGCCGTCACCGCCGCCTTCGATGCGAGGCACAAGGGAGACAGCCCTTGGCCTCTCGGGTCCGGAAACGGCTGCCGGGCCGCTGCTTGTGGTTTTGGTCGGAGCGTCCCCGCTCTGGCTTCCTGTGTGCGTCGTGAACACAGCCCGAGTTCTGGAAAGGCTGCGATCCGTCGCCGTGGCGGATGCTGGGGGCAGCCTCGCGGGGGCCCCTCCCCCGCCCCTCTCCGCAGCACCTCGTCTGCCCCGTCGGGCCGGGCGCCTGACTCTGGAAGGGCACTTAGGGGTCCTCGCTGCCCAGCGTCCTGTGTGCCTGGCATGTGTGTGGGTGTGTGCCGTGGGCCCCCGGGTGCCCCTCCTGCCGAGCCTGGGTGTCGTGGTCCTGGAACCCACCCTGTCCCTGTCCTTCAGCTTCCCGGCCCAGGGCTGCCGGCCCCTTGGCCCATCCAGGGACGGACACCCCCCGAATACCCAGAGAGGGGCCACCCTGGCCCAGCGGACTTGTGAACAGGCCGCCGTGTCTGGCCAAGGGGATGGTGTTTATGCAGTTTGGAACCGGCTTCCAGGACTCTGATGGGGCCTTGCCAGCAAGGATGGTCGCGGGCCCAGTTGGGGGGGCGGGGGGGGGGTGGTCCTGTCCCACACCAGCTGTCCCCGTTCAGCACATCGGAGGGGCCCCCACAGGACTTGGGCCAGACACGGGTACGCCGGCCGCAGCAAGTGCTGTCCCCTGCCCAACCTCCACGTGAGTGGTGCCCAGTTTCCCTGGTGGCCAGCACCCCACCTCCTCGGGGTGTGTACCTGGGAGGTCCCACGATTTAGGGGTGGCGGGTAGGGGTGGAGGAGGGGTCAGAGTGCGCAGGGGACACTGCCCACGAGCCTCCCCGGCCCTGTGCGTCTCCCTGTCTATCCTGCAAGCCTGCGCCCTGAGTCAAGATGTGAGTGTGCGGTTGTGATGGTCTGTGTAGCCTCCGGAATGTTCTGCGTGCCCCCCTCCCCCCACAGCGGCAGCGGGCCTCAAGGCCGCCCCTCCAGGCTTCAGCTCGGTACTTGGGCTGCAGTACTGAGGCTGGCAGGCAGGTGGCAGTGTCGAGCCAGCAAAGGGCCCTGTCCTGACCACAGGCCTCCCCCCACTCCGGGTGTAGACCTGCCCCCATCTGGAATCCAGGATGGGCCAGCTTGTGTTGGCCACACCAGCCACCAGGGCTTGGCCACGCATGCCGGTGCTACCCAGGATCCCATGGCACCTCCCTCAGCCGCGCAGAGTGATACGGGGGTGAGGGCTCAAGTCTCCGCCCACATGGTCCTCTCTACCAGCCCCCTGTCTCTGTGGCCTCAGAGTTGACACCGTCTGGCACCTGTCTGTCTTCTCTGAGCACCGGTGGCCCGGACCCAACACGGGGTGTCTGCAGGGTGTAGAGAGAACTCGTGGCCTCCTGGTGCCTACAGAGGACCCGCCCTGACCTCCAGCCTACCGGCCAGTCCTCAACCCCCGGCGTTCATTCCACCCCCATCTTGTTTGGTTTTCTCACTGTTCCATCTTTAAGGCAGTGGCCTGTGGTGTTCCCCTGACCCTCATCTCCGTGGAAAACTCCTACACACACGTTAAAACCCAGCTGGGACATTGCCTCCTCTAAGAACTCGTTATCCCTCTCCATTTTCTTGTCCCCCCGGCTCTCTGATAACACACTGCACGTCTCAAGTTGGACAGAACCCCTCAAGGGCAGAGCTCGTGTTCTTCCTTTCCAGCCCAGTTGTTGACCGAGCCTCCCTGGCGACTGTGTTAAGCTGAACGGACTCTGTGAGGAGCAGATCTCCTAGAAAGCCACAGTGTGATTTGTAAAGGGAAGGGGAGTTGTTGGCAAACGTCTGCGTGTTTTAGGACATTGGGAAGTCGGTTGAATGCAGATTCCTGGGCCCCCACTAGAGAAAATGAATATGAGTCTGTAGGTCGGGGGTGGGGCCCGAGAATCTGTGTTTTCAACAAGCAGCACAGGGGTTTCTGATGGGGTGGCCTGCAGCCCCCGCGGGAGTGGGAGCCCGAGGCCGGAGCTTGACCCGTGCCTAGAACCTTCTGTTTGGCCAGGGAGTCTCCAGTCAGGGCACAAGAAGCTCCATGGAAGGACGCCCGGCCAAAAGAGCTGCCGCCCTCGGTGGGGACAGGAACAGACTGGTCCCCAGGGCACTGGGCTTGGCTCACAACAAGCGCTCCCGGGGCTGGGTGACGCAGACACCGTGATAACTGGAGCAGTCAGGGTGGCTTCCTGGAGGCGGTAGCTCTCGGGGCGAGGGTGGGCTGAATGGAGGGAACGTGTGTGGGCAAAGGCTGGGAGGCGAGACCCGGCCGGGGACATTTGGGAGCCCAGGGCGGCCACACATAGGTCAGCGTGGGGACCCAGGATTTCCTGAGAAGGAAGGAGACCCAACAAGGTAATTTGCTGGTTTTCTGCAATTGGGGTGATCGTGAGCTTGCAAGGGTGGGTTGAGAGGGAGAAGCCTCTGCTGCAGGCCCGTGAGGGACCAGGACGGGGGCAGCGCAGCAGAGAAGGGCAAGACAGAGCCCCCCGGCCCCGGGAGCGGGCAGGGCACGCGAGGAGGCCGCCCGAGGCCAGCTGCCCGGTTCCGTCCTCCCCCTGCCACTTCATGGCTGTGGGACTCCAAGTCATTTGAACCCGCTGTGCCTCAGTTTCCTCCTCTGTAAAACGGGATAGCGTGCCATGTTAGTTCTCTTGTAGAGAACACTGCTCACTCACTGGTGCGGGTGTCGGACGAGGGGACCCGGCAGGGAGCAGACAAAATGGGTCTGATAAAGGAGCAAACGGGGATCGCCAGCAGCGGGCGGGGGGGGGGGGGGGGCTCCCTGGCCATTCTGTCCTTGAGAAGGCTAAGGACGGCCACCGTTCTGATGCATCCCCCAGGAAGCCGGGAGGCTTTGGCGGCCCTGTGACAGACGGTCCTTCCTTCTCACCTCCTCCGGAGGCAGGCAGGCCAGGCCCCGCTTCCTCATTAGGACTTCTCGCCAGCTGCCTCTCAGGGTCACCGCGAGGATGGAATGTGCTAGAACGCTGACAGCAGGCCCACTGCCCTCAGGCAGAGTGCGCGGCTCAGCTCCGAGGGCTTTGCTGGCTGCCTGGGCTGCTGTGCTTGTCACCCTCAACTCTGGGGAGGAGGGGACGGGACGGCGTCGATCCAGATGATGGGGACGCCCGTTTGGAGGAGGGGGTTGCTGAGTTTGATCTGAGGCTTGTGAGTGTGAACCGGCAAGAGTGACCCCAGCAGAGGTCAGGAGGGGCGTTTGGGGCCGGAGCCGGCCCTCAGACATTTGAAGTGTTCCCGCCCCAGCATGAGCAGTGGACACCCTGCCCTGCCCACCCCCCCGA
This sequence comes from Panthera pardus, assembly GCF_024362965.1. Lineage (NCBI taxonomy): Eukaryota > Metazoa > Chordata > Mammalia > Carnivora > Felidae > Panthera > Panthera pardus. The sequence continues at coordinate 590,084 of NW_026526710.1, forward strand.
GAAGGGTCCCAACTTGGTTCGGATGCAGCAGAGGCCTGACCAGCGCGAATTCTCATCTCCCGCAGCCTGGGAGGTAAGACCATGTGCCCATTTGGTAGAGACATGAAGCTCTTTTTCCAGCCACTGGATCCATGCTCGGTGTCGTCTCCTCCCCAGGGGACTTCGTGAGTGACACCTGCCTCTCTGAGATGTGTGGGGGACGGGGGAGGGGTGTGGAAGGGCCTTTGCAGTCTCTATTTTGGAGGTGGAAATCCCAGGGATCTAGACAACACTGGTAACACTTTCCCCCTGACCTCCAGGTCCTCTGGGTTCCCAGGAAAGCCGGGGAGCCCTCGGGGGCCTTACGGGCAGCTGCCTTGCTCCCCGCTTTCTCCTCCTCCCAGGTTGGGCCTCACTGAGCCCCTGTGTACGAGGAGCAGTCTGGGATTCCCGGTGTCATTAGGGAAAGGCAAAAGCTATCCACGTGGTCAAAACGACGTTCGGAGACACTTGAGTGCAAGGTGTGGGCTCGCTCTCGTCTCCCAGGCGCGCGTGTTACCTGTCTTCCGCGACACGCCGAGGCAGGTGACGACAACGTGAAAGAGAAAGGGAGAGACAGTCTCAGTCCCCCGAGGGCAAAGACGCCTGCTAGAGGGTCCTGCCCGCGGCTGGAAAGCTGCAGCCGGAGGCCGTCAGCTAATCGCGTGCGTGGAAAGTTCGATCTTGAAGGGCACCCCAGGGGCACCTCCAAGGTCACTGGATTCGTGGGCCCCCCCCCCAACTGCTCGTGTCAGGAAACCCACCCCATTTTCCCCCAGGTGGCGAGGCAGATCAGCGTTGGGATCGCAGTCCAGCTTGTACATCTGAACTCGTTAGGCACAAAGCAGCCCCCAGCGTGCGCGTCCACGCGGAAGCCCGACCCGAAACCGGCTGGGCTCTCTCAGGCTGTGCGCCCCTCTGTGCGCCCCTCTGGGGCACATTCCAGTCTGACGTTCTGATGCCCAGAGGCCACTGTCCTTTGGCTGCCGCGTGCCTCCCTAATTGCACGGACAGTCGGGGCCCCAGAGGCCCCTCCAGAGGTATGGACAAGACGGAGAGAAACGAGTGCTAACGTGGGTTGGGACCAGCTTCTTTGCAGAGGCGGCTGGGGCCCTTCTCCGGGGGCATCAGCGCAGGGGGCTGGGACGCAGAACACAAAGCACTTGGGCACCCACAAATGCAGAGTCCCAAGGCCTCCCACCCCAGAACCGCCCCCAGACCCAAGTCCCAGGGTGGGGCCTGGCACTGGCCCTTGGGGGAAGCCAGTGCACGCTGGGCACAGGGGTCCGTGCCTTCTGAGTATACCGCCCTGCTCCCCGTGAGCAGAGAAGCCAAGGGGAAGCTACGGCCAGGTGGGAAAAGGGGGGCGGCCACAGAGCACGGGGGCCTGTGAAAACCTGCCCCACCCCATGGGATCCGAGGGGCTCGGGAACACAGAACAGGGAGCCTCTCTGGGTCTGCACATTTTATTAAGATAATCAATCAAGTTCTTAAGTTATTTTTGTTAATCGGACTCTCTGGAGAGAACATGCACCGGGTGTAGACATATAAAAATAGATCAGGCACTTGCCTCTCTCGGACGTAGGCTCCGGGTTGTTCTCTCACCCCCACCCCCACCATGTGGGAGAGCCTTTCTGCCCCCCGTCGTGGGGGATGAACAAGGGAGTGGGAGGGGAGTCCCCTTACCCACCGGGTCCATTCAGGCCAGAGGGCCCCTCCGAGGCCACACTGGGGAGTTTCTGGGGCACCCGTCCGGGGCAGCACCAGACCGTGGCCCCTGGCTCCCCGCCTGCCCTGGCAGCACGTGCGACGGGGGCCCAGCAGCACTGGGGACAGCGCGTGTGGAAGCGGGCGGCCTGACCCAGGGCAGCCACCGCCACGGCATCTCGTTAAGCAGCTGGGCCCGGAGCCCCACGCAGGTGACGGCGGACGTTCCGAGAGCTTCGATGCCTCCCCTTGGCGCCTGGCGGGAAGGCTCTGGCGCGAGAGTCCTGATCCTGGAGAGGCTGCGCGGACAGAGGTTAGCAGGGACGCCCTGGGGGCGAGGCTCCCGACGCGGAGCGCCAAGGCCTCAATTGAGGCGGGCCGTGCCCGAAAGCCTCCGCCCCGGCACACGGCCAACAGCTGCGGCAAGGTCTCTACCAGCGCTGGCCCTGGCCTCACCGGCGGGCCTTTGCCCGCCCTCCTGGCTCAGCCGCCACCAGAGGGCGCTGGCCCGCTCTGGAGACCCCTCTTCCCGGGAAGCCAGGGTGCCTGGACGGCACGTGGCCTGGGAGCCAGGCCACCAGCCCCGGTCCGACGGGGTGGCCGGGGTCTCGGGGGGCGGCGCCAGTCCCTCCGACCGAGGCTGGTCTCCGCCCTAAGGGCCCGCCGCGGTCCGGTCGCACGCCTTCTTCTCTCGGGGACCCCCGGGGGTGGGGGGGGGCCACCCCACCTACCGCAAGCCCCGCCCCCCGCCCCGGTCCGGAGCGCTTCGGGGAGCCACGCCCATGCCGCGTCCCCCGCTGTCGTGCCCACGGAACAGACGTGGTCACCGAGTCCACCCCACCTCCCTCGTGCCCGGCTCCAGGCTGAGCCACGCGGTGCGTCCTTGGGGGCCCCCCCAGCCCAAGGTCGCTGCGGGGTCGGGGGTGGGCGGCCCCGCCCGGTCAGAGCGCCGCGGGCCCCAGGAGGAGCTGGAGCTGCACGCTGGACGTGAAGCGGCGGCTGGGCCGGCCCAGGCTGCAGTGCAGGGTGGTCCGGAAAGTGCTCCTGGCGCGCTTGGGGAAGATGATGGTGGTGCTGCGGAAGTGCAGGGCGCGGGGCCGCGGCTCCAGGGTCAGCTGGCTGCGGTAGTTGCGCCACGTGCAGTTGGGCGCCGCCACGATGGTCTCGCTGTAGGCCGTGACCGTGGGCACGGGCGCGTAGAAGACATTGTCCCGGAAGTGCCTCTCGGAGGCGTACTTGACCTCGGAGTTGCAGCTGGGGCGGGGCGGGCGGGAGAGGCAGGGTGAGCCCGGGACGGGGGCGGGCCCGTCACCCCGGGCCCCCCCCCCCCCCCCCGCCCCGCTCCCGGCCCCCCCCCCCCCCCCCCCCCGCCCCCGCGCGGTCCAGGGCCGGGAGCTCCGTGAACCGGACCCTCCACACCACCGGGCTCTTCCCAGATGTCGAGGCCACAGGCCAAAGAAGGGCAGAGGGGGCTTGCCAGCTTGGAGAAAGGGCTCGAAAGAGGTGGGACCGCTCAGTGCAACAGGTGACCCCGATTGGATGCCGAGTTGGGCTAAAAGTATGCCCTAAGAGGACATTTGGGGACAACGGATGAAACGTGACTGTGCAGGGAGGAGGAGGGCGGTGGGGTTCTGCCCTCGACCGTGCTGAGCTTGATGGCCTTCTGTCACTACGTGAGAGGATGTCCCTGTTCTTAGGAGGGGCACTAGATCTAGGATGCCATCAACTTCCTCTCAAATGGGTCAGAAAAAAAGTTTCTTCTACGTAGAGGGGGAGAGTTTGCAGATGTCCGAGCAAACGGGCCAAAATGCAAACCAGTGAATCCGTTTAACGGAGCACACGGGGGCTCCTTGTCCCCTCCCTGCAACTTTTCTGAAAGTTGGAAATGACATCAAAATAAGTTTCCCCCGAAGCAGCCTCAGCACCCCCTAGATGAGCGACCCCCTCCCTACGAGTGACCAGCAGCCCCTGTCAGTGGCCCACGGCCCCTGCTTCCAGAACTCCCAGAACCAAACTGGAAGCAGAAGTCGCCCAAGGGTGGGGATTTTAGCCTCGTCCCCCACCCCACCCCTACAGGTGATCGGCTCCCCTCGATCCTCACCGCACCCCCACAGATAAGCCCCCCACCCCCACCACACCCCCACAGATAAGCTCCGCATCCCCCACTGCACCCCCACAGATGATAAGCCCCCGTCCCCACCGCACCCCCACAGATAAGCCCATCCCCCACCACACCCCCCACAGATGATAAGCCCCCATCCCCCACCACACCCCCACAGATAAGCCCCCCGTCCCCCACTGCACCCCCACAAATGATAAGCCCCCCGTCCCCCACCACACCCCCATAGATGATCAGTTCCAGAAGGGAACAAGGCAGCCCTCATCCACCCTCGAGGGGGCGGCTGAAAGTCTCAGTTGGCATTTAAATAACGAGGGGAGAACAAACTGTAGAGTAGAGCCATCTGTCTCCTGCGACCACATCCAGAGCTGGAGGGGCAGGAGGCAGGGTCTCCCTGGCTGGCCCGGGGTGACGTGGACAAATCTGACTGAGAGTCCTGCGGCTATGCGGGCGAGACCCATGGCCCCTGGACTCCACCTTCTGGAACGCTGAGCCTCAGAAGCCCTCTTAGGAGGGCAAATCCGTGGAGGAAAGCTCCCGGCGGGGTCACCTAACCCAGATGTCCTGCACGTGGGACACCCCTAAGCCACGTGCGGTGCAAGGACTCCCGAGTAGACAAAGGAGAACTACGGTCCCAGGAACACAGACGAAGCCCGCATTCACGTGACCCCTGGGGCAGCCTGCGCTGAAAAGGGGGTCCCACGTTGCCTGCGTGGTTCAGTCACAGATACCAGAGAAATCTGGCAGGACGGGAGGAGGGAGGGAGGGAGGCACGTTGGGCGTGTGAGTGTTGGCCACGGTGCAAACATTCTGGAAGGTTGGATTAAAATAAAATCAGCCAGACTTGGGGAGAAGGGTGGTGGGGATGTGGCCGGAAGCAGACCGGGGACAGAGAAGGGACCCTCGGGTCACAGTCTCTTAGAATCAGTTCATCTGTGGCCACGTACACGGTCTTGCCTCCTCAGGGAGCAGCGCTCAGAGTCGGGGGGAGCCTGCTGGGCCCGCAGGCCGGTCCCCGCACCCTAGACAGCACCGGCCGCGCCCCCGCCCCGCCCAGCAGCCCCACTCACCGGATCTCGTGCGTGGGCTCCGGGTGCACCTCAATGCTCTCCCCGAAGGACACAGGCAGCATCCGGGGCCTCATCTCGAGCGCTGGGGAACTCGGGGGCAGGGCCGGGGGCTGCGGGGAGAGCCACGGACACGGGGTTACGCAGCCCTTTGGGACTGTGGCCTCAGCTCCCCACTGGGCACAAGGGGGACGCCCCAGCCCTGGGTCGGTCCAGAAGCCTGCCCTGTGGGGTCCCTGGCACGGCCCACGGCTCCCCACCCACCGGCCTGGCCCCCCCCCCCCCCCCCCCCGGTTCCCAGACACCCACACGCAGGGATGTGGGAAGGGCCTCTTTCTGCAACCCCCAGCTCACACCACACGGGAGGGGTCTGAGCTCAGGGCCCCGCAGGCCGCCCTCTGGTGACGCCGTAGCTGGGAGCTCGTGAGACGCTGAAACCGGGTGGTCCTCGCTCCTGACCCTGCCTAGCGCAGCCCGAGGCTGAGGGCAGCACCCGCCCCCTGCTCCCCGGGGCTGTGATACATCTGCTGGGAGGGACACGCAGGTGGGAACATCCTCGGGAAGTGGCCGAAACCTGACTCATCAGGTAGCTCACGGCGGTCCCCTCGGGGCTCGGCCACAACCTCAAGCCATACTTCACCCCATTCCTTAGGTCAGAGACGTTGGGACCCCGGCTGCAGGGGGGCGGGGCCTGGAGCCGGGGCCTGCACATGTCCGCACGCCAGCACTCAGCCCTCTCTCCTCCCTCGTTTACTTCCCAGCGTGGCCAGCGAGGCTCAAACACCAGCCCGGCCGTCCGCGAGCTGCAGCCCTCTGCCGTCCCCCTGTGTGCGGGCAGCCACGCTTCCCAGCCCCCTGTGGGGGAGGGGCGCACACAGGTGCCTGTGACACGTGTCACCTCCGGGCCCGGGATGTCACGCCAGCGTGAGGGCCTCTGCGGCCAACCTTGCCTTCTGGCGGAAGGCTCAAGATGGAGGCCGTGTCGCCTGAGACCCCCCAGTTCCTCTGAAAGGCAGACCACCGGGGTCTCGACATCACGGTCAGCCCGCGACGAACACGGAGGGACGGCCAGAAGGAAACCTCTGCCGTCTGGGTACCACTGCACATTCGGGCATGTTTGTTACACAGCATTACCCGGTGTAAGTAGCCCAGGCCGTGTAACCGTCGTCCCCACGCCAGGCCACCCCCCGGCCCGCGTCTGCTCTAACTCCACGGGCCCACGCCGAGCACTCGGTGAGCTCGGGCGGGGGACACGGCTGTGGGTCTTTCCTTCGGCTCACGTACTGAGCGCCTATGTGCTGTCCTGGGGTCCGCGCTGTGCTGCCACGGTGAACGGAGAATTCGGTGTCCTTGCTCCTATGGGGCTCGCCGCCTGGATCCTCCTCTAGTCTGCAAACGGTCCCCCAAGCAGGCTAACATCCCAACTGTGGTGAGGGCTGCAGTCACTGGGGCTCCGAGGGCCCCGGGAAGAGGGGGCGTTGACCATCGGGAGATCGAGGAGGGCTTCCCCGCAGAAGTGACACCTGATGTGGGATCTCAAGGACGAAGCGGAGTTGAACCCTGGCCCCACGGGTCGCGTGTCCTGGGACCCAGCCCCGCACAGCACCCGACACCAGCACACCTCCTGCCCCGCTCCGCCTGCTGGGACCCACCGGGGAGGGGGACGGGGGAGCCGAGTCCCCCGGGTGCCCGTCCGTCTCTGCCCAGTCCCCGGCCCCTGCCGTGTCCCCTTTCCACGTGCACTCTGAACGGGCTCAGTCTTCAGAACTGACTCGCCTTCCTTTTCGCTCCAACGCCTGCCTGAGCCCCGCCCGAGGCGGGTCTGTCCTCAAAGCCTGGGGTCACGTGTAAATCACGTGCCTACACCTGACCCACTCGGAGGGAGCTTTTCAGTGCCCCTCCTGAAACCCCCACGCTCTGGGGACGCTGCTCTTGGGCTGCCCTGCCCGCGGCGGTGGCCGCTTAGCTGCATGGGGTGACCGCGGTTTAACCTGATGAAAAACCGGCAAATGACAGATCCCGTTCCTCGGTCGCCCTGGCTGCACTACGAGTGCTCACAGGCACAGGCGGTCGTGGTCCGTTGCAGATCTAGAACATTCTCCCTACGGCAGGACGCTCTCTTGAACCATACCGTCCTAAAGGGTATTAGTTTACCTACTGTTTGGAGGGACCTCGTACACAGGAGTGAGGGCTCAGCCCGCAGGCCAGCCCCCGCCCCTACGGGGGACAAGACGGGACCGACTTGAGATTTCCTGTTCCCGTCCCCCCCCCTGCCCAGGTCCTCCCGGCCCTCGCCTGGATGAGGATAAGTCACAGCGGCCGGCCGATGCTTTCCGAGCTCCGTGCGTTCGCTCATCCACAGGAGAGCTACGTTGGACCCCCATTTTATAGATGCTGAAACAGAGGCCCAGAGTGACGAACTTGCTCGAGGCCGTACAGCCAGGAAGAGGCAGAACGAGGGTCCGAACCCTGGGGTCTGGCTCCACGGTCCCACGATCTCACTCCTGCTCCCGGGCTCTCTCTCTCACCCGTGGGACCGGCACCGGGGCCCCAGGGCCTGCCCTGTGACGACGCTCAGAGCAGGCTTTGCCCTTCGCACACAGGATCAGGGCACTTCCTGCACGGGCCTCCGCCCGCGTATCCCTCGGCCACGCTCCCGCTGCCTCTGTGCCTCGGTTCGTGCTGCTTCCTGCACTGGGAATGTCTTTCTGGTTCCTTCTCGCTTAGTCCGGTGCGGCGCAACCCAGGCATCACCTCCCTGCCTGCCCACACCCTCTCCGGGGTCCCTGGGGCTCCCATCTGCTGCCTCCGTTGCCGTGACCCCTTTGCGTGTCTGTCACCCCAGGCCGGGGGCTCTGTAAGGTTCGGGACCCGAGGGGCTGTCTAACCCAGGACTGGGCACCCCCCAGCGCCTGTGCCGTTGAGAATTGAGAACTCACACGTGCCAAGAAGCCCCGCTGACTTGTTAGCCCCAAGGCCAGGTCCAAGCCTGTGCGGTATCCGCACAGGTACTCGAAGCCCCTCCCCGGCCCATCACAGTGTTCCAGAGTGCCCCATGCCTCGCTGGCATTTACAGAGTGAGCGGCCCACAAAGGGCCAACGTCTGCCCCCTTCCTGGGCACGGCGGGTGGAATAACGCCCCAGAGATGTGCATGCCCTAATTTACCCAAGAACTGTGATGTGCTAAGGTCAGGGGCCCGAGATGGGGAGGGGCCCCTGGGCTACCTGGCGGCCCGGTGTGATGGCAGGGGGGGTGTCCTCACCCAAGAGAGGCAGGGGGCCGGAGTCAGATTGCAAATGCTGCACTGTTCCCTCAGGATGGGGGGGAAGGGGCCGCCAGCCAAGGGATTCAGGCAGCCTCTGGAAGGTGACAAAGACAAGGAGCAATTCTCCCCTGGGCCCTTCCAGAAAGGAGCGGAACCAGTCCTCGATTTTAGCCCGTAAGACCCACGGTAGACGTCTGACTTTTTGGAACCGTGAAGGAATACATTTCAGTTGCTATAAGCCACCACGCGGCCGTCTGTCACGGCAGCAATGGGAAGCCGATACACCTTGTGACTCGGGCCAGACAACCCCCCTCTCTGGCCAGCGGCCTCCTGGTGCCTGGAGTGGGTGACAGGTCGCAGTGAGGCCTGAGTCCAAGCACGGACTCAGTGCCTGGCACCGAGTAAACGCTGTTTAAGAACTGGCTGTATCAGGAGTCCTCCCTCACATGAAGGTTCGGGGTGGGGAGTCCTCCCTGGAGACGGGCACAAGCCACACCCTTGTGAGCTCTGAGTCGACGTTGCTTCTACCTTTCCAGACTGAATTTAAAGGGGGGGGGGGGGGGGACAGTGACAAGATTTGAGGCACTTCTGGCATCCTCCCTGGCCCATCTGGTTGAGCCAACTGACCCAGCTCTGAAACTCCGTGACTTGATGCTTTTAAAAAGAATGCTCTCTCCCCAAAGGCATTATCTGCAGACTGGCGTTTTCGCAAATGTGTACGTGTGTCTGCTGAGCCCCCGCTGTTTGCTGAGCACCTACAGTGCGCCGAACGCCTACCGGGTACCAGACCCGGTGAGGGTTGGATGCGGCACAGCGCCTCTCAGGGCGCCTACTTGTTCAAGAGCGGATGACCTGCGGCCACAGAAGAAAACAGAAGATGAGGCAGGCGTGCGAGGGGATGGGAACACGGGCGCTAAGGTTTCTGGAGGGGTTTCTTCTGTCCAGATCAGCGGAAGGACTGGAAACAGAGTGAGGAAGCCTGAGGCTGGTTTTAATCACCCCACGCTGCTCTCCCCACCCCTCCCCTACGAGTGGGAGTGGGAAAGACTCACTCCCACGCTGGGGAGCAGGGAAGATAGCTCGGCGAGGCAGGGCCTTCGACGCGCTCTCGGAGCGGACCAGTTCCGAGACCCCAGGGGGATCGACCCAGGATAAAGAAACCTGCCGGACCTTCTGGTACCTCCCCGAGCGCCCCGCGAGAGCAGCCCCATTCCGGCCGGATCTCGCTCCCCGACTGGCTGCCAGGAGAGGAGACAAGGCTCACTTCACAGGCTGGGCGGGGAGGCTGGAGCTCTGGGCACGGTTTTCCAAAGGGCCCCAGTGGAAAAACATCTAAAACCGACCCAAACTGGAGAAGCCAGCGAGAACCCAGACACGGGCTGGCATCCAGCGGGCCTGGGTGGCCAGACGGCTCCAGAAGTCACCGCCGAGGCCCCAGGACAGCCCCGCGGGGCTCCAGGGACAGACACAAAGGGAAGACAGAGGCAGCCCGCAGCACCTGGCCTCCCCGGCCGCCACCGGCCTGTCCGGAAGCTCAAAGCTGAGTCTTTCTGGATGCAGGGTTATGTGAACAGCAAAATGGCAATGCCAGCCAGCCCCACGGAATCCGGCCAGCCTGGAGCGGGGGCAAGGAAAGCAAGTCTCGCGGCCAAGGAAGCACGCCGCTGGCCCCAGAAGGCTCCTCAGAGACCGGGTCACATTCTGCTGAGAGTCACTGGGAGTGGGGGACGGGGAGAGGCTGGGGGAGGGGTGGGCCCAGGGCTGCTGCGCCTGCTCTGCTCGACCAGCCATGGGCCTGCCTGGAGCAAAGGAAGCCCCCAGGCAGCCCACCGCCCTCACCCGCCCCCCCCAGATCCTTCCCCCCGGAAGCCTGGATTCTTGTTCTACCCTAAAGAGAACCCACTGGGAGCCCCCCAGCCGGCTGCTGTCTGTGCCTCAGTCTGTCCACCTATAAAATGAGGCTGTGCCATTTGTGAGGCCTACACCGCAGGGCTGGCCAGGGACCTGGCGGGATTCAGGTCCCTTTGCGGCTCTGGGAGGCAGGGGAGGAACGAGTGAGTCCCATGCACGGATGAGACAGGACCAGCCCAGACCCCCTGGATGCTGCCCCCTGCACCCCGGTGGATGGATGGATGGGCACAGCTGGTCCAGCCCCCAGCTGGGAGGCCCCCGCTGTAGCCTGGGGAGCAGGCTTGCCCTCTGGTCTCCAGGGCAGGTGGCGGGTGGGGGGACCAGGGCGGGCCTCAGAGGGAGCAGGAGCCGGAGGCCCCACCTGCCTCAGCCTGTGACTCACGCGCCCTCCCGGGAGCGGCCGGGGCGAGGGCAAACGCTCGCTGGCCCAGGTACGGACGCACCCGGGGGCTTTGGGGCACGCCCCTCCTGGCTGCCCTACAGCCACGGCCCACGGCACCGCCAAGAAAGATAACTGCTGGGTTGTGAGAGCTCGGTGCCATGCGGCGACAGCCCAGCCCGACCGGGGGTCCCAGCACGGCTGCCAGGGACACACAGGGACAGCTCAGCGGTGTTGGTGCCCGGCCCCGGGTGACGCCCGGTGGCCACGAGCTTTCGGTTCCATCAGGGAGCTACAAGCCCCACCAGTGGAGCACGTGTGACAGCAGGAGGGGTCCAGGCCCCCCCCACCCCCGCCGCTGCTCCTGGAGAGAGAGGGACCACCAGGGATACCCCCCTCCTCCGCCGGTGACACAGGGGAGTGTCCTCACCAAAGCCACATGGAACATTTACAACAGCTAAAACGGCCCGGTCTTCGGGTCACTGACCTCAACGGCCTGTGATGGCTTTCGTTGCTATTCGAAATAAACCTGATCGTCTTCGGTGTGCATTTGGGATTTGCTGCCCTTGAACCTTCACCCATGAGGACAGTGATCCAAGGAGGAGGTATTCAGGGGTTCTCACGCTCCTTAGGAAAGGCCTCGGGCAATGTGGCAAACCCCAGGACAGTTGAGGAGGGGGTTCCTTGGGCTCACTGCCCTTCGGCCACATGGCACAAGAGAGGAGCTGGACGGGCCTGGCTGGGGGAGCCCAGGAGACCCCGAATGGAGCAGAGCGCTCCCTGGAGAGTCAGGAAGCGTCATGGGCCCAGCGCAGACCCCCACAGGCCCGGGGTCTGATACCCAAAGCAGCAAGACTAAGCAAACACAAACAGCAGGCTGGAGGCAGGGCTCAAGGCCCAGCCTGCGCCTGGGACAGCCGGCCAGACCCGAGCCAGCAGGAGGGTGGGTGGCAGGCTGGCTTGTGACCCCCACAAAGTATGTGACCTATTTGGAAAATAGGGTCTTTGCAAATACGATCAAGTTAAGATGAGCTCCTCCTCCTGGACAAGGCCGGGCCCTAAATCCAGTGACGGGTGTCCTCGTACGAGGAAAACCACGGGACGCACACATAGGGCGGACAGCCACGTGGAGACGGGGCAGGATTTGCACACCAGCCGGCCACCACCGAAAGCTAGGACAGATGCATGAGAGCGGCCCGCCCCCGGAGCCTTTGGAGGGAGTGTGGCCCAGCTGACACCTGCCTTCCGACCTCTGGCTCCGGAACTGCGAGAGGGAATGGCTGTCGTTTTGAGCCCCGGGCTATGACTTGGCCACACGGGCCCAGGAAGCCAGCACAGGCACCTGAAGGTTCTGCCAGCGAACCTTCAGGTGCCTGTGAAACGGCGAAAGCCATTTATCCCCAGAAGGTGCTCCCTGCTGGCCCCCCTCCCCTCCGGAGTGCCTGGGGGGGTGTGGGCTGCTTTGTCTCCTTTTCAGACGAAAGCTAGAGAGCCTCTCACACAGGTGGGCCTGCCGCTGAGGCTGAGGTGAGGGGACCTTGCCAGAGGCCGATTCATCCCGGGTTAACCAGACAGGGGCTGAACAGAGGCCCCAGTGTTTCTGGCTCTTCCTCCCCTCCCTCCTCCCAACCTCCCTTTCCGCAGATGGGCTCCTCCTACCTTGGCCTCACACACCTGGCCCTTTTCCACCTGGGTTTGCTCACACCGTCACTAGTCGGGGACACACCCATGAGCCCGCAAGGGGGCCATGGGGACTGACCTCTGTCTCAGTTCATCTGTCCATCCATCCATCCATCTGTACACTTGTTAATCTGTCCATTTGTCCATCTGTCCATCCATCCATCCATCCATCCATCCAACCATCCATCCATCCATTTATCCGTCCATCTGTCCATCCATCCAACCATCCATCCATCTGTCCATCCGTCCGTCCATCTGTCCATCCATCCAACCATCCATCCATCTGTCCATCCGTCCATCCATCCGTCCATCCATCCATCCAACCAACCATCCATCCATCCATCCATTTATCCATCCATCCGTCCATCCATCTGTCCATCCATCCATCCATCCATTTATCTGTCCATCCGTCCATCCATCCAACCATCCATTTATCCGTCCATCTGTCCATCTGTCCATCCATCCATCCATCCATCCATTTATCCATCCATCCATCCATCCATCCATTTATCCGTCCATCCATCCATCCATCCAACCATCCATTTATCCGTCCATCCGTTCATCCATCCGTCCATCCATCCATCCATCCAACCATCCATCCATCCATCCATTTATCCATCCATCTGTCCCATCCATCCGTCCATCCATCCACCCAACGATCCATCCATCCATCCATTTATCCATCCATCCATCCATCCATCCATCCATCCATCCATCCATCCATCCATATTATCCGTCCATCCATCCGTCCATCCATCCATCCATCCATCCATCCATCCATCCATCCATTTATCCGTCCATCCGTCCATCCATCCAACCATCCATTTATCCGTCCATCTGTCCATCCATCCGTCCATCCATCCGTCCATCCATCCAACCATCCATCCATCCATCCATTTATCCATCCATCTGTGAGAAGATCCCAACGATCCATCCATCCATCCCATTCTATCCATCCATCCATCCATCCATCCATCCCATCCATCTGTCCATCCATCCATCCATCCATCCATCCATCCATCCACTTATCTGTCCATCCATCCATCCATCCATCCATCCATCCATCCATCCACTTATCCATCCATCCATCCATCACAGCCAGCATCCGTCGCAAGCATTCATTCATCTCGTCCATCTGTCTTTCCACCCTTCCATCCTTCCCAACCCCGGGCACAAACCCCCTAAATCCCTACCTCCCTCCGTTATCCTTGGTTTCACCATCATGGTCCAGAAACAGAAATGAGAAGAGCCAGGACTCCTGGAGGCATGGAGGGAGGGGTGTCAGCCACCATCCTGAAGCGGCTGTGACCATGGGTGTTCTCCAAGGGCTGGGCAGTCCCGGGAAGCTTCCCGGGTGGGGCGCAGAACCTCGCTCCCAACCTCTGGTTCTGCCTACATCTGGCCCCCAGGGGTCCCTTCAGAGTCTGGTCCAGGGAACCAGAACCTCATCCTTAGGGAAATCCTCAGGCGTGCCACTCAGAAGTACAATCGACGTAGAAACAGAGTCGGGAGATGGGATGGGGCGCCAGGAGCCATGCATGAAGGAGCCCAGGGCAGGAGAACCCTATCTGAGTAGGAAACAGCCCCGACCTGTCGCCTCCTGTCACCACTACACGGCGGGCCGGGTCCCTCATGCGCCACGGACTCGAGACCTGTCCACATCTCACTCACCCCAGTGGCGGCTGTTCTCTCAAATGTGCACCCACAGAGCAAGGCCCGAGACCCCAGATGCTGTCTGTGGCCTCCCTGAGGGCACGGGCTTTTCAGGGCTGGTTCCCTGAACCGCCCGTGTTCGCGGGATGGGGGGAGACGGCGTCTGATGCACAGCCCCCCTCACCCCCACAGACAGCTCGTCCCGCTCCCCAGTGCCCCTCGATCCCCACAGCTCAGCCGGGCAGGCCAGGGAGGAGGGACAGAGGACAGGGGTGTCTGCCCCACCTCGGGCTGGAGGCCCAGGCGCTGGGAGTTCGAGGGAAGCATGGACAGACGGCCTGTGTCTTGCTCACGCGGAGTCCCTCGCCTGGCCTGGCTCAATCATCTGCCGGATGAGAGCAGCTGATGGGCGAGCCCTCCGGCCCACAGGCAGCCCTGGCCGTCCCCGTGTCCTGCAGGAGAGCAGGGCACCCCCGTGGGGGCAAGCCCCGCATGGATCCTATTCCTCAGGGCATAGGATCTAGGCAGTCAAGTCTGATTTGGGTTTCTAATTTGAGGGCTTGTGAAGCCTCGGGATGCCTTTTGAAAGATACAAATAAAAAATCACAAGCGCGTTTTTAAAAGACCAGACGAAATGTTAACTTTCTGACCTCAGCTTGGCTCCCAAGTCCCTGCTCTGGCCTCTGCCAGCCTCCTCGCTGCTCCTTGAATGCGCCTATCTTGTTCCCACCTCAGGACCTTTGCACGTGCCATCCTCCCGGACTGGCACACACTTCAGCCCCGTGACCACAAAGTCCACGCCCTCATTTTTTTTCTGGTTTCTGTTCACCATCACTTTCCTGACCACCCCGTCTATGCCACTGCACCCTTACCCAGCCTTCTGCCCGAACAACACGTATCGAGCCACATTTAAGTTGGTGACTGTCTCGCCCACGAGAACGCCAGTTCCGGGAGGGCAGGGACCTTGAACGTCCTGTTCGGTGCTATGTCGCCCAGGTCTCCAGAAAGGCACACAACATACAGTAGGTGCTCAGGAAGTACTGGGGGGGGGGGGGTTGGTGAATGACCGATTCCTACATCTTTGTTTGCTTTGGCAATCACCAGAAATGTTACCATCTGCTCCAGAGAGGGAGCAGGAAAATCCCAAGGTCAAGGAGGGGTGGGGAGGTGCGTTCCCACCCAGCCTGGCCCCAGTGCCTCTGATGTCTTGGGTGAGGACAGTCTCACAGCCAGCCGGACACCCAGCATGAATGGGCCGCTGTCCAGACGGCGAGTCCAGCCTCTTAAAAGGAAGTGAAGGGTGGGGCACGGGGCCTCCCGATGACATGAAGCGTGAGCGGACTTAACACGTGACTCCGGCAGAAGAAGCGGGGCGACGAGGCGCTGAGGACCTCAGGGACCGGGGACTGGGGCCAGCACGCGCCTCCCACCCCTCCCCCACCCCCCGCTGGGACACGGGCCACCAGCGTTGGGGAAGCAGCGCCGGGCACTGGGGGTCAGAATCACCCCGTGCAGAACAGGCTGAAACCCAGACCCACGTGGCCTGGCACATGACACTGAGGGGCCACCAGAGGGAACCGGGCCCTGCTGGCCGCCTGCCCCCGCTTGCGCCTTTGAAACCGTCAGCTCCAAGAGGCAGGACGGGCTTCTGTCCCCCTCCCCAGAGATCGGCGGCCGAGATCCTGCCTACGTCTGCTCCTGGAAAGCGTCCTCGGTCCTCGGTGCCTCATCAGCGTGCAGGGTGTTGTTAAACACCAGATTAGCAACGCTCGTGGGAGCTGACGCTGACCGGGAGCTGGGGCGCCCTGCGGTTGAGGTGGGCGGGGCCCCGGCTGCAGGCCCCGGGGCTGACAAGAGGCTGCCCGGGGCTCCCATTGCCTCTCTTTTCATTAAAAGCAGCACCTCAAAACCCCATGGGTCCTCAAGCATTACGTTTTTTAGTGAAAATAATAAAGGTAACACACCCGCACAGGTAGTTAATTAGCTATCTAATGAAGAGCAGCATAATGTAGGGTTTGAATGTAGAGCCTCCGCATCCAAACTCCCTGGGGCTCCATCCCAGCAAGGCCACTTACCCACTGGGTGGCCTTGGGGAAGTGGCTTCAGCTTGTCCCTCTGGAAAATGGGGCTAACAAGGGCGCACAGTTCACTGGAGTATCGTGGAAAGCAAATGAGCCACAGGAAGTCGAGGGGTTAGGAGAGTTTCTGGCCTGTGGCAAGAGATAATCATTACCTGTCCGGACATAGCCCCAGGTTTGCCTTCGAGCCAAATTAAAAGATCAGGGACAGCACGGTTCCATACCTGGGGTCTGGTTAGCAAGGAAGCGGGGGGAGAGAACACATAAAATCAACCAGAAGAGCCAAGACAAGTAAACCAGGCATGCTGGCCGGCCTGGCTGGCAGAGAAAGCTTCCGGAAAGCCCTCTTTAAGGAGGATTCCAGGTCGTCCAAAGAAGAAAGGGGAAGACCGGTTCCCTGTCCCTTTCCAAGCCCTGTCATGTAAGACACCGCAGCGATTGTACTCCCCAGGGTGCAACGCCTCCAACCAGCTGTCCCAGGTCGGAGACCCTCTTGCAGGAAAGCTTCCCCTTCAGACAGCAGGATGGATACATTCTACGGCAAACGGCCCGGGTCGGTCACCTCTGTCAACCCCCAGAGGTCCTCCATGCCCCTCCCGCGCCTCCCGCCCCAGCCCAAAGTTCAAATTCACCGTGTGATTTTGGTCTCGGGCGGCGGATCCCAAACCCCGCAGCACATTAGAATCATCCGGGGAAGTTTTCAAAGTCCTGACGCTCAGGTCAGAGCCTACCCCAGTCACACGAGAACGCCTGGAGGAGGGAGGCGGGAGGTGGGCGCGGGTATTGTTTAGAGATCTCCGAGGGAGGCCCACGCCCCGCCAAGTTTGGGACCCACGGGACCAGGGAGCAAGGGAGGCACCAGCGAAATTCGTGTCATGAGGCTGGAGGCAAGGAGCGCATTCCTTTCTGCTGCTGGGAGTATTTTCAGCTGGGGGGTGGGGGGGAGGCGATCCGTGCCCTGCACCAGGCGAGCATCGCGGGGGCCCCAGAAAAGTGGAGTGGGGCTGGAGCCACGCCAGCATGCACACTTGGCAGAAAAGACCTGGAGACGCGCGGCGAGCGGGCGGGAACGGGGAAGCTGCCACCGACATTGTTAGCGACCTCCCAATTTCATCTTGTCCCTCCTCCGGGCCCGGAAGGTGCCGGATCCCACCCCCTTTACTCCGGGCCGCCCGGGCCACCCTGTCTCAGTCCGGCCGCCAGGATCCACTAAGACTCTTGGGTCTCCTGACCTGGGGTTCCGGCCTCTCCCCCCCGGGGCACGCCTCATCTCCACGTCAACATCCCTCAACATCCCGCCTCATCTCCACGTCAACATCCCTCAACATCCAGAGAAGGAAGGGTTACCGTCTGGGGTGGGTTTAAAAAAAAGAAAAAAGAAAAAGAAAAAAGCTCTGGGGCCCGCAGCGCCGGAACAGTCGGCAGGGGACGGGAGCAGAAGGGACCCGGGAACGGAGGTCTCCAACAGGCTTCAGCCTGGGGCTCCAGCCCGCCCCGCCCGGAGCCAGCTTCTTCGGGGACTCCGGGCTCGTCCCTCCCCTGCCCTTCCTCGGCCGGCGGCAAGGCCAACCACTCCGTAGGGGGGGGGGGCCGGCGCCGGGGAGAGAATTGCAGGCCCCGGGGTCGGGCTGCACCACCTCCGCCTCCGCGCCCCGGTCCCGCCGGGGTTGGGGGTGGGGGGGTGGGGCGGGGGCGCGGCACCGGCCGACCCCGGGCCCCCTTCTGGGCCCGGGCCCGGGGGTGCGGCGGGGGCCCCGGCGCGGGTTCCGGGTTCGGCGCCCAGGCGCGTGCTTACCGCTCCGGCCTCGCCGGGTCCCGGGGGCTCCGAGGGCGCGCCGGCGCCCCCCGCGCGGGCGTCCGGGACGCCGGGCGCCAGGGAGTAGAAGGGCGGGCTGGGGCTGGGGCTGGGGGGCAGCCCGGAGTCGGGGCTGTCCAGCAAGCCCTCCCGGCTCTTCTCCTTGAGGCTCTCCTCCATGCCCTGCAGATGCAGGTGGCCGACCATGTCTGGGGGGCGCGGGGCGCGGGCCCCCGGCTCCTCGGGGCGCCGCTCCACCGCGCTCCGGGGCCCGGGCCGGGCGGCGGGCCGAGGGCCGCGCGCCCGGGAACCTACGGGCAGAGCCGCGCGGGCGGCGCGTCGGGCCCGGCTCCCCGCGCCCCGGCCGCTCGGTGCGCGCCGCCTCCCGCGCCCCCGCCGCCCGGCCTCGCCTCCGCGCTCCGCCGCCGGCCCGCTCCGCACCTTCCCGGCCCGCGCCTCCTTTTCTAGGCGCCTCCTCCTCCCCTCCCCTCCCCTCCCCTCCCCCGGCCCACCCCGCCCGCCGCCGCCGCCGCCGCCGCCGGCCCGGGACCTGCACGGTTTCCCTGTGCCCCCCTCCCTGCACACCCCAGCGGCTGGGGGGGCGGCCCCCGAGTCATCCCAAGGGCTGGCGGTAGTCACGTTTGATGTGGCCCCTGGGGGCCTTCTCCGGGTCGCTGAGGTCAGAGTCCAAAACCTTTAGATTTGAGAAGGTCTGTAAGGTGCAACCCAGGCGCTCGAGCCTTCCAGACCCGCTCTTCAGCGCCTCCCTTCCCAAAGGGAGTGCCCACCCTTCGTTTGTGGTCTACCCCCGGGGACCCGCGTGGCAGTTATCGGGTTGCCCGAGGCCACCTGGGCCTTTGGCGGTGGAAGCCTTGGGAGGACACGGGGCGGGGGGCCGTCGGGCGGAGACTAGAAACCCTTCCTGGAACCCCGTCTGCATCTGTCCCTTCCCACAGTCGGCCCAAGCGCATTCGGGCTCCCTGACAGGGGTCTCCCATCCCCCCCCTTCCTCCCCAGGGAGAAGGGCCTGGTTCCCTTTTCTTCAGGGGACCCTCGACAGCTCCTCCCAGCTCCCAGACACTCACGTTCCCACAGACACCCCCACACCGCTCCCAGGGGCCCGGCCTTCCGTGCTGAGAGCGGAGAGCCCAGGGGCCCACACGTGGCTTTGCAAAGGGCAGGCCTGTGGGGAAGGGGGGAAGGCGGAGGGGAGCAGAGGCGAGAGGGAAGGTACGAACACGTGCGCCGGCTCCGGGTGCCAGGGTCTGCTCGTCCCCACCCTTAAAGCACGTTCCTCGGGTCAAGACTGATCAAGGCCCCCGCCGGGCCCTCAGCCTTGGGTAAGACAGCCTGGCCGTGGGGCACCCTGTTTGGGGAGGGGCTGGTGGGCACACCGGGAGGCGAAAGGGCGAGTTTAATGGGGGAGACCGACGAGACCCTGCAGACAAGGAGAATCAGAGGGACCGTTTATGGCTCTGGTCTTAGGGAAGGTGGCCTTTTTTTTCTTAAGTTTATTTATTTATTCATCTTTGAGAGAAAGAGACAGAGCATGAGCAGAGAAGGGGCAGAGAGAGGGGAGGACAGAGGATCTTGAAGCAGGTTCCACGCTGACATCAGAGAGGCCGATGCGGGGCTCGAACCCACAAACAGTGAGATCACGACCTGAGCCAGAGTCAGACGCTTAACCGACGGAGCCGCCCAGGCGCCCCTCTGAGGTGACATTTTAAGATGAGATCTCGACCACCAAGCAGTGAGCTGGAGGCAGAATTTACCTACAGGTGCAGGAGACAGCAAGGGCCTTGGTGCCGCCGTTGGGGTGAGGTGCATTCCGGAAGGGCTGGGTAGCTTCCTGAGAGTGCTGGGGACACAGAGGGCCCCGTATTCAGGTGAATTTACGATGCATTTTCACATCAACCAGGAAGCACATGGGAATGTCTGCTGCTCAGACAGAATCAACCAGAGGTTTGGACATCTGGAACATTCTGGAGAAAAAAACCAGAACTGACTCCAGCTGCTTCAGATCTTTCTTCCCTGGGCCACTTGACCAGGTGTGGGGATGTCATCTCACAGGGGGCAAAAGAGGGGCGGGGGGGGGCTGAGATTCACCTTGTCCCCAAATGCCCACCCACTCAAGCCCACAGGAGAGGGCTTGCTTCACCCGTGGCCATGGCCTGGCTGCCCTAGAGAAAAGTCTTTGACGAACAACTGATCGCTTCTGACTACGGAGAAGTGAATAGTGACACTCGGGCAGCCTGGTGGGGAATCAGGGTGAGGCGTGACACAGAATTTTTTTGTGTCAATTTTGACCTTCAAACGTAAAATCGTGTTTGCCCTGATTTCCACATTTGGGACATTTCCTTAAATGTTGTGGCCTTAGCGAGGGCCTCGCTCACCTCACCCCGATCCTGGCCCCCTTTGTGCCATTGACACTTATCAGGAGTACCTTTATGACTACGCCCGCCCAGGTTCCGGAAGTTTCCCTGCACCCACACACAACTTCCCCTGGAATGGACTCCCCTGTGTGGAATAATGTTGGAGAAGCGTATACGTCCAGGGGCAGGAAAAACTCGCCCGCACTGCAAATGTGAAAGGCCCAATTAGTGGCCCAAACAAATGACCCCGGTGACCTTGACCTCTGACCTAATCGGATCCCCTGCCGCAGGCTGGGGCTGCCCATGGGCTGAAAGCTTGCACTGTAAGAGCTGCTGTTTCTCACGGTGCCAGATGGTCTGGAAATGTCAAACAGGGGAGGAAAGGCCAAAATTTCCATAAGTCAGCTTGAGCCAAGGGCTCAAGGGCTCAAGGGCTCAAGGGCTCAAGGGTGGGTCTCGAGAGGAGAGGGGGCTTGTGAAGCCAGAAGAACAAGAAGGGGAGGTCTTTCGAGATCTAAGTGCTTGCTCTGGGCCAGGTGCTGCGGGCGGAGGCGCGGGCAGGAGGCGAGGTTTGCAGAGCCCCGGCTGTGGTGCTAAGGGATTGGGACTCCATCTGCCAGGAGATGGGGGATCCGAGGAGGTTCTGAAGCAGGTTTTAGGAATGATCTGATTCAATTTGCTTTCAAAGTTAGATCAAAGACAGGAGAGGAGAGAGCCATTGGATGTTTAATGGAAAAACGTACCTAGTTCACAGAAAAGAGGTATTGGGGTACCTGACAAGGGGTCCTAAAGTGTCTGTCCCATGCTAGAGAAAAGGCAGACCCCAATACTGCACGCCTCTGGGAAGGGACACATTCATCCAGGGACTCGCGAAGTCACCTGCTGGGAACAGCGCATGGTAGGGTGACCCCAAACTCCGGGGGCTCGCCCAGCACCCCAGCATCAGGGGGACTTTCCCAGGCTGCTTCGTGAGAGGCAAGCTCAATGCTCCGAGAAATGCCAGAGGAGGAAGGGGAGGGCACGAGGAATAAAGGCTTTTTCACTGAGAGCCGTTAGCCAGTTGTTCCAAGAGGCATTGGAGAACACTCGGAAAAGCGGGGCCGTGCGGTCACGGACAGCTTACAAAGGCCTCCACGCACGTATTGTCTTGCCCTCGCACCCCGCAAACTACCCTGCCCCCCAAGAGGGATGTGGATTCCTTCTAGTTGAAAATAAAGCAGATCAAGCCATACAGGCTCAGAGAGGTTAAGTGACCTGTCAGAGGTCACACAGCTACTAAATAGAAAGCCAGACGGGAGGCTGCTAGGATGGGTGGCAGGCGGGGGGGGGGGGGGGGGGGGGTGGGGGGGCAGGGAAGGCTGTCAGCGGGTGCGGACGCATCGTGAAATAGGTGAGGCAGGAGGACGGAGGTCCTAATGCCTGACAATGAGGCGTGCCTGTCACCTGCAGAGATGGTCCCAAAGCAAACAAGCCCATCTCGGGGATCGTGCCAAAGACCCCCAGAGGCCCAGGTTGGGTTGGAAACAAAGATCTGACTCGTGGGACACGGCGATTGTTCACAGAGCTCTTCCCGCTCACACCCAGGAGGGTCCTCACCCCCCGCATAGCAGTGGGGAGGTGTGGCTGGTTAGTCTCATCGGGCTCGTGTCGCTCCCGCCATCTGGAAAGACCAGCAGAGTACGGAGTCGCATCATGTTCAGAGATGAGAAGGAGGGGAGGCTCAGAGGGGGCGACGGTCTCACTTACACTCACACAGCAGGGCCCGGTCTTTCACACTTCGCAGCTGTGTGATTTGGACAATTTGCAAGGCCCTCTCTGGGCCGACGTGTCCGCATCTATAAAGCGGGGTTCAAATACCGGGATTGAATTAGGATCGAAGATGCCGGGATTAGATCTAACCGGAGTCTGCTTCTGGACATGCCGGGCTCGGGCTGGGGGCCCGGCTCTGGGGCCCGGCCAGCAGGTGCCCGTCCCCACCCGGCCCGAACGGAGAGCCAGACGCTCCCCCGTGGCCAGTCTCGCCCCGGGGACTTTTTCCGCAGCACCCTCGCCCGGTGCCCTGCGGGAGCCACACACGTCCCTGCCGGGACATAGCTTCAATAATGACTCACACCTTCATTTTTAGCGCGCGTCCTCTCTGAGCCCGCGGCTCTGTCTTTGCCGGGCAGCTGCCTGTCTGGGGGTCAGAGCCCGCTTCTGGCCTCGCCGCCCGCAGGCCTGTGCCCACAGCCCGGCGTCCAGTCCGAAGACCAGGGAGGCAAGTGGGGACCGAACGGATCCAAGGTGCATGTGGAGGCGGGGGAACGTGTTCTTCTGCCGACATCTAACGGTGCGTGTCTGGACCCAGACTCGGGATTCCCCGGGCTTTGAGCGAAATCATGAAAACTCTGCTTTCGGGGTCTGCGGCCAGCTTCCCGGCTTGCAGCTCCCGCGGCTCTTCCCCGTTCTGGTTCCAGAAGGGGGTTGATGGCATCGCTTCACAGCCGCGTGCAGAGGAGTCCACGGCCGAAAAGGCCTCCGCGGCTGCTGACTCGCCAGCTCACACCTTCGGGGTTTCAGGAGCTTGTAGCTGAAAAGGCCTATTCTTGCCAGTTTCTCCCCAGTTGAGTAAACAAGAGACCTATTTATGTCCTCAGAGCACTTAATTAAGGCGGGGCAGGGATAACATCGGTGACAGGGTATAGTGAAAACACAGTCCTGAAAGTCAGGAGAGGGCCGCCCCAGGCTAGTTGCCTGTCCCCGGGGAAGCCAGGGCCCCCACTTTGGGTTTTGTAAAGTTGAATGAATAAAATACTGACGCCCCAAAGCCCGCTCACCTCCGTCTCGCCTCGTTCAGTCTCCCTCTGTCTCTCTCGTATGTGCACATGTGTGTGTGAGATGCCTATGCGGTCATCTGTTTCTCTGAACCATTTAAAAGTTAGCGGCAGGGGCGCCTGGGTGGCTCAGTTGCTTAAGCGTCCGGCTTCGGCTCAGGTCACGATCTCGCGGTCCGTGAGTTCGAGCCCCGCGTCGGGCTCTGTGCTGACCGCTCAGAGCCTGGAGCCTGTTTCAGACTCTGTGTCTCCCTCTCTCTCTGACCCTCCCCTGTTCATGCTCTGTCTCTCTCTGTCTCAAAAACAAATAAACATTAAAAAAATTTTTTTTTAAATTAAAAAAAATAAAAGTTAGCAGCAGACATTGTGACCCTTGATCCCCCGATCCATAAGCGGCATCTATGAGGGCAAAGATGATCGCTTACATAAACGCAGCGGTATGACCCCACCAAGGGAATCTAACATTGGTGCAAAGATCGTATAGGACCTCTGTTTTATATCAAAATCCCCCAAATGATTTCAATAATGCCCCTGAAAGCTGCTTCCTTTGTCAGTCCAGGGCCATGGGGAGATAATTCCGCATGGGGCTCTTGTGTTTCTGCACATCTTTTGAGGAGAGGCCCTGTCTGCCCTCTGTCTGGACTGTCATTTCGAGGATGTTGGTACAGAGAACGGCCTCAGAAGGTGGAGACAGCGTCTCCCTCCACAGCAAAGGGTAGGTGCTGCTCACGGGCCAGCATAAGAAAAAAAGTGTCTCTCTCTGGTGAAAAGATCAGGCAGGCTTATTATGCCCGTTATAAAACATTTGGGTTCCTTCAAGTCAGGCTTCCTCTGCTGTGATGCAGGTCACTGTGTGTGCAGGTGTCGCTCGGCCTTCTTCGAGTGGCCCCGTCAGAACTGGGGCTTGAGAAACGGCACAAGAAGATGGCTGTGAGTAATAACATCTTTTTAGTCTCTGATCCAGGAGTCTCGTGTCTCCTGCCAGATTCAGGCATCTGCAGCAGGCTTTTTTTTTTTTTTAATGTTTATTTTTTGGTGGGGGGATAGGAGCAGAGAGAGAGGGATGCATAGAATCGGAAGCAGGCTCTGAACTGTCAGCACAGAGCCTGACGCTGGGCTCGAACCCAGTGCGATTATGACCTGAGCCGAAGTTGGACGCTTAAGCGACTGAGCCACCCAGCCACCCCTGCAGCAGGCTGACTTCTTAGCTGGAAAGTGAAACCACAGATTCTTTACGATCTTTGATTGTCATTTTCAGACGAGGGTATGAGTCACCTCACACCTCAAATCATCGTTTCTCTTATGCTTCCTTTTATCTTGCATAGTCCCATGCTTTCCTAGTTTTAAAGACTTCAGGCCAGTAATTGTGTACAAGGTCCCGCGATCTGCATTTGTCTGACTGCTTCCTCGTGATAGACTTAGGATAAACATTTTGGCAACAATTTTACAGGGTCGATGTTGAGGCATCTACAGCGGGAGGAGCGTCACGTCAGCTTGTCTCATGACTGAGCCCGCTAACATCTCGTCACCTGATTGAGGTGCTGTCCGCCACGTTACTTCATTGTGAGGTTATCTTTCCCTTTGCAATTTATCAGGAACCTGTGGGGAGACCTTTCGAGGCCGCAGGGCTCTCCTGTTCTCTGACGAGCGTTCGCCTCCACGAACCCCGGTTGATCCGTCCTGCGAAGGGCGTTGCACTGGGCGACAACCCCGGATCCTACGATGATGACGTTTTCCTCCCGCAACGGAGATTACGTGGCCTGCACAGCCTGAACTATTTTCCATCTGCTGGCCTTTTACAGGAAGAGTTTGCAGAGCCCTGTGATGGTGAGCGGTGGGTGATGGGGGCAGCAGGTGAATCTATGAGTCACCCTCGGTAAGCCCCCTTTGACACATTCACCTCTCCATACCGCTTCCATTACAACTTTTCAAACATTCAGGGGTTTAGGGTTCTCTTGCTCTTAAGCTGCACGTCAGCGAAAGCCTCTTTAGGACCTGATGCAGCAGACTAAAAACTGTGGACGCCACCCTTCTTCACGCCCCTTGCTCGGCAAATCTGCACAAGATAAAACCTGGGGTCGTCCGAACGTGCGACACCACCCAAACTGATTCCGGATTCTTTTCTTTGGCTAGAAACCGTGATGCCCTGTAAATTGGTGAGTAAGTCTACCCGAATCCATAATACCAAAGTATCACTTCTTGATTTAGGAGGCTCGGGGGGTGACAGAGTTGTTACAGTGAAAAGACAAGGCGTCCTCCAAAAACTGCTGTGGCTTTTCGAGTTACACTCAGGGACTCAACGGTCGTTTTGAGCTCCATCCGAATAAAGAGGCAGACGGGGCCTCTGTGCACAGTAAAAATAACCTAAGACCAAGTCTAGCTTGGTCAGAGCCAAGGAGAGACCAGAGTGACCGTGAGGCATGCAGGGGAGTGAACAGGCCCCTCCCCAGCCCCGCCAAAGCGGGAGCTCTTTCTGGGTGCCTCGGAGAGAGCGAGGGAGGGATCACAGCAATGGGGGCCCACGGGGCCCTCGCAAGCGCCCCAGGGTGAGCGCACCAGAGAGTGGGACAGACAGACACATTTCTGTTCATCCCGCAAGGAGGACACGAGTCTGGGCAGGTATTCTGACTGTGTGGTTTTCAGCAGAAAGTAAAGACGAGGGGTGTCGAGTGGGAGCGAAGGAAAGACTCCAGCCCCTGGCGTGTTGCCCTGGGGGCTTCGGGAAGGGCACAGACTGGGCACCAGACTCCGGCAGGGGCATGGCTTGGGGGAGGCGAGGCCCTGCAGTGCTGAGACGCCAAGGGAGAGGGAGAAGGGCTCTCTGTCATCCTTTCAATCCACAGTTATTAATTGAACACCTACTGTATGCCTGGCGTTGGGGATACAGCCACGGAGAGGTCAAACTAGGCCCCATTCTTGAGGAGTTTCCAATCTGGGAGGGGGGAGAAAATAATTAAATAAGAGAATTTCGGAGAGTTATTACACTATACAAATAAAATGGGGTGATGGGATAGAGAATAATCAGGCCTGCTTTAGATGGGGGTGGGAGGCGAGGAGAGTCAAGGAAGCTCCCTCAGCTGGCTTTTGAGTGGTGGCAAGAGGCTAGCTCTGAGAAGAGCCTGAGGGTCCTGGCAGAGGGCACTGAACGTGCAAAGGCCCTGAGGCTGCCACAGACTCACGGTCTGCTTTATACGGGGGAGAATGTAGACAGGGGCATGGACAACAGAGTGGGGGAAATAGACCAAGGAGGATGAGCAGGGACACGGAAGGGAAAATGGGTGACACCGCTCGTGCAGGGCTGGAGAAGGGACAGGACGGGGAGGCCGCCGGGCCGTGCACCCACGGGGGGAGGAGGGACCCGGAGGACGGCAAAGCAGGCCCCGTTGCCTTTGCTCCCGGGGGCTTCCTCCTCGTCTCTACGTGCCTGGGCCTGGCGTCTTTGCTCGCTCTGTGTGTGCTTAGTTCTTCCTTCCCCGACTGGCTTATAAACTTCTCAAGGGCAGAGCACGTGCCTTACGCCCTTTCTTCGTTCTGCACAGCAGTTTGCACGGGGCTCTGAACGCGACGGGCTCACTGACCATCACTTGAGCGAAGGGACGGATGGACGGGCAGGTGGACGGGCGGGAGGTACATTCTCAGACTGGCTCGTGCCTCTCTGCCATTGGCCACGTGAGGCCCGGAAGTGAGCGTGCACGCCCGCTTGACTTGAAAACGTTCCTGACAGCCGGGCTTTTCTAAAGCACGGGGCAACGGGTTTGCAAACTGCCTCTGGGAGGTTTGGTAAGAGGCAAGGCTTGTCTGCTCCGTAGGGGGGCACACGGGTGCCCCAGGTAGACACACGGACCCAGAGGTGAACAGGGACGGGGAGGTGATGTCACACAGAGGAGGGAAAAGTGTAGGACGTGTGGCGAGCCAGGCAGCACCCACTGGGTCTTCTGGGGGACCCTGCGGGACCGAGCTGCTTCCCAGGCTTCTGGGCACTTAGGTGTGGCCGCGTGATTGAGCCCCCGGCGGGCGGGTGGTGTGGGCGTGCGCTCCTCCTAAGCCTGGCCCACAGAAGCTTCTCCTGAATCCCTTCTGCATCCCCATTCGTTTATTTTTTAATGTTTATTTTTTGAGAGAGAGAAAGAGAGCGTGAGCAGGGGAGGGGCAGAGAAAGGGAGGGAGGCAGAGGATCCAAACAGGGCTCTGCGCTGACAGCAGAGAGCCCGATGCGGGGCTCGAACTCATGAACGGCGAGATCATGATTTGAGCCAAAGTCGGATGCTTAACCAGCTGAGCCCCCCAGGCGCCCCCAAAATTCCACATCTTTAAAAAGTTTACTTATTTATTTTGAGAGAGAGAGAGAAGGAAAAAAATGTGAGCAGGGAAGGGGCAGAGAGAGAGCGGGAGAGAGAATCCCAAGCAGGCTCTGAGCTGTCAGCACGGAGCCCGACATGGGGCTCGAACCCACAAACTGTGAGATCATGACCTGAGTCCAAATTGAGAGTTGGACGTTTAGCCAACTGAGCCACCCAGGCGCCCCCTCCACATCTTAAAAATGAAAGGATAAAAAGAGAGAGAGAGAGAGAGAGAGAGAGAGAGAGAGGTTTGATTGGAACTTCATCTTGAAAACTAAAGTGGTAAAATATATATATATATTTTTTAAAAAAGCTACTTTCTTCCTTTCTTCTTAATTTCACCAAGTGTGGTTACTCCGCTTTAACTCTTGGAACAAATGACAAGGAATGAGTTTTTTCTTTTACTTTCCATATTTTCTCCCCACTAAATTTTCTATGGGGATGATTGACAGCCTTCCCTTCAATTTGACTTGTTTGCAGTTCTGTGATTCAGAGATGATTTTTTTTTTTTTTTTTTTTTTTTTGGTAAAAAGTTCAAGGGCTTCCTCACTGTTTCCATGGGCTTCTCTTAATCCTTTTTTTTTTTTTTTTAAACAATTTTAAATTTTTATTTTTGAGAGACAGCAATGAGCAGGGGAGGGGCAGAGAGAGGGAGAGACACAGAATCCGAAGCAGGTCCAGGCTCCCAGCTGTCAGCACAGAGCCCGACGCGGGGCTCGAACTCACAGACCGCGAGATCGTGACCTGGGCCAAAGTTGGATGCTTAACTGACGGAGCCACCCAGGCGCCCCTTCTCTTAATCTTTTTAAATTCAAGTCATTGTCTTACAGGCTAGATTTAGTGTTGCTGGCTGAAGTTGAGACCAGCCAAGGTCCCTTGAGTGACCGCCAGAGACGAGATGCTATGTCGCCACCTTCACACAACAGATGGGCTGGAAATGTATCTCTTTGTTCCCTCTGGGGCACACCGACCAAGCCCTCTGCAACTGCCTCGTCCCACCAGAGCGACTTGAAGAAGGGGCACCTAGAGAGGGGGAGGCCTTCCGTGGAGCCCAAGTGGCCACCCTGCCTTTGGAGGCAATTGCCGACACGAGCCGAGGTTGGCGTAGCGGACCCTGGTTCTTCTGGGAGGTTCCCAGGCTGCTGTTTACCCTGATTCCTGGCCACGCACCCGTATTTCCTACCACTGTTTTTCTAGCCTGCTTAGCTCTTCAGGGGGAAAATATCACAGCGGGTAGGAAGTTTTTGCTCAAAAGCCAAACAAAGAGAAGAAAAACAAAGGGAAAGAAGGTTAAAAATAAAAAAAGCCTTTTAAGCAAATAATTTCCTGGGGCTCCTTAATGTGCAAGAAACCTGATAGCTACAAAAATAATCCAAGCTAAAGAAAATGCCCCGGTTCCAGATTGACTTTCTGCCCCCTTCGCTGGCGTTTGCCCACGGTAGGGGCTCCTGGCACCTGCCAGTGACGAGGGCCGGGTGAAGACTGAGTAGAAGCCAGCTGGTCAGGATGCTGGACATCTGGAAGCTTCTTAGAATCTCCTCTTGCCTGGGCTCCGGAAGCAGATTTTCTGCTGTCGTTCTTGGTGCCTTGGCTTCTAATCAAAGAGGAAGTGGAGGGTGAGGGAGTGTTTGACTTGGAACCACCAGCTGGATTTTTCTCACCGTTTAGGGCTTTGCTCGGATGTCACCTCCTCAGGATGACCATCCTTCCCTCCCCAGCCTCTGCTTCACAGAATGTACTGCCACCTAAAATTTGGGGTTCAGCTTTTATGTGTCTCCCACAGTAGCAGGCAACGCCACAGGGGAATGAACTTGACTTATCTTATCACCAAGCCATCCCCAGCACCTGGAAGAGTGTTGGGCACACAGTAGGAACCCAATAAATGTTGAATTAAATGGAATCCTTAACTTAAAAATATTTAAAAAGAAATGATGGAAAACGTTGCATTCCAGAAGGATTGGACCCTACCTCCTGGGAATTTCTTTCCAAAAAAAGGTTATATATATATATATATATATATATATATATATATATCAAACTCATATATATGTGTGTGTGTGTGTGTGTGTGTGTGTGTGTGTGTGTGTGTGTATACACACACACACATCCATATACTTTTTTTCTATCAGTAATTCAATGAAAGCAACTCTTTGCAAAGCACGGCATGAAATAGCCAGGGTCATTGTGAAGAATACAATGAGGTAATCGTGTAGATTGCTTAACAAAGGTCTGGTACGTCGCGAGTGCTTAACCAGGGTTGGCACTTATAACTACTCACACTGAGCCCGTGGCCAACGAAGTCCTGTCCTTTCTGCACATGCTGTCATAGCTCCCCTTTCTGGGCCTTCTGGTTTTTTGAAATGTGGTTTGTTCTCTCCTATGATTCATCTTGTTGCTCTCGGCCCAAAACAGCTCACCATTCATCAGCCTATTTTTCCCAGCTTTGGATCCGTGTGTAATGGAATCAGCACACCTTTGACGGCCTTGTGGGAAATCATTGACAAAAGTGCTGAGCTGAATGGAACAAAGGCAGAGTCCCGTGGCCTACCGCTGGCAACCTTTCTGCGGGTTGGCATCAGCCATATCAAATCAGACCTCCTAGGCTCATCAGTCTGATGGTTACGAAACGATTTAATCATGCTCTCACCGTCTTGCCTAAGAGAAATGACTTTGCAATACCTTGCTGAAATGCAGGTGCGCTTATAGCCACAGAATTCCTCGGATGTATCACTCTAGCGACCCAGAGTGACCTAGCAAATAACTCAAACACCTTTGTCAGATAGGACTTGTCCTAAGTGAACCCATGTTGGCTTCCAGAGCTCACTCATTTATTTTATAAGTTCAGAAACGGTGCTGTTAGTTCCGGTATCAGTCAGTTTAAGCTAAGCTCTGCTTCAGGACCATTTACCTGCAGGTTTCAGTGGCTTACAACGAGGTTTATCGCTCACACTACGTGTCCGTCAGAGGCTGCAGTCTTCCTTCTGAGCAACCAGGCTTGTGCCGCACAGGAAAGAAAAGTGGAGGACTTTGCAGTGGTTTTCACCCAGGGGCAAACTCTGTTTCCTGTGCTTATACTCTATTGGCTGAAATAAGTCACATGGCCAAGCTGCGGTCAAAGGCATAGGGGGTACAGGGTGAGGCGCCATAGGGACGGGCAGGGCTATCTCGAACAATAATACCATCCGCGACTCTGTCAACAGCGGAATCCACCTCCTGCCTCCGTAGAAAACCGGGTTTTCCCCACTATTTTACTTTCTGGAATTACCAAACGCACGACGGTTGAGTCATGGGATACATCAACATTCTGAGAACCCCACAGCATGATGTGGATATTTATGTGAGACTCTGACCTGCTGGGACATTCACGGCAGATGCATTGTGCTCCATTTTTCCACCCAGTGGCTAGACCGGAGACCTCAGACTCCCCCCTTGGCTGCCTCCCTCAACTGACCCCCCGGATCCTGTAGACTTTCTCTGAAACATCTCAAAGTTTTATCCCATTGTCCCCAGCACCGTGGCAATGCCTGAGCTTAAAATCAAATCACCCCTTCTCTGGACTCACGAAATCACTTCTTAACGGACTTTGTCTCCCCTCCTGCTGACCCCAGCCCATCTTCCTCCAGCTGGTTGGGGGATCTTTTGAAATTTAAGGACAGCCTTAATTTTCCTCTTCTCCTCTTTAATTGATTAGTTAATTAATTTATATTTGACAGAGAGCACTCACAAGCAGGGGAGAGGAGCAGAGGGGGAGAGAGAGAATCTGAAGCAGGCTGCATGCCCAGCGGAGAACTCGATCCCATGACCTGAGGATCATGACCTGAGCCCAAATCAAGAGTCAGACACTCAACCGACTAAGCCACTCAGGCTCCCAGAGCTGGGGAACCACTAAGACCTGCTCTCCGGTTTTCTTCCCCGAGATGGGAACTTGTTCGGTCCTCCTGGGCTGAAGACTGGGGAAGCCCCAGCACCCCATTCCCTTTGGTTGAAGAGGGACACGCTCTTGGCCAGCCGACAGCGACGTTCCCAAAGGGCAGAACCCCAGGATGACTGAGGGCAGGCAGGCTCAGGTCGGGACCCACGCCGGTTTTTCTAGAACCTTCTCAGCCCCTGTGCCTGCTCCAGCTGCCACCGCAGTGATCAGCACTGCAGGGGCCTCGCCCAGCGGCGAGCAGGTGCAGGGGACCCAGGCAGGAATCCTTCTGGCCCTCGTGCATGTGAACCCCAGGACTGTGGGTGAGTTAGCATCACGGGGCCACCAGTGGGGTCAGCTGTTGATGGAAATGCTTGCCCGTCCCATGTTCCTGGGGGACCGTTCTGAGGTTGCATTTCATGACTTGTCAGAAGGACCTGTAGGATGGCCCGTCAGTTCATAAGGACCCTCACTGGTGCCCCTTTGTCTCTGCTTCCGCTCCCCCTCCCCCGCACTCCTGGTCTCCGAGACCACATTCCCAGACTCCCTGCACGCAAGACTCCATCTCAAGCTCTGCTTTAGGGCTGAACCCAGGCTGAGATAGTATGATCCCCAGTCTATTCCCGCCTCTTACACACGAATGCATACACACACACACACACACACGCACACACACTGTTGTGTTCCCACCGTCCTCCCGGACACAAACCAAACCCCATCGACAAGGAAAGGATTTCCCACGTGACAGCCACGAAGACCCAAATGAAGCGGAACCAGGCCCCCAGGGGCAGAGTCGGACGTGCTATGGGCTGCTTGCGACCCTAACAACATCTGAGTTGATGGGTGCACAATCAGCTGGGACATGGAGTTTTCTGGAGCCGGGGAGGAGGGCTGAAGTCTGGCGGACGAGCCGTAGACGTGCGCCCTAAATTACGATATTTTCCTTCTCGCTGCAGAATGAATGCAGCCTCAGACAGATGCTGCCCGCAGCTGTTTGAGGCGGGGGGCCCCGTGGCAGGCCAGCGACTTTGAAACACGGATTGGAATGGAATCTGACAAAGGGGCCACTGTCTTTGAGGGAACTTGACATGAGCCCGGCAGAGCCCGAGTGGCGGGAGTTTGCACAGCGGCAGCCCGGAGCAAACATGTTCTTTTAGGTGACCCGGGCCCGTGGCTTGGGCATTAAACCTGACACTTTCCAGATGCACGGCGCCCTCCCGTCAGCACCAGCGAGAGCACTCTGTCCCCAGGTACACACATGCGCGTGCACACACACACACACACGCACTCACGACACAGTTCTGTAAATGCCGCATTGTGCCAGAGACCCCAGGCCTCTGCTGCGAGCTCCACACCCAGACCCGAAGGCGTGTCCCCCATATGCCGAGCTGCAGGCCTAGGAGCTGGATTCCGAAATTGTTCAAGTTCAAAGTCGGCTCAACAGCAGCTGCCATTCTGGCCACCACCATTCTTCGCGCCTGGCTCCAGGTCGAGTGGTGAGGGGATGCTGAGCATGCCTTCTAGAAGGTTCTTTTCACCCCGTGACAGGGTGGACCCTGAGATCTCCAGTACCAGTGAAAGGGAGGTGTAGCAGGAGTCTGGGGGTGCAGGGCGGTATCCCCACATGGCCATTCTCTCCCAGTCCCCATTTGGACTTGAGCAAACCCATGTGGCCCCCAGCGTGTGGGCAAGGGCAGGCCACACGTGACCCCGCCTGCCCTGGGAGCTCGGCATGGGGGGAGGGGCTACGAAGCCCTGCTGTGGCACGGGCCTTGTCCGGAAATTACTCCGCTCAGCAGCCCTGACTGCTCGATGGGGGACATCAGTGCACTGGAGCTCCGTGGGCAGGGACACTCGGACGGACGTTCTCTTGGGCAGGGGGCGGCCTATCTTGGCTGGGTGACTGCCCCAGGCACGACCCCACCTTGGGGGCTCTGAGCTCACACGGGCAGGAGAGGCCAGACAGGGACCCCCAGTCCAGGAAGGTGTGGCCTCCCCGTTGGGCTAAGTCCAAGGGAGGTCACCTTCCTCACCCGGCTGGCTCTTGGGTCACGGAAGGTAAGACGGGCGGGGGAGGGGGACAAGTCGCAGGGAGCCCTTCCCGAGTCAACAGCGCTGACTCACAGGGTGTGTTTCCTGCCGGGACAAACCTGAGGACGTTGGCGACGCTCGCCCACTCAGGGGAGCTGGAAAGGAGGCCCAGAGACTCAGAGGTCCCGGCGCTCCCACCGGGGCGACCCCAGGAAGCAGTGGGCACACTTTCGTTCCTTCATTTACTGAGACCTTGATTCATGTGCGTTCTTTAGTGGGTTCCGAGCGGAGGAGAAACCTTTACTTATCTTCCTCGTTTGTACTGGGGAACAATTCTCTCGCGTGTGGTGCCTCCCATCTCATGTGTCCGGCCCGACGCATTTTGCACGTGCAAACGCCTGTGTGACCAGAGTCAGGATGCACAGCAGGTCCGTCACCCAGAGGGCCAGTCAGGGATCCCAGAGAGGACCACCCGTGCTTTTAGCATCACCGATGACTTTTGTCTAAAGACAAATTAAGGTGGATCTTTTTTGCCTAAAGACGGAACAACTTAGTGCAATGTAAATGGCATCCTAGAGAACATGTGGTTTTTTAGCTTTTTTCTTTTTCTTATTAAAAAAATGTTTTTAATGTGCATTTATTTTTGAGAGACAGAGAGAGACAGAGCACAAGTGGGGGAGGGGCGGAGAGAGAAGGAGACACAGAATCTGAAATAGGCTCCAGGCTCTGAGCTGTCAGCACAGAGCCCGACACGGGGCTCGAACTCACGGACCGCAAGATCATGACCTGAGCCGAAGTTGGACGCTCAACCGACTGAGCCACCCGGGCGCCCCTGTAATAGCTTCTTTCTCTCAGAATAATATTCTTGAGATTTCCCCGTACTGTTGGGGGTATTCATGGTTTGTTCCTTCTGCTTCCCGGAGAATAATATTCTCTCGTAGGAATTCTCAACCATCATTTGTGAATTTGCTCGTCCGTTTGCCAGGGACCGAATGTTTGTGTCCCCTCAGAATTCATAGGTTGAAATCCGACCCCCTAACGTGATGATGGTATGTGGAGCTGGGGGCCTTCGGAAGGCGATTAGGTCTCGAGGGGGGACCCCCCCTCGTGGTGGATTAGCTCCCTCACCCCTCTGCCACACAAGAAGAGCAAAGATGGCCGTTTATGGGCCACGGGCTACTCCAGGCAGTATCGGGACAGCAGAGCTGAAGAGTGGGGGTCAGTTGTTGATTCCTTCCCACTGGGTTCCCCAGGGCCCCCAGAGTTTGCTGAGAGCATCTGACGGCCCCTTGCATTCACCCCCCACCCCCAGCAGGGCCAGGTGGCCCCGAGTCAGGATGAGACATGGGTCCCCCACACCATGGGGACAAACGACCTAGTCCACATGGGGAGCTGGGACGTCTTGGCCAAAGTCGGGAATCGCCCCCCCCCCCAATACCCCAGGAGCTTCCTGGATCTCAAACCGAATTCCGGAACGGGGAGGGGAAACCACCAAGTGCCCAAGAACGTGCCGCTCTGAACACATTGACCCTAAATCGGCTGAGATGACATCTGCCCAGAGGCAGATGGGGGCGGGGCTGGATTGTCGAACTTGAGCTACAGAAAAATAAATTTATTCCGGGAGGCAGGGTGCGAACTGTAAGTTCTCACCTGCTTCGGCTGATGTAGGACTCACCGAACGCCGACGTGCTGAGCAGATCGGGAGCTCAGCGGCGACTGGGGGCGGGCAGGGTGATGGCGGTGGCCGTGTTTGATGGTGCGGATGGCCCGGTTTCTTTGCCCCTGCCCCAGATCCAAAGCCTCTGCTATGGACTGCTCTGGGGTCGCCCACGTGCCTGGCTTTGGCCGGTGGAAAGGCGGCCGGTGTGACAGCTGGGGGACGCCTGGGCTAGGCCTCAAGGGGCCTGCAGGCGTCTGCCCGCTGGCCTGGGTCCCTGCCATCACCGTGAAAACATGCCCCGCTGGCCCCCGCCACCCCCACCGCGGTCAGCCCAGACCAGCCGACGGCCAGCTGTCCTCTGGACAAACACGCAAGCTGAGCCACGCAAGCCGAGCCCCTCAAAGACGCGTCGTAGCTGGTGGCTACGTGGCATTATCGTGGCAACAGACAGCTGATGCAGTGGTGTTGGGAACGCTTCCTGTGGGACGGGGCTCCCCTGACGTCAGTTTGGAGCGTGACTTGGCCCAAGAAATTCACGAGCAGATGTTCCGAACGTTGAAATGGTTCGCCCCGACGCAACTTTGGTGTTCCTCTTACTCCAAGCCCATGGTGCGGACTCAAAAAATCTTCAGTCGATAGTCCGCCCCGCCTGCCAAAGTAAACGGAAGACCACCGTCGCGTTCCCAGAAGGAGTCCGGCACAAGTCATGCTGCGATTTTCGGAGCCAAGCTTCCTGCTTACTCAACGCTCCCGGCGGGGCCACCACTGGTGTCCCCAGAGCGAGACCGCAGGCGCCAGGGGCTCGCCAGCCCCGAGGACCCGCTGGCGGATGAGCCCGCACGGCCGTGAGGTCCGGTACAGCCCCCGCTTCCCACTGTCTGCGCCCTCCGTGGCATTAGCAGGGGGAAGCAAGGTCGACAAGAGACAGGCTCATCGAGACGACGTCACATCTCCCCATCCAGCCTCCCCTCTGAGCCAGATCTCGGAGGATCTGAAACATTACAGTCCTAACGTTTGTGCACTCACGCTCACCGCGGGACAGGCACCATTTTCAGCTGTAAGCTGCTCTGTGGGGTCGGTGCTGGTAGCTCCCCACTCACGGCGGGGGGAGGGGGTGTGAAATTAAACGCATCGAGGGTCCTTCCGTTAGTAAACGGCAGAGCCAGCATGCACACGGAGTTGTTCTGGAGGCGTGTGTCTAAACCACCCATCTTCCCCAAACACTGCCCCCAGCTCGGTCTCCGGAGCCTCTGGGAGCTGAATCTGGACCCTCACATTCCAGATGCACTCGATGATGGGCTCACTCGTTCCCGAGCCGTCCTCGTCTCAGCGGCTCAGGCTGCTGTAACAGAATACGGTCCTTCGGGCGGCTCAGATGACCAGCACTTACTTGTCCCCGTGCGGAGGCTGCATGCTTGAGGTCAGGGTGGTCTGGGGTGCCCGTGGGGTCGGGTCTGTCTCGTGTGTCTTCTTACAAGGGCATGAATCTCAACACAAGGGGTCCACCCTTGTGACTCAATCACCTCCCAAGGGCCCCACCTCCTGGTGCTATCATACTGGGGGCTGGGGTTTCTGCCTATGAATTCTGGGGAGACATAGGCATTCAGCCCATAGCAGTCATGGTGGAAAGGGATGTCTGGAGCCTTCACGAGAATCATCATCCGGGAGGTTCTTTATTTAGTTGAGGGGGGAGTTAACCATTTCATTGCCACCAGGGGAGGAGGTGAATGTCCTTAAGAGTCACGGTGGCATTCCTGGGCCACCCCCCCCCCCCCCACGTCAGCCTAGGACCGTGCAGGGAGGATTCCGGGCTGGGAAGGCAGAAGTTTGAGTCCTGGAGCTCTGTCCGCTCTCTTCCATGGTGAGCCCCGGTGTGGGCTGGGTCCCTGTCCTCCCCACAGGAGACCTTGTCCCCAAGGCCCTGGGGAACCACTATCCAAGCTCCCGGCTTCTCCGGGCCTTCTTTCCATCTGCCCAGGCGAACTTGCAGGGCTTCCGGAAAAGAGGACCATTCTGCCCCCAGCCGACAGCCCCAGCACACGTGCCTCCCGTCTGGCCACCCCCAGAGCTCCGAACCCCCCGTTTGTGGGAAAAGAGAGATCTTTGGAGCCCTGAAAAGACACTCTCTGAGCCCTGCCTGAGGACAGGAACCCCCCAGCGGGTGGGCTTGGTGTCTTCTGGGAAAGGTGGCTCTCAGACGCAGAGAATCCAGGCTGGCTGGCCCCACTCGCCCTCGGCCATGGCAAAGACTCTGACCGGGGTTGCACCCGTGACCGTGAGCTTTTGCGGCTGGGGCATCCTGTGAATGCAGTCCAGTTAAACACTGAAGTCCTTTGAAATGAACTTTCATGAGTTAATAACCCATTCACGCCGTGTGGAAATTCACATTCATACACACACACACACACATGCACACACGGGGCAAATAATTGGCAGACAAGGGCCCTGCGATGGGTTGCGTTGTGTCCCCGTCCCCCCAAACGATACGCGCAACCCCTGACCCCAGGGACCTGTGAACGTGACCTTAGTTGGAAACTGTCTTCGCAGATTCGATCAGGTTAAGACGGGGTCCTGCTGGAGTCGGGTGGGCCTAACCCTGCTGGTGGGTGTCCTTACCAGACACAGACACACGGGGTGGAGGCCATGTGAAGACAGAGGCAGAGACGGGACAGATGTGTCCACGAGCCAAGGACGGCTGGCCACCGCCAGCGGCTGGGAGACAGAGCCAGGGCGGTCTCTTCCTAGTGCCTTGCCGACGCCTTGATTTCGGACTTCAGCCTTCCTGTTGTTTTAAGCCACCTTGTTAGGGTAGCTTGATACGCTGGCCTTGGGAAGCGAATGCAGGGCATCAGGCAGGGCCAGGAGAAAGAAAGCTTGTATTTCGTGACTGTCCTAATTTGCTCACACATCTATCTGTGGCTAGGGGCCCGGACTTGCTCAAGGTCGGCATCAACGTCGTTACAAGGCCCCCCTGCCAGATCTGACCCCACCCTCGTCACTGCTCTGACGGAGTCTACATCTCCCCCTCTTTGCCCAAGCTGCCCCAGCCACCCGGCTTTCTTAGTGACTCTCAACACACCGAACACATTCCTGCCTCAGGGCCTTTGCACCGCTCTTCTCTCTTCCTGAAACACTTCCCCAAATCTCCTCCCCCACGCCTTGTTCCCTCACCTCTTCCCCCAACACCCACCTGGCCGATCGGTGCTGGTTCTTTAAGGCTCGGCCCAAAGATTGCCTCCCACCCCCACTGTCACCTCTGATGTTCCTACGCCTGCCTCCCCGACCTCCTCGGTGAGGCCTCCCACCCACCCTGCCCCCGACCTTGCTTGCGGGGCTTAGAACGCACTAGCCTAATTGTCTCTTGGAGACTCCGTTTTCCCCACAGGGCTACAAGAGGAACGCCCAGGCCAGGCACGTCTCCGTGTATCAGCCCGAGAGGACGGCCGTGTGAGTTTCCTCGGACTGCTGTAACCAGTTCGCGCAAGCGGGGTGGCTTCGTTTTCTTTTTAAGTTTTATGTATTTATTTTGAGAGAGACAGAGGCAGCGTGAGTGGGGGAGGGGCGGAGAGCGAGCGGGAGAGAGAGGATCCTAGGCAGGCTCCGCACCGTCAGCGCAGAGCCCGATGTGGGGCTTGACCTCGTGGACCGCGAGATCCTGCCCCAGGCCCCCCGGCACCCCCTCTCCTTCCACGCCTGACAGTCGAGTCCCCGGGCCCCCTGGGGCGCCTGGGTGGCTCAGTCAGGCAAGCGTCCGACTCTTGGTGTCGGCTCAGGTCACGATCTCATGGTTGTGGGTTCGGGCCCCGCATCTTGCTGTCAGCACAGAGCCCGTTGGTGCGCTCTCTCGCTCTCTCTCTCTCTTAAAATAAATAAATAAACGTCAAAAAATAAAATAAAATCCTATACTCAAATGCGAAAACAAACAGCGACAACAAAATCCCGGGGCTCCTGCCGTGCGGCTGTCCGCGGCAGGGCTGTTCCCTTCGTGTGTGTGCTTGTGCGTCTGTTGGGGGGGGGGCTGCGGCTCCCTGCGTCTTCTTCGGTCTGAAAGTACCCGGATTTTTGGCACGCAGACAGAGTAACACGGTGTTTGCAAAGTGGCCTGGCTTTGAACCCCGTATCACTGGCTTACTATCTGTGTGTTCTTGGGAACGTTAACTTTTCTGTGACTCAGTTTCCTCACCTGTAAAACGGACGTTACTAGGGCCTGCCTCCTTGGGCTATCGTGGGGATTAATTGGCTTTTAATATGTGTCAGGCCTTATAACAGTACTTGCCATTCTGGGGACACGCAGTACGAGACACGCTTGCTTCTCTCCGTCCCCTGGTTGCTGAGTGTCACTCGGGAGTATCTTGTGCACCCTCCCCCCCCCCCACATCATTCAAATCCTCAGGGAACATTTATAACGAGGACAGCTTATGCACCTGGTGTTGAATTTCCAGGGCCATGACTGAAGCATCGACAGAATGATCTGGAACCCAGCCCATCACACAGGGATGAGAGCACACCCTTCTCTGCGTCTATACCGCTGGAAAACCACGTGAAGCGTGTGCTCAGGGGGTCAGAACCATCAACGAGACCCCCGGCCCCTGGTCACCGGCGAGACGAAATGCTCCCCCCGCCTCCTGCACCGAAGTTCCACAGGCTCGTCTTTCTTAAAATAAAACCTATGTTGTTCTCAAGCAAGCTGGGACAAGGGGGCTGTCACCGCAGAATCGGGGCAGGGGGCTTGCTGCTCTGGGCCACCCCGATTCGGCAAGTTCAGCCCCTGTGAGCAGAACGCGAGCCCCCGGCCCGGCCTGTGGACCGGAGACCCTCTGGGCCACACCCGGGCCTGCTTCCACTTTCCGCCCCACCTGACCCCATGCCTGTGCCCGCATGAGGTGGGGCTGGGGGCTTGGCCCTGGCACCACCCGTCACCCCCTCCCTCTGGCTCCCTGCACAAAGGCCCCTTTGCTTCTTCTCCACGGCCTGGCTTTCCGCGGTGGAGAACAAAATCCAAGGTGGAGGTTCTTTCTTTCCCCTCCTTGGCGGCCGGGCGCTGAAATGTTTACCCTTGGGGTGGAGGGAGGGGTTTGGCTTCCCTTCAGTGCCTGCAGACATTCCCCGGAGGAAATGAAGGGGGGGAGGACCAGAACCTTCCACCGTAGGGCCACAGGGCCAATGCTAAGTGGAAAGAGCGCTCCGGGCGCAGCACGGCTCCTGATTTGCATCACGAGGGTCCCGGGGACTGTGTAGACTGACTCAGGGACCAGAGAGGGGCAGGGGCTAGGACAGGCTACGGCAGCCCGAGAGCCAGCTTCACAGTCCAGCATCTCCATGCCTCAGGGCTGGCTCTGAGCCTCTGTTTCCTCATCTACAAAATGGGCACGGTGACAGCACCTGCCGCTGGGGTGGCCTGGAGTTAAACGGGTGGATGGCAGGGCACCTGGCGGTCTCTGAGGTCTGTCTCTTGCTTCAACCGGGTTTGGACAGAACAGACCCAGGGACCCCCCCCCCCCCAGCAGCCTCCGACCCCCCTCCAACCTTCCGAGCCATCTTCTCGGCCACCCCGGGACCCTGGGCCGTTGTGGGGATGAAGGGACTTTTAATACCAACCACACCCTATTCCGAGCCGAGCCCTTTACTGTCCATCAGCCGTGAGCTCCCAGGCTGGTCAGAATTAGTCCCCCGAGGGGGAGGCCGCCGCCCGCCAAGAACACGTGCACCTGCTCCCCACCTCGGGCCTCAGTTTCCAGCGGGAG
Organism: Panthera pardus; assembly: GCF_024362965.1. Classification (NCBI taxonomy): domain Eukaryota; kingdom Metazoa; phylum Chordata; class Mammalia; order Carnivora; family Felidae; genus Panthera; species Panthera pardus. The sequence continues at coordinate 630,627 of NW_026526710.1, forward strand.
GATGTGGCTCTGCAGGGCCGGCCCACTTCTCCCGCGAGCGGCCTGGGTAGAAACACGAGGCCACCGAGCGTCCCCTGAAGGCGCAACACCCGAGCGGAGGCAGCAGCGGCCTCCTCCAGGACGCGCAGAAGCAACGCGGGACGCGTGGGGTCAAACCCTGGGCGCCACGGACAGCGCCCTGGTTCTGGGCAAGAACCTGAACCGGCCCCTCTGGGTCTGTACATCCCGGCCATGCCCCCGGAGACCCCCTTCCCGGGTGGGCGGGGGACACTCGTCGGGAAGACGGTGACCCCCGACTCGCTCGGCAGCCTGGCCCCCAGGCTGGGCTGGACGAGGAAGTCTCCTTCGCGAGGCTCACCCTCTAGCAGGAAGAGGAGCATCCGGAGATGGGCAGGCTTTGCGGGGTCCCTCTGGCGTCCCCGCTGTCCGGAGCTCGTGCCCCAGGGTCTCCCTGCGGCCACTCAGGGAGCTGTGTCACCAGCCGGGGCCCTCGTCACACCGTGGGCCAAATGGAAGCGATAAAGCTTTTGGCAGAAATAAATAAATAAATAAATAAGTAAGTCAACGTGTTGATGGCAGGAAGTGCTCAGCAGGGGTTCACGGGAGCGTCACCATCGATGTCCTTGTCCCCTTTGTGTGACCAACGGTCTTCTTTCACGTGTTTCTGCAGTTTTTACATGTTCTGCACTGAATCCTTATCAGGCTTATATTGGGGATAAAAGGGACATCAGAGAGAGGGAGGGACGAGGGAGAGAGGATGAAGGGAGGCGGGAAGGCAGGTGGCTGTCGGTCACAACTGCAGGCCCATCCACTGCCAGGGACCTTCCCAGCCTCTGGCGCCCCGTCCCCAGGCCCGGGCAATGGCCTTTTCCAAAGAGCCGGCGTGAGGGCAGCCCCAGCAAAGGCATTTATGTCCCTTCTGGAAATGAGCGTCACCACCTGAAGTTCACATGTCCTCAGAATGTTCCAGAAGGCTCTTGAAGCTGGGTGGGGTGGCTCGGCCACACCTCGGTTTCTGGTAGAGAAAGAGGCTGAAATCTGGAGACAGGGCAGCAAGGTGGTGAAGCTCGTTGGGGTGGGGGTGGGGGTGCGGTTTCCTCACAGACTTTCAAACACAAGGGCCCCGGGGAAGGAGGCCGCCCCTCAGTCGATCACGTTCTAGGCTCACCAGCAAACTCTGGGGACGGAGCCCCTCCAGCCTGGGCCGGCCCTGCAGGGGCAGGAGGGGCAGGGTCTCCTTTGGGGCCCGGCGAGCACGGCCGCCGTCTGGGCTCTGAGGAGGGGCCCCGCCTCTCTGCCGACACCCCATCTGTAGGTGGGGGGGGACTGAGGGTCACTGGGACAACCCTTCCCTTCGCTCCTGCAGGCAGCCCGGAAGGGACTCAGCACGGCTTCCGGCACATTCCACACACCGTTCCTATTTTTCCTGATTTCTAACAGAGAAGCATTTTCAGGACGCCACTGGCACCACCCAGAATTCCTCAGCTTGCGGGAGTCATCGGTGCTCGGGAGCTGACCTGGTGGACGCCCCCGTTCTTGTCGGAGCAGAACCACGCACCAGGGTTGTTACAGGGCCCCGCGGGATCTGGACGCAGCCCCACAGCGTGTAGGGCTCTGGCTTGCTCTTGCTGCCTTGCTCTCTTTCTCTCTCTCTCTCAGGATTTCTGCCAAGGGCTACTCTTGACCGGGGAGAGTCACGGGAGCACCGATCAGTGGCTTTGGGAATCTGAGCCCCCCCATCTGCATCAATGACACACACACCCCCCCAAGAAAACACAGAGGGAAGGCCTGGAGCCCACAGGCAGGTGCGGCCAGAGAGGACAGGCTCTGTGATGCCCTCACTTCCAGTCAGACTGCTGCCCCCCCAGGGATTTCGGGGGGTGGGGAGGTGGCCACATGTATTGGGGGAGGCCCCAGAATCACAGAGGAGGCCTGTTAGAAGTTTCTAGAACGCTTGGCCTGGCGCTGGTGGAGAGGGAGGAAGGTACAACGTCCGGGCACCGAAAAGATACCCCTTATCCAGGTGCCGCACACCTGTGTCGTACTGTGGGCTCCTTCAGCAGATGGCAGAACCCCAAAAGATGCCCACAACAAGTCCCCGGAAGCCGTGCATGCGACCATATTCGTCAAAAGGGTCTACGCAGACGTGATTAAGCTCTTGAGACAAGGAGATAACCCTGGACTATCCCGGTGGACCCTGAATAACACCAGGAGCATCCTGGTGACAAAGGAGAAAAGGAGAAAAAAGAGATGCCAAGGGGACAGTCCGGTGGAGACAGGCAGAGACAGGAAGGACCCCTGGGCCCCGGGGGCCAGAGAGACTACATTTCTGTTGTTCGAAGCCACCAACTTTGTGGTGATTTGTAGCCCCCGGAACGAACACAGACTTCTTCTGAAGGTAATAAAATACAGAGGATTGTAAAGGAAGCCCGTAATACGGGAACACAATTATCAAAACACTTTTTAAAAATCCAAATTGGTAATGTAGTAATATGTCATATGTATACATACGGTTTTTTTCCTTTTAAAATTTTTTCAGTTTATTTATTTTGAGAGAGAGAGAGCGAGAGCACGAGCACAAGTGGGGTAGGGGCAGAGAGAGAGAGGGAGAGGGAGAATCTCAAGCAGGCTCTGTGCCGGGGCTCAAACCCACGAACCAGATCATGACCCGAGCTGAAAGCAAGAGTCCGACAATTAGCCGACCGGGCACCCGGGCGCCCCGCCATTTTAAGCGTTTTGAAGTGTCCAGTTCAGCAGCGTTGAGCACGTTCCTGTTGTCCTACAGCCACGACCACCAAAGAACTGAGGCCCCAGGGATGGGCTGGGGGTGGGGGCAGGGAGAGGAGAGACGAACCGGGTTGGAGATCACACCGCAGGCTGGTTTGGGCTTTATCTTCCCTGCGTTTGAGGAGTGAGCCCTCGCTAAGCGAGTTCACCAGCACTGGGTGACCATCCTGATGCCCTGCCCTCCGAACTCTCCATCCTGTGACGTCGGTGCCCGACCCGCTCTGCCTGCTCTGCCCGCCTCTTGTCTCACGCCCGGCTCTCTCTTCCACATCGGTCCCCTTTGTATTTCCAACCTCTCCCTGTCCTTTTGCTTCAGACGTGCCCATGCACGCAGCGTGCAGCTGGCTTTTGTTTTCTGAGTCGGCGTTAGGGTCTGCTTTGTGCCATCTGATTTATTCTCGCAGCCAAGACGCTCCGCGTGCTTTCTCTTGCCCGTGCTTTCTGTCGTTGCATTGTCTTTGCATCGTTCAGTACCCATTAACGGACGGACACTACTGTCCCCTCCCCTCTTTCCTCCCTAGTGACGTGAAAGACGCAAAGTGGTTTTAGTTCCAAGAACGCCAGCCTTGCTATAAAGGACAGTCGAGTCTCTGTAATGCTCGAGGTCAGGAATGGAGTGGTATTTATGTAAAATGAGACGAACAGTGTTAAATAATTTTCCACTTTCTGCTGCCCGTTCCCAGTTTTTGTGTGGACGTAAACTGCGATTCTAGAGTTCGGTTTCTATTTTTAAACATCATGAGGTTTTCTTCCACTAATAGCTTTTGACGTGTCTGGGTTTGTTGGCCACCATGCTTTTACGAGTTACTAAGAGACCGTCGTGTGTTCCTCGCGATGTCCTCTTATCTGTTTTCATCTGTTTATTTTTTCCTTCCCGGAACTGGGCCAACCCCTGCTTTGTTCTCTAGCTTCTGTGCCGTCTCCCCTTTGATTTCTCCAACACACTGTTTTAAGCAGCCCCTGCGGCTTTTCTTCTCGCACGGTTTCCTCCTCCTTTTATCCAGGTCCCTTCTTACTTTGTCCTGCTCCTCGTGGCACAGGCGGCGGACTCGCGAGTCATGCCAGAGTTTGGGTTTCATGCCGCGGGCCGGTGGCTCCGAACGCCCGTCTGCCCCTCGGCACCAGGACCGGACACACCCTTTTTTTGGTCTCCGATGAAACGAGACAACCAAGAAAGTCGGGAGTTTCTTCTCAGGTTGGTTTTATTCAGTCGGGACTGTTGTAACAGTTCACTTGTCGCCTCTGCATTTTATTAAGGGGTCGCGATAGCGGGTACCGGTGAGCTTCTCTTTTTGTTACAGTTTTATTGGGGAAAATAAGACGTTCGTAAAAGTTGGTGTCTCATTCGTGGTCCCCAAAACCCAAACACGAGCTATGCCCGAGTCTGGAACTCTTACTATTGCACTAAGGGGATAAATCGGAACCCGAGACCTGAGCCCAGGAAGACAGGGTCCCGCCAAGGTAGCCCAGGTGAGAACCGACACAGGCCTGGACCCCCCGGTGGCGGGGGGAACAGGGAAGAAGGGACAAGCTTGGAAGGTGTCGACTCCACCTTCGTAACAAGACCCGCTGACCTACTCGCCGCGGACTTTCCGGTCCACTTTCCGGACTTTTCCGCCACTTTCCGGTCCGGCCCCGAGGGCCACGGTGGTGGCAGGCCCTGCCTGGGGTGCCTTCGGGGCGGGCTGACTCGGGAAGCCCCAGGGCACCCCGGGACCTGACCGAGGCGAGTGGAGACAGACCCGGCTCCCGGGAGAAGGCAGAGCCACGGGGCAGGTGCGGCGCGGCCCCCTGGGCAGGGTTGTGACGCGGTCACGAGACGGGACGTCCCGTCACTGAGACTGACAGCGCGTCGCAGCCGAGGGCGCTGGCTTGGGTCAGCTCGGCGGCTCAGACAAAATACCGCAGCAGGGGAGGCTCGAAACAGCTGACGTCGGCCCGTCCTGGAGGCCGGGAGTCCAAGATCGAGGGGCCGGTAGATTGGACATCGGGGGAGCACCCCCCCCCGGCTTGCTGAGGGCTGTCTTCTCCGAATGTCCTCGCATGGAGGAGGGGGGGAGCTCCGACCTCATCTGGGGGGGGGCCCACCCTCACGCCCTCCTCTATCTCTCGTCACCCCCCAGGCCCCATCTCCTGACTCCATCTCTTTGGGGGTGGGCTTCAAGACATGAATGGGGGGGGGAGGGCAATATCACTGAGCAGGAGAGCAACACAACAGATCCGGGAGGAAGCAGGTGAGGGGAGCCGGGCCGGGTGGGAGGCTGCAGGGGTGCCACCGGCTGAGCACACCCAGAGAGGCTGGCTCGTGGGGTCCGGGCATCTCCCATATGCCCCGCTCACCCCGCAACGCTTAAGGTGGCCACGGGTGGCGGCCCATCCTTTTTGGCAACCCTGACCGCTTCGGCACTCTGCTGGACCCCTCCTCAGACTAATGCCTCTTTCGTTTGGGTTCTTCGAGTAGGCTCTGTGACCCTGAGATCAAGAGCTGAGCTGAGCTCAGGAATGGGACGCTTGACCGATGGGCCACCCGGGCTCCCTCAGAATGTTTTTAAATGCACAACACAGAAAACATAGGCTGACGTAGAAAGGGTACGTCTGCCCTTTACGGGCAATAAAGTCACAGTTTCTGTTCATTATTGTGGTTCGTAATAGGGGGGAATCGCAACGGAAGGGAAAGAAATGCATCAGAGGCTGGCGACACAGACACGAAGGAATGTCCCCCCACCCGGTTCTCGGAGCCCAGGTGAGGAGCCCTGTGCACGGGGCCAAGGCCGGCCCCCCACTGGGCGCCTCCAGACCGCCCATCGTTGGCGGGGTTCCCGGGGAGTGCAGTCCTGCAGGCAGCTCCCTTGAAGGACAGCCTCCGGCCTCCGTGTCTCTGCCGTCTGGCCCGGGCTCCCCCCACGCCGCTCCCTTTCTCGGTCTGGGTGGCTCTGCACCAACTTTCTGTGCTCCCCTGTAATGGCTTGCACACACTTTCAGGCTGGGGAGGGAAAATGAGCAAGCCTGAGCACCTGGGAGGCGAAGGGGGTCTGATGGCAGCTTCCCGGGCTCTCCGGGCGGAAAATGTTCTGCCAGCCCCCGTTCCTCGGCACGAGGTCACGATCCGAGGTTGTGGCTGGCTGCTTTCCAAACATTCCCTCGTGGAATTCTCACAACTCGGTGAGGAGGGGCCGCCACCACACCCATTTTGCAGATGGAGAGACCGAGGCACCAAACGCTGGCACGGCTCGCAAGTCGCAGCGTGAGATTCCAAACGGAGCAGTCCCCACTCTTGACCGCGAGACCAAACCACGCGCAGCGGGAGCTCGATAAACGGTAGCTGAGTCTATCATTTTGTGTTCGCTATTATACATTTGTGTGTGACGGGTTGCTGTGGGTCCCCCCCCCCAACACCACCTGGTGGCAACGGTCCCACGGGGGCCTTGCAATCAGGGCTTCCCGATGATACGGGGCACCCAGTGAAATGTGACTATCAGATTAACGACACAAACTTTCTAGTGTTAAGTTTGTCCCTCCGGACGGACATTTGGTTATTTCCGGTGTGGATCTATTCGGAGTAAAAACGTGTAAGTCTTTGTGTGGAGGTCTTTCTGTTTCTCGTGGGTGAATACTTAGCGGTGGGATTTCGTCCCCAGCAGCAAGGAAGAAGCCGTCTGGTTGCTCTCGTCCTCGGACTTTTAACTTGGGCCGCCCCAGTGGCTAAGAAACGGTACCTTTTTGACTTTCGCTCCCTCCCACCTTCTTCCTCCTGCTCCCCACCCCCGGGTCACGCATCAGGAATTTGAGACCTGGGTCCTTGGGGTCCTGCGTCCACCCAAATGCGGTCTGCCAAGCACGATGTAGCAGAAGATGAATAAGTAGACCCCAGTGAGAAAGGATGTGCAGGAAGAAAGGCCCAGAAGTCGTGTTTATGCTGCCGTTCAGGGAGGAGAATTCTCCCGGTTCTTCCGGGAGGTGAACTCTGGATTAGACCTTCGTTAGGTGCTGGTCTGCACCCGAGGGGAACGTGGGCGCGGACGAAAATGGCACTCAGTGCCCTCCGCTTGCCGGCAGGCTGGAGGGGCGAGGCTCACGTTCCCTGCTCAGCCACGGTGTCTGCTCTGTTCTCTCGAAACTACAGTGAAGCTGGTGAGGATTGACCACTTAGTACGGCCCGGGGCTCCGCTAAGACTCAACCCTATTCCGGTCCGGGGAGGGAGGGACTGTTATTTTCCCACAGTGCAGGTGAGGGATCTGGAGACGCGGAGGGCACTTAGTGCCCAAGGTTGTATCTGGCCAAGGTCATACTGCCTTGCACCCAGGCATTCTGTCTCAAATCTCCTTGCTTAATTATGTTTTTAAATTTTTTTAAAAATTATTTTGAGATACAGAGTGCAAGTGGGGGAAGGGTAGAGAGAGGGAGAGAGAGAGAGAGAGAGAGAGAGAGAATCCCAAGCAGGCTCCACACTGTCAGCACAGAGCCCGACATGGAGCTCGAACTCACGAACCGTGGGATCATGACCTGAGCCGAAGTCAGACGCTTAACCGACTGAGCCACCCAGGCGCCCCTGCTTACTTATTTTCATATTCTGCTTTACCAGCCTTGCCTCCCCGCTCTCAGGGCCCCCCAACCTTGCCTGCCCCTTTCCTCCATGGAGCTCACGGCCCCAGTTTCAACTCATGATGGAGGAAACCTTTTGTCCCTCAGCTGATACGACGGCTCTGTCACAATCAATAGTTTGCCTGTCATTCCTGGTCACCCAAGAAGACCAGGAAGAGGGGGACCCAGCGTCCCAAGTCTGTACCTTTGAAGACGAGGCCTTCGGGAGTTGATTCTAAAGGTATGTGCCCGGAAGGCGGGATCACAGTCAGCTTTCTGGAAGGATGAGGTCTTACTCAGCCTTATCTCCAGTTTGGGAATAAAGGCAGGATCAAAAGGCCAGCACTCGGAGGCCCATCCTAACGAGAGGAAGTGATTTCACAGGGAAAATGTTGGATCCCTGCAGGCCACCTGTGCACCCACGGGAGAGCCAGCTAGAAGTGACCGCATAAGGCAGGGGCCAGGACGGGGCCATTTAAAGGCGAGATGTTCCCGCCTAAGTCCACCCTGCTCTCGGTACTTTTCCACATCAGAGGGGCCTCAGGCCTTATTTTCTGTTCTTGGAAACGCTCCAGAATCCTCCCAAGCTGGGTCACTGAGAAACGAGACACGTACTACCTCAATTTGCTCTCCAACGAGGCCCAATTATATCCACACACTTTCCTCCTTTCTTCCTCCTTCAGGTGCCTTAGCTGCTAAGTCAATAATTTATTCCACAGTAGCCTAGTTTTGTTGTTTATAAAGGCCAGCCTGCGATGGGGCCTTTATGTATTGGTTCGCCATGAAACCTTTTAAAAGAGACCTGGAAAGAATTTGTTGTGGGGAAAAGGGCTGGGGGCAGAGTCCCCATAGTAAATAGTGAGTACCCCCCCCCAACCTCCGCCAACCTTTCTTCATTCCTGAGGCCATTAAATATATACAAGCACCAAAGAGTGCATGTTTCTGAGCAATCTTTCTTAGTTATGGGCCCAGGGCCAAGAAACGGGCTGCAGATTTTCCCTTATAAATTAATGCATTATAACGTGCCGCCTGCCGCGAACACGGTGTGCCTGAGGTGCATTCTGGGTCTTCTGTACAGAGCGTATCACTTAAACTTTTATAAAGGGTCCGAGCAAATTCTCAGTTAGTAAGGGCTGGCACGTAGCGGGAAGTACTCGAGCCACAGGCAAAACGGGGCATCGGCAGCTGGGACGCTGGAGAAGTGGGCTCCAGGTTCCAAAGCCTCTTATCTTTCATTAGGTGCTTTTAAGGAACAGAGACTACAGGTGATCAAAAGATCCAGGGACTCAGGGAACAAAAGCCACACACCCTCCGCCGGGCGAAGACAGTAAACGTCCCTGGATAAAACCACTGAAGTCCTGACGTCCTACCAGAATTAACAGTTATTCTGGATTCGATGTTAGTTACTCCTGTGCGTTTCTGTGAACATGTCTACATATAAACATCTCCATGAACATTGTATATATTTGTTGTTGTTGTTGTTTGAGAAAGAGAGAGCGCGCACGCGTCGGGGAGAGGGGCAGAGGGAGAGAGAGCATCTTAAGCAGGCTCCACGCTCAGCACGGAGCTTGACGGGGGGCTTGATCTCACGACACTGGGATCGCGACCTGAGCCAAAATCAAGTCAGACGCTCAACCGACGGAGCTGCCCGAGCGCCCCTACGTTAAACGACTTTTAAGTTGTAGATATGTAAGCTCCGTATTGTTTTCCACATATGTATACAACTGTATCTTTTCTTCTACAACTTGCTTCTCTGGCTCAGCATTATTCTGTAAGTTCATCCACACGGATACACGCTCCGCTGGTTCGCTCCCGTCCGCTATGTGTAGTCTCCCCCAGTGGGAACCCACCGCGTTTGCTGATCCGCACGCTTCCTTCGCGGGCAGCTGATGTGCTTCCCGGTTCCGTTTTGCTGTATTTGTCGTCCTACCGTGAACAACGCCGTGACGAACACTCTTGTCCGCGTCTCCTTGTGGCTTCAGGCCAGTACTTTTCAAAATGAGGCTCGTACCCACTAATGACTATTGAAATCCATTTAGGGAGCCATGAGCAGCATTTAAATAACGAGAGAATAAAAGGTATCAGAGGGCATCACGAGTGGCGAGGCTAAGTACTATCTCATGAAACTTTTGTCTCGGAAAGTGTGTGTCTATGAGTGTGAGCGTGTATGTGGGGGTGCTGTGTGCCGTCTGGATTGAGGCGCAGTGTTCCTACCTGTGGGTCATAGTCCGAAAAGTTTGGCAAACGCCAGTCTCTTAGTTTGGGCTTGTATAACAAGATACCATGGACTCAGGGGCTGAGACAACAAGCGTTTGTTCCTCACAAGTCCGGAGGCCGGGAAGTTCAAGATCGAGCGGCCAGCGGCTTTGGGGTCTGGTGAGGGCAGCTTCCCGGTTCATAAGCAGCATCGTCTCACTGTGTGCTCACGGGGCAGGAGGGCGGAGGGACCTTGCCGGCCTCTTTTTCCCCCGGCTTTATCGAGAGATAATCAACATAGAACATGGTGTAAGTTGAAGGTGTCCGACGTGAGGATTCGATACACATTTACATTTCGAAGGGATTAGAAACACACTAAGGACGGTGAACACCCCCATCGCTCACTTAATTACCATCTCGGAGGGTGAGAACATTCGAGATTTATTTTCTTATCGACCTTCAAGCACGTGATACGTTATCGAGATGCTGTACCTCAGATCCCCAGGACTTGCTCGTCTTACAACTGGAAGTTTGTGCCCTTGAGCCAACACCTCCCCAGGTCCCTCACCCCCAGCCCCTGGTCACCACCACTCTGCTCTCTGTTTCTGTGGGAATCGAGTGACGGTTACCCGTAGAAGAGAGCTCAGACAGCATTCGTCTTTTTCTGTCTTATTTCACCTAGCATAAAGCCCTCAACCCACACAGGTTGTCACAAAAAGCGCTGATTCCTTCTTTTTTCGTGGCTCAGTAATATTTCACTGTGTGTAGGCAAACCACATCTTTTGTGGTAGGCACTTGGGTTGTTTCTGCATCTTGGTGAATAATAGCCATGCTGTGAATAGTGCGGCAATGGATATGAGATGCCGGGTATCTCTACCAGATGACGATTCCGTGTCCTTTCAATAACCCCAGAGGCGGGATTGCTGGATCACGTGGGAACTCCCTTTTTCATCTTTTGAAGATCGCCCCCCCCTTATTGTTTTCCATAGTGACTGCATCAGTTTCCATTTTCTGGGATCCCTTTTATAAGGGCACTGGTCTTCGGGTGCCTGAGTGGCTCAGTTGGTTAAACATCTGACTCTCGACTTTGGCTCAGATCATGACCTCAGGGTTTGTGGGTTCAAGCCCCACATCGGGCTCTGCGCTGACAGTGGGGAGCCTTGCTTGGGGGTCTCTCTCTGTCCCTCTCTCTCTGCCCCTCCCCTGCTCTCTCTGTCTCTCTCTCTCAAAAATAAATCAATTAAAAAAAATAAAATGAAATGAAATCACAGCATTGTAGGCAGCTTCAGGAAACCCAAGGATCAATCTCAATCTCTGTGGCTATGCTTCCTTGACATCAGAGCATGTCGGGGGATAAGTGTGGCCGGATCCTGAGAGGAAGTTCCTCTTCTGGGCATGCAGGGAAAGAGGATGATGACGGCATTAGGACTCTCACCACCAGCCCCTACAACCTCCACCTACCCAAAAACACCAAGAGGCACAGTTTGAAAGTTTAGCCCAGTCAACTTAATTTCCTGTTTAACACCAACAACAAGAATCTCTGGAGAAATGTAACAGTGTCCAAAGCCCTCACAATGTGACTTCCATCAATGCCCAGGATGCAACCCCAAATTATATTGATATACAAAGAACCAGAAGCTCTCCTACTCTCCTACTCTCAGGAGAAATGGCAGTCTGGGTAGACCGCCTTGAGGTGATCCAGATGTGGGGATGATCACGCGAGGGTTTCACAGTGACCATTACTGTTGGGTTCAGTGGTATAAAGGAAAATACACTCACAATGAACAAAAAGATGGAAAACCTCAGCAGAGAAGTAGAAACTAGAAAAAAGAACCAGATGGAAATTCTAGAACTGACATATACAATCCAGGAAAGCGAACCACAGAGGTCAGTCTGTTCTCTCACCTGCGAGCAGGGAACTCAGGGCCCTTGTTAGATTAACTTCATCCCAAACGTACAGAAAGACTTCTCGTCGGGGCGAACACGCTTCCGTGTTTTGCACAAACCATCTCCCCTTTCGTGAAGCTTCCTCTGGCACCTTTTCTCCTCTCTTAGGGAGAGCCCTTGCTCTCTCCTTTGTTCTATAACGGACTTCTATGGGTTCTGCGTGCTTAGCAGTCGTTCCCTGGCCCTGATTTTCCTTCGGAAAATTAGAAGAGACGCCTTCTCTTTCCCATTTAATCCTCTGGCTTGAGCCAGACCTGGCCATTCGGTGTATTTGCAGCACATAGCCGTGTAATGGGGTCGCCAGACAGGGACTTGAGTGAAACCAGGCCAATGAGAACGCGCCCGAGGATCTTGGTTGGCATTTGGGGACAAAGGATTTTACTGCTGAGTCCCTAGATGGGGCCCAGTGTGAGCTGGCCGCTTTCGGCAGCCACTTTGTCACCCAAGAATGACAACACAGGGGAAAGGAGAGCCAAGGGGGAGAGAGGGGTTGATTCCTGACAGCATTGTTTGCGTACCTGTATCCGCCATGCCTGAGGCCATCTGACTTTAGATTTTGCAGGAAGTGAGCCAATAAATTTCCTGCTTCTGTTTTCACTGAATCGAGTTGGGTTTCTGCAACCGACCGCTGAAAAATCCCATCACATGTCATTCCCAGAGCTGTAATCACATTCTGTTTACTTATGGTGCCGACACACCAAATGGACAGGGAACATTCGAATTTAGTTTGCATTCCAACACCTAGAACATTCCATGACAGGTAGAAAGCTCTTGGCTGTGTTTACCAAGTGAATGGACAACTTCAATCTACCTGAGCAAACCCAGCCCTTTGGGATAATATTTGCCCAGGTCACGTATTTTGTGCATGACCTTATTCAGGTCTCATGAGACGTTAATGTTCCCATTTTACAGCCGGGGACACTAAGGGTTTGGGAAGCACAGTAACCTAGGTGAGGCCTTGAAGGTAAGAAATAGCGGAGCAGAGATTGGAGCCGTGTGTCCTCAGAACCTCATTCTTGCCCTTCAAGGCACATCGCTCCCCATTTCATGGGTGGAGGTGTTATTTTGTTTTAACCTGAGGAAGAAAGAAACAATGAGGCAGATGCGGGTTAAGTACACAGGAGCATAGAAGGTTCCTTCGTTCCTCAAAAGAAGGAAGGAACGATACAGTTCTAGCGTGTGGCGAAGAAATGCGGATTCATTTTTTATTAGCTTACTTGTGCCCAACTAATAGTTAATAAAAAGGAGGGGTGCCTGGGTGGCTCAGTTGGTTGAGCATCTGACTTCGGCTCAGGTCATGATCTCACAGTCCGTGAGTTTGAGCCCCGTGTCGGGCTCTGTGCTGGCAGCTCGGAGCCTGGAGCCTGTTTCAGATTCTGTGTCTCCCTCTCTCGCTGCTCCTCCCCTGCTCACGCTCTCTCTGTGTCTCTCGAAAATAAATAAACATCTAAAGAATGAAATAAAAAGAAACGTCTTGTCTCATCGCTCTGGAGGCTGGAGTCCAAGATCAAGTTATCGGCAGGGCCGTGCTCTCTCCGAAGGTGCTGGGAAGGCTGTCCTAGGCCTCACTGCCAGCTTCTAGAAGGTCCGTGGCTCCTGGAGGTACAGATCCAGTCTTCACATGGTAATCTCCCTGTGTGTGTCTGTGTCCAAATTCCCCCTTTTATAAGCACAGCAGTCCTATTAGATTAGGCCCATCCCAGTCCGGAGTCACCTTACCTTAACTAATGACATCTGTAAAGGCCCAATTTCCGAATCAGGCCATCTTCTGAAGTTCTGGGTTAGAGCTCCAGCCTGCGAATCTGGGGGTTCAATCCACACAGCTCTTCTTTAGCCTAGAATGGCACAGAGGCAACTTTAAAAATCATTTCCGGGGCACCCGGGTGCCTCAGTGGGTTAATCATCAGACTCTGGATTTTCGCTCAGGCCATGATCTCGGGGTCGTGGGATCGAGCCCCGCGTCGGGCTCTGTGCTGCGCATGGAGCCTGCTTGAGATTCTCTCTCTCCCTCTGTCCTCCCCCCTGCTGGTTCTCTCTCTCTCTAAAAAGTAAAATTGTTTCCAGCTTATCCTGGTGGAGCGGTAGCGGGCCGCGGAGGGCCGCGGAAACAGATGAATTTGTTGCAATTCTCCGGGCTCAGTTCCCAAGTTTCTCTTATCCATCCCGTTCCCCTGTAATAGGAGTGTGTGTGCACACCCACCTGCGTGCACACACGCACACACATGAAGGTTAAATTGCCACGGAGCAGCTACAAGCAGGGTTAAATTGAGGGGGAAAAGCATAACTCGGAAAAACTGACTTTGGAGTTTAACCAGTCCCCCAGTGTTTGAAAAATAGTCTGAAGATTTCAGAGAGCCCAGGGCCGAGCCAGCTCCCTGGCCCTCCGGTCGGCCCCCGAGGCTCCGGGCCTCGCTTTTCGGGTTCACTCCAAGCCTCTCGCACAAGAGCACGGTGTGTGTGTGGGGGGGGGGGGGGGTCTGGGGCAAAGATGCAGAGATGCAGGAGTAAAGGAAAGTCATCGGAGGAGGAGATGAGCTGCTAGGGCCTGTCCGGGGATGGAGTGACAGAGGCCGAGGCGGGAAACGGCCGCGTCCCCGTACCAGCGGGGGACACAAGAGCCAGCGATGCCGACCGGGCACACAGACCACCGGACGGGTCCAGCACCACGTTCCGGGCCCCCAGCCCCATCGCAGGCTCCGGGAGGCCCAGGGCCCCCTTTCCCCGGAGCGCAAGGAGAGTCCACTCGCCTCTACCTCTGAGCGCAAACCTGAAAGCTGGCTCTCGGGGGAGAAAGCCGGCGGTGAGCGCCTCCCCTTTGCGGGGCCGGGACCCTCACAGCTGGAAGGGCCGGGGTTTGCGGGCAGGGGCTGGGATCCCTCCTCCTCCCCCACGTTTACGAGAAACCAACTTGCTTGGCTCGTGTCCCCGAAACCTTGCGGCCTGCCATCTCTGGAACTGGGTTTATTTATTCATTTAAATTGGATTCTGGCATTGGCTTGTGTTTGTTCTGTCCATAAAGACCTTTTTATTTGGGTCCTGGAGGGCTGTTTACTGCTTAGCACGTGTGGCACAAAGGACAGCGTGGAGTGCAGACCCCAACTTTCCGCTCCAGTGACCAGGGTTCTGCCCGCCCCCCACCCCCCAGGGCACCTCTCGCCTCGGGGCTGGTGGGAAGGGCTCCATCCAGCTAAGAACAGCCACCTGCCGTCGGGTAGGGGTGAGCTCCCCGGCCGTCTCCAGGCAGATGTGGTCTCGGATACCCTTTGAGAGCGAGCTGGACTGCAGTCCATAAAAAAGTCCCTCCATGAAAAAGAACATTCCTAGGTTTGTTTTTGTTTTGTTTTTATTCTAAAGGGTCGAGAAGATTGAAGCCTGGGTAAGGAGGCACGCTGGGGCGAGAGTCACTGGTGAAGTTTCCAGATGGTGTTGGCCCACGGGCATAGGCGGCAGCCGGGCTCGCCCGCGAGGCTGATGGGGGAAGCGGGTCAAACGTAGAGGAACGACCCTAGGATCCAGCAGTCGTGCTCATTGGTATTTACCCAGAGGAGCGGAAGACGTATGTCCACCCAGAAACCTGCACACGGGTGTTTATAGCAGCTGGGTTCATAATCGCCCACGCTTGGAAAGAACCAAGATGCCCTTGGGTAGGTGACGGATACATAAACTGACTTACCTGCAGACAGCGGGATATTATTCTGGGCTAAAAAGAAGTGAGCTAGCGAGCCACGCGTGAAAAGATATGAGGGACCTTGAAAGCATATCGTCGAGTGAAAAAAGCCGATGTGAACAGCTTCATACTGTGTGATTCCAACTATGTGGAATATTCTAGAAGAGACGAAACTGTGGAGTTGCCAGGGGGTGAGACTTGAGGCGGCAGGATGAACGGGGGGATCCCAGGGGACTTCCAGGGTGGTGAAAACACTCTGTATAGACCGTCATGATGGATATCGGCCATACATCCGTCCAGACCCGCAAAATGTTCAGCACCAAGAGGAAACTGTAACATAAGCCGGGCACCGGGGGTGAGGTGTCTCTGTGAAGGGCTCCTCGGGTGTGACAAATGCACCATCCAGAGGGACGCTGGTGGCCGTGGCTGCGTCCGTGTGGGGGCTCGGGGCATGGGGGGAATCTCTGTACCTTCCCCTCACTTCCCCTGCGACCCTGAAACCGCTCTTCGAAATAAAAGCCTTTTTTTTAAAAAAAAAAAAAAAAAAGGAAGAAAAGGTAGAGATACGGACTGTGGCTCAGTCAACTCACGCGAGGTGTGAAAAGGAGAGAAATGGGACAGCAAGTCGTGAAACGAATACCAACAAAGGTATTTTTTCCTTCCAGAACTGGGGAGAGCCAAGCATCTCAGAAGAAGGAAGGTTCATGGGGAAAGGGGGCAACGGTGCTACAGAGGAGGGGTGGGGGGAAGCGAAACCCTGAAGGAGAGGAAGAGGAGTCAGATTCAAGAGGAGGTGAGAAATGACACTTGACACACTGACAGCTTGCGACGTGGTGGCCATGTGGCGGGCAAGGTGCTGAGCACTTCACACAGAATACTGCATTCAGTCCTTGGAACAGCTTCCTGTCTCGGCCACTGTTCTAACACCCGTTCTCCAGATGAGGAAAGTGAGGCTTACGTAGGGTCGGGGACCGGTCTGTGGTCACACTGGGCGGACCCAAACAGGGTCTCCTCTGTGTCCATCAGAGGGGAGATGTCTTACCAGCTGAGACCGGAGGAAGGATCTCAGAGCCTGGAGCCTGCTTCAGGTTCTGTGTCCCCCTCTCTCTCTGCCCCTCCCCTGCTCATGCTCTGTCTCTCTCTCTCTCTCTCAAAAATAAACATTGATGGGGGGTGGGAGGGAGGGGAGGGTGGGGGATGGGCATCGAGGAGGGCACCTGTTGGGATGAGCACTGGGTGTTGTATGGAAACCAGTTTGACAATGAATTTCATATGAAAAATAAATAAATAAATAAATAAATAAAACAGATATATTAAAAAAGAAAACAAATTTAATTAAAAAAAGGCTAAAAAATGATGAAAGTAATTGTAATAATGTATCTTACGTAATACAATATATCTGAAATGTCATTTCAACATGGAATCAATATATACATTATTAATTAGACACCTTACATTATGTTGTCAGGCTAAGCCTTTGAAATCTGGTATGTATTTTATTTTATTTTTTTAATTTTTTTCAACGTTTATTCAGTTTTGAGAGACAGAGCACGAGCGGGGCTTAAACTCACAGACCGTGAGATCATGACCTGAGCCGAAGTTGGACGCTCCACTGACCGAGCCACCCGGGGTCCCCCTCAATTTGAAATGATTTTAGATTTTCAGAGACGTTGTATCACAATGTATCTTGAACTCCAAAATCTTTCTGTGGTCGGCAGAGTCCGG
Organism: Panthera pardus; assembly: GCF_024362965.1. NCBI lineage: Eukaryota > Metazoa > Chordata > Mammalia > Carnivora > Felidae > Panthera > Panthera pardus. The sequence continues at coordinate 647,531 of NW_026526710.1, forward strand.
CATATCCAGGGCACAGAACTTGTGGGGTCTTGAGATGTCAGGCCTAGGCCAATCCGATTTGGTGAGCCAAGTCGAAATTCTCAGCAAACTACTTAACTTGAGGCGGTGGAATGTTCCAGAGGCAGTGATAACAGTGGGAGCTGTAAAATTTCTAAGCTGTGATTCGGTTTTCTAATTATACCATACTTCCTCTCTGGGTGAACAGCAGCTTCTTGGCAAACATTTACTCCTGAGGTGTGGCTGGGGAGTAGGCAGAGGACAGGGACACTGACCAGAGTCGACAGCCACTCTGGGGGTCCTGCAGTGTTTGCTGGCCTCTGACCCACTGTGAAAGCACCTGCTAGGGGAAATCCAACGTGAGCCGTGTGTGGAAATTTCATGTTTTCTACTTAAACCCATTAAAAGGGTGAAAAAAGGGGCAGGCTCCCGGGTGGCTCAGTCGGTTAAGCGTCCGACTTTGGTCCAGGTCATGATCTCGTGGTTCGTGGGCTCGAGCCCCGTGTAGGGCTCTGCGCTGACAGCTCAGAGCCTGGAGCCTGTTTCAGATTCTCTGTCTCCCTCTCTTTCTTTCTCCCCCTCTTTCTCTCTCAAAAATAAATAATCATTAAAAAAAAGTTTTAAAGGGTAAAAAGAAGCTGGTCAGATGAATGTCAATAATACATTATTTAATCCCAACATCTAAAATATTATTCCAACACACAATCAAAATTAAAAAACTATTAAGGAGATATTTTACAGTCTTTTTCTGTGTGTGCTACTAAGACTTCAAAATCCATTGTGCATTTTGTACTTGGGCGCAAGTCAATTTGGATGTCTTACATTTCTATTGGAAGTGCGTAAATTTTGTAAGTTTTATAATTTGTAACAAGATATTGTAAATTTCATAAACTACACGGTTGAGAAGCTCCACTCACCAACCGGAGTTATTCCACACGTACATCAAGCTTCCTAATAACAGAATCACATATCAGTTTTTAAATTTAAATTGATTCAAACTAAATTAAACTAAAACTTGAGTTTCTCAATCAAACCACGCACCTTTCAAGTGCTGCTAGCCACGTGGGTCAGAGGCTGCCATATTGGACAATAACTATGGTATCTCCCATCAACATCCAAAGTTTGATCCTGCTCCAGGTTCTACCTCCTTGCCCCCAACTCTTCCCCAGGCTTGGTTTGTCCGTCGTTCTTCTTTCCTTGCTTTATACCTTTCACTCGGATATGTCTTTGCCACTATAGTTGGCTTAAGCCAAGGGCTTCTGTTGTTGAGACCGGCATTGTTTTTGTAGACCTTTGTCAACCTCGGTTCTCGTGGAAACTACCCAAAGGGCTGTCATGTACTTTGTAGGTCCTCTGCCCGATGCCACAGGCATGCTCTGCACGGATGCTGATGAGGGAAATCATTTCTATGTTGTCCTCTTGATTTTTTTTTTCTTTTCCCCCTTTGGCATTGGAACACAAGCCACCATGTCCACAGTGATGGCTACGAGTGTGTTTGTCTTGGCATCTCGATGATGAGAGCCCTCTGAGCCCTGGTCATGCTTTTCTGAGTGCAATTTGCCCGTTTTCTATTCCTGGTGGCTGCCGGACATTCACTCACTGAATTTTGGGTCTTCTCTAAGTGACTAAAGTAGCGTAAGCAAATAAGTAAATGAGGAAACAGACTTTTAGAAAATGTATTTATGAACCACTGAAATATAATATACAACTTCCTCAGCTACCAACACTTTCCTGGGGAACTTGGGCAAAGCCATAGAGAGATCTCCCTGGCAGGGAACGACCTTGACCTGCCTGTTTTCAGCCTGGTGGACGTTGCACGAGGGGGGTGATGCTCTCGAGCAAGATGGGGGTTCCCTTACATCCTTCAGAAACTTTATCTTCTAAGACCATTCGTGGCACTCTTGGCTGTTTTCAAGCATGCAGGCAATTTAAATGGGTCTCATTTGTGCGATACTGGTAATGGTGGGGGGTACGGATGATGGTGTTGGTGTTGGTGGTGGTGTCGTTGTGGAAATGAGTTCCATAAAATGCGAGCTGCCCAAGAGGACATGTGGTATCTTTCATTTTTGTGTCTCCAATTCAACATTCAGCTCAGTGAGCGCTTGTTGAATTGGAGGCAAATACTACAAAAATTAGTTGGAAAAAGAAGATTGCTCAATGCTACCAGAAAACTACATGGGAAACAAGGCATAGGTCTGGAGCCTTAAGACAGGAAAGAAAATTAAAGTCTGACCAGGGAGGAAAAGAGAGAGAAACTGGACACTTACACCCTTGTCTCCAACACCTCGCCCATTCGTCCAACCACAATCCCCCTGGCACGTCGAATTCCAGCTCATGAGGTCATCAGAGCAGCATCTCAGGGAGATAAAGTCAACATCTGACACACAACTGGAAGGCTGGTAATTTTCTACGACTACTGAAGGCCCTGCCGATGGAACTCATGTTTCGTTTAATATTTTCCAAACGTCAATCATTTGCTTATTAGGTGATATATATGTTTTTGCGATATGGGTGTGCCAGTTATACGAGGGATCAGTAAACTCCTGTAAAGGGCCAAATAGTCCCTTCAAGCTTTGTGGACTGGATGGTTTCTATTGCAGCCACTCCATTCTGCTGTGTAGGCACCAAGCAGTCAGGATAATAGAATGTGTCCATGACGGGTGTGGCTAAGTGCCAATAAAACTTTATTGACAAAAACAGGTTGCAGACTGGATTTGGTCTAGGGCCAGTTTGCCAATCCCAACCCACACTCTTACTTACAACACACATTTAGGACTCACTGTAAGAAAAAAAAAATCTATAATAAATTAATTTAAAAGAAAATTTCATATCCGTCCCCTGAATGGAAAGCCAGGAGCCCACACCATGTATAAACAACTGGAAAAGTAAATTTGCTGAAAACCAAACAAGTTTTGTTCAATTCAAAGTAGGAGGATGAACTGGGCAAGATTTGCAGCCTGAGGCCTAACCTTTGTTATAAGGAAGAGAGGAAGGGAGGAGGGAAGGAAGGAGGGAAGGAATGAGGGAAGAAGGAAGGAAAGAAGGAAAGAAAGAAAGAAAGAAAGAAAGAAAGAAAAGAAAGAAAAGATAAGAAAGAGAAGGAAGGAAAAGAAGAGAAAGAAAGAAAGAAAAGAAAGAAGAAAAGAGAAGAAAGAGAAGGAAGGAAGGAAAAGAAGAGAAAGAAAGGAAGAAAGAAAGAAAGAAAGAAAGAAAGAAAGAAAAGAAAGAAGGAAAGAGAAGAAAGAGAAGGAAGGAAGGAAAAGAAGAGAAAGAAAGGAAGAAAGAAAGAAAGAAAGAAAGAAAGAAAGAAAGAAAGAAAAGAAAGAAGGAAAGAGAAGAAAGAGAAGGAAGGAAGGAAGGAAGGAAGGAGGAAGGAAATGAGGAAGTCCTGGCGAGGCATTAAAGACTCGTCATCGCCAGGCTGAGTCTTGTAAGAACCACTGGATGAAAGGGAGCTGGAAGGACACAGCTTTTTCACCATGTGTCTTCATCATTTAAATCCATTCAGTTTTCCGTGTGAAATCATCTTGCCATTCCCTTCAGCGACTATTTCCGAGAACCCACGGCGTTGTTTATCAGAGGCTAAACTCAGACAACAAGGACTCGGCCCTTTCGGAAGGCTGCATCCCGAAGCGTGTGAGGCACCCAGGCCGAGTGGCTCCCAGGAGGCAGGGAGGGCCCTCCGGGGCCACGCGCCTGGGGCCGTAGGCTCTGCCCTCCCTGATCCGGAGGAGAGAAGGCACACAAATCCTTATCCCGGCGACAGGCCCTGCTGGGGAGCCCCCTGCTCCGAGGGTGCCCCAGGAGGGGCCACCGGGCCCCAGGGGGGCCTGAAAAGCCCAGCCTGACTCAGCCAGCCCCGGCCGGGTTGGCACCCTGCTGTCTACACTGTGCCGGTGAACCCCGATCGCCAGGGGCCTCGCGTGGGAGGCGGTAACTGAGCAGCAGAGCTCACAAAGCCAGCGCCCTGGGGACCCAGCTGATCCCAGAGCAGGAGGCCCAGGGTTTCTGCGGGCAGCCCCTGTTCTCCTAAGCTCCGTCCCATCTGAAGAAAGAACCGGGGCTGCAAACCCAAGGAGGCCCAGGGCCGTAAAGCGGATGCGTGTTTGCTCAGGAATTATCAGCCGCAATCACTGTGCCGTGGATTCAGGGAGTGGAGTCGGTGCTGAGCTCCAGCTGCTGCACAGACGGACGGAGTGGAAGGAGGGGCCTGGAGACGAGTGGGGACCAGGCCTGGAACCCACCCTGCAGGAGCCCCAGAAGCCCCTGCAGGGACTGGCGGGGTTCATCAGAGGGTAAGTGTGGTGGTGACCGTCTTGGGAACTCGGAGACTCAGGCAGGGCTCCCGCCTACTTAGGATCCTTGTGCTTCCCCATCATCCAACGGGGACAGAAGGGGACTTAGAGGGGGGAAGTGCTATGGCTGCTACATGCACATGCCCCCGACCCACCGCCCACAGGACCACCTCTGGGTGGGCAGGTGGAGATCTAAGGCATTCTGTCCCCCGTCTTCCAGGGCTCCCCTTCCCTGTGGCTGCTTCCGGGTGTCACCTCCCAAAAAACGTCTTGCACTTAAATTCTTGTCTCGGGGGTTTTATGGTTTCATGTCTTACATTTAAGTCTTTAATCCCTCTTGAGTTGATTTTTGTATATGGTGTGAGGTAAGGAGCCAATTTCATTCTTTTCTATGTGGATATTCAGCCTTCCTGACACCATTTATTAAAGAGACGATCCCTCCCCATGTGTGTTCCCAGCACCCTTGTCAAAGATTAATTGACCATAGAAGTGTGGGGTTTATTTCTGGGCTCTCTATTTCTGTTCTAGTGATCTGTGTGTCTGTTTTTAGGGTCAGTACATACTGTTTTGATTATATTACAGCTTTACAATATATGAAATCAGAAAATGTGATACCTATAGGTTTTTTCTTCTTTCCCAAGACTGCTTTGGCTATTCAGAGTCTTTTGCGGATTCTGTATGAATTTTAGAATTTTTTTTTCCTTTTTCTGTGGAAATGCAGTTAGAATTTTGATAGGGGTTGCACTGAATCTACAGATCGGTTTCGGTAGTATGGACATTTTCACAATATTAATTCATCTGACCCATGAACCCGAAAGTTTTTGCATCATAAAGTGAACAGTCAACACCATGAAAAGGCAACTTACAGAATGAGAGAAACAGTTTGAAGAGTATCCAACAAAGGGCTAATATTCAAAGTATGCAAGGAGCTCATACAACTCAATACCAAAAAATGGCAACAACCCGCTTTAAAAATGGGCAGAAACCCTGAACAGACATTTTTCCAAAGAAGACACACAGATGGCCAACAGGTACGTGAAAAAGCGCCGACCAAAATCACTCATCGTCAGGGAAGTGAAAATCAAAACCACCATGAGATAGCACCTCATACTCGTCAGGGGGGCTGTAAGAAACAACAGGTGTTGGCGAGGATAAGGAGGAAAGGGAACCCTCGTGCCCTGTTGGTGGGGATGTAAACTGGGGCAGCCGCTGCGGAAAACAGCATGGAGTTTCCTCAAAAAAACTAAAGCTAGAACCACCCCATGATCCAGCAATTGAATTTCTGGGTATGTATCCAAAGGCAACGAAATCACTGTCTCAAAGAGATACCTGCTCTCTCACATTCCCTGCAGCGTTATTGACAATAGCCAAGATATAGAAACAATCGAAATGTCCCTTGACAGATGAATGGAGAAATACGCGATATATACTTACAACAGAATATCAGGCAGGCACGAGAAAGAAGGGAATCCTGCATTTGCAACAACACGGATAAACCTAGAGACATTATGTTAGGTGAAACAAAGCAGACATCGAAGACAAATACAGTCGACCCTTGAACAACACAAGGGTTGGGGCACTGACCGCCACATAGTCGAAAATCTGCGTATAAGTTTTGACTCCCTAAAACTTAACCACTAATAGCCTGTTGACCGAAAGCTTTACCGATAACATAAACGGTTGGTGAATACATATTTTGTACGTCCTATGTATCATATACTGCATTCTTAACGTAAGCTAGAGAAAATAAAATGCTATTTAGAAAATCACCAGGAAGGGGCGCCTGGGTGGCTCAGTGGGTGGTTAAGTGTCTGACTCTTGATCTCAGCTCAGGTCATGATCTCACGGTTGTGAGACCGAGCCCTGAGTCAGGCTCCGTGCTGACAATGTGGAGCCTGCTTAGGATTCTTTCTCTCTTTCTCTCTGTCCCTCCTCCACTCATGCGCATGCTCTCTCTCTCAATAAATACATAAACTTTAAAAAGAAGAAAGAAAATCATAAGGAAGAGAAAATTCACTTATAGTGCTCTGCTGTATGTACTGGAAAGTTCTGTGTCGAAGTAGACTAGCACAGTTCAAACCCGTGTCGTTCCAGTCAACTGGACCACACGATCTCACTTATAGGTGGAATCTAAAAGTGTGAAGTTGGCAATGACAGAGAACGGTGGCCACCAGGGCTGAGCGGTGGGGGACACAGGGGTATGTTGGTCCAAGGGTATGGATTTCCAACTGCAGGATCAATCAGGTCCAGGGTCTACGGTACGGGGTGGTGACTCCGGTGAACAGTACCGTTCTGTGCCCTTGACATCTGCTAGGAGAGCAGATCTCCGTGTTCTCGCCACGCACAGAACAGGTGGCTCGGTGAGGCGATGCATAGGCTGATGAGCCTGATTGTGGCCATCATCTCAAAACCTGCGGTTCTATCAAAACATCTTGTGCGCCTTAAATATGTACGACGGGGGTTTGTCCATCGTGCCTCAAAAAAGCTGGGAAAAACGGCGGGGTAGGGGTTGGAGCTGTTGGGGTTGGAGGTGAGGCTTGACTGCAAAGGGGCAGGAGGGAACTTATGGGGGTAATTGAGATGCTGCACACAATTACCAAAGTTCATCGAACTGTACTTTTATTTTTTTTTAAACATTTATATATTTATTTATTTATCCAAATTAAAAAAAAATTGTTACATTTATTTATTTTTTTGAGACAGAGAGAAACAGAGCATGAGCAAGGGAGGGGCAGAGAGAGTGGGAGATGCAGAATCCGAAGCAGGTTCCGGGCTCCGAGCCGTCAGCGCAGAGCCCGATGCGGGGCTCGAACCCACGAACCGCGAGATCATGACCTGAGCCGAAGTGGGATGCCCAACCGACTGAGCCACCCGGGCGCCCCCGAACTGTACTTTTAAATGAAGCCTGATAGAGCTGGAAAAATAAGGTCTATCGGGGGCATTAATGCAATTCCCTGGGGGAGGGATGCAGCACGCCCCCCTCACCTCCCCCGAACACCTGTGCCCCAGAATAGCCTGGCTTGGAGAAGGGTCAGGAGCCTGCCACCACGGACGGGACGTCTCGCCTTTCCTCCCCCAGGCGCCCCCACGGCCCTGGAGGCGGCAGCCACATGCACACTGTAGGCGGGGGCCGGCCGGCCCGATGGGGCTGCGTCGGGGCCACGGAGCCTGAGCAGAGTGACCCCGAAGCGAAAGCAGCGTCAGCGGCCCTGCCCCTGCGGTGACGCATCCGATGTCTCCCCACTGCCCCGATGAGAGTCCAGGCTCCATCTCAGTTTGCTTCCCACCTTTTCTTCCCTTCGACGGCCTGGTGGCCAAACACGCGTATCTCAGGCGCCCCTCGAAGCGAAGATGAAATCTTTCAGACATTCCAGAAATCTACACGCGGACCCACCACCCGTGTTCAAGAGAGGAAACATTTCAAGTCATTTGAGACACCCTGGGTTCCTTTCCCGGAGGGCATCCCACCCCCCTCCCCGCCAGTGCCCTCCCCCCTCCCAAATCTGGTGTTTATCATTCCCACACACGTCTTAACCATTCACGACCTGTGCCCAGAGCCCCCCCCCCCCCGCAAACGTGGCCGGTCCAAATGGGGATAAGCTGCAAACGTAAAATACACACCAGATTCCAAAGACGCAACGCGGGAAAAATGTGAAATGTTAATAATGTTCTGTATCGATGATATGTTGAAATGAAAACGTGTTAAATAAACTGGGCTCGATAAAAATATTTATTACAATTAATTTCATCTGTTTCTTTTTATTTATTTATTTTAATTTTTTTAATGTTTATTTTTTTGAGACGGAGAGAATGTGAGGCAGGCTCCGGGCTGCGAGCGGTCAGCACAGAGCCTGACGCAGGGCTCGAACCCACAAACGGCGAGATCATGACCAGACCTGAAGTCAGACGCTTAACTGACTGAGCCACCGAGGCAGCCTTATTTTCCCTGGTTTTTAAGTGGCTACTCAAAAATTTATAATGTGCACATTTTGCATCGTGGCTCACATTTTATTTCTAGCGGACAGTGCTGTTCTGGGTTATGTGTTTGCCTTGTCATGTGCCCCCTCACGTGGTTCGCTGTCCTTTGTTCATCTGGATTATGAGCCTCTTGAGAGACGGGCCGTGTCTCGCGTGCGTCTCTTGCCTCCAGGCCAGAGGGCTTCGCAGATCACGGCAATTTAGGCAGAGTGGTCTCTCTACAAGCAGGTGTGATCGTGTCGGCACTGACCACCTCAGCTCTGCCTTCCCTTCACATCTTTCAATAACTTCCTGTCGGCTTTAGGATAAAGCAAAACTCTCCAGTGTGCTGCAAGGCCCTGTGAGGTCCTGCCACTGCCCACCTTTCCCCGCTCCTATCACAATCTGTGCCCTGGCCACCCTGGCCTTCTTTCCTGCTTGCACCTGCCGCAGGACCTTTGCACATGCCATTCTCTCCGCTAGGGATGCCCTTTCTTTCCTTCCTGGCCTGGAAACTGTATTCATCCTTCAGATCTGAGCCTAAATCTTGGCTGAGGACCCCAGACAGCTCCCCCACGCTTAAAACATGACAAATCACACAAAGCATCTTCTCGAGCTCATTGGTATGTCCCCTGGGAATCCCTGGCCCCACTCACCATCCAGGTAACACCCCTGCACCATGCTCCGCGCGCTAGCTGGACGAAGACGCGTGAACCTGGGGATTCTATACCTGGTCTCCAGTGTCTCTGAAATGGAATTTCGGTCCAAGAATAACACTGGTAATAAGATGCCTCGTGTCAATTTTACGGGCTGCAAATACCTTCTAGTTAGACCCTGAGGTAAGTTACAGGCCTGAGCAGACCCTGAGAAGCTGCCAAAATGTTTTTCAGCAACTCTGCTAAAAATGTCTTTGTCCTTGACTCCGGGGCTGGCCACTCCTGGCCACGGCAGGGGGAACCGCCTGTCGCTTCGAGCTGGGACGTGACCGGGGCTTCGAGGCCACCGTCACGGCAAGCGAGCTCGCTCCAGGCCACCAAACAATTGTCCTTGTCCAACGCTGGGACATCCGAGCCCCGGGAGGAACATGAGCTGCTTTTCCGTCTCTCGGGCTTGCCAGCCTCTGGTGGAATTGAGGCCAGACTGCGCTCGGAGACAAAGAACCTCTTCCCCTGAGCCCCAGAGGGAAAAACAGGGGAGCCGAGCAACTGAAATCAGGCAGAAAGGACGTCACCCCAACCGAGCCACCGGGCAGCACTGAGCACCGGGCCACCCGTGACGCTCCGTTTCTCTCACACTCTCCCGCCGAGAAAAAACCTTTTTACTGAAGCGGAGCGTTTCCAGGAAAGTCTACGAATCCGGCGTGGGCAGCTCGCTGAACTTCCACGAAGCAAACGCACCCGAGGAGCCAGCACCCAGACAAACACCAGCACCTTCCCGGGTCCCCAGACGCCCTCGTGGGCCCCGCCCCAGTTCCCACGTACGCCCCTGTGACCCCGACTCCTAACCTTGCAGGGACAGCAGTCACACGGTATGTGCACATTTCCCCGTCTCGTTCCACGTCACGTCCGTGATTCACGCACGGCGCTGTGCGCGGCAGACGTGGACCGAGTCCCCTCTAACGCACGGCCCCGCGGGAAGAGACCACATTTGTCCCGTTCACCCGTTGATGGCTCTTCGGACGACTCCCAAGCTCTTGGCTGTCTCAAAGAGTCTTACCATGAACATTCTAGAACGTGATTTTTGGTGGACACCTGGGCGCGTTTCTAGAATGGCCGGGTCACCGGGTAGGTGTGCGTCGAACGCTTTAAGAAACTGCCATTCTCGGGGCGCCTGGGTGGCTCAGTCGGTTAAGCGGCCGAGTTCGGCTCAGGTCACGATCTCGCGGTCCGTGGGTTCGAGCCCCGCGTCGGGCTCTGTGCTGACCGCTCAGAGCCTGGAGCCTGCTTCAGATTCTGTGTCTCCCTCTCTCCCTGTTCCTCCCCCGCTCATGCTCTGTCTCTCTCTGTCTCAAAAGTAAATAAACATTAAAAAAAAATTTTTTTAAATAAAAATAAATTAAAAAAAAAAAAGAAGCTGCCATTCCCACCTGCACTGGAGGAGACATCGTTCCAGCCTGGCAGGTGCACGCTGGAGCGTTTGAGTATGAAATATGTGTAATAAAAACGTTGGGGGCTTGGGGGGAGGGCCGCACTGCTTTCTGTGGGTGTTTTGGGGGGGCTGCTTAGACAGGGGCAGAGGGAAGTTTGTGTGTTCCATGGCAGTTCTCTTTTATTTTTCGAGCAGGTAACATACTCAGAGTTCGGGCCTCGGCCAGTATAAAAACGGGTTCGGTGAATGAGATATGGACACACGGGAGGCCCAGCTCCCTGCTCTGTGCCATGAGGCGCACCCCGGTGGGTCGGGCGAGCCCCTGGCCGGCACCCCACCGCATTCCCGTCCGGAGGCGGGGGGGGCGGCACGACAGCCGTCCCAGGCCAGGGGAGGACAGGCTCATTCTCAGCTCATAAACCCCCTCCCTGGCATTTACGGCCAGTGTTTGATCCTTCAAAGGAGGGCTCTCGACTGCTCGCCGGGTTCCCCGTGTTGCAGGGCTATTTACGGCCCGTGCCACTTACCATGACTCTGCCCACTTTAGTTAGTTATTTATTTATCCAGACACATATTTTCTACCAGCTGTAGCGGGTGCCAGAGGGACGGACGGCAGGCGTCCTGCCAGCCGCAGGGACTTGGGGACTGAGCCGACAGGAGGCCCTTCCTCGGTCGGCTCGTTTGGGGGGTCCTCTCTCTGGCTGGCAGGGGCAGGGGGCTGGGATGTGAGCACCGCGGGTGCTGGCGAAGCTTGTCACGCGTAACCAAGAAAGAGGGAGGCCAGCTGTGGGGACAGCAGCCTGGACTTTGGGGCTGAAGGGTGTGGGTTCAGAGCCCCTCTCCACCACCTAGCTTTGCGCCTCAGTTTCCACATCTGCCAAACGGGATTGCCACCACATTAAGTGAAACACGATTGCCACAAAGGGCTTAGGGGGACATCGGGAACTCAGCAAGGGCGCTGCAAGGGTTAGCTGCTGCTGTTACCAGCATGGGTGACCCGGCTATGAAATCACAGCTCCCGGGTAGCCGACCCACCCTGGCTGCCGGACTGGAGACGCTGGGCTTCGGGGCTGAGCCCAGGAAAGTCCCGGCAGACTGGGACAAGTTAGTCACCTCCCAGAGCCTTATCATCGGATGGAACCCTTCCCTTTGCGGCAGCAGAAAGTGCCAACGAGGAAATAAATGTTGATTAGGCATCTGTTTGTTCACTAAGTAATTTTTAACTTCTGTTCCGTGCCAGGCACTGTTCAAGTTTCTGGGAACACGGGAAAGAATAAAACGATGTCTCTGCTGCCCTCGTGGAGCCGACATTCCAGTGGACGAGAGAGATTACGCACAAACAAACAAACAAATGTTATAACACCAGGTGGTGATGTGGCTGCTGGCAGGCAGAACATGGTGAAGGAAGACGGCATGATGGGTACTAACGAAAGTGAGGAGGTTGAAAAAAGACCCTTTAGGGAGAGGTCACTTGCGTAGAAAAATAATGTCCGAGAGCAAGCCGTGAGACTCTCTGGGGGATGAGGATTCCGGGCAAAGGCACAGCAAGTGCAAAGGCCCTGAGGTGCAAATATGCTACCTCTGAAATGCTTTAAGAAGACAACAGTCTGGGGCGCCTGGGGGGCTCAGTCGGTTGAGCGTCCGACTTCGGCTCAGGTCATGATCTTGCAGTCCGTGGGTTCGAGCCCCGCGTCAGGCTCTGTGCTGACAGCTCAGCCTGGAGCCTGCTTCGGATTCTGTGTCTCCCTCTCTCTCTGCCCCTCCCCCCCAAATAAATATTGAAAAAAAGAAAGAAGGCAATAGTCTAATAGGCTTCATGCCCACCAACCTTAATCATCACCATCTGGAAGGCAATGGCAGGCATCGTAGGGGTGCAAAATGAACATCACTCACATCTCTGGGAAGCTACGGGGGGCGGGGGGGAGGCTCAGGAAAGCGTACCTGAGAGAGGCAGTCTGGCCTCAGAGAAGGACATCACGAGAAGGCCAACGGCGAGGGAGAGCTGGGCTCCATGCGGATGCTGGGTGACGCTGGTGAAGTCATCCAGTCGCTCAACCTCTCTGGACTTCCCTTTGCTCAGGCGTAACGGGGGCAGCCTGCGAAAAAGCCCTCACTCCCAACAGGCCACGAGGCCTGGTTTTCAGACGCCACTTTAGAGGATGTGACACAGCGGGAGGGCCTGTGCTTCCCTAGGAGCGTTTCTCCTGGACCGTCCCTGAGCACAGTCATAGCTCTGCGTGTGTCTAAAGTTGGCAAGAAGTCCGATTTCCCGGCTCGGTCTCCGCCATGGGACAGCAGCCCTGCCCCTCGTCCGTCTGGTTTTCGGACACACCATTTGGTTCTCTGTCATTGCACGGCCTTTTCCCGGCTCTCCTTAGACAGGTGGAGCGGGGGGCCGGTCAGGTCAGTGCTGTGCCCCAGGATTCGAGGAGGGGAGAGGCAGCCCCACCAACAGACATTGCCTGGGTGGGACCCAGCCTGTACCAGAGGCCTTTTGCCTCATAAGTGCAGCCGATTGGACAGAAATGGTAAGTCGATGTCAGCGGCCAACCATTGGCTGGCTGTCAACCAATGGGGACGCTTGGCATGAAGACGCTCTCTCCGAAGAAGATAAGTGAGACCAGTAATAATCTAACTTTTTGCGAATTTGCATGGGGGGTGTGGAAGGGACCAGGAGATTGGTGACAGGAACGGAAAGGCGTGAGGCTAAGAGGAGACACGAGCAGGAGAGGCACTGGGGAGCTATGGCCAATCTAAGACGCACCTATGACCAACATAATCCAAAGAGAAGTCAAGGGTGTCTGAATGATAGAGGATCTGCCAGATGACACACAGAGAAGAGGTGAAACAAGGAGTGTAAAGGGGTCTTGCCTGGAGGGAAACTCCTCGGGTCCCGGAAGCTGGGGTCTTTGTGCCTTCTTGGAAATGAGATCTTTCCAGTTCCCGTCCCCAAGAGGACGCATACCCCACAGTTGCCTGCACATGGCCATGTAGGGTGTGCAGTGTATGTCTTGGGGAGAGGAGTGCCATACGTAAGTGACAGCACCTCCTGCAGTTGTGCAGTGTGCAACCCCCACCACTGTACACGACAGCCCTGACCAGGGCTCATATTCTTGGCATTTGATGACTGCCGAATACGTATTGTATACTAATTTATTTATTCATTCGGCACGTGATTTTTAGGCATGCCCTAACTCCCTGGCACTGTTCAAGGCACAGGGGATTCAGGAGTAAGAGACACGATTCCTGGTCTCACGATGAGGGGAGAGAGAAAACAAACAAGTGAAAAAAGTAAAAGGTAATCTCAGAGTGAAGGCTGCTGTGAAGACAAAATGAAACAGACTAATGTGACTGAGAGTGACTCAAAGGTGAGAGGGGCCATGTCTGTTAGGTGGTCAGGGAAGGCATCTCTAAGGAAGGGACATTTGGGCATAGGTTTAAAGAACAAGTAGGGGTCTGGCACCCAGAGAACTGAAGAAACGGTGTCCTGTGCAAAGGCCCTGAGGCTGGAATTGACCCAGACAGAGCTAGATCATGTAGGGCCTTATAGGGTTTATTCTAATCGTGATGAAAAGCGTTTGGAAAGCATCAAGCATTTATTGTAACTTTGCAGTGCTCCCATTACTGGAGCAAGCAAGTGCTGGTCTCTTTTCCTTGTGACCACAATAGCTGGGAGAGTAGGGTTTGCTGGAGTATTATTATTCCTCTCCGTCTCAAAAAGGGTTCATCTTTCGGTCAAATGAGGTTTCAAGGACTCTTCACCCATGAGCCGTGTCAGATTAGCTCCGTGAAGAACGACTTTTACCGGATTGGCTTTCACCCAGGATTATTTCGAGAAGCCATCATGGGAATTCTATATTTGCATTTGCTCTAGCGTGTTTTTGTCGAGAGCGCTGTAACTCAATAGCCCTCTATAAAGCCCAGCACAAGAAATTTATTTTAGTACTGGGTATCAGAAATAAACTGGATAATTGCTTTCTATAGTGAGAGAGAAGAGATTTCCTGCGTTTCCCTTTTTGACCTGGCTCCCAGGAAGCTCAGCACTGTGGCATACGCTTCATCACAGACACTGTTACTCCTTGCAGTTGGCCCAGTCACACCCTCTTTCACTGGACCTAACTTGCTATTTCTGTTATACCAACCCGTGTCGATCTTAGTTTTTAAATGATTTTTGTTGCTGTTGTTGTTGTAAGCCCTCTCAATTCTTTCTCGGAGGAAAGTAGGGAGGGATATAAATAAAAGCTTTATTCGTCGGACGTGTGAGCACAGGCAAAGTCTGGTCGACCTAGTTCCCCGAGACTTAGGACTTGTAAATTCAAACATACCTAAAGGAAAACAAGTGCCAGTTTCATTTCTTAGAATTAGCTGTGGGGTTGGAAATGAAAACAAATACATCTCCTGGAATAGCTCATTATTCTCCCCTGCGCTGACGTTTGCTGCTGTCTGTAGGCCGAGACAAGCCCGCTTGATTCCCGACACCTCCTCCCTGGGTGGCGTCTGTGTCTGAGCAGAGTGATGGGACCCTTCTCAAGGGGAGCGGTGGACCCAGCAAAGCAGAACAGGAACCATTTTCAATGAAAAAGTCGCCCCCGCACAGGCTGACAGCTCAGCCAGGCCGCCTCTGACAGTCTGGTAACCCGTCATTTTTCTTTGCAAGGACAATTACGTGCCTTCAAATGGCTGCATAATTAACCGGGCCTATTAAAGGCTCCCACGTTTGTGTGGCTCTGCCGGGATGTTTCCCGGAGCTGGGGCCAGGCGAGACCCGTCGCGGTGCCCGTTAATTAGCCCTTGCAAGGAGAGGCCATGTTGGGAGGGGGTGAGGCTGTGGGTGGCATCTCCTCTGACGGACCAGGGACACGGGCCCCACCAGGCTGCCCCTATCTTGCAACATCCCAATCCTCGCTCCTGGAGAGGGAATTAGCACAGCAATTCTATTTAGACTCCTGATGTTGCCATCCTTTTATCCTAAAAATGCAACCCACACCCTCCACACACACACACACACACACACACACACACACACACACACACAACCGGTAAGTAGGCAAGATTGAGGAATAGTCCAGAATGTAAGCCAACGGTGTTAATGAGTTAACACAGACCAGCACTTTGCAGAGGGCGGTCCCCGGCCCAGCAGCGTCCCCTGGGCCCCGGCCCCAGACCTGCTGAATCAGAAATTCCGGAGTGGCCCAGAAATTTGTGTTTCGCCGACCCTCCAGGAGATTCCCGCTCTACGCTCAAGTTTAAAAGGCCCGGGATGGCGCAGAGCATCGTCAGTTTGTTAATTTTGGAAGGCTTGAGACCCGCTAATCTAATCCATGCACAGAGCTCGAGATGGGGATTAGGAAATTGCAGAAAGAACTGAGCCTCCGTTCTGGTTTTGAAACCTCCGCGGGAGATACACAGACCGAGAATTCAACAAGAGAATGGCTGGTCACATGAGCACTGTGGAGGAAGGAACAGGGAAGGAAAAGGGGAAAGACCACGTTTCATCAAGCAGTGGTTCTCATTCTGGGGCAACCGTGCCCCCCCCACCCCCGCGGCCGGGGCCTCCTTTCTGTTCTGATGTATGTCTTTGGAAGGTCACTCCAGTGGCCGGAGAGAGGACGAATGGATTGTGGCCACAAGAGAGGGAGCGGGGCGCCTACTGGGAGGCTGTCACTGCTGCCCAGGTGGGCACAGACAGTGGCCTTCAGGAAAGCGTGAGCAGCAGATACTTCTATTTGTTGGGGTCTCCTGGGAAGAGAAGAATGATTTGCAAATTCATGTCCAAATACCACTACGGGCTGGGGGCCGAGTGTCGAAATCTGGCACTTGCCAGTTCATCCAAAGCTGCATTTTTGTGAAAAATCATAGCTTTGCCTGTGTGGACAGAGGTTGGATGAGAAGCCTGATTTTTTTGTTGGGTTTTCACAGTGGGTTAGGAGCCCTGTCCCTCGCCCACCTGCCACCACGGTGGTAGGATAGCGGGAGAGAAAGAAAAGTAAGAAGGGAGAGGATTTACGAGGCTTACTGATGCACTGGATGTGAGGGGCGCGGGGACGGTCCCAGATGACTCCTAAGAGCAGCAGGGCTGCTGAACCAAGGGGTGGGCATGAACCTGGAGGGCAGGCCATACCCCAGGGACTGGGATATCTGGGCCAACAGCCCAGAGGGTCAGGAAGAAGGAAACTCAGTAGAGACCCTCTTGAATGGAAGTCACTGGGGCACTTAGGTCACGACAGTCCATTCACTCCCTGGCGACTTGGAAACCCAGCCGTCTCCGGTGGAGCCCGGCACTCGTCCCCAAGGTTACAGACAGACCCCCTGGGAGAACCAGGCCCCCTTCACAAGCCAGGGAGGGTGCCAAGACCTCCCCGCCACCGAATTTCACCAGCATCCGACACAGACTGGAGAGCCAGCATGGCCGTCTGGCCCCCGCAGAGACCATGGATGAAATCCAACCATCGTCCGTCATCTGTAATATCTGGAGATTAGGAAGCCGGTGAGCGCTGCGTGTGATTTTCACATTCATTCTGTGGCATGACGGCCCCCCCCCCCCCCCCACCGGAGCCTGCAATGGCGCCAGGAGGGCTTTCGTGAAAAGACGTGAGCAAGCGAAATTTTCCACTGCTTTCATTGCCCTAAAGTCGTACAAACAGGCTCTGGCCCACATTTGAACTTTCCAGAATAAGGCAATTATTGTTTTTTCCCTTTTGTTTTTCTTGGTTCCCTGCTGCTCGGTCTCTGGGCTGGGCTGTTTTGGAGTTTTTGTAGAAGGATTTCTAAGCACGTTTGGCAATTGTGGTCCATGAGGACGGTGGATGTGCTTAGGAGAGAAAGTTCCATGCCAGGTGGGAATGCTTAGCCTGAGCTGGACAAGGGTCCGGAACCAAACTGCAGGCATCTCCCACGGCCCGTCCAGGGGGCCGCCGTTCATCCTCTGGGTCAAGCTGAACCTTCCACGTTTTCATCATTCTCATGCCTTGGAGCCCAGAGAGGGTAAAGGCCTTGTCTGAGGTCACACAGCAAAACAGTCTACACACCTTCCTTAAGGAAGACACCAGGCAGTTATATCTATGTGAGAGTTTGGTCATAAAGAGAACAATGCAGAAACGGAATGGATTGCTTTTTGACCAAGTGAGCCCTTCCTTGACAGACAGCGAGGGGGTCGTGGAGGGGAATCCATGGTGTGCCAAAGCTGCCACAAACAGCTCCCAGGAGGTGATCCCGGACCGCTTCCCGGCCACGTTCAGTGGCATCTCGCCGGTCGTTCAAGATCCGTCACGGGAAGAGTATTTACACCACAGAGATTGGTCACTAGCACAAGCCAAGGCTTTTTTTTTTTTTTTTTCAAGAGAGCCAATTGTTCCAAATTTAACAACACACTCCTAGGATTCATTCACTCACTCACTCATTCATTCATTCATTCTTCTATTCATTCATTCGTCCCACAAACCCTAATCAAGCATCTACTATATGCCTGACACTGTGCTTGATGTCGGGTCTCAAAGAATTGAAGCAGACTCTTGCTTTTTTTTTATATATAACAATTTTTTTAACGTTTATTCATTTTTGAGAGACAGAGAGCGCAAGTGGGGGAGGCACAGAGAGAGAGGGAGGCGCAGAGTCCAAAGCAGGCTCCGGGCTCCGAGCCATCAGCACAGAGCCCGACGCGGGGCTCGAACTCACGAACCGTGAGAGCATGACCTGAGCCGAAGTTGGACGCTTCACCCACTGAGCCACCCAGGCACCTCCCCGAGCAGACTCTACTTCGTAAAGAAATGCATAACATGGAAAGGGAGATAAATACCCACCCTCCCCTTCGTTCAGGAGGCCCCTTAATTATTTAGAAACAACAAAAACAGAACTGCCGAGAGTTCCACTCTGCTTCAGCTCCACAAATGGGTCCCTGTTCCCCCTTCTCCTCTCCTACCTTACCAGGGGGACAAAAAGCACACGCAGGGGGCCCTCGGCCAGGGCACTGCATAGCGGTGGGGGTCACGCCGACCTGGGGGGACAGGACAGCTGTCACGTGATGATGATCTGAATGTTACAATAGTTAGTGAGCACCAACTATGCACCAAGCATCGTACTGAGCACACGCGATGCCTACGACGGCTTGTACGGTCAGAAGAGTGGGCCGCTGTCCCCCAACATACGCTACCCGCCCCCCTCTCTTTCCCTGCTTCCCACCCCACGCTCCCACCCCGTCGAACTTCAGTGTGGCCGCGTGACGCATTCCGGCCAATGAAATGCGAGCCACGAGGACGGGCTCCCCTCCAGGTGAAAGGCCTCAGAGACTGAGCATCTCTTAATCGCGCTCCCCCTTCGGGAGGCGGGTCACGTTCCAGATGCAAGCGCCACCGGCCTGGTTCTGCAGCAAGAAGGAGGCAGAGAACGCCACCCCTGCCTCCCTCCAAGGACCAGGAGCAAGCGTGAGAAGTAATCCTTTGCTGTAAGCGACAGACAGTTTTCGGGCCGTCTGTCACTGCAACATAGCCTCGCATATCCCGACTGATACCAGGCAGGTCATATTCGTTTCCCCGCGTTGTAAATGACGAAACTGACACCCCGAGAGGCTCAGTGACATTCCCACGCTTACACAGCTGGCAAAGGACGGGACTGGAACTGGAACCCGAGAAGGCTGGTGCCGGAATCTGAGCTCCTCACCACTACCCGGTGGGACGGTGGGGGAGGCGGCCGACACTGAATTCTGATCCTGATTGACATCTTGGGTCCCAGCAAAAACCTGAAACTCATTGCCCCGAGTCTCTTTCCAATCCACAATTCCTAACACCCTTGTTTATTTTTAAAAGAATTTAATCCACATGTTTCCGACCCTCTTCCATTCAAGCTTCTCTAACTTCATTTGGGCAGAGTTGGATGTCCAGAGAAACTTCTGGATCCTAGTGTTCTTTTCTTCGGTGAGAGAAAGTCGGATGTCACCTACAGGCAATGTGGCCCAAGCGGGCTCCTGGGGGTGAGATAGACAGGGGTTTCTCTACCCACCCTCCCCAACCACTGCTTTAGAAATGACAGGAGACGAAAGAATATTTTCAGGAAAATCCCAAGGAAGCCAGAGCCAGAGTAGGTGGCAAAGGATTGTCCCTATTTTGCAGGCGTGTGGGGTTTAGTTCTTGCTTGTTCATCCCACGAGGGGTGTGAGATCTTTATCCCTGACTGTCTTTAAAGTCTGTTGTTTTTTTTTTAATGTTTTTTAATTTATTTTTGAGACAGAGAGAGACAGAGCATGAACGGGGGAGGGGCAGAGAGAGAGGGAGACCCAGAATCGGAAGCAGGCTCCAGGCTCTGAGCCATCAGCCCAGAGCCCGACGCGGGGCTCGAACTCACGGACCGCGAGATCGTGACCTGAGCTGAAGTCAGACGCTTAACCGACTGAGCCACCCAGGCGCCCCAATCCCTGACTGTCTTTAAAAAACCAAGTTGGGGAGCGGGGGAGGCTGCGGAGGACCTGGTTGGTTCCAGGGCGTTGTGGGTGGAATGACGGTCCCCTCACAAGCTACGTCAACATCCACACCCCCGGAGACTGTGAATATGACCTTATTCGGGGAAAAAAATGTCTTTGCAGATGTGATTAAGTTAAGGCTCTCGAGATGAGATCTCGCTGGATTACCCAGGGGGACCCTTAATCCAGCAACGGGCGTCCTTACACGAGAAAGCCCTGGGGGGATTTGAGACGGAGAAGAGGACGATGGTGAGGATGTGGCACAAGCCAAGCAACACCGGGAGCCACCAGAAGCTAGAAGATTCTCCACCAGAGCCTTCGGAAGTAGACTGTCTCTAACCCAGTGATACTGATTTTGGACTCCTGGCCTTCAAGGCAGGGTGAGAATAGGGGTGCCTGGGCGGCTCAGTCGGTTGAGCGGCCGACTTCGGCTCAGGTCATGATCTCGCGGTCCGTGAGTTCGAGCCCCGCGTCGGGCTCTGTGCTGACAGCTCGGAGCCTGGAGCCTGTTTCGGGTTCTGTGTCTCCCTCTCTCTCTGCCCTTCTGCTCATGCTCCGTCTCTAAAAAATAAATAAGCCTTTAAAAAACATGTGTGAGAATAAACGTCTGTCATTTTTCAGACTCCCAGTTTGTGGCAGTTGGTGATGGGGCCCTAAGGAATCGGGTACACGGGGTTCTTCACGTTCTTAAACTTTACCGAGGATTCCCTACGAGCTTTGTTTTCTACGTGTGCTGTGTTGACACTTCTCTATCACTGGTCAGTTTAAAGAAGATCTATGTATTCATTCACTTAAAGACAACAATAGCATAGCTATTATACGTTGACATAATACTTTTTTTTTTCAGAACAGATCAAGTTTCCTCAAGAAAAATATTTAGCGAGAAGAGTGGCCCTGTTTTACGTTTCTTTGATGTCTTTAATCCGAGGGAAATCCAAACTGTGTTCATCCAAAAACAGCTGGATTCTTACGTCCGCTTCTGCTGCCAATCTGTCGCAACGTGTTTTGTTTAAAGGATGCGACGAAAACTCCGCCACACGACGCGGACGTGTAGCAGCCTTTTTAGGTAATGGTAACGTGGCCTCCAGAAAGCTTCGCCATACGCGCACAAGAGAGTGAAAGCAGGCGACGCAGTTCTCTCAGTCCTATCGCAGAGAAACAGCACTGACGTCATAGACCTCAGACAGGGGTTCCTCAGGGGTGCCCCGAACCCCACTTTGAGAATCGATGCCACAGAGGCAGAAAAAGAAGAAAACAAAAACACTCCCGCATGAGCCGGGGAAGCCCAGAGAAGAAAACGGTGCTGGTTTTGTCTGAAGGCGAAGCCCTCCCCGCCCTCCCACCACAGAAGAGCGCGGGCTTGGAGCCCAGGGAATGGGGAGAGTTGTTCCTCCAGCAGCCCCGGTAGAGAAAGTCCTCCGTTCTTGATTTGGGGCCAAGACTATCGAGGCGGCCCTCGGCTGCCCCACCACGTGTAGCAGAAGGTTCTGGGCCCGGCTAAGGCCTGTATCCCGGCGTGCCTGCCCACGTGGTAGCCCGGAGTTCCCTCAGAGACAAACTGGAGTGATACCACCTGAGCCTTCTCCCTCTACAGAAGCAGCCTGAGGGCCTCCTGAGAATACACAGGCAAGAGGCATTGGGAAAACACGAAAGGTTCTTAGGTAGATGAAGCGCCCGTTGTGGATCGGTAAGAAAAGTGACACCAAGTTTCCCCATCGATTTTGGTGTTCGTCATTCACTTCTTGGGCTAAGTCACCAGGCGATTCACCCATAAAACTCAGGCTGCCGACCCGTCCTCCTGTCTCCTTGTAAGAATCAAATGAGATAAAATGCGTTGAAGTGTTTTGAGGAAATCAAGACGACAGAGAAATGAGAAGCCCTTCCCGCCCTTCTTTCCAGAAACATTTAAGGAGCCCCTGGCACGTCGGTGCGGTGACATCGAGCGAGAAAGACGCTTGTTGGTCCTGCGGGGCTTACGTGTATGCAGATAACATGCAAATAGACGTCTCCCACAAAATGAGTTCCTCCAACTGGCCAGGAATCCTGGGAGTCCTGGCTTCCCCCCGGGAAGGGAACCTCCAGTTTCTCCCACACGGCTGGCTTTCCAGACCTCAGGTTGACAGAGGGGGCCTGGATCTGGCCGTTCAACACCCTAGCGAACCCTGTCCCAACCCCAAACCCGCCAATGACCTTCTGTCAGCATGTGGAAGGATCCAACACAGGCTGGTGGGATTCACACAATAATCGCAGGGAAATCTAACCTCATGGCGGGGCGGGGGGAGCCGACCCTAATGGAAAGGTTCTTTAGGGAAAGGAAGAAGAAAGGAGAGAAAAGGACCTAAGAAAGGTCCATCCACCCATGAATCAGCGGTCCTCCAGAGGAAAGACCCAGCAGTTTTAGGAGAGGACTCTACGCCTTTCAGGAGCTTTGACTATGAGCCAGGCATCAATGCTCCAAATGCCTTACCTGTCTTACCTAATCTGGCCCCAGGCCACAGTTGTCACCACCCCGATTAACAGGGCCATGATCAGAGCGGGACAAGGAGCAGACCAGGGTTGAAGTCCCAAAATCAAGAAATTCAAATCACTGCAGAAAACAGTGAATGTGGAGCGCCCGGGTGGCTCAGTCGGTGAAGCGTCC
Source organism: Panthera pardus (assembly GCF_024362965.1). NCBI lineage: Eukaryota > Metazoa > Chordata > Mammalia > Carnivora > Felidae > Panthera > Panthera pardus. The sequence continues at coordinate 669,960 of NW_026526710.1, forward strand.
GACTCCGGCTCAGGTCACGATGTTGCGGTTTGTGAGTTCGAGCCCCGCGTCGGGCTCTGTGCTGACGGTTCGGAGCCTGGAGCCTGCTTCGGGTTCTGTGTCTCCCTCTCTCTCTGCCCCTCCCCCCCAATAAATAAAAGATTAAAAAAGTCTAAAAAACAAAACAAAAAAAACAGTAAACGCAAGGGACCAAAGATGCAGAGGACCAACCGAACGGAAGATTCTAAAAGCATGAGCAAACATTGAGGAAGAAAAGTAACAGAACAATGAAAGAGAAGATGAAAATCCTCAACTGCCCAAGTAGAAAAGATGCCTAATGGCGGGTATTTCTGAGGATTTTCCCACCGTCATGACCAAACCACAAGTCAGTCTTCAAAACACTCAACAAAGCGATGCCAGTCACCAGAGTGGTGCACGCTGACATCCTTCAGCTGTGATGGCGTCGGAGGCTATTCTGACCCTGGCGGACCTTCACAACATCTGCCATACAAGCACCGTCCCCCCAGACATCGGGGGGAGGAGGCACGGTCAAGAGCTTCAAGGACTGAAAAAAGGGGAAAAGCATGTTTCAAATTCTTGCCAGTTGGGGGAAGTAGGTGTGAAGATATTTGAGACAAAGTAAATCCTGCAAACTTCAGGGGAGTGCTCTGGGGGTTAACATGTTTTGGGTTTATTTTTTAATTTATTTTTAACATCTATTTATTTTTGAGAGACAGAGAGAGGCACAGCATGAGCAGGGGAGGGGGAGAGAGAGAGAGAGAGAGAGACAGAATCTGAAGCAGGCTCCGGGCTCTGAGACGTTTGTTAGCACAGAGCTCAATGCGAGGCTCGAACTCACGAACTTCGAGACCATGACCTGAGCTGAAGTCAGACGCTCAACGGACTGAGCCACCCGGGCACCCCTGTGATTAACATGTTTTGATGGAACAGAGGCATCTAACTTTGTTCCCTCCCAAAACCTCACCAAAACTACAAGAAAGGCAGTGTTGTTGTTGTTGTTTTGTTTTGCTTTGCTTTCTTTTCTTTTTTCTTTTCTTTTCTTTCCTTTCCTTTCCTTTCCTTTCCTTTTCGTAAGGCTTCGAACTTCAAGAAGAAGAGGAGAGGGGAGGAGGGAGAGAATAGCAAGAAAGTTTTGGAAGCTGAGAGGCGGATGGCTGGGTCGTAACTGACTCAGCAGATGCAAAAATGCCAAATCCTAGACCAGCGGTGGGAACAGCTGAGAACTAAATACAAGTCCACTCCTCATGGGTGATGTTAAAAGGCAGATATCTGCCATTTAAACATACTGTTATATCACTGACAACAGGACACTCCCCAATTAAAAATCAGCCTAGGTGTGTGTGACTGAAAGCCTAGCTAACAGAAAACAAAATCGGGGAACCAACAAGAAAAGCAAAACAAACCATCATAACAATAAATGTGAAGAGTTGAGATTCACCTGTTAAAAGGCAGGGTCTCAAAGTGGTCATTTACAAGAGATACGAAAAGCAAATAGGTACAGAAAGGCTAAAAAATAATGGCAAATGAGTTTCAAGCAAATTCATAGGAAAGGAAAGGGATTAGTACATAGAGGAAATAAAATTGACTCCATAGAACATAGACTTGGCGAACTTACACCGTACAAGCAAAAATTAAACCTCGTTTGGAGTGTTCATGCTTTTATACAAAAATTACCCACAAAATTCAACTTATTCAACAGAAACAAAACGTATGTGTACAAACGTTCGCATATTTTATAAAACCCTGGAGTGGTCTAGGGTTTGGGCACGAAGGGACAATCTGAATGTTTTATCACTTGGGCAGGTCAAAATTTGCTGATAAACATTCCTGTGGGACAGAAAGTAAATGATTTACTAGACCCCGAACACCCAGGGGCTAAAGATGGGAAACCCATTTCCTCCAATCCACAGACAGAAGCAGCCTGGAGACCTCGCAGAGCTAATATTCCCAGCCTGCCCCCAGCATCCTACTGCGTGTGCGTGCGTGTGCACGAATAGAGGGAGGGGTCTCCATTTCTCAGTGTGGAACACCTCTGGCTGAGGTCTCTTGTTCAAGCCACACCGAAGCAGCTCATTTGGGTTTCATTCGGCAGACTCTGAAGTTTGATGCAGACAGAGAAGGTTCCCTGGAACTTTGACCCCGTGACGAAGAGATTTCAACGTCTCAGGGAAGACTTAATGAAAAAACATGTTCCTTCTGGAAAAGGAGGCGTGTGGATATTCTGACTTGTTCTTTTGAGATTACGTTCTCACACAGACAGTAAAGAGGTTCAGGGGTCAAGAGGAAGGGAAGAAACAAATGTTTGGCGCCCACCATTTTTTGGAACAATATAACAAAAAAAACCCTTTCCTCTGCCCTTGTGAAAAATACACAGTTCCAATAAACCTTCAGCCTTTCTGAAGGTGCACTCGGTTTTCGTAAACAGCCTAATGGAATTCAGAGCTCAGCGTAGGGCCTAAGTACGGCAATTTATCTTGTTAATGATGTCATTATTAAAGCAGGGATAGCTCAATAAGATTGATTTTCACGTGTAATTTACAGGCTGCCCTGAAAAGGAATTTATAAAGATAATATTAATAGCAGGACCATTGCTGAGAGCAAGCGTGAAACAATCCAAGGTCATTACTTCGAAGGAAAACACTTGTTTGAGTTAAAAGATTTCATACATTAGCTCAAAAAGTTTGGATGTGTTGTTTTACGGATTATCGCATCCTTGAAAAACAGAAAAAAAATCGCTGTTGGCTTTTCTCTGATTGTGAGAGCGATGGATGGAAATTGTACACTGAAAAATACATAAGAGCACCAGGATGAAAGTAAGTTACCCAAACTATTTCCCGGAGATATTTGTAGTTCAGACCTTGATGTGGACCACTTTTCTTTTTTTTTTTTTGTATTTATAGACTTTTTATTTGGAGATGGATCTCAAAAGAGACTTGACTTCCACAGGATTCTTTCCCCTTTAATGTTCCATGTAATTAATACACGAAGAAAGATTTTTCTTTCCAGTAAAAATAAATTTCACTCTTAGGGCACCTGGGGGGCTCAGTCCGTTGAGCATCTGACTTCGGCTCAGGTCATGATCTCGCGGTTCGTGAGTTCGAGCCCCGTGTCCGGCTCTGTGCTGACAGCTCAGAGACTGGAGCCTGTTTCGGATTCTGTGTCTCCCTCTCTCTCTGACCCTCCCCCGTTCATGCTCTGTCTCTCTTTGTCTCTCAAAAATGAATAAACGTTAAAAAAATTAATTAATTAAAAAATAAAAATAAAAAAAAAAAAAAAAAGAAACAATGCCTTTATGCCTTGGTGTACTAACAGAATTGTCTTGCCTTTGTTAATTTACCATCAGGACGCATGTTGGGAATAGATCCTCTGGCATTTATTTATTCTGAGATTATTAATTAAGATACGAGTGCTTTTGGGGCACCTGGGTGGCTCAGTTGATTAACCTTCTGACTCTTGATTTCAGCTCAGGTCACGATCTCGAGGTTCGATCATGAGATCATGAGATCTCGAGGTTCAATCTCATGAGTTCGAGCCCCACATCGGCCTGTCAGTACACAGCCTGCTTGTGAGTCTCTCTCTCCCTCTCTCTCTCTCTCTCTGCCCCTCCCCTGCACTCTCTCTCTCTCGAAATAAACTTTTAAAATAATTTTTAAAAAAGGTGGAAGTGCTTTTATAATACTAGCTTCCACGGACATAAATTTTTGATAGGTTCAAATTGTACATATAATATGGTATCTTCCTTTTCCTTTATCATTTGGACAACATGACTTTTAACAACTGCATAGTGTGAGTCCATCATGAAACAACACTGCGTTGAACATTCTTAGAGCCCAACCCTTGGGCACACATACGGTCACTCTTCATGACACGTTTCTAGAAGTGGTGTCAGCAAAAGAGTAGAAACGTTTCAAGATTTGCTCTTTTACCAAATGGGTCTTCTAGAAAAGTCTCAGATTTCACTCCTCTTGTGTGTCTATACCAGACCCATTTTCCTGGGTATTGAATGTTAAGACCTGATTGTTGCTAGACCGGCGAGCAGTAAGGGTCTCAATTATTTTAAATAGTATTTTACCACTGGGATCAAACAACTTTGCACATGGTGACACGCGATTTGTATCTTTATTTTTTTTAAGTATATTTATTTATTTTTAGAGAGAAAGCGTGAGCTGGGGAGACGCAGAGAGAGGGAGAGAGAGAAGGAGAGAGAGAGAATCCCAGGCAGGCTCCGTGCTGTCCGTGCAGAGCCCGATGTGGGGCTTGAACTCGCGAACCGTGAGATCATGACCTGAGCCAGAATCAGGAGTTGGGCGCTTAACCAACTGAGCCACCCAGGGGCCCCAGTTTGCATTTTTATTTCTAAAGAACTCACATAAACAAATTTCTTCCCTAACCTTCATAGAATCTTGGGAAGCGCTTTTCCTATATAAATCCCGGTTGGTTAATTGAATCCCACCCCCCACCTTCCCTAGGGCTGCACAGGAGCTAAAATACCTCGGGCAACATTATCTGCACATAATCCAACGATGACAGATGATGCACACAGGGAGCAGACGCGCTGGACACCATGCAAAGCGCTTTCTTTCCATGTCGCCTCCCTTTTACCCCCAGAACAACTCCATGAGATGGACGGTGTTGTCTTCCACCTTCCAGATCAGGAAATTGGACTAAGTCACTGGCGAAGCCTTGTGGCTGGTGACGGGTGGAGTCTAGACGCTCACGGGAGGCTGTCTGGCCAGAATCCACACCCAGACACGGCAGGGGTCACCTTTGCTCGGTGACCAGCCACCCAGAACCCACCGGACCAACTGGTCACTTGCTCCCCACCCCCACCCTGCAGGCCTCTGCGCCCCAGGCAGCCGGACCTCCTCAGACTTCCGTCCACAGGCAGGACCGTCAAATCCCCGCCCCGCCGAGCCCCTGCACGGGGGCCGGCTTGCTCACCCTTCCTCGGCTGAAAGTCTAAGCAAGTGAGAGATGTAACAGGAACGAGGAGAAAGGACGGGATGGGAGTCCGATAGGCAGCACAGTGAGCACGTTTAGAAGGTTTCCTCCAGTGAACTTTTTACAGGGCAAGATTTCCTACTGCTCAGTTTCCATCGACGGGCCATTTCTGGTCATACCTTTGGCTTTACCTTGGCTTTGGCAGATGACTCAGCCGTTCCCTTGATTCGTTCATGGGTCGGTGATACGGTTTTGCTAACCGGGTACAGGAGGGCTAACGAGAGGGCTAGGTCTCCCCTCCAGATTCACAGAATGTGGAGGGCTGGGGAAGTCACGCTTCCTGGGTCTCCGTCTGGCTGGGTGACATAACTCCCCCACGGCCATCTCAGGCGCCCCACACTGCACGGGGAGCCAGAGCCTATGTGATGAGGGCTTTAATTCATCCCGAATGGAAGGTTCCAAGAACAGGCAATTAGCATCAAATAATTGAGGGGAACTTGGTTACGGGAGGAGAGTATATACCAGTGTTGGCCCCTAGGGTTTCCTCCACTGGCTGCAATATTTTCTATTTGTGCCGTCCAATATGGTAGCCACCGGCCACGTGTGACTGCTGAAATGTGGCCTTGAAATGCGGCCAGTGAGACTCGAGGAACCGAATTTTTTTTTTTTTAATTTTTTTTTCAACGTTTTTTATTTTTATTTTTGGGACAGAGAGAGACAGAACATGAACGGGGGAGGGGCAGAGAGAGAGGGAGACACAGAATCGGAAACAGGCTCCAGGCTCCGAGCCATCAGCCCAGAGCCTGACGCGGGGCTCGAACTCACGGACCGCGAGATCGTGACCTGGCTGAAGTCGGACGCTCAACCGACTGCGCCACCCAGGCGCCCCGAGGAACCGAATTTTTAATTTCATTTCATTTAACTTTAAATTTTTTTTTAACGTTTATTTATTTTTGAGACAGAGAGAGACAGAGCATGAGTGGGGGAGGGGCAGAGAGAGAGGGAGACACAGAATCCGAAGCAGGCTCCAGGCTCTGTGCCCTCAGCCCAGAGCCCGACGCGGGGCTCGAACTCACGGACTGTGAGATCATGACCTGAGCCGAAGTCGGCCGCTTAACCGACTGAGCCACCCAAGTGCCCCTCATTTCCTTTAACTTTGAAGAGCCACATTCAGCTAGCGTGACGGTGTTGGAATAGTTACATGCAAACCCACCCACGCCTGCCGGAAGAGGAGGAAAGTCAGAAAATTAACTTGAGGACTCGCTGCCCTGATGTAGCTGCTTCCTGGGTAATGTCACTATGAAAATGTCCCTTTAAGTCCCCTTCCAATGGCGCCGAAAGATCAAAAGGTTTTATTTAGAGCCACTGCCGTGGAAAGCGCTCATTTGGACTGGCTTCCCAAGTCAGGCTCATTATTGCTTGAGGAGTTTAAACCCACTGAGAGAGAGCAAACAAAACAAAGCAAAGCTTTAAATGTGTCCCAAACCGTGTGCCAGCTTCGTTTCAAACAGACAATTGAAATACGCAAGTGATAAGGATGACATCTGAAGCTGAATATCGATGGCGTGAAATTCTTGTTTTGCGTGAATCTTTCTGATTTTCGTTACGGATGCCGCTGTCTCGCTGCCTTTGAAACGAGCACAGTGCTTCAGAGGAGGCACAAAAACCCATTCTTCTCTGACTGGACCTGCTATTTTGGGTTCGGGGGGACAAGTGAATAGGAAACTGAAAGCCAAGGTGAGTGAGGGCCAGACCCCAGACTTCAGCCCAGGACTGTGTTCATTGAAAACATGTCTTTGCGCGGTGGGGGGGGGGGGGGGGGGGGAACATGGGTGGGTGGTGGGAGGTGGGAGAAAGGGGGCAAAGTGATGGTCCAGAGGAAAGTTGAATAAATGATGTCACGTATCCCACCCCCCTCCCCGGGGGGACTCCCTGCCTGTGGGTCAAGGGTGGTGAGGACTAGACAAACTTAAGAGGTTCCTCACCAGCAGCCCCTGCTGCCCCCTGGATCCCCAAACTAAGGGGTCCCTGTGAAAGAGCTCCCCTCCTCTGACCACTGGACCAGGCACACCGCAGCCTGTTTGCCACGGGGCAGGTGCCTTTTGTCAAAGTCATGGCCTTGAGCCCTTTTTTCCTCCAGGGCTCTCTGTTATTCCCCTTGACCCAAAGGATGACGGAGGCAGGTTGGAGGTCCTCCAGCTGACCGTTAGGACAAAGAGATTTGGGGCCGGGGACCCAGGTCCCCAGGAGCCACCTCAAGTAACACCTGGGGAAACCCTCCAAATGCCAATCATTTCTGTTCTCCCACCACCTCTCACTTGATCCTGGATTTCTTTTCTCCCTCCCTTCCCCCTTTATTCAACTCTGCCATATTTTTGCCTAAGAGCTCCAAAATCTGTCCCCAGTTCAGCCACTGCCCTCCCCGACTCACCCAGATGACCACAGCAGTCTTCTCACGGACTCCCGTCCACTCCTGCTCCCCTGAAATCCATTCCCCACACAAGAGCCACATGCCCTTTGTAACAACCTAAATCTGATTATGCCATCACCCTGAACCAGCCGCTCCTGAACACCCTGAAAGCACGTCTTTCAAGTTGTTTCGACTCTGATTCCTCTAAAACGTTTTACACGATGACTCAGACACACACCCGTGACCGTGTCCCCATGCGATGAGAGTCACCCTTACCACGTGTAGCACACTCTGGTGTTTTCTATGCATCCCGTCCTGTCCTATCCATTCTGTTCTGTTCTACTTCACTGATTTTCAGTTGCAAGCATGACCCATTAAATTGATTTCATAACCCACACAAGGGTCTCAGTTATACTAGAATAAAAGCTATTCTCCCTTCGCAGACCAAAAAGGTCCTCTGTGGTCTGACCCCTCTCACCTCCCAGACCTCATTGCTCTTGCCTTCCCCAGGCCCACCGTGCTCTACCCACACTGGCCTCCTTATCCTTCCTCCCACGGGGTAAGCTTGTCCTTGCCTTTGGGTCTTTGCACGTGCTGTGCCCTCTGCTCAGAACACGGACCACCCCCCAGACCTCCAGACCCCACTCTTATCTCACATCAGGTCTCCCCTACTTTGACCGTCCTCCCTAAAGAAGCCACGCACATCCCCCTCTGTCCCATCACTTGGCTTTATTTTGTACTTAACGCGTGTCGCGATTTGAACGGTCTTTGAATCTGTGTTCTTGTTCGGCGATTGTCCCCTGCCCTGCCCCCGGGAATAGAAGCCCCAGTTCAGCCCAGCGCCCTGCATCCATGGCTCTCACAAGCCTCTGAGTCACCTGGAGGGCTTGTGAGTACTCAGATCACGGGACCCGCCCCTGAGTCCCCCATCCGGTCGGTCTGAGACAGAGCCGGGGAATTTGCATTTCCAGCAAGTTCCCAGATGATGCTGAGCCACTGGTCCAGGGACCACATGTGGAAACAATGCCCCCCACACAGTAGGTGCCCGATGACTATTTCAAAGGGGAGAGAGGGGACTGTATCTCACGCCGTGTGGCATCTCACGTTTGAATGTGAGACGTATTCCCAGCACCGTTACCGTGAACTTGCCCAGACGCCCAGACCTCAGTTCTTTGTCTGTAAATAAGGAATTTGAACCAGCCGGCCTTTCATTTTGCCGTCATTTCCATAAATGGCTTATTTGCTTATAAACCATTCTGCATTTGTTTTTCAGGCCCCTTGGACCATTGACTAAGTAATACATTAATTTCTCCCGCTCAGTCCTGATAGTTGCACCAAAAGCTTGGTGCTGAAGACTCAGACATACATGTTCGTAGCCGTTTTTGTTCACAGTCCCCAACAAAATGGGAACAACCCAAACGGCCGTCAACAGCAGCCAATTAAGGCACATCCATCCAATGGAAAACGACTTCTCAATAAAAAGGAACTATTGATACATAAACAACTTGGATGAATCTCAGAATAATTACGCTGAGTGGGGCGCCTGGGTGGCTCAGTTGGTTAAGCATCCGCCTTCCACTCAGGTCAGGATCTCGTGGTTCGTGGGTTCGAGCCCCGCGTCGGGCTCTGGGCTGACAGCTCGGAGCCTGGAGCCTGCTTCACATTCTGTGTCTCCCTCTCTCTCTCTGCCAAAAATAAACATTAAAAAAAAATTTTTTTTAGGGGCGTTTGGGTGGCTCAGTCAGTTGAGCGTCCGGCTTTGGCTCAGGTCATGATCTCGCGGTTGGTGAGTTCGAGCCCCGCGTCGGGCTCTGGGCTGACAGCTCGGAGCCTGGATCCTGCTTCGGATTCTGTGTCTCCCTCTCTCTCTGCCCCTGCCCCGCTCATGCTCACTCGTGCTCTCTCTCTTGCTCTCTCTCTGTCTCTCAAAAATAAGTAAACATTAAACTAATTATGCTGAATGAAGAAGCCAGACCAAAAATCATTACCTATTGTCTGTGCGTATGATTTCTAGGATACTCTAGAAAAGACGAACCTAATCCATGATTAGGCCCCCTCCCCAATTATCATTATTGGTTAACTCAGAACCAAACAGACGTCCGCCCGTCTACAACAGAGAATTTATTCGGGGAACTCTTCTCACGGGGAAAACACTGTGGCCGCCCAGAAGCCATCTTCTGAGATCTCCTTTCCCCTGCCGCCTTCCTAAAACTTCTCTCTGAAGGCCAAATCCACCCGAGAAGTGACCCTCAAAGACCCCAGCCCCTCGATTCTCCGGCAAGAAGAAACGCTTCCAAAAATGCACACGGCTTGATGGGAAGAGAGTTCCGAGTTCCCGGCCAGGACCTACTGCTCTCACTGAGGTCAACAGACTTCTGGTGTCAGCCCAGAGAAAGACTTTCCACTGGGCCGTGTGCGTTCTGCACTGAGCCACATCACACAAGGTGGCACTCTGTGCCTGGCAGGGTGGAGGCCAAATTCTCCAGAGCGGCCTGGGCGAAGCCCCGGGAAGGCCGGGCGTTGGCTCAGGATACGGCTGTTCCAACCCCGGCCCAGGAAGAGCAAACCAGAGGTAACATTGTCTGGGTCCCCAAGCACCCACCCTGCCCTCTTGTGGGGTAGCCCCCTCTGGTGCTGGATAAGGAGATCCAGAAGATGGGGGGGTCTCACAGAAGCAACATCACCGAGTGTAATACACCTCTAAGCCAGGATAGCACGGTGATTAATTAGAGAAGGCTTTCCCCGGCAACTTGCGAAATTTATAGTCTAAAGTAATCATATTAAAGAACTTCCAGGGGCGCCTGGGCGTCTCAATTCGTTGAGTGCCCAACTCTCGATTTCGGCTCAGGTCATGATCTCACAGCTGTGAGATCGAGGCCTGTGTTGGGCTCCATGCTAAGCACGGAGCCTGCTTGAGATTCTCTCCCTCTGCCCCTCACCCCCACTGTGCTTTCTCTCTCTGTCTCTCTAAAATAAAAATAGTAAACTCCAGGGGTGCCTGGGTGGTTCGGCGATTGCCAGACGTCGGCTCAGGTCATGAGGAGCGCTCATCCTGGCGAAAGCGACACCGTGTGACTTCTGAGGCAAGGTCATAAAAGGACTCAGATTCCACTCGACTCTCTTTGCGTGCTTCTCTTGGGAAGCAGCCGCCATGCTGTAAGGAGTCCCAAGCACCCGCATGGAGAGGCCACGCGCAAAGCGATAGTCCCACCTGAGGTTGTGGCCCAAAAGTGGCAGCGACTTACAGATGTGTGAGTTGGGTGAGACTTTAGGTTGTCTCAGACCTGAGCCATCACGTCACCTCCAACCTTCCCGTCTTCCCGGCTAGGGTTCCAGGCAGCGTGCAGCAGAGGGAAGCTCTCCTCCCTTTGACTCCCGGAGCCACTAACCCTGGGGTACTTCGTCACGCAGCCAAGTAACCAGCACAGAAGGCTACAGAATTTGGACGTTATCCTGCGAGCGGCAGAGAGAGCCCTGAGGAGTTTCACGCAGGGGAATACGGTAGAGAAGGAGGTCCCTGCAGCACCTCCCCCAACAGCTGCCTGCCTCTGGCTCCTTCCCCTTCCCTCCCCCAGAGGAGGAACTGCTGATCTGATTACAAACACTGGCACCGCTAACACGAAGTTCTATGCTAATTCCTCCTCCGGTATCGTACCGTAAGTGCACGGTGCCCCCGGGGCACCCATGCACGGAGGAGGGGCACCCATGCCTCTTGCAGGGCATGATCCAGACGCCCCTGGTTGTAATTCCATTCAACAACACGGAAGTCTCCCCTTACTGTCAGGTGATACGGTCGGGGTGCGTCTTGTGTGCACATCTCTGGCATAAAGAATTACGCTGCTGACCTGACGGAGGGCGGCGGAGGAGGGGGGCCAGAGCCCAGAGGTCGGGGCGCAATTAAGAGGCTACTGCCATTTGCAGATGAGGGAGTAAGCGTTTCCGAACGTGGGCAGGGTAAGAAAGGAGAGAAAGGAGCTCTGGAACAATATTTAGGAGGTAAAATCGGCAGAGCTTGGATATCAGCTGGATGGGGGGTGGTGGGGGGACGTTAGGAGTTTTGGAAGATTCTGACATTTCCGGCTTGGGGAGCAGCTGGTGATGCCATAAACCATAGTTTGGAAAGACGGATGAGTTTGTTTGGGGACATGTCTAGTCGTGACCAGCCAGCCAGGGGGAGATGGCTAGCAGAGGGGAGCGCGTGTGGGCGGGGGGGGGCGGGATTCTTCATCAGATGTCAAGATGCCGGCCAGAAGCATTCCGGTCGTCACGTGACCGGATGCATCAAAGGTTTGAAGAAACGTTAAGTGCCACCGTCCAGGAGCTCAGCTCATCCCGAGGCTGTGAGCAGAACCGGGAAGGTCCAGAGGCGGGGCAGGGATGGACAAAACAGGCTGCCCTTGACTGACAATGGCAGGTTGATTGCAAAGCTGACCCTGATTCTGCACGTCTCCCCACCCACGCCCCTTGGCCAAGTGACTTTGCAGCCTCTCCTCTCAAGGCAGAGTCCATTTCCTCTCCCCTCTTGATTTGAGCTGGGCATGTGGGAAGTGATGTTATTAGCCGGCCGGAGGAGAGACAATACGGAACCCAGCTGAATCATTCTGGCGGAGACCGAGTCCAGCCAGCCAGCCAGCCCCCAGCGGATGCACAGAGGTCAGCTAAGCCCGGCTCAAATCAGCAGAACCTTCCAGCTGAGCCACAGACTCACGAGTCATAGTAAGTGGCTGTTCTGAACCATTACGCTTGGGACGGTTCGTTACACAGCATATCTGACTGATACACTGGGAAATAAGCAAGGGGACGTGTGTATCACATAGCTTGTTTACTCGGAAATGTTATGCACAAAAAGAACAAGCTAGGTATATGCCGAGGAAGTAATCACCCTGTCCCCGCTGCCCCCAGAGCTTTGGTGATTCACAACATGGTTGGGAGGCCAGATAATTCTTTGCGGTGGGGGGCTGTCCCGTGCGCTGGGCGGGGGAGGGGGGCGTTTAGCAGCATCGCTGGCCTCCACCCACCGGATACTAGTAACTCGGTTGTGACAAACAAAAATGTCTCCTGGCATCGACAAGTGTCCCCTTGGGGAGTAAAAACAATCACCCTAGGATGTAAACCATTGGGCTGCAGGGTTCCAGAAAAAGCGTGAGACCGGCCCTCACAGAACAAACGGGCAGACACAGGCACTAAAACAGTATGCCGACGTGGCTGCCACAAGGGCATCATTAATTCACTCACTCATTCTTGCATTCATAAGCAATGGCTGCGGGCCTACTACCCGCTGGTCACTGTAGTGGGTGCTGGAGGGCCCAGCCCCTGTCCCACGGAACTCATAATCCGGTGGTACGCAAATTAGCGCAAGCCCTGAGACATCAGAGAAGAGGCAGTGAAGATTAGCGCAGACCGAGATTCACAGGCAGATGCGCGGGGGGCAGTCAAGGGCAACTTCCTGGAGGAGGTGGCTTCTCCGCTGAATTCGAAGAGCTGAGTCAGACTCCTTCAGGATGCAAAGGGACTGACTGTGTGGGGCACATGGGAAGTCAGAACACACGACAGGCTCTGCAGATAATTGGATGTAACGGGTGCGGTGGGGCGAAGGGAGCAGACCGGGGCTGGCGTCTTCAGGGAAACACAACCCACTCTCCAGGGCAGTTGTGATTATCCAGCTGTGCCCAGCCACACATCACTTCCCACGAATTTGCCACGAGACAGAAAGCAGACACCGGCATCCAAGTCTCCACCACGGAGCCGGAGTCAGGGCCCGGGGAGGGCTGTGCCCAGCCAGCAGGGTTCAGGCAGAGGACTGAGGGGAAAACAAGGCTTCACTGTGGGGCCTGCCGTGTGGGAAGGCCCGGCCCGGCCGCTCCTCAGGGCTGGCACACAGCTGCATCCGAGGAGACGTGAAAAGCAACATTGTGGACAGGCTGGGCAGGAGGGGGCTCTGAGCGCCTCACATTCCTGCCTTGGTACTCCCTCGATCCAAAAGAATCTTTGTGCCGAAAGACAGAATCCCAGGGCCGTCCACCCAGCCTCTGTCTCAAAGCAGGTAAGCGGAAATACTGTTCACTCTGCAAATATTGACGAAGGGTTGCGTGCACAAGGCCCTCTGCGAGGTGTGGCTGAGAATACGGTCCCCGGGTTTATCGGGAAGCGGGCTGATAGCGCAGGCCCGACAGAAACTTCCAGAAGATATTCATTGTGTACTTGCTGTGTGCCAGGCACCGGTTTAGGGACGCGATGTTGAGTAAGACAGAGAGGTTTCCTGGTGTCATTGTGCTTCCACTTCAGCAAGGGGCAGAGAGTAAACCAGTAAATCCACAAACCAGATCGTATCAGAGGGCGGTGAGTACTTCTCAGGAGACAGTGAAATGAGAAAGCGAGACGGAAGGCATTCGAGCCAGGTGGCCGCGGACAGTCTCTCCGGGTGACAGGTGGGCTGGGACCAAGAGGATTTATTCATTCACTCAACCTGTTTATCGAGCACTGCCCAGGTGCCAGGCACTGGAACGTATCAACGAACGAAATCGATAAAGGTCCCTGCGTCATGAAGCCGATATCCTGGGAGCGAGGGAAGCGGAGGAAAGAGCAATTGCCCGACAGATAAATTACATGAAATGTTGGAAGGTGATGAAATGCAACGGAAACAAGAAAACGCGGGGCAGGAAGAAAGGGGGCCAAGCCTCAGGAGCGGAAGGGGGTAGGGTAGGGGCCAGAGGGAGCCCCCGGGGTGACACTGGAGCAGAGGCAAAAGAGGAAGCCAGGTGGGCGTCGGGGAAGCGTGTCCCAAAGGAGCCCAGGCAACTCACCGAAACCATGAGACATAATAACCAATTGTTGCTTTCAGCCGGAAGCCTGGGGATGCTCGTTACGCAGCAGGAGATGTCGGGAGAGCCAAACTGAGCCCGGCAGCTGGTCCAGAATCTTCTCCACACCAGCTCCCTCCACCGAGCTGGGCCACGTGAGCCCCACTTGAGCAACCACCCAACGTTCTCGGGTCACATTCCCTGGACTCCTTTTACGTCCCTTCTGATCTGCTGAAGCGCTTCCTTCCTGCGCCCACGTTCCTGGCCGTGTCAGGATGCGGACCTGCCATAGCTCTGAAATCCTAGACCCCGGCGTCCGCCAGGGGTCCCCTGTTCTCCTCATTGCTTCAGCTTCTTCCTTTGTGGGTCTTTGATCTGCCCACCCGGAGACCCTCCGAGCCCCAGAACCCCTTCCGGTCGTGACCGCGCTTTGTAAGCACCCCCCGCCCCCCGCCCCCAGTCTCACTCCTTTTCCAGTCTCAGCAGACTTTCTGCAGGACCAATCTTCCTCTTTTCTCCCCTGGGTTATTGCAGGAACAGCCCTCTCCGTGTCCGTCCCTTGTCGCCCAGCGTTCTCGCAGCTGCGAGCATGCCGTTCCCGAGCACAAACGCGGGTCTCTGAAGATGTACAACCACCAATGTGTGCCTGTGGTCCCTTGTAAGGGGCCTGCCCACCGTTCCCACCCTCTCCCTCTCCCCTTCCCCACACGGCTGTGGTTCCTCTGACGACATGCCGGTCCCCGGGTGGGTCAGGCTTCCCCGCCGCTTCTCACATTTGCACGAGCTGGCCCCTCGCCCAGTTCCCTCCCCCCACTTTGTCATGGGGTGTGTGCCTGACTCTCAGCAAACACCACCTTTTCTGGGAAGCCTTTTCTGATATCGCCAAGCAGCATTAGAATCCCCTAATCAGAGTTGTCCATGCATCTGCATTATAGTTCTGGTCATATTGATTTGTCCCTGCTCTTTACTTGTGGGTCTCCCCCATTATGCAGACTGTGAGCACCCTGAGGGCACAGAGACTGCTTCCAGCCATCCAGACCCTAACACGGCATCCAACAGAGGGTAACGACTTATCTAAATGAAAAGGCAGCAAACTACGAGCCACAGGCCAAACCTGGCCTGTCCCCTGCCTATTTTGTATGGTGTGAGGTGCATTTTATGGGGGAACCTATGCAGTCGATTTGATGACAGGGAGCCCTAATTTTGGTTTTTTTTTTAAATTTTTTTTTAACATTTATTTCTTTTTGAGACAGAGAGAGACAGAGCATGGACGGGGGAGAGTCAGAGAGAGAGGGAGACACAGAATCCGAAGCAGGCTCCAGGCTCTGAGCTGTCAGCACAGAGCCCGACGCGGGGCTCGAACTCACGGACCATGAGATCATGACCTGAGCCGAAGTCGGACGCTCAACCAACCGAGCCACCCAGGCGCCCCAGGGAGCCCTAATTTTGAACTCCAGTTCAGCAAGGTGTTATCCCTCCCTCCCCAGAAGAATTCCATTCCTCTCACTGGTGGACTTGTATTTTATAGAACATTGTGCTCGGCCATTATTATTATATTTTGAATCATGTCAATAAAAATGTGACAGACACTTGTTCTGTCTCCCGTCCAGTGAGACTCTAGAGCGTTTCTTAGCTGGCCCTTCACTGGCCACGCTTTGCCAGTTGTGTAGGGACCTTAATTTTCAGGCGCTTCCTTGACACCTTTGAGCCTCCCAGAGCCCCAAAGGCCTGTCTTGTAAGCTCCTTGCTCTCTCCAAATGTTCTCCCCACACAGGGGGAAGCCCTCCCACCCAGACCAGTGGGTGTCACCCCCCTGCCGACCTGTGCGCGTATTCAGACAAGCCACCTCATCCTCCCGTGGGGAACCGTGGGCCACCCACCCTCCTGTTACAGGAAGCCCGCCTCCCACAGCCCCGGGAGGCTCCCTCTGCTGTGGAGCATGACCCTGGTGCAGTCCCGAGTGGGGTGTGGGGTCCTCCCCACCCCCCGGCAGGCTGGGAGGACACGTGCGGGGGGAATGCCACTAAAGTGCCACGACCCTCTTCTGTCCGGTACCGTGTTCGGCCTCGTGTGCTTGGCCACGTCATACTATTCAGGGCCGGGCAGGGGTCCCTCCTTCACCCACAGGGTGGGTAAGAAGTGATCGGGATGCTGACCCCTGGTCTAAGGAATGGATGCTTTTGCCGGGTTCTGGAACCCGTTCGACCTCCCTGCGCCCCCCCCCCCGCCACGCAGGCGCCCCCTCCCCTCCGCCCTGCGCCCCCCACCCCCCCCCCCAGTCGCACCACCTCTCCTGTGTGCTCTCTCTGTCTGGAGGAGTAAACCGTCACATCCTGCCAAGCGTGCTCTTAAAATCTTCTCGAAAGCTCAGCTCAGCCCCTCCCTTGCCCAGACCCCTTGATCCAAGAAACAGAAGTGACTTTCTGAGCGTTTTGAGGTTGGAAGGATTTGACGGCCGGTCTGTCTAAACACGGCATCGTGTGCTTATGAAAAGCCCAGTATGTGAAGGCGGGGTGCGGGTGTGCTTTTAAGGCAAGGCCGCCAGCTTCCTTGTCGTTGGGAGCCTGACAGGTTTACAGGACACCTGAGAAAACAAAGTAGGTGCTGTGCCTGTGGCTTGTTGATAAAGCGATGCGAAGGGGGGAGAAAAAAATCCCTGAATGTGCCTCCATCCTGGGGACAGAACATTGGACCTTTGTGTTTCTTTACAACCATCAGCCAACTCAAAAGCAACAAACAGAAACCTCTCTCCACCTTCGTTCGGCCCGAGAAAACCCCAGTCGGCCGCCGTGTTTATTCTGGAGCAAATGCTGAAGGGACTGTTGTCTGGAGCTTGGGGGACGTGGGCACTTATCAAACATCTTTCGCCGCCTCCCTGACCGCGCGGGCGGGAGGGGAGGAAGGCGCGTCGTGCGCTTGTGTGGGTGGAGAAAACGCCTGAAGGGGTCTGAATCACGGGGACAGAACGCTGGACACGTTGGGCCCTGCGGGGTGGGGGTGGGGGGTGCGTGCGCGGTGGAGGGGAGGCAGGAGAGGTGGAAAGAATCTCTACTCTCGTGTGGCCACACGTCTCCCAGGGGAGGAGCCAGGCTCCTGTTCCCAGGTGGCGGGTGTCCATGAGAGTTGACCAGATGGCCCTTTAAGGTGCCCGTGGAGAGAGGCCACAGCAGACGCAGATGCTGCCTGAAGGCGGCACACGCAGGGTCGGCTGGGGCTAGACGGCAAAGGGAAGGAGCAAAGGGAACGAGCACCATGTAGGGAGCACGGGCTGGGCCCTGGGAGGAGCGAGGCACCAAGGACCGGGCAGTACATTGTTCGGTGTCCGCGCTTCTTCCCCTCCGGTTACGCGTGTCCCTTTGCAACGTGACTCTGTCACTCCTCCCTTCCAGACGCGGTCTGTTTCTCCATCCCCTTGGGCGTGACTTGCTCTGATCACGGAGTGAGGATAGGGCAGAAATGACATCACACTGGAGCCTAGGCCTCAAGGGTGTCTGCGGCCTCCCGTCCTCTCGGAGGCCACTCTAAGACTGCCGTGCAAGGAGGCCACTCTCCCCAACCGCGAGACGGGAGGCTGGGCAGAGGGGAGTCGAGCCGAGTGCCGGCCCCCGTGAGACCCGCGAGGGAGGCCGCCTTGCGCCTCACAGCCCGGCAGACCGTCCAGCCGTATGCTGGACACGAGTCAACCCCAGTGAGACCAGCAGAAGAACCTCTCAGCCAACTCGCAGAAGCATGAGAAGCTTGCTACTTTAAGCCGCGAGGTCTCGGGAGTGACCTATTGCCTATCGGATATCGATAACCGACACAGACGGATGGCCAGAGAAGGACACGTGTCAGCCCAGCACTGTCCAACGGAGAGGTAAGGTAAGCCACGTTGGTGACTCTAAGTCTTCCAGTAGGCACACTAATCAAGGTAAAAAGAAATGGGTGAAATTCATTCTAATCATATATTTCACTTAGCCCTACGTATCGAAAATATCTCCGATTTCGAGATGCGATCAATACAGAAAATACTATCAGGCATTTTACATTCTTCCTTTCATACGAAGCCCATGAAAAGCCAGTGTGCACCTTTGCACATACAGCTCACCTCAGTTCCAACGGGATGCGCTTCGAGGGCTCGGTCCTCGCGGGTGGCGAGTGGCCACCGTATTGGAAACCAGCATCCGATCCAGAAGGTGGCTGGGAAGTACAGACACTCGGGTCAGCAGGACAAGGACGACAAGAGTCCAGAGACGCCCCGACGGGGCATGACAGGGCCACCGGCGCGTCCGTTGGCGTGGGGGGACGCGACGGGTTCCAGTGGCACTGCAGACATGGAAGTCAGTAGCTATTGGGGGTTGAGCGGTGGCTCCCCGAAAGATACGTCCGCCCAAGAGCTATAAATGTGACCTTATTTGGAAAAAGGATCTTCGCAGATGTGATTGAGTTAGGGATCTAGCCGTGCCACGATCCTGGGTTATTGGAGTGGGGGCCGAAATCCAACACTAAGTGTCCCTGTAAGGTGGAGGGGGGCACCCGGAAGGGGAGGCCACCTGAAGGTGAAGGCAAAGGTGGGAAGGACGTGGCCACCGGCCAACGAACACCCAGAGCCGCTGGCCGCTGGAGGAGGCGACCGAGGGTCCTGCACACGCCGGCCTCCTGGATGCGGGTGCTTGGCGGGCTCCCAGACGCCAGGGTGAGCAAGTGGGTGTCGGGCAGCATCGGGGACAGAGGAGCCGGGAGGGAGCGCGAAGAGGCAGTTTGGCCGTGGAACCAGGGACAGCCAACGTGTGCCAGGCCCTATGTTACATGCTTTTCTTTTTCATCCCCTCGACAGCCCTGGGAGGCAGACGCTACTCCCATCTCCGTTATACAGATGGGGAAACTGAGGCACACCTTGCACAAGGTCACACGCATCCAGCGAGTGGAGGAGCCTGGATTTGAACCGGGCTCTCCGACCCTTGGAACGTCTCCTCCAGACGTGGTGAGACAGGCCATGCGCGGCCACCGCGAGGGGCCGGGGGACTGAGGCAGAGGCGAGCGGATTCCGGTCCTCCTTTGGGCTCTGCCTGCGGTAAAGGACAATTTTATCGACGTTCATGCTGCAGTCTTTCCGGTGGATTAACTGGCCGTCGCCTCCCCCTGCATCCGCCGGCTCAGAAGCGATCGCTAATGACCGGAAGCACCCGGGCCGTGGGGCGCCTCCACAGCCGCCGGCAGGGCATTGCCCCGGCGGAGTTCCCGAACTGCAAACGGGCTGCATTTCCCATTTCCAAAATGCAGCCTGCTCCCCGGCTCGGCTCCCTCCAGGAAATCCTGTTTGTGCTATTTCGGGAAAATTGATGGCTTTTTGTGTTTTTTTTTTTTTTTTCTGGGCCTTCCAGAAGCCCGACAGATGGTCCCAGACTTGCACACTGTGTTTCCAGGGTGGCGCCAAGACGCTCTCTCGATGATTCTTTCTACCGCGTCAGGCATCTCAACCAAATGTGTTGCCTCGACAAATGTTTATTGAAAGGCTGCTGTGTGCAAAGGAGTGTGCTAGGCACTGCGAGAAGGGTCCAAATGTGTTTATCGGACACGTGTTACGATCTGGGGCACACGGGAGCCAGAAAGACGGAAGGTGGGTCCCATGCCACTCAGAGAGGGCTTGGGGCCCCTAAAAGAAACATTTATGAGCTGCCCTGTGCTGGTTAACTTCCGGCACATTTTTATACAAGCAAGATCGGATTAAAAGAAACAACCATGGGGCCCCGGGGGGGCTCAGTCGGTTGGGCGTCCGACTTCGGCTCAGGTCATGATCTCGCCGTTTGTGGGTTCGAGCCCCGCGTCGGGCTCTGGGCTGACCGCTCAGAGCCCGGAGCCTTTTTCCGATTCTGTGTCTCCCTCTCTCTGTGCCCCTCCCCCACTCACGTGCTGTCTCTGTCTCTCAAAAATAAATAAACATTAAAAAAAATGCAAAGAGATAACCATGGAAGCCTCAAAAGGGAGATCAAGTCAGGAAGGAGTAGGAAGAAGATGAAAACTAACAAAAGTATTACGTGGCAATCGGGCCACACAGCCTGCAGGGATTTTGCCACGACAGCCACAATAAGATTTCAGGCAGTAAGACAGCTGGTTCTGGATCCCACAGGTGAGTCCCAGCTCTGTCTGTCCAGGTGTCCAGGTGGCCTCACATAAATAAATGTGCTCTCTCGGCCTCAGTTTTCCCATCTGCAAAATGGGGGTGATAATGGCATCAGCCTCAGAGGGTTGGGATGAGGTTAAATGTAATGGCACATGTGTCCCTGGCACACAGGGTTATACTTGGACGGGCCAAGAGCGGTAAAAGGCAGCCTCTTTCTAGTGAATTCCATCTGGGATCCGGCTTCCTCAGGGAGATCAAACTTCCCAAGCAGAGCCATATGGTCGTCTAAGGAGACGAGGTTCCTAGAGGCGCAGACCGTAGCCTTTGTTGGACTTCAGAATTAACAAGTGTCCTCCCTCTTGTCAAGCCAACATTCTGGACACATTTAGGTAGAAGAGATACGGAGGCAAGGCCGTGGCTGCTGGCCCCTGGCCCCACATGCCCGACCCGTTTCTCAAAGCTGGCTTCCTCCTTACCTGCCTCACCTCCAGGCAGGCATCAGTAGAACCCAGAAGCTTCTTTGATCTTGAAGATCTCTGTTAAGGAAACCTCAAAGATGTTTCTTTAATACATGGTGTTAGATTTATTTTTAAGGGCTACTCCCCAAAACATTAAAAAACTTTTTTTTACTATGAAAACTTTCAAGCATAGGGAAAAATGGAAATGTATCTGCCACCAGGTTAGCATTCTGCCCTCTCTCTCTCTCTCTCTCTCTCTCAATCATTTTAGAGTAAATTACAGATACCATAGCCCTTCAGCCCTTGGCATGTGGGCCTGCACCTCTGAGAAGAAATAAGGACGTTCTGCCATAAATCTGCAGTTCCTTTCTCATACGTAACTGAATAAATAATAATTCCCTAATATCATCTAACTTCCAGCCTATATTCAAATTTCCCCAATCTCCCACAAATTATCCTCCCAAAGGATTCTTTCCTTTTTAAGTTTACTTATTCTTATTTATTTTGAGAGAGAGAGAGAGAGCAGGGGAGGGGGAGAGAGAGAGGAGAGACAGAATCCCAAGCAGGCTCCACACTGGCAGCACAGAGCCCGATGTGGGGCTCGAACTCACAAGTGTGAGATCATGACCTGAGCTGAAGCCGAGAGTCAGATGCCTAATCCAGTGAGCCACCCAGGTGCCCCCCTCCCAAAGGATTCTTCGGTTGGGCTCATATGAGCAGACATGGCAAATAAGGCTTATCAACCGCTGAGGCTGATTCTGGATCTGACGGTAGCCCGGGTAACAAAGAACCGTCCCCCAGGGTTGACTTCGAAACTAATGACAGGCCACACCACACCACGGCCCCTGGAGTCTGGGGGAGGGAGAACGGGAATTACTCCATTGTTACTTATAATTTCACTTTCTGGGAAACCCGTATCTCACAGAGGCCTCGGCCCCGCCCACTGGCCGTGAAACTAGGCCTCTCCGTTTCTGTTTTCCATCAGGAAGGTGGCGTCCACACTGAGCGGTACGTTTTCCCTGCCCCGTAAGAATCTGAACACGATTCTTTGGTTATTGACTTTCTTTTCCGTGGCTGAAATCCCTAGGTCCAACAGCCCTCCTCCGCCGCTCCAAATGGCTGCTGCCCAAGCCCGGCTCAACCAAAGCCACGCGTTCAACACACACACACACACACACACACACACGCACACACATGCACACACACACACGTACGAACATGCATGCAAACACACACAGGCACGTGTGCACATGCTGAACACACAAGTCCTTTCCTCCAAGGACAAATGGAAACTCAAGCTCCCGGAACAGGCCTTCCTCACTTTCCCTCCGCTCCCTCAGCTCGACCCCCGCCAAGTATTCGCCCAGCTTTTGATAAGCCCCCTGGCTCCCTCCCACCGCAAGGAAGGTTGCAGCTGGCCCAGGACCGCTTGTAAACAGGCTGAACTGGCATTCCCGGCCCAGCGGGTGGAGGAGAAGCCAAGCCTAAGAAACGAGGGACTCACTCATTTCATTGCCCCACTGGGCTCCCCTCCTTCCCCCCACCCCGGCTTCTGCCGTCTTCCCGGCCTCTGAAAACAAGAGCGAGAACGGTTAGCCCTCAGGTCCAGCCGGGGTCCTGTAAAACAGGACCTACAATGGCCAGGCATTGGAATGAGGCAGGCCAGGGTTGGGGAGGAGGGTCTCAGGGAGGCCCCGGCCAGGGGTAGGGAGGATGGAGGAAAAGAAACTTGAGTCTACGTTTTTAACGGGAATTTGACTCAGAACAGTAAGGATCTTTTTATAAAGAGGCCTGCAGCAGGCATCGCAACGAGCAATTCGAGCGTGTGGCCTAACAGGCGAGCGGTGCCTTAGCTTTATGGGGTCTTAATAAATAGTCCGCATCGGCCAGAGGTATGCTGTTTAATCATTTCCGTCTTAGGGAGGGAATAACAACACACAGCAGCCCCACGGGAAGGAGGGCAGATCGCAGACAGAACGTTCCAGGCCGTTCCAGAAACCAAACCACAGGCAGCCTCCAGGTCTCAATTCTCACAGGTCTGCCCCGAGGACGCGGGCACCGTGGGGCGCGGGGCCCTATTGCACGGTCAGTAACGGGGCTTCCTGAGCACCCCACCTGCACTACATGCTCCAGTGGGGCTCTGAGCTTGGGGACCCAGGAGCAGACGGGAATCTGTGTTCAGGCTCAGAAGAATCTACAGTTCGGTTGGGCGTGTAGCGCCCACAGCTACCGCAGTAGCCCACAGCGCGGAACGGAACGTCCGGTCCAGGGGGAGATGCAGAACATACGACCCACAGCCTTGTTTCGTGTGTGTTTCTGCTTAAAGATGACGTTGCTTAGTATATATTATCGACCCGTTAACAGCGAACTCACAGCCAACCGCGCCAGGACTCACACCCGAACGAAGCTTATCTAACAACGTCGTATGTTCCTCGCAAGGCCCATCCCAGGCTTTTTGCGCGCGGGAACCCGAGGCAGCCTCAGCGCTCCGCTCGGGGCCGTTCCACGCGGCAAAATCACCCAAAAAGAAAGCACAGAAGTGTGGGACTTGACGTATGGAAGAGGCCACAGAAGGGACACCTGTAGACAGCGCGAGAGGGAACGGGAAGGCAGAGTTGCCCTTTTGAACTCAGCTAGCAGTATGCCCATCGGGTGACCACGCGGATGCCTGCGAACGGCCCAGCACGTGCCACGAGCACTGACTTACAGGCTATGAATCAAAGTAAGCAGGTGAATTCGCAGACACAGGAACATGAATGACGAGGACGGACCGCTCTTCCCTTAACTCTTACAGAAGATCCCCCCCCCCACAGCATCCCGCCCCAACCCTGCGCGCGATTTTGTGTGGCCAGCAAGCTGGGGTCGTCGGGAAAGACAAGGACAGAGAGGGCAAGGGCAGCCCGCGGGATCCGGGGGTCTGGAAAACAGCGTTTTCTAGAAGGTCGGCTCAGGCGAGCCACGTCCTCTGCCACCTTGACGAGTCGGAGCCGTGGCCGTGGGAATTGGGTTCAGCGGCAATTGGGTGCGAGCTTGCTCTGCGAGCTTCCTGACCCACCGAGCCTCGTTTCCTCATCTTGTAACTGGGTGTAAATGGTACTGCATAAAATATCGATCTGTTCAGACCAGCACGGTACGTATCGATCCTCATTACGACCACCACCCGGGCTGCGATGGTTAGTATCGTCATTGCTTGTGATTATTATGATTACCCAGCCAGGCTTCTGGCCTCTAAGCCACTACGGGGCTTAGGGTTCGGGGGAGTGTTAAGTTTATACAATTTCAGAGGATTTCTTTAAAAGAAAAAAAAATACAAAATTGCAAATTAAAAATTAGATCCAGGGTCTTGGAGTGGGGGGGGGGGCGGGCTTTGGGGTGAGAAGCCCAGCGTTTAAGCTCCATCACCTCCAAAGTGAACCCACATGTTTGGATCTCATACCAACACGTAGATGAAGTCCTCAGTCATATATTTCTTTCTTAATTAATCAATTAAAATAATTGAACATGCCTTTTTATTTCTTACTCTGTGCCAAGCATTGCAGTGATCAAGACAAAGGCCCTCTCACAGGAGAGGCCTCCTCGGGGGCAGGCGGGGGAGAAAGGAAAGAAATGTGCAAACCAACAAATAACATAGAAGGTGAGGGGAGAGAGGAAGGGTCTGCCGTTAGTGGAGAGCCCAGGGCAGGTTCAGAGCTGAGACTTTTAGGATGAGAAAGAGCAAGCCCTGTTGAGTCCTACAGGAAAAACTTCCGAAGGGAACAGGAAGCGTAAGGACAAGCATATATATTCGAGGAACAGCAAAGCGAGTGGCCTGGAGTGAGTAATATAAGGTAAGCTTGAAGAAGTACAGACGGCCAGATCAGGGAGGGCTTTGGAGACCCTAGAGAGGCGTTTGGACCAGGCACCCAGACCGAAGGACATCCAGTGGGAGATTTTAAACAGGGGTTGAAGCAACTCAGGTTTCTGAAAGATCATTCTGGCTACTGTGAGTGAAATGGATTACAGGGGAAAGGAGGCAACGAGGAAGAATAGTGAGGAGACCCTTGGTGGCCTTTCGGGTCAGCAGCTTGGGAGGCTAATCGGGGTAGGGGGGAGGCAGGAGAGGAGCAGTGTTAAGGGACATCTGCCACCCGGCGGCTGCTACCCTCTCTGAGCCTTATAGCTGGCCCCTGGAAGAAACCCTTGGGCAACTGCTTTGTTCTACTGGGAACGAGGTAGAGAAAGGATGAAACAGTTGGGCCCAGCGGCCTCAGGGGGCTCACACGGCTGGGCCTACGGACAGCAAGGATACAGCAACCACAGGGAGCTGGCTCCTCACTGTCATCACTCTCTTCCCAGGCCAGGGCACCCCCGGCGAGGGCACTTCCTTGTGCGGCCTGCCGACGCATTTCTGGCTGTGGGCAGGCCACTGCCGGAAAGGCTCGGGTCCCACGTAACCAGAGTTGGCGAGAGGGGAGAGCTCGCCACAATGCGTTACGCTGTTATTTGGCAAGCCAGCCTGGTGAGGGCCCAAGGCTGTGCAGTTAATGACAGCTGATTACCTTGCGTATAAAACTCCGATTCCAGCTTGTTGAGAGCCTCTAGAGGTGGAAGAAACTCAGGGACAGGCCGGCAGAAAAAGGCCTCTTCCACCCACATCACCGTCCGGCCTCCTAGGAGCTCACCCTTTAAATAAATATGGCCTCCCATATTTAACTCCCCGCACTAAGGATCATTGCGGGGAACACATAAAAAGAAGTCTCAAAGCTGCCAAAGTTTAAATGTTGCCTACGTTCCCCTCCCTATGTCTGTGCTTCCTAACAAATGCCTGAAGACGCCCTTAAAAATTGACCCAAATCACAAAAATATACAAAAGAGGCATTGCAACCATCAAATAGCAAAGGAATAATAATAATAATAGACCCAAGAAACGATAAATCTGTCTTCCTCTCCTTTTTAATATTCATGCCTTATTGCATTGGCTTATTTGGCCTATCCAGACATTAAATAATGCAGCCCTAATGGGCATCCTTGTCTTGTCCTGATTATTTATTTATTTATTCATTTATGCTCTTGATTTTTAATGGGAATGTGTCCGTGGCTTCATCCTTTAATAAAATGCTGGCTGTTAAGCTCAAGATAAATCATCTTTATCATATTGAGAAAAGTGTCTTCTGTCGTGTTTTTTCACTAGTAATTTATTGTCATTTTTAATATAAAAGGAACACAGAGGGACATACAGTGAGAAATTACTACTCTTTCCCTTATGGAACCAGCCCCCTTTACGGATGGACTGGAGTTTGTTTACAATATCCTGCTGTTCGGAATAAGCGTTAGTGTCCGGTTTTGTCTGATGTCACTTTGTCACGGTGCACATCTCCTGCAACCGACGTGTGCATTCGTAACATTGACAAACGTTAACAAGCTTCCCACCCCACCCCACCCCCCCGTTGTGGCTATAGCCCCTGACTTTCCCACCAGCAACGTAGGACAGTCCTCAACACCACAGCTTGCCGACAGAATGCTCTCGAACTTCCGGTCTTTACCAACCTGATGGTGTGGATATGGCGTCACGGTCTAGTTTAAATGTGCGTTTCTCTTACTATGAGGGAACTTTTCCGGAATGCATGGGCCACTTGAACAGCACTTCTCTGTGGATCTACACCCTTTGACTTTTCCCAGTGTGCTCGTCTTCTCGTGGATTTGTCTCAGACGTTGACCTGAAGCAGGATGTCCCCTTCGGTCCCAACTCGCAGATGGGATGTTTCCTCAGCTTCGCTGGTGTCTTTCTGCATTCTCCCTTTCTGCGCTTAGCAGAGCTTCTTGAACCCATCCCAGATGAGTGTTTTTAGGGACGTGTAGCAGGCAATCCACCAACAAGTGAAGTAGACGCTTCCGGGATTGGCTGATTCAGTGATACAACAGCCCGAACCTTCCTTCCTTCTTTCCGTCCTTCTCTGCCATGTTTAGTGGACAGATGCATGCAGACAAGATCACGTCCAGCAGAAGAGCAGGAGTGTTCTTCCCTAGGCCTCCTCTTGCTAACGAGGGGGGACCCTTCCCTACCAGCGCCCAGCACTCACGAGTCACTGGCCGGCAGGACTGGTTCTGTTTTCAGGGAAGAAGTGGAAAGTGTGGCCCTTGGTCAGCAGATTGCCCCACATTCCCGGACACCACTGACCCAATTTTTACGGTTTCCGTTGTTTTCTGCTGCTGCCGGTGCCCGCGTCCATTCTCCGGGTGTATTTCTCGACACACCCAGCTCCTTTGCCTCCGCCTCTGCCGGCTTCTCGTCGCTGCAATCCACGGTCTTAACATCTCATGTTTACTTCATTGTAGGATCACATTTCCTTGAGTTACCTTGCGGACCCGAGACAGATGGCTTTCTACAGTTCCTGTCTGTTTCCTGTAGGAAAGCTTCTCCAAAAGTGTGTCTGTCCTCCCGGGGGCAGAGCTCCCCATCTTTCCGTTTGCAGGATGGCTTCCTACAACGCTAGGGTTTCTTCTGTGGTACTTTCTTTCCTCCAATGAGGCGATGTCTACTCAGGTCTGGGGGTTTGGTGGGAGCTGGTTTTTCCACCTGGTTGTTATTAGAACCCTCGTTTCGGAGCTTTAAGCCCGAGCCTTGGCTGTTAAGACCCAGCCTGGAGCCAAGTTCCCCGAGTCTGGCAGCTATTCTCCTTGGAGGGGCTCTGCGGGCTGAGGGGGGCATCTTCTACCCCTGCTGCCTGGTAGCCTGACGACCCAAAGGGAAATCTATTCATAGATCATTTGAAACAGTCAGAGGTCTTTCCAGGGCCAGATTCAGCGCATAAAAATCGACAAGCCCCCAGGGTCGCACGGCCACCTCTGTTCCCGTCTTCACTCTTCTTCCTTCGGCTTGACGTCCCAGAAACTGGAGGCCACCACCCATCAGCTGCTGCCTCGGGCCGGGCTCACCGCTGGGGATTCGGGTGTCGGGAGTGGACGGGGAAGGAAGGTGCTGTTAGCGGATGAGATGTGAAATGTCTGTGGTCACCCCAGAGCACGGCCTCCGTGCGGCTGGGGGTGGCTTCCCATCCCGTGGTCCAAAGTAGCCCTGAGTCACTGAAACGAGCCAGTGCAGCAGTGGAAACCGCTTCCTGCCTTTCTGCCTGGCCCCACCATTTTGCCTGATGGAGCCACTGACGCTTTCTCCCTGGGCGTGTGGCCGCCAGGAGCCACTATTCCCACTCGCTGTGACTCTTCCCGATTCTTCAGGAGGGAGGAAGGGCAAAGCCGGGTCCCTCGACTCGGCAGGCGTTTTCATTTTTGTTTCTCAACAGAGCACTGGAGCTTTCTCCCCCCTTTGTTTGTTTGTTTTGCTAACATGCTTGGAGAAGATTTAAGAAATCAATCACTAGGACTCTTGTTTGTCTCCATATGAACCTCCAGCTGGTTCCTATTCTGGGATCCTGTTCATGTCAGCATAACCAACTTCTGACAGTTCCACAAGCAAACTCAGTGGTATTTTTTTTTTTTTCCATTAAAGCAAAGTCTCAAACAGAAGCCCCCAGACTGCGCCTCCCGGCCCCCAGGACATCCATTGCCCACAGGCACAAGATCCCAGGGTGGCCCTCAGATGGCTCTCCCAGTCACCAGGGCAGCATACAGCTTGGTGGCAGCTGAAAGCTTGTCGTTCGAGCTGTCCTTCTCGGCAGTGCCCTCCCGGCCGGCCCCATCTCGGCTCAGCCCGCCCCCACCGCTGAGCTGGGTCTGTTCCATCCATCGCTTCTGTTCTGCCCTGGAGGACTCTCCGGGGCCGTGCAGTCGGGGCAGGTCCACTCAGTCACGGAATTGTCACCGCTGACCTCGAAGGACAGATCTCCCCATCGGAGGGGACCACGCTGTCTCCTCCTTAGTCTGGCTCCTGGCCCGGGATCCCCTGGTAAACATGTGTCCCTTGCAGAAAGGAGCTATTGATGCTGTGCGGAGAGAGTGGCATCAGAGAATAAGGCCGGGCTGCATATGTGACGTGGACCTTCAGTGCCCTCTGAGTGACCACTCGCCTCCCCGCCACCCCCAGGCTCCTCGACCAGCGTGCGTGACCAAGCAATGGGTGATGGCTATTTTGGCTGATAATTAAAGCAGCATATTTCATTTTTATTCCAGCAAAAGCCAATGAGGAGCACCTGGGTGGCTCGGTCGGTTAAGCGTCCGACTTCGGCTCAGGTCATGAGTTCATGGTTCGTGAGTTCGAGCCCCGCGTCCGGCTCTGTGCTGACAGCTCGGAGCCTAGAGCCCGCTTCGGATTCTGTGTCTCCCTCTCTCTCTGCCCCTCCCCAACTAGCTCTCTCTCTCTCTCTCTGTCTCTCTCAAAAATAAATAAACCTTAAAAAAATAGAGTTGAAAACGTATGGGTATCAGAAAGCATTTGGAAACCGATATTTTCCTTTGTCCTCACTAATGGGTTTTCTATTATACTGAATATATTTCGCCAAAGGTCATTGCCTTATTTTCTTGTATATACTTATGAAGTCAGTATGATAGGTCAAATGTTTGCATCACCACCCCAAATTCATATACTGAGGCCCTAACCCCCAATAGACTGGTATGAGGAGGTGGGGCCCTTGGGAGGTAATTATGGATAGAAGAGGTCATGTGGGTGGGTCCCCCATGAAGGGATCAGTGGTCTGATGAGAAGAAGAGGGAGAAATCAATCTCTGTCTCTGTTTCTCCCCTGGCCCTTCCCCCCCTAATACAGGCCACGTGCGCACAGAGCAAGAGAGTGCCGTCTACAAGTCAAACGGCACCAGACGCCGAATCTCCAGCACTTTGATCTTGGACTTCCAGCCTCCAGATCCAGGATAAGAACACACATTCCCAGTATCACTCACAGGACTCATGTTCCTAGACCACCATGACTCAACTGCGGTGAGACTTGGCTGCGTCAAGGAGACCCCTCCCGATAGGAGGGAAAGAAACTAGCTCCCACTGGTCACCTTCTAGGTCCTAGGAGCTCCAATAAGCACTCTCCCATCTGTTCTCATTTTCTACAAATCAGGACTCAGAAGATCAGAGAGGTTAGTAATTGGCCTGAAGTCACACAGCCAGCAAGCGATAGGGCTGGGATTTGAACCCAGGGGTATCTGATGCCGAAGCCAAAGCTTTTACCCGGAGCCACCTAAGCTCACCAAGGTGGATGGATTTTGGAGAAAGGAGATGAAAGGAAGTGAGTGCAAAGTAATCACGTCAAATAAACCAACCACTGGGATTCAGATCTTTGCCTGGAGTCAAAACATCACACTCGCCACTGAGCCACGTGGAAATTTCCGCCCCCTCCCGACTTTCTATGCCAGTTTTAAAAGTGACCCCACGATCCTGAAAAATCTCTTCTGTACAGGCATATTCTGCAAAGGTGCCCAAACCACCAAGGGCTGAGGGAAGAACAGAATTCTTGGTGTTTCCTTCCTGGGCAACCAGGTCTTAAGAAGGATTGCTAGTTTTCTGTTTTGTTCTGCTCAGCTGCAATCTGGCAAGTTGACCGTCTCGGCTCTTCATTATGAAGCGTGTAACGTCAACCAACGCCTTCCTATCTCGACCCTAACCGTTCCTTGACTATGATGTCACTATCATACTACAGGTGAGAGGTGGTTCTCATACTCATGCTCATCTCCAGGAATTCCCGCGAGCGCCCGGAGAGAGCCCGACATCCGCGTCTCATAGCTGGAGAGCCCGAAGCTCACGGCATTCTGGTCAATCACCCAAGTCGGGGTTCGATCTGCACTCTCTTAACCTAAGACCCCAGGGTCCTTCTCTTCCGGGAAACGATGCCGGCTCTGGACACACATGGAAGCTTCCTCTCTTTGCCCCAGAAATGCTTTGGAAATGTCCTCAGGCATCATTTCTGTCCCACTAGACAGCTCCCATAGTTTCTCTAGAAACGCGGCTGTGAGTGGCAATCCGGACAGGGGAAGGTCAGGTTCTGGCGATTCAGGTGTAGACATCTCGGGGCAAAGGGAACTTTGCAGGTGGGATCAAATTAAGAATTTCCAGATGGGCAGAGTATCCTGGATGATGTGGGTGGGCCTAAGGTAGTCCCAAGGGTCCTTATCAGAGGCAAACTGGGGCTCAGAGCCAGAGAAGGAGATGTGACCACAGAGGCAGAGGTCGGAGGGACGTGGCCACGGGCCGAGGAACACTGACAGCCTAGAGACGCTGGAAGAACCAAGGGACACATTCTCCCCTAGAGTCTCCCGAGGGGACAGGCCTGCTGACATCCCGATTTGCACCCCATCGTAGCCACTCTGGTCATCTGGGCTGCGGGCCTGTGAGACAACAAGTGCATGTGGCCTTAAGCCACCAGCGTGTGGTCATTTGTCACAGCAGCGAGAAGCTCATACACGCGGCATTCCAGAACCAACTCCGTGACATCCTCCCACATCCACTGGCTGGGTCGCCTTGGTACAGAGACCACGTCACGTGGACAACTGACCCGCAGAGGGGAGCGCCAGCACCCGCGTGACACGTCAAGTCCCAATTCGGCATCGAAAGGTTTCCAGTCAAGGCCACCAGCCGGTCGCCGGCGGAGGCAGACCTCCCCAGGCTTGCAGACACGGCCTCGAGGCTACAAGTCGGCCATTTCCCCTCGAGCAACAATTTCGATCCATTTTACGTTCCTTCTTACGAGAAACCCACCCCCCCCCGCCCCCCTCAGTTTTTCCACGAATGTGGAAAGGGCTTCCGTCCAGGAAACAAAAAATAAAAGTCTCACACCATTTCAGAATGCAAGAGAAATTAATTAAATCCAAATTTTCACAGCACATTAAAAGTTGAACACCGCTCAAAATATACTTGAGATTCAGATTGGATTTCAAAACGCTTTCTGAGAGGGGAACAAAGAAAAGAGAAACCCCGATGCCTTTTCTCTAGAAGGTTCTCCCTAAACATGCGGAAGGGAGCCAGAGCTGAATGCTAAACAAAGGCACGTGGGAAAAGTCTGCGGGGTTTGGGTGGAAGCTGGGGTGGGGGGGGGGGGGAGGTAAAAAAAAAAAAAACACCAAACAGGGTCGCCTCTCGATTCCCAGTAATCCCGGGGCTAGACAGACACCGCGGGGTGAAATGAATATCAGGAAACAGTGCTGTGGAATGTGGGACCGAAGCAGTTTGAACCAGGGCACAAATTAGCCGGCGAGGGAAGGTGGTTTCGCTCACGTGCAAAGTGCTAAGTAAAGAAAACAGAAAGATTTCACGCAGGGAGCTGGCTGAGAAGGGGCAGGTGGGGGCAGGGGCTGGGGTTTCCTCTCTGGAAGGGCATTCGTGGAGGTTCATTTTCCTTGTAAAGACAAAATTATCAGCTCAGAGCGTCTCCTCTGGGTGAAAGTTGTCTCCAGAGAGTATCCGCCCTCCTAAAAATCATGCCGAGGGGGGTCGACACTTAGCAGCAACGTTTATTGAGCATGTATGGGGTCCGGGCTCTAGGAGGGGGGTACTTCTGTGATCCCCACTCGGCCCCAAGGCTCTGGCGTGCCGCCCCCAAAGCTTCGGGCTGCATGCGCCAGCTTCAAAGCGCATGTTGGGGGTCAGTTCTCAAGCCCTTGCTCCTCCCTCTCTGCCTCAGTGGGTCCACATGACCGAGGCGTCCTGCATCGTCATCAGCCCTCGGGGTGCCCTTCCAAGGGAGCGGGCCCAAACCACGCATCCACACCAGCGCGCGTCCCCCACCGAACAGTGGCCACGCACACGGCCTCTCCATTCTGGGCTCTGATTCAGTTCGACAAACACAGGCTGAGGACACTCGGGGAAGACCCCCCCCCCCCCCCCCCCGCAAAAAGGAGCTAAGGAGCTAAGAGTGAATAGTACCGTGTGGCAAGGGTGACCGGCGGGAGATGGGAGGGCCCAGGAAGTGGGCCTGGAGGCAGCAGGGGGGGCAGGGGGGGCTGGAGAGGTGCTGGCCAGGGAAGGGCATCCTGTTGAGGACGCCGCTGCCAGGCTCTGTTCAGGGGCGCACTTTGGGAGGGCTTTTCACACACATGAGGCTTGTTTACTAAAAGACGGGGGTGGGGCCGCTGGAGGGACTGGACCTACAGAGCAGGGCAGGTTGATGGACAGTCAGATGGAACCCAGAAGCGCCTCAAGGCTGGGCAGTCTGGATTTTACCCTGAGCGAGGTGGACTGGGTGCGTCCAGGCACATGGCACGAACCGCTCTGGGTATTAGAGAACATCTCTCCGGAGGAAAAAATAGTACAAAATGGTAGATTTTATATGTACTTAGAATCTAGCTCATATAAAAGTTTAATATACTATAAATGTGGCTTTACAAATCAATATGGAAAGCAGGAATTAGTCATTGGTGCTGGGACAATTGGTTAGTTATTTGGCGGGGGGGGGAAATGAAGTTGGCCTCTCAACATCATAAACCGAAATGAAATCCAGATGGATTAAGAAAGTAAATGTAAAGGAGTAATAACAATAAAACTCCAAAAACAAGCAGGAGAAAATAGAGGTAAATACTCATCTGATTTCTGGAGGGGATAAAGTTTTCTCAGCACCAGACAATGAAAGCAGTCTGACAGACTGATCGATTTTACTACATTAAAGCAAAACCTCTGAACATCAGATACCATCGCAAACAAAATTTAAAAGCAAACACACTGGGGAAGGACTAACGACAACACCGACGATGGACCAATGATAAGTGCTTTTCATATATAAAGAGTTCTTAAAAACAAATAAGGGGGAAAAAAGACGATCGCTCTAACCAAGAGCAAGACATGTATATAAGAAGGGAAGAACGTGTCTAATAAGTGTATAAAAAAGGCTCACCTGTGTAATTAAAGATGCACAAATAAAACATCATTTTTACCAAGTTTACCAAACTGGGAAGATTTTTCTAAAACAAAAAACAGCGTTGGTGAGGATGCAGAAAAAAAAGGGGGGGGTACTTATCCTGGTAGGGCTCTAAATGAGCTTCTCTTCTAGAAAAAAAATCTGGTAACAGCAGAAGCCTTGACGATGTCCTCCCGCTTTGGACCAGTCACTTCACTTCTAGGATCTACTCTCGAGAAATAATCAGTGACAGAAGCCAAGGTTCACGTAAGTGAATTATACTGCAACGTGTTAAAGTTTAAAAAAGAAGAAACCAGAGGGCATCTGGGTGGCTCAGTCAGTTAAGCATCTGACTCTTTGATTTTGGCTCAGGTCATGATCTCACGGTTCGTGGGATCGAGCCCTGCGTCAGGCTCCACACTGACAGTGCAGAGCCTGCCTGGGCTTCTCTCCCTCCGCTCTCTGCCCTTCCCCGACTCATGCACACGCACATTCTCTCTCTCTCTCTCTCTCTCTCTCTCTCTCTCTCAAAATAAATAAACTTTTTTTAAAAAGGAGAAACAATTCAATACCCCCCAAAAAGAAGAGTAAACAAGCTACAGTACATTCACAATTTGAAAATTAGATAGCAATTAAAATCAAATTTCCAAAGAATATTTAAGGAATAAGCCTTAATAGAAATATTATATTATAAATACATAAATTATTTATATATATGCACACACATACAATAGTGTCTTGGTCTGTGAGGGCTGGTATAAGGAAATACCACGGATGGAGTGGCCTAAACTACAGACACTCATTTCTCATGGTTCTGGAGGCTGAAAGCCCAAGATCAGGGCCCTGGAAGATTCAGCGTCTGGTGAGGGTCTGCTTCCTGGACCACCAAGACCTATCTTCTCACTTGTGATATAACAACAGTAATAATTTTATTGTTGGGGAAACCTCTGGAAGTAACACCTCAGAAGTCAGCAGAGCCAAGTCCAGGAAAACGGAGTGGGACTCACCCCTCAAGGCCAACCCAACCCAAACCACACCCAGAGAACCATTCAGGACGGCCATGGCCCCCAGAGGAAGCCACGGCCTCCACAGCACCACCTGGTGGTGAGAGAGGTTATACTGCGCGCATTCCTAAGGGCACCTCTCAAACCCCGCACGTCCTCAAACCAGCCTCACTGACTGTACCCAAAACCCCAACACACACTGGTGAGCACCTACTGTGAGTGGGCGTTGTGCTGGGCACACTGCAGGAATTCAGCATCTGCTTAGTAAAAGGAAATTTTGTTCTTTGTCTTCTTCTATTAAGAGTGGAAATGGCGGACGATGGCCATACCATAAAGACACGGAAATAAATATGGCTGTTCCTATATTTGGGATTTTTAGAGGACTTGCCTTTGACGATGTGTCCAGTGGGCAGGTTTCAGTACCTCCTGTGCCTGTGGCCATCCTGCAGCCCGTTAATGTTTCCCTTGATAAGCTAAATAAGCCTTGAGGAAAGGGACGATGTATATACAGTTCATTTCTAGAGCCTCAGCACCAGTTCATTGTGAGGCACATAATGGAAACTCCATTGACAGCAGTTGGCATCATCATTCCTTTGTTATGTAAACACAGATTTATGCTACTAAGCGCCAGGGAAATATTTGCTACCTCTTGCTGTGTGTGTGACAAGTTGTCCCATAACTTAGTAGCTTAAAACAATAAACCCCTGTTGTCTCGGACAATTCTGGAGGTCAGGAACTGGAGAGTGGCTTCGCTGGGTGGGGCCAGCTCAGGGTGTCTCGCGTGATCCCAATCAACATGGCGGCAAGGCTCTGCTCATCTGAAGGTTTGACCAGGGCCGGAGGGTCCATTTTTAGGTTGGCTCTCTCATGACACTGGCAAAACTGTGCTGGCTCTTGGCAGGAGGCCTCCGTTCCTCACCATGTAGACCTGTCCATGGGGCTGTGACCCAAGGGAGAGCATACAATGTCTCTGATGACCCAGCTTTGGAAGTCACGCACCGACATTCCTGCGATACCCTGTTGGTTACACAGTCCAGCCCTGTTCGGTGTGAGAGGTGGGTCCCAGCAGACGAGGATCACTGGGGCCATATTGGAGGCGAGCTGCCACACGGGACCTCTACTGAGCACTTATGTACATGATGTCTAGTCCTCACAACACTGCTCTGAGTTGGTTTTATCATCCTCATCGTACAGACGAGAAAAATCTCTCCAAGGTGGTTAAGGGGTTCAGCCCAAGAGCCGAAACTTCCAAATGATAAACATCGCCTTTATGGGAGAGTCCAAAGTCACATGACCAAGGGCGTGGATACTGAGGACCAAACCACAACTAAAGTCTGCATCTTTCTAAAGACATGACCCTCCCAGAGCCAGAGGCTGTGCTCCTGAGAAGCTACGTTTTGAAGAAGTCTCTATTACTTGACTTAGGTATGAACATGCTGCCATTTTGGTGAGTCTTTTCCAAGTTTTTAATAGTTGCCTAGCTGTATGAAAGTAAATTTAACTCAGATGGGTCCCCTTAAGAAGCAGAAGCGTCACGTCTTCTGGAAGTTAGAACAAAGACCCGGGAGAGCAAGCTCTGGGGGGCCCTCGCCAGCCAGCCCCAATACCCCCGTCTCTATAATTGGCACCATGACAGCAATGCCAGTGACACTGCCAACCATCATCGTTAAGCATAACAGGGCACAGTGCTACATTTGACTTTTCCCTACAACCTCGGGAGCCAGACGAATTATTTCCCCCTAATAGTACAGGTGAGGGACACGACGCTCCAGGAAGGGACAGCGGTTTTCCCAAAGTCACACAGCTCATCTCTGAGGCACAGTTGAGTTCGAGCCTGGGTGTTCTAATGCCCAGCCCCGTGATCCTTTTCCCTGTACCCCCAAATGTGAAAGCTGTGCAAAGACGAACCAGGGAGCGAGGAAAGTGAAATCAATCACAGGGTGTTTGTGGGCTTCTCAGCAGAAAAGTTCACCATTTCCTTTCATTGCTTTTCCATTGTGGGTTTTCTCTCTCTCTTTTTTTTTTTTTTTGCTTCCCCCTGCCCCCCGATTTTAGCATGAACTGCCTCATTCAGATACACCCAAATCTGGCTTCCTGGAACCATGCAGAAAAGCTGCCTCTGAACCGCCCCCCGTCCCCAACATTTTTCTCTTCTCTTTTTCCAGCAGCAGCTGCAGCCTGAACCCCCAGCGCCCGCCCGCAGCTGGGAAGCCCTGTCAGAAGGTGTGTTCTTTGGGAAGCCAGCTGGCCAGGGCACCGCATTATGCTGTCATCAGCAGGTGCTTTCTCTACATGTCCCGCCAAACCTTTGTAGAATGCCCTGACAGCCTAGTGCTGGGCTGCAAGAAACAACTGAACGAGGTTAAGACTAATAAAACAGATTTCATCTTAAAAGAGGGCCCAGCGCTCCCCCGATGGCAGACAATGGGGAGCACCGAGTCTCTGGTAGCCGCGTCTTGAAAGGAAACCGTACACGGTCACCGGAGTGCAACGAGTTTCCCGGGACGGTCCTTGGGAAGATGGAAAACGCCCCAAGTCACGAGCAGAGCCAGCCGGGAACCCAGGGCCAGCTGCTCGAGGCCACCCCAGACCACCGCTCCCAGGGCTGGTGTGAGAATGGGGACGGCACAAGGCCGTCTGGTTCTGAAATCATCCTTCTCGGGACTGAGCGAGGCGTGCTTGGGGGTGACACTGGCTAATTGCTCTCACATTCTCTTTCAATAAATGGCACCCTCGTGCAGCTCCTCTGAGCCTCTCTTGCCTGTTCCTATCCGTCCCCTCTGTGCCCCTGTGGCAGCCGGGACCCTCACGGGCCCACACAGGGTGCTGGAAGGTCAGGTCAACGTCATCAGTCCCCTGGCCGAATGTAACCTGAGGAGCAAACTCTCCACTTGGGGGGGGGGGGGCTCATATTGAGGCTAAAAAGGCTTGGCTGGTTTTGTCTTGTATCATTCACTTAACGGATATTTATTGAGCTCCTTCTGTATGCCAGGCCCTGGAGAGGCAGCAGGGAGAAAATGCCCTTCTGGAGCTGACATTCTATTGGGGGAAACAGGTAATAAACATAAGGTATTAGTAAATTATATGTTATGTTAGAGGAAAAAGTAGACCACAGAAAGGGGCATCAGGAGGCCTGAGGGGTGGAGACAAGCTACAGGGTTAGGATAGTCCTCACCGAGAAGATGACCCCAGAGTGAAGATTCAAGAAGGCCAGGAAGTGTGGCAGACGTATAATGGCCCAGAAGATGTCCATATCCTAAACCCTGAAACCTGGAAACGGCAGTGTGCACGGAACTTAGGTGGCAAGGGGGACTTTGCACGTGCAATCAAGTTAAGGATCTTGTGATGGGGAAATGGTCCCGGGTTGTCTGGGGGAGCCCAGGGTCAGACATAAGGGTGCAGTATGTTGGGGCACGTGGGTGGCTCAGTCAGTGAAGCGTTCGCCTTCGGCTCAGGTCATGATCTCACAGTCTGTGGGTTCGAGCCCCGCGTCGGGTCCCGTGCTGACAGCTCGGAGCCTGGAGCCTGCTTCGGATTCTGGGTCTCCTTCTCTCTCTGCCCCTCCCCTACTCAACACTCTGTCTCTTTCTCTCTCCCCCTCAAAAATAAAATAAAACATTAAAAAAACGAAAATAAAAAAACAAGGGTGCAGTATGTTTCTCTAATGCACTTCCAAATCACAGAATGATTCCCACCACGGCGTTAACTAACAACCCCACTGAGTCCCATAATTGCCATTTCGGGGTGTGTGTGTGTGTGTGTGTGTGTGTGTGTGCGTGGCGAGGACATTTAAGATCCACTGTCTTAGCAACTGTCAAGGATATAGTACGGTTTGTTTACCTCCAGTCACCATTCTGCACACCAGATCCCCAGAAATTATTCGTTTTATAACTTAGAGTTTGTACCCTTTGTGAGTAATGTGTCCCCTGCATTTTGAGCACAGGATGTTTAGACACGGGAACTGACCGATCATTCTATAAGTGTCTCTCTCCTCTGTAATGTTTCAGAAGTTAGCAGAAATAACCATGCTTGGGGCGCCTGGGTGGCTCTGTCGGTTGGGCGTCCGACTTCAGCTCAGGTCACGACCTCGCGGTCCGTGAGTTCGAGCCCCGCGTCGGGCTCTGTGCTGACAGCTTAGAGCCTGGAGCCTGTTTCAGATTCTGTGTCTCCCTCTCTCTCTGACCCTCCCCCGTTCATGCTCTGTCTCTCTCTGTCTCAAAAATAAATAAACGTTAAAAGAAAAAATTAAAAAAAAAAGAAAGAAAGAACCATCCTTCCCAACATAGATAGCCACACTGCTGTCGTGGGGCCGGAAATTCCACTCTTAGACATTAGATCCTTCAGATGCTTTCATTCGTTCAGTAACTACCACGTTTATTGAATGTTTGCTGTTGCCAGACTCCCTGCTGAGGATATAGCAGTGAACAAAACAGTCGTGTAGAAGATAGCAAGACAGAAGAGGCTGAAAACTGTTAGCTAGTGCAGTCAGAGGAAACCTCAGAGGGAGTTCCAGAAGCCAGGGGGGAAAGGCATTTTAAGAAGGAAGCAGGAATGATCGATGCTATTGGTAAAACTGTGTATGATGAGGACTGAGAATTCACCTTGGATTTGGTAAGAACGGATGTCACTAGGGACCTTGACCACAGCTATTTTTGTAGACTGGTGGAAACAAATGCCCGATTACATTAGGTTCAAAAGACACTGGGAGTTAAGGAGGTGGAAGCAGTGAGTATGGACCAGGCCTCCCATGTGCAGAAGTGCTGGTTGTGCACTGCACAACTCAGGGATGCCCTTAATACACACCACGATGTGAATGCTACTTATTGGGGTTATCCGGCTAGATAGCCATGGTATAGACAGATATTTCTAGAATTTTTGCTATAAAGGGGAGCAATGAGGCAGTAGCTAGAGAGGGATGTGAAATTAAGGAAGATTTTTTTTTTAATTTTTTTAATGTTTATTTATTTCTGAGACAGAGACAGAGCATGAATGGGGGAGGGGCAGAGAGAGAGGGAGACACAGAATCCGAAGCAGGCTCCAGGCTCTGAGCTGCCAGCACAGAGCCCGATGAGGGGCTTGAACCCACAGACTGCGAGATCATGACCTGAGCCGAAGCGGGACGCTCAACCGACTGAGCCACCCAGGCGTCCCAAGGAAGATTTTTTTTTTAAATAGGAGCTATTGTGACAAGTTTTCGCGAATAGAAGTGACTTAGCAGGGAATGACAACTTGATTGAAACCCAGGATCCCATTAGATGTAATAACTTAGCAGGTGCAGAAAATTACTCAACAGCAAAACCTAAAAGCAAACCAAAGCAGGGGGAAGGCAGGACATCAAAGCCTGGAAGGAGAAGCAAACCCAGAAGTTTCAAAGATGAACTTCATCTGTACCCCTGCTTCTATTTTAATACGGGTTGATGTTGCCCGGAAAGGGTAAGCTTAACACAAAACGATGAGGTGAATTCCATGCACAGTGGTCCTTGAATAAGAGAAAGAACATTTGAACACGCATATCAGTTAGGAATACCTTTGGCTGCAAATAGCAGAAAACCCAAAGTAACGGTGGACTGAACGGGACACACGTGTATTTCTTCCGCATGTAAGAGGACCCTGTAAAGAGTCAGTCCAAGGCTGGCCTGGTGGTTCCCTGATGCCATCTGGGACGCACTTCCTTCTATATTTCTCTTGCATTCTCTCAGCGTGTGGCTTCTATCCTTGGAGTTATCTCAGGATCCAAAACGGCTGCCTGAGCTCCAACCATCAAGCCTACCTTCCAGGCAATACCAAGGGAGTCAGAGCAAAAGAGGCTCGCCTTCCGGGAGAGTCTGCCCTCTTCAAGAGGATTTCTTGAAAGTACCACACAACACTTCTACTCCCACTGGCCAGAACTCAGTCACGTGGGCATACTTAGCCACAACAGAAGGCAAGAACTACACTTTGTAGTTGGGCACATTATCCAGGATTCTGATTCTGAGGAACAAGGAAAGGATGCCTATTGGGGTAGGCAACTAGATGTCACTGATTGAGTTTTTCCCAGACTCATTCAACTGATGTCACGTCGCCCCTACCGAGGTTAACGTCATGCCGGCCCAGGCGAAGGGGGATGGGGAGGGACCTGATCTCAGCCTTGGAAAGGACGGTGGGCTCACATTCAAGTGTGACAGCTCCATGTGGGTGGAGGTACAGCCACTACCAGAATTCCATAACTCTCACGGATCGGCGTCGAGCTCCGAAGGACACCCCCAAGTCACATGCTGAACCTGGGGCTTCATAGCATTAACCCCGGGAGGCCTGCAGGGCTCTGGATTTTCAGGGGGTGAGCCCAGGACTCGCGTAAGTAGGAAAACCAAGCCTCCGGGCCTCCCCCCGTCCTGGACGGTGCAGTCTACCTCACCGCAGCCCCTGAGCTCTGGCAGAGAATATGCCTTCCTTCCTGTCCCCTTACACTTTCCAGCTCAGGAAACGGTGGAGAGATGTCAGGGTCCCAGAACATGACTCGATAGCGTGGCCCGACAGTTTTTGAGACCGCTGATCCGACATCAATTCACTGAATTGTTTTTTCTTCTCCTTTCCTGTCGAGAAGTTCCCCGGATATAAATATAACAACAGAAACAGACCTACGGGGCTCAGCCAGGAAGAAGGGGCTGTGGGTAAGTCAGACCTCGTGGCTCCTTCGAGCACCCAGAGGCAACATTAATCCGGACACTTGGATGAAAGGCCCAGCTCCCCTTGCCAGGCGATTTGTAAACTACACGGCCAGAAAGCATCTCTGGACGAGACCTACTGCTCTCCTGGAGCTTTGTGGGGTGCGAGCACGGGGCTCAGAAGACTCGCTCTTTCTACGGTAGTTTTGCTGTGTCTCTCGCAGCTACAGGTTTAGAAGCAGCACTTAATAAGAAAAACAGAAGCCACGGGAAGGAGGCAGCTCTGGGAACAATCTATGTGGCAAAAGCCTCTGAGTCTCAGCTGCTCCCGATTAGAGGACATCTGACTGGCTCGAGAGCAGGGGCCCAGAGAGGGGCCGGTCGACCTGGAACGAGAGATGCCCCCCGCCGTGGGGACCCAGCTCCCCTGGGAGTGTCCCCTGCAAACCAGGGCACGGTGGCCACAGGTGGTGCTCCTCCCCCTGACCTCGGCTACTTTCTCTTCCTCCTCTCCCTCCCTCCCGAGCTCCTTGCTCCCCCCTTCTTCTCCCTGTCCCGTTATCTCCTTCTCCTTTTTTGGCGTGCCTTCGTCCTCTTACAGGACATCCCTCAAGCGTTGCAGATTGACCGTGTGATGTTTAGGGCTGAACGCATCCCCGCTTACGACACTGCCGGTCACCGTGAAGAATTAAGGCTAGCAACAAGGGCCACGTTCTACCGATTGCTTATTATGCGTCCCGCCCTGCCCTGAGCACTGCTCTAAGAACGACCGCCAGCTCGCTCCTTCCCCAAGACGATCTCACGCGGCAGGTGCTTAACGTCCCCTCCACACGGGACAAACGGAAGAGAGCAGGCAGCTCTCAATGAGCAGGTTTGAGGCAGAGTCTGAGTGACGGCTTCCTGTTCCGTTTCTGTCCTGACAGCCTTCTGAAACTCCCCAGGGAGGCCTTGTGAAGAAGCTCGTTTCCTTTGGGGTGGCTGACAAAGGCTCGTGTGTGATTTGGATGTAAAAAAGGACGCGGACCTTCTCATCTTACAGACACGGGTTGAAGAGGTAAACAAGGACGGTTGAGACGTAAGGGATTCTACCCAGACTCCCCTGACCAACCAATTGGGCCACCTGTCCCTTCCATCTGACATGACTTGGAGTCATCACGTCTTGGTCGCATCAGCTGGACCGGGCTTGGTCGGAAGCCACAAGAGGCCCAAAGAAAAGTGTCCCGACGGTGAAGTCATTGATGATCTCCCCTAGGAAGATATTCAGATGGAGGGCCGTTCCAGGGCTGGTTGACCGAACGTTCAGCGACAGCATCGAGGATTTGGGTTCCTCCTCTCTTCCTGTCATCCTCAGTGTCAACCCCTCATGGCCTCATCATGGCTGCCACAGCTCCAAGCAAACATCCACACCCAACATCCAGAGGTGGAAAAGGAAGCTGTCTTTTCCTTTTGTCTCTTTATAGGAGCTAAGAAGCATTTCCCAGAAGCCCCCAGGAGACCCCTTGCATCTCACTGGCCGGAACTGAGCCACATGTCCCCGTCTAAGCAGAAGCAGGCAAGGGGGCCGGGGGGAGGGGGGAGGGGGAGGAGGCCATGTTTGCTTCAGCCAATCAGGATTCACCACATCTGGGGAGGGGAGGGGTGGGCAAGAAAGAGAGCACACTTTGGAAACCGATATTTTCTGCCTCCAGCTTTTCCCTTCATGACACACTCCTACCCACCCCCACCCCCTTACAAAGTGTTGTCATGCCAATGAGTTCCCCAGTCAACGTCTTTGCGGGCTAGAGAAACTACCTATCGTAAATGCAAAACATATGAAAGTCATCTTTTTCCAATTCTTTTGGTCTTTTGCCTTGACAAACACAGCTTTGCCTTGCCAGCCTGTATCTGATCAAACACCAATAATGATAAGGTTAAAATAAAAACGGGTCCGAATTCCTGGCTCAGCTCGATTCCGAGATAACCACGTACAGACTTTATGGGTGTTTCTATGATGGATTTTGAGCTCAGCCTGTGTTTAGAAAATATTGGTGTCACATATAAGCAACATGGGGTCAGACAAAGTTTAGGCTGATTCAGCAGTGGGTCGAAAAGAGAGAGGGAGTCAGAGAGGGTCAGTAAGAGAGACTGAGAGAGACAGATGAGCGACAGAAAGATACTGAGAGATGGAGAGAGAACTCGTCTGCCTCCACGCCCACACCACAATATGGACACAGTGTTCCAAAGAAAGGGACCGCTCAACTCTCAAGACACAGAACATCTCATGGGGCCCCCGAATGTGTCACCATCACCCCATAATCAATCCTAAATCCTAGATCACAAAACCACTTGTGCCAAATCTCGCGACTAGAACTCAGTACGCCTGGATCCCACCACAACGCTTGGGACTATTACCTAACAAGAATGAGAAAAATGACCCCCTTGTGATGAGCTTTCGCCACATGCTGGACATCATTCTCGGTATTTTATATTCCTCACCTCATTTTCTCTTCTCAGGAATGCTGGGAGGCGGGTGTTGTTTTTAAGGCTTGATTTTTGGATGCCCATTGCCGGTTTGGTGAGACGGTCCGGTGACCCACCTGAGGCTACTTCGCTGGGGCAGAGCCAGGAGTTGAACTGAAGTCCATCTGTCTCACAACAATCGTGTTGGTTTTTCAGCTATGCACCCCTCCACGACCATTACAAAGTGTTGTCATGCCAATGAGTTCCACAGTCAACTTCTTTGCGGGCTAGGGAAACTACCTATCGTAAATGCAAAACATATGAAAGTCATCTTACTATCACTGGAATGTTAGAAACATGGACGGTGGTGGCCGGGAGCGAAGATTATTTCTGGAGGCTGGTTAATAACATTGTTATTGCTATTACTTTAAAAACTCAAATGTCCTTTGGCAGATGGATACATAGATGAACTGTGGTCTATTCACACAGTAGAATATTACTCAGCCGTAGAAAGGAAGGGCGTTCTGATGCATCTATCTGTGTACATGAACCTCAGAAACTTGAGGCTGAGTGAAAGAGGCCAGACACAAAAGGCCACATATGGTATACTTCTGCTGATGTGGCATATCCATGATAGGCCACTTCAAAGAGTAGAAAGCAGATTGGTGGTTGCCAGAGGACAGAGGTGGGGGAGAGTGGGAAGGAACCATTTAATGGCTAGGGGGTCTTCTTTGGGGGTGGCAGAAATGCCATGGAACAAGTTAGAGGTGGTGGTCACATAACGTCATGAAGG
The DNA here is from genome assembly GCF_024362965.1 of Panthera pardus. NCBI lineage: Eukaryota > Metazoa > Chordata > Mammalia > Carnivora > Felidae > Panthera > Panthera pardus. The sequence continues at coordinate 714,315 of NW_026526710.1, forward strand.
CACTACGTGTCCCTGAATTGTTCAGTTTAAAGTGATTCATTTCATGTTATCTGAATTCTCAGAAAAAAGGAGGAGGAGGAGGGGGAGGGGGAGAGGGGAGGGGAGGAAGGGGAGGAGAAGAAGGGAAAAAGAATCAGTCATTGTGGCCCTATAATCATCACATCCTCATCAAAGCTCCCGAAAGGGGGCCAGCCGCTCTCCCTCCACCGGGCGGGGTGATGATACTCAAAGAGTCACCGAATTCGTTACTGCTGGAGCACGAGGCCGTCTTGAGAGAGTCATATCGCCATGTGGAGAGTAGCCCGACTGAATCACATGACATCATTTTAAGACACCAGGGTATACTTCCGGTGGCTGAAGTTCTGCAGAAGCAGAACCAGAGGAGCAGCAAAGCACCACCCCCGAGAGATACGACTGCGTCTCACAAAGACCAGCTGACTCCGCGCCCTCCCCGGGAACCATCTGTGAACTTAGCACGTAGGCACAAAATGCAATCATTCGTCCAAAACAAGCCGCGTCCTCCAGGAGGAACGGAGGTAAGCGAGTCACCAGTGTGCTCTCGCCGACATCGGTTGCCTTCCAGACAAAGCCCCATGCGTTCCTGACTTGAAATTTCTCTGTGGAAGAGGGGGGCGGGATCTGGTTTCTGTCTGCTTGGGACAGCAGGGGTGAGGGCAGGTGGAGAAGAAAGAGAATCAGCCTCCAGTTATAGGGCCAGTGTGGGGAGCTCCTGGCCACAAACATCCAAGACACCTCTTTCGTGGAGAAAGGAAGAGAAAATTGCAGTGACCCTGAACTTCTCATTTTGAAAAGCTGGGTGACTCCATCCAGTGTGGATGAAAATGCTGACATGTCAAGGACAAAACCATCCTGTGGTGTAGACTCCAGATTTCCTGTGTCCTCCATAGGACATCTGGGGGAGACGGATGGGGAATCTCAGTCCTCCATATGAACAAAGAACTTCTGGGAGAAGCTAGGTTCATCACTTCTGCAGGACCCACCCTTCACCCACCAGGAATAGCATGTGCATTGGCCAACACGACAGCCAACAGGTTGGCATCTCCCCTTGGAGAGGGTACCCGGGTGATGTGACAGAAGACAGACAGAGAGGACCGGGCCCCCCAACTCCCAAAGCTTCCTTCTTCTGTTTGCCCCCTTAGCCAAGATATCGCTGGATTATCTCAAGTGACTGGATCCCGCTGGACTTTAACCTGGTCCTTCTGTATGGTCCTCCTCGGCCCCACCCGACACTCCCCACCTCCTGACACTTAAAATAACTTCCTTCCCTCACCTATACTCAAGTCATAACTATGGCCCAACTAGTCTTACACTCATTTACCTACTTCCTGGAGGTTTCCCCATTTGGATCCATTGGCCTCTGCTACGTCATCCTCCACTCCCAGAAGGCACTGTCTATTACCTGGTCCCAGCATGTGCACCACCCCCCCTGCCCACTGGAACCCTCACTCATAATAAACCCATGGGTGTCATTCCAGTTTAAGACACCATATTGAGAATCGCTCCTATCCAAGAATCAAGTGGAGAATGTTCACGTTATTTTCACATTTACATGAGAACCTTTGGAAGACTTGAATGAACTCTGTTTCACTGACACTATGAAACATTATGCGGCTGATCAAAGGAACACACTAGGGCGGCGTGTTAATCTGAAGACGTAGCTGATATATTAAGTCAAAAAACAACCCACGGGCGATCAAGGTTAATCGGTAATATGTCAATAGCATACTCTCTGGCACTTTACCTCTGTGGTCTTCCTCCCCAAAGCCTATTGTTCAATCTAAGCAAGAGAAATACATCAGACAAACCCAAATTGAGAGGCACCAATACTCTTCAAAAGTGTCAAGGTCATGAAAGACATAGAAACCCTAAGAATCTGTCTCATGCTGGAGGAGACTAAGGAGACACAACAACTGAACACAGTGTAGTATCCTGGATGAGGTCCTAGAAGAATAGAGAGATATCAGGGGATATCATGGGAATGAAGGGTAGAGTTAATAGGAATATACCAGGGCTGGTTTCTTGGTTTTGGCAAATGTACAACAGGGGACACTGGGCGAGGGGTATATGGGAACGATCTTTGCAACGTTTCTGTAAATCTAAAACTACTCTAAAATTGAAGATGTATTTTTTTAAAAAGAGCAACAAGTTGTGATGTGAACAGTATATTCTCATTTGTTTTAAAAAATAAAAAACTGGTAAATATAGATACAAACGTAGAGCATAGCATCGAAGGACACACACTAAGCTTACTACTTGTTACCTGGGGCTAGGGGATCGGAAGAGTGACAGTTAGAGGGATTACTAACATCTTCTTTATATTTCTGTGTTCTTTGAACTTCTGTAGTGAACAACCTGCTCCTATGCTATCCCACCTGTTGTAGGAAGCAAAATATGCAATTGTTGACAATCTAATAAAATTTTGGGGAAAATACTCGCTTCTCTGTTTCCAAAAGCAGTGGCAGGAAAACATTTATTGGAACTTTAACAAGGAGGGCCAAATTATACCCTCCCCACAGGCCCTGAAAGATTGTCTCTCTCCAGAAACATGGTGGCATTTCCACTGGCCCCATAGGTAGTTCAACTCAATGGCAAGTATGGGACCTAGTATTACCCTAAAGTCTTGTATCTTGTAAACAATAGCCGTCCATTATATCCCGCAAAGAATTTTATACATTAAGGGAAGTTTAAGGAAATGTGCCCACTTCATACTACACGGTAAACCTGAAGATGTTGAATATATTTTTGATTATTAAATAGAGGAGCTCTAGTAGGGTGTGGATAGTGTAGGATGAGCAGAGAAAGTAAAGAGAGATTAAGGAAAGATTGAGAGAATTGACACTTAGGAAGCTACTGATGACTCCCGAGTTAGCCAAACTGCAGAGCCTCTGAGGAGGGAAAGGAAGCAAAGATTTCCTGGAGGAGAACCAGCTAGTATGTTATAACTGATAAAAAGGTTTAGGAGGGTGGCCAGATACAAGGTAAGTATACATACGGCAGTAACTTTCCTTTGTAGCAGCCTCAATCAACCACACAATGTCAGGGGCAAAAAGATCCACCAATATCAACAACAAAAACAAACAAACAAACAAAAAACAGAAAATACAAGGCATAAAGTTACAAGAAATGCCCAAGACCTCTGTGATGACAGTTACAAAACTATTGGAGAACACGAGTAGACCTGAATCAATAGATTTTATCTTGTTTTTGGGGTAAAGATGGTGAAGATATTGACTTCACCCCAATTTGATCCAGAATTTCCGTGCAATTCCAAACAAACTCCTAAAGAGGATTTTTAATATAATTGAAAAGCCGATCCCAAAATTTCATCTCACTGCTGTTCTTTTACACAATTTCGTGGCTTTTCAAAGCTGTAATCTTAAGGAGGGTTGGTTTCAGCACGTGAAGGTAGAGTTGTTGATCCCTTGCCATCCCCAGCACCTCACCTCCCCTTTCCACTGCCCAAGAGCACCTGAATAGCCAGGACTTGCGTAGGATTGACCTCATCCCCACCTCTGGAGTGGGATCTGATAGACATAAGCCCGTCAGCAGATGTCTTCATCCCACACCACTGCTGGGTTCAAATCAGGCGAAAGAAGGACAACAAGACCTAATTTTGGAATGTTTTGCTTATAGATTCATTCCCTCTTTTTCCTGTTGGATACGACCACGGAAGCATGCAGCCTTAGAAGCTTCTGGATTCAGACCAAGGTGGCACCAACAGTAAGAAGGCTGAGCTGACAAATGCCAAGAGAGAAAGTAGGTCCTCACTGTCATCTGCTGTATCCTGCCTTGTCTGCAGCCAGTGGCCCTGGACTTCTCAGTTACAAGTCAATAAATTCACTGGATTTAATCAGTTTAAATTGAGTTTTTAGTTGTTTGCAACTGAAGGTATCCTCCCTGCTCCAATACAGATTGGACACATAGATGAGTGGAACAGTGTAGAATATCCAGAAAGGGGTAAGGATGTGTGCGTGTCTCACACACGTGCTTCATTCACATCCTGGGGTGGATGGGTGTTTCTGCAAGAGGTTCTTAAACCACCTGCATTGGCATCACTTAAGGGACTTCCAAAAAGCAGGGTGCAGCCCGCCAGAACTAGAGTGAGGAATTTGCATTTTTAACAGGCTTCCCAAGTGGTTCTTAGGCATGGGGACGTTTGAGAACTGCCAGACTAGAACAGTGTTTCAAACCGTAGATCACAACCAACTAGCGGGTCATGAAATCAATTTAGAAGGTCTGGGTCAGCATTTGTTAAATAAAAGAATGGGTTGGGGTGGATGGAGCGGAACAAACCAGAATAAAACAACATACCAGAGCGTGTCACAGCAGAGAAGAGAAGTACTGTTTTATGAAGTTTTGATTTCTGTTGTACGTATGCAAGCTCAGATTCAGCTGGCCCTCAGCGATTATGACTATAATTGTTAAAATATCAAAGTACAGTTTCTGCCGGTTGGGATACTCCCCTGCCAACCTCAGCATCAATAGGGTTAATTTCTGGCACAGCAGGGGGTTCCCAGGCCCGGCTCAGTTTTAAGACCAAATTCTGATCATCAGCCTCCTGGCCTGACCATATGTTAAATATTTGACTCTCACCTCTGTACATGTGTGTGTAAGTGTAATGTATTGGGATGTTAAAATGTACTGAGATTATGTATAAAGTCTGAAAAGCACCATTGAAAAGACCCACTCAGTGGGTCTTGGTGATGGGAGGTTGGGGGGGGCAGTGCGCTGGGCGCATTCGGGTGCATGAGCCGATCCATTCACCTGCGCTGGCTTTACAAGGCAAAGCAAACAAGGATGGCCTTTCCTTCCTTCTCACATATTTGGTTTGAAAACAAACAGTGGGAGGTATGTAAATACACACACTGAACCCACCATTGGAAGAGCAGGTGGTGAGACACAAGATCAGATGGGACGATAATGACGTCCGACTTCTGGCTAAGGTCCACAGACGACCCAGAGTCTGAGCTTGGAAGGAAACGTGAAACAGGGAGGAAAGAAAAGCTACTGACTGGCTTTGTCTATCGACCTTGTCAACATGATCAAAATCCAGTCCCGAGGAGAAATTTTAATGTATCAGTTCCTCAAGTGCTAAATAATAAGCAAACCCTGTGATTTTATGTGAGATTCAACAAGAGGCGGTCATTTCATGACTTCCAAGCGGCCAGTATCATCCAAACCTTTGACCCTAAATGAAATCCATTTCCAGAAACACTGCCCATCTTGGGACTCTCCACTTTTCTTATTCCACTGGCTTATCCTCAACTCCCAGAAGCCCAGTTAGGGCAGGAGACCAAAATCCACCTCTTTTTCGGAAAGCTGAGCAAATTTAATGTCCACCATTCGGTGAGTTTAGAAATAAGGATACACCCATGAAACCATCACCATAATCTATGCCATAAATGTATCCATCACCTCAAAAGTTTCCTCCTACATTCTTCTTATTGTTTTGTGTGTGTTATAAGAACACTCGACCTAACATCTACCCTCTTAGCAAATGCTTAAGTATACAACACAGCGTTGGGAACTCTGGTCCCTGTGCTCTACAGTAGATCTCTAGGACTTATTCGCTGTGTATAACCCAAACATTGTACCCTTTAACTAATGCCTTCCTGTTTCTCCCTTCCCCACCCCACAGCCCCTGGCAACCACGATTCTACTCTCTGCTTCTGACTTTGACTCTTAGATTCTTCATATAAGTGGTAGCAGGTAGTATTTGTCCTTCTGAATCGGGCTTATTTCACTTAGTGTCATGACCTCCGGGTCATCCATGTTGTTGCAAATGGTAGAATTTCCTTCTTTTATTAAAGGCTGAATAATATTCCTGTGCGTGTGTGTGTGTGTGTGTGTGTGTGTGTGTGTGTTCTTTATCCATCCGTCTGTCGATTAGACACTTAAATTGCTTCCATACTTGGCTATTGTGAATAATATTGCAATGAACATGGGGGGTGCAGATACCTTTTCAAGATCCTGATTTTTAAGTCCTTTGGATCTATGCCCAGAAGTGGGATTGTTGGATCATATGGTAGTTTTATTTTCAGTTGTTTAAGGAACCCCCCCCCACTGTTTTCCAGAGTGGCTGCACCAATTGATAATCCCACCAGCAGTGCACAAGTGTTTCTTTTCTCCACATCCTCACCAGCATTTGTTTTTTAAATAATAGACATTCTAACGGGTGTGAAGTAGATCTCCTTGAGGTTTTGATTTGCATTTGCCTGATGATTAGTGATGGTGGCCATATTTTCATGTACCTGTTGGTCACTTGTACGTCTTCCTGGAGAAAATGCCTGTTCAAGTCATTTGCCCATTTTTAAATCAGGTTTATTTTTATTTTTATTGCTATTGGGTTGTAGCAGTTCCTCATATATTTTGTATATTAACCCTTTACCAGATAGATGGTTTGCAACTATTTCCTTCCATTCCGTAGATCGTCTTTTCATTCTGTTAATCATTCCCTTTGTCGTGAGGATTCACCTTTTGCCAGCCCTTTAAAAACTGCTCTTCAAGAAGACAGGTGGAATGATGTTTACTACAGTGCTTGATTTACTCCGGTAAATTCCTCCAACCCAGTCTAAATGCCACTAGATTCTTCTGAACCTCAATCCTACTGCTGGGGATTTACCCCACAGATGTACTTACAGTGGATACCTTTGGGGAGAGGACCCAGTGGGGAATGGGTAGGATTGGCACGCACAATAAAGAACGCCCAGTTAAATGTGAATTTCAGATTAAACAATGGACATTTTCTTAGTATGGGTATGTCCCATGCAACATGTAGGATATACTTACACTTAAAAAAAACAACAACAAAACTGTTGTTTATCTGAAATTCACATTTAACTGGGCGTTCTGTATTCTAATTTGCTAAATCTGGCAGCCCTGAAAAGGGGGGTCTGTAGAAAAGAGAGTTTATGTTCCACGTTGTACTTTTCTGTACTGTTTGAATTTTCAAGTGTCAAAAAATTTAGGGTTTTTTTTAATGTAAGCAGGGATTATATGAGATATCAACCATCTCCATTGGTCTGTTTTCCTCTTAGTTCTCTGTGATTTGTCAAAATCTCTGACGTGCTAAATACTGCTTTTTAAGGACTAAAAAAATTCAGCTGAATGCAAGCTGTAAAGGGCCATAGAAGAAGCACTTTTCAGGCTGACACATTGAGGAAAAGAAAGGGTTAAAGGCAAATGTGGAAAATGACCTGAAAATCCCAGGCTGTTTGAACAGTAAATGAATTGAAAGAAAATACCAGAAATGGAAGCTGAGCCAAAACATGGCAAGAGCGAGAAGCAGAAACAGAAGTGGGAGTAAATATCAGGTGACCCGCGTGGTAGAACGATGCATTTTATTTTAGCCAGCCCTGAATGTTCCCGGGTGTTGTTTTCTTTTTTAGCATTACTCTTATATGATAAACTAAATGTCTCTCATTCCTATCATTCTGGTTTTTACATTCTTACTGCACAATCAATCCACAGAATGCAGACAATCCTGAAGGATTTACACTTTGCTTCAGTGACTCTGTAACTCACACATTTATGAATTTAACATTTTTGCCCTAGGCCGAAAATAAATATTTGCTCTGTCCTCCTTGACAGCCTTTCGCCTCCGTCAGGCAACCAGAAATGTTTCCTTGCAGGTTGGACAACTGTCCTTCAGCAGGCAGGCACCTGCCGGCCCCCATCTGGCCCCCGGAGTCAATTGCGAAGGTCGAGGGAACATTTCATGTTAACTCGATCCAGGAACATCGTTTATCTTTCTCAAACCTTCCTTGGAGAATTTTCCTTGTGAAAAAAAAAAAAAAAGAAACACTCATTCCGTAAACTGTGAAATGTGCCACACATCACACTGCTCAGGAGGAGGCTGGTCTTGCCAGGCCAGGAATTCTGGAAAGTTCTGTCTGCCTCTGGCAGGTTTGTTTGCTCTGTACACTGGCCTTTGTGTTTGGGATTTCACAGCTGCACGAAAGGAGCTTTTTCAGAGTGGAGACAAATTTCCAAAAGGCCCTGGAGACTAGGTGACCGGTGATGAGGCCAGTGGCCAAAACAGCATGAGGTGCCTGTTAACGTGCATGTCACTTAGGTAAATGAAAGTGCAGGGCAACGTCCCCGGGGAGCCTCGGGGTTGGGCAGGCCCAGCTCAGGGAGCTCCCTAGGGAGGTCTGTATGTATCCGGGCCCAGCCTGTCCACAGCTCTGAGGATATGGGCCCAGATGGGACACGATTTGGTTTTCTCCCATTTCTTCTAGCTCTGGTTTTCCTTTCCGGTTCCCAAAACACTTCTACTGCATTCCTTAGGACTCAGAGCTTGGTGTAGACCGAGGCTACTCCTGCCCAAAGAGCCATAGGGGCCCAGAGCTGGGACACAGCAGAGAAGGGTTGGGGAGTATCCTTGGGACAGCAGACAGGCCTATTGCCCGCCTGCCACACCTCCGTAACCCGGCTCACCTTCCAAGAGAATACGCTAACTAACGCCAGGCAGACTGGCCCTCTAGTTCCCTCAGCAAGCAACAGGCATTTGGAAAAGGAAAGAAAGTGACCTCTGGGTTGACACTCAAGACACAAAGGGGGAGACTGCACAGGGTGAAGAGCCCAGGACCCAAAGCTGGGCTGCGGGGTTCACATCCTGCCCCACCACTCCTGGCCGTGTGACCCTGGGGAGGGGCTGAAAGGGTCGGTGTTTCCATCTGTGGACCGGAGACGGAACAACAGCCCTTGCCTCGGAGGGTGACGGGTCAATGCATGGGAGCGGTTAGACAATGGCATGTCCCGGGTGTTGGAAAAGTAGCAGCTGTTACCATCATTAAAGTCAAGCTGGCCATCTTCAACAGAAAAAGTCAGAGGAAAATTGGCTGAGTTTCCACGTTGGGCTCAACAGACCCGCACTTCTGATCTAGCCAACACCGCAGCATGAGGAAGCTGTTTGATAAAAAATGTGCCATCCTTTGATGGGCTACATCATCCCCTTCTTCTTACTTGTTTGGGTGACGGAGGGCCTTCCGCTCCTCCCCGCCCCTTGAGAGGCAAATGGAAGGGCAGGCACAGGACAATCATGCCCGGTTAGTGCCATGTACCTAACAGGAGGTAGAATGGCTTAGACGACCAACATCTGGGTTTCTGCTTACGGTTCAAGGTGTAAGCCCTCAAAGGCGAAATGAAAATGTCAGAGGAACATGTGAACCAGAAACCATGTGGTCCTAAGAAGGCATTAAATGAGGAGGATGCGACCAAGATCTAGAATGTTTTTACCAACACGAGCTACATTTCAATGCCCCCGGACATAGTTAGACGAGCAGACATCCAGGGACATCTGGATGATATGGTGGTTCCAAGCTTAGGTTCTCAAGCCAAAGGCACTGGGTTCAAACAGAACTCTCCCACTTTCTGACTGTGTGACGTTTGGGAAAGATAATTATCCTCTACCGTCCAACAGAACTTTCCACAACGGTGGGAATATCCCGTACTGATGCAATCCGACTTGGTGGCCGCTAGCCACCTGTGTACTGAACACTTGAAATGTTGGCTAGCCCACACTCCAACTAATCAATAACTAATCTTTAATTTGGTTGATTTGAATTAACAGAGCTGTGCTGTCCATTAGGGTAGCCTCCAGCCACATGTGATTGTTAAAACTGAAAACGTAGGGGCGTCTGGGTGGCTCAGTCAGTTAAGCGTCCGACTTCCACTCAGGTCGTGATCTCACCGTCTGTGAGTTCGAGCCCCGCGTCGGGCTCTGTGCTGACAGCTCAGAGCCTGGAGCCTGCTTCCGATTTTGCGTCTCCTTCTCTCTTTGCCCCTCCCCCACTCGCATTCCGCCTCTCCCCAAAATAAAATAAAAACATTTTTAAAAATTAAAGAAAAAAAGAAAGAAAATGTAAATGCGACACAACGGGCCAAGTTTATGGTAAGCACATAATAAAACTTAGCTGTTATTGTGATTCCTTTTATCACATCCGCAGTAGTCTCTTCCCCGCCCACATCTTCCATCATTTCCCCTCCTGTGACTAGCTCACTCCACCTTGGGGGTCAGCTCTGTGGGAGGCAGAATAACGGCCCCCAGCCCCCCGCAAAGAATATCCATGTTCTCTTCCCTGGAACCTGTGAGTTTGTCAGGTTACATGGCAAGGGGGGCTTAAGGTTACACGTAGAATTAAGGTTGCCAATCAACTGACCTTAAAATAAGGCGATTATTCCACATTATCCAGGGGAGCCCGATGCAATCACAAAAAGTCCTTAAGAATAGGAAAAGGGAGGAAGAAGGTCAAAGAGATGCAGGGCAACAAAGAGTCCAATGGTCGCTGTTGGCTTTGAACCTGGAGAAAGTGACCAGGAGCCAAGGGGGGGGGGTGTGGAGGGGGAGGCAGCATCTGCCAGCAGAAGGCTGGCTACAACCCCTCATCCTTAGGGGAGAAAAGGACTCTCCCCTAGATCTTCCAGAAGGACGCAGTCCTGCCGACACCTCGACTTTAGCCCTGTGAGACCCATTTCAGACTCTGGACCTCCAGAACGGCAAAATAATACGCTTGTGTTGTTTGAAACCCCACTGAGTTCGTGGCCTTCTGCCTCAACAGAACCAGGAAATGAACACAAGCACTGACTTGCTGATTCCGTGAAAAGATCGCCCGTCTGGCCCCCGACGACGCCCCGGCAGCACGGGCTTCGGATCTGACCGGTCAATGTCACGGTTAATCACAAACCAATAAATCACAGGGAAGGAAGGGAGGAGCCTGAAAGACTTCTTATTTCAAATGTCTTTTTTTTTCTTGTTTGCAAGAAAAGGGTCTGTGTTCCATTATGCTTTCAAAGTCCTATTTATATGTTTCAACCCAGTTCTTCTCTAAATGGCGCAGAGCACATTTCCAGTCCTTCCCGCACACCCCGGAGAGGGCCGTGGCGCTAAATGAAAATAAACTCCTAGTGGGTGTATATTTTTCCTTGCAGTGAACTCTTTCCTTGCCCAGCCTCCCTCCTTTTCTGAGGCACCCTCCAAGGAAACACGGCCATTTTCAGGGACCTGGGATGCCGCAGATCTTGAGGGATGACAAGGGGGGCGAGGGGTTGCAGCCAGCCCCCAGGAATCCGGTTGGACCCTGGGGAGGAGGCAGGGCAAACCCACTCACGACTTTCGGTTACGTGTCTCTTCTGTTCACCACCGACCCCTACCACGGAGACTTCGTGCGGTCATCCGCATTCTTGCGTCTCTCCCCAAAGCACAAATTCTGTTTCCAAAAAAACAGAGCAGCAACGTTTGTACCAGATTCTGCTTGGTCTGATCAAAGACGTTGATACAAACTTTTCCGGCAAAGAAGGAATAATACCGCAGGCTTCTGGCGGTGAGACTCGTTTCTGACATCAGACTGGGAAGGGGACACAGACCCACCGACCCCTTATCCACAAATACGAAATCCAAAAAGGTCCGAACACCAAAAGTTTCCTCCTAATGCATTTGGGCAGCAAAACCTGAACCCACTGGCCATAAGGGGACACGGTCCTCGCTTACCCAGCTTCGTGGAAACGTTCTTACTACTTTCTGCGGAAAATAATGTGTTAGCCCAGAGCTCTCCCCCAAACCCTGCTGGGGGGGGGGGGTGCGGGATAGGGGGCGTGTGTTCCATAACACACAGTATCTATGATACATCACTTTTCAAAATTCCAAAAATATTCTGACTCCCTCAACACCCTTGATTTTGGAAAATTCAAAGGTTTGTGAATAATGGATTGTGAATTTGTACTAAATTTGCATTTCCCGTCATCTTCCTTTCCCTTCTATTTGTTCTCCTGGGAACGTAAAATTGAACAAAAATATCTTTCCTCCCCTCAGTAATATTTGTAGTTTAAAATGAAGTCTAGGGACGCCTGGGTGGCTCAGTCCGTTGAGCGTCCGACTCTTGATTTTGACTCCGCTCATGATCCCAGAGTCGTGGGATCGAGCCCCATGTCAGGCTCCACACTGACCACGGAGCCTGCTTAAGATTCTCTCTCCCTCTGTGCCTCCCCCTGACTCATGCACACACGCACGTGCTCGCTCTCTCTCGCTCTCTCTCTCTCTAAGATTAAAAATTTTTTAAATTAGGGGGTGCCTGGGTGGCTCAGTCGGTTAGGAGTCCAACTTCAGCTCAGGTTATAATCTCACGGTTCATGAGTTCAAGTCCTGCGTCGGGCTCTGTGCTGACAGCTCGGAGCCTGGAGCCCGCTTCGGATTCTGTGTCTTCCTCTCTCTCTCTGCCCCTCCCCCACTCGTTTCCTCTCTCTTTCTCTCTCACACACACACAAATAAATGAAACATTAAAAAATTTTTTAATTAAAATGATGTATAAATTTCAAAACTGGTAAAAAGTAAATGGGAAGTCTGGCTCAACTGCCCTCGTATCCACACCCCACGCCCCTTTCTAGTGAGGAGCCTGACCCAAGTTGTCACCAACTCTCTGATCAGTGGCACCTGTGCCGATGCACCAAACCACCCACAGCACTCAGCACACTCACCACACCAGAAACGAGGGCCGATCCCAGAATCTGGCAAACCCCCTGGTCCTCCAGCCGCCAGGGCCTCATCGCCACCATTTAGCTCCAAAGCCTTCCTTCTGTCAGCCACCTGACTGCCCAAAATGTAACAGAAGGTGGCATTTCTGGCTCATCGCAACTTCATCCGTCTCTGCTAGACACCCTCGATTCTTCTAGAAAACAGCCTTGCCTCCACTTGCGTGGGAACCCAGGGCTGGCCACAAGACGCAGAATGTACGCGACCATTTAGCTGTGCAAAAATAACCCTGTTTCTTCGGAACATCTTGTTGGGTGTCTTTCAAAGAGTTTAAAGTATAATCTGTTAGGATGCATTCACTTAAGCAAAATACAAGGGAAAGTTGAGTTAACCAGATTATTCAGAGTCAAGGATGGGCTACTGGGGAATCAGCGGGGTTCGTGAGAGTTTCATGCAGACTTTATGATCTTACCCCAACTGATTTCACTGGGTAGCTGCTCATCTAACCATGCAGCTCCCCAGCCAGGGTCACTCATCTTCACACCTGCCCCATCTATTAAGTGGGGAGGCGGGCTCCCCCAAAAGCAGACCCTCGGTCAGGATTTGCGCATGGGAATGTCATTTGGAAGGTGCAGGATGCAGGATTAGAGAGTGGGAAGGGAAGCAGGGACGGGAAGGAAGCCAGGGGACAATCTGTCACTTCCAGCTGTGACCGTGCACAGTGGAGCCCACCCCGTCAGTAAGTTTGCAGTCAGGGGAGCAAAGCGTGGGGCCCCAGATTTATCCCACCCGGAAGGGACTTCCTTAAAGTGGCATCCCCACTTTAAGGATTCTTCCTTAAAATGGCATCCCCATTAATAACTGTGATAAAGATAAATATGTAACGAAATATAAATAAATAAACTGTATTAGTAAATTCCAAACAAATAAGGGAAGGAAACACAAAATCACTGTTAGGCGAACACCACGTGCATGAGCGCGGCAGACAAGACCCCCCCCCACCCCCACCCCGGAGAAAGGGGATATTTGCAAGGTTTTAAAGCGTCTTCCCCAAGGGCGGTAACCGCAAAGGGAAAACTGGAACATTACAAAGGAGAAAGTTGGCAGGCATTACCTTCCCCAAGAGATCAAGGTTAACATCACTAGGAGGGAGGCCCTAGCGACAGCATTGCCCGCTGCTAGGATGCCATTGAGAGAGAGGCCCGACGTCACCCTGGGGCATTCCTGCCAAAAGTACACATCGGCTCATTGAAACAAGGGGAAACATGAGACAAACCCACATTGAGGACCATTCTCAGAAGTCACTGACCAGTGCTCTTTAAAAATGTCAAGGTGATGACAGACACGGAAATGCTGAGAAACTGTGACAGGTGGGAGCGGACCAGAGACGCAACAACGAACTGTAACACGGGCCCCTGCAGCAGGAAAAAGACACTAGGGGAAACTCCTGTGAAATTCGAGTAAGGTTTGTTGTCTAGTTCCCGGCTTCACATCAATGTCAGTCTCCTGGTTTTGATCACCGTACTTGGGATGTGTCAGATTACAACATCAGGGGGAGCAGGGCGAAGGGTATACGGGAGCTCTGCATGCTAATTCTGCAACCCTTCCGTAAGTCTAAAATTAGTCTGAAATTTAGAAGTTTATTTTTTGATAGAAGAACCAGGCCCCCACAGGGGTGAGTGAACCGGGGATCTGTACATCAACTGCCCAGAGCCATTGGCTGAGGGTTTCGAGGGTGGGTGGTAATTCCTAGCGCTTCTGGGGTGCTGGGAGGGCAATGTGGCCTCCAAGCTTCAGAGGAAGAGGCTTCAGGCGGTGGTGGCTGGAAGCCGAGTGGAGATAATGGCCACTCGAGAAATTCGGTGGGGGGGGGGGGGGGGTCCCGGCAGCATGATCTACCAGCACTCGCTCTGACAGGCAGTGCAGCGACATTGAAGGGACTTCAAGATTCTTTCCACCGGCCTTGCCAAATACACGTCTGTACAACCCCAAAACAGGCAACCGTTCAACAATGGCCCCTTCCCTTGCTGGGAGGGACCTGGTGATTTATCCCTCACCCTAATGACACCTCCTTTTGTCACCTCTGGAATGTCCACATCAACAGGCAAAGAGTAGAGTCTTCCTGGTATTTTAGGACAAAACTCCACACCAGAGTTCAGTAGGCTAGTGAATTAAGAAGAAAGAAAGAGAGAAAGAAAGAAAGAAAGAAAGAAAGAAAGAAAGAAAGAAAGAAAGAAAGAAAGAAAAAGGAAGGAAGGAAGGAAGGAAAGAAAGAAAGAAAGAAAGAAAGAAAGAAAGAAAGAAAGAAAGAAAAGAGAGAGAGAGAAAGAAAAGAAAGAAAGAAAGAAAGAGAAAGAAAGAAAGGAAGCAAGGAAAGAAAGAGAGAGAGAGAAAGGAAAGAAAGAAAGAAAGAGAGAAAGGAAGGAAGGAAGGAAGGAAAGAAAGAAAGAGAGAGAGAGAGAGAGAGAAAGAAAGAAAGAAAGAAAGAAAGAAAGAAAGAAAGAAAGAGAAAACCAAAAAACACTGCCATGTAGTCATAATTCCATTTAAGCATTTAAGTTCGGCCTAAATTGAAACGTAATGATCCATGTCGGGGAACTGGTCTTTCTTTCCACTGTATTTCAAGGGCTGCATTGCTCACTTCATTCTAGAATGCACAGAAAGTAACCACACAGTGCTGTCAGCTGACCTCATGCAGCATCTACAGGCCCCCAGCTCCCAACGCTACAGCCTTTTCTTAGGAAAATTCACCGCTTTTGTGGATCTGATGGTACATTTATTTTGGAAAAGAGGTGGGGGGGGGGGGTCCTTACACATACTCCCAACCTCTGTTTTGAATTATTGCTTCAGGCCTTCCTGCCAAACCTGTCATGTATAAAGGGGCTCATGGCTAAGTGTGTAAATAATTTTTAAAATTCCACTGGTAGTGATTTGGAAATAAGAGGGGGCTTTTTCCCCCTTTTCTTTTCTTCTCTGCTAGGGTTACTAAGGCATTTAACGTTGTTTTAATTTGGAACACAAGTGGAATCTATTAAAACCTCTTGTGCCCTGTATATAAAACTTGCACTTTACATCATCACAAAACTTTAGAGTATTAAGCAATTGATTTAATTAAATGCCCAACTTTTTTTTTTTTTTTTTTTTTTTTTGCCCTTGAGCCACACCCTGGATGTGAAAAGGTTTTACAAAATTCAAAGAATGTGGAGACACGGGAGCAACCTGCATCCCTAGAAAATCAGGGTCACCACTCCTGCAGATGCACCCCCAGGTTCCGGCAAATTTGAGTCTTTAATATCCTTTATTTTACCATAATAGGATTAGCTGCCCAAGCTGACACGTGTTGGTCTTGCAACCCAGAATTTGTTTTTGTTTTTGTTTTTTTTTACATAGTTGACAAGTCTCGTCTCTTTCAGAGACGTAGGTCAGCCTCCCTCTGGACAATCACCCCGGACTAACTCTCAGACAACTAGCTCTGACCCAACTCCAGGAGGGCAGCGTGGACCCGGGGCCTCAGGGCCACAGCGATTGGCTCGGGGTCATCATGTGACTCGGCAGGAGCCAATGAGAAGCCCCGGAATGTTGATGGGCATGCTGGGACCCAGGAACTTGCGGGCTTTTCTCCAAAGCGTGGGCGCCGCCATCTTGCCAGCCCGGCCGGGTTCGCCGCTAAGAGCCCAGGAAAGGGACTCCACGGGGAGAGGTTGGGGCCGAGGATCAGAAAGAAAGGGCTGGAAACTGCCGCTCGATGACACGGTGTCAACCCCTGCATCCACCCACGCCTGAATCCGGCAACTGTGGTCAAACGGGACAATAAGTTATTTTGGGGGCTTAACCCAGTTGGGGTTTGTGCCACTTCCAACCAAAAGAGCCAGAAGCGGGTCTGTCTCGGGAATGAGCCAGTAGTGTCACAGTAGGACTGACAGCTACTACTGAGCGGCTGCTCGGCCCACATGGTGCCGCGTAAGGGGCCTTGAGCGTTGGGGAGGGGACGGGGGACGGGGGCCCCTGGGCTGGACAGTCGCTTCCTCCCCCCGCAGCCTGGTCCCTGAATGAGGAGGAGGATGAGGCGGGCTTTCAGATGCTGCCTCCAGAATGGTCTGGTGGGTGACCGAAGTCCCCGTGAAGAGAGATGGAGAACCTCGTGGCTACACGCGGTCGGTCGCCTGTGAGCACACGGCGTGTCCCCGTACGGCTGCCAAGTGGACCTCCTACCTCCTGCCCCGCCAGGAGCCTTGCGCACGACCGCCCAGCCCGCACGCCCAGCACCACCCACGGTCGCCATAAAGCCGCCTCTCGGCCACCCCTCGGGTCCGGGGACACGCGCAGCCGCAAGGTGGCCTCTTTCGGCTCGTCCCTTTCGGCAGGGGATTCTGGGGTCCCCGGTGCCACGAGCCGTCCGGCGCCAGGGCGGGGAGGAGGGCAAGGCAGGAGGGGTGCTCAGCCCGGGGCTCGCGCCTGCACCTTGTGGTCCAAGTGGCCTGTCCTTAAATGTTGCCCTTGGGCTCCCTCGTCTCACCTGGGGGGCGAGGCTCGCCAAGGGGACACGGCTCTGTGGCCCAGACAGGCGGGCTCTCTAAAGCGCGGGCCCCCCAGACGCCGCCGTCCTCCACCCCAGGGCCCTCGTAAAACACGAGTCGGGAAACCACGGCCCTAAAGTACACATGTCAATCCCCGCCCCCACGCCATCCCCAAAATACCCCTCTGGGAGCCCTATTTTTAGCTCCCTGGGCAGAGGCAGCCCTCCCTTCCCCCTGCTCTCCCAAACAGAGAGCTTTTCAGACCCAGGCACGTGGGCCACGGCGGCTTCCTGCCACTTGCTGCTTCTGTCCCAGCCGGCTTCAAAGGCAGCAGACACATGGAGTTTTCCAGGGCTTCGTCAACGATCCCGGAGAACGACTGTGTCTCTTCGGTCCTGTTCTGTTTTCAGGGATCTGCTTCTCTGGGTGCCTCTGACCACTCACCCCCAGATTTTTCGGGTGGCTGGGAAGAACCGTCTGCAGCTTTTGGTCTGACCCGGCCTCCCGGTCTCAGAAGGAGGGAATGGGGGCCGGGGTGATGCCTGCCCTGCTCGGCTCCTGCCCTAACCTAGCACGGCCCCCCCCCGGGGTTTGTAAAATTCCGTCCTTCCTGGGAGCGGGAAGCTCACTCCTCTCTGTTACCTTAGGTACCTGCACCACAGTCAGAGGAGGGGACCCCGAATCTCATGTCCCGTGGGTCTGGGTTCTAGCCCACGTTGTCGTACCTGAAGGGGGCAGGACTGTGCTGCTTGGGGGACCGACCTGCCTGTGGCACCTCTTAATGGGCTGTCCTGGGAAAGGCCAGAATGGAGTTAAAGAGGCCATTTTTCTAAGCCAAATGCCAAAGCCACTTTCACAGGACTTAAAACAAAATTGCCCCGTGACAGTGAAGAAGGAGGGTGATGACAACAGGGGTAGGGGTGATGCTTGGGCCGGAACCGGCCGTGATGAACAGACAGGAGGACACGGAAGAGAAATACCCAGGTGTGATACGGTCCAGATCTTTGTTTTGCCCTTTTCTAAGGGAGCAATTATTTCCACTGGAATCCAGAGAGGACTGAGATTTTCAATTTTCCTACAACGCGGGGAGGAAATGGAGACTTTTCATTCTGGTTCATTCATTTCAGTTCAGAATCACTCTCTGGCTGGAAAACTCCAGTGGCCTTTTCTGGTTGAATTTTTACGCCTTCACTCCTGCCAACTCCCTGTGCGTTTAGCTCCAGCTCTTTGCTTTCTTTTCTTGTTGTTGTTTTTTTTTCCTTGCCCCAAACTACTGTTGCAAAATCATCCTTCTATTTGGAATTTACAATGGCTGCACCTTTCAGTAGTCTCAATCAGATGCTTCGGCTGTGTCTACACCTATGCTAACATTCCTGCATCACAATCTACACGCTTTGGGCATATAAATTCTTACGGAAACATCCGGGGTACCAGGGACTGTGTCTACATTTGTCCTTTGGTGGGTCAGGGGTCCGGAGCCAATTACATCAAGGGCTCTGTGTTTTCGGGGAGGAATAGGAAATATGGCCGCCCTGCGGTGGGTTATTACATTTGCTTCACGTACTCCCCCCTGAGGCCATAGACCACCCTCCATAAACCTCCAAACACATCCCGTTTGATCCCATAGACCACCAAACTCTGGCCCTCATGGCGCCCTGTCATCCACCACAGACCCCGTAGACCTTGACCCCATAGACCACCAACCACTGGCCCTTCCTGCCCCCTGTCACCCACCCACACAGAGCATCTCAACGAGGAGATGTCTGTGCGTTAATTCCCGGCTCCTACCCCTCAGAAGACAAATGTACAGTAGAAAAGGCATAATTCTTCTCATGCCAAACATTTCCTTGTTAAAAAACTACAGCATAGGAAAAGAGTCTTTTTGGAGGGAGGGAAAGAGGCAGAGGTGGGGAAGGCCAGGGTGGAACCTGGACCTCGTACTGACAACAGCTGCCATTTTCTGGAACAGAAGCTTGGCTCCTTGATGTTGTTCCGTATATTTGTCAAACTCATCCTTCTCCACATTGAGCGTTCCCTGGCAGCCACCGCCGGGAATACAGTCCTGTCCAGTCTTTGGAAACTTCCTTTCAAACACCCTCAGTGTTCTACTTAAATGTTAGCAAGTCACAGGTTTCCTGGCCCGGAAAGAGAGACCTATTTTAAAAGATTCATATCGCCCCACCCTCCACACATTCAGTGTCTCCCCACCAACTATCAAACAAAGTACCTTTGTAGTTCCTACAGTGACAAAACAATGCACGATTTAGGTCCTCCACACATTTGCCGACGTGCTTTAACTAACCTGGGTTGATGTCCTGATCTGGAAAAAATGGGCATAAAAATGTTTGCCCTGCCAACCCAGGAAGGCACAGGGGAGCCAAAGAGGCAATTTCAGTGACTTTCCGTATACGTACTACCAACCTTCTTGAGACACCTTTTTTCCCCGGCTCAGTCGTAGTGCCTTCCAGTGAGCTGTGGCTGCGGTGGCTGCTGCGTAACAAGCAAGTCCAAAACGTGAGGACTTAAAGTAAGAGCCGTCTGATTGTATCTCATGACGCTGCGGTCAGCAATTCAGGCAGGTGTGGTCTGGTGATTCTCCTGTTCTCTATGGTGTCCGCAGGGATCATTTGGATCAGCTGGCTGGCAGGCCGGCTCAGAGAGCCCGAGACGGCTTTGCTCATAGGTCCAGCACCCCGGAAGGCTGGGCTCGGAGGGGTTGCCAATGGGAGGATCACCTGGGGTTTCCCCAGGGTTGATGGGGGGCTCAGATTTCTTCCACGGTGGCTCCAGGCTCCGAGCATGAGCGTCCCAGTGAACAAGGTAGACTCTTCATGGCCTTTTGTGACCTTGCCTCGGAAGTCATATGGAGTCCCTTCCACCGCAGTCTAGGGATCAAAGCGGTCACAAGGCCACCCAGTTGCAAGGGAAGAGAACCTAGACCTCTCTCGATGGGAGGAGTGTCTGAGAGTTTGTGGGTATGTTGTAAAACCACCCCACAGTGTTAACCATCTTCTGTTGCCGGTGGTGGGTTGGAAGTACTACAAACCAAGAGCTACTCTTTCAGGGAGACGAGAACAACATTTACCTAGCATACCACACAGCCCAGTCTGAATTTTTTTTTTTTTTACACTTTTCCAGATGGAATAAAGACACAGTGAGAAAAATCTATGTGATGGGCAAGTTGGTTCCTGAAAATAGGCCCAACCAAGATGGGTAACAGCTGTCCCATGGGTGATCCAGGACCCAGCTGTTGGTGTTCAATCCAGTCTCTGGCCTCAGCCTCTCCTATTGTCAGTTTTGTATGAAGTTCAGAAAAGGAGCCTGAAATACTGAGTGAGAATTCGTGAAAACAGAACATAAGTACTTAACTCAAAGATCAGAATTCTTAACATCACAGAGGATCATAATAACGCCCGGCCATGATTCCTTTTTTCTCCCTCCCTTTCTTTCTTTTTTGAACTCTTCTTGTTTTCCATTCGTTTTTCCTTTCATTCAACACTATTTTGTGAACGACTGCCAAGTTCTGAGCCCACAGTCTAGAAGACGTAACAGACAATCACATCATCTTAATGACCGATGTATCATTGCAAACCACGATCAATGCTCTGCAGCAGGGGTCGGCAAACTTTTGCAGAAAGGGTCAGATATTCAGTGTTTTGGGTTATGTGGGCCATATGATCTCAGTTGCAACTACTCAGCTCTGCCATTGCAGCAAGAAAACAGCCAAAAACATTATTCACAGTAGCCAAGACATGGAGACAGCCAAAGTGTTAATCAATGGATGAATGGATAAAGAAAATGTGGTATATATATTCCATATATGTATAGCGTATTACACACACACTATACAGTGGTATATTATTCAGCCTTTAAAAAGAAGGAGAGGCGCCTAGGTGGCTCAGTCAGTTACAAGCGTCTGACTTCAACTCAGGTCCTGATCTCACAGCTCGTGAGTTCAAGCCCCGCATCGGGCTCTGTGCTGACAGCTCAGAGCCTGGAACCTGCTTCAGATTCTGTGTCTCCCTCTCTTTCTGACCCTCCCTCACTTGTGCTCTCTCTGTCTCTCAAAAATAAACGTTAAAAACAAATCAATCGATAAATAAAAGTAAAATAAGAAGAAAGAAATGCTGTCATTTACAACAATAAGGATAATAAGGAACCTGGAAGACATTATGCTAAGTAAAACAGGCCAGACCCAGAAAAACAAAGACTGCGTGAACTCATTTGTATCTAGAATCTTTAAAAAATAAAAAAGAGTCAAATCCAAAGCAACAGAGAGTAGAATGATGATTGTTCAGCAGGGCCTGGGGTGAGGGGCTGGGAGGGGAAGCAGAGATACTGGTCAGAATACAAACTTTGAGTTACAAGATGAATAACTTCTGGAGATCTAATCTACGACATGATGACTATAGTTAACAATAACACTTGAAATCCACTAAGAGAGTAGATCTCAAGTGCTCTCAACACACACACACACACACGCACACACACACAAAACTGACTCAGTGAGGTGATGGGTAAGCTAATTAGCTTGGTTGTGGTGGTCATCTCACAATGTATACATCTATTAAAACATCATGTTGTAAGCCTAAGTATATACAATTTTTATTTATCAATCGTACCTCAGTAAGGCTGGGAAAAAAAATTTAAAACAAGAAAACCGCCATAGAGAACCCATTGAAAATGAACACGGCCACGTGCACGTAAAACTTTATTTACAAAAACAGGTGGAGGGCCAGATTTAGTCCCAGGGCGGTAGTTTATTTACCTCTGCTCTGGGGGAAAGAAATAGCGTTCTCTGAAGATATATTGCAAAGAAATTTGATCTACTTCAGTACAGGGAGAAAAGTAGGGGGTCGTCTTTCTCTGAGGAAGTAACCTTGGAATCAGTAGGTACTAACCAAGTTAAGGAGTGCATGAAAAGTGGCATCATATGTTGGAAGACCTTTAAAAAGGCCAGTGTGGACAGAGGGAAGAAGGCTCAAGGGAAATTAGCAAGAAATGAGACTTGGGAGAGGTTGACCATGACCAAATCATACAGGGTCTTGGTAATCATGGTAAAATTTGGAGGGTTTCAATCCCAAAGAAATGGAAAGTCAGTGAAGGATTTTAAGAGTTTTATTTTGTGTTTTAATTTCTTTTATAAATTTTTTTTAAGTTTATTTATTTTGAAAGAGGCAGAGACCATGCAAGTAGGGGAGGGGGGAGAGAGAGAGGGAGACAGAGAATCCCAAGCAGACTCCATGCTGCCAGCACAGACCCTGATGCGGGGCTTGAACTGATGAACCGTGAGATCATGACCTGAGCCAAAATCCAAGAGTTGGATGCTTAATTGACTGAGCCACCCAGGCGCCCCTTTTTAATTGTTTTTTTAACGTTTTTTCATTTTTGAGAGAAAGAGAGACAGCACAAGCGGGGGAGGGGCAGAGAGAGAGGGAGACACAGACTCTGAAGCAGGCTCTGAGCTGTCAGCACAGAGCCTGACGTGGGGTTCGAACCCATGAACCATGAGATCATGACCTGAGCCACAGTCGGATGCTTAGTCGACTGACCCACCCAGGCACGTCAGATTTTGAGAGTTTGTATTTTTTTAAAGATTTATAATTTTTTTTCTCTCAAGTAAGTCACTTATTGACTTATCTGAATGAGCTGAGTTTGCATTTTCTTGCAAGGAATTAATCTGCTAAAGAAGAGAATGTGATGGTAATGTTACAGAGCTGAGGTGTCACATTTTGGTGGTCTTTATAACCTTGGAACACTGTCACAGGAATAAAGTCACACATTCCAAGGGATCAAAGAGGATAACGTATGGAAAAGTACTTTTTCAAAGTATTAAAATGCTGTTCAAATGAAAGGTCTTATTATTATTCAAGGTTGGTACTCCAGAGGGATTCCTTGCATAATTAACTAATTGGTCTCACATTTCTCACCATGGATTTTGAATTAAAAAAAAAAAAGAAAGAAAGCATTTGGCTCCAAAGGTTTTTAAACTACTCTGCTTCATGGTGTTAATTTTTCCATTGTCTAGACAGCTGTAGAGTCAGACAGGATTATCAGGAGGAAAGAGGCAATTTATGACCAAAAGTCAACTTTCCCAGCCATTGGAATTTACATATTAATGACCACTGTGGCAGCTGTAATAAAAAAAAAAAATAAAAACCCAACTTTTAATATTTGTGCATTTGTAGAATTTGGCGATGGGTAGACATTTTGCATTTTTAATACACACAACAGACCTTTGAATAAAACCACACAAGGAGACAGATGAGTGTGTACCTGGGAGGGGAAGAATCTGAGCACAGTTTTAAAGGACAGTCAACCAGCTTTCAGAGTCTTATAAAGAGCAAGATGGATTCTAGCATCACAAGGAGTCATATGACCACCTTCCTTGGACAGAATCAAAAGGCAAAGACATGCCCATTAGAGTCGAGTCATAAAATCCAACATGGAGGAGGAGGTTACAACATCCTATGCCTGCTCTGCCCCTTCCACGTTACCCTAAATGGGCATTCCATTCTGTTTGAATATCTCTACCAACAAGACATTCACTAATTGGGGGGCGCCAGGGGGGGCTCAGTCGGTTAAGCATCCGACTTCGGCTCAGGTCACCATCTCACGGTTCGTGGGTTCGAGCTCTGCGTCGGGCTCTGTACTGACAGCTCGGAGCCTGGAGCCTGCTTTGGATTCTGTGTGTGTGTGTGTCTCTCTCTCTGCCCTTCCCCCACTCATGCTCTGTCTCTCTGTCTCTCACTCTCTCTCAAAACTAAACATAAAAAAAATTTTTAATTAAATTTAAAAAAAGAAAAGAAATTTCACTAATTGGAATAACTATTCCTAATTGGAATAAAACTTCCTTCTGTGGACTTATCTTCTTCTCTGAAGTTTCTATCTGTTGGTCCCAGATCTAGGCTCTGAAGCCAGTGGAATATACCCACCCTCTCTGATGGACTGTTCTTCTGCTTCCCCATCTTTTTTCTTTTTAACGTTTTTATTTATTTTTGACAGGGAGAGAGACAGAGCGTGAGCGAGGAGGGGCAGAGAGAGAGGGAGACACAGAGTCTGAAGCAGGCTCCAGGCTCCGAGCTGTCAGCACAGAGCCCGACATGGGGCTCAAACCCACGAACTGTGAGATCGTGACCTGAGTCCAAGTGGGACGCTCACCCGACTGAGCCCCCCAGGCGCCCTTGCTTCCCCATCTTTAATGGGGAATATCCCTTCAAGGTCACAAGACGGCTGAGCTCCACCTCCAGCCTCGGGTGCCTGGTTCAAGCACCAGGGGGGTTCAAGAGGAGGGGGAGTACTTACATATAAGGAAAGCAAAGTAACCCCCACAGTCTCCATTGGATTTCCACGTGGAGCTCATGAGCCAGAACTGAGTCACATGATCACCCTACAGACATAGGCTCTTCACATAGTGGGGTAGAGAGAAAGAAATGTGGCCATGTGCCAAAAGCCTTTAAAATGTTCTTAACTCAGATCTGGCCATTTGCTTCCAAACATCTGTCCTGGACAGAACTTTGGGTATAAGGATGTTCATCGTAACAGACAAAACCTAACTGCCCATAAATAATAAAGTAGCTCAGTTAAATTGTTAGAACCAACCAAGGACATGAAGCAGGCATTGAGAATTGCTTGTGAAGTTATTAAAAACATGTTCTAAAAAGCACAGGTAACAGAACTCAATGAAATATCCATCAACAGAACAAATTAAGAAAGTGTTTCTTTATTTGTTTAAGATTGTATATTCACACTGCTGATTTAGTCATACAACTGAATTGTACTTAGCAACGGTAAAGAACAAATCTGATCCATGAAGCAACATAGATGAATCTCAGAAAGGTTGTGCTAGCTAAGAAGATGGAAAGCAAGAAAACACACTGGGTGATTCCATTGATGTGAAGTTCTAGAACATCAAAATTAATAGAAATGGAAATCAACACAGGTTACCTGCAATGGAGAAAGGAGAGAATAACCCCCCAAAAGGCTCCAGGGAACTTTCTGGAGTGCTGAAAACACTCTAGATCTTGACTGGGGTTGGGCCTACATGGGTGTATATATTTGTAACATACACATATGTCAAAACCCATCGCCCTGCACATTTAAGATAGATACATCTTATTGTATGTACATTATAACCCAAGAATGTTGATATAAAATAAAATTTAACCAAGTGACAAAATCAGGATACAATTTGGAAATACTGCATTAAAGCAGAAAATGGAAAGCAGATGGAAATAGATCAACGTTAATAGCCCAGGGGTTTTAGAGGCACCTGGGTAGCTCAGTCAGTTAAGTGTCTGACTCTTGACCTCAGCTCAGGTCTGGATCTCAGGGTCATGAGTTCAAGCCCTGCTTACGCAGGCATGGAGCCTACTTTAAAAAAAAAAAAAATAAAGCACAGGGTTTTATTTTGGGGTGATGGAAATGTTCTGGAACTAGATAGAGGTGTCGGTTACAAAACACCGGAAATGTGCAGAACGCCGCTGAATCCCTCGGTGTCGAATGGTTAATTTCAGGTCATGTGACTTTCCCTTCAATGAAACAACAGTTGACCGTGGGTATCCCTAAGGGGCGGGGCGATAGGTGGATGGCTTCTAGTCACACTTGAATCACTCCCTTCTACTTTCCCCTTTGAATTTTCTGCAGTGAGCACACATTAGCTTTAGGATTAGGAAGTGACTACACAACTGATTATGCAGTATTTCAGGGGGGTGGGAACACGGTCTGCTTTCCCGCAGGACCCGGCTCCCAAAGGACGCCTCAGGCAAGAAGGAAAGGCATTGAGGGAGTGTTTT
This sequence comes from Panthera pardus, assembly GCF_024362965.1. Taxonomy (NCBI): domain Eukaryota; kingdom Metazoa; phylum Chordata; class Mammalia; order Carnivora; family Felidae; genus Panthera; species Panthera pardus. The sequence continues at coordinate 740,117 of NW_026526710.1, forward strand.
CTGCTCCCCAGCAACTGACAACTGCACCCCGCCTCCCACGCCAGCAAGCACGAAGGGCGCATTTTTTCCCTTGCCCATACAATTGGTCCTTCTGCATCACGAAGGGCCCCCCAGGAAGTTTCCTGATAGTCTGTAGGGTGACATGTACATCGGACATTTTCCAGGGAAAACAGAGACACAATTGGCCCAACCCCCTGCCTGGAGGTTGATGACCAGGCTGCGTGATGGAGGTCCATCTCGTCCGGCTTGTGTGTGTGAGCAGAGCTGAGGCTAGTGGGAGTGGGGACTCCGACCCCAAATTAGGAGATCAGGGGCTGAGCCTTGGATGGCCTTCCTGGGGAGACCCTTTCATGAGGAGTTGAATGGCTCCAGCTCAGGGCCCCAGTCTGGACTCGGTCCAAGCAGCCTTCAGTGGCAGTCAGCTCGGAGCAGAAACAATGGGGAAGCAGGCACCACCAGGAGCTCGGAATTCCCGATTCTTGAAAGCTTGGGGGTGGTTGGGGGGGGGGGCTACGGTCTCAGGAACGAGAGCAGCTCAGTTTCAACGAGACTTGCCCTGCGGTAGAACACGAATCGTGTGAACTACAGGAAGTCTTTACAGGGGCATCAATCTTTTGTCAGCCAGAGATGTTTATCCTGAAGGCAATGCCATGTGGCCAAGAGTGGTGGGGGGCGGGGGGGGGGTGGAGAGTCAGGGGGTTGGATGTATTTGTCCCAGAGGTATGGGTTGGGGGGGAGAGTGAGCCGGAAGGGAGGACAGGAGCATGGCACAGCCTATATTCCAGACCTGTCCATAACCAGCCATTCAAGAGAAGCAGACAGATGAGGAATACGGGACAACTTCCTGTGGCCTCGTTAGCGAGGACGACACTTGATTCAAGTAGATGGCCAAAGGACAAGGGCCTCAGTCTGGCGAGACATGGGCAATTTGCAACAATGGGTCAGCAGTTCTGGAACATAACCACCCCACCTCTTACGGAGAAGCCTGGGGGCAGTTTATGAGACGCTCAAAGTTGCTTTATTCCTAAGTAAAGCCCTGGCCAGTTGGTAAGAAGAACACAGCCCTCGTCCTCTTTTATTTATGTCTTAAAGTTTATTTATTTTGAGACAGAGAGAGAGAGAGAGTGCACAACGGAAGAAAGAGAGGGAGAGAGAATCTCCAGCAGGCTCTGCACCATGCGGAGCCCGATGTGGGGCTCAAACTCACGAACCGGGAGATCAGGACCTGAGCCAAAGTCGGACGCTCAACCAACAGAGCCGCCCAGGTGCTCCCTAAACACACCAGACTGGTCCTCACATCGGAGAGCCAGAGCCAAGATCCAAACTGCACATCCCACGCATACACAGAGCCGGCAACTGGCCCAGGCTAAAGCAAGCACCACAAAGGCCACACATTCTCCCTTCTTCCTCTCCCAGGCAAGGGGTCCACAGACAGCCCCGGCTGGCGGAGGACGTGTCTGGGTGAGCCTGAGACCAGCAGCCCCGGGTTCCAGGACCATCCCGGCCACCTGCCGTCATGCGACGTCGGGCGTTTAACCTCTCTGTGGCCCAGTCTCCTCGCGGTGGAAGGATTCAACAGCACGAGGCACGTCAGAGCCTCTGATGACCCGGCGAAGATCGCATTACACGCGGGGTCCCACCGTTACCATTTTTCCTCTGTTTTCGGCATCCAGCTAAAAATAGTCGCCCCCGTAGGAGGACGGAATCACCCCCTGAGAGAACGCGGTCTTTGCGAAATAAAACGCGTCCTTTTATTCACTGAAACGCAGCCCCTTTCAGCCAGAGAGCAGCCAACGGGCTCGTGTTCGGAGAGCTGGATTTTTCCATTTGGGGGCACTGAGGTTTATTTGGAAAGAGAAGAGCCTGTGCTCAAGTGTCCTCGTTTTACATGCCTGGCTGCAAGTCGTATATTGTTTCCGTCTGACTGCTGGCCTCTTTCGCCCAACGCAGACTGAGCCACCCCAGAGAGGAGAGAGAACAGTGAGGAGAAAATGGGTGAGGTATTTCCTGTAATGAAATCCAATCTGATTGAACTTAAAAACAGCAGGAAAATCAACACTTCGGAGACTGGCTTTTTTTTTTTTTTTTTTTTTTTAAAGTTGGCGGGGGGTGGGGGGCGGGGGGCAGGGTGGAGAAAGAACCTCCCATGTTGGGCCCCTGGAACGCCAAGATCTCATTTGCCAGAGTTATGGGCCAGAAACCAGAAAAAGAAACACAGAGTGTCCTCAATTCGGTGGCAACAAGAGAGAGATGGGGTTTGGGTTTTGAGGAGTAGAAAGAAATAGGGCTGGGGTTTCTTGCCCCCTTACTGTCTTTCCTGGAGGAGGAAGAAGAAAGGGCTCCCGGCTGGGAAGGGTTCGTACACGGGGGTCAGGGCGCGCAGGCTGGAAGGGGACCCCACACGGACGTTGGCGGGTGGGAGAGACGGTCACTAGAGACTGGGCAGCTTCTGGCTTAGGCCACCGGATAAACCCAGGGATGGCGTAACCCACCCACACTCCCTCCTCCTTGCAGGTGAGCCGGGAGAGGAGCGCTGTCACAAGGAGCCGACGGGAGCGGGAAGAGGGTCAAAAATAAGAAAGCAATGTGGGCATTTGTCCCAGCTTCTGTCTGAAGCTGACACAACACGGTTCGAGAAAGGACGATTTCTCAGGGCACACTCAGAGGTGGGGCAGGGAGTAAGGTTTTACAGTTTTAATTTTTTTTTAACATTCATTTTTGAGAGACAGAGAGTGGTGAGGGAGGGGCAGAGAGAGAGGGAGACACAGAATCCGAGGCAGGCTCCAGGCTCCGAGCTGTCGGCACAGAGCCCGACGCGGGGGCTCGAACCCACGAACCAGGAGATCGTGAGCTGAGCCCAAGCCGGACGCTTTAACAGACTGAGCCACCCAGTACCCCAGGAAGTAAGGTTTTAAACAGAAGATGCAAATCTCTCTCCACATATTGGCTGCAGGTGGGGTTTCTGGTGGTACCCTCTCAACCCCGTTACTGGAATTGATGATTTGCGCCAGCCCTCAGAGATCTGGGTGGGAATTAGGAGAACACGCATCGTTGCTGGGTCAGTGGGAACAAACCCGGGGAACATAGGTTGTTTAGGCTCAGAGAGCAGAACGTTCTTCTTTTTTGTCTTTGATTGTGCATTTCTCTGGAGCTGGGATTGCAGGGCCTTTTATCCCGGCACTTGGGCCCTTGATGGCCCGGCCGCAATCGGTCTGCGCATTCCCCGAGTGACCCCACGCCCCCACCGCTTCGCGTGCATTGCCTGACCGCATGCATTTTCCTCGACCAACTCGAGCTCCTTCCTGCGGCAAACACGTACCTTCCCCTCCTCCTGACTTCCTGCCGCCCGGGTTAGCGGTCTCAGCCAATTCCATGCCATCTGCGCTCGGAGGCACTGTTCTGGTAAGTGTGCTGATTGTTGAATTTCTCTCTCGCTGTTCCTCTTTGCCTGGCCCCCCTCCAAGGTTAACTCCTGCCCAGCTCTTAAATCTTCTCTCGCCTCCCTTGGCAAGGGTTCCCCCATCAATTCACCCTCTCTGCTGTCGATCTCCTCTCTCCCTCCACGTTAATTCTCTCTCCTTGGATTGTAAATTGCCCAAGTCTCTGCAAGAGCGTGAATAAGTTTTCTTAGCCCCATCTCCTTCCTGGCTTCCTGGCGTGTGTTGCCTACCTTCCCTGAAAGGGCAGTCCTGGCCTTGCCTCCGTCCGTATGCCCCTCCTTACGATGTACCTTTCTGCGGACATGGTTTTATCTGTGCCCCCCCCCCCCCAGCAACCTTCCGGTCCCCAAACCTCAGATGCCCTAAGCAGCCCCTGGAGGTCACCTGGCTTTACTAACAAGCGACAGAAACCTGAGGGGACACCCACACAGGTCTAGCACAGCATTCAGTATGAGTTTTAAACTTCCTAGGAGATGCATTTTAAGAAAGGAAAAAAAGGGGTGCCTGGGTGGCTCAGTCGGTTTAAGCATTCGACTTCATCTCGGGTCATGATCTCAGGGTCCATGAGTTCAAGCCCCACGTCAGCCTCTATGCTGACAGCTCAGAGCCTGGAGCCTGTTTCAGATTCTGTGTCTCCCTCTCTGTGACCCTCCCCCATTCATGCTCTGTCTCTCTCTGTCTCAAAAATAAATAAACGTTAAAAAAAATTTTTTTAAATAAAAATAAAAATAAAAAAAGGAAAAAAGAGGGGCACCTGGGTGGCTCAGTCAGATAGACCTCCAATTTCAGCTCAGGGTCACGATCTCACGGTTCGGTGAGTTCGAGCCCATGTCAGGCTGTGCTGACACTCAGAGCCTGGAACCTGTTTCACATTCTGTGTCTCCCTCTCTCTCTGCCCCTCCCCTGCTCATGCTCTGTCTCTCTCTCTCTCTCTCTCTCTCAAAAATAATCATCAAAAAAAATTTTTTAAGTAAAAAAGAAATAGGCGAGATTTAATTTAACAAATAGGTGTTGTGCCTCAGTGTATCCAAAATCTTACTATCTCAACATGGAATCGACAGCAATTATTAATAAGGTCCTCTACATTCTTTCTGTGTCCCAAGTGTTTGAAATCCAATGTGCCCTTACATTGTAGCCCATCCAGATTCAGACTAGCCCGGTCCCAAGGGCTCACATTTGGCTGGTGGCCACCGGGAGCTCCCGCATGGCTGCTGGTCCAGGGCTCTCTCCGCCATGCTGAGCTGGAGGCATCTCTCCGGCCTCTGCTGTCCTGCCTCCTACACCCCTTTACCCAGGGGGTCACCACCACTGTCTGCTCTCCCCTCCCGTGCTCCTGACCCTGCATCCTTAGGGTCTCCGTTTGTACCCCTCTTCCTGCTCTGGCTCTCCCCTCCCCTTGACGCTCCAAATTCCGGCGTCGCTCAAGGGTAAGTATGTTCACGTCAATGGCGGCAGCAACGATCTTCTCCATCATCATCATACCGAGCCACGCACACAGCTCTAAGCCCTTGTCATGTAATAATCCGTCCACTATTTGCAGCTGCCCCCAGGAGGGTAGGTGCTATTATTGTCCCCCATGTATTAGTTAACTCTTGCTGCTGTAACAAATGATCACCAACTCGTGGCTTAAACAACGGAAATGTATCATCTTCTAGTTCTGTAGGTTAGAAGCCCGACATGGGTCTCCTGGGCTAAAATCAAGGCATCCACAGAACGCATTCCTTCCTGGAGCCTCCGGGATGAGAATTCATATCCTCGCCTTTGAGGGCAAGAAGTCACTTGCATTCTTGGCTGATGGCTCTGCCACCTTCAAAGCCGGCCACCCTGGGCCGATTCCTTCTGACCTCACTCATTCCAGTCGCCTTTTCTGCCTCCTCCCTCATGAGGTCCACTCAGATAATCCAGGATAATCTTCAAATCAGCTGTGACCTTAACGCTTCTTCACCATGTAATTAACATAGCCACAAGGTCCAGGGATTGGGACGTGAGCATCCTTGGGGGGGTCATTATTCTGCCTCTCACATCCCATTTCAGATGAGGGAAGAGAGAGGTTGAGTAACTCATGCAAAGTCACACAGCCGTAGATGCCATTAACTTTGAGTCTTTAATGTCTTTTTTGATCCTACCACGCCTCTGATACAGACTTTAGGAGACACCGACCCACCGGCCAAAGTCTTTCCTTCCAGGGGCAGCTGGGTGGCTCAGTCCGTTTAGCATGCAACTCTTGACTTCGGCTCAGATCACGATCTCACAGTTCATAGGGTTGAAACCCCACATCAGGCTCTGCACTGACGGCGAAAGGCCTGCTTGGGATTCTCTCTCTCTTTCTCTCTCAAAATAAATAAATAAACTTTAAAAAAAGGGGGGGGGGCCTTTTCTTCCAGATCCTAGCTTCTTCACAGCTGTTATTTCCTGGATTTGGATATCCACCCAAATTATGGAAGCATCCCAAGTGCCCATTGGTTATGGGATAAAGAAGATGTGGTAGAGAGATAGATACGACAGAATATTATTCGGCCGTAAAAAAGGAACGAAATCATTGCCATTGGCAATGACACGGTTGGAGCTAGAGAGTATTAATGCCAAATGAAATAAGTCAGAGAAGGACAAACACCATATGATTTCACTCATGTGGAATTTACGAAACAAAACACATAAATAAAGGGAAAAAAAAGAGAGACAAACAAAGAAACAGACAGTGAATTATAGAGAACACACTGATGGTCACCAGCGGGTCCCCACACTGATGGGGATTAAGAGGGCACTTGTCGTGGAGGGCAGTGATGTATGGAAGGCTTGAATCACCATATTGTACCCCTGAAACTAACATTACACTTTATGTTAACTATGATGGAATTTAAAAATGTTTTAAAAATAAAAGTGTTCTCCTCCTGACCTTTCCCCCACCCCGACAAGGGCAGTCTTACTTGAAAAGTGCCTCAGAAAGGCCAGCTCCAATCAAGGTAACCATCCTTTCTCCCCAGCCAAGAAAAAAAACTTGAGCTTTGTTTTCAGATCATTAAGCACTGTCTGCCCAGCAGCCAGGTTCTTCTGGTTTCATATACTGTCTGTTCAGGAGAAAGAAAACCACGAGTCCATTCACCCCCTGTATCCGAATGTTCCAGAAAGGTCGATCTGGGACAATCGTGGGACTGCAGGCGTCTCTAGCCCATCCCCTTGCCCATCTGTTCAGAAGCCCCCTGAGCCCCACAGAGATGGATGGACGATGTGCTTCTCTCACACCCTGCTGACTCCAGCTAATTCCCAGTGAAAAATGCAGAGATGGTGGAAAGAGAGCCAAGAGCAGCCCAGCGCCTGCCCTGAATCCCCCCGACTGGTCAGGTCCAGTCCTGTCTGGGGTCGCCTCACCAACAGCCCCACCCCTCAAACATAAGGTTCACTGCTGTAGGTCAAAAGAGCCAGGAGTTGCCCACTCACTCAGATTCCTGAGAACTCACAGACCCACCTTTTTCTCCCCAGAATGTAAAAAAGTGGATTCCATCTCGAGATATTGTGATTTATACTGAGAAATGCATATTTGGTCTTCGTCCTGGTTCCTGAGTCAGAGCTCCTAAAACCCTCGGAATTTCTTATGTGATAAGAGAGATAAAGGTGTCTCTCGCTATTCCTGGCAAAGCCCTTCACACCGCATCAGAGTGTCTGTGAAGGCAGTGACTTTTGGAAAGGATGGGGGCTGGGTGCCAGTGGAGCCAACCTTGTGATTGGAGCTCTGGAACTGGGGAGAGGGGCCGGAGGTTGAAGTAACCGCCAGTGGCCAAGGATACAATCAATCATGGCCACAACACGAGGCCTCCATAAAAACTCAGAACAGGCTGTGTTCAGAAAGTCTGCAGCCTGGTGAGCGCAGGGAGGTGCCGGGAGGGTGGCACATCCAGAGAGGGTCTGGAATCTCCACACCCCTTCCACGGCCCTCGCCTTCTGCTTCTCTTCCCTCTGCTCATTCTTGATTTATATCCTTTTTTGAGAAACCAGTGGTCTCATCAGTAAACTATTTTCCTGAGTTCTGTGAGCTGTTCTAGCAAATTAACCAAACCCAAGGAGGAGGTCATGGAACCTCCAGTCTTCGGTCAGAAGCACAGAGGACAATCTGGACTTGGGACAGGTGTCTGAGGTTGGGGGCAGCCTTGTGGGGCTGAGCCTTTAACCCCCGGGGGGATACCATCTCCAGGAAGATAGCGTCAGGATTGAGTTTGATTATAGGATCCCCCAGTGGATCCGTGGCAGGAACGGCCACACACATGGTCACAGACGTGCTCCACGTGAGAACTGAGAGCGCACGCCTACCTCCCGGCTTCCCAGCAGATCCCGCTTTGGTCCCAGGACCAGGCTGAGCTTCCCTGCCAGCAATTACCCACGTCACAGGAGACTGCCCGCCTGACGGATGCACGCAGATTGCCCACGAAACTCATTTCAGTTTGCACGGCTTTCTCATCACATCTGTAACCAAAGCTTTTTGCCAGAAGCGAGGTGGGCTCACTTCTGCCTCATCTCCTTCGACCTATTAAATGAAAATAAATGGAGACCGAATGAGACAAGGTGTGTGAGAGCCCCTCCCAAGGCGGCCAGCAAGGTCAGGAACCCCGGCTCCAGGTTCTCCTCCCCCAGCGTGGGCACACCTTGCAGGAGGGCGCAGGTCCAGTCGGATGCCCCAGAAGTGAGCAGATGGAGAAAAGAGGGCGCCCCTTCTTTGGAACAGTATAAATACACGGTGCATGTTCTTTGAGCAAGTTACAAATGCCAAAAATGGAATAAACTTGCGTGGAAAAGTGAACAGACAAGATGAAAGGCTTAATGACACAGGACTGGACACGCGCTATGCCCGGTGGGCTCCTGCTTTTGCTGCTATAGTGTTGTTGTGTAAAGATTAACCAGAAGGAAGCTGACTGCATGGTCCATGGGACTAGCCGGGCTATTTTTGCAACTTTCTGTAGAGTCTACTTATTGCAAGATTGTGCAATAGGAGGTATTATTTTTATTTCTATTTTTATTTCTTTAGTTTTATTTTAATTTCTCTAATTTTTCTTTAATTTCTTTATTTCTTTTTGAGAGACAGAGCGCAAGTGGGGAAGAGGCAGAGAGAGGGGAAGACACAAAATCCGAAGCAGGCTCCAGGCTCTGAGCTGTCAGCACACAGCCCGACGCAGGGGTCGAACCCACGATCTGCAGGATCCTGACCTGAGCTGAAGCCATAAACTTGCTTAACCGACTGAGCCCCCCACCCAAGGCGCTCCCAAAAGTATTTTTCTTAAAGGTGAAGGGCTTGTAGCTGAAAGAGGAGGTTAAGGAGGGAGGGAAGGGGGAGACGGAGAGCTGGAGAGGGTGACTCGGGTGGGGGGGGGGAATGGGAGAGGAGACAGAGACAAAAAAGACAGAGAGCCAATGCATTCTATCCCCAGGTGACAGATGACAGATTCAAGAGGGGACTGTCCTTGGTGCAGCTAGCCGCGGCAGCCCATGACTTCACTTTCCATCCACCCTGCTCTATTCTGTGTCTGTCAATGGCTTCCGACTGCTCTGAATTAAAAGCCATCTCCCCAGATGTGCTTGGAGGTGCAGATTTCTGTTGATTTCTTATTCCGGACCCATATCCGGTGGAAAAATGCCTTCGAAGGCATTCGCCTCAGCTCTGGGGCCTGTTTTATTTGGAGAACAATTGGAAATGATAAGCAGCAGTCAAGGCAAATCCTACTTGGCAGCTGGCTGGCTGGGGCAGGGCGGGATTCGTATGCCGTGTGTGCGCCCACGTGCACGGAGCAGTGCGGGCCTGGACGCAGGCGACCAGACGAGGCAACCACGCTACTGGGTTCCTCCGTTAGTTTCCTCCTAGGGATCGGCGTTTTCCAACCGATCGCTCCTGGACTGACTTCCAGCACCGCTGATTCTGGAAGATTAGTTCCACATTCTACAGCCAAGGTGAAACATTTGAATGTTCTCCGCAGAAACCCAGTTTTATTTGGCTTAAAAGAACACAGACCGTGGTGCCTGGAGGCTCCTCATCATGAGCGGTGGAAAATTTATTCCAAAGCTCCATTTCTCTTTTTTTTTTTTTTTTTTCAAAAAGATGTTAAGCCAAAGGGACATACGTTTTCCTGACAACACAGAACAGAAAAAGGCAGCGGTTACTCCAGCATTAGCTTTCAGATCATATCCACAAGGTAAATAAAGCATAAATTAACCAATTACAATAAAATACCGGATAAATGCCTTTGACAACTCTGAGTTTCCCAGGAAAATGCTTCCAGCTGTGACCCCCTGCCTTGCGAGGCGTGGGCTGCACAGGCCTGCGTGTGTTTATAAAGGAAGGGGCTGTGTCTCCATTTTCAGCCCCCGTGGGGTCTCTTCCTTTCAACTGAACAGAATCCGGTAGGGGCAACGGTTTTAAAAGTCACTGGGAAGCAGAGATGAGCCTGGATATTCCCAGGACTTCCCATTACCACACATCAATCTGTTTTTTATAAATTGGAAATAGACCCTAAGAACTGAGTCAAGAGAATGCCAACGTTAGCAGCCTTGAGCCGGTAAGAGGAACAGGTCATCGGACAGAGGATGGGAGGTAGAATGGGCTCTGCAGGGCAGGTGGACCCACAGCCTGTTTTTGTAAACAAAGTTTTACTGGCACACGGCCACACTGGTCCCTGTGCACACTGTCTGTGCCTGCTTTCTTGCTATGAGGGCAGAGTAGTTGTGACAGAGACCACAGGGCCCACAAAGCTGAGCATGGCTGCAGCTTACAAAATGGAGAGCCAAGATGATACCATCTGGAACAAGGGAAGGACACGGAAGGTCAAGTTTGGAGCTGCACAGGTGGCCGGAGGAGAGACTAAGGCAGCAGAAGAAATGGGGTAGGGGATGAGTGGGAAGACACAGCTTCCACCCTCACACCATCTTGTACCGGCTGTATTTGCTATCAACGCCGTGTAACAAATAACCACAACTTAGTGGCTTAAAACAATGCCAGCTCATAGCTCATAGGTCAAGAGTTCAAGAGTCTGGGCACAGTGTCCCTGCGTTCTGTGCTCAGGGTCTCACCAGGCTCAAATAAAAACCACACTCTCATCGGAGCTTAGGGTCCTCTATGGAGGTTGCATGGCCATGTCAGAATTCAGTTCCTTGAGGTTGTAGGACTGGGGTGGTTATGTGGCTGTCAGCTGAGGACCACTCTTAGGTCCCACAGGCCACCCGGAGTTCCTTTCCATGTGGCCCCCCGCCCCATCTTCAAGCCAGCGGTGGAGTACTTCTCAAACATCAAATCCCCCTGGTCCTCTGAAGCTCTGACTGCCTCTGTCTCTGACCCCCAGACCCAGATACAAAGGGCTTCTGGGATTGGGTCAGACCCCCTGGATATCTCCCTATCTTCAGGTCAAGTGGTTTAGGACCTTAGTGACATCAGCTTCCCCCAGATAAGTGACTGGGAGAAGGTGTGTGTGTGCCAGGGGCTGGAATCCTGGGGCCATCTTGTAATTCTGCCCCCTGTGGACCATCCAGCACAGCAGGAAGCAAACAGGCAATGCTTGAAGTTGGTAAACCCACAATTAACCACGTCAGCCTGTCTTTCAGAGGCACGGGGGTACCCACTGGAACTAAAATCTAATACTGTCCAGTAGAGGCTGGCTCCAGGGCCAGGAGCGGGAAGGTGAGGGATGGGGCAAGGAGCCGTCATTCACCACTAGAACACTATTCTAGATTATTTGATTTTTTTCAAAATTGATGCACATGTGTTCCTTTGATAGTGATTTTTAAAAAGAGGGTAAAGAAGTCTATTGCACTGGTTTCTTTCCTATGGGTTCTTAGCTCATGGTTCTCATTTACCAAAGTTACCACCATCTATAACCATCTTTATGTTCTTTTCTCCAACCTCAAGTGTCCCTTCTCTTCCTCAAGGGTAACTCATCCACCTGCCCTTGACTCCAAGCCTCCCTCAGCTTTTCCTGGGATTTTGATCCATTGGATTATCCCTGCGCCCTGTCCACCCGCCATCTACAAACTCTCCCGCTCAATTTGCGCTCCCCTAGAAGTGGAAGCTGAGACCAGAACGTGACTGGAAGTGGTATATTTGGGAGGTGACCCCAGGAAGCCCTGAACGGGGAGCAGGGAAGGGAGACAGAGAAGGGAGGGGAGCCCAGAAAGGATTTCCAAGCTGGGGAATCCTAGGAGGCCACCTACCCCACAGTTGCCCAACCAAGGGGCCAGGAAACCAGCACATTGGCTCACCGATGCCCACCTGGTACTGGCTGAGGCACAGCCCACGGACAAGTGCCTTCCGTGCATGGACCCAAATGCCCAAGAAAATATAGACGGTGCCTAATCATCCATCCTCCTCTCCCTCGCCATTAGCTCTCCCCTTGAACAATGACGGCCTTGGGATTATGGAACACTGTACAGGTTTCCTGGGGCCCCCATAACAAGTGACCGCCAACTGGGGGGGGCTTGAAACAACAACCATGTGTCCCCTCACAGTTCTAGAGGCTAGAAGTCCAAAAACAAGGTGTCGGCGAGGCCGTGCTCCCTCTGAAGGCTCTGGGGGAGAATCTATTCCACGACCCTCTCCCAGCTTCTGGTGGTTACCGACAGTCCTGCATTCCTTGGTTTGTGGGTTCATCGCTGCCCTCTGGCTTCATGCGGCCTTCTCCCCTCTTAAAAGGACAGTGGTCACTGGATTAGAGCCCACTTTAATCCAGTGTGATCTCCACTCGATTACATCTGCAGAGGCCCTTGTTTCCAAGTACGGTCACATTCACGGGCACCAGAGGTTAGGACTTCGCAGATCCTTTGCAGAACACAACTCACAACCAACAACAAACACTCGCTATGGGCCAGGCTCTATGCTAAGCACTTTATATGTTCAGACCTCACACATCTCTGAGGTAGGTACTATGATGATCCCCATTGTCTACATGAAGCCCAGAGAGGTTAAGTAATTTGCCCAGGATCACACAGCTACTCAGTGACAGAGCCAAAACTCCAAAGCCACCATCAGACTCCAGTTCTGACCAGTGTGCAGACTGCTTGACCCTGAATCTCCTTCTAACTGTGGTTTCGTCTTCCTTCCTTCCCCTTCCCACCAAACTTGCCATTTGCTCAGCCCACATATACTTGGTGAGCATCTTCTAGGTCCTGGCAAGGAGCTGGGGACACGCTGAGCAAAACCAGGCGCCTGCATTTGTCCCACGCAGTATTTTATGTTTCCCTCTAAACTGCCTCGCGTCGCTTTGAAGAATGGAGCAGACTGTCTAGAGGCAGGACGGATGCTAATCAAATCCTTGCTCAGACAAGCATAAAATTGAGAAGGTGACAAGGGCTACGAAGCCAAGAGGAGAAGCCAACCCAGTCGAGAAGGTCAAGGACACCTGCAGGTGAGGAGCAGATTGGGGAGGAAAGAGGAAAGGGCCCTCCAGGCTGAGGGAACAGCAGGTGCAAACTTCAGGAGCTCCTGCCGCAGAAATAGAAACCACCAGACTGACAAGAGGGATACACAGAAGACGACCCTGGTCTAGGGAACAGGTCAGCAAATGTTTTCTGTAAAGGGCCAGATAATAAATATTTCAGGCTTTGTAGGTGAGCGGTCTCCCTAAAACGACTTATCTTTGCCATCGTGGGGCAAAGCACCCGCAGACAATATGTCAGTGAATGGGCACGCCTGTGTGTTAATAAAACTTTATTCATAGCCCGGAATGTGAATTTCGTATAATGTTCACGTGTCATAAAAGGTTATTCATTCGATTTTTTTCCATCATTATTCCCATCATTTTTAGCTTTCAGGGTTGTTCAAAAACAGACAGCGGGCCAGACTTGTCCCACAGGCCTCAGTTCGCCAACCTTTCACGGAGAGCTCCCGAAAGAGTCTCCAAGCTAGTTTGTTCTTTCTGCACTGCAAGTTCCCTTCTGTCATCCCCGGACCTGCACCTGCGGTAAGTTTTGTTACAAATTACCACGCGGTCTCAGCAATGCTCTGGAGCCTTGAGAGGTGGGCCCGTTGGTCACGAGATGGCAAGAAGTGGCCTGTTACAGACAAGAGCCCCACTTTGCAGAGAGCCCCGGGGTCCACACGGAAGGATCTGTAGCCCTCCCAGGCATAGGGAGAATGAGGAAGCTAGTGAAGGAGGAGATTTCCTGGTGAAGCAAATAAGATCTCAAGCTGTGGCCACGTAGGCGCCTGAGAGAAATGCGGAACCCAAGCCCAGAACCTCAGGGACATCCTGTCCCCTCCCCTCCCTTCTCTGGCTTTCTTTCCTGCCTTGTTCCAAAAGGGATCTGAGGCAGCTTATGAGAAAACATATCACTCATCATGGTTGGTCATCAGAAAATGAAAAAGAGACCCCGTGGAAGGCTGAGGATCCTTCGAGACCGTGACCCAAACTGCCCTGACTCAGTTTCCCAGAAGCCACAGTGAAAATGAAAATCTGGTTCTACAGCCGGACTCAGAGTGTCCCTGGCAAAAAATGACCGAATTGCTCTGTACTCTCAGGTGTTTGCAAAAGAACAACACAAGGTGTCAAGGCTGACATCCCCCCAAACATCCTGAAGTTGGACACAAGGGTGACTTTGATAAGACAGTTTCTCTACGAACCCCATCACTATCCAGTGATGTTACTCCTGTGTTACTCCTTATAGTCCAGTCAAGGCAGCAACTAATTACAGGTTAATAAACAGTAACCTCTATGCTAGGTCACGTGAGTTCATTCTGCGGGGTCTGTCACACCACAGTCCTGGGACGGCACCCTGTGCTGGTTGCCTTGATCTATCCAGTGTTAGATTTTCGACCTTCTAAAAAATATTTTTTAATGTTTATTTATTTTTGAGAAAGAGACACAGAGCACGAGCAGGGGAGGGGAAGGGAGAGAGGGAGACACAGAATCCCAAGCAGGTTCCAGGCTCCGAGCCGTCAGCACAGAGCCCGACGCGGGGCTGGAACTCACAGACCGTGAGATCATGACCTGAGCCGAAGTCGGATGCTTAACCGACTGAGCCACCCGGGCGCCCCTAGACTTTAGACCTTCTAGAGCGAGGGGGCTGCAATTCGTGGCCCATGGCCCGAATCCAGCCCACAGCCTGTTTTTGTAAATAAAGTTTTATTGGCACACAGCCACGCCCATTCCTTAACGCGTCGTCTGGGGCTGTTTTTGAGCGACAGCAGTGGGGCTGAGTCAAAGCAACAGACTATCTGGCTCAAAAAGCCTAAAATAATTACCATCTGGTTCTTTATAGCAAAAGCATGTGATCCTGTTCTAGAAGAACGGAAGGGCCGCATGCCCTTCAGATCAGCCTTCCATAAAGACTGCTCTCAGCCAAGTCCCCAATAGATGTGGTGCAGCAGTGAGTTTAAGATTATGCTTCCTGGCAAGTACCCAGCATGCACCGCTCCACACTGGCAGTTATAAATGGAACCACATGCCTGAGCCAACATTGTGTGTTGACCTTGAGAAGCCTGACAAGGACAGGTGTCTGCGTAGGAACCCTCCGCTCCGCTGAGGAGTGCCAAGTTTACCCTTAAAAAATAACTTAGCATCCCGCTCAGCACAGATCGACCAGCGCCGGAAAGCTCACATCTGTTTCGCCGAGGACGGCCACACTGATTTTAGCCCAGGACGCCCAAACCCAGTGTCTCAACAAAGCCCTGGCAGACGGTTCAGCACTGAGGTGTGTGCTTCCCTGCGAAGGGTCTCAGTGCCCTTGAGGCCCTGCCCTTGAGCCCCTTGGCCTGCCTCCGTTCACTGGCAGCTGCAGTGAGCACTTCCTGTGCATACAGACGGCTCCTGTGTTCAAATACCTGCCTCTCTGCTTCCTGCCCACCTGCGCTCACGCTGGATGTTGCTCAGCCTGTCCCCAGGGAAGCCCAGAAGAGAACTGCGGGTTCGATGACTCCAGGGCAAACCCAACCAATCAGGAATGAGAGCCAGCCGATAAATAGCCCAGCCTGCCCACTCCTCAGTGCGACATGTTCCAGGCTGGTCCGTGCAATGCTAAAGGAGACCCCTGATGGGCCCGAGCCCCAGCTGCCCACAGTGGTAACCAGCTCCTTAATGCACCCATTTTGGGGTCTTCTCCCTTTCCAGCTCCCACTCCCCACTCCCCTGCCTGTGTTTCCCAGAATCCCCTCCCGGATCAAGTACCTGCCTCCAACGCCTGTCTCAGCTTCTGTGTTTGGGGGACCCAGACGAGCCATGTGTCCTTCAAAGAGTGTATTTACAAATTACACAAAGAATTCGTCAACTCACATGACCTACCCTAGGGGATTTCTGTCCGTTAGCCTGTTAAAAGTTGAACAATATCCACCAAAGTTAAGACCATCGGCTTACAAAAAAAAAAAAAAAAAAAGTTTAAATGTTACCCTGATATGTTCTGGAAAGAATTATAGGGAGGGGCCAACTGTCTGTTAAGACCACTTGAAGACTGCAACGGCAATACCATACCCCACATATTAAGAAAATAATCTATGAACAATGGATGGCTCTTGCCATATTGTGTTACAGTTTCCTGAATATATCTGTCTCTCCTGCGTATGGTGAGTTGTAGGAGGGGACACAGGGGACATCCCTCCTTATTAACTATTAACAGGGTTAATAGTCTTCCAAAATATCAGCCTTCTCAAGTGGTCCGTTTGCTCCTCTTTGCATGTCCAAGGGGGAAAAGGTTTCTATATAAAAAAGAGGAAATCAGGCCAAGATAGCTCTGCGAGCTCCGTCCGAGCGTTGCATGCCAAGCAGGCTGGAGTTTAAGGTGTATGTTGTAAGTCTGACTTCCTTTCTCTGGGACCTGAATGCGGTAATAACCGCCCCGCTTGGTCCCCTCGAGCGTCCACGCTCAGCCCTGTAACCTTCCGGAAGCCTCCCACTCAGCCTCTGAGCTTGGCCGTGAGCCTTGCTTTGGCCAATGAGATGTTGGTACACTTGGACACGTGGAGAGGCTTGAAACAGTGCTTGGCCTTTCTGCTCGCCTTGGCACCTCCTCCTTGCCCCGAGAACGGGCTTGGGCTAGCTTGCTGGAGAACAAAAAGCTACACAAAGCAGAGCGGCGTCCCAAGCGTTCCAGCCAGCGCCCTCCCAGGCCAGCGGACAGTCGGCTAAGCCCCAGGCACATGAGCGAGCCCAGCCAAGGCCAGCAAAACCACCCCGCTGACCTGCAGACCCATGAGCTACGTAAGTGCTCACGGTCTTAAGCCCCCCGGGGGGCTGAGGGGGGCTACTTGTTAAACAGCACTACTGTGGCGATCAGGAACCGGTGCGCCTTCCTCGTCTGAAAATCACACTCAGAGACAGGTTTTCTGTGCCACGAGCTTTGCACAAGCAAACACTCCCACAATCCGCGGAGCATGACGGAGTGAACACAGAGCCCCTCTGCCATGAAAGCCAAACCTCCACAGACATGCCTCCAAAATGGATCCGACAGTGTCAGAGAGAATCCCAGTTCTAGAGGCTCTGAGCCACCGGGGAAGGTTGCAGTCCACAGGTTCCCCGCCAGGGGCCAGTCTCCTTGGGTAGCTGATTTCACGCGGCCATTTCCGCTTCCAAGCATCTATGAGTGTCTTCCACACAAAACCTAGACGAGTGGAACTAAACTCAGACGCACACAGTGAGTGTGTGTCTGGTTCTAGTGCAATACAACCAGGGTATAAAAGGGAGGGCGGAGGTGAAGAAAAACTAAGAGGACACAACAGAAGAAATGAATCTCTAAGTGGGAAGTGACTCAAGACACTTGGCAGAAGGGGGTGATAGTCGAGCTGGGACTTAAATGCTTTCAATGATTAGAGAGTAGGGTTTTTTGTTTTATTTTTTTTTTTTTTAGCATTTATTTATTTATTTATTTATTTATTTATTTATTTATTTATTTTTGAGAGAGAGAGAGAGAGAGAGAGAGAGAAAGGGAGGCACAGAGAGGGAGACACAGAATCCAAAGCAGGCTCCGGGCTCTGAGCTGTCAGCTCAGAGCCCGACGCGGGGCTCGAACTCACGCACCGTGAGATCATGACCCGAGTCGAAGTCGGACACAACCGACCGAGCCACCCGGATGCCCCGGAGAGTAGGGTTTTAAAGAGAAATTCTGCCGAGGGTGTGGGGAGCAGAGTGAGGGGCCAAACAGAGTGAGTACCGGATACAGTGTGAAGGTGGCTAGGGAACACGGGGGCATCTCAGCCACCGCCTCCATGAGATCATACCTCTACTGCACAGTCCCAGAGGCATAGGCGCATTTTAGGAATAGGACACTCAGCCACCCCGACTGTCTTCCGAATCAAGTCTAGACAGGGAATAAGGAATATGTCGGAGGAAATCTTTCCTGTCTCTTCTCATTGCTAGGGTATTTCTCCCAAGAGTCAGTCCTGCAGTGGGCCACCAACCAGAAGGCGAAATGCTCAGGACACAAAGGCCTGCGCAGGTGACGAGACCCACAGACGCTCCTGGAGCCAGGTTTTCAGTGAGACCTCCCCCTTCTCAACCTCTTTGGATTTCGACATAGTTTGAAAAATCCATAATCCGTCTTCCTCCACGGAAATACTTCCTTTCTGCTTCCCCCGAAACTGCCCCGCACACAGACCTTTGATTTTAAAAAATGTTTTAAAAATGATAAAAAGGGGGCGCCTGGGTGGCGCAGTCGGTTAAGCGTCCGACTTCAGCCAGGTCACGATCTCGCGGTCCGTGAGTTCGAGCCCCGCGTCAGGCTCTGGGCTGATGGCTCGGAGCCTGGAGCCTGTTTCCGATTCTGTGTCTCCCTCTCTCTCTGCCCCTCCCCCGTTCATGCTCTGTCTCTCTCTGTCCCAAAAATAAATAAAAAAACATTGAAAAAAAAATTAAAAAAAAAAAAATGATAAAAAGTAATGGGGCGGCTGGGTGGCTCAGTCGGTTGAGCGCCCGATTCTTGATTTTGGCTCAGGTCATGTTCCCAGAATTGTAGACTCGAGCCCCACATCAGGCTCCACGATGAGCGTGGAACCTACTTGGGATCCTCTCTCTCCTCTCTCTCTCTCTCCCCCTCCCCCGCTCACTCTCTCTCTCAAAATGAATACACGTTTAAAGGAGTTATAAAAAGTAAGGATGTTGGTGAAAGAAAAAAATCGAGACTTATGGAAAAGTGCAAAGAAGAAATGAAAGCAAGCCAAATCGGTTACCATTTTGGTGGATTTCCTTCTAGTCTTTTCTAAGCATGGCTGTGTGGGATTCTTGCACCTGTACAGTCCTGCTAGGTGTGCAGTGTGGGATCTCGCTCTTGTCCCTTAAGTCTAGAGCTTTCAGGTCAAGTTTTACGATCAGGGTGGCTAGTGCGCCATTTAAGGTCCTATGAGGTTTAAGTCTGTCTGAGTCTGTCGCCACATAAAATTTCATCAAAGACATTCTCCGTGGTATTTTGTGTCTATCATAAACAGCTCTTGAACGACAACAGGATAATCTGTGGAATAGATATCCCAGATAAATAATGCTCCTATGAATCTATGGGTGCACCGAATCTTTACTTAGGAAGATTTATATCTAGGGGATGATACAACTGGCCTGCTCATAGGATTGTTCCATGGTGAGGACTGAATGGAACAAGATATATAAAACTCTACCGCAGCACAGAGCAGGACCTCAGCAAACATTGTGAGTGGGGATGTTACCATAATTACTATTACGCCCACCACTGCTCTGCTAAACTGTTTCTGGAGTTTGTGCCAATCTCCTTCATGCAACAGCATCGTATATTATTTTATTTCCTTCCCTGCTGATTTGATGGGGAGGGGGTGTTATTTTAATTTGCATTTCTTTGAATCTGGTTTAGGTTGACTTTGTTTTTGAGAGAGTGCAAGCAGGGGAGGGGGCAGAGGGAGAGAGAGAGAGAAAGGAAGGAAGGAAGGAAGGAAGGAAGGAAGGAAGGAAGGAAGGAAGGAAGGAAGAAAAGAAAGAAAGAAGGAAAGAAAGAAGGAAGGAAGAAAGAAGGAAAAGAAAGAAAGAAAGAAAGAAAGAAAGAAAGAAGAAGGAAGGAAAGAGAGAGAGAGAAAGCAAGAAAGCAAGAAAGCAAGAAAGCAAGAAAGCAAGAAAGCAAGAAAGCAAGAAAGCAAGAAAGCAAGAAAGAAAGAAAGAAAGAAAGAAAGAAAGAAAGAAAGAAAATCTCAAGCAGACTCCATGCTCAGTGCAGAGCCCGACGTGGGGATCAATCCCATGACCTGAGCAGAAATCAAGAGTCGGGTGCTCAACCAACTGAGCCACCCAGGTGCCCCTGGGTTGAGCTTCTCAAAGGTGCTTTCCATACTTTCCATGGGTTATGCCTGTCTCATCGGTCAGCTATCTGTCCATATTCTTGGCCGGCTTCCGTGAGGCAGCCGTGCGTCTCTAGTTCTTCCTGTCTTCACATGCTCACCGAAACAGGCCTGAAGTGAGCTCACCTGTCCTTTGCCAGGCAGCCTGGGAGGTGCAGGGGTGTCTGCGTTCCCAGAGTTTACAGACAGGAGGGCAACAGAAGTTCCACGGCAACTTTGCGGCTTGTCACTGATTGTAGATCCCTCCAGAGGGATCATCGGGGGGATGTCCCCAGTCAGGGGGATGGAGTAAAGCTGCCGAGAAGGGGATGCTAACCTGAGAGATGCTAAGAGGGAGACAGAGGGAAAGGCAGGGGTGCCGGGAGCCGACGCCCGAAGACTGACTACATTTTTGGTGAAGAACAGACTTCGGTTACCGCAGTCACAGAAACATGGGTGTTGCTACAAAATCCGTAAGAGTGCTCCAGATTCTTAGGTGGCCGGGCATCCTAAAGCAATATACCAGTAATAATAATGATGATAATAATTTGAAAACTCGGGCTCTTCCTCTGAGCTGCGCGTAACCTCTCGAGTTCTGTCCCGAGCAAAGACGAAGGCTCCAGGGCAGTCTGACCCTCGGCTGCTCCAACACCCGTGCTCTGTTTTCTCTCATTCCTCTGTAATTGTTTCAGTCAAGACTGCATTCCCTTGTGCTTCCAAAGTTCCCAGAAATGCCGCTTTTTCCTTCGCTGTTACACCTAACAGTCTATTTTAAGATCGCCCCCGTGGCTGGAAACCAGCTCACCCGGGACTTCTAGGAAGGAGGGGCGGCTATCGGCTATAGGAAATTCAGGGGCTCGCTCAGCACACCCAGCCAAACTTTTCTGCTCGTTTTCTGGCTCAAAACACCGGGTTCAAGCTTTTCTTTTTTCAAAATATGCAATGCTAATTCCGTGCGTTATAAGGTTTCAAATAAATAATGTTGGCCCGTCTCCACTGTTGACAAGACCCTGGGATCTCCAAGGATTCCCTCCTTAAACCACCCCCAGTCTCCTGGAACGTTTAATTAACGAAAGAAAAGAATCCAGAGGCAAACTTCCAACTGGGAAAACACAGTGACCAAAGGCAAACCGGGTGACAGAAGAGAGGGGACAGGGGCGCCCGGGTGGCTCAGTTGGCTGGGACTCTGGATTTCAGCTCAGGTCGCGGTCTCGCAGTTTGTGATATCGAGCCCCTCAAGGGGCTCTATGCACTGACAGTGAGGAGCCTGCTTGGGATTCTCTCTTGCTCTCTCTCTCTCCCTCTGCCCCTTCCCCCCCTTCCCACACACAGTCTCTCTCTCAAAACAAATCAATAAGCATTAAAAAAGAGAGAGGGGGGAGCTGGGAGAGAGGTCCCAAACTCTCCTGTCCTGGGTGACTCCTCTCCCCGCATAGACCTAGGCTCATTTACCTGCAAAAGCGCTCTGGAAGTGAGGGGGACACAGAAGCCCTCATCCTAAAAAATGGGAGTGAGTTCACGGGGTGATGAAAAGGGGAGGGTCAGGGCAGAGGTGAGGGCGGTTCCCTGGGTTGGGTCTGTAACCAAAAGGAGCTACGGGCCGGGATGGCAAGGTGAGAGACTGTCCCAGAGCCCTGTCTGTCCTGTCCTGGAGCACCACTTCGGGCTTTCTCAACTCTTCACCCTTCGTGACCTGCTCGCTACCTGTTAAACTACGAAAACGGAAGACCAAATCAGGTCCCCTCTTCTAGCAGCAGTGGGCAAGGAAGAAATTGAGCCCTGGTCTCATGGCTGGCAGCACAAAGCCTGAGTGTTTTAGGGTAACCACCTAACTGTGGAATGGAAGTTTATTAGTGAGTTTCATGTGGGAAGGGCTTCCTGTCCCCCTCTGCCCAGAGCACGCCCGATCCAGCACGATCAGGAAGTCCAAAGAACGTTTTCAGCTCCAAAGATGTGGCTGTACTAAATATTCAGGGACACACCGAAGAAACAAGAACGTCGCCCAGCCTTCCAAGAGTCCGCTGTCTATTCCAAGATGTGTCTACAACTGTCTCGTCAAAAAGTCAATGTCATGAAAGGGCAAGGATGGGGGCGGGGGGCCTGGATTAAAAGCAACATAACAACCAAATACAATGAGGGAAACTTCCTTGGTCCCTGGTTTGAAAAAAAAAAAAAAAAACGAGATGCAAGGAACATATTGTGTGAACAATTGGAGAAATCTTAATCGTAGGTGATATGAGGGGGGGTCTTGTTACTTTTCATTGGATGTGGTAGGCGACGGTCTTGTGGTTTCATACGCTAAAGTTCCTCGCTGTTGGACATGAATGCTGGCAAAGGGTTTAGGGGTGAAGGGTCATGATGTCTACAACTTGCTTTCAGGTTGCTTTCAATGGACTATCCACACATAGATCTGGAGATCAACAGATTTGCAGGCGACGGAACAAATACGGCGAAATGCTAACAACTGCTAAATCCAGCCGGTAGATATGTGGACTCCACTTTCGATGCTTTATAATACAAAAAAGTGTTATCTGACTTACAGATATGCGTGTGTGCGTTTATGTGGATATACACACCTGTGCACACCTTTCCATACATATGCACACACACGCATACATATACTTATAAAACGCTGTTCCCTGCGAGGAAAACTACTAATAACGTCTTGCGTGAGACTTATCAGGGGTCGTGCTATCCAAATGCTAAGATCAACCTGTTCAGACTGACCATGTGTGAGAAAAGCCAGTCTACCTGATTTCGCTTTTCAGGGGAACAGAGGTCTGTTGCTAAAGGTGTTTAACAGCAACTGTGACCCGTGTTTTAGCATTTTTAAGCGTTGTCACATACTTTATATCATTAGACCGGCGGCTGGCAAACTCTTTCTGTAAAGGGACAGAGGGTAAGTGGCTCTGTGGGACAGACAGTCTCTGTCACGACTATTCGACCCCGTTCTTGTGGTATGAGGACAGCCACAGATTGTATGTGTCAATGAAACTGCATCCACAAAACGGGGGGGTGGGGGGGTGGGCAGCTGGGTTTGGCCCAGGGACCACCACTAGTCAACCCCTGATTTAGATCCTCTCAGTGATGCATAGGTTCTGTTTTGAGGCCCATTTTACAGATGAGGAAACCAAGGCTCGGCGAGGTTGACACTGTTCCATTAGTTAAGCGGTAAAATCAGCAACAAACCCCGATGCTCAGACCCCAACACACACGCTCTGTTTCTACCCTGTTGTGTTTCAACGTCTGTGTCTTAAAAGTAAAAGATAAAAGACAGAGTGGGGGAAAAGACAGGAAACCCTCTGTGCACAGGATCTCCTGTCTTCAGCGACTTCTCTTCCCTCAGGATACCAGGGGCTCCTGGCAGTCCCACCAATGGAAGAAAATGACGGGCACGCTTTCCTCCAGGGCCACACGCGTGTAAAGGATGAAGAACCAGCCCTCGGACAAATGTCTGCCAAGGAAAGGAGATGGCCTCACGATGAAAAGTTAACCAATACGTAAGCTTCCAATTTCAAAACCGGTTTAAGAATGGGCCTTGATCGTGACATCTAAATGTTTCAGTTAAGCTTTCTATTTTGAGATAATTGTAGATTCGCAGGCTTCAGAACTAACGCAGAGATTTCATGAGCCCCTTATCCAGTTTTCCCGACGGTAATTTCTTGCAAAGCGATAGTACGGTATCACGACCAGGACACTGACATTGATGCAGCAGACGCACAGAATCTTTCCAACACCCAAGGACCCCTGCCCACCCCTCCTCCCTCCCACCCTCAGCCCCTCCTCTGCAGAGCCTCTGCATCTTCTCCCTGCATCGCCCCCTGCCCACCTAAAAGCAGCAATGGCAACATTATCTTCTCCCTTCTCCCCGGTGGACCGCCATGGATGAACCCTCTCTCTTCAACTTCTCCTGTCCTGCTGAGAACATCCTCAAACCTTCTCAATGCAGAAATCACATCTCTTGCCCCAGCTAATAGTCTGGCAGAGAGTATCCCTGGAAGGATGATAAAAACGTGGATACGTTGGTGACCTCCGGAAAGGCTGGAGACCGGAGTCGGACGGAGACTGACTCTATGTTGTATTGGGCGGAAATTATCGCCTCTTGACCTGTGTATCTATTCAAAGTATAGCATTCCACGCTCCCTGCACTTTACTGCTAAGCAGCCCATGGGAGATTTTTTTTTAATATGATTTTTTTTCACGTGCCATATACTGTTCTATTCTTAACCGGGCCCCAGTTTATTTGATCAACCCCAGGCATTAGACATTTTATCTGTTCCCAAATTGTTGACGCTAAGAAGAACATCTTGACAACCTTCTTTGTACTCAGATCATTGGCCACGTCTCTAAGCAGTTCCCTAGAAGAAAGAGCCATGAGTGACCCACCAGACAGATTTCTGAAAGTGAACTCCTGGATCAAGGGGCTCTACCTCTGGCACCAGGCACTCCCTGTAGAAGGTGTGAACTTGTAGGTGTGAACCTGTGGAAGGTGTGAACTTGTAGAAGGTGTGAACCTGTAGAAGGTGTGAACCTGTGGAAGATGTGAACCTGTAGAAGGTGTGAACCTGTAGAAGGTGTGAACCTGTGGAAGGTGTGAACCTGTAGAAGATGTGAACCTGTAGGTGTGAACCTGTAGAAGATGTGAAACTGTAGAAGGTATGAACCGGTAGAGGGTGTGAACCTGTAGAAGGTATGAACCTGTAGAGGGTGTGAACCTGTAGAAGGTGTGAACCTGTGGAAGATGTGAACCTGTAGGTGTGAACCTGTGGAAGGTGTGAACCTGTAGAAGGTGTGAACCTGTAGAAGGTGTGAACCTGTAGAGGGTGTGAACCTGTAGAAGGTGTGAACCTGTAGAAGGCATAAACCTGTAGAGGGTGTGAACCTGTAGAGGGTGTGAACCTATAGAAGGTGTGAATTTGTAGGTGTGAACCTGTAGAAGGTGTGAACCTGTGGAAAGTGTGAACCTGTAGAAGGTATGAACCTGTAGAGGGTGTGAACCTGTAGAGGGTGTGAACCTGTAGAAGGTATGAACCTGTAGAGGGTGTGAACCTGTAGAGGGTATGAACCTGTAGAAGGTGTGAACCTGTGGAAGGTGTGAACCTGTAGAAGGTGTGAACCTGTAGAAGGTGTGAACCTGTGGAAGGTGTGAACCTGTAGAAGATGTGAACCTGTAGGTGTGAACCTGTAGAAGATGTGAACCTGTAGAAGGTGTGAACCTGTAGAGGGTGTGAACCTGTAGAGGGTGTGAACCTGTGGAAGGTGTGAACCTGTAGAAGATGTGAACCTGTAGGTGTGAACCTGTAGAAGATGTGAACCTGTAGAAGGTATGAACCTGTAGAGGGTGTGAACCTGTAGAGGGTGTGAACCTGTGGAAGGTGTGAACCTGTAGAAGGTGTGAACCTGTGGAAGGTGTGAACCTGTAGAAGATGTGAACCTGTAGGTGTGAACCTGTAGAAGATGTGAACCTGTAGAAGGTATGAACCTGTAGAGGGTGTGAACCTGTAGAAGGTGTGAACCTGTGGAAGATGTGAACCTGTAGGTGTGAACCTGTAGAAGATGTGAACCTGTAGAAGGTATGAACCTGTAGAGGGTGTGAACCTGTAGAGGGTGTGAACCTGTGGAAGGTGTGAACCTGTGGAAGGTGTGAACCTGTGGAAGGTGTGAACCTGTAGAAGGTGTGAACCTGTAGAGGGTGTGAACCTGTAGAGGGTGTGAACCTGTGGAAGGTGTGAACCTGTAGAGGGTGTGAACCTGTAGAAGGTGTGAACCTGTAGAAGGTGTGAACCTGTCGAACGTATGAGCACAGATGCCAAGAGGTACCTTTCCCCAAAGCCACTCACACCTTTGCATGTTCCCAATCTTTGCTCACTTAAGTCAAAGCTTGTTGCCTCCCTCTGCGCACTTGGATTTCTTTTATTATTGCTGAGGTTGGCAATTTGCTCTGTGTTTCGTGTGCAACTCTTTACTGTCTAATTACATTTTCTCTTCCCTGAATTGTCTGCCTGTGGTCTTTGCTCGTTTTTCTTTTAGGGTCCTCGTCTTATTCTTACTAGTTAGCATGAGTATTTTGTGCATTTAAGGACATTAATATATTTGGACAAGTATCTTCATAGTTCATTTTTGGCTTTTCATTTTCTCTAGGAAAAACCCACATATGTACATACATGGAAATTAAAATATTTAAGTGGTTAATTTCTTAATTTCTTTCTTTAGGGATTTTTTTCTGTTATTTTTACACATGGAAAGAAAGAACTTATCCAGAGAGCGCCTATATTCTCTTCCAATTCATCCATGATTTTACTCATGTATTTCCTTCATGCAACTAAAATTTATTTGGGATACAGGATGAAGCAAGACTCTTGACTGATTTTGTTTAAAGGGTCAATTTTCCCCCAAATGACTTATTAACTCTATTAATCAAGCTATCCCTCCTATGTTAATGCAATTAAACACATCAAGCGATATATTTTTGAGCTCTCTGTTCTGTCCCTGATCTACTGGTTTATTCTTAATTTAATGCCATTCGCTTTCATTATTCTAGCTTTCTATTATGTTCACTGTTGACAGGATAGGTCTCCCCCATTACTCACTCTTCTTCTCATCAAAAATTCCACATCACTCCTGCCGATTTTTTCTTCCTAATCCGGTTTGGAATCCTTTTGTCAGGTTCCCAAAGTCCTCAGAGGTTGGCCGGTCAGTTCCACGGATCCTGCCTCCATAGCCTCTTTTCTATCCACTCATTTACTTTCATTTCTGCTGTTCCTGCCCTAGGTCTGCCCATGGTTTTCCTGGTAAATACTGGATCTTCCTCCCGGTGAACTTAGGAGCTGGCGTACTTGGGACACCTGGAGGCTCCCGGGGGAGAAATCGGCTGGTACTTGCAAAACAGCAGGTTGAGCCCAAACTATGCCATCAGGACGCTCTGTACACCAACGTGGCAAACTAGGTCATTGCTCCAAAAGATTGTACTCTCTTGCCCCATCGACGACAGCCTCGGCCCCATGACTTGCTTTGGCCAACGACCTACACGTTAAAGTGATATGTGTCGTTGCTGAACCAACCTGATGAAGCACCTCCTGACGCCCCACCTCCCTCCCTCGACAGAATGCCACCTCTCCCTCCTCGCACTCGCGCTCGGGGCGTGTCTTCCTGGTGACTGGGACCCTCTGGACTTCCAGCCGCAGAAGGTGGTGACCCTGTCACCCACCCACCAGCCAGATGCAGGGCACAGGGCACGGGCTGCGGGTAAGTCGCCTCAGTGTTCCTCACGGCATCTGTCCCAGCTCATATATGGCAGGTGGTGAACATATTTACTTGTTGAATCGAGGGACGCACACGTGCCACTGGTTTGAACCACAGAGTAGCAGTTGGGATGTCCTTTTTCCGTCCCCTCTCTCTCGGGCCACCCTGAGACCAGTTCTAAGTCTAAAAATAATCACGATGGTTTGTGAAGGGGGGAGATTTCCATGTGCCTGTAAAACCCTGTCATCTGACATTTATACCTATGTTCCGCTTCTTTCCACAATTCATTCTGTTTTTCCACTCTTTACTCCAAGCCAATGGAAAAACGGATT
This sequence comes from Panthera pardus, assembly GCF_024362965.1. Lineage (NCBI taxonomy): Eukaryota > Metazoa > Chordata > Mammalia > Carnivora > Felidae > Panthera > Panthera pardus. Next base: position 767,356 of record NW_026526710.1, read on the forward strand.
GTAAAATGGGCCAATGTATTACAGGAAACTTCTCCAGCCCAGAAAAAAAAGAGGGACCCCTCAGAGGAAGTGGATAACACTGCTCTCCGGCGGGTGGAAGATTGAGGGCCTGCGTTTCCAATGTGTCGTACTTGGCTGCCCCCTCGCGACGTAATGTCGCCAGCCTTGTCTTCGTTTGAGACCCTGAGAGGCCGTGAAAGCTGTCTGCACGGGAAATACGCACAAAGGGAGAAGCAGGAGAGAGAAAGGGGACAGATCTGTTTCATTCTCAATGGACACATCACGAGAACGTTCTCCATCGTATTTCCTGGGTCAGCGAAGGAGGCGGGGTTTTGCTCCTCTCCTTGCTCTGTAACCTGCCTTTGTTTTTCTAAGAGAAGGGTTTTCTTATAGCTACTCTCTTCCCAGTAGGTTCTCCACCTACTTGCCCCTCTAAACCGAAGACTGTTCTCCCCCTCGGACCTCCTGGAGCTGCGGACTGTGACTTTTAGGGCTCGGAGGGACCAATCAATAGTTGACAGGACTCTTCTGGAGGGCAGACACGCTGGCAATCTCTGTCCTCTGCTATTTCAGATCTCCCATTAAGGATTCTCAATGAAATTGCAGAATCCAATTTGTGAAGCAGCTCCCAGCCCGGGACGGGGGAAGGAATTTCTGACATGAAGTGGGCTTTCTAACCTGGAGTCCCGGGCAGGTGCACCTCAGAGCAGTGAGGTAGGTGGCTGTGGGGCTCCCTCTGACACTGGGGGGTGACCCCTGGGGGCCACCCACATGCGTTTCCCTGCTGCCCCTTCTTGCTTCCCTCCATCCTTGTATCTCACCTCCTCCCACACCACCAGTAAGGCAGGGCAAATATTTTCACTTGAGAAGAACCTGAATCCACGGGAGGTCAATTATACGCCAAAGTCTACCCATCCTGTTAGTGCAGGACTGGGATCCAGCTTTGCACAGGCACAGATTTGGTTTTCATCCCTGTTCCCGGCACAGAGTTCCTGAAGCCCTTGGAATTTCCTAAGCGCTGAGAGCCCTAAAGGTGTCTTTTGTTATGTTAATGAAGCGACTTCTGGAAAGCACCTGAGAATGGGGCTGGTTGCCAGGGGGAAGCAACCGTGTGATTGGAAGGTTGGAAATTCCAGTCCCACCCACACCCCAAACCTCCGGGGAGGGGAGAGGGACCGGGGGTGGGATCAATTTAAATAATCACGCCTCTGTAACGAAGCCTCCAGGAAAACCCGAAAGGTTGGCGTTCGGGGTTGGGAGAGCCCCCGGGTTGATGGGCACGTGGAGTTGCAGGGAGAGTGGGTGCTGGGAGAGCTTGGCCCCGCGCCCTTTCCCCACACGTTGCCCTGGGATGTTCCTGAATTGTATCCTATGCAGTAAACCAGCAAAATCTAGTAAGAAAAATGTTTCTCTGAGATCTTTGAGCCTGCTCCAGCAAATTACTCAAACCCTAGGAGGGGATCGTTGGAATCTCCAAGCTATAGCCAGTGGGCCAGACCATAGGTGACCACCTGGCCTTGTGATTGGCATCTGAAGGGGCTGGGGAGGCAGTCTTGTGGGACCGAGCCCTTGACCCACGGAACCTGACGCTCTCTCCCGGTAGACAGTGTCAGAATTGAGCTCAACTGTAGGACACCCAGCTGGTATCTTTACCCACTCACGATTCATCCTGGGGCTGGACACTGGCCACCCTCCCCAAATTTGGGATTTGGGGATGAGCAAGGAGGAGGAAAGAATGGCTGTTAATGCGGCTACTTTGGGGAGTGGGTTCAGGCTAGAGCAAGGTGTCAGGGATGGGAGCTCATACGGTTCTCTGGGGAGACTCCGACCAGAGTCCCAGGGAAGGATGGAATGATGTTCAACTGACCTCGTGGCTCTTCGGACGAGGCTCGTCGCTGTCCTGGATGAAAGGGGTGAGGCCAAGGGCTCGTGACGCGTGCACGGAAGGTTCAGAAATCACATGAGACGTCTGCATAACCAGCACCGTGGGCAAGCCAGAAAGGAAAAGAATAGAAGCCTGGCTCTCCTGACCCTGTGGCCTCATGTGAACTTCTTAAACAGAAGATGGAGAGCAGAGATTTTTAAAAGGAAAAGCAATTCAGGTGTGAGTTCGGGAGGACACTTATTTCAAAAAGCTTTTCTCTGGGGCAGCTGCCCCCCCCCCCACCCCGCATGTATTTGCAAACAGAGTAGACCCTGGGTCTTTGCCCATGGCTTTCCCATTCCCTCTGTGGCTTTGCTCAAGCAGGGACAGTTGGGGGGGTGGGGACACGGCCACCAAGGCGGGCTCCCTGCCTCCCTGCCCGTAAAATGCCAAGTCGGCGAAATCTCGGGCGCTCTCTCGGTTTTCCCATCTGGAAAGCGGACAGAGTGCGTCCCCTCCCGCCCTACCTGGGTGCGCGATGGAGAATAAATGAGGCCGTGTGTGGGCCCGGAATTACTGTCCACGCGCCGCCCTCCCTCACAAACCGCCCCATGGCCCCCTCTGCGACAGGGCCTCCCGGCTGCTCCAACCACGGGTCCCTCGAGGAAAACTGATTTGCAGCGTGTCCTCTGGACCCTCCAGGAAGCAGATCCGAGACGGAATTCGGAGGCGAGAGGTCTGCCGGGGGCGACGCGGGGAAAGATGAAGGCAGAGGCAGCAGGCCGGGGCCAGAGCTCGGCGCCCCCGCAGATGGGAGGCCTCAGCCAACCCCACCGCGGCCCCTCCGCCCTGGGGGCCCCGTGCCAGGCCCCGTGTCCCGCTGCGCTCCACCTCCGGCTGTGGGCTGCCTCTGCACCGAAGCTTGGACGGAGCCTGAAGGCACAGGTCAGACCGCTGTCCTCCGGGCAGCTTGGACAAGGGCTTTCCTAAGGAGGGGCTCTTGTCTGAGCACGTACGTCACCTTCACCGAGTGTGTGTGTGTGTGTGCGTGTGTGTGTGTGTGTGCACATACACAACACAGTAGTTTATCACGTGCCCCATAAAGACAGTAACAATTCGAGTTTCATACTGATGTCACAGGAGATTCCACGATCTCCTTCCGCTCCTCCCAGCGACGGTCTGAGGACTTCTGCTCTGGGAGGCAGGCACCCCCGCACGCGTGGCTTCCCCCAGAACAGTCCGCCTCCCCTGCCTGGGCCGAGCTGGCTCCCCTTGGAGCCCGGGAGCCACGGGGCTGGGAGGAGGGAGAGGACAGTGAAGGGCCACTTAGCCTCTCCTCGCCTTCACTTAGCAAAACCTTGAGATCGGCCGGGAAGCCGCATCACTCCCGCGTGTGCGACATAAACTCACACGGGTAACACCAAACTCAACTACAGGCGGACCTGCCCGTCTCTCTGCCCTACGGTGAAGGAGCCACCAGGAGACGAGGCCCTCCAGATAGTCACAGGGAGCAACGGACACCTTGACAAAGCGTCTCCGATCCCGCCCCCAGTTCCGTCCTTCACCCGTGTCCAGAATCCGCGGGGTGCAATCCACTTACGAGGGTGTGGAGAAGGCTGCTGGCTCCGCTTCCCATTCAAGCCCAGACACAGCTTCTGATCTCAAGGTGGCGGGGGGGGGGGGGGGGGGGGGTTGCAAGCAGAGGCCAACTCGTTGCTCCAGGACCCAGCCGGCACCCATGGCGCTCTCCAGGCTGCCTTGCCAGGCACAAAACTCTGCAGGACTTACGTGTCCCCTGCCTTCAGAGGACGCAGGGTGTGAGGTCAAGCAGAGGGGATGAAAAGGGACCAGGGACACAACAAGCGTGGGGGGGCTGAGCAGCACTTTGAGAACCACAGGGCACAATTCCAGAACATTCCACGCGGCACCACGCCCATCCTTGCCAGGTGACGAGCTCCGCGGAGAGCAGGGACTTCTGTCCCTTTTGCTCATCTTGTCCTTTCCACAGAACCCACGGCAGCGCCTGGCTTCAAATGCTGGTGGGACTAGTTCTGCTCTTCTCCTCACATTTAAGTTTCACTGGGGGCTGGGGTGTATACGATAAAAGTACGAGTCAGTATGGGGAGCCTGGGTGGCTCAGTCGGTTGAGCATCCGACTTTGGCTCAGGTCACGATCTCACGGTTCATGAGTTGAAGACCTGCGTCAGGCTCTGTGCTGACAGCTCGGGGCCTGGAGCCCGCTTCGGATTCTGTGTCTCCCTCTCTCTGCTCCTCCCCTGCTCACACTCTGTCTCTCTCTCAAAACTAAAGATAAAAAAATAAAATTAAAAGTATGAGTCAGGGAACACGGGAGAGCGGTTCCCTTTTCTGTTCCTGTGCTTCAGGAAGTCTGGGTCCTTTGTTCCTGGGGCAGGGCTGGCGTCGCCCGCAGCAACCCAGTGACGTATCTGACCAGCCTCGCTTGTCCCCTGATGAGAGCGGGCAGCAAAGACGCAGGGGAATCAGGACTTGTTTAAAGGGCCACGGCAGAAGCTCTTCCAAGAGCCATGCACGCAGTGCCACCCGTCACTCTCCTACTTCAGGAGTGAGTCCTCATCGTGGCTTAGAGCCGCGCTTCTCAAGGGCCCTTTTGCCTCAGGGCACACCGGGCAATATCTAGAGACGCTTTGGGTCGTCACAACTGTTGTGTGGTGGCCGATCCTGGCATCGAGGGGTTGAGCCCAGGGACGCTGCTGACCACTCTCCAGTGCCCAGGGCAGCCCAGAACAAAGCACTGTGCACCCCCAAATGTGAACGGTGCCAGGCGGAGGACCCCAGCCTCAGGTAACACCAGATGGACCCGTACCTCTGTCTTGTTGCGATCTTTGGTCTGTGTTTCACTATGCAAAAGCACACGCTGGGGAATAAAGCCGGTGGGCTGGCCATCAGGCCTGTGGGATCTGTGGGATGGCAAGACCACTGGTCAGAGGGGAGCCTGGGCCGAGCTCGGAACGAGGCATCTGGGCTGCCATCCGGATCACTGGGAGGCTGGCTACAAACTCAGAGGTGAATGAAGTCCTGACCTTCAAGGGCCTTTTTATGCAGTCATGCCAAGGGCGTTGAGGCAGGGACGGTGCGTGCGTTTTCGGGCAGCCGGGTCCCTGTACCCACGGCCCGGAGAATAAACGGCACAGGTAGGGGACATGCCGCTTCTAGCCCAGAGGTGACACGTATCAGTCCTTTGAACGGCCGCCCGGGAGAGCTTCCCCGCCTTTTAGCTGGACGCGGTTTTCGTGCGCCCACAAAGGCAAGCAGCCGGTGATGCTGGCCATGAATTCCGTAGCGTTGACCGTGATGGGCAGTTGATGACTGTTGTTGAAACTGTGTGCGCTTCTGAGCACTTTCTTATCTCTGCTTCTTTTAAATCAAGGTTAAAGGGGCACCTGGGTGGCTCAGTCGGTTAAGCGACCGACTTCGGCTCGGGTCACGATCTCACAGTTCGGGAGTTCCAGACCCACGTCGGGCTCCGTGCTGACGGCTCAGAGCCTGGAGCCTGCCTCGGATTCTGTGTCTCCCCCTCTCTCTACCCCTCCCCTGCTCACACTCTGTGTCTGCCTCTCCATAATAAATAAACGTTAAAAAAAAATTTAAATCAAGGGTAGAGTTTCTACAGCATGAAATTTACTGTATGTGTCATCTATTTTGACTTTTAATACTATACATTGAAGTCTGTTCAAGACTTGTCGATGTCAACCACCCTATGATCCAGTAATCGCACTACTGGGTATTTACCCCAAAAAAATTCAACAACACTCACTCACGCACCCTGATGTTTATAGCAGCATTAACAACGACAGCCAAATTATGGAAGCAGCCAAAGTGTCCGCTGATAGACGGATGGGTAAAGAACAGGTTATACACGGTGGAATATTATTTAGCCATAAAAAGGAATGACATCCTGCCATTTCCAAGGACACGGGTGGAGCTAGAGAGTATTATGCTAAGTGGATAAGGAATAAGGCAGTCTGCAAAAGACACGTACAATATGATTTCACTCCTGTGCGGAATTTAAGAAACGAAACAAAGGAAAAACAGAGAAAGAGGAACCAAGAAACAGACTCCTAACTACAGAGAACACACGGAGGGTCCCCAGAGGAGAGGTGGGTGGGGATGGGAGAACTAGGTGCTGGGGATTAAGGAGGGCACTTGTCGTGATGAGCCCAGGGTGACCAGAAAGTACTATTTTAGGTTATTAACTCCCTGGAATTAAAACAAAACCGTAAAAACAAATAATTGCCTACGTCTTTAAACATTTGCTGACTTCATCCAACGACAAAAAGTCTTAAGAAGACGGCTGCCTGTGCAGAAGCTCTTTCACAAAAGGGCAATGTAAGGAGAGATCAAAGACGCAGACAGGAGCGCGGTCAAAAGTCACAGAGTTACAAACGGAGACCGGATATGGAAGCAAGGAGAGCGGACGGCCGCAGCATCATGGACAGTGAGCGTGGCCACCAGGAGGGGCCCCCACGGTGTACGCGTGACACTCTGCCGTGAGCGTGGACGTCACGCCCCTGCTGCGTGGGTCTCTGAGAGGAACACGCCTCCCGTTCGACAGCAGCCCGTTCCTACGCATTTCGCCTTTTCACGACCACCAGAGAGTCACGGGCGGGGAGCCAGGCTGAATCCGCTGCTTGCTTCCGCCTTGCAAACCCCACATTTGGTCACATCCGGGTACGTTGCCCCCTCAAGACTTCAACCAGCAACTCTTGCACCTGAATTGATTAAGGCTAAACGTGTTGATAAAGAACTATATCAGTAAAAAGGTATCAATACGTCATGTGTAGTTATCTACGATCATGATATAAATTATGTCGAATACAGCTAGTAGGGAAAAACGAGTCCTAAAAAAGAAGTCTCTATTACTTTTTTTTTTTTAAGTTTGTTCATTTTTGAGAGACAGAGCACAAGCAGGGGAAGGGCAGAGAGAGAGGGAGACACAGAATCCGAAGCAGGCTCCAGGCTCCGAGCTGTGAGCACAGAACCTGACGCGGGCCTCGAACCCACAAACCATGAGATCATGACCTGAGCCGAAGTCGGATGCTTAACCGACTGAGCCACCGGGCGCCCCTCTATTACTTTTTGAAGGACCATGCCTGCAACTCTCAGCCAAAACCATTGGCTGAATCAAAAGAACCCTCCCAGGTAAAATGACCCTAAACTTCCCTGCCCCCCCGGGAGCAAACAAAATCTGATTCTTGGAGTTCATCTTCCCTTTTCAACCCTGGGGAAACCGCCCTGTGGGTGACGATGTTTTGCAAACAGAGGTTAAGGGCGCTGTGTCCTACTGCAGAGCGCCCAGTGCCAAATCAAGGGGCCGCTGAGTCGCAGTGCAGAGACGAGAACCATAGCTGATCACTTGTGACCGTGGGCTCCGGGGCCGAGTCGTCCAGCCACTTTCTGAGTTAATTCCACCTCTGGAAGTGTGGTGTTGAACACGCAACTTGTTTCCTCGTCCTGTTTTTAACATCCGTGGGTTTGTACATAAGGGAGAAATGGATGTTAAAGGTTGGACAATCCCATAGTAGAGAACCATGGACAGGGTCTTGTGAATTTTCTTGATCAAGTAAGTACTGCCAAGCCATTCTTCTGTTTTAATGCCTTTTTAAAGTTTATTTTACTTGTTTTGAGAGAGAGAGCGCGCGCAGCACGTGGGATGGGCAGACAGAGAGAGAGAGAGAGAGGGAGAGTAAAGAATCCCAAGCAGGCTCCAGGCTTTTTCGTCAGCCCAGAGCCCGACGCAGAGCTAGGACTCACAAACCACAAGGTCATGACCTGAGCCGAAATCGAGAGTTTGTCGCTTAGCCAACTGAGCCACCCAGGCGCCCCTCATCCTTAACCACATAATACAAGAAGTTTAGGGACACACCAGAACTTCGTGGACAAGTTGGAAAGATGAGTTCCCTTTCAATTCACAAAGCGGAGGCTGGAATTCTGTCTCACACCAAAGGCAGGGTCAGCCAGAAACAGGGATGGTTGACTGAGCGGGTGCTGGGCATCTGATGAGCCTGTTTCTACAATGAGACAAACTGAAGCCTCTGCATTATGAGGAGAGGATTCTGGAGTCGAATCCAGAGCCCATGCACTTAATTGCCTCTTGGCAATGAAAGGGGAGTTTAAGGAGGAATGAGAAAAGAAGAAAGATATAAATTAATAAAAACATCAACGTTATAAAAACTAAAATATAAATTATGAAGGTATAAACATCAATTTATGAAAATACAAGCTGGGGGCGCCTGAGTGGCTCAGTCGGTTAAGCGTCTGACTTCAGCTCAGGTCATGATCTCAGATTGTGGGCTCGAGCCCCGCATCGGGCTCTGCGCTGACAGCTCAGAGCCTGGAGCCTGTTTCGGGTTCTGTGTCTCCCTTTCTCTCTCTGCTCCTCCTCTGCTCACACTCTCTCTCTCGAAAATAAATAAACATTAAAAAAAAATTTTTTTTTAATACAAGTTGAAGGCTCAATGTTTATGTAAATATGTGTGTGTGTGTGTGCGCAATCAGCCTATTAACTGGGAACCTGGTCGTGACCAAAGACATCACCTTATTTCAATGGACCAAAAGCACTTCATATTTTCATTTTATTTTTAAAAATCTATCTTGACCCACTAATACTATCTCTTTCAGCAAAGGTAAAAACAAAAGGACCCTTAAGTCATTTATCTGCCGCTTTACCTATTGTCAATCAAACAAACTTTTCCCACTGGCTTATAATTTCAACCAAGCTTCATTATTTGTATAAAAATACCTAAGGCTTCATTTATCCGTTTCACCACAATCCTGCTCCCATTTAACTAGTCTAAATACGGCCCACTTTACGCACTGAAATTCGAATTTATAAAAGATCTCCTCTCCCAAACCTGCGTGGGGCCCCCGGGAGCCCTCTTCTCCACCAGGCCAGCTCCAACAACAATCTGTTAGTCAGCTTACGGGGGACCCCGCCATCCCCGACGCCCAATCACCTTGTCCTGCCTTCAGCAAGCCCTGTGAAGTCGGTTTAGCAACAATCCTTCCCCTCGGTGTTCCCTCAGGAGTTGACTGTCCCCCGACCCTCCTCACTGTGGACGGTAAATCTCCGGCTGTCTTGACTGTATTCCTAGTCGCCTGATTGGTCACCGCTTCCCCCTACACCCGCCTCCCCGGGTAGTCCAGACACCTATCGAGACAGTCCTGAGTAAAGTCTTGCCATTTTGACAAGCATCAGAACAATTTATTCCTTTTTTTTTTTCCTTATTATTTTTTTAAGTAGCCTCAATGCCGAACGCAGGGCTCGAACTCACGACCCTGATCAAGTCGCGTGCTCCACCGACAGAGCCAGCCAGGCCCTCCGGATAATTTATTCTTTAACACGCAAAACATCTCACCACTGACCCTACAGGAAAATATCTGAGTAAAGGAGCACTAACAGAACGACTTTAAAAACCGTTATTCAAAACAAGGTGTTCTGAGAGCATTCCAGAATATGCCTTCTTTCCCAACTCTCCCAGGGGGTCTTGTTTACTCCATGGGATTCAGAAGCAATTCTTAGTTGTTATTGCAATGTCACCTCAGTACAGACCCAGTCACCTCCAGCTGGACCAGACCCCTCTCCCCATCTCCAGTTTTCCTCCACCAGTAACTCCCCCATGACTGTGTTCCAAGCTTCCTGCTTCCCGGCCACTGCATCCCTCCAGCCTCCCTAAACAAATCCTATGTTCCAGTACCTTCTGGCCTCTTCACCTTTGCTCTGGACGTCGTCGTCGTTCTGGAAGGTCCCACTGCTAGTTCACACCGTCTTGGGTGTCTACACCGTTCCTCTGACTTCAAGCAAGATGTGCTGTGGTCACCTTATCTTCCCTACCAACTAGGTCATGGGAGTCACAGGCCAGGAAAACATTTCGTTTCTTTGCCACCCACAGTGGATGAGACACGCTGGGTATTTGGTAGATACTCATTGAACAATTGAACAGATGTCACCATTAAACTCAATAGAATGGAAAACAATGAGGGCAAATCTTAAAAGATGTATTTTCTGGAAGAACATTGTATTTTGACCTCTGCAGAGCCTGACAAATTTAAATTATTCGAAGTAAAAAAGTGCCCCCTGGTGACCACAGCCGGCATTACGTCATGGCCAATTTCAGTGGAGAGGAGGAGAAATGAGTCTTTTTAATTTTTTTTTAATGTTCACTTAATTTTGAGAGAGAGGCAGAGTATTATCAGGGGAGGGGCAGAGAGAGAGAGAGAGGGAGACACAGAATCAGAAGCAGACTCCAGGCTCCGAGCAGTCAGCACAGAGCCCGACGCGGGGCTCGAACCCACAGACCCGCGAGATCATGACCTGAGCCGAAGTCGGACGCTTATCCGACTGAGCCACCCAGGTGCCCCAAGAAATGAGTCTTAACTGGGGAAAACAGGGAATTTATCTGTTCCCGTGATCCAGACGGAACATTTCCATCCTGCCTCTCCCGAGCTTCCTGTGTTGATCATTGGCATCACCTGGGATCTGTCTCCAGCTTTAAAAAGATGTTGCTCCCCCGTATCGTATCAGGCACAAAGTCTGGGGTCCCCTGCCTCCTGCATCTCTCTCTCCAATCAGTTAGCCTGCGCTCCAGACTTGCCTCATCTGTCAAATGGGCACCGTAGCACCTAGTTCCTGAGTTGTCGTCAGGATTGCAGGCCGTGTTACAGGGCCTGCTGCTGTTGAAATACACAAGAGCGTGCTGTTTCCCTTGCCCTCAGCTCTGTGCGCTTAGTCCCCTCCCTAACTCTCTAACTGTATCATTCGCACACTTCAAATTCCAGAAATGCTGAGTTACCTACGGTTCCCCAAACACACGCTGCGACTTGAGGCCTTCATGCAAATCAGCAGTTCTCAAAGCGCGGTCCCCAGGGCAACAGCATCAGCGTCAGCATCCCCTGGGAACTTGCCAGAGACAAAGATTCTCGGGCCCCACCCCGCGCTCACTGCATCAGAAATGCGGGGTTGGGATCTGTGATCTGTGTGCTCACGACCCTTCCGGGTGCTTCTGAAGCCAGGCTGAATTTCCAGAACCACTGGCATACATCGCATCCTCTGCTGGGGGGTGCCTTCTCGCTGTACCTGTGAGGCTGTGCCCTGGCGGACTCCTCGGCATCCCCTAAAGCCCTCCTCTAAGCAGCCCGGCCTGGCCTCGCGGCCCTGGGCGGCGCTACCCCTGCTCACACGTTGTGGGTGTTCTTACCACACTGAGCTATAACTGTATGTTTGGAAGTCTTTCTCCCGCCAGGTAGAATCTACAGAGCGAGCGGTGTGTCTCATTCTATTCTATTTTCAGCCCCTAACAAGCTGGCTTTCACTTAGGCAGACGCTCGGTGAAAATGCAAGTTCCCCTACGTGACATGACTGGTGGCTTGGCTGGTCATCACGAGGAAGGATGCAACTCTCTAACTCGTGAGGCAGTGGTTTCGGATTCAGGACATCTGGTGCTGGTCTTCTTTCCATGTTACTTTAAAAAATTTTATTTGCAAATCACATATACCCATCTTTCCACTGCACCGGCGGGAAGTCAAATATTGACAATGTGCTGACACCTTTAAATGTCTTAGCTGAATTTTCTGGCCGTCTTGATAGGCAGTGATTTCCTCCCAAGGATGCAGCACTCAGGATTCGATCGGGTTAAGCAAATAACACGACGTGTGGCCTGTGTGCTCGACGGTGGGGGAGGCTGGCCCTGGAGACAGGCTGGCGTGCTTCTCGCAGGAAGTGCTTGCTACTTACTAGAAGCAAGTCCTTGGCAGGCTACCCTCTCCGTAATGATGGCCAGAATTCATTCTATGCTCTCTCTGTGCAAGGTCCTCTACGAAGCACCACCCTGCATCATCTCCTTTCAGCTTTACAATAACCATAATCAGTAAGTACAGTATCATTCCCATTTTACAGATGAGGAATCCGAGGCACAGAGTGGTCGAGCAACTTGCTCAAAATCACACAGCTAGTATATAGGGGGCTGGGATGAAAGCCAGGCGAGGTGCCTACTGTGACGCTTTTTTTTTTTTTTTCCCTAAATATTTTTCCAAGATGCCCCCTTTCTTTCTTGTCACTGTTTTTTCATTGGGGTTAAATATATATAATATAAAATTTGCCATCTTAACCGTTTTAAAGCACACAGTTCAGTGGCATTACGTACATCCACAGGTACAGCCATCACCACCGTCCATCTCCAGAACTTTTTCTCTTCCCAAACTGAAACTCTGTCCCTATAAACACTAACTCCCCATTCTGTCCCCTCAGACCCTGGCAATCACCCCCCTACTTTTTTTTAATCTATGAGTGTGACTACTCTAGGTCCCTAATGGAAGTGAAATGATACGGTATTTGCCCTCTTGTGACCAGCTTACTTCTCTCAGCATACTCTCCTCAAGGGTCGCTCACGCTGTCATGTGCCAGAAGTCCCCTCCTTTTTTAAGGCCGAGTAATATTCCACCACGTGGACAGATCACATTTTTGCTCATCTTGGGTTGCCTCCCCCTTCTGGCTACCTTTTGGCTAACGCTACGAACAGGGTATCCGATATCTGTTAGAGTCCCGGCTTTCGATTCTTTCGGACTCGGAAGTGGGACTGCTGGATCATCTAGTAACTTGAGGACACCTGGGTTTTGGGTTAGCCTTGCCCCCTCACCTCTGCATTTCACCGAACGCTCTTTTTGGCACCCTGTGCATAAAACAGAGGTAGAGTATCTTGTTCCCTCTGAATTGCTATGACCACTTCAATAAGTACGTTAAGATAGAGATCCCAGATTCTAAAATATAAGGGTAGTTTATAAGTTCCACCTACAGTTGCCTCAAGGCGGAGAAAAGAGGCAGCAGAAGGAACTTTTCAGCCACTCATAAGCTCGTAAGTATGTCTGGTCCGTAGGCTACGATCTGCACTCCCGTGCTGCTAACCGCCATTCCTTTCCAGCATTCTTTTTTTTAATGTTTATTTATTTTTGAGAGAAAGAGAGACAGAGCGCGGGCAGGGGAGGAGCAGAGGGAGAGGGAGACACAGAATCTGAAGCAGGCTCCAGGCTCTGAACTGTTAGCACAGAGCCCCATGCAGGGCTGGAACTCGTGAACCGCGAGATCATGACCTGATCTGAAGTCAGACGCTTAACCGACTGAGCCACCCAGGCGCCCCAGCCTTTCTAGCATTCTTGTACTTAGCAGAACTCTCTTTGGTCAGATAATGGTCTTTGATGACCCCAACAGGAACAAGAAACGGGGTGCTCAAAACCATGAGATCAAGAACTGAGCCGAAATCAAGAGTCAGACGCTTAACCGACTGAGCCACCCAGGCGCCCCACGTCAGGCTTTTTTGGTATAATACTACCCCTTACAAAAAAAATTAATTCTATCTTTTGAATGAGTAATCGATTAACTAATTATATCTTTTTTATCTTTCAAATGAGTGATCGATTAAAGCCTCGATATAGTTAATAGAACTTAGAACTAACAAAGAATCTGAAAACATGAGACAAAGTAAACTGCATTTGGAGCATGAAATTCAACACTGAAATTAGGTACGAAAGGCATAAAGGAGAGAGAGAACAGGTGAAAACTTGGGACTCCCACGGTGGTGGCTTTCACAGCATTTGTGGTGAGTCCGAAAAACGTTCTATAGGCCAGGAGAAATGTCTTGTAAAAGCAAGTCGGAGAGCAAGTGAACAGTTTTCGAATCTTCGTAAGGGGGAAGATGTTTAGAAAGTTGTAAGGAGGTTGGGGACCGGGATGAATTATCGCAGGGAAGCTGTGGGAGAGCCCCTCCCCCACTGCCCACCCCCGTTGACCACTAGAGGGGGCAAATGCGCTCCTCTCAGGCCACACCACTGCTGGCCCCAAAATAACCAAGAATTAATTTTCAGCCTCTTTGGCCACGTGACATAGAACTGTCAGGTTTTTGATGTTCAGTGTCTCTTGTTTACTGATGTAAAATAACTCTGGCATTTAACTCTGCCTCACTAATAAAGTGTACCTGGTGGGGAGGGGTCTGTTTGATTTAGTTTCATTATTAAATGTATCAACTCTAATAAAGGTGACAGCAACACTCTTTCCAGTAGAAACTGAATAACAAAGTAAATTGTTCTTCCATCCATCTTGGGCTTTTCGTTTTGTTTTACAAAAGAAAAACATCTCTCACTATTTTATGGTCTACACAGAGAACATAAACGCTTTCGTATATGATTAATAGTCAACTCTCCACGAGTGAATCAGCAACTTCTAGATTACTGTTCTTTACAAAGGAAAAAAAAAAAAATGAACCCCAGATGGGTTTTCCCAAAATTACTGGCCCTCTCCCAAACACCCATGTAACTTGCCTCTTTGCTCAAGGAATGTGAGCTAATTTAATTATATTCTTCAAAACTAAATCATGAAGGCAAATAAAATATAATTAATTCCAAAGCAACATATCTATCTCGTTATTCCACACTCGTGGGGATTATTCAAGCCACTGCTTTACTCCGTGTTAGAATTGTCTGCATATTAAAACTGAATATCAAAATTGTGTCACTATGCAGAAGCAATTATCAGAGGGAGCAGAGGACTTTGGGGAACTTGTAAGCTATTCTGTGCATTTTCTTTGAGAGCGTGAGAAAAAGAGCAGAGAAGAGACGCTGGCTGGTGCTAAAATGTTGCTGAGAAGTACAAGCCGTGTCACCACGGTGGTCCCTGAGTGGCCTCTCAAGAATTTCCGGCATTGAGCACGTGAGGTCGACAACAATCTATGTCTCCCAGGCATCCCGCAGCCCAAGGACCTCTTGAGGATCTTGATTAGCACTTACACTGAGACAGAAACACTTACGCAGAAAAGAGCTATTCACGCATCCTCCTGCCTGCCACTCACCATGGGGAAGGACAAACGACTTGGCCAATGTGAAGCCAAAACACGGGGGGAACCAGAAAAAGACCTGAAAATACTGACTCGCTAATGCCCAAGGCGCGTGATCAAAGACGAGTTCCCGGGCTATGGTTTCCATTTCCTTCCTTCCTCAAAATGGCTGTTGGATACATTTATTTTTGTTTATCCACATGAGGCAGAAATTTCAGTTGGGCTGGTCTTGCCCGATAGTTTTGCTAACTAAAACTTCGATGGTACGTGGTCAGTCTGCACCCGGTCAAGAGGGGCCCCCACTCAGACCCCTGCGGGAGCCACCGGGTGAGCCAACCCAGAGCCCTGCCTCAGGCTCCCAACATCCCTGCCCTGGAGGCTCCTTCCCAAACAGCCCAGGCCCTGCCTTCATCCAGTACTATCTCCAAAGAGCCGGCTGCTGGTATAGACACTCCAGCCTGAGGACCAATAAAGGGGCAATGGTAGGGTGGGGTGGGGGTGGAGAACGGCCAGTCCACCCTCCAGGGCCATCACGACCAACATAGAATTTGGAGAAGTCACAGCGCTCTGAAGTTGGGCAGCAGTTCACTAGGAGACTAGAACATATTTATTTTAGGGGACGCTTTGTTGGCTTGATTTATAACTCTTACGCTCATAAATCAAGCTAGCAGTTTGATTCACTGTGGGTGTGGGTTTCCACTTCAACAGACGTGGGTCTGTACTTAGTCCTCTCGCCCAAGCCCCAAACACATTAGAGGCTGCATTAGTCAGGGTTCTCCAGAGAAACAGAACCAATAGGATATATATGGATATAAAGAAAGAGATTTATTGTAACAGATTGGCGCACATAGATACACGCACACAGCGTGAGCCTGTGGGGTTCAGAAATAAAACACAGGGCAGCGGAGTCCATAAAAGTCAAACTGCAGAGGTGAGAAAGCTCAAATCAGCGGCACCAGCAGTGAACATAAGAAACCATACATGCACCACAATAAAAAAAAAAAAAAAGAAGAAGAAGAAAAGAAATGTATGCACTCCATCTCGCACTCCAAAATCATGGGATTTCCCATCCAATGAGGACTATGGAGTTTCAAGCTTGTTTACTTAAATTATAAAGGAAAGGGCAAATAATAAAAATCCGACCATATTTTTTGTGTTTTCTTTTCAACTGGCAATAGCATCACTCACCAGCAAGTTAGCATATACTGCAAATGAACAAAAAAAGAACACGCGTTGTGTATTCACTGAAAGAAAAATGAGCATCCAATCTGAAAACGGTGATCTTATAAGTTGTTTGCAAGGCCCACGGCTAACACAAAATGACACAGGTTTCCAGGTCGCTGATCAAACATTCCAGAAGAGATGGGCAAAATCTAGACAAGAGTGATGAACTGGGAAATGGCCTTATAAATATTTTTAAAATTTTATTTACTTGATTAATTTATTTTAGAAAGTGAGTAGGGGAAGGGGGGCAGAGGGAGAGAGAAAGAGAAGAGACACAGAGACAGAAAGAGAGAGAGAGAGAGAGAGAGAGAGAGAAAGAGAGAATCCCAAGCAAGCTCCATGGTCAGCACAGGGCCTGACACGGGGCCTGATCCCACAACCCTGGGATCATGACCTGAGCCGAAATCAAGAGTTGGACACTCAACCAACTGAGCCACCCAGGCGTCCCTGGCCTTGCAAATATTAAAGCTCTAATAAAGATACAGTAATTAAAAATACTGAATGGAATAGAAATAGACCCAAATACATATATGAGAAGTTGGCTTATAATACAGTTGGCATTTCAAGTCTGTGCAGACAAGACTCAATAAATAGTCATAGGATAAGCAGCCATTGGAGAAAACGTTCACTTGAGTCTTTACCACCTGCCTTACAAAAACCAAAGATTTAAAATTTAAATCAAAGATTTACACATTTCAAAGAAAAAATCATAGAAGCGGTAAGAGAAAACATGGGAGAAGTTTCCATGAACAGAGGACAGTTGGAAATGTCCATTAAAGCAGATGGAACCATTAAAACATTAGAAGGTATACATGTGAATGTGCTGATATCGAACAGCCACTAAGATGTGTGCTAAGTGCAAATCAATCACATCACAGCACACGTACAGAATTTGCTCATTTTTCCAGAAAAAGTCAGGCTACGCCCATACACGTACGTATATATGTGAAGAACTACGTTGACGCAGAACTCAAGGCAACACCAACGTAACAAGACAAAGACTGGCATTTTACCTCCATAAAGGGTACAACTAAAAACTACATCATGGGCATTTGTTACACAGGGAACAGCACAGAATTAGAAATACCACAGAGAAATTAACCCAACCAGAATGATAGTGAAAAATAATTCCCTCAGACACCTGCTAGATCAAGTTGAAAAAAGTAAATACAGAATACAAAGGATTTGAGTGATACAGAAAATTAAGTTTAAAGGTATCAATCGTGGGGCACCTGGGTGGCTCAGTCAGCTAAGCACCCAACTTCGGCTCAGGTCATGATCTCGTGGTTCATGAGTTCAAGCCCCATATTGGGCTCTGTGCTGACAGCTCAGAGCCTGGAGCCTGCTTCGAATTCTGTGTCTCCCTGCCCTTCTCCTGCTTGTGCCCCATCTCTCTCTTTCAAAAATAAACATTTTTTTAAAATGTTTAAACTAAGGAAAGGAAGATGTGATTGATGATACTAGAAGAGTAATAAATAAGAATACAGCCAGCAGAATTGATCACCAAATCCAATGTCCACTTCTTAGAGGGCAGGGTGGGAGAATAACAGTAAAACTAACATACTGGGGCAAGTGTGATACGGGAAAGAAAGAAAAGAAAGAAAAGAAAGAAAAGGAAGAAAAGGAAGAAAAGAAAGAAAGAAAGAAAGAAAGAAAGAAAGAAAGAAAGAAAGAAAGAAAGAAAGAAAGAAAGAAAATACAGGAGTTATCAGAAAAGGTTATTCATCAAAACGACAGTGAGAGCCAAGACCTTAAGAGTTACCTACATCTCTAAAAGGAGATGTCCAAAAACAGGATGATTTTTATGGGAAACTAGAAATCCTCAAAAATGACGGAGAAAATCTGAATAGTCTTGAAAAAATGTAAAAATGTTAACACTTGGTAAGTTCCACCTGTAGAACCCATGCCACCTTGGGTGAGTTGTATCACCCTTTCAAAGCTCAAATGACTGATTGAAACATTCATGCCAGGTGTCGACTTAGTTCCGTACTCTGGGCAAGCGGTGAAGGGCATGATATTTATGTGCTATATAAGCTCTTCTGGAACAAAGATTAAATACTACTAAATCCTTTCTTAAATAAGAAACCATAACCTCTTAATAGTATATTAACCGGGTAAATTTTCAAAAACTGGACGACCGGGACCACCTGGGTGGCTTCGTGGGTTGAGCGTGACTCTTGATATCGCCTCAGGCCAGGATCCCAGGGTTGCAGAGTGGGGAGCCTGCTTGAGACTCACTCACTCTCTCTCTCTCTCTCTCTCTGCTGCTTTCCTGCTCATGCTCTCTAAAATTAAATTTTAAAAAAAAATTTTAAAGAATTAGATAACTAAAAAAGGTGTTATCTTTGTTTTTCAAAATGACTCAATACAGGAACAGGTTGAGAGGAACAGCAACAGGTGAGAATCCTTATTAGTTTGACAGGTTGGTTTATTTTTAATATTTACCTAACAAATGAATTTAAGGCCATCAAACCCTTAACTCATCTTGGTCCCATCCAACAAGGTGTGTTATGTGACACCATCATGGCTATCCGTTTCCAAAGGACGTGTACTTGTTTGTATTGCCTTCTTAGCTGCTAACTTGGAGAGGGAGGAGGACGTCCTGTTGTTTTATTTCCAAGGGGGGAAGGATTTTTGGCCCTTTCTCGGCAACCTCAATATTTATTGCGTTATAGTCAGAGAATGGGACCTGTGGGATTTTCCACATCCTGGAATTTGGTGAGATTTTCTCTCCAGCATAAAACGTGGTCAATTACCATGAATGTTCCACGCGGGTCTGTCGGCACACAGTTCAGAGACAACTGACACGTCGTTTGTTAATGAAGCGAGTTGAGCGGTCAGATCTTTCTTAGTCTAGATGATTGGAAGATGAAGGAGATGTGGGTGAAAAGAACGTGCTGTGGTTAGGGATTACCAAATATCTCACTGTGTTTCTAAAAACACAAACCGCCTATCTTTCAAAGCTACGTTGGCCAAATAAAAGCGCACGGCGATCTTCTTGACAAAGTTCCTAAGTCGATGCCGTTCACCTTGCTAATTCTACTTTGATGGACAAGGCTACCACTATTTGCTCACTCTCCCTGAGCACTTGCTGAGGTTTCCCCACTCCTTTATTTTCAACCTTTTGGGTTATTTCGAATGGTCTCTCGTCATCGACCTATACACATATCTGTGGTGAAGCTTATGATTCAGCCTGACAATGTCTGTAAATGGCAGAATTTAACCCGTGCACCTCTTCTGTGATTCACGTTGTTTCACTTGACCCCTCTACCATCTTGTTTTACACTGAGCTTTTTAAAATTTCTTTTCCTGGTATTTCCTGGATCAAGTGATCTCAGTGTGAAGCACACAGAGAACGCAGTTCTCTCCAAACGCTGGCATCGGCAGTCACGGTGTGTTGGCAACAGCTACAGAAACACAGCCTCCGGCGCCCCCCCACCCAGGCCCAGCCTCCTGCTCAGTCTCCCCCGGAAGCAGGCGGGACTTCCCCTCTGGACTCCAACCCTGTGGGTCTCCAGCTCACCTCAGAAAGGGAGGAGGGGGGGCACACAGGGATAAAGGAGCGCCAGGGCTGAGAAGCACATTTTGGACACGGGATGAAGGCTCAAGGTGACGGACTTAAATGTTAATAAAGAGATAACACCTTAACTTTGTGCTCCAGGCAAGCGAAGTGGGGCACAGAAATTAAACACGGAAGGACACAACGCCAAGTGGTGTAATAGGTTTATTTGAGAATCTGAACACGAGCCACACCAGCACTGGGAACCTCACTCCAATGTTACAGCAAGAACTGCCTTCTTTGCCACCAAGAGGCAAACTGTGTTGTAGCTTCAGCACGTCCACTCAGAGCCAGTTCCTTCCACTCCCCAGCCAGCCCCTCGGAAACGCCTGGCTGTTCTCACCTCCGCAGGCCTTCCTGCACCGCTCACAGAGCTTCTCTTAAGCACATTACATTACGCCATAACACCGTAACACAGCTCATCCGAGACGACCAGGGTACAAACATGCGCATATGTATCTCGTTTTACGCCAAAGGCCTTCTCTCCGCAACACAGCACAGTGTTATTTTTTTCCTTCCATTTATTACACCCAACATTTTCTATTCCTTCCAGTGACCCGCCTCTGTTCTGGACTCTTAGGCACCCCCCTGCATAGTGAACAACCATGTGGCTAAATCAGATAATTTCCCTCAATTGGCTTTTTTTTTTTTTTATCAGAGTCACATTTAATGAAAGCCCTTCTTCCTAGAAAAACGCACATACCTGCAGATACACAAAATTCCGCATACAATTTACGAAGGTTCTCGACTTCTCCAGACACAACACTCCCACTGTAATTCATGAGGCAGGGAAGGCCCGGGTCAGGGCCAGCACAGAGGAGGAGGGGAAGTCTCTGAGTGAACCCGTTTTCAGAAATATTGCTTAGTAAATATAGCTGGCAAGGTACCCACGAGTTGGGAGTCTAAAAAATGCATACATACACCTGAAAACCAAGAAAAGCAACTTTTATATGCCGTTATTTTACTCTAAAAATGTTTGTTTCATTTGCACACGCCTAAATCTGAACAATAAAAGCGCTTTGGTAGGAGAGTCACCTTCCTTTGAGATCTATGCCAAGCTCCCGCTGACGTGTGTAAACAAAGCCCAAGGCCCTGGGATCTTTGGATGTGCTCATATGCCTAACATGGGATGATTTAAAGAAGGTTTTCATTTACTTATGATCTGAAAAGTGCTCTAACTCCCTACACTAGGAGTGGTAACAAAGACACCCACAGGCCTCCCTGCCCCTTAGGGGTTTGGGGAAATGGGGCCTGTGGAAGCTTGGAGCTCACGGTCTCACAGCTGCCCTCTTCTGGCTGAAACATGTATTTTACCATCGTACAGACGGTCCGTCCCATTCCAGCCGGGACCCAGCACACAGTCCTTCCGCGGTTTCCACGAGGAGTTC
The DNA here is from genome assembly GCF_024362965.1 of Panthera pardus. Classification (NCBI taxonomy): domain Eukaryota; kingdom Metazoa; phylum Chordata; class Mammalia; order Carnivora; family Felidae; genus Panthera; species Panthera pardus. The sequence continues at coordinate 788,251 of NW_026526710.1, forward strand.
CACGTGGACCAAGCACCCCCAGACTTCAAGGAAGGAGTCTGTGGTCGTAAGGGTTCACCCGTGAAGGCGCGCAGCCCTCCACCACCCTGCTCACCTGGGTCCCTTTCCCACTACCTTTCCAGTTCCACTCTTACTTTCTCGTCCCGGGCTATCCTGGGAGAGGCCAGTTGTTCCGGCTCTTCTCACACGGAGAAACCATGTCCCGCCTACCTTCTCCAGGTCCTACCCCACATTTAGATGCCCAAACCCATCCCAGTGGGCCTCAGCAGAACAGAGGAGCCCCAAGAACATGACTCATCTTCCCGAACAGACGAGTGGGATTACTTTTCTCCTGCCGTATTACGAAATGCTAGGCACTTTATACACGCTTATTTAGTCCTCCCAACTATTTCGGGAGTTCGGTATTTTCAAAACCATCTTACAGGTGAGAAACCTGAGGTTCGGAGACGTTGAGCTGCGTAAGGTCACGGAGGAAGAGCTCTGCCACGCTCAGTTTTCCTATCTCTTGCAGTCTCGATCTTAACTCGGAGACGCTATTTATGTTCGGCTCCTGCCTGTGGTGGTGCCCGCCTCTTCCTCATCCCTCCCCTCGGGGCTTGATCTCACCACTGAGTACTTTTTCCAAGTGCTTCTGATATTTGCTTCCCATTCACCTGGTTTTTCAAATTCCTGAGAACAGCGAGTTGGACAGAAAAACTGTTTCACGATTCAACATTCTTTAGGATAACAGAACCAAGTGTTGGGAGATCCCTCCGAAAGCATCATGCTCAAGCTCACACGACCCAAAAGAATCCGACAACTTCCTCGAGGTGGCCGGGCACCCGTGTCTTCTACAGCAGACCATCTGGATGTCTGGGGATCTCCGACTCGATACAGTTCTTAAAGGAGCAACTCGCCACTTATTCAGGGGTCCCCAAGTCAGTGGGCTGTGAAGTCGGCCATGACTTCTTTCTCACATCCGAAATCTTAGTAGGAGCCAAAAGTGACTCCGCGAGCGACACCTGAGCCCACGTGTGACCTCTCTTCCCAAACCCTCTCACGTCAAAAGGCCAGTTTGGGCGGCTTCCCCTCCGACAGTCGGAGTGGGACGCAGACTGAACCCTCAAAGCCGGCAGATGCCAGAAGCACCGTCCAAGCCTGGAGCACGGGCCAGCATGGCTTCCCCTGGGACTTCCGTCCCACCAGAGCAGGAGTCGGCCGCAGCCTTCAGGGACCAGAGCAGGGCTTCACAAGGTTAAACAAAAGCCTGTGGGCATTAGGCAGGTGATACACATGACCACCACGGGTCACACGGGGACCAGGAATTTGTTGCCGACATTCAAAACTCATGTTTTATCTAAAACATTTTAAAACATTAAATTTTATCTAAAACTTCAGCTTGCTGGTTTTCTCTTAAAAGAGCAGAGCATGTGGGAACCTTTGGCCTATATTCTAGCATGGAAATAAACAGCTACAGGCAAGCAGGGGCCATCCCTTCAGAAAGGCACGCTTTTTCCAGTTGGCCACAGACCTTGCACCTCCTCTCTGAATGACTCCGGATGCAATGCAGTCATTTGTTACTTGCTTGGGCCATGGTGTCCTCACAACCTGATTTGCTGGGACAGTCCCAGTTCAGGCCTGTGGTCCTCATTAACAGCACCCCCTATACTCTTAAGTGCCCAGTTTGGGCAGTAAATCATACGGTCACCCTAGGCATAATACACAGTAATACACAAGCCATCCCCAACTGCGTGCTCTCTCTCTCCCCCTCCCCCTCACACACACACACACACACCCACACACACACACAACACACGACCACTGAATTCACACAACCACGTGTCAAGCACAGAACCCTGTTATAAAGTGATTTTATTAAATTGATTTGGACATACTGTAGGTCAAATAATATTTTCCGAAGATAACAATTATGGACTTTAAAGCTCGACATAAAATTAGTAGCTTCAAAAGTGTTAGTCATATCCCCCAGCAACAGCATGATAAAATAATTCAACTATGTAGAAATATAGAACTCTAGGACTAGCTGGAAACTCGGAAATCATTTAGCCTAATGTCCTCATTTCGTGAGAAAACCAGACTCCACGATTAGGCGATTTGCCCAAGCTCACACACCTAATAGTAATAAAGCTAGAAATCAAACTGATTTTTCCTAAAACTAAAATCCTACCGATGATATTTCAGCTGTCTCTCTACCAACTAAAAGTCTAGGCGGCTCTCTAACACCGCAGCCTACCGCGACATGGACAAGGGTAAGACACTACAGTAAATCGTAGTCGAGGGCGTCAGGCCTGGAAGAGGCTTCCCCCGGTGACTCGGCTGGCCCTCTCCTGGGAAAGGAGGACGCACAGGAGGAGGGACTTCCCAAAGGCTGTGAACAGAGCTATCTGGATGAAAATCCAAACAGGGATACATTTACCCCCGAACCCCATCTCTAGCTTCATGGCCCACCCACTAAGTTATGTGCTCCTTTTAAATCTCCTTTATGCCTTGAGGTTTTAGTTACACAAAAACCCCTTCCAGTCAAACAGAAAAACCTAATTCAAATATGAAGAGAAAATCAAGCTTTGTTTCAGTATTTGGACGACTGTTTTGGGTAGTTCATTTCCCAACCTCTTAAGACAGTTGACAGACACTGTGAACCTGCTCACCCATTTCAGAGCTTCAAAGACCCTTAACTTCCCCCAAAGACTTCCTGAGCATAAGGACTACATGTGGGAAATCAATGGAAACAGGAATGAGAAGAGAAACAAAGTTAAAAATTAGGTGCTTTTTGTTCTCGTCATTGGGGACTTTTGGTCTTCTAAACATTCCTTGAGTCCTTCCACATGAGTTTTTAATATCAATCTAGCCACAAAAAAAAAAAAAAAAAAAAAAGAGCAAGAACAAGAAGGAGAAAAGAAAAAAGGGCCTATAAACGTCAGAATACTGAGCAACTCAGCATCTCCCCCCTCCCCGCTGCTCGCTCCGCTCCAGCGCCCGGCCGCCTTCCACTCCACAGACGCAGGCGCGGTGGCGGGGCTGGCCGGCCAGTGCCTCCAGCCTTGCCCGCTCACTCCGATGCCACCCTCAGAAAGGCCTTCCCTGACTGCCGTCTAATGATGCCCCACCCCCACCCACCCCACTCTAAATCATCACCCTAGTTTATTTTCTTCATAGCACTTAATCACTATCTCAAACTACATTATGTATTTGCTTACTTGCGTATCGTCTCCTCCACCAGAAGTAAACTCCATGAGAGTAGGGCCCTTGTCTGTCTTACTCAGTGGTATTCCCAGCACCTAGCACAGTGCCTGGCACATAGGAGGTGTTCAATAAATACTTGTTGAATGAACGAAGAAAGGAAAGGAGAGAGTAACATAGACATTCATGCCTAAAAATGAATGGATACATAATCCTCAGTGAAGGTACTGAGGACTCCTACACATTATTGCCCAAAATTACAGAGACTAAACATTATTCGTGACTCCTCCCACCATCCACTTCTCCTACGGTCTCCCCTAGCTAGTAAGGAGCTCCATGTGTTACAAGAGGAGCCCGAGAGGGCAATTCTGGATGGAGAAAAGTTCTAACTTCGCTTGCTTGCTTCTTCCTATTTACATTCAGCTATTTCCAAAAAAAAAAAAAAAAAAAAAAATTCAAGTTAAAAATATGTGATGAAACCACTAGAAAATTAGGTCTAACATAGAGACACAGTGATTAGCAGAATCCACAAGAATTTTTTTGAAAAGTTCAAGAAAAGTTCAAGGGCATGTATGTCTGCCAATGATTTCTCTGACAGGCCAGTGAATGGAAATTGTGAGTCACCTAAAATCTAAAATGAAATTTAATGCCATCTAGGAAGGGGTGGATATTTATGGGTGTTTTGAGGACACACAGGTAAAGTGGGTTCAGAAATAATGGGATATATGGAAAGATATGTAGGGGCTGAATCAAGTGAGAACCTCAGAAATACCAGAACACTATCTTAGTGGGAGCTGTCCATCTTCAAATGCATTCATTAACCAGTATGTTTGAATCAAGAGAAGGAAGGGCATGAGCTCCCGAAGGGGGAATCACCGGGATAACTTTTAAGTAAAGCATAGACAGAGGGTGACTCAGGAGGCTGGGCAATGATCACGGTTTCCTGTGTAGTATTTCCAAGTACTGAGGCATCATGCCCAAATCCCAGGAAACACACACCCACGACTGGGACCTCACCGCCCGTCTGGGGCAGACACTCAGAGGGATTCCAGATTCAAAGTCAAGTTGTGGAACATACTTGGCATGAATCCAAAAACAAAACAAACAAACAAAAACCAGAAAAACCAACCTCGCATATGCCTCTTCAAAAAGAATGTCCTGCTGGGGCTTGCTGTAAAAATTTCTTGGGTCAATGTAGGTATTTACAGGGTTTCCTTCCTAGTGGCACTTATGGGTTTTAAGAATTTTAACTGTTAGCAAAACACTCTATATAACTGATATTTTGAGATGGTTTCTCTCCTTTGTGTGTACTCTCTGGTGAATGCAGAGGCTGGTGCTCTGACTAAAGGCTTTCCCACACTCATCACATTTAAAAGGTTTCTCCCCAGTGTGCACTCTCTGGTGGATGCAGAGGCTCGAGCTCTGGCTGAAGGCCTTCCCGCACCCACAACATCTATAGGGTTTCTCCCCAGTGTGAACTCTCTGATGGATGCAGAGGCTCGAACTCTGGCTGAAGGCCTTCCCGCACTCATAACATTTATAGGGTTTCTCTCCTGTGTGAACTCTCTGATGCATGCAGAGGCTAGAAGTATGCCTGAAGGCCTTCCCACACTCTTCACATTTAAAGGGTTTCTCGCCCGTGTGGACTCTCTGATGCATGCAAAGATTTGAACTATTACTAAAGCCCCTTCCACACTCACTACAGACATAGGGCTTCTCACCTGTGTGAACTCTCATGTGAATTTGAAGATGTGAGCTCCAATTGAAGGCTTTGCCACACTCATAGCATTTATAGGGCTTCTCCACTGTGTGGATTTTCTTATGTCTGTTAAGTTTTGTTGTAGTACTAAAATCCTTACCGCAATCATCGCACTTATAGACCTTCTCTCCTGTGTGGTCTCTCCAATGAATATGAAGTTCTGATATATGAAAGAAACCCTTATCACACTTATCACATTTATGGGGCTTCTCAGCAGTGTGGATTTTCTGATGCATAAAAAGATCTGCTCTCTCAGAGAAAAATTCCCTACACATGGGGCACTTGTAGATCATTTTTCCTATTTGGTATCGTGATTTAGAGGAGGAAATTTCCTTACGACTACTATAGTTGAAGGATTGCTATTTCATAGAGTCTCTTATTTGGCCATCCTGGCAGTTTATCTCAGGCTTGCTCTATTCGGTAGGGCTATGGTTGGCCTAAGCTTCTCCCTGCCCGTCTTTCTATGGAAGGTTTCTTCCTGCATAGTGCTCCTCACTCAGTATTATTACTGATCATAAAGTGACATTTACTCCCACATGAATTCTGTAACTCATGAACACAGAACTTTCCTTCAGATCCTGAGTTGTCAACATTCCAAGGGGCTCCCAAGGTGCAAACCTCTGCGTTTTTAAGCCCCCGGAATCTTCCTCTTGTAGAACGATCTCGTACTTCCCACTTCTAGAAAAAGGACCGCACAGTGTCCCCTGTGGTGGAGGGTGAGATACTGCGTGTTGATCTCGATCCCCTGTAGCCTCCCCTTGAAGAGTCAGTATGACGTTCTGCCTCCTACACATCAGACAGAAGCCTTCCCAGGAAGCAAGCTCCTTGGGTTCCACGTGTGCCAATCCTTCCTTCTGGGGATTCCCTACATGGGTATCACTCCAGTCTCCTGTAACGAAAACATAAGCAAATATATTGAAAATGCCTCTTTTCCAGCAAATGCTATTGGTTCCATAATTAATGTCATATAAATGTGACACAGTAATACAGACCTTTTTTGATCTCGAGGAAGAAGCTCTCTTATCTTCCAGAGAGATGTATCTCTTAGATTTGCAGGTCTGAAGAAGAGAATTTGTAGATATCATGCTCCTGTTCATAGCCCAAGTATATATAATCCACTTACAACCACTTATTGTAATTATCTAAACATCATCAAGGGAATAGTATTGAAAAAGAAAAGAAATCCTCAGAAGACCTGAATGTGAGAAGCAGCTGTCTTGCATAAAGGAGCAAGAAGGAAAACTATCTCCACTTTGAACTTCAGAAAGGACAATGCTGCTTTAGACCTAAAACATCAGATTTGAGTAGCCTTCTGGCCTACAGGAAGAATAAATATATGACAAAGTGGTATTGAATGCCCTTCCCTTGTTCAATTGTCCTCACTGGTTTCCTGATGTAATTAAAATCCAAACCTTTAAGTGAATACCCAAGGCCCTGCATGACCTTACCTCCAACTCTCCCCCACACCTCGCTGTGCTCTCTATTCCAGTTCGCAACACCCCAAGCTAGTGCCTGAAATGCTTTCTGCCCGACCTTGTGTGGGCCTTGCTGCGTCAGCTGCCCCTCCCTTACCTAAAGAAGGCCCCTTGCTGAGACTCTCTTTTTACCTCTTGTTTGATTCCTTCAAAGCACATATAACTTGTAATTTTCTCACTGTTCCTTGGTTTTTGATAGATCTCCTGTACTAAGATGTAAATGTCATGAGGGAGGAACTGTGTGTGCTGCTCACTGCTACATTCCGGTGAAGGGGAGGTGTGCAATTCATACGTGCTGCATATGCATCTATGGAATATTTCACAACACCCTCTCGTCCCCCAACAGGCATATCTTGCCTCATTCTGGTACAGCAGATAAAGGCACATTTCCCAGTGCCTTATTACCAGTCTTCTGATGACCAACACGGGACAAAATATACAACAAACAGAATGATCGGGAAACAAAGAAAATAGATCCCAAAATATTCTATCTGAACTCTGAACTCCTGTGAGGTGTAGGACCATGTTTTACCAATCTTTTCACCCCCTGTAATCTATAGTCAGTAAGTGACACTTCAATTAATTCATCAAATGAAATCCACAGATCTTCTTGAACGCTTTCAATAATATGCTCCATACAAAGACGGGGCGACGGGCAAATGAAGAGATGTCTTTAACGATAAAATGGCAAGATAAACTGGACTGCTTTTAAGTGGAAGGGTTAGGATTTTGAAGTTGAACTAATTTCAGCAAAAAATATAGCCAACGGCTGGACCAATTAGATATGCATCTACCCTCTGTTCTGTCACACATACTTCCATCCCCAGATATATTGGTAAAAGCAGGAAGCGACTGATGTCCCAGGTTACTCAGTGAGGCAGTACTCGACACGGCAAAACTGCAGACAGCCCAAGGCCTCTGCACAGCCCACCGGTCCAGTGAACTCTAGTTAATCCTCACGATAAAATGCTGCTTGGCTGTTCGAAAAGAGGAACGAGGAAGAACACTATGCACTGAGACAGAGCGGACCCCGGTCATGCTGTTTCACGAACAAAGCAAGACACAGAAGGGTATATATAATACGCTGACTTTCGTGCCAAGCAAGGATGCAAATGCGGATGTGTGTCTGTTTACATTACGTACACAAATTAACAGGGAAGATAACACAAAACCGAAGGTAAGCAGTTATTTGTGGAGACGAAGGAGACAAAGACGAAGTCGAACGCTTCCAAACATACCTTATCCTGTCGTTTCAGCTTTGGAAACATGTTTATATATATTCCAAAAACAAACTAAGTCCACAAAAAGGAAAACAATCCCTAAAATTTTAAACAAAAAGAATGACTTTTCAAGTCGGTAACATCCACGAAGGGCCTCTGAGTGTGCTGTACTCAGAGGGACACGCTCTGTCAGCAAACGAAGCCGCAAAGAAATCAAACTTCTTTCAGTAGTTTGTTAGTTGCAACAACACTGGTGTGTCGTTTACACTGGTGTATAAATTAGGATTATGCAAGTAAGTAATTTTGCGATTGTTGTGAGGAACCAAGATTCAATGTTAAGATAAACCAGATACAAACATAAAACCAAAGTTAAGGAAAAAATTGTACAACATAAAATTTATCAGTTTGAATTCATGTCTTTTCTAGCTTTATCCACCAGAAAGACCTAGAAGCAGTGACAATCAACAGCCAAACACCCTTCTCCTCCAAAAGGCACAGGGATCCCTGGAGGAACAGCTGATTTCAAGGCCACAGCATTTTACAAAATGAGGCTGGGACATCCTGTTATGCCAGAAAGCAAGAGACTCATGCCAAAGGAACAGCAATGCCAATTTATGAAGAGACTCCCACTGGCCAAAAATGGGACAACTGAGCATCCACAAAGGAATAATGAATGCAATCTACTGAAACAAATTAAATATACAAAAGGTCACAAGTTTACACTGATTTCAGGGGTGGGGAACGGGAGTGGCGGGGAGCAGAGAGACACACACAGGGACAGACAGGCAGAGAGACAGAGATTCAAGGCACTGAGCAAAACTGGAAGTAACTAGGGCACCAACTTTTCACCCTAAAAACTGGCAATTAAAAGGAAAGAACTGTGCGTCCATCCTATCTTTCCTCTGTGAACTATCTTTTGAGGTCATGTGACAACCCAGCTAGGAAACGCATAACCCTAATGAAATACCTGACCATGACCAGAAACTTGACATTGCGAGGATCGGGCTGTCATCACCTAAACCCACTCGTCAATCTTAGCACCACTCAAAGAGGAGCAACCAGACGTGTGTGTACCCCTGCATGTGACTGACAGGAAACACAGGAAACACACAGCATCACTTCGAAACATTCTTGCTGAAAGATTGAACTGGTACGTAACCCAGCCTTTACACATCATTTTTATACAAAGGTACGAGAAGAAATGGCAGAGAGCAAGCAGAAAAATACCAAAATAGGAGCCAGTCCCCAGGACGGCTGCCCACTGTTCCAGCAAGTACATGCCCTGGAAATGGGGAGCGGTGGGGGCCTCAACAGACACAAGGCCTAACAATGCAATGTAATAGGAGGACCTTCTCTGGAATCGGATTCAAATGAACCAGCTGCTGAAAGGAGACAACGAAGGAGACATGATGAGGGATGGGGTATCAGATTATACAAGGAACACGGCCAACTGTGTTAGGTGTCTTACTGCCCCTATAGTCGTGCAAATGGCAGTGTTTTCAAAGATGTACAGTGGAGCTTGCAGGAATGTAGTGACATGATGTCGGAGAGGAGTCTTCAAATGCTTCAGCAAACAAACAAACAAAAAAAGACAGTAAAAAAGGACAGATAATTGGGGCGTCTGGGTGGCTGAGTCGGTTAAGCGTCCGCCTTCGACTCAGGTCACGATCTCACAGTTCGTGAGTTCGAGCCCCGTGTCGCGCTCTGTGCTGACAGCTCCGAGCCTGGAGCCGGCTTCGGATTCTGTGTCTCCCTCTCTCTCTGCCCCTCCCCTGCTCACACTCTGTCTCTCTTAAAAATAAACATTAAAGGGGCGCCTGGGTGGCTCAGTCGGTTAAGCGTCCGGCTTCGGCTCAGGTCATGATCTCGCGGTCTGTGAGTTCGAGCCCCGCCTCGGGCTCTGTGCTGACAGCTCAGAGCCTGGAGCCGGTTTCGGATTCTGTGTCTCCCTCTCTCTCTGCCCCTCCCCTACTCACGCTCTGTCTCTCAAAAATAAAAATGTTATAAAAAAAAAAAAAAAAAGGATAAGGCATACGTGGCAAAATCACTGTAACTGTTGAATCTAGGTCATGGATACATGATGATGGATAAATGATAAGTACAATGCTATTCCCGTGTATTTGAAAATTTTTATGACAAAAAATCAGTGAATGCAGAGAAGACATTCTTTTCCTGCTCCTGCTGCAGCAACAAACCAATCCCAGAACCAGAAACAACTAAAATATGATCCCCCGAATAGCTGACTTCCCCAACCAACCCTGACCATGAGAAAATGTGCGTAGTGCCGCACGTACCCCGAGAGAGAGGCGTCCGTGGCTTCAGGGCAGGAAGACAAAGGCACACTGCCACACCCTGCCCTCTGCCCCTCACCGGCTGGCCTGGACACCGTGTGGCTCTCCTCACTTGGGAACAGAAGCAGTGAGGGTCGGGACGCCCGTCGGAACTAACTGCTCAGAAGGCGGAATCTCCACACCAAAGCTCAGGCACATGAAATTCCTGCCTGAACGCCACCAGAGTTTCCCTCGAGGAGGAATCAGCCACCCCTCTCTCCAGGCAGAAATGCTTAGACATACCTGCAAGTCTTACCACGTGGGGCGGGGGCAGGGCTAGCTACATTCTTTAGGAAAAAGAGAAAAAAAGATAGAGCAAGAAGAACTCCAGCCAATCTTCCATGTGACGAACCAACGAACAGAAGGACAAACGACACAAAAAGCCTCCCCGCCATAAACTTTCCTAACCACCCCCTGCCCCACTGCATCTGTACACACAAAGGAGACTAGAAAGCAAGATAGCAAATACGAGCTAAAAAAATCCTACAGATCCCAAATCACATGCTCCCAAGATTCTCTCACTTAAGACACGTCTCCTATCCAACGTCCCGTCCCGTAAGAGCGCTGAAGGGGACAGCCGACAGGACTGCGGGACCACCTTTCCGACCCCAGGAGGAAGGAGCCTTGCCCTGAGGTCACCTGACACTGCCCAGGGCAACGTTCAGTCTCTCCACATGAGACCTCAGGAGCGCCCCCAGCAGTCTGGGGGTTCAACCTACAGTGGGCAAGAACTGCTCAAACAGGAAGTTAGAGTTCAGCTGAGAACTGAGAGAAAAACTGCTTAAATTTAGCCCATGTGCCCCCAACCCCCACCTTCCGTGAAAAAGGGCCCTCCCTCTATCCACCGAAATCTCTGCCTCATCTAAACATTGTGACACCAAGCAACACCCAAATCAGCACTGACCTCTCAGTACCGCTAAAAATGAGGGATCGGCAAGCCGACACCCGATGCTTGAGACGCCAGAGGTTAAAAAGGAGTCTCTGGGTGCTGGCCCGGGAAGGGCCACCCGGAGGTGGAGGCGCGGGATTCACAGCTAGGAGATCAGGGCGATGGCCCCTCTGAGGGCTGCTCAGGACAAGCACTCTCCATCCCAGACCAAGAGGCAATGCTAAAACTCCACCACAGTCTGGAAGCTGTGGAAGACACACTGGGCCCCCGCCCTGGCCTTCATTTCCCTTGCAGGCAGACGCGCTCGTTGGGGAAGGGGCCCCCTCTGGTCACACCTGCAGGGGGCAAACGTCAGGAGTCCGAACAGAGCAAGGACACCGATTTCCCTCCAAAACTTGAGCCAGAGTCTGATGCAGAACGTACACGTAAGAGCCTCTCGACCCTAGAAGGTGCTCAGGATGCTGTGCTAGGAGGCGTGGATGTGGGTTTTGAAAACCCGATTAAACACACTTTTGCATGTACTTTTTACATATATTGCTCTTTTACACGGCCAACCAAAAAATACGAGTTTGCCTGGGAAAAAAGTACACTAGCTTTTCACGAATTTCTTGTTTCAATGATTCTACAGTTGCAAACCGGGAACTCGGAGCAGAAGGACCCTGTCTTCACAGGGCAGGTGCTGGAGAACAGAGATGCCGAGGAGTACGACACGTGGAGAGACGGCATCCCACGGGGGCCCGCTGCGCTGGGACGACGGAGGTATCAGAAGAACGCCAACCACGGAGGGGGAGGTCGGGAAACTGTGACCGGTGTTCCAGAAAGCTGGATCACACTCAGTATAATCCAGACATAAGATCAAGACCAATCACCCTGATTCAGCAGGGGAGAAAAATCCAGTTACACTCCTACAGGAATAAGAAGCCAAACGCCTCGACATCAGACTTCGCGCACAGGCTGTGAAGCCAGATGCCGCGAAACGCTTCGCGGCGCGATTCTGACGGAGATGGACCGTGACACAGGAAGTACAAAGGCACCCGTCCCAGGACCGGCACCACTGACAGGGAAGAGAAAACCACTGCAGAGCCACTGAATCCTCCCAGCCAGACCTGTGAAGAAACAGGCTTGCGGAAGGGCATGCCACTGGACACAAGACCACACCTAGGGAGACCGGGGACCATGTCTTGTGGGCACCGACGATAGACGACAGGTGGGGGCTGCTGAGGGAGAAGAAGGTTTGGTGTAGGGACAGGACAGTAATGCCTTTCAAAAGACTGGGGATAGAAGATGCAGGGCAGATGCTGTGTGAACAAAGTCCCACCAAAGGCATGAAAGGGATTTAGAAGTGTGTTTCCACTTAGTCTTAGAACACCAGGCGAGTAAATCACCTAACGTGATTTTGCACCTATTTCCTTTGAAAATAATCAGGATGATGCAGGTGTACCGGCCTATCACAAAAAGACACTTTGTATGCTATCAGTCAGCCATGATGTAAAAGAGCATGCTTTGGAGGCTCAAGGACACACATGTGTAGGACGTACTTTCTTCCTTTCTGAAATGCAGGCTGCGCAAGCGCTCACGTCGTCAGTAAGATGCCGATACGCACGTGAACCTGGAGTCGCCCGCAGAACCTGACTCAGTGGAGGAACTGGCTTCTCATGCGAACAAAGACGCAAAGGAGTACATGAAGCAAGAATAGCGACATAGGACGATAGGTTTTGAACCTGGATGAAGGGTACACAGAAGTACATTTTGTTACTTCCTCTACTTTTGAGCTCATCTGAAATTTTCCGTAACAGAAAGAAAAGCAGTAAGCCTCTGCCCAGGAGATCCCTGTAGCGAAGGTGGAAAGAGATTCAGGAGAAAGATACGCACCGGCAACCAGCACTCTGAATCACAGAGCTAAAGAAACTTTGCCTGCACGGGCATCACAGAGCCAGGCAAACTCGGGCACATCACTACACGCATGGGGACCGAGGACACAAATGCGGTGACGGCAGCTGACGTGTCTTCAGTGAAACCCTATCACGTGACCACAACACCCTGCCCTTCCAGCTTTCTGACTCTGCTAATCTGACGGAACCTTTCCTTTGTTCCCACAGGACCTCCGGTCCGCTTTTAATCGTTTTCTGTCCCGCTAACGAGACCCCGTCTGCCTTTTTCTCCCACTTCCTTTCCTGGCGCAGACTCTGCAGCCCCACCCCTCTCACCGGCCACCCTCCTCCTCCATCACGGTTCCGAGGCCGGACCTCGTCTCTGTCATCACCAGTAACCGCACCGTCTCCCAAGTGTGTTCAACAGCAAGCCACCCTCTGGCCGCCTGGTGCTTCGCCCCCCGCCGGCTCCGACTCCAGCAGTCTTTCGCCCGCAGACTCACCAGCAATAACCTTTCCTCTTCTCCCGTCACCCGCTCACTCCACTTCCGTCCATCAGGAGAACGCCTCTTCCTCGCTCACCGTTAACTCTCGTCACCTTCTCCCTGTCACACCATTTTAATAACACCCCGACCTTACTTAAATCCAACTCTCCGCCTCTCCATACGGGCACCCAAAGCAGCCGAATGACGCCAGGCTTTCCTGAATTCACGACGACAAACCTCGGGTGGGCGCCAGGCCTCCACAGATTCTTCTGAAAGCCTTCAGTACACGCTTTCCAGGATTTTCAGTTGCCGCTTTGCAGTCACGACGGCAACGTCCCCAGTGTCCTCCTCTCTCCTCGAATCTCCTGGATCCCCTCCACCTCCCTCTCTCGGGGCTGGTAACCTGCCAAGGTAACGTATTGAGAAAACAGGAACAACGTGACGACAGCGTCCTCACTCTCCCGCGGGCCGCACCTACACCTGTGCGCTCTGCCGCCTCCCTCCTCCTTCCTGCTCCTCACGGGCCAGTCCTGCCACGTGTGCCCCGTCAGCACTTCCGAGGCCTCCTCAAAATCAAATCCTGCGATGACTCTCCGTGTCATCAACAGTCCTGTCCCACCTGCTGGCCCGTCCCATACAAACATGTTCTCCGCCCCTCCTTCCTCAAACAGACTTCTGTGGATCGCACAGCCCCGCCCCACCTATCCGCCCAAACACCTGCTCTCCGGCACAGCAAAACTCCGCGAGAGCTTCGTGCGTCGCATTCTCTCCGCCGGGCGTCTGTCTCTACCCTCGCTGAAAACCACTCTTATCCAGGCCGTTGGGACCTTCACACCGCCAAACCCCACGGGCACTGTCCTCGTCCACCAGACGGGACCGTACGACACACCTCCTGTCCGTGGCCTGCACTAAGGTCCCCTCCTTGCCAGCCGCCCTGCTCCCTCATGAGCCACTCCGTGTCTCCTTTGCTGGACACCCCTCTTCTGCTGGACTTCTAAATGTTGGGGTGCCTCGGGGCTCCGACGGGGGCCCCCCTTCTTTTCCAGATCTATAGCCTCTCTGCAAGTAATCTCACCCAGCCAGGCACATGGCCTAAGATACCATCCTGATGCCGAGTCCCAAGTCTTAGCTCCAGCCCGGGACTACACCGCAGAAAGCGTCCCCAAGCCCAAGCCCAAGCCCAAGCTCCCTCCTGACTCTTCCGTCCAAGAAGCATCCACGCAGGGAGCCCGCCTGACTTCCTCTTCGCCAAACCTGCCTCCCTCCGTGACTTCTGTCTACCTGCCCAGCCTGTCCCCGCAGCCACGACAACCACCCGGGCCAGGCTCAGATGAAGCCCCTAGCCGCTCAATCCGCCACCTCTCGGCTTCGCTCCTGCGCCTCCGCAAGGCGTCAACCCAACCTTTTAAGAACGTAAATAAGATCGTGCCACGCCCCTGCTTCGACCTTAACCCTCCACTGCTCTTTAAAACGCATGCTCCTTTCACCGGGGCACGCGGGGGACACCCAGTCTCACCACCACATCCTCTTGCACACCACACACCACCTCACTCGTCCCCTTTCCAGTCTTCAGACTCACCAAGCCTGATCCCCCTCAGCACCTCAAACACTCCCCTGCCCACGCGTCTCCCTGATCCCCCGCGAGCTGGCATCTTCTCAGCAGTGAGAGCGTCGGCGGGGTCTTCTCAGAGGGCGGCTCCATTAACCAGTTTAGACTGATTCGCCTCCTACCCTGCGGCACATCATTCTGCTGGGTTTTCTCACTTTCCCTCATGGACACCGCCCGAGTTAGCCCGAGTTACTCTGTGTACGTAGGGATGCATTTCCTTGTTTGCTGTCTTCCCCTCCCTGCCTCTTAAATGCCAGCTCCAACCAGCAAGAACAGCAGAGAACCAGTGAATTTAGAGGACATCTAAGACTCCTCCGTCTCTGTCTTCCACAGGTCACCAAGCAACAGATGTTTACTGAGCGTGTGTGCCCTCAACACAAACACACCTAGTCTCTCCCTGTGAGGAAATGACCATCTAATGGGGAAACAGACATCGTCGAAGATGTCCACCAGAAACGTAAAACCCAAACCATGCTAAGTGCTACGAAGCAGCCCTGGGTGGCGCTCGGGGAGCCCATGACTCCGAGGGCAGTGGGGCCGACCTGGTCAGGAGGGTCGGGGAAGACTGCCCTGAAGAAGCAAGAGTTGGAGCTCAGATCTACAGGAGACACTCAACCTGAAGGCGCAGCATCCGCAACAGACCATGGGAGGGAGCAAGGCATCTAGGAGAGAAAAGGGGCCCAGAGGGGACACTGTGCATGGTGAGAAAGGGGAGATGGCGCTGAAGTCGTGGGGCTCGATCTTTACTCTAAGGGCAACGGAAAGCCGCTGAAGTGGTAGTTAGTTTTTGTATATTTTAAAGTGGGAACATCGCTTGCAGTTTAAAAAAAACTTTTTTTTTACATTTATTTATTTTTGAGAGACAGAGTGGGACAGAGTGCGAGCAGGGGAGGGGTAGAGAGAGGAGGAGACACGGAATCCCAAGCAGGCTCCAGGCTCCGAACTGTCAGCACAGAGCCCAACACGGGGCTCGAAGCCATGAACCGTGAGATCGTGACCCGAGCCCAAGTCAGATGCTCAACCGACTGAGCCACCCAGGCGCCCCCATCACTTGCATTTTTAAATAGACAACTGTGACTAAAGTAGAGTCAACAGGTGAGAGGAAGCAGGAGAACAGGAGAACCCGGGGGGCCAACATGTCAGAGGTCACCTTGGGAGGCTGGGTTACAAAGAATGGTGACCTGCACCAAAGCAGCGGCGGAGATAAAAGGAAGTGGATGTTTTTAAGACATACTTAGCATAGAAAAATCAGGCGGCTTGGTGGACGGAACAAACGCGTGAGGGAAGAAGAGATGCCCAGGACGACCGCTCCGTTTTCTGTGTAAACAACCAGGTGGAGGTGGAGCCATTCATTAAGACCGGAAACTCTAAGAAAACCTAGGTTTGGAGATGAAGAACAGGACTCCGATTTTTGACATTTGTAAAATATCGAAAAGTAGATGTTGGGGACAGTAGCTGCATGAAAGAAACTGGCACTCAGAGAAGGTGGCAGCACTTGATTAGATACAAATTTGTGAACCACGAACACCGAAGCAGGGGCCAGAGTGAGGTCACCTGGGGAGAAGTGGAGCACCCGCCAACATTAAGAGGACATCCTGCACGTCTCCATCCACACGGAGTTCAACACAGGCAAAGTTAATCTATGCCGTCAGGAACAGAGAGGGCAGAGGAGCTCCACGTGGAAAGGAGCAGAGGGGCCCGGGGGTCCCGGCCACACGGCCGCCCAGGCCGGTCTCTGGTTTACACAGGTGTGTTTACGTCAGGGCTGTGAACGCTCGTCAAGCTGTCCCTTACAGTTGGGGGCTGTCTGTAGTGACGCTTCCAGGAAAAGTTAGGGAAAGAAACAGAAATGGGAAGAATTCCACTCAAAGGGATAGGCAAAATATGGGAGAAAAGACATCCTGGAAAGGCCCACGGTGACCCAGAAAGGCAGCCTGAGAGGGGGAGGCCAGCCACCCGCTGTAGCAGAGGGAGGCAGCAAGACGGGGGAGAGGGTGGGAAGCTGCCAGGTCCCGGCCGGCAGGAAGCAAGGTCATGCGCAGAGGAGGGGAGGGCAGGGCAGGTGGGGGGCTGGAGGGCTTGGGGTTGCACAAGACGATCTGAAGCGGCTGTGTGGAGCGAGCAGAGGGAACACGGGAGGGGCCCGTCCCTCGGGCGCGGCGTGAAGGCCAACAGGCGGGTGTCCGCGGGACTGGGGTTTTGCCAGACGGGGACGGTCAGAGGGCAAAGTGGCTGTCCACCCGGAAGAGACCGTCACCTCTCCCAATACAAACTTCGGCCTTTGTGCGTTGACAGGGAAGATCGTGACCCACGTTCCCGTGTCAACAACTTCGCCTGAGCCTTGAAGGCTGCCGGAGTACCTGGCAACCCACGGCCTCCGGCCCACCTCGCCCTCACCTCCGGCACAGGCTCCCGAGCCCCCCCGTTTCTCAAGGCAACAGAGGGCCTTGAGTCGGAGCGCTCCGTCCTCTCCCGCCAGCACACCTCACACACCCACACTGCACACTTGTGGCTCGTCCGTCCCCCGTCCCCGCGGGGCCCGCTCACGGCGCATCGCTACCGTTGCTCTCTGGACGCCCTTTTTTGTTTTTTCATCTCGAACGTATTCTCTGAGATTCAGAGTGCTGGCTCAGGAAATCTAGTCATTTAAAAATAACTCCGTAATTACTCTGTCATAAGGTCAAGTGAAAATTACCTCTTTTCTGGTTTTTGAGAAAATAGAATTACCCAAACGACATAGAAATACAGAAAGTACTACAGGTCTTTCTACAGTTTTATGGCTGCAAGACTTCCTACAAAGCATTAAATATAAATAATCCTACTTTCTGGTAGCTGACTCTAATTTGTCAGTTAAATCTATTTCAGCAGAGACCAACCTAACTTCCTATCTAGAACCGGATCTGTCAGACCATGTGGGTTATAGTTTTTTCACTGCGAGGGACCAGGGCACACTTTGTGGGAAGGATAAAAACAAGAATGGGCAAGAAGGTATGTCTATGCTTCCACGCTCAGCCCAAAATAAGCACCGCTAACTGCAATGGGTTGAAGTAGCCACGTGGTTCATCTTCCTCCCATGTCTACGGAGCAGACAACTGCGTCAGGAGGTCTGCAGAAGACTCAACAGAGGTGAGCACGAGCCCAGGTGATGAGGCGCCAGACTAGTACGCGTGAAATCCAAAGCAACTTCTAGGTCCCTTAATTACCGGGAAGTGTTTTATAAGAAGAGCCTCACGTTCCCAGTTCCCTATTACGTTCTGGCTCATTCCACGTTGAGTATCCTCTGCATAGACGACTGCCCCGCCACCCAGAAGCGGGCCCAGAAGACGCGTGCTGACGCAGCCACCCTGGACGCCGAACCTCTAGACGCAGGCTCAGAGCGTGCATGTGCTCAGGCATACGCTCTACAAACATGTATCTTGCCCCCGGTATTTGTCGGGCACTGGGCTGAGCGCCAGGGGATCCTATGATGAACAGAATAGCCATGGTTTCTGCATTCGTGCAGTTTCCGGTCTAGGAGGGGAAGGGGACAGGTCCAGCGTCGCACGACCAGGGCCATCACAGAGGCTCACACCTGCAGACACAGCTGCCTGAACAAGGGGCCTCCTAACGAGTCTCAGCATGACCAGGAAGACTCCAGGAGACTCTCCCTCTAAACGGAAATCCAAAGGACAAACTGAGTTAGCCGCAAAGAGCAGGAGGGCAGAGGGTCCCAGCCTAGGGAACGGCTGGTGTCTAGAGATATTCAGGATGACAAACCTCAAGAAGAAGTGGAAGTTCAGCACGTAGAAGGAGAAGACAGGGCAAAAGCAGGAGTCACGCATCAACAGGGTCTTGCAAGCCACAGGAACACTTTAAGTGCTAAGGACTTTTTTTTTTTTAGGACTGATTCTTCAGAAAACATAACCTTCACAGTGGCAAGACCCCTGTGCAGTAGTGGTCTTCCCGGAAAGCTAGAACTCGATCTTAAGAAAAACAGGAAGGCGGGAGACCACCAAAGTTCCTAAGAGTGAAAGAAGGATGGGGTCTGTGCACAGACAGGAGGTGAAGTACGGTAAAGACCCCAGTGGGGGTTGAGACACCGAGTTCCACGAGGACATCAGCGCCTGAGTGGGCTGCTGTGCAGCTGCATTTCTAGTAGGAAGCGAATGTGGCCTCAGCACTCCTCCTGGAAATGCCGTTCAGTTTCTGGAACAGGGAACACTGTCTTCCAACGTGGGTTCCAACAATCATGTAAAGATTCACTTGAAGTCTTCACTGCACTCAACACATCTTCTGCCTCAGAAGCCCACACTGTCAGAATCTCCCTTCCACTGCAACCCAATCAAAACTCAACAGCTAAATCCCCATCTTCTAATTGCGGCACCAAGTGCCGACATTCATTCCAGCACGAACTCATCAATGTCAGCTTGGGACAGCCAGAGCTTTGCAGGAGAAAGTGTACTAGGCTGAATACGGTCTCCCAAAAATCCTCGTCCACTTGCAAACTCAGGGCGTGACCTTATTTGGAAATATGGCCTTCGCAGATGTAATTACTTGAGATGAGGTCACACTGGATCACGGTGGGCCCTGAGTCCAATGACTGGTGTCTTTATAATAGAAAGGAAAGGGAAATTCAGACAGACACGTGCACGCAAGGGCTAGAAAGTAGCGTGGAGATGGGGGCAGAGATTAGAGAGATGTGTCCACAAGCCAAGCAATGCCAAAGACGGTTGGCAATCGCCAGAAGCTAGAAGACACAAGCGATTCTTCCCTAGAGCTCTCAGAGGGAGTACGACCCTGCTGCCACCTTGATTGCAGACTTCTGGCTTCCACAATAGAATAAATTTCTGTTGTTTAAGCCACCCCGTTTGTGGCACACTGTCACAGCCACAGGAAGCTGCAGCCTAGGAAACCGCTAGCTCTGGAAACTAACAAGAGAAGGACACGGAATGCTTTCAGTAACATGGCCCCCTCTACTGATCTCTTCAGGCCCCACCTACAATACACACAATAGACATTTATTTATTCTTTTGGGGTGCTGAATGGCACGTGCTTATTTCACACGGATCCAAGCCCTTTCCACTCTGTAAAAACCTGAGCCATTTCACTTTTGCTCACTTAAGAATAAAAGTTGCATATCTCATTTACATTCTTTTACTCGAGAGATTATATTTCATAGAAAGATCTTAATTTTTCCTTTCCTTTCCAACAGTTCCCTCTTTGCTTCAACTTCCAAAGGAAATAAATCCATAAATGGTATATACAGTCTTCGCCTCCCACCAAAAGTCCCTCACACAAACCCACACACACTCCCACTCCCATTCCCTCTCGCAACGCACGCATACGCATCCACACACGCGCGCGCGCGCGCGCACACACACACACACACACACACACACACACACACCCCTGGTGGGAGCGGTGGTGAAGGAAGAGTGAGCACAGGTTACATGGTAGACCAACCAGAGTTTAAATTTAGCCTGTATCTATTGTGAGCTTTGTGGCCTCAAGAAGAGCTTTAAGCCTTTCTTAGCTCTACCAAATTACAGTTTTGTGTATGATAGGAAAGAATAATTCTCAGAATAAAATGTTAAGGCTCAAAATCAAAGGGAAGTGGGCAGGGATGGAAAAGAATGCCCCATCTGGAAATAAAATAAAATTTAGTCATGAAAGACTTTATATTTGAAGCATAGCTTCTGCCCCGGCCAACGGGTCGCAGGAACCTCTCCTCAGTGCCTGGCCGGCGAGAGAACAAGGCTCATTCCTGCACAACCAAGACAAAGCCTGCCTGTCCGCACGCCACGGAGTGCAACAGTCTGGGGTGCCACACATTAAGTGCACACAAGACTCCGTCCACTTGGCCACGCCACTTCCCTTCCCACCGCAACTACGATTTCGACATGTCCCTAAATCAACATAAACCCTGTCAAGGAATCACCCGGTAGACAAGCCTTAATACCATGTGGCCTCTAGGGGGCCGAGAGCATGAAAGAGCTTCGGTCTAACCCTGAAGGCTTGATCACCAGAAAATATTCTAAAAGGAAAAAAGATTCCACTCTTCCTCTGCATACATCAAAACCCGTAAAAACCTACCATCAACAGCAATTTGTTCCTGCGGGCATTCTACCTCTGAGGTCTCGAATCACCAAGCACCTCAGCTCCCCGCGTCCACACGCGTCCTCCCCGACTTCCACCAATCCTTACAATGCTCGGCCCACGTAAAGCCACCTCTTACCCCAAGAAGCAGCAGTTTCTGCCAACTTGTGTTATATTGCAAAATACACAATTTGCAGCTTTTCCACTTACTGTCGGACTTTAAGCAAGTTATCTAAGCCTCAGATTCAATTTCCTCAAATGTGAAAGAGAAATGACACGTACACTTATATTTCTATCTCTTAGGGTTGTTACGAAAATGAAACAAGACGATGCACGAGCCAGGGCTCAACATCTTTTCTCTTTCCTCAATCTGCCCGCCTGCTGAACGCGCAGGGTTTGCACCGCTAACTGGGAGCAGCTCCAGGAACCTGCGGGCAACAGCAGTAACTTCATACCTCCCAGCTGCCGCTCCCTTTCCAGACTGCACCGTTGCCGCCTCTCCCTCCTAAGTGGCACTAAAGCCGGGTGCTGCATCCTTCCAGTGCGAAAGCCCGGTCCCCAGGGACTCCCCATCGCTCTTCGGTAGTCACAGGCAAGGAGCAGACCTGAGCTCGCCCAAGACTTTCTCTCCTAGCGCTCTGAGGAGTAATGAGTGGAGGTCTTCCACATGGCCCGCTGACGGTGCCCGGAACAGATGTTCAAGTAGCTTCCACCCTCGTGACCCTCTAGGGCCACCGGGCTCCTCCACCTGGCCTTCAATTCTGTAATCCCTTCTTACCTTAAATGAGCCAGAGCCCTTCTCTGCTGCCGATTAACAAGCAACCCTAACCGACAACGGGTTTCAAATAGCCACGAGCAATCTGCACTCGCCTCAGTTCTCCCTCTCCAAAGCTTGAAGTGACTGGGATCCACATGTAGTAAGGGTATGTGGAAAAGGAAAATTGGCTCCAGAAGCCCGATTTCAAAAAGGGATCCACAGACCAGCACTGTAGGCCTCACCTGGGAGCTGACCAGAAATGCAGAATCTCAGGCCCAACCCCAGACCTACTTAGTCAGAAACTGCATTTTAGCAAGATCCCCAGGGAGTCTTACCTACCCCCGGGGCCCCTAACATGCAGCAAACCTTGTGAAGCACCAATCCAGAGGATAAATGTGGTTCTTCACAAATGCCTGACCAAGGTCTCATCCTTAACATGAAAACATTCTCTATAAACTATAAAAAAAAAACCCAAAACACTCTACTTGACTTCTAACTCTCCCCAACACAGGCTGGGGCTCGGCAGTATTACACAGTAGTTAAACACAGGGTGGGCCCACAGGTCGCTGCTCAAATCCTATTCCTATCACTACCAGTGTGGCCTCAGACCATTTCCTAATCTACCTGAACACCAGCTACCTGTCTGTAAAATGGGTCTGTACCACCCACCTATCTGGATCACCGGATACTCTTCATTTCCCTGGTAATGCTCCCAAGTAAAATAGTTCCTAATTACATGAGCTCAGCACCCTCTGATTTAGATCCTTGCTCCCAACATGCTTCTCACAATTTGTAATTATCATCTGTTGATTAATATCCATGTAGACAGGAGCTCCACGAAGGCAGGAACCGGGTCCATTTTGCTCACCAAGTGACTAGCATATAGCATTATGCTAGTCTCACAGGACACAGCCAAATGTCGGTTGAGGAATAAATAATCCAGACGGATGGCCTATTAAAAGGTTTCAGGTTTTATTCAGACCATTTCTTGCGTTGGGGAAAATGCTCAGAATAAATATTGGCCACAGAATGAGAAAGAAATCCTTTTCTCTAAAGACTCCTCTTTTACCTAATTTCCTAGCTCAGAATAAGCTGGATGTGCCGTGGTATCCACCTCTTTCCTTCTTTTTTCTTTTTTCCCTACCCGTGCTCTCCTTCCTCCCACCCACAGAAATTTTAAAAGTATGCTCTACATTATGTTTAACCACACACGTCCTTCACATGGCTTCCTTACTCACACCAGGTGTGAGGCTCCCCATACAACATGCTAAGTGCCTAACATCTGGCCTGGTTCATCTTAAACAAAACTGTCCTCTAGCAAGGGGCATGAAGTCAAACACCTTCAAGGGTCAGGCCGGTAATATAAAAGTGGGCAGCTGTCTGGTTTGAGACATCAGGGACTAGTGGGCCCTTCCTGGCTACTCTCCCTGAAAGGTATTCCATTCCTACAAATCAGACATTGACAGGCTGAAATAAGTCCAACAGCCACAAGTCCCTTGCAAAAACAAAAAGCAAAAAACCTAACTTGTGAGGAGATCCTGAACAATTTGCCCAAACTCTTAGAAAAAGTAATTTCAGTTCTTTCCAGTTATTGTCTTCGAACAGTTCTGAACTTAAAATATGATCTGAAGACTCTTGGGGGTTCCAAAACCCGTACAAAACAAGATCAAAATGATTTTCAGAATAACACTAAGACACTGTTTGCTTTTTTCACTGTGTTGAGATTTGCACTGAGGATCAAAAGCACTCGCTGGTAAAACTGTGGATTCCTCAGGCACCTCCTATGAAATCCTAAGGCAGAGACACCAAACAGTGCCAGTAGTCGATTGCATTCTTCACCTCCATGCACCAAGAGTTATGAATTTTTTTTTCACTTAAGAATACCTTTGAAAAAGCAATAAAAATTATTTTATTAAATCTAGACCTATTGATTATACTTAAATATATTATTAGCTTTATTACACCTGCATTAAATATATACAAACATATTTCTAAATTCTCTATTTTTCATATTCCACGTTTAAAATGGGAAGTATACCAGCTTGCTTAGCACAGTGCAACAGCTGCCTCGAGGAAAAGCACTTGCACAACTGAGTTGCAAGCCCAACTAGCCCCTTTCTCGACACAACATCATCTTTCACTTGAAAGAATGACAAACTGGTTATGCAGACCTGGGTGCTGCGCAGACACTTCATTGAACAGGAAATACCTGATGGTATGTGTTGCCAACGGTCAAACTCAAACTTTCAGGTGAAAACTGGGACTTTAGGAAAGTGGTGCCTGCCCCCATGAGCTCTACAGCTTTCCGATATTTGAAGGCTCTTCCAGTGAGACTGACAGTGATCCTTTTTAAACATGATTTTTTTTATTACATACAATGAAATGTGTGAACATTTGCTAGATCCACATAACTCGGTGAAACAGTATTTTTCAAATGAGCAACGTGTGAGTGAATAAAATCATCACGGGTAAAAGGTCTGTTCAATGTACAAGAGAGACCAATGGGTTTTGCTACACTAAAATACAAAAAGTTCACGGATTCGGTCTCAGATTCACACTGCAGCTAACCTTTACGAGCTTACCACTTGTCAAGTTTTACTGCTATATCACAAATGAACTCACAGTTAACTGAAAAGGCTACTCAAAAAAAAAAAAAAAATCCCTTTTCCAACTATATCACCTGTGTGAGGCCGGATGTCTTCATCTACTTCAACCAAAACAACAAACTCAGAGACTGAACATAGGAGATGTCTTTTGTTTAAGCCTCATACATTCAAGGACATTTGTGAAAATGTAAACACTGTCATTCTTCCTACTAAATGTTTTTTTGGAAAATAGCTGTTTTTCATAAAAATGTCATTTGTGTTAACACAAAATGGGTTTATCCTTATTTTTAAATAAATTAGTTACATATTTTTGTAAAATTTTGGTTTCAATTTCTATTTATGCTAAATGTCAATGCACATAACCCACATAAACAGAAAACTCTTTGGGGTCCTTAATAACACTTTTTAAAGCATTAAAAGGACCCAGAGACCAAAATGCAGTTGAGATTACATGTTAAACACTTAAAGTTTAGAAGTATGTGAACAAACGGTAAGATGAACACTTACTTGTGGTTAGTAATTTGTCATCAGCCATTACTATTATTGAAGAAAAACGCCCCCCCCATTCCTCCACAATAATTCCAAAGTTTTATACAAGAGAAATGAAAGATGAACATCACAGGAAATAACTCTCTACCCAGAGTGGTGTTCTATAGAGGATTCGGAAATTATCCCTTTAGGCAGCAATCCACTAATGTGTTCTTGTAAGACCTTGATTTCCAGGGCCAAGGCCATACGATTCTATCATACTGTTCCCCCTGGACATAATGGATGCCTCTGTTCACAGAGAGAGAACATGAAACCTGTCTCTAGCTTGGTTAGGAACTCCTCTTCCTCACAAATTATCAGGAAGTACCAGAAATCAACTCAATCAGATATTAATTTGGCAGTGGTACAACTCCAAGGGAAGAGAGAGCTCTGCTTAACCTTTTTCTACAGGCTTTGGCACACAAAACAAACGAAAAGGCCATTTAGGTCCCTGGTGCCTTTATGCTGCCAAGTAACAGGGCTAAGAGATTATTTGTTCTGTTCAAGGCCAGGGACTCTGGGCACACAACAGAAGCGGCATCTACCTCCTCACTACTTTATTATACCTTCTGGAAATTCCAGTGTAAAATACACTAATGGGGTATAGGAAGACTTAGCTACTCACCAGTTGACTTCCCTTCCTTAGCTATCTGTCTTAGAATAACTCCGCTATGGCAGGCACTTAGAACTCATCGATTAAGACTGTGGAATGCCAATCCCGTTCTATTCTGCTTCACCATCACCATCAGCGCTGGAAAAGAAGATACGAGGGGCTTGGAAGATACCACTCTGGCCGCCCAGGGCAGGCTCATGGTCCCAAATGGGCCCCTCACATATCCCACATTTACGAGTACCCCACTCTTCCAGATACCAGAGCTGCTTTTCCTCATTAGAGTCCCTCCACATGGGCCCTGGGCCACCTCGGCGGTAACCGAGCACAGTAAAACCCCACCTTGTAAGGTGTCAACCCTCTCACCTGAGCGGTTGGCGCTCAGAAAGAAGCCTCTGAAGAAGGATCCACCTGGCTCCCTGAATTCTAAAGCGGCCGCCAAGGCCTCTGGCTGCTCTACTCACACTTCTTCATCTGCCCAGGCTGGTAACACCCCAGAAGGCCCAACTGCCAGGTCACGTCTCTGAGATGTGCTTCTCACTCCCAAAAGCGAACACAGGCTCCCTCAACTTCCTAGGCTAACTTCAGTAACCGGAAGTTGTAGGTGGCCAAAGCCGAGAGGGGAATTTCACTCACTCACAGTGGTGCAAGCGCGCACCTCTAACTCCTGGCTCTAAATCTCTCGTGGCCAAAGCCCTCCACATCAGAATGCCCGGCCAGCCTCAGAACACATTCCAGATTTCTATTCACCCAAAGGCCTGCTGAGATACTTAGGCACAGCACCTAGTCACTAGAGCACCATGCACTTCTGAAAACTGGAATGACCTCAAATCAAGGCTCCTCAAATAGCTCATCAGCCTCTGGCCACTGGCTGCCATTGTGTAACATCTTAGTAACAGCCTGGCCAGTATTCAAATACCCCTTTACCTGGTGCTCAAGTAGCAGGTAGCATTTCCTCAATATGCTACTGATAATCATTTACCTCAATAATTTACAGGATAATTCCCCCCCCAAGGACACTGCGGTCAACTTCTTAAGCTGGTCAAAGGCAGTTCTGGTTCCGGGCAGATTTGCCAACCAAACTTATGTCAGCCAGGTCTATGCTTCTCCTTTCCGAACCAGGTCAAACCGTATTACAGAAAGTCTTACAGACAGTGGCAGAATTTATGTCACTTTTGATGCCTTCCTCTCCACTTCCCTGCTACCAGTTGGCTAGAAAAGACTCCAATCCAGTATGACTGCTGGGCACTAAGAGAGCCCCTTGACTATGATCCTTTCAGCTACTCATCCAGGATCTCCTGGGGAGGCCACCCTGTCCCCTTGACCACTTTCCTTACTTGCGGTCCCGAGAATGTCAGCTCCTCAGTTCCTTCTCCCCTCTTCTCTCCTAGCCCCTTATTCCTGCCTACCCTTCTGTAAGCCCCACACCCCAGAAGTCCCAGGTTCCCTGACCCCTCCCCTCACAAAGTTCAGCAGCTAATGATTTGGGCTCTCTGTTTTAACGAGATACAGGGAAGAGAACTGTTTTTACTCGGTCCCCAGGACAACTGCTTTTTGCAGGACCTGGTCTAATGACTCCTAGCGGAGAGAAGATAAAAGACAAAAGAAGCCATGTGTGACTTTTCTTTAACTGGAAAAGTACCACAGGGACTATGAAATTAGGTCCAAAGAAGGGCACCAAGAACTATGGAGGAAATGATGCCGGGTCTGCTTCTGAGGAGGAGGGTTACGTATGTCATTAAGGTGATAAAGGATGACACAGGTGCACATTCCCGGCTCCCCTTCAGCCACGTCCTCCCACAAAAATGACCTATGGAATGACACGGCTGGGTGGAGGCCCTGGCTCTGCCCCTTGCTATGTGATCATGTCCGATCTCAGACTGATCTGTAAAAAATACAAATAATGTCTACAACACTTTGCTGTGATAATTAAAGAAGATAATAAACGTGAAAGTACTTATCAAAGTGCCCACAGCACTGCTGAGGCTAAATAAATACGAGTTTCCTTATTTCCCCTATTTTTAATTAGTGCATGACACATTCGTTCCCTTGCCAAGAACATCATTTCACAGGCAGAGGCTTCCTGAGACTAGAGGGCCCACCTCCCTGTAATTAGGATTCCTCCTGTGTTCAAAGTCAAGCACTGCTCTCTTACCTCCGTGTCTGCCTCCTGCACCTCCCTGTTTCCTCCCAGCAGCTCTTCCCTCTTGGCCCTCGACTCATAAGACGGTTTTAAAACACATCTGACTTTAGTGACATTTCTCACAGTGTGGACGCATTCTTCCTGTTCTCCGACTCTGCACACAGAAACGCCAGAGTAATGGGACAGAATGCGATTTGCTTCCACGATGGCCCCTATGGAATACCACGTACATAGCATAAGTTTATCTTATCCATCTAGTCAATGTGTAACATATACGTGCATTAAGATCATACGGTTTGGTGGGTAGAACACTGGACTTGCAGGTAAGTCCGAAGTTCCAGCTCTTAATTGGACACTAACCAGCAGCGTGACCATAGGTCCTCTGGCCTCACAGGCTTCAGCAGACTCATCGGTAAAGTGTTAGCCATGTGGATGCTCCCTCTTCACCATCAAATGGTGGGGGTTACACGCTATTCTCAGGGAGGAGGGCACTAATAGGGGCACCTAAGGAAAGTGCTGTCTTTCCAGGACACAATGAGAACGTCTACTCTAAGTCCCGCGGAAGGTCAGCACGGGTACTCCCACCGGACTCCTCTGCCCCTCCCTGCCCCTCTCCTTTGGCTGCTTCTGATGGATCGGTCTTCCTCGAGGGTCCAGTCCTTCACAGCCAGCCAGGAATGACGCCGGCCCTGAGGGCAAGCAGCAGCTGCCAGGCAGGAAAGTAGGCACAGGAGGCTCAGAAGGCTCGCGTGGGATGAGCTCGAATGCTCAGTGAGGATGAGTCCCTTTATTAAAACTTGCTTCCCCCCTGCCCTGTTGGAGTAGTAAGACCCAAAGGGACCAAATCCACATTCAGGCCCTGGAGAAAAAGGAACACAGACCGGGAAGCTCAAGCCCCCCTCGGGCAGAGGCAAGGAAGTGCCTGCAGGCCGCAGGGGGCCCAGCCGAGGCAACCAAAGAAGGACAAGGACACATGGGGCCTGAGAGGCTGCAAAAGGAATAAAACGTGGGTTTCGGCAGGACCGTCCCTGGTGACACCGGGAGTGGGAGTGTCACCGTAGCTTGGCAGAGTTGGGGATTTGGGATTCTAGCTATTTTTTTAAGTGCATTTTTTTTATTGTGGCAAAAAACACACAACAAAATTCACCACCTTAACCACTTCCAAGTGGACAGCTGAGCAGCATTAAGTATATTCACATGATCGCAAATCAGGTCTCGGGACATTGCAAACTGGAGCCTCATTCCCCACCCCCCGAAAAGCAATCCTCTCCCGTCTCACATACCTAAGCAACCACCAGTCTACTTTCCGTCTCTCTGAGCCGGACCGCTGTAGAAATCCCAGATTCTGGCTCTTTTCAGACCTGAGTCACAACCCGTAACTTGCATTATCTGGCAAGCCAAAGTAACCACTTCGGGGGAAATCAGATTTATAAAGCAGGCTCACTGAGGAAGCATAAAGCACAAGCGCAGCTGACTTCTTACAGCTACAGAATCATACAAAAATAACAAGAACCCTAAAACGGGATGAGAGCTGGCAATGAGAATTCGGATGAGCATGGACAGAAATCCCAACAGGGCCAGGGAATGGTTACAACAAACAAAGCAGAACTTCGTGGTGTTGAGGCTTTTTTACTTGGTGGGACTGGCCCTGGTGGGCAGTCAGCGTTACTTCTGCAAACGTGTGCCATTAAAGATGAACGCCAAATTTAGCCAGTGGCCTCAAGCGAACACACCTTTGGGTTCTCCAGAGAAACATGCACAGGACTCAACTAGAAACGCCAAACACACGAACACTTGGTCATCAGCTAGGCCTGTGACCCTCCTTCCTGCTGCAGCACTCCACAGGCTAGATCCCAAGGAGGGCTCCTTCTCCCTACATTAGGGGTAACCCTCAACTTCAGACCGAAGTAAGTACCGGCACGTAGGGGAAACCAGTAAGATACTAGACCCGTATCTTGGGTCTTACCACCTGTAATAAAGAAGGCTGGCCGGGGGTAGCCCAGGCAGCACAGGAACACCGAGCCAGTAAGAGCTGAGACAAAGAACATCAACCACTCTACCAGGCTTCCACACAGGGCAGTTGCCTCAAAGTCAACTGAGCACGTGGGGAAAGAGAAGAGGGAGAGGTGGGTGGGCCCTTCCAGGCAGGAGCGGCCCCAGCCTTACCACTCAGGACAAGTTAGGTCAGGAAAGAAAAATACCACCCGTTATCTATGGGCTTAACCTTCTAACTGGGCACAATAACTAGGCCCACTGGGATAGAGACCACCGAAGTGCCCTTACCTGATCAAGTCGATTCTCTTCCCGTGGTAGAGAAATAAGGCCACGGGTGGGAGAAGCCCAGAAGCTGGGAAGCCAGCCTCAAGCCGCAGCAGAAGACAAGCAACCGTACGGCCTCACCCTCGGTGTCCCGAGGCCAACAGCTATCGACAAGGGTTCTCCCTTCTCTTGCTTCCCAGCTGTGCGTGGAAGCAACGAAAAAGTTTATTACGTATGTGAACCACAGAGATCCAGACTGCACGTTCCACTGGACTATTCCGGCTTTCAGCAGTGACCAAATAAAGATGAACAAATACCTATCCTCATCTTGAGCTGAAGTGGGGGTCGGGGTCGGGGTCGGGGGAGGGGAACGATCATTAAAAAAAATTATCACAGAAGTGAAGGAAAAAAATAAAACAAAGGAAAAAATGCTTAGCTGGAAACACAATGGCTCTCAGAATCAAGTTTGCGCAGACACGGATATAAAACCATAATCCCAGGGTGAGAAGGCTTTCAGAAAATCATATTTCAGGAGAAGGGTGTTGTTGTTCAGGCTTTGGGGAAAACACCAGAAACTCACGAAGTAACAAACTCCACTTAAAAACAGGTAGTACCTGGGGCGCCTGGGTGGCGCAGTCGGTTAAGCGTCCGACTTCAGCCAGGTCACGATCTCGCGGTCCGTGAGTTCGAGCCTCGCGTCAGGCTCTGGGCTGACGGCTCGGAGCCTGGAGCCTGTTTCCGATTCTGTGTCTCCCTCTCTCTCTGCCCCTCCCCCGTTCATGCTCTGTCTCTCTCTGTCCCAGAAATAAATAAAAAACGTTGAAAAAAAAAAAATTAAAAAAAAAAAAAAAACAGGTAGTACCTCCTCAGTGAAGGCAGGAGCAGTGGGGGAGAAAAACAAGATGGCGTCAGATTTCTGGTGCAGAGGCCTCCCAAGAGAATGGGGGAGAGTGGCACGGCAGAGTGAGATTTTACTAACCAATGGTTCACATGAAAAGACGTCACACCCCAGAGGGACAAAGAACTCGGACGGGTCAAAGGTGTTTCTACTGTCTTTAGAACTAAGGAAGGTGTTCAAGGTCTAGGGAACGCAAAGCCAGACAGAGGCAAGAGTTTAGTGAAAACCAAGGAGGCCGGCAGGTCTTCCTCCTCACTGAGCCCAAAGGGCACATGCTTCAAAAAAACTCCAGAGACAGCTTTGGTTTGGAAAAGCTTGAGGGGGATTTTCCAGCTAGGAAAAATGGTGAAACAAGGGGAAAACGTGCCACAGTGACAAGAGTAAAAACCCCAAGACACTCCAGAAGAGGAGACAGTGGAGGGCCCACAGTGGATGGCTCAAGAGCCACCAAAGCCTTAGGATCCTGCTGGGTGGGAGAAAGGCAAAAGAAAAGTAGAAGGTCCGTATTATGGAAAATTTAGGATCACAAAGTTTTTTTAAGAACTGGCTCAGAGTACAGAGTTCCCATATTACGTATGGAATTTATATACATGGGATTCGAGCATATAGGATCAAAGAGAAGCTGGGAAAACCTGAGAAACCCTAGAAAGGAAAATCCAGACAGTCTGTACAAGTTCACTCCAAGATGCTATAGTTAGCCTCCTGACAGGAATTTATCCAAACTGAATTTTAGGTTCACAGAGACTGGAGACTGGATGTGAGGGACTGGAAGGGCTGGAACCTTAGTGGGTCTAAAATCGGCACTGGCTTTTCACCGTTCTGCAGACAGGGGAGCACTGAAGGGGCACAGACTGGAGCCAGGTTGAGCAGGCTGGTGCCCTGGCTTTACCACACGCTAGCTGTGGGACCTTCACCTAAGAGGTAAAGAATGCAATCAGTAGAGATAATAAAGGCAGCTGACCTTGTAAGGTAATCTTATGAGGTAGTTTAAGAACTAAATATGTTAACGCGTAAGTACGGAGAAAAGTACCTGGAAATTTTTAAGGGCCCACCGAAGATCAACTGTTACTATTGTTATTTTATTTGTCCCACCTACTGCCCACCCCCAAGACTCTGTAACTGCTGAGAGCAGTCTGGGTGTAGACTTCAGTGTGGGGAACATCACTTTCGCTTCGGAACTCTGATGACGTATTAAGGCACTTAGGTATCAAACTGCTGCCTTGTTGACATTCAGATGCAACACTCAGTTCTAAATCTCATGCATGTGGGGATGGTGCTAAGTTACTGTATGTCTCCATAGCTCCCCAGATCCTTGGGGGAAAGGAAATATGTGAATGACATGAGGTTAGAATTACCAACTCTGCTAACAGCTATCTGAAGTAGCTGTATCAATTTCAGCAGAAATCACTAACAGGAGAAACAAAATCCTGCAGATGACCCTGAGTGACCCTGTAATGTCGAAGACTGAAAAAAAGAGGAAGAAAATGGGAAAGTGAAAATGCTTTCAATACATTTAGGGATTTTAGTTTTTCTATGGGAACAAAGGGTGACTTAGAACAAAGGCTGTTAACAGGGCTTTGAAGGGCAGGAATACATTCGGGAGAATTTCAAATTGTTTTGGGATTAGGCCAGGTTTTTCTTCCTTACTGAACTACACATGCCAATCATGTGGCCTACGAGCCTACAAATTCTGCTAATGGGAAGGGCCTCAGCTTTAAGGGAAGGCCCAGGCTGCCATGGACCACAGGACA
Source organism: Panthera pardus (assembly GCF_024362965.1). Taxonomy (NCBI): domain Eukaryota; kingdom Metazoa; phylum Chordata; class Mammalia; order Carnivora; family Felidae; genus Panthera; species Panthera pardus. The sequence goes on from NW_026526710.1 coordinate 820,696, forward strand.
ACTCCTTTTCACCTCACCATGGCTTCTAAACCAAGTGCAGACACCTGACCCAAGCTTATAACAACAAAAGCAACAATAAAGTCTGATTCCAACCTCTCTCTTTCTCAGGAAGCTAACTACTGAGAATGAGGTGATTAGCCGGGAGAGATCCATGTGAAAGGTCACGATGTACAAAGGACCTAGAGAAGCTATGAGGATCACAGCAAACCAAAGTCAGGAGGAAACAGAATCTCTATAAGGCAGAGAAAAGACAGACGCGGAAAGGAAAAAGAATAAGCCAGAGGCAGCAAGAGGAAAAAGACACAAAAGCAAAGAGAGCCGCCCTGCGAGACTCTACTGTCCAGGGAAAGACTGTGGCTCATCTCCAGCTGCCTGAGCTCCTGAGGTTTCTCTGGTCCCGGTGCATCCTTGCACCACGTTTTGCAAAAGGGTCTGAGTAGCTCTCTGCTCCTTACAACAAAAAACAGCTAACTTGAAACAGTTACTTCAGCTCCCCTGAGGATGGCGTTTGCCCAGGAGGCAGTTTGGTGCCTCCAACAGATTCCTGGCAGGTCCACCCTGTCAGACGTGCCCAGACATCCCAGCAGAACAGGGGTGGCTCAGCCCTTAGGCACCCTCAGCACAGTCCCAGGGCCTATGAGCATCTCAAGGGCCTATGAAAATGCCAAGACCTGAGAAAAACATTTATTGCATGCGAAATATGAGAAAAAATCATCACATCAGAGTCAATCAATGTTTAATGTCCATCCACTACTAGTCAAACGAAGCTTAACACACAGCTTTGCCTATGCTAATTTCATGTGGGACGTGGGTACACTTTTAATGTCGGCTCCATGACATGGTAAAGGCCGCTGGAAAGAAGTGCAGGGAGGCCTTCCAAGGTCTACAAGCCAGTCCCCCAGCAGTAGACACGTCTGGGCTGAAGCTGGCACCTGCCCAACCGACCCCTTGGATACGCTGATGCGAAGTATCATGCCTTACCACTCAAAACTGAGCACTCTAAGTTAGAAATCGACCCCTACCTCCCAAATGTAAACATACTATCAGTTCAGCACTGCTGGTAGTAGGAGTCTATTAGCTTTTCTTAATGATGTATTTCACAAAACTGAAGCCAAACAACCTCCATTAGCCATCCTACTGGTTTTTCCAAAATGAAGGAAAAAACGTTATACCTGACTGCAAATGGTCCTGCACATTTAAAGGATTTAACTGTTGACACTTTTCGGAATAATACATAAAAACTTAGTCACGTTTACTCTGCTTTCCCTGTGCAAGAGCCCCCTCAAATGTCACGAATAGACCTAAACATTCTCTTCCATTTAGTCAGATTCTCAATTTGTTCTCAAATCTATTTTTCTAATAGGAGGTGGCACAGAAGTTACACAAAATTTCGATCTTATGAAAGCAAAAAAGCCAACGTGAGACTTCTCCAGGCATTGTGCCCGTGGCTGTAACCGGCCACACACAGACAAGCCCCCGTCTGCCCTCCGGAGCGCCTCGTCACTTTCGGTGCCCCACCTCCCCACACCCCCACACCTCCGTCTCTACTCCCACGCACCCTCTCCCTCTCCACCCACGCCCTCGGACTACACCACTTCCGCAAGACCGCTCTCAAAGCGGCGGTCTCCCTGTAAGGCCGCCAGGCCATTCCTCACAGTTCACGGATTCCTGGCTCCTACAAGTCTTCGTGGTCAATTCTGGCACTTGTTCACCTCCCCGCAGCCCTGCTGAGGGCACAGACCGGTTCTTTCAGTGCTGGGGCTAAACACAAGTATCCTCCAAAGGTGTGTCCGGACTATTCTTTAGCTCAACCCCTGGCCTGGCTTCAATGAGAACCATCTCTGTGACAATTCCACCTTCTCTTGTAACCAGTCTCATCTTCTTACTTTTATTTCCCACTGCCTACACGAGTATTTCCCTATCTTCCCACAACGAACTGAAAATCATTCGCCATCTCCCGAGTCCCTGTCAAAGACAACATTCTCCCTCAACAACATCCCAGACTAGTCACTCTAAAGCCAGCTCTCTTCTCCTCCTCCCAATCCCCACACGTCTTTCAACTCTGTCTTCCCTCCGCTTGTTTTTCCTTCAGCATTTAAATGCAATGCAAGTTTCTTCTATCATAAGGAAAACCAGTATTTAATCCTATCCCTTCTTTAGCTGCCATACCTTCTCTCTCTCTCCTCCATTTCCCTATAGAGGCTCTTAAAAACTTATTTTCCTGATTTCTACAGCTTTACTTCCCATTCATTCCCCAACCACCACCACACCACTCAAGTTCCTCTTGGCCAAACCCAAGGGCATCTGTAATTCTTTATCTTGCCGAACACCACCAACCACATTCTCTGTCTTCTCCTCTCGCCACATAACCCTCCTTCTCAGTCTGCCTGGAAAGCCTCTGTTCCTCCGTAAGTACTAGTATTCCCCTGTATTCCACCTCAGCTCTCCTCTGCTCCCGATTTACATCCACCCCAGTTCAACCATCTAGACCACTGGTTCTTGACTGGGGTAGTTTAAAAAACAAAAAACCTTTTTCAGAGTCTATGTTTTAACTGTCCATAATGCCTCAAGAGGGCACTCAAACACCTGCTCAGAAACCTTCATGGATACTTACACTAAGGTATTAGAACCTGAAGTGAATTTCACAGTAAATTACTACCTAACTAGATGCCAAGCATCATATAGATTTGTACAACCTGCAAGTTTCCTGATTCTAATTGTGAGTCTGGGGGCTTATCACAAGGTCCTAATCCTTTCATAACATAGCTGGTTAACAGGGAAACCTGACACATTTGCTAGCCGATGCCAAGTACTATGAATCCGTGAAATATTCTTAAATCCTATCGAGCTTAATCCCACGTGTTTGAAATGGACACCTAAAAATAATTTTGAAAGCCAGAGGGACATCAATGGAGTTTACTCACAGAAAAAAAAAAGGTTCAGATTATTTCTATGAACAGTTTTATCATTTACCTAAGAGGCAGAATTTATAATTTTTGGGAGAGAGGTTTGCTCTGCCTACAACAAGGGCCAAAAGATCTGTCACAATACCATGGAAGGCACTGCAAAATAAGATGTGGAAATAAGCTATGATTATTTTATGAACTTGTGGGATATGAAAAATAAATGAGCTCTAGAATAGCTTTACTGAATTTCTTATAACGTATCAGCTGACACAAGAGACACTGCAAAATCCAGAGTTAGAATAAAGGTATAGAAATGCTTTAGCGTTAGAAAAGCAACACAAATTAGTGCTTTTTAAAATAAGCTATCAATGCTGCTGATACAACTCCAAAGTTAAATGTCATTTTTTAAGACTCTCTCTTCCTCCAATTTCTGTACAAATGATCACGGACCACAGCCACTGGTTATCCATCTTGTAAGTGTTCTTCCAGGACTAGCTGTGGTAATTCTTTAAACCTCGGCTATATGACTTCAATTTGCCAAACCCAGTTTCACTCCTTTCCCCTTCATAACACCTTGGATCCACGTACCGTACGACGACCGCTCTCACACATCCCTGGAACTTCCTCCTCAGCTGCCAGGACTCTGCTCTCTCACGAGCACCCCCGCACCCGCTGCCCAACCAGCCCCCCAGGCTCAGGCACGCAGCGAGGCAGATCTCCCCTGGGCCCGCAACGGTGCAATGAAGCCCTGGAATCTCTTCCCTGAGCATTTAGAACTGGGAGGCGGAAAGGCAGGGTCTATGAAGCCAACTGGCAGGGGTTACAGACTCAGGACAAAGGCAGAGAGACAGCAGCCGCGCTGACTCCTGTCGACTTTCCAAACACTGGTGGGTCCCAGCTGAAGAAACCACCTTGGATCCCATGGAGGCCTCCTCAGAAATCCGCCGTCAATTAAGCCATTTCAATGGGTTTATTGGGTTGATTTCTTTCAACCACCAAATGGTCTCTAAGACATCCTCCTTCCTCTCCAATAAATTCTTTTGCAGGCACATTCTCCCTTACCTTTTCCTTTAATGTGCCCATGCTGCGGCTCTGCTTTGAGCTTCTTCTCATTCTGCCCCACGTGTTCTCACCCATCCAGTGGCTTCCATACCAGCCACACGGCAAGCACAACCGTGAGTGATTCTCAGATCTCTTTCTACACTTCTGCTGTAGACTAAATGTTTGTGCCCCCCCCACCCCCCCCACCAAATTCGTATCTTGAAACTCAATACCCAACGTGATAGTATTAGGGGTGAGGCCTCTGGAAGGTGACTGGGTCATGAGGGTGGGGCCCTCAGGAGATTACTCCCCTTTTATAAAAGAGACCCCAGAAAGCTCCCTTACCTCCTCTGCCGTGCAAGGACACAGGGAGAAGATGACCACCTATGAATGAGGAAGCAGGCCTCAGCAGACACTGAATCTGCCAGACCTTGATCTTGGACTTCCGCTTCCAGAACTGAGAGAAATGAACGTCTACTGTTTTATCCACCGGATCTATGGTGGTTGTTATAGGAGCCCCAATGGACTGCAACAACTCCTAATGGTGAGGTGGGCACTACCCTGCCCAAGTCCCGGCCTGTCCCTATGCGGAAGGGACCAGTTTGTCAACATCGACAGAAAATCACTCCAAGTAGTCAGGAGTACCAACAGGAGCACCAACACTCTTCAGAGAAACCACCACCGGCTCAGAGAGGCAGAGTCTAGTCCAAAAGACAACTACAATATTATCCAAAGTTAGCGTCATGCAGTCTTAAATAACTCCACGTAAAAGGTATCAACCGTCCAGTCTTAAGCTAGACAGACATTCCTTAATCTTAAACAACTTATAAATGTAGAATTATACTCCAAGAAAAACCTGCCACATAAACACTGATTTTAGTAACAGACTTGTGCACGGTGCCCACTCACTCCTATAACAAAGAGTACATCTGCAGCATAAAAGCATCTTCAGAAGAACTACACGTCTGTCCTGTAAGCCTTCTACACTCAGCACGTCCAAAACTCAATCTGTCATCTCCTCACCAAAGCAACTGCATTCTCAACTACAGGAAATGGGCCCACCAGCCCCTCAGCTGCCCGAGCCAGAAACCTGGTTATCAGCCACCCTCCTTCCTCTCATGAAGTCCTGTCCACTCGATCTCCTCTCTACCTCCTGAATATATTCCCCATTCCACCTATGCCGTCTCGGCTGTATTTGTGCCACGGTCATCTTCTCCTACAAAAAGCCTCCAGTCTTGCCTCCTTCTAATCCATTGTCCATCACAAGGTAATCTTTCTAAGATGTAAAATTGGGGGTGGGGGTGCTGCCTGGTGGCTCAGTCAGTTGAGCGTCTGACTTGATTCTGGCTCGGGTCAGCATCTCCCAGTCCTAAGATCAAGCCCCACATCGGGCTCCATGCTGGACGTGAGGCCTGCTTAGGATTCCTTCTCTCTCCCTCTGCCCCTCCCCTGCTCACATGTGCGTGTACACACTGCCTCTCTCAAAAAGTAAATAAAATAAAATAAAATAAAATAAAATAAAATAAAATAAAATAAAATAAAATGTGTAAAATGGGTTGCTAGTACCCTGCTTAAAGTTCTTCAAAGGGCCCCAGTAACTTTCAGCGTAATTTCCAAATTTATTCGTAAGGTTTTTAAACTTTGAACAACGTCAGCTCCTACTTACCTCTTGGTTCGTCTCTCACCGCTGCCCACTCCAATTCTGGTTCCCCTCACACCAAGTCTCTTCAAACTCCTCAGGCCTTGTTTGCTACTATGCCTTGACTACTACCCTCTTCTCTCCACACTTTTTACCTCCAGGCCGTAACACTAGCTGTTCCCTTCATTTACCTTCGAGCTCACCTTAGACATCACTTTTCCTAGGAAGCAGTGGATTATGTGCGATGTCTTCCCATGTGCTCCCAGAGCCCTTCCACGTCCTGTAATCTATCTCCTCTTACCACACTTGAATTTGTCCACTAAAGCACATGTTACTCCACATCCACACTACCCACTGCAGGGCCACAATTACACTTGATAAGGGGATGAATCCATGTGCCTTGATGGTGACCTTTGCAGCCTCAAGCATAACGCATCTCCCCCCTCCCCCGCGCCGGCACCCAGGGCTCCACTCTGCTGACCCGTTCACAGGCCCTGCACAATAGCCATGCTCTTGGTGCTTCTGCCTATGGTCCAGCTGGCTGGACCTCCTCATCCTGAAAGACTCCATTAAATGCAACTTGCTCTGTGACCGGATCCGTGTGTTTGAAACACAGCGAGTTAACATGAAAAGAAATCCCGTGGCCCAAGTTTAAGTTTCTGAATTTATTCTACAGATATAAAATTAGAAATGAGATCTATTTTTATTGTGCAAATTATATTGCTAGAAGCAATTTTCCTCCAAATGCCGAAAGCAACAAAATTCATTCAAATTTATTCCAAACGCATCACTCAAAAATGTTCAGATATTAGTTTTTAGAGTACATTTTAGAGTATGCTTTAATATAGGATAGGGCTTACCTATTTCTAAAAATGCACATACCTATTAACCATACAACTAACATATGTCCCGTATATAATGTACTTTTAAAAAGTAAATATTCCATTATAAATCTAATAAACATAAACTTGGAAAATATAAGTAAAAAATTTTAAATCACCCAACATCCTACCACCTAAAGTCCATCATTTTTAAGATTTTCATCTAATTTCTTTTAGACATCTTTCTATCATAGGTTTTTGAGGAGGGTTGTTGGGATTTTTTATTAAGAGTACGAATCATGTCACGTATGCAATTTTGTATCCTGCTTTTCTCCCACTTAACACTGTCACAGGCATTTTAATACTCATACATTGTCTACTGGATGTACCACAACTTAATCATTCTGCAAATGCACCCTAAATAATAATTCTATGACACACATCTTTTGTTCTCTATCTAAAAATATGCCCTTGACGGTTCTTATATCAAGGAATATGAATACTCTGAAGGCTTTGATACATATAGCCATTGTAACATAATAGGACACTTTCACCGCATCCTAAGTACTAGGTATTGTAATTTCTTAGTCTAAATTTAGGCCTTCGTTAAATTGTAAGTGAGAAATTGTAACATCCTAATTACAAAAGTAAATACTCATTATAAAAAAAATTCAAACAATGCAAACACATGTGAAATAAAAAAGTCTCTCCTCTGCTTTTCCCTCAAAAGTAGTCACAGTTAAATATATTTTCCATGTATCCTTCTAGACCTTTTTCTGTTTTTATTTAGAACACACACACGTATGAATATATTTTGTTACCTTACCAAAAAATGGAATTAAATTTGCCTTTTTGGCTCAATAATATATCCTAGGCATCCACCCAGGCTATGTCAATGCATACAAACCTACCTCTCTTTTTAAAAGTTACAGAACGTTCCATAGTATAGAGGCACCAAAATTTCCATTTTTTATTATAAATGACGCTGCAATTGACTTCGTTCATATTAACCTGTGTTCTCTTACGAGAATATTACAGATCCCTTGAGGTGTATCTGCTAGATCAAAGCATGTTTTTTTAAAATTTTTATAGCTTCTGTCAAATTGTTTTTTTAAAAAGGTAGATCCAATTTTGCATTGCCAACAAAGTATTAGGTACCTTTTTCTCCACACCTTCAAATATCTTTTTAATTTTTGCAGATTAGCCCCCAGTGGAAACAAATTTAATTGTTTCATTTTGTTTTTTAACATTTATTTATTTTTGAGAGACACAGAGAGACAGTGTGGGAACGGGTGAGGGGCAAAGAGGGATATACAGAAAACAAGCAGGCTCCAGGCTCTGAGCTGTCAGCACAGAGCCCGACGTGGACCTTGAACTCAGGAGCAGCTGAGATCATGACCTGAGCCAAAGTCGGATGCTTAACAAAGCTACCCAGGCACCCCAATCTAGTTGTTTTAATTTTCATTTCCCTAATCACAAGTGATGCTGAAATCCTTTCTCTGAGAACTATTCTATGCTCCAATCATTTAATTGTTCATTCTGTTACTCTTTACCTCTCTGTACACATTACAAGCTTTTTTCCCAGGCTATCGCCTTGTAAATGTCTTTTGTCACACACAAATATCAACTTTGATAATGATTAAATTTATTAAAATTTTCCTTACGATTTTGGGTCTTGGTCTTGCCTAAATGTCTACAAAAAACAAATCGTATCTTCTATAATACATCCTCCAACATAATTCCATTTTCTTCTAAAAACTTTACAGTTTTTTTGTTCTCGAGAGTTTTTTTTGTTTGTTTGTTTTAGAGAGAGCGCATATATGCACATACTCAAGCAGGGGACAGAAGCAGAGATGGGGAGAGAATCCTAAGCAGGCTCCACAGTCAGCATGGAGCCCAATGCAGGATTTGATTCCACAACCCTGGGATCACAACCTGAGCCGAAACCAAGAGTTGGGATGCTCAACTGACTGAGCCACCCAAGCTCCCCTTGAATTAGTTCTTTACATAAAATTCATTTTGAATATGGGGAAGTAAAATCTTTCTTCCCAGTCACTTATCCTTACACAATATAATGAACAATCATTTCCCAACTGTGTCAAAATACCAACTTTATTCTACTCTAAATTCCTATATAGAAATAGGTCCTATTACTGGATTCTACTTTGCTCTATGTAGCAACCTGCCTATTCCTGCACTCAGCATTTATATTACTGCAGCATTACAGCATGTTTTGATATCTGGTATGGCAAATCCTCTATCACTATTTTTCCATTTAAAACATTTCTTGGCCATTCTAGAACATTTACTCCTCCAGATGAATTTTAGAAGCAACTTATCAAGTGTCCAGAAGTAATTCTCACTGGAATTTCATGTGAAACTACATTAAAATTACAGTGTAACTCCTAGAGTATTTCAGTGTTTACAATGATGCTTTCCCCTCCAATAACATGTAATGTTTGTCCGTTTATTTAGGTTAGCTTTTCAGTTGCTTAGGTAAAGATTTTTCTTCATAAAGTTTTTGTGCATTTATTTTTAAGCATCTTCTGGTTTTGTTGCTCTTGAGAATAAAATCTAACTTTTCCATATGACTAATGACAAACTATTTGATTGTTAGTGACAGTATACATCTTTCCACATCTTTAACAAATTATCCAGTGAACTGTCTGTCCACATCCTGTAACCACTTGTGTGTGGACTTATATTATTTTCCTCATTGATCCATGTGAGTTCTTTACATGCTGAAGGTATTAAGTCTTCACTTATGTTTGTCACAAATATTTTCCTACTTTGTGGTTTGGCTTCTAATCCTAGGGTTTTGTTTTCCTTCTCTTCTTATGTAAGCTTTAAATTTTTTGTAGTCTAATCCACTGATCTTTAACTACTAACAGATCTGAGTGCCCCAGAGTTACCAGGATCTAGACCTCTTTCCCTCACACCTGCACGGCAGATATTTTCTTCACTTAGAAGATTCTAGTTCAGGGGCACCTGGGTGGCTCAGTCGGTTACGCGGTTAAGTGTTCAACTTCAGCTCAGGTCATGATCGTGAGATCTGCTGTCGGCACACAACCAGCTTCAGATCCTCTGTCCCCACCTCCTCTCTGCCCCTCCCCTGCTCGCTATCTCTCTCTCAAAAGTAAACATTAAAAAAATCCTTGAGTCTTCAAAAAAAAAAAAAAAAGATTCTAGTTCAAGTCTGATTGATTGATTACAAAGTCTTTGCCCACCTCAGCATACAGAACCCTCTTTTCCAGATGTTTAATATCTACTCTCACATTTTCTTTATGATTTAGGGGGCATTCATGATGATTTATCATTTACTATACACTCCCATGTGTATTTGGGGGGTGCTGGATAGATTCCAGTGACCTGTACAGATATTATAAAGCCAGCATGACACCGTTTAGAACGTGGCTCTATAACACATTTAATATCAGAGAGAACTTGTCCCACTTCATTACTCATAATTATTCTGTCCGGTTTATCCCAAAATGGATAGTTCTATAATGTTTAAACATCACATCCAGGAATACAGCCTATTTTTTCATTTAAGACATTCTCTCATATCTTTCAGGATATTTATGGTCTCCTCTGTGTAGACTGCACTTATCTTTATAAGGCTGTACTTACATGTTTTACGTTATTTCGTTGCATTGTGATCAGAGCCTGTTTGGGGTTTTTTGTTGTTGTTTTTTGTCTTTTCCATTTTAGTTTCTGCCCGGTTATTTTTGGTATTCAGAAAGCTATAAATTTTATATATGCATTGTGTACCCAGTCACTTCCTCAATTTTTGTCTGATAGTTTTTTGTCATTCTCATTTTTGCAGCTGATAGCATCTACAAATACTTCTTTTCATTTTGGATCCTTCCCTCACTCTTATTCCATGCATTACTGCTTTGATAAAACTTATAAACAGCTGTTAAATAATATCCTGATTTTTAATTTGACTCTAATACCTTTCTATTAAATACAATGTGGATAACTAGCTTCATTTCTATGTATACTTTAGCATTAAAAAGTGCCTACTTCTTGAAAATAAGAAATAAGGATTTTTTAAATCAAACTATCTATTTGCCCATAGTTTAGTGGCCGTTTGAATTCACTGTGAACTCCAAGGGAAAGATCACCTCTCTTCCAGACAGACTTCTAAAATGGCCAGCCTCATCTCCCGGACTTCCACTCTGCCCACCACCTCCACATTCTGCATGTAGCAGCTGGAGTGGCTGTTTAAAAATGCAGATCTGATTATGTCATTCCCCTGCTTCAACCCCAACCCTTGCAACGGTTTCCCATTTCACTCAGAATCAAATAAAACATCCTTAACCTGTCCTACAAGACCCTACATGATCTGGCCCCCTGCCTAGCCACGCTTCCCCCTCACCCACCAGAATCCATCCACAAGCCATTCTTTCAGTTCCTGGAATGGGCAAAGCTCTCTCCCCCTTCAGGGCCTTCCCACATGCCATTCCCCTGCCTGGAAAATTATCCCCCACTTCACTCTACACTAACACCTACTCACCCTTCAGATCTCAGCTCAAATCTTATTTTTGCAAAGAAGTCTTTCCCGGGCCTTCTTTCCACCATCCAAAATGTGTTCCCCTTTTTATACACACTCTCTCGTAACCGGTACTACCCAACTTTCCCGACAGGTACCACCACTGGTGATTGTACGTGCAGTTGTGTGGTTGTTTACTCTCTGGTTCCCTCCACCCCCACAGATTATAACCTCCAAGAGAACAGGAACAAATTGATTTTGCTGGCCACATTGCAAGCATTCATACGTATCTGAATGAAATAAAAATACCTACAAAACCCCTCACTGTATTTCTTGCATCTTAAAATAATACCCACCACGTCACTGAGTCAATATTTAAACGGTTAAAAACTCTGATACTGCCTGCAAATTCAGTTAGAATACATTTTACCCCAAGGACGTAAAAGCTAACCTGAATCTGATGCCGCCACGGGAAAATACATACACAAATCTGTATCAGTAGGAAAGAAGTTTTGTTTTGCGTAGTGTTGTTTGCTGATACTTTATTCACAGTCAACTAATGTATGTGTCTTATCTCTTAGAGCATGTACAACACTAGGAAAAATATGCTCTGTCAAATACTCTTCAAGCAGTCTAACAGGTTAACGGTACTTGATAAAAAAAATTACAGCAAAATCACAAAGAGCACTCAGAGTTGGTGATCTCTGGAACAGACACAGCCGGTCAAAAAAGACGTACACCGCGTTGCAAATAAAAAAATCCTTTTGGATCACAAAAGCTAATAAAATCAGCATTTACATACCAGTTTACATCCCGCAAAGGACTTTCACACGCATCATGTCACTGAACTGTGAGGAGCAGACCCAGCAGGTATTAGCATTTATAGAAAAGGAACCGGAGGCTTAGAGTGACTGTCCTCCTCAAGGTCACAAGACTTGAAAGTAGTAGAGTCATGATTATACTGGGGGAGGGGCCGAGGTCCCACATGTAAATTCCTTAACCAAAGAGAACTTCCATCCTAAAGGCCTCCTCTCTGTAATTAGTGCAGCTCTGTGCTCCCTTCGCTAAAATTTCATTGCACCAGAGAACCACCGCCAGAAGAGCTCTTTTAAATAAAGTTAAAATTGAAATGGCCATCAATCTGGGAAACGGCTAAATAAACTATGGTGTACCCAAACTACCGAACGTGATGCGGCAGCTCTTACAAACGAGTTAACACGCCCGATGCTGAAACCGGAAGATAAGAGTCCACCAGTCCTCGCTAAAACAAAGATAATACGAGTACACACGCGGAAACACATTTGAAAAGATCTAGAAGGATACACACCGAACATAAAAGAGTTATCATCTCTGGAGACAGGGACCGGTAGTGACCATGTCTGTGTTATTTCCATTTTTACAAAGAAAATGCATTGCTTTACTTATTTAAAAAAAAAAAAAAAAAAAAAAAATTTTTTTTAAATTTAAATTAACCTGTGGGCTAAACAGAAAGGTCACTCTTCTGCTCTAAAAGCTATGCCTCCATAAAGGAAGTAGGGGCCTCTCTAAAAGAGAAGACCAAAAAATATAAACGAAAAAAACGGTCCCATCCTGTTCAAACAAGAAACTGTCTAAACGTCACAGAACGCTCGTTTAAAAAAAAAAAAAAAAAAAAGCAGTAACTTAAAATTATTATTATTATTATTTTTTTTTTTTTAGTACCTGGTCTCCTTTGTTGCAGCAAGACAACCAACAAACAAACTAGCAACGGGAAAGAGTACAGAGCGGGCTCCTCCTAGAGAGATTGGAGTCGTTAGAGTTCGGCAAGGAAGGGCTCACAAAGGAGCCGAGTTTCGAGGGAAATGAGAGGTGACTTGGCAGAGAGATGCGGGCAGATGAATCCGGATGGGAAAATGTCTGGGAGGTGGAGATACGGAGTTAATCAGGAGCAGGGGCCAGTGAGCACACGGAAGTCAAGTCCTGAAAGAGGAGAGGATTCCTTTGGAGGTGGGAGCCGAGAGGGAGCTCGGCTGCGCGGCCATCCGCTTTACCTGGGTGAGAATCCGGCCCTTGTCGTGGTCAAACAATGGAGGAGGCGTCCAGCGGCAGCGGCGATCTGCGCAGGGGGCGCGAAGGCTTCCTCATCACCTGGGCGGGGGGCTCGGCCGGCTCTGCTGGGACGCAGGGCGCTCTAAAAACACACACACGCACACACACACACACACACACACAGCATCACACCACGCAGCCGGGCTTCTCGGCGCCGCAGCCCGGCTCCCCGAGCCCTCGGCGCGGCCATTACCGCCTCTCCGGGGACCCGCCTGGAAAGGCTCCAAGGCGCGGCTCCACGGGCTTCGTAAGCGGTCTCGCTCCCCCTTCCCTCGGCTCCGACAACAATGGAGCCCGGCTCGGGAGTCCGGCTCCCGCGGGGCCTCCGCCCGGCCTCGCCCCTGCCGCTGCCCAGCCCTCGCCGCGCACCCCGGCCGCCATCTGTGACCCCCCGCTCCCCGCTGCCGGCGCCGCGGGGCCCGCGCCGGCCCGCCGAGGCCCCGCGGCCAGGCCGCCCTCCGCGGGGCCTGCCCGGTGGCCGCCGCGCCGCCCGGTTGCGGGGGGTGGGGGGTGGGGGGCGCTCTGACCTTTCCTACCGACGCCCAGGGGCCGGCCCCGGCCCGAGGCCCGTCCTAAGTGATGGGTTGTTTTTCTTTTCTTTAACCCACTCATCCTCCCTCCGAGCCGGAGCCCGCTCCCCTTCCGCCCCCCGCCCCCGCCTCGTCCCCGAAAAGAAATAGACTGCAGCCCGGCCGCCCGACAACTCACTCCAAGTGAGGGGTTGAAGCGCCCCAGGCCGCGGGCTCCGCGCACCCACCCTCCCTCTCCTCAAGGGACACCTCACAGGTGCGCCTCCGAGCCGCGCGCGCGCGCTCCGCACACCCAGACGCCTCCGGGGGACAGCGCGCGTGCGCACGCACGGGGCCGACGAGCCCCGGGGGAGCGGGGCCCGCACGCATGCGCGCCGTCCGGCCCTCGCCCCGGCAACCCCCCTCGCCTCCGCCCCCGTCGGCCGCCCGCGCGCGCGCCCTCCCCCCCCCCCCCCCCCATCCCAGGCTGGTCCCGGGTACCCACCCCCGCAACCCCGGCCCTGCGCGCGCGCTCCCGCTCGCCCGCTCGCTCCTCCTTCCCCGCCCCACCCGGGCCCGCGTTACCCTGGGCAACCGCACTGCGGCCGCACCTGAGCTCTGCGCCTGCGTCCCGCCGGCCAGACCCTCCCTGCCCCTCGGTCCCGTGCCCTGCCCCACCACAGCTGGGGGAGCGGGGCATCGTCCCCTCCCCGCGAAGTGACTACCGAGCGGCCGCCCCCGCCCTGCCCCGCAGACAGACCCGCCGCCGCGCCGGCGCCTCAGCCGTCCGCCCGGTCAGCGCGGCCTGGCCTCGCCGCCCCGGCCCCCGCTCCCGGCGTGCACCGCGGCGAGCGCTCGGGTGGGAGCCGGCGAGATGCGTTCGGCGGGCGGCGCCCACTGACCTCCCTCGGCCGCCCGGCCGGGGCAGGGCCGAAGCCGGGAGCCAGCCCCGCCCGCCGCCCCGCCCATGGGCCGCCAGCCCCCGCAGCCGCCCGCCGGGAGGACCGCGCCGAGGGGGGGAGCCGCCTGAAGGACCGCGACGGCCGCGCCCGCAGGTGAGGCGGGGCCCGAGGTGTGACCGAGTGCAGCCCCGCTCACCTGGCGGTACCTCTGGGGAGGCTCTGCGGGCGCCTGCGGGGGGCGGGGGCACCTGTCCGGACGGGAATTTATTTAGACTGTTTTAAAAGCCCTCGCTGCAGGGGGAGGGGGTCCTCCCGTCTCACCCCCAGGGCTCGCCGACGGGGAAGGGTGTCCCCTTGCGGAAACAACTCGGGGGGGGGGGGGGGGCCGGGGGACGTGCGGGAGACACGAAAAGGCGGAGAGGAGGGCAGAAATGAAGCGCAGCGACCCCCGCGCCGGCTGCCTGCGGCGTCTTGCAGCCCGTTATGGGGAGGGGGACGCCTTTGCCAGGGCTCCAGTCCAGGCTGCGGACCGTCTGCACCGCGCACCCGAGCCAGTGCGACGGGGCAGGAGCGGCCGGCCCAGGGGCCGCTCCTGCCGGCCTCGGGGTGGGATTGTGGGGTGAGGGATCCGCATTGCAGGTGCACCGGGAGCGCCCGAGGGCCTGGCCCTGCTTTGTCTGGGAGGCTGTGGGGAGGAGGCCGTCTGAATCCACATCGCCTTTTTAATGCGTTTTAACACACTGTGGACGTTAGAGACCCTCCCCGATGAGTTAGATTGTCTCTCTTTCTGATAACCCTTGACGTAAGTATCTACCTTACAGCCCTTTTCTGGGGCTTTGACGTGGGCTGTAGATTACCCCGAATAACGATTTGCTGGTAATTCCTGAAATTGAGCGTAATGCTAATATGCAGTAGAGCTCCAGGCTTGACTACAGAGCTGCCGTCGGCTGCAGTGAGTGACTCTAGTCGATCTGACTTACGTGTTCCTGCTGACCTGTGTTATTTAATTTCAAGCTTTGATAGTTAGCAGGATGATCTATTCCAATAACGAAAGTGGGGTGACCTAAGAGGAGATCTAATCGGGCTCCGTAATTTAGGTTGCAGTAATAGGTCTCATTGCAAAACACAAGCTCCGCGACCGTGGTACTTTATCATATTACGCATTTCCAGAAACCTACCTGTAAGAGTGTTAAAGCTAGAATTGCTGGGTTCTCTTTTAAGATTTTTAGGTTTGAGACTTCTATAAAGAGCATTGTTATTGTTTTATTAAATGGGGGCTTTTTTTTTTTTTTTTTTTACATCGCCAAGAATTTGTCTGCATTTTTCTTGCTGTTGAATTGTAAGGAAAAAGATGCTCACGTTTAAAGTGACTTTTATCCCCAAAGAGGCTTTGAATTTATGTATTTCTTTTGGCTAAATGTTCATCTTACACGAAATATTTTTTGGAAAAGGTTTTAAGACTTGTGAGATCTATACAAGTGTGTATATGTGGGTCTACATATATATACACACACTACTGAAACACCTTAAAAAATAGTTTTGTTTCTCTGCATCATGTTATAATTACTCAGTAAGTTTAGTTTACATTTACAGTCCAAAGTACAAAACGGTTATCTGTGTGTATCCGATTTTTATTGTGGTACATGTAAACACATCAATCTAACAGGTCTCTTGGAAAATATCGTTAATTCTTATATAAAAAAGCAAACAAATGAATCCTTTCACTTGCGACGGAAGATCATTTGGGTTCTTAACTCTTTCATCTGCGATTCGTTGGATAAGTTCATTTTCATGCCATTACTTAAGCGGCAGAGGGCATTCGCAACAATACTGGTGTTAACAACGTTGATGCTTTTAAGAAATGCTGATAAAGCGTTTTCTCCTATTGCTAACAAGAAAAGATGCAGGCCTTTTTCTTCTGCCCGGAACAAGGTCAGTCAAAAAGTTCCTGATACACAGTGGGCACACATTTTTTTAACGAAGACTAATTATATGTACTGAATTGGACATCCTTAAAGGTCATCGCCTAGGTGCCTTTATGGGCTTCACATGCCGAAGCTGCAATAAATGTTGGACTCGGGTTGACATTCCAGACCAGTTAGGTAGGCGCTACCTTAATGACATCAATTTTCACATCTCCACCTTTGATGTTTAAACCTGCAGAAAGGTTTGGGCAGACAAGTGAATGTGCCCTAATTGTCTTCAGATATTTAAGGTCTGTCGTGCAGCAAAGGGATCGTATGTTCTATTTAGAGTAATTCCCAAGTACACAAGCAACTGAGGAGTACTTATAGGAAGACAGATTTCACCTGGACATAAAAGCCAACGTTGCTTATGGTTAGGACCTCCAGCTGTGGAAAGAAGGGGCTTCTCCTTCCCCGCAGAGTTTCCACATAAGCTGGTTCCCCAACCGGGTGTGGGAGAGGCCGCCTGGCGGAGGGGCAGGGGGTCTGGGGATTCCAGAGGCAGTGGATTGAAGGTTTCTGTGGCTCATTTTTCATGTTTTTGTGCTGGCTTCTGCAGCTGTGGGCGTAACGACTCCCCAGAACGTCCCTGAGCCTTTGGAAGGTTCTACTGGGGCGGAGGCCAATCTGGTATCGGAGGTGATTGTGGTCCTCCTTAGCCTGTGTGTGGGGCTTTACAGGTAATAAGACGCTCTCACATTCAGAAGACTTTTAAAAGACTCTTTTTAATTATACGTGATTTGTATTTCTTCCTTCGGCTTTTATTTTCTATAACAAACATTTAATTAAGGGAAAATTACCCATTTCTCTAAAGACAAGCAGAAGAGGTTTTTTTGTTTTTTTTTTCCTTTAAAGCTCTTTTTAAAAAACGGGATGATGTCAGGCATTCTTGTCAGAGTCAGCAGGTTGTGAAGGTGAATAGATTTTCTTCTTAGCTGAAATTATTTTTCTAAAAGATACTGATTAAGGGCTGATTCTTGTGCTTGCTCTGCATTTTAGTTCATGTTTATTTCATTACTCAAACATGACTCAAATTTCACAGCAAAAAAAATCCAGTCATATCCACCTACAGGAAGTTGCACTGGACATTCTTCCAGTATGTCTGTGTTGTTTTTTAAATATATGTTGGCAGCTGAAGGTAAAACACAGCTGAGGAGAAATAGAATTAGAATGTACTGAAAAGATTAGGTGAATTTGAGCTTTGTGTTTGAAAAAGAAAAAGATGTGTCCTATTTGTGCTAAGCCAATCCTGGGGATGATGATCTATCAACAATCTGGATGATGATCTACCCATAATAAAGAAGAGGCTATTGGTTGTCAATAACGATCCACGTATTAAGCGGGTTGGTGGGGCCAGGACTCTGTCTGTGTCTGTGGCCAAGGAGCAGAGCAGAGCTTCCTGTGAATACCAGTGTACCCGAGCGAACGTTCTCTGCGCCAGGATTTAGGTGGAGCGTAATGGTCACGAGGCCGATTGAGTTAAACCGGCGTCTGACCTCTCTGGTTGAGGAAGAAGTTAGAGGGAGAAACAATTCTGAATTAATGTATGCATGTGCTTAACCTTTCAAAAAAAAAAAAAAAACAACCTTTTAAAAATAGTTTCCTTCCTTAGCAGATGAGTTTGTCTCATGCTTTTTGTGCCTGTTTATCCACCAGCTGAATTTGGGTATGATAATTTAAGACAAAGACTCGAACTTTGAACATGAAATACGTTATTTATCTATGCTTTATGCATGAAAGCATGCGTGAAGGGAAAAGAGAAGCATATCAAGTTCTCTGGCCAACCAAAAAAGAAAGCCTTATGTGTACTTTCTACTTTTGAAAAAAAAAATCACAGATGCCACTTTAAATATTACAACTAAGACAACAAATTATCAAGTAAGGCAGCCAGTTAGAAAACAGCCTTTTTAGAGGTCAAAGGTTGCATTTTAGAGCTCCTCCCCACAGTCGCTGAAGCCATCACACAGCTAAGAACTTAGAAAACAGGGGAGTTTGTATATTTCATGCAGGTCTCCACTCTTGGAGGGCAGAGTAAGATACACATCTTTGTGATTCTTCCCAGTTGACCACTTTATCAGAAATCACTTTCTGAAGGAAGAAGTGTCTGCTCTTCTGTAGCTGTAAAGGAAGTAGGAATATGTTTTCTCCTTCTGTCGAGATTCCTTCCACAAGCCCAATTCTCAACGCTGAGCAGTGGAACTCCTTTGGTTAGGACCAAACAAAAGAGCAAGGCTGAGATGCTTAAAGCCGCCAATAAGGGAGAGAAAAAAGACAGACGAGCACTTGTAATGGAATTTGAGGCATATAGGACTCTGCCGCTATAATTGTTCTCTTTTGTTGCCTCCTTGGCGACACTTGAGATATGAAATTTAGACCTGCGTAAGATCCACTACTTCTCTTCGGGTTTCCTTCCCAACCTGTTTTAAATTCACCCTGTGCCATTTCCCTTTACTATACAGGTAAGAGGGTTTATGAGATGTCCTTTTAAGCCCAATTTCTTATGGAACGTGGCCTAAGTATTGCTGTACGATTCTGTTTTTCTTGAAATCGCACATTTCACCTGGCAGTGAGTGGCTTTATACCCTGTAAGGGCTACTTATTTAGTGCAATGCAGAGAGTATTCATAAAAACACTAGGTCCCCAAGTTACAGTTCCACCACCGGGCAACACAATAACCCGAGGTCACCGTATTTTTCTCTTCGCTCCTATTCTGGTGTTCTCAGCATAAGCAAGTAGAGGCGGTTAGGCTCAGGCCACACCCCGGACAGTGAAGAGGGCTCCTTTAACTCTTCTCTCTCCCGGCCATCACACCTGTCAACCCAGGCGAAAGGCACCGTGTTACTTCCTCTCCAGTGGCTTGTGGCATGTGGGAGCTGATCCAGTTTTTGGAAATGCTTTGTTTTGCACATTGATAAGAAAGATGGAGAGAGGTGGTTTGGTTTTTCACTTTTGTGTTCCCGCAGACAAGTGTATAGCAGGGGCTGTTAGGTATGGCCTGTTCTTCTCCAGGAGGGTCAGTCTTTGTCTTCAGCAGTGAATCGTCTTTATCTTTCGGTTCCGTCCCGGTGACCAGACCAGAAAGTTGAGGCGGTGAGGTGCTCGCTCACTGATATGCCCTATTGCACTGCACCAGGGGAGAGACGAACACGGTCTTGTTTGATAGGGAGAAAGGATATGTAATCCTCCTCGGCCTCCGTGCTGCATAGGGTTTCAAGTTGTAGAATTCGTTCCCGTCAAGAAAGCGGTCAAGTCAGTTTTTGACAGAAGGAGTTTTATCAGTATTAGCGATGCTACGGTATTAGTACCTGGGTCGGAGACAAAGCCAAACCTTGTTGAAGGCAAAGGTTATTTTTTTTAGGAAGAAATAAAATAAAAATCTAAGTTGGAACAAGTAAAGCCAGAGATGAGAGCTTTTTGGAGACAAGTGGGTTGAATGCGCTCTGTGTGGAGGTGTTCTCAGGTCTCATCCATGGTTGTAGGTTGGAACTCAGAGCAGTTTGGGGCAATCGTTGGCTAATTCTAGAACAACGCACTGAATTCTGCCCACCAGCAGGCTGTGGTTAGAGTGCCTTTCAAAGGAAGTTTGGGACGCTACCAAGACCTTCCTGTGCAGGTTATCACCACATGTCTGAAGTTCAACCAGGAAGCAGATTACCCATCCCTGGCCTTGAAGGAACATTGAGTGCAGTTAGAAAGCGTTAGACAGTGGAGCCACTGTCTTCCTAGCTGAGTTGCTGTGCGTCCCTGGTTGGTAGCAGTAACCTGCAGAACTTCCAAGTCTCTACAGGAAAGCCAAAGTGATATCATGGACTGATGAACCCCGATATAAGTGAACCTGGTCACCTAGGCTTCCGGCACCTGCAACTGAAGCACGTGGGCACCTTCATCCACGCTGCCCGCCAGTAGGACCCTGCGTCATCTAGCACGCTAATGTTATGCCTTTGGGCGGTAACCCAAAGTCTTATGAGCCCACTCCATTTTTTAGGTGAAGGCCCTGGATTTTTGTGTGTTAAAAGTCTCATATTCATTATCCATACGTAGGACATCTGTCTAGCCACTTGCATCCAGTTTCTGCAAAATCTTGCCAGATGATTTTTCTCAGTTTCATCGTGAATGAATGAGTGTGTAGGGCGTGATAGAACATTTTTTTATACTCTGACCTGTGAATTGTGGTGTCCTGTTAACAGACACACTTAATGTGCCAAGTTTCTGGACATAGACTATCTCAGAAGTCCTTTTGGCAGTCATTGTGACAGCCTTTGTATGTGGGTATCGTCTACATCTGGTGAAATTGCTAAAATGTTTACATTAAAACCGTTTTCGTTTGAACAAAACGAATTTGAATATATGCTTACAAATGCCATCCACCCCAAAGGGATAGAGAAGCCACCCTCTTTGCATTTATGGTTCTTGTCTCCCACCCCTACAATGTGAGCCTGACAAATAGGACGGCTCATAAAATACTCTTGAGCTACAGTGGAAAATTTGGAGCATACCGTTCATGTCTAATTATCCCTGGCATCCTCTCCCGTGTATGTACCAGGCTATGGGGCACAGGAGCAAGATGAGACAACTAAGTCCTCTGGAGCTGTCAAGGAGCTCTCTGGGGGATGGTGTGGTTGCAAGGCCTCCCTGCCAGACTCCAGAGGCCCTTTTACTGTGGGAGCCTGGTCTGGGACAGGGACGGCATGGGGAAGCGCTTCCGGAAGAAACTGCTCAGTGTGAAACAGATGACTGGCAACAGATAGCTGGGATCACATTATTCCCCAGAAGAAAGATGGTTCTAAAACAGCCCCCAGTGGAGGGTAACACAAGCACCATTAGAAATGAGTCCCTCCCGAAGCGAGAAGGCCTCACTATTTTCACAACTGTCCGTAGTCAGAAGGAGAGTCGGAAAAAAAAGAGTGAGAAAGACACGCGGGATTGCATATTCCAGTGAGGACAGTACATTTTGTCTTCTGGACAGAGTGTGCAGAGGCCGAGATGAACAAAGATTCTTCTTTGCTGAAAACAGATTGCATCCAGAGACTAACTTTCTCGTCCCCCCAATTGTACGCAAGTGTTTATTGATGTGCTTTAATATATCGGACACACAGAGTCATTCCAAACAGTTTATTTAAATGATAGTATAGTAGAGATTTAAAATCGTGGTTTGTAAATGTTATCAAATATACCAGATGTCCACGATACATCAGTTGGTTTTACCATCTTAATTTGAGTTTTAAGAATAAGTGCTCAGAAGGACCTAGCAGATGACCCATGGGGATTGTGAGGTGATAAGGTCTGGTTTTTTCCTGTTTGAATCGTAATTTCTCCATACATCTTTCTGTAAATACAGAGTATTAACCAATTATCTCAGCAGTCTTCTAGTCCAAAGGGAAGTAGGGATTTTAGAAAATATAATTTACATTAGAGAATAATGCAGTTGTTGACTAAGAATTTGTCAGAAGAAATATGGCATCTTAAAACATTGCTTAGCTAATGCAAGTTGAATAATCTTATCCTACATGTAATATTGTCTAAGATTTTTAAAAAGCAAATTATACTAGTTTCTCAAGACGTAGTTCACTTGTCAGTTGTATGCTCATGTTTAGATTTAGCTACTCTTAAATGATGGTTTGGTGACAGTGAGCTGATTTGCAAGGCAACTGGAAGGGATTTATGAAGGACAATTTAATTTGGACTTTGTGCAACTATCCTACTTTTTGGTATGAATTAATGTGTGTAGGGTTGTCTGTGCCTCCCCACTCCCACAGGTCAGTTCTGCGATAGCAGCACGTGTAATGTTGTATCCATTGGAGTATCCCAGGTGTCCCCCCTTGCTTTGTTGAGAAAATGAAGTGTGATGCTTTGTGTGCCCCCCGCACCCCACCGAGGGAGATAGGCCCTTCCTTTACACCCCCAAGTTCACAAAACCATCAGAGGATTTGCCTCAGGAGTCCTGAGGGCACTTAAATAACTTATCTCTTTTATGCTGTCTTCCATGTTATGTTGGAACACTTTTTTTTTAAAGGGGTGGCTTTTTGATTTGTACTTGTATCTTTAAATTTTATTTCTAAAGTTGGATTTTTTTTTAACAGAATTGTTTTTACTTTGGAAGAGACCTTTTCCAAGTAGAAAACCATTTTAAGATTTACCAGCTCAACACTAATTTATGTAATTTCTCCAATACATTTGTGTAAATAACAAAGTTTAAATTATGGCTCTTTTCATAAACAGTGTTTCCTGGTGATCGTGGAGCCTGTTCTTTCATTTTTCCCAGCCTGGAAAGCTTTTCTTAAAGTGCTAGTACACATAAAATATAAGGAGTTTTGGCATGATTTTGTAAATTTCTTGGCAGTCTTTATATAAGTATTTAGTGGTCTCCTTAAAAACAGGAATTCCGTTGCATTCAAGAAATGTTAAAGCCTGTAATCATCAAAATTTCCTAGACATTCACGAGCTGTTCTAGATGAAAGTACTCCCACGGAGAGTGCATGTTGGGTCAACCTTCATCCATCCATTTAACGTCTCTAGAAACCTCACTTTTATAACCGTGATCCTGGGGTCCCTACGTGGGGTTCCAGAATTCTCTCACACTCACCCCCTTCACTTCTCGGTTCACTTAAGCATCCGTAGGGGCAACACAGCATCTTACACTTAAAAAGAAGAACTTATGTTCTTAAACAAATCGGAGTTTACACGCGGCCCTTCCCTTCCAAGCAAAAGAAAGGACGCGCGCATATTCTGACCAGCATGGTGAGCTGGGGAAGCAGCGCCTCTGCGCACACCCGCCTCCCCCGGGGGCTCCAGAAGCGAGGGAGAGGCTCTCACAGGTGCCCTGGTAGGCTTGCGCCGCAGCTGCCTTTCCCTCCAGGGTCAGCACATCATTACAGGGAGAACGCCTCCCGTGGCTGGGGCTTGTCTGTCCCGCGAGCTCCATCCACGCGCCGTCGTTTACTGGCAATCCGGGAAACCGGAGGAGAGCAGAGGAAACCTCAAGTCCAAAGAAAAAAGGCCTGCCTCCAATCAGAAGGACTGGAGCCCAGGGTTCGTAGCTGCGGTACTGCTGTTTCTGTTGCGAGGGCCGTCCCGGCCACTGCGGGCTGTTTCACAGCGTCCCTGTCCTCTGTCCACTGGATGCCAGACGTGCCCCTTACCACACTGTGACGACCCCAGATGTCCACCCTGAGGGCACGAGTACCCGGATGAGAACCACTGCTCTCACTGGGTCAAACTCTCATATGGAGTTCATCAAGAGGATGGAATCCCTGAGTTCTCCCTTTAAGTCTGAGTGCTGTAAGCATACGTACACGACGTGCTGTGTAGACTCTCTGAGAGCCAAGAAGCTCTTCTGGAGAGCAGGTTAGAGTCAGGTTGCAGAAGCAGGCCAGCTCTTCACCAAGACCCAGAGGGGCACCACTTCTCCCAGCCTCTGCCGGGCTCCACTCACCTCATCAAGGAGGCACCTTCTCTCTACTCCCCATTCTGTACAGCTATCTGGGTGTGGCACCGATGGTGGGTTTGGATGGGCACACGCACAACTCCAAATAAGGAATTTGTCAGTGTCTACATCTCCTGTAGGAAGAGGGAAATCCCAGGCCCCTCTCTAACTAACCAAGACCTTAAAGGTTTCTATATCTTCACAAAAGAAATGTCACTTCAGGGGCACCCGCGCGGCTCAGTCGGTTAAGTGTCCGACTCAGTTTCAGCTCAGGTCATGATCTCATTGTTGTGAGATCAAGGCCTGAGTCAGGCTCTGCATTGAGCATGGAGCCTGCTTAAGATTCTCTCTCTCCCTCTCCTGCTGCCCCTCCCACCCCCACCCCCCCCCTGAAAAAAAAGAGAAATGTCACTTTAAATTGTATTACTAAAACAATAAATTATCAGTAAGGTAACCAATTAGAAAAGCAAAGTTTTAGAAATGAAAAGTTACATTTTAAGTGAATTAGCAACCTTCTCTAAAGTCCAGTTGTCTTAAAATACTTGCTTGGT
Organism: Panthera pardus; assembly: GCF_024362965.1. Classification (NCBI taxonomy): domain Eukaryota; kingdom Metazoa; phylum Chordata; class Mammalia; order Carnivora; family Felidae; genus Panthera; species Panthera pardus. The sequence goes on from NW_026526710.1 coordinate 845,035, forward strand.
AGTGAAACAGAAGTACGCATTTCCAGATAGAAGGGCAGAATAAGGTTGTGGTTCTTTAACCCAGCTAGCTTCTTAACCCAGGCACTGAGAAGTGTCTGCTTTAGGAAGTGCAGCTTTAGGAAGAACATTTATTATGAAAAACATTTTCTCTTCTTCTGAGATTTTTTTTTCATGAGCAGCATCCTCAAGAGTAAGCACTGGAGTTCTAGTTAGCACCCCTCCCCCAAAAAAAAAGAATAGACCTGAGAAGCTTAAAACTTAAAATATGGGGAAAGAACAGGGCAGAAGAGGCCTTTGGACAAATGGACAAGTGAACTAACAGGGCAAGTGATGTGGGTCTGCAGGGCATGCGCTTTGAAGCCTTCGTGCATCCCTGCCTTCATCTGGGCAGAGCAGCGGCGTCCACGGCTCAGGGAGTGGCCTTGGAGTCGGAGTCGGCCGGGCCGGGGGTGAAGCCCAGCCCTGCCGCTGGCTAGCTATGACTGTAAGAAACTTCTTGAACTCGTCGAAGCTTGTTAGCGTGGAAGATGAGGATAATCGTGTCTACTTCTGAGAGTGTGTATAAAGGGCATAGCGAGGCACGAACGCTCCGTGCAGGTGCTTCTGTGTGATGCCGTTTGCCCAGAGCGGGAGGGCGTGCTGTCAGGGCTCTTGCCTTCACAATCCTGCAACAGCCCCACTGGACTAAACGCTCTTTAGTACAGGTTTTGCCTCTATTGGCTAAAATCTCAGTGCCCCCCCCCCATTTTCTTTCTCTTTAATTTCCAATTTTCTGAGAGGCTTTTGATAAGCAACTAAAATCTGGCCCTGGCTTTTCTACCTAACCTTATTTTCCACCACTCCCCAGAACGTTCCTTCCATGTCTGACGTGGCCTCACTGTCACTCCTGACTAAAACTCCATACTCACGTCACCAGAAATGCCCCCTTCTGTGTGAACCCAGCCCCTCTTTAAGGCTCAGCCCTCGTGGCTGCCTCCTCAAAACCAAACTTTCTCTGCCCCTGCAGCCCTTCTCCTCTCAGCGCTCACCGGGTGCCTCCGCATGCCTGGCAGTGTGGACAGCACCGGGAGTGCTCGGGTGACCGGGACCCGGCCTCCCCGGCCTCCCCGGGATTGGTACGGCCTCGTGTGGGAGACAGGCGGGTAAAAAAAGAGCTCTAGACGCCACGGCAGGTGCACCTCCCTGGGTTACCCTTCCCCTGGTCGTCGTACTTGCTGTACTCGGCATATACCTTGTGAGGAGTCCTTTAGACTTTGTTTTCTTTGTGCTTTAGCGGCTGAGTCTCACACCCCGACAGCGGCAGGCCTGAGACTGAGGGCACAGTGGGCACTTAGAGCACACGCTGGCTTGATGTAGGACCACCAGGCACATAGTTGAGAGGAGGACGGGTTGCTCGGCCCGTTCTGATAGGCGTTGTCAGCTTCCAAAGATAAAAAACAAAACGATGATGATGGGTCAGCTCCTGGCGCTCACTGGAACCTCTTGGTGACTCGAGTGGTTCTCGGGCTTTTAGAATCATGTAACAGTGCACTTTCGAATTGGGAAATGGGACAAGGAGAATGAAGAATTGTCCCGTGCACGGAATAAAGTCAGCTTTACAGAAAACCTGCTGCATTGTCCACGTTTTCCTCATTTCGTCGCGGACCAGGAAGAGCCTCGTCCAAACGTGGCGTGAGCGTTTCCTGATCTCTAAGTTTCGGACTCCACTGGAAAGCGCCTCGGGTGTGGACCGAGCCCTTGGTTTGCACGCGCACAGCCACATCTGAGTTCGATGCTGTGCTGGCGTCAGCACCAGGGATTGCCATGGCTGGCCCGTAACAGAAATGACGTTTCCACGTGTAGGTAAGCTGCCCCGACAAGATCCCGTAGGTCACAGACTCCATGGAATATCCTGAACAAGCCCACACTGTCCCTGCCACTGAAATTAAAGTTTATTTCATTTTTATGTGGCTTGATCGTGTTTTTGGTCTTTTATTAGAGAGACTCCCCAAAGGCATGCATGAACCAGCCAGCCTTCCTTCCTTTGCCTTATTCCCATGCCAGTCGGAGAAATATTTCCACACCCTCTCACCTCACCAGTACAAAACACGCTACCCTAACGGGAGGGTGTCAGACCAGAGATTGGGTGAGAGCACCACTGACTCCCACTGTAGGGAACCCTTTCTCAAAGGGCCGGCTCGGATGGTTAGAGGGAGGCACTCTTTATGGAACAGAGCGGCGCTTGTGTCTGCGCGGTTTGCATTCTGGTAATATAAGAAAGATAAATGCTAGCAAGACATAAGATGGGGCGGTGTGATGATGATAGCAGTTGGGATTAAACTGTTAGGTCATTCTTGCAGTGCAAAGCGAGAATAGGCCCCGCAGACCCCATAATGGTGCGTGTGGGAGCCCAGGACACCTGTCTGGGTGATTCTGAGTATTGTAGTAAGAGTGGGAACCAGCACCCAGTTCTAGGTGTGCTGCTAATTGCTTTATGTCTCTGCTGACCGGTAGGGTCACCCCAGCCATTATGTGGCTATTTAAATTTGAATTAATTCAAAAAATTTTTTAATGTTCATTTATTTTTGAGAGAGAGAGAGAGAGAGAGAGAGACAGCATGAGCGGGGGAGGGCAGAAACAGAGGGAGACACAGAATCCGAAGCAGGCTCCAGGCTCTGAGCTGTCAGCACAGAGCCCGACGCAAGGCTCGAACCCACAAACCGTGAGATCGTGACCTGAGCTGAAGGCGGACGCTTAGCCAACTGAGCCACCCAGGTGCCCTGAAATTTGAATTAAATTCAAACTAAAAAAATAAAAGGGAAAAGATACGTTTCTCAGACATACCAACTACCCTCCAAGGGCTCAGTGTGGCCGGTGACTACTGGACAGCAGCGAATGGACTGCTTCCGTTATTGCAGTAAGTTCTGTTGGATAGCACCTCACCGGAGGGACTGTTTTCGTGGCAACCCTGACAGAGCAGGTACTGCTTTCCTGTTTTGCAATTAAGGAGACTGAGGCACAGGGAGCCATACGTAACTTGTCTAAAATTGCGTAGTTAATGCATAACGGGACTAGGATTCATACCGCGGCCACCTGGATCCAGCGCCTGGGGGTTAATCTCCCCCCCGCTGTGTCGCCGGGGCTCATAGATGACTGGGGCTCGTCTGTCCACTGGTCAGTAGAGCAGGTTACGCCGTGGTAATATCTTGTCGCCGAACGCTATTAGATTCAGCTAAAAGAAATTCTGAGCCAACGGCTAGGTCTTTTCTGTCTAAAAATGTAGCCCTATATTAGCACAGCTTCTCCTTCCTTGGAGAGGAAAGAGGGAGCTACAAAGCAGCAGGAAGATACCAGGCTGGTGTGATCTCCATAGAGCAGACCGTCTGAGCTGTCTGCGCCCGTTTCCACGCACACAGAGTGGGAAGATGGGAAGTGCCCACCCCACAGAGCTGTTGTGGGGGTTTGAGGAGGCGAGGCATGGATGGCACTCAGCACAGCTGGCCTCGTCACAGGTGCCCAGCGCCTGGCGCGTTAGCAGGGCAGCAGCTGTCATCACCACCCCCGTCCCTGCTCCGTTCTGTAACGGCCACTTGGATGGCGTGCTCCATAGCGCACGGCGAACAGCCGGGACTCATACCTTCTCCCAGAGCTGCCGCGAGACCTCCTAGTTCCGAACGCCACACGCGGGTATTGGGGGAGAACAGGAAGGCCCAAGGCCCCTTGGAAATAAATGGGCATTTAGCTCATGCACTGAATGCTTGCAAATTTAGGCAAGTGTCTCACTCCTCTGAGCTTTAGTTCCTTAAAAAATGGTCACGATCATACCTACCTTGCGCGATAGTTTCAATAATGAAATGATTACCTGTGAGCCTGGTGCATCGACACAACGTATACCATAGCCATAATTACCACTTTTATGGATGATTTTCAGCTTCTCATGACGAGAAAACGTCTTGGAGTATTTTCTTGCCCAGATGGCTTGGACTGACCCAGAGGCTGTGTCAGGGCAGAGGCAGAACAGGTGATCATCCGACACCGTCACCATCAGCACACCGTGTACCGCGATGGCCAAACCCTGGAACAACAGGGCAGAGCCCGCTGAAGAGCATCGTGGGGCCTGCGTGTAGCTGCTGTCTCACTGACACGGAAGCTGCTTCACACCCCACCCCCGGGCCAGCAAGAAAAGCGGCTGCCTGCATGCCTGGAGGCAGCCGTCCTGCCCGCGATGCAAAGCAGAAGGAAAAACGACTCAGGCTCCCAACTGGCCAACAGACTTGACCAGAATCAGAGCAACCAGAAGACGCCCAGTCTAAGAATTTGGGGCATCGGATGGAAAATCTGGGTATTGTGAACCGCTAATTCCCAAGGATGTGGCCACATCCCACATCGGGTGCTGATTATTAAAAGTATCTAAATAAAAGTGGGCCCTGACAGAGCGTGTCATGAACCAAGGATTGAGTTAACCCCATTGTGGGAGCAAGGGGTCAAGCACAAGAGGAAAAGAACAGCAAAAGACAGTTGTGCAAATGGAAATAGTGACAGAGGTACAGATGAAGAATCGGGACCTTTAAAAGGTAAAGGTCAGTAAGAACAAGAAAATACTGAACTGTGTCCCATTCTTGGAAAAATCCTTAGAAGACACAGTGATGTTTACTGTCCCCAGTTTCTTGTGCTCTCCTCCCGCCGCTGATAGCTAATCTCTGAAAGACAGCTGCCCTACCTCTTATTTTACTTCGATTTGTTCTCCTTTATTCCCACTGGGTTAACGAACTGACGGCCTGTCTATCTAGTATGATCCAAATTTGGTTGCAAAGATGAGCCCTAAAATGGCTCGCACAGCACCTGCGCGCCGGGCAGTGCCCTCCACCCTCCCAGCTTCATCTGGATCTCAGCGCTGTTCGCTTAAGTGACACGCCTTCTTAAGGGAGCGATGCCGTGCGAGGAATTTTCCTCCTCTCCGGAAGCTAATGCACAGTTTGCTAAAGAAGTGGAGTATGGGATTCTGGAAATTGTCTCGTGCCCTGACATAACAAAGGCTCATTGTGAGCAGGAAGAACTTTATGGGAGTCAGCCTGAAATGCCACCAGTAGACATGCCTCATTTATTCTGCACAGCGCAGAAAGCTCTCGGAAAGGAAACTTTTAAAGAACTGAATGATCTTACGTCAGGACTGTCAGATCACGGGATGGAGAATCAAAGGGTGGTGCAGCCATAGGTGGACGTGCTGACGCCATACAAAAAAGGTTGTCGGAAATGAAGATCTAGGTAAATGCCTTCTTAAAAGACCAGATTTATCTTCTTTTAAGATTATTGGAGGGCACCTGTGTGCCTCAGTCGGTTAAGCCACCGACATCGGCTCAGGTCATGATCTTGTGGTTCATGAGGTTGAGCCCCGCATAGGGCTCTGTGCTGACAGCGAGGAGCTTGCTTGAGATTCAGTCTCTCCCTCTTTCTCTCTGCCCCTCCCCCACTTGTTCCCTCCCTCCCTCCCTCCCTCCCTCCCTCTCTCTCTCTCTCTCTCTCTTTCAATAGATAAACATTAAATAAGTAAATAAATAAATAACATTATTGGCACTCTTGCTATGTTATTCCATAGACATAAGTGTCCAATAAAAACAAATATTTTATTAGTGTTCATCAGAGGATACGTAATCACTAAAATTAAATGCCCAGCCGTGGTGACTTTAGTTACTGAATTGACTATTGATAGACTATTTTAATAATTCCAAAGATCCTTAATGTTTTCCCTGTTTACACTCTTCTGAAATAATTAGTGTGGGCCCATTTTGTAGAAGGGCAAGTCAGAGGAGGTGATTCATTTTTGCTTGGTTGCTGCACTAAATTGTGAAGCTGTCGGAGATGACGTCACTGGAACTGGGCAGAGTTCTTCCACCTGTATCATGAGGATAAGATCTCTTTTTTTTGTAGGTGATAATCTTCCCAGATGCCTCATAAGGGTTCAGCTAAATATGTTCTATTAGCACTAATGAAACAATTGACTTTTACCTTTTGTAAGCAATAAAGGAAGAGCTTGGCTAAATTAAAGTGTATAGAGCTTCAGTTAATAATACCTTTCTTTCCCTGGGACCTACACTATAATTAGGCAGGTTCGCAAGATGGATAGAGGAAGCCCCATCAGTTAAATCAGTTGAAATGGTTCATCTGTTTGGCAAACCATATGGAGAGATATTTTTAAAGCAAGTGAACACCTCTTCTCAGCCTCGGAAATACAATTTAGATCATGATCATCAAGTACTAACATTTTAGGAGCGTCTCCCGTTTCATTATTGTGAAAAGACAGTTCGGCATTTGGGTCACTACATCTTTTGGGCTATCTATCAGTAAACCATTAAAATCTGTAGTCAGCGTAGAAATGGAAGCACCACCATCAGAAATTATCTGTTTATTTCCCTTCTCTTTAAAGGAAAGATGGGTAGAACTGTGTGCGTGGGAAGCTGTGAGGTTTTATTTCCCTAAATTGTTGACCCAGGACCATCTTTGCAGATGACAACTTCTTAGAAGTTTGCAAGTGGCATCGCTATGGAGTTGTGAACGTTTTCACAACTGTAGGTTATGAAGTGAGGCTATCGGGTGGTCCCCAGAGGGCAGTCATCCTTGATGCTGTGCAGGGACAGGAGGAGGACGTAGGGAGCGCAGGAAGGGCTGAGCTGAGCCATCACAGACCCATCAGTCACTTGGCCGTCTCTTCCCTAGAGGCAACTTCTAAGACCTCTCTCTTTGAAGTAGAAAGTGCTGAGCTGAGTCTGTGCTGGCATTCTGCCCAGACGGTGACCCCTCCCAGCCAGTAGATGAAGGTACTGGTGTGCCCGCCTCCTGGGGTAGGGTCTGCCACAGGGTGTGGGCATTGTGGCTATTAAGTTGCCCAGTGTTCTGGGAGCGCCCTGGGCATCCCGCAAGCGCTCCGGGGCCACGCCATTCCAGACCATGGAGCTCACTCATTTGCCCAGTTTGGCCTGCTCTGCCCGCTTAGAGACACTGACAATCTGCAACACGGACGCGCTTCTTCCTGAGATGTTTTCAAATGGAAGGGCCGAGCCCCTACCAGTATACAGACACCTGGTGTGGTTTTTAAATAGAAACCAAACAGAAACTCTTAAAGTAGGAGCTAATCAGACTGCAGAGAAACTTGGTTAATAAATCCATCATGTAGGCCCCTAGTGACTGCAGACTTCCCAGACAGCCGCGTATCACATTCCCGTGTCTAATTGCCGATCTCTCTAATCACATCTATTACAACTTTAATGTTGGACTGCGTATGCTTTCAGGAGGAAATGGCTGTCAGTGTCTCAAGAATTGTTGATGGGCCTTGTGTTTTGTGATGGATAATGTCAGAGAAGCACAGGAATGTATAATGCGTGGGGGTGGGGAGGTCCTCAAGTGCTCATCATGATCATTTTCTGCCTGTCCTGGGGACACTGAGTTGTTGCTTTTGGAAAAACTGCCTTCCCATTAATTATTCTTGGTTCTGGTAAATGAACCACAATTCCAGCAACTCAAGACTGCCCTGGAACAAAATAACTGAAACACGGGATACGGCTTTGTCAGTGGGCAGTCAGAGATCAGCTTCTTGAAGAGAGATCTCTTTATGATTTTTTTCCGACAACAAACCAGTATATGTTCATCATTAAAGAAGCTTTAGGGAGTATCGCAATAGAATTTTTAAAGATTATCCATAATCCACTCTTTAGAGAGAAACGCTTTTAACATTTTGTTGTATATCTCTTGTGGATTTTGTCCTTAGTTATATGTCCAAAAATACATATATATAACGTCTAATATATTTTTTGACCTAACCTCTCCTAGAATATTTCCTTGTCAATAAATATTATCCAAACTATCATTTCTGATAATTGCATAGTTTACCTATACCATACTAACCTCTTATCAGCAGATACTCAGATTACTTTGTGAGGTGGTTATCTTACCAAAAAAAAGATGCTTTTTTTGTTTGTTTCTACAGGAGTTTTCCTCTTTTAGAGACATACTCATTTAAAAAAATTTTTTTTAACATTTATTTGAGACAGAGCATGAACAGGGGAGGGGCAGAGAGAGAGGGAGACACAGAATCCGAAACAGGCTCCAGGCTCTGAGCAGTCAGCACAGAACCCGACGCGGGGCTCAAACTCACGGACCGTGGGATCATGACCTGAGCCGAAGCCGGACACTTAACCGACCGAGCCACCCAGGCGCCCCAAGACATACTCATTTTAAAAAGATGTTCTACCTACCCAGCTAGAGACAGGACCCAAAAACACCATCTCCACCCACAGTTTGCACATTTGGATGAGTCCAGAATTAGTTCCATTACTGCTTTACCACAGTATAGCACACCTGTTGCTCGGTGTTTTATCTGAACTGCCTCATGTTCTCCTCCCAACCCCTGTGCCCTGTAGGTGCTACTGCTCTCTCCACGTCATAGGAGGAAACAGCCTGGTTGCTGTGGCCAAGCCAGAATTGGAACCCAAGATTCTGACCCCTGTGCTTAGCTCCTAACCACACTTGTTTTATTAGCCACACACACGCGTGCGCACGCGCGCGCACACACACGCGCGCACACACACACACACACACACACCCGCACACACACGCAGTTCTTTAAGAATGATTAATAAAGATTTTCTGTCACTTAAAATAATTGCACCTTTTGCTTTCAACATATTGTTTTGCTTCCACTTTGTAATGGTGTTCGTTCTCTTTCCCAAAATGTTTCTGGGGTGGTTGTTGAATGCTTACACACCCTCGATGATGTCCTTTTTCTAGGTGCCCTAATTCTTGGGGATTCTCAAATAATTTACTAGTTGAATTTCTTAAATACATGCACAAGTAGAAATAGGCCCTACAACTTAAAACGTTTTTTTTAATCCTGGACTGTTGTGAATTGATAATAATGTCAGTGTTCATTTTCAGAGATGGTAAGTTTCCTTTCCTAAAAGCAGGTATTTTGGATTGAGAGTTGATGGCCTAATTAGCCTTGGACCTTTTTTTAGCTTTTCCTAGAGCACTTTAGATTGTTTCAAAGTAAGAAGTAGGCTTTACGTCCCCGAGGGTGCCTTGCTCTGCCTAACTCTTTATTCGCTGTCCTGAATGCTTCTCTCCAGTGCATATGGAAGATAAAGGCCAGAAAATGTTTCTGTTTGCTTTTATGTTTCTCTCTTTGGAAGTAACTAGAATTTATTTGCTAGCTCATTTCCATACTTAGATGATGTTCTGGAAATAACTCACAGGTAGGACTCAGTAAACAGTTTGGAAGTATGTTTATGTAATTATCAGCCAGTATTTACATAATATATAGCATTTACATACTATATAAATATATCTAACATCTATTGAGCACTTACTGTACCCACACACTGTAAGTGATGGCATTTTGCTGTTAATTTTTTTTTTAATTGTTTATTTTTGAGACCGAGACAGAGCATGAGCAGGGGAGGATCAGAGAAAGGGAGACACAGAATCTGAAGCAGGCTCCAGGCTCCGAGCGGTCAGCACAGAGCCCGACGCGGGGCTCGAACTCATGGACCGTGAGATCGTGACCTGAGCCGAAGTCGGCCCCTTAACCGACTGAGCCACCCAGGCGCCCCACGTACATTTTTTTAAATGTTTGTTTATTTTTGAGAGGGAGAGAGAGAGAACACGAGAGGAGGAGGGGCAGAGAGAGAGGGAGACAGAGAGTTCCAAGCAGGCTCCGCACCGACAGTGCAGACCCTGATGTGGGGCTTGAGCCCACAGACCACGAGATCATGACCTGAGCCAAAGTTGGATGCTCAACTGACTGAGCCACCCGGGCACCCCAATTTTTTTAATTTTTTTAACGTTTATTTATTATTAAGAGAGAGAGAGAGAGCATGAGCAGGGGAGGGGCAGAGAGAGGAGGAGACACAGAATCCGAAGCAGGCTCCAGGCTCTGAGCTGTCAGCACAGAGGCTGACACGGGGCTCGAACTCACAGACTGTGAAATCATGACCTGGGCCGAAGTCGGATGCTTAACCGACTGAGTCACCCAGGCGCCCCAGTGATGGCATTTTGCTCTTAAAACAACCCTATGAGTTAGATACTGTGGTGATTTAGGTGACGAGATAGGGTTTAGATTTAAACCCAAACACTGACCCCTCAGGAGCTTGTCGGTTCTGGTCTTGTTTATTCCACTGTGTTATGCAAATCTTCTTTGGGCCTCAGTTTCTTAATCTTGAAATAAAGAGGAGTTGGAATAGCTAGCTGATTTTGAAGGTTTTTTCCACCCTCAACATTTTGAGTCCATGAATCTGCTTGGAAAACCACCTCCCTGTTAGAAATCATTTCCTCTCCTCTTACATTTGATGTCTACACTTGCTGCCTTTGCCCCTGGCCAACCTCCGTTGTCTCTATGGCAGTGCCTGTGCTGTAGGACACGCAGGAGGGGGGCACATGAAGTCCCCAGGAGAAGGCCACATAGGTCCTTGTCACAGAACACTGGGGTACTGCGGTCTGCTCAGGGCTGGGCGGCTCCTGTTGAGTCACAGGCCACAGGCCACAGGCCACGCCAGAGGCACGCAGAGACGGCGTCAGGATGGACTGGAGCTGTTCTCATCGCTGGCAGTGTGAGAGGACCTAACGTGAATGGGTTATAACTTATTCATGACTAGAGTCTAAAATAGCTTCTTATAACTAATTCACAGCTACCACGTGAGTGCTAGTGTGCTATTTTTTCGGATTCTAAAATTATTACCCTATTTCCACAGGCTTTGTGAAAAGATAAGTCTGCGATTGCCAGGAACAAAGAAATTTCCCATTTTTAAATGGTGGGGCCCTTTCCTATCAAAGATACCCCATTGCTTTTAGTCTAAGAAATGTGGTACAGGGACACTTTAAAATACTGCTTCTGGCATGTCAAGAAATTATGGGATGAGGTCATGTTCAAATCAATGCTGCCGCAGTGCTCTTTGATTAATGCAGTGTAATTCTTGTCGAGATCTCCACTCAGCAACATTAGGAAGCAGTGTAAAATTATCCGAAGCCCGTCTGTGATGCAGGAGTTCAGATGTGAAGGAAAAGTGGAAGTTCATTAGGCAAGAGGATGGGAGGTGGTTTGCCAAGAGCATTCCAGACGGAGGGAGCCAGGAGGGAGCCAGGTGCGGGAAGGCCCTGTGTTGGGGGAGGGGTGCGGCAGATGGGGCTCCAGAACGGACAGCGGTGTTGATGGAGCCCCGAGGTGACCGGTGTGGGGCGAACCCGGGGAGGGGCAGGCCGAGCAGGCAGGGCCTCTGGGAGTGGGGCGGGGGTGGGCTGGATCCCAGGAGCATTGCAAGGATGCCAGGCGGTCAGAGCTCTGTTTGTGGATGCACATGTGGGCAAGATCTGTGTGTGCACTTAGGGACGGTACGGAAAGCGTATGTGTTTAAAAGGGGGCGAAAGCAAGTCTGGCTGTGGTCCCTCCCCACCGTAACACCTGAGGCGTGGCTTTCTGACCACCCCCGGCCTCGTTGGGGAGTCAGCCCAGAGGCAGAGAGGGAGCGTGGCCCTGGCTCTCAGAGTGGGCACCCGCCTGGACCCCCAGGACCGGGACACACGTGACGCCACGGGTACCTTGTTCTTTCTCCTCAGACCAGCTTAGCTGCTTCACAGCGGCTCTGGCTAGGCGCACGGTGCCCTGCCCTCAGCCAGCTTCCCGGGAAGCTTTGCCGCCGAGTCTTTTCTGCCGGACTGGAAGGGCAGCAGCGCCCTCCGGCCGTTGTCCGTCCCACCTGGAGCACGGAGAGCCTGTGGGCCCTGCCCCGGGGAGCAGTGGTGCGCCGGCGTCTGGTGCACACCCCCCGTGCAGAGGCCACCGCGAGGCACCGCGCCTGTGCCCTCCGTGTCAGGGCACCGGGTGTGGCGTGGGCATTCCACGTGTGCACGGGACTGAGACCCACGGCAGCCTTCGGGATTCTGGCCCGGGGAGCCTGAGGGCCCAGAGAGGCTGCGAGGCTCAGATGCGGCCTTTCCTGGCTTATGTTTTCCCTTGATGGTGCGATATTCACGTTTTTCCTCAGGGGGCCTGGCGAGAACAAACGACAATAAGTGACAGGAGAGCACTTGGTGCTGGTACAACTGGAGATGGCCCGTAAATAAAATGATCATGCCACCATTTAAGCAAAGAAGGAACCTGAAAGCGAAGAAGGAACATCACCCTTGAATTAGGATGAGAATTGGACACGAGCTACTGACGGGCCATTTGTCCTCCTGCTGCCACAGAGCAGCCTCGGTGGGGTCGGGGCCCACGTCTCTCCAAGGACCTTCATTAAAAGCACGTTCTCACCAGGAGATGGTGTCAGCGTCCCTCCCCGCTGCGGGAGGCGGTCTCGGCCGGGTCTCCAAGACCCATCTCTCCGGAGTTTGGAAGAGCAAGCCTTTGTCAAGCATTAATTTTCCAAACCGATAGAGTGAATAGCACATTAACAGACACTTAGTGCCTAATGACTTTACGGGGGGGGGGGGGGGGGGGGGGGAATGCGCGTGTGGCACGGTCAAAGCAGCCTATTCAGCAGACCTTCTGCCTTCAGCGCCTGTTCCCACCACTTCTGGAGTTCCTCTGGCGGAGCCGTGCACACCACCGGCGTGGGCCTTGCCCTCCGGCCGCCGCTGTGGCCGGGCCCTCGAGTGCCGGTCCCTTGGCGCCCCATCTCGGAGGCCAGCGTCCAGGCCGCCCCGCCTTCGGCCGAGCCGATAACTGCGAAACCGCTGACCGCTCCCAGCGACGCTTAGAAACAAAATGGGATTTTGCCTCAAGACAAAAAGCTGCGGTACAGAGAGCCCACACTTTACAGCGTGTGCCCTTTTGACACACAAAGTGCAGCGTTGTGCAAGCCGTGCTCTCTGAATGTCGCCCTCCGTTACTGGTTGACACATCATCAAGACGGGGTGAATGCCTTTACTCAGGCAGGATGCATTATTCATGGCACAGACGCCCTGCAGCTTTCCCGTCAGCCATCATGCCGACCCCTCCAGGGGGGAGTCACGAACGCTCCTTCGTGTCTCTGACCCCAGAGTGTCTTAGAGATTCTGAACTAAGCCTCGAGGGACCACCTTCTTTTCTTCTTCCAGATTAGCCACGTCTCTCAGCTGTGTCTCCGTGGCCTAACCGGGATGCTTCTGTAGCTTCATTCTTGCCCGTTTACTGGAAGGATTAGGTCACGACCGTGATCACGTGTCACAAGAGCTAAGGATGAGAAAGTTAAAGCATCGCTTTTTGTTTAAGCTACAGCGACTCTTTGTCCTCCGGAAGTCAGTGATGTTGTTATCCTTTTGAGCCGATAGAAAATAATTTAGTAGCTTGGATACCATTTGGAGACGCGACTCGCCGCCTCGGGCCCGAGGGGGCCCGCACTGTTGGTGTGTATCCAGCAACGGAGAAGGGGAGAGCGCCCGTCAGGTGAGGCGCCGTGGGGTCGATGACCCTGTCCCCCCGCTCTCGGGGCCCCGGACGGAGCGGCCACAGCTCCCTTGCCGGCTCCGCGCGTTACATACCCGCATCTTCCCGTTCGCCTGGTGCGTCTTCCTCCCGAGACTGTCTGCCCACGGCAATGGGAGCTTCAAGGGCACCTTCTCATTCCTGCGCTTGCCACGGTGAACTAATGAATTACAGATCAGTAAGTACAACTCAAAGCTGCTGATTCACGAGGCGATGAGACTGTGAACGGGCACATTTCGATGCTGGACAAAACCGCTTTTGAAATGTTCATGTTTCCCATTTTCTTTGAGCAAGACGTGCCCGTGAAGTTAAGCATCTAAGCGGGAAGCCCCTGGAATCAAAGGCTGCTCAGCCTGAAGGCTCCCCTGGTGCCACAGCCCTACTCGAAGGCGTGGCACGTGGGGTGCCCCCGCGCCAGGCTCCGTGCACTCGGGATGGACTCAGATTGCACGGCAGGTGCCGGAGGGCGAGAGTCCTGCTGAGCGGCACGACCGTGCCTCGAGCTGCTCTCTTACCACCCTAGGCCCGCGAATTCTGGATCAACTTTAAGTCGCTCTTTGTCTTCATCGGCAAGCCCCGAAAATACGGGTTCTGCGTTTTTCAGTCGCCACCAGCATCTCCCACGTCCACAGCTGACCCTGCGGCCGGGCACTGCGCTGTGCCCCTGTCCTGCCCGGAGTGTCCTTTTGTTGCTCCGTACCTGGCTCCCTCCGTCCTTCCTCCTTTACCTTCCCTTTCTCGGGCTCGCCTGCCACATGATTTCCTTCTTACCCTTCCTCTGGAGCGAAGCCGGTCGCCAGGGGGATGGAGGGAAGCTTTTCCGTGCGGTGAGGACATGGGTCGAGTTCCAGTCATGAGCTTTTCTTAGCTCCAGAGCTGGGGTGTAAATATGTCACTGACCTTACAAGGCACAGCGATTGGTGTCACCCAACGTGGCGACAGTGCCTGGGTGTGTGGTCTTCTCCAGAGCCGTCTGTCCACAAACTGGAAGCCATCTGAGAAGTGGCATCTCCTCTGGGAGGAACTTTGGCAAAGCAGATGAGGAAACTGTGCTCTGAGGCTGTGTATTTACAAGAACAATTTATAAGTTAATTACCCACCTTTTGTCCTTTGCGTTTTTCAGTGTCATGCAAGGCATCTTGAATTTCTTCGGTAGCTTTTCCAGAAAGACCGATAGACTTCACCGCATTTCTTGAGTTACGACAAAGTCCAAGAATCTGAGGCCCTGTGTGAGCAGCTGACGATTGAGGACTGAAAAGCCACCGCGGGCAGGGAGGCAGGGTTTGGGGACAGACTCCAGATTCCCACAGCCGCCATGTGGCCCTTTTCCCAAAGAAAGACCCGGGGTTCCTCTCAGCTCTGTGAAATCCAGAGGCTTCCGCTGGAATTCCCCCTGCCTCTTCCTCCCACCCCTCGCTTGCTTTGGCCAGCGCTCGATGCCATCTTGAGGAAATGTTGCCCCCGGTGCCCAGGCGCCCGGCTTCCCATGAGGCAGCTGTGGGTGCCTAGCTCATCAGGGAAATCTTTGCCGATCTGGCTGTCCTGGTCACAGTCTGTGGAAGTACAGGTGGCGTGTGGAAAGACCAGGATTTGGAATCAGGGGGCCCGGGGTTTGATGCCCCCCTTCTAGAGCTGGGCCTCATGCTGCCTGTGAGCCCCCGGTGCCAAGGGGGGCGGTCAGCGGGCAGCGTCCTCTTCCGGCCTGCTCCCTGCAACCCTCAGCGTCAGGGAGGGCCGCCGGCGTCTGTGTCTCCCACAGGTCACCCGGATGTCAGCATGGCAGCCACAAACCTGGAGAACCAGCTGCACAGCGCCCAGAAGAACCTCCTGTTCCTCCAGCCGGGAGCATGCCGGCACCCTCAAGGGGCTGCACGCCGAGATCAGGCGGCTGCAGCTACACTGCACAGGTACCGGGGGCCCCGCACCCCCTCCGCGGCAGGGCAGAGCGGGGACCTGTGATCCGGGCCCGTCTCAGACGGCGGCCGGCTCGGAAGCTGTGCCAGGCCCACTCGGGGGCAGGGTGAGGAGGGGGCTCTGGCTCCCCTCTGACGTGGGCGAGCCTGCCATCGCCAGAGCGCACGCCGGTGCCTTACTAGCTCACCCTCTCTGCCTAATGACAGGCACCCGGCGTAAAGCTGGCAAAGCCATCTCTCGGCATACTGAGGGCTTAGAAGATTCAGATGCGGTGGTTGGAACGGACAGTGCAGTTTGGAACCGATCCCCGAAGCGTCACGTACAGAGCAGGCTGGCTTGCTCCTTGTGGCCGCTGGCGTGTGTTTTTCGGGAAGGCGGGTTTCCTCTGAGTGCGAGGAAGGACAGTTTCTGCCTTCTCACGCCTGCCCCGATGCTGCCGAGCCCTGCTCTGTCTGGGCAGGACGCGCGGGGTGATCGTGGAGGTCGGTTCTGCATTTTCAGAGCCGATGAAGGCTTTGAGAGCTACTGTAACCCATACACAATTAACGCATATGCTTTCCCTTTTTAGATTTAACATACGAGCTGACACTCAAAAGTGCGGACCAGACAGGTAAGGACGTCCTCCCTGAAAGTTAATGACGGTCACTTCCCGTTGTGGCACATGTTGGTGCCATTTGTTTGCACTACCTACAACACGGAGAAGAAAATACACTTGCTAGGAAGAGTTGCACAAGTGACCAGAGCTTTCTAGAAAAGACGGGAAGGAATTTGGACCCTGAGATGTTACGAGGGGCTGTCAGCGCAGCGAGAAGGGGGAGCGGTTTTATTTTCTTCATTTTCTTTCGATATTTGGAATGCCTGTTATAAGCTTTTCTTGATTTTCTGATTTTTCTCCAGTGAATATGTGTTCCTTCTATCATTAAGAAATACATGTAATTTAAAGAGAGAGGAGAAGGAGCAGGGTCCCACCTCTTCTGTCCCTCGAGCCTCATACGGGACCTGGCACAGAGCAGGTGCTCCCTAAAAACTACTTGAAACGAGCGACCAAATTACTGGATGGTCCCCAGAGGGTCGTGAATGTCTTTCTCTAGACTGCAGTCCCCGAAATGCTTCCCCTCAACCAGAATCCTCCAGGACCCCCAAAGAGATCAGTCTGATGGCAGCTGGGGCAGAGAAGATAGAACTGGGGCCTCTGTGGCCAATGACAAACGCTCCCCAGAACAGAGTGGGGAAGTGTGCAGAATCCACACTTGAGTCAAGACACTTTTTTTTTTTTTTTTGAGAGAGAGAGCATGAGTGTGGGAGTGGGGCAGAAGGAGAGAGAGAGAGAGAGAGAGAGAAAATTGCCACACTCAGCACGCAGAGTGGGGCTCGATCCCACGACCCTGGGATCATGACCTGAGCCAAAATCAACAGTCAGACACTTTGGTCAGACCCTCAAGGGACTGAGCCACCAGGCGCCCCAAGATGCCTTTCTCTAGCCTTCACGATGGCAGTTACTATTCATGAGCATGCCCAAGCCCTTGAAACAGACGCAGGCCTTTCCGTGGATCTCAGTGCATCACCAAGCATTGACTTTTCCATTCGTGACACTCAGGTTACAGTCTCCTAAGTACGCCTCTCAGGGACCAACATGTCCTTTTGTCGATGAGAGGAGGGGCCTGGGGACCAGAGCCCACCCTTTGGGCCTCACTGCAGAGGGCAGGACGCTCCTCACCCCCTGAAACCCTGGACCAGGATCTGGGCCTCTGAGGATTCCGGAGAATAGGATGTCCTGCACCCCTGCCATCCACGTCACAGAAATCAGTGTCCTCGCTTCCTGCCGCCTCCTGGCCAGGCTAACCTGAAGGAAACACGATTCCTTGCCCTGAACCCTCTCTGCTTCCAGGAGGAGGGAGCTCCTATGCCCAGTCCCTCCTCCCCTGGCCCCTAGAGAGCTCCTCAAGGCTCTCGGGCCTAAGTCCCAAAGCCACCCCACGCAGCCTCAGCAGCAGCCTGGGCTCAAGATGACTAATTGGCCCAGGGATGCCTCCTTGTGGAGGCGGTGTGACAGCTCTCAGCTGGTCCTGGTTGGGGCGTCTCCCCTCCCCAGGGCTGGAAATCCCTTCTTTACCTTAGTGGATGCAGAACTTGCTCAATCTGGGGACACGGGGTGCGGACACGGGCTCCTCCTCTGGAGGTTCTGATTCTGAGGGTCAGGGAGGGGACCTGAGAATCTGTTTTAAAAATGCCACGGTGAGGGGCACCTGGCTGGCTCAGTCGGTAGCACAGGTGACTCTCGACCTCAGGGTTGAGTTCGAGCCCCACGCTGGGTGTAGAGCTTACTCAAAAATTAAAAAAAGAAAAAATGCAAAAACACAAGTGCCGCGGCGACTGAGCGCTCAGGCAGCTGGGGAGATTCTGCTGCAGGCGACGAACAGGACAGGCGCAGCTTCCACGGGGAAAGAAAGATGGGACGTGCGTGCGGAGGACGTGGTGGGGCAGAGCTTCCTGTGGGAGAGTGGAAATGGGCAGGACGGGAGGTGCTGCTCCCTGGGAACAGAGGTCACCGAGTCTGGGGTCTCAGGGAGGCAGAGGCAGGCATTTGAAGGAGCGCCCGAAAAGCCGGGGCCACCCAACATCAGTCCGCAGCCCTGGATCCGCGTCCTCACGTGAGAGGTGCCCACAGACGCCAGCTCCCACCCTGCACCGGCCCCGGGGTGTCCCTGAGCAGCTGGTTGTGGGCGCACGGTGAGGGGCCGGGGGGGGCCGAGGAGAGCTGAGCGCAGGCACAGGGACACCTGCCCTCTGAGACACGATGAGAGAGGGGACCCGTGTGGCAGGAAGGGGCAGCCTCAGAGCTCTGTGCTTGGACACGGAGAGAGTCTACGTTTGGGTCTCACAAACCCATTTGGCGCGCCAAATGGAGCGGGTGCTCGATAAATGCCACCCGAGCAGACAGCTGGATCTGCTCACAGTTTATTCCTGGGTACGTGCCGGGGTCCGAAACCTGGAGAATTGCCCGTTGTGACTTGGGCATTTTTGAGCTCTGGAGGCACGCTTTTGTGCAAGGAGCCAGAGAACTGCGAGCGGGAGGGAGCTCAGAGGCCACGTGATCCCCACGTGGGGTGGGGGGGGGGGGGGCGGCGGGGAGGGCACGGAGATGGGGCAGGGATGGCGCGTGGGAGCACATGCCCCCGCCCCAGCCCCGCCTTCCACGCGGCCGCCCTGGGAGGTGAGGCCAGCCTCGACGGTCTCCGTGCCTCTGCTCCGGGAGGGGTTGGCGCTCAATCCTGTCCCTCGGCTCATTCCTCTAGGAGATGGATCCTCCCGAAGCAGCGAACTAAAGAGAAGATGCGAGGAGCTGGAAGCCCAGCTGAAGCTCAAGGAGGACGAGAACGGCGAGCTGCTCCGGGAGCTGGAGCAGAAGGACGCCATGATCCTGGTGCTGGAGAGCACCGTCAGAGAGCGCGAGAGGAAGTACCTGGAGGAGCTGAAGCTGAAGAGCCACAAGCTGAACATGCTGTCGAGCGAGCTCGAGCAGCGCGCCGGGACCATCGCCTACCTGACCTCGCAGCTGCACGCCGCCAAGAGGAAGCTCATGAGCTCCGGCGGGACCTCGGACGGCAGCCCGTCCGGGAGCCCCGTGCTGGCCAGCTACAAGCCGGCCCCCCCCAAGGACAAGCTGCCCGAGACGCCCCGCCGCCGAATGAAAAAGAGCCTCTCGGCCCCCCTGCACCCGGAGTTCGAAGAGGTTTACAGATTCGGGGCCGAGAGCCGGAAACTACTCTTGCGGGAGCCGGTGGACGCCATGCCCGACCCCACCCCGTTCCTGCTGGCCCGGGAATCGGCCGAGGTCCACCTCGTCAAGGAGAGGCCCCTGGTCATCCCCCCCATCGCCTCCGACCGCGGCTCGAGCGAGCCGCACAGCCCGGCCCGCGAGAAGCAGCACAAGGCCCACGTGGGGGTGGCCCACCGCATCCACCACGCCGCCCCGCCGCAGGCCCCGCCCGAGGTGGAGACGCTGGCGGTCGACCAGGTGAACGGAGGAAAGGCCGCGAGGAAGCACTCAGGGACGGACAGAACTGTGTGAAGCCTGCCCGGGCGACCCGTCACCCCTGGCTGTCGATGCACTGTGATCACTACTGGGAAAACTCATCCACGCCTTTTTTTTTTTTTTTCTCCAATTCCCCTGCATGCCAAGTTTTTTTTCAGACACGTCAACATTCTTATTCTCCTGCTCCTTTTGCCCTGGTACCGACACCAGAATACGATCATGTCCCTGCTGCAGAATACCTATTTACCGATCGCCGTGGCCAAACACCTGTGTGCCGAATCGCTCGCTTCTAATCCCACTCCGTGTGACTTCAATGCGCTCGTGGACAAAGCACAGGCCACAGGCTGCATCACTACTCGACGTTAATGAAATCAGATAGTCAACCCGCCTAACTATACAGCCGGAGCAACACGTGCCGACCGGCCTCGACCCTCTCGCTCCAGTTCCTAGGGCGGCCCATCCAGAGCAGCCCCTGCTCCCTCCCGGAGACCCCGTAACCTCCCACCAAGCCTCCCCCCGGGGCGGCCCCGATAGCCGAGCAGCTGTATGTGTCTATCGCGGGAACGAAATAAGATGATGTTACTCCTCGTGTCACCACAACCTGAATGTGTGTTCATATTTTTTGGTTAGTTTTATCCAAAATGTTCAAGATCCCAACAAACTTTATTTTCTAAACCTGCCTCTTTCTGGTTTGTGTCTTTTATTAAACTACCTGAGGGAGGAGCTGGGGGGAGGCTGGAGGAGGAGGAGACACAGCAGGCCCCCCCAGTAATTACCGTGTTCTCGCCCCGTGTTCTTTTCCCAGGGCTCCGGCCCCAGGGGCGGGGCAGCTCTGCTTCCGGGAAGAGGAGTCCCTGTCACCCAGCCCTGCCCAGGGCTGCCCCTGGGAACGTTCTGCCCGTGACTGGCCCCCGCCCCCTGCCCTGCCGGTGCTCCACCCTGCTCCTCCCTGGCGAAGTAATGCTACTCGGTGCCTCCGGCGGGCCTGGCCAGGGCTCCGGGCTCGCCCCAGGGTGCGCAGAACGAAGGGACCCCCGGGGGCCGGTTCCGGCTGTTCTAGGTCTGCACCCACCCAACCCCACGCAGATCCGGCCAGGTCGCGGGTAGGAGCTCATGCAGGAATTCAACACTGAGCTCAGGGCCCTCGCCCCCACCCCCACCTAGCATAGCAGGCCAGGGAGTTCGGGAAGCGGGGGGGCGGGGTGGCCGTGGGCAACTGTGGCCATCTCTGCTCTAGGCTGGCATCGTCAGCCCGGACCCCACACCCAGCAGGCCGCTCCTGCCAAAGAGAGGCGTCTACTGAGACAGACCCTCTTGACATTTTCCATTAGAATTCTCACTCGTGCCAGTGGCGTGTGGGGCACTTCTGCCTAATCACACATTTCCTCTGAGAAGGGAAAGAAAACACATTTCAAAATGCTCTCCAGTATTTACTTTTCAAATACGCAGAATCCTTAAAAATCGCTTCAAAAAACAAAACCGTCAGCTCAATTTATATGGAAAGAGATTAAAACGGCTGGTTTCGAATGAAAGGAGTCTCAGCATCAGCCCAGCTCCAGCCTCTCGAGGCCCCATGGAGCCGACGGGACGGAGCTCACAAGTGCGGGTTCCTTCGCCCAAAAGGTTAATCGGAGTTCAGGGTGAGGCACACCCCCTGCAGCACCCAGTGAGATACGTGCTTTGTGGTGAAGAGATCGGCTTCAAACACCAGGCCAACTCCCATGGCATTCCTTCTCATGGAGGTGGTGTAGACCGGCGTCCGGAAGGTGTTCTGCAAAGGAGAGGCACGTGAGGCGCCCCCACGGGCGGCGGAGGAGCTCGAGCCCGGGAAGCAGGAAGCCCAGTCTAGGTGCTGAGAGTGCGGGCGCCTCCTGCTAGGCCTGGCCGAGGCTTCAAGGGGCTTGGCGGGGCCGCCCTCCGCTGACTGCGGATGGGGCTTCGTGTAGCTACGCTCATCAGACAGGCATCCGGGCCAGGCGAGGCAGGGGGCGCCTGCTGTCTACATCAGACGTAAGTATTTTATGATTCAGGCAGTGCCCGCAGAAGGTCAAGTGAATGGAGGAGTCTCTTCCTGAAGTTGATCTGGACCACAGCTCCGAACTTGAAGCCGTGCCCCACCCCCCACCCCCGCCGGGGGAGTCTCTGCTTACACACAATTTGCATGCATGTGTCTTCCTGGAAGGTGGCTCCACGCTGTCATCCTGTCTCGGGGCTTCCCCCCCTCCCACAAAAGGCTAAGTACCTGTAAGGGTGCTTAAAGGGTAAGACTGAACTGCACCCCCCCCCAGTCCCCCCCAACCGTGCCCCCGGTGGGGGGCGGGGAGGGGAGGACGGAGCCAGGAACAGGCGTCAGCCTTCTACCTGTAGTTTGAGGCGATGGGCTTCGATGGGGATGATCTTCAGAATCGGCAGGTCGACCACCAGCACCTTGGGTTTGCTCTTGATAAGACATCCTCTTTCTACATCCCAATCCGCGCCTTCGAGATACAGTCCTGAGACGAAGCATCCTGGATATCCCGGGAAGAGCCCAGGGTTTATATGGAGGCACCGGCCACTCTGCTGTGCACACAGTGGCCCTAGGTATGTCCACAGTGCACACACACAGGCAACTCCCTCGCCCTCCTCCCCCAGACGTAGCCCAGGCCTTTGTCCAAAAGACGTGGCCGTCATTTCTTCCCTTTTCGGAAGGACACCGTAGACGCCGTGAGCCTCCCCTCCCCACGGCTTTGGCAAAGGAGACGAGGGAGAGTTGCCTCCCCCACCAGTCAGGCTTCAGGGCACACAGACCTAGACTGCTTGGGCCCCCAGGTTATAAAGACAGAAGCACCACAGCTTGGTGGTGGGCCAAGAGGGAGTGCGGAGAGGAAGTCAAAGCCTCACTGAGAAAATGGTGTCTGGGGAACAGAACACGGCAGACACACACCGTGGCAGAGGAGAGGACAGTCACTTGCCCAGAGAGTTCCTCCGAGGCTTCAGTGAGCATCCCTGAATCTCCACCGTGAACCCCATCTCTAAGCTCACTCAACAGGGCTTTTGTGGCTCACGGGTAAATGTCTTCCGACTATGGCGGCAGCACTGCCCTGGGGAACGGCAGCGTCAGTCACCAGTGTCACAAGAACTGACATCGTAATTTCATGGGTCGAACCTAGTCCAACCTGCCCTCTGGCTCCCACGCCCCCAGCCCCTCAAAGTTTCCAGGGAAGCCCTCGGGCCCTCCTTTCTCTGAACGATCTAATTCTGACCCAGGAGCCACTTCTGCAAACGAGCAGGGCGAACGTGGTTCAGGTCCCTCCTGACATCAACCCCAGGTCTCGGTGTTGGAACTGGAAGAGAAACGCACGTATCGACCCCCAGAGAGATCGAGACACAGACCGTGCACACATACAGCCAATATTCGCAGCAGCCTTCCTTTCAAACCCGGCCTGGCCCGTTTCCGCCCGCACCATGCTTGTTCCTCTGAATGGGGGACGGCTCGGGGAGGGAGAGCCGATAGGGAGCTGACCGTACCTTGTCCTGCCCGCTCGTTCACTTCATCTGCATCTTGGAACTTGGTCACTTGCGTGAATAGGGTGGAGCGGTCCAGCGGCCAGCCGTTCCTCCGGCAGGTGGCCTGCACCAGGGCCGTGAGGTAGGATTCCGGGATGTGTAGCCCCGAGAGCCACATCACGCCGGGCTCACTTTCAGTGACCTGGAAGGCAGGGGGCAAGTTAGCGGGAGACCGGGGCCGCCACCAAATGCCAGGGCCAGAGCTGACCAGAAGATCGGGTCAGGATAAAAGACACAGTTCACCTTCGCAGCAAAAAGACGGTGTCGGAACAACGGCAGCCTGTCTGGGAGAACAAGCTGAACCACCCGGCTCCAGAAGGAGCAGAGACTTAAATATTAAAGAATAAAACCACGAGAGTACCGGGTCGGCTCTCCAGTGAACACTGTCATGATCTTGAGTTGGAAATGCAAAACCCAGAGGCCATAAAAGAACAGACCGAGACATTTGAGCAAATAAAAATGTAAAACTTTCTTCCGGAAGAAGTGCCATAGGCAAAAATCAAAAGATGCTGACAAGCTGGGGGGAAACACTTGCAACACCAGCAGACCAAGGGCCCATCTCCTGGATACACAAAGAGCTCTAAAACATCAGTTTAAGAAGATAGAGAACTTGATAAAAATGAAATCAAGACACGAAAAGACAATTCACAGAAAAACACGAAACAGCTATATGTGTGTAAGATATGCTCAGCCTCACCATAACTCAAGAAACGCACACCTAAACATATTATCGTTTACCTATCAGGAAAAAAAGATCCAAAATATTAAGAACACACATGGTGCAGCAAGGGGAGGAAATAATCGTGTTCACTCGCTGTGGTTTCCACTTCTCTAGAAGACGATGTGACAAGAGCTGTTAGAATGTAAAATGCACATGGGGGTGCCTGGGCGGCTCAGTCGATTAAACATCTGACTTCGGCTCAGGTCATGATCTCACGGTTCGTGAGTTCAAGCCCTGTGTCAGGCTCTGTGCTGACAGCTCAGAGCCTGGAGCCTGCTTCGGATTCTGTGTCTCCCTCTCTCTCTCTGCCCCTCCCCAACTCATGCTCTGTCTCTCTCTCTCTCTCTCAAAAATAAACATTAAAAAAAATTAAAAAGAATGCAAAACGCACACACTGAGACCCAACGCTTCCGCTGTAGGGACCTACCTGTGAAATATACTCGTGTGCATCCAAAGGTACGTGCGCCAGAATGTTGTATTGGCAAAATAGAGGGGGGGAAAAAACCCCAAAGGGAACCACCCAAATGTCCAGCAGGTGAAAGGACATGGAATATCTGTAAAATGGAGTCCCCTTAAAAGAATAAGGTCGACCTAAATACACTTAGATGGACAGTGGCCAAGATGGACTCTGAGATGAACAAATCAAGTTGTGCATAATAGGCTTCAAAGTCTTAAAAACAAAAAGAAAAGGGAAAAAAAAAGATACAGGTATGCTTGTAGAGTCAGAAGCCATTTCTCGAGCACCCAGTCACTGCTAATAGAAGGTACCTCCGGGGCGCCGGAGAGGGGTCGGAGGTGGTTGGGGAGGGGGGTGGTCCAGGCTGAGCCTCGAACTGACGCACCGACTGCGGTCTCTCACTTACCCACGATGTGTACTGGCTGAACCGCCGCAGGAAGTAGAGCATCCAGTTTCCAAGGGACTTTAACGTGTCAGGGGCCAGCTTTCTCCAGATACTAGGGATTTGCCCGAGGAAGAGAGATCTGGCTACGTCATCTAACTCGTTGCTCATTCCAACTTCTCCGGCCAAGGCCTGTTCGCAGAATCAAGAGCGGTCAGGCAAGACCGTGGGAAAACCGGGTACCGCGTGTAGGCAGAGGTCTGCACACGAGGGGCGTGCTCACCCTCTGAAGTTCAGCCAGAGACCTGGACATCCGCGTGACGAGCTTGTTGAAGCGCTCCAGCTCCTGCAGAAGCACCACCGAAGTGGGGGACAGTCCCACCCCGAGGTGCTTCCTGACCTGGTCCAAGTCAAAGATTTGGGGCATCTTGTTTTCTATGTCCTTGGCAACGTGGCCAATGTAATCATCTCGGCTGATGCCGCTGCTGGATTCCCCTAAAACCAGGACACGTTTTAGGGAGGGCAAGGCATCTGAGGGTTAGGACGGGGGCGTCCCGAGCCTTCTGGTTCCAGGAAAGGCATCGACGCTACAGAAACCACAAGGACCAATAGCCCTCTGGGCCAACAACGCCCTTCCACCGTAACCGCGCTAGTTCGGTCCCCGCGGCCGACTTCACCTGTCTGAGGCTGCAGCTCCAGCAGGTGAGTCCACATGTCTCGAGCCGCCTGAGTATAATATCCAATCTCGGCATTGGAATGAAGACCAAACACCTCAGGTGTGTTGGTCAGCGGGAGGGCCTCGATGGCTTCTGTAATCGGGACGGAGAGGACACCGTCACACAGCCCTCAATTTCTGCGGCTGCGTGGCCTCGACATCCCCAGATACGCAAAACTAATTTCCACCGCGTAGCGGGTGGCGTGTTTTTAAATAAAAATTCCATACTACCACGCCCCATCCAGCTCCGAGTTTATTTCTGACAAAAATGGCTCCGTGAGCTTCCTGGGGCCCACTCTGCCCTTCAGGCGGAATGTGGCGTATTTGTCGTCACCCCAGGACGGGGAAATCTAAACTAACTCCATCAGTGCTGAGGCTATAAAGAACTTGCTGGGCCCCCTACAAAACCTAACGGAGCACGCCCACCAGCCAAGGATCCCCCCAGGAGAGGGGTCAGAAGAGCCATCAAGCCAACCGCAGAAAACAGAACAGCTGAGATGTACGGTCGGTCTCCCTTAGAAAAAACTTCTAACATATATTTTGATGCCTGAGAAATCTCACCAACAAATTTTTCCTTCACATCACCGGCGGGGATTTTATAGTCCACCTCCTTATTCCGGAAGAAGTGGAATGGCTGGAAAGTGTCAAAAATGAAGTCTCCCAGGTACTCATCCATGTAGATGGTCAGGATGCGCCGATCAAAGCTGTCGATGGCCCGTCCTCCGTACATGACCTGAGTGACCGAGAGCAAGAGCTGGCCGGGAACCCAGGACCCACCTGAGACCTGATGTGCCCTCGGGGGGGGACTCCTGCTGGCCGGGCTGCTGTGCAGCTCAAACCATGTTGATCACATGCCTTTGGCCCACTGTGCACAAGAGGCTTGTGCAACTTTGTGGGGTCCTGGAAGCCAGTGTGCCATTTGCAAAATCCCCAAAACGTAGTGAAGAGACAACAAAACAACAAAGAAGCCAGCCACCACTTTGGCCTTGGGAATTGGTGGTGCCCCTGCGTGAGCACATGCAGGCTATGGGGGAGGCATTCCCACAAGGCCTGTCTAAAGTCATGGTCTCCAGGGTAGCCCTCCACGCCCACCGACCGGGAGCGAGGCTACGACGACACGCCTAAGGCATGGCGAGGAGGGGAACTGCCAACCGCCCCCCCCCCCCAGAGAACACGGCCCCCAGGATAATGAATCCAGAACCTCCATGTGGACGGAGCCCACTTAGGAGAAAGACAATCGGGTGATAAGCCAGCAGAATTCCACAGAGACCTTGCAGCTGACACGCAGCAGAAGCAACAGGGGAGTCACCGAGGTCTCAGAGGTCACTCATAAGGGCACCAGGCCACAGCCCAGCTCCAGCCCTGGGAGGTAGTCCACGATGGGTCCCCCAAGACACTCCTACCTCTCCAATCAGGTACTTGAGGCTGCCCCACGGGATCCTAGGGTCATGTTGCTGGAAGGCTTTTGTTAAGTATGTGTTCAGAATCTCCATGCAGACCTTAAAAGACGAGGGACAGGCATGGTTGTGCTCCAGCCCACAGAGTCGCTCACGTTCTGACCCTCTCCTCAAGTGTGGGCAGGAACACCGCGGCTGTTCACAACTCGGAGAAGGGGTGGGGGTGACACAGGCCGGCCGAGGAGGAAGTTTCTTGGGAGAAGCAGCAGCCACTGCGTCCTAACCTGGAAGTCAGACTCATTGAAGTCATAGTACACGTTCCACCCGATCTTCCCGAACTTTCTCCTCTCCAGCACCACCGCGTGGAAGAACGCCAGCACGTAGACCAGGGACTTGAAAGCAGGGTGCGGGCACTGCTCCAGCATGTCAGGAGAGATCTTGAAGTAAGTCGCTCTCATGTTGAGTTTCAGCCCGTTGGGTGGCTCCGTAACAACCTGTCAGAAGAGAAGACAAATCGTGACGGAAACCGCAGACCCACGAGTCCAGCTTTGAAGAGGGCGCAAAATGTAGACACCTGGGCTTTCCCTCCATCCCTGCGTGGCCATCTCTCCTGCTCCCCAGGCAGCAAAAGTCTCTTATAAGGACCCGGGCAAAGAAGATAAGGGACTAGATGTGGTTCTGACTCCCGCTCATCAGATGACCCAGAGAAGTGAAAGAAGCCCGTGGGAGCTTCAGATGCAAAACGGACGTCACCAAGTTTTCCCTCTATCTGCCCCAGGTGACAGATGACAAAATCTTGCCACACAAAACTTGTCTGGGGAGTAAGTTAAATGGGGCGTGTAAACCACTAGAGTAGTGCAGCTGAGGGCGGGCCTGTCATCGAAAAGAAAAAGAAGGTTTAATAAATGTGAAGTCCAGGAAAACGAACCTAGGTATTATTTTGGATACATGTGGAAGGAAGTGGTAAAGACAGGCCTGAGAGTCGTAACTGTCACGCGGTACGGGACAGTGCTTGTCTCTGAAGAAGAGAGGGAAAGACGGAACTGGAAAGGGTGGCCGTGAAGGTCTGGCTGCGTTGTAGATTTACTTCCAAGCACGCGCTCGCTCACACGCACACACGGACGGCAGAATGGTAGCAATCTGAGGAAAAGGGCTGTGGGACGGGTGTTTGTCCTGAACCAAACCTTCAAAGACTTCTGCAGAATCCCAATGGGGAAGCCCCTGGTGGGGTCTGTGGTGAGCCACAGGCGGAAGTCTGGGTGGGGTTTGCTGATCCTCTCCAGGGACTTCTCCAGATCTTTCAGCCAGCGGACCAGGAGATGACAGTTCTGCAGCATCAGCCACTGCCCGCGGGCCACCGCCGTCTCCAGCAGCTGTAGGGCCAGCTGCACCGACGGAGAGAGAGAGGGGAGGAGTTGGCGTCCCAAAGCCACACTGAGCCCGTGCTCTCCCAGAAACCCGCTCCGAGCCCCCAGGAGGGCCCACTCCAGGAGAGGCCACAAAGAAGCCAGTGACCCAGGAGCTACGGGGGCTGCCCTCAAAGAACCCATCTCTGAGGACCCCTCACGGCCGCCTGAGCCACACGGCCGGTCCCAACCTGGAAGATGAGCCAGGACGTTGCACCCGCCGGCCCCCCTCAGCCCCGAGAGCTCCAGGTTCTCTGAGGCCGGCACCCTGACCGCCTCTGCGGCCATGCCGCGGGGGCAGTGACCACCCTGACCCAAAACAGGGATGTCCGGAGACTGGAAGAGAGGACGACTACGTGTGAATGGACTCTGGAAGCAACAGAGCAGCACAGCGGCCAGCAAGGCCGGGCGGAGACAGCATGCCCGCTTCAGGACCACACCACTGCCCGCCTGCCGCTCAGGGGACGGGAACTGCACCCAGCTCACTCACCCCGGGGACCTCGCCCAAATTTAGAGCTTATTCCTTCCAACAACGAATTACCTTTTCTTGACCTTGACCCATGGCGAGGAATTTGAGGCGGTTTCCTCCAAAACCGCTGCGCTCGGCTAATTTCATAAGGTCACCGGCAGGGTCAGAGCCGGGACTGAGGATGAACACGATGGGCGAGGTCGGAGTGCTCTGCTCAAAGATGGCCTCGAAGCTGATCATCGGGGGCTGCACATACCTGGCAGAGGGAACAAAGCGGGGACTCTCGCAGAGGACAGCCACGGCGTGCTCGCCTCGCCGCCTCCAGAACCTTCTGGTTGTTCTTCGGGTATAGCTCCCACCGGGTTACAGTCCATGTTGACGCACATGTCACACAAGAGGGTGAACCCCTGGGCGACGCGGGCCCTGCTGTGTCCCCCTAGCACAGCCAGGCACATCCATGGGGGCGCCACCTGACGGGGGGGACTTCTAGGCGGACGTCCCCTCGGCACAGGACCCAGAGGCTCCACGCCGACAACGCCACAGGCGTGTCCTGAATGGCCCACTTCTCAAGATTTGAAAATTAGTTACCAACACATCAGACCTGGGAGACTTTGTGTAGGAATCCAAATTTCTAGCTTCTTTCAAAGAGTCAGAGGATCCAGCCACTCTGGGCCCCCCTTGTCAGCTGGTGTCAGTCCAGCTAAGGGGCAGCTGCCCCTGTGAACCAGGACTTGACCTGTCCGAGCTGCCACAGTCCCCACCCAGCCTGGCACACTCATTTCCATCACCTGCCGGCCATGAAGGCACGTTTGGGTTTGCAGCCCCAAATTATATGCCTGACTTCGGTTCTGGGGCTGTGCCGTCCAGTATGGAAGCCGGTAGGCACGTGTGGCTATTGGGCACTTCAAGTGTGGCCAGTCCAAACTGAGAGATGCTGTAAGCGTAAATTCACACAAGATTTTGAAGACTTAATACCAAAAGCAAACCAAAAAAAAAAAAAAAAATCATGTAAAATATCTTGATAATATTCGTATTAATTACATGTCAAAATGATAATATTTTAATGTATCAGGTCAAATAAAATGGTATTAAAATTACCTTTATCTGTTCCTTTTTGAACGCGGCTCCTAGAAAACTTCACGCGTGTGCCTCACCTGGTATTTCTCCTGAACGGAGCGGTACGAGGGTGACCACAGAAGAGCACTCAATGACAGGGCGGTGGCAGTTCCCTCGGAAGCTGGCCCATTGCTGCTGTCTGTGAGTTCAGGCTGGGGGGAGGGGCGCGGGGGAGGACCCCACAGAAGGGCCGAGCAAACACAACAATGCACTTACTTCTCTCCCATGGTTAGAGTCACATAGTCGGTCACCGCCCGGTACACCCGATCCACACGGAAGCAGCGCAAAATAAGCAACTTCTGGAAAGGGGTGATGCTGCTATCGTAACCCAAGGGGAATGGGAACTGCTCGAGGGAGTCCAGGTCGTACCACTGGGGAAAGCAAAAGACACGCGTGGTGGTGTCAACACAGAAGCTCTAGAGCCTCCATTTTTCTGTGAAGGTCCCAAAAGCCACTGTAAAGGAATGAAATCTTTAGAAGCATGCACCTCCGGTCACTTCTAGACAGCTCTGTCATTTTCTACCTCCTGCTCCAAAACTAAGAACTTCAGGAAGGGAGGGGCTGAATCGTTTTCGCTGTTGAGTCCTTAGTGCCCGTCAAGGATTGTGCTCCATGGTAGATGCCTAGTTCTCGGATGGGTGGACGGACAGAAGGACAGTTGGGTGGTTCTCCCGCAACGCTAGCTGAACTAGATAAAGGAGAATTCAATCAAGCGCCATGGAGGGTGAGAACGACACTCTGAGTGAGTCACACAAAGGAGTATCTTCTTGCTCACAAAGAGGCTACGGTTTGGGTCTCAAGATGACTGATTCGCAGGGAAGGGAAGGAGGAGAGACAGAACGTGATCTCACCTCCTGCCAGACAGCGGGATGTTTCTCGACATCATCGGGAAGATTCCCAAAGGAGTCCGAGAACATTTCTGATAAAAGCATGATATCTTCCCATCCCTGGTCAGACAACCAAGCACAGGGCTTTTTCCGGTGGCTTTTCTCCAGGGAAATGTTTCCTGGTCACGACAGAAGAAGAGAAGTAAGAGGCTGGCAGTAACGTGCCGGGAAGAGTGAGCAGCTCAGTGCTTTCACTCCTCCCGCTGCAGGGAAAAATCCTCGTCTCCAGTGGGGACTGGACAAGGCAGCAGGTATACTTGGCTTGCCTCCTCTTGGCCCGGGACCCCAGCCGGGCAGCTCAGCGTGACTGCCGGCCTCAAGGCAGCCTTCTGAGGCTGGAATATTTAGGAAAGCGGGGCTGTTGGAAGCCAAGTTCCAAGGAGAGTTTTTGTTATTATTGTGGTTTGTGTTAATGAACTTAGATGTGTGCGTGGACAACGTGGGGCAAGGGAGTTGGGAAGAATGAAAAAGGGGACACATTTGTCACCTTTTAAGAAGAAATCTAATTCTTCCTGCGGGACTCTGCCTTCCGCTTGTTCTATCTTGATCGTCATATTGAAAGAAAAGAGTAACTTGTGCCTCTCAAACAGCCCTGGAGGGAAACATCAGAGGGTACGGATAAAGTAAATTTGCTTTAAAAAAAGGAGTTTGTTATGCACACCAGCCTCGAATGTAAGAGAGATGAAATGAAACAAGGGAGCAGCGCACCTGCATCTGGCCCTCTCTGCTCTGTGTGTCCACGGCTGTGCGAGTGTAGACGCTACGGGCTCAGTTCGCATGTGGTGCCCAAGGGCCAGCTGCGATGGCGCTTGCTCCTGCGCGTGCGCAACGGCCCTATCTACGGCGGCACCTGCCACACCGGCCCGGGAAGCGCAGGGCAACGGGGGAACCGTGTGATAGAAGTCCGGAGCCACCTTCTCGATGGAAAACTGGTCGTTGCCTAACTCTAAGTGCAAGTTCTTGTCTGTTATAATCTAGAAGAGGTGTTAGCAAGCTTCCTACAAAAGGCTAGGTAGGAAGTATTTTTGACTTTTCAGGCTAGACGGTCTGTGTAGTAACGATTCGTCTGCCATGACAGCAGGAAAGGGGTCCCAGGCCGTATAGGCGTAAGTGGGCACAGCCGTGTTCCAACAGCACATTATTCACAAAAGCGGGCAGTGAGCCAGATCTGGCCTGCTGGTCACGGTTTGTCAGGCCTCCACTGCGGAGCAAGCACATTCCATCCACAGATTCTTTACTATTGGTAGGGGGATGCTAAATATTAAAGTTCTTCTTCTTTGTGAAAACACAAGAAATGTGTTCTTGGGGAAAAAACTATGTGCGTCAACACTTGGGACTTGAATTCTACTCTTCTGTGTGCTGTGGGTGTTGGCCACTTAAACAAGCCCTGGAGGAACGACAGTCCTCAACCTTTCCCCTGCCCAGCTGCTATGGGCTGAATTGTGCATCGCCCCCCGACCCCAGCCAAACCCACATGTTGAAGTTCTAACCCCAGTGCCTTGGAATGTGACCATATTTGGAGATGGAGCCTTTAAAGAGGTGCAGTCAGGGGCGCCTGGGTGGCTCAAGCCGTTGAGCGTCGGACTTCAGCTCAGGTCGTGATCTCACAGTCCATGAGTTCAAGCCCCACATCAGGCTCTGTGCTGACAGCTCAGAGCCTGGAGCCTGCTTCGGATTCTGTGTCTCCCTCTCTCTCTACCCCTCCCCCGTTCGCGTTCTCTCTCTCTCTCTCTCTCTCTCAAAAATGAAATTTTTTAAAAAAACATAAAAAATTAAAAAAATAAAGAGGTGCAGTTAAGTGGAGGCCGTGAGGATGGGGTCCCATCCAACCTGCCTCACGTCCTCAACAGAAGGGATCTGGACACACACACAGACGCCAGAGGTGCACACGCACAGAGCGCATCTGTCCTAATCAGTGCAGAGAGGTGCTCACCTGTGCAACCGTAGTTATAGATGTTGAAGGTCAGTGTGTCCATGATGTTCTTCAGTCGCTTCATGAGAATGGAATCGGGCAGCGACTTCTTAAGTGACAAGCCAAAAACGTCCAGGAAGGCGATGAGGGAGTACTGGTACATGGCGTTCACGAGGGCCATCTCGGACAGCACGAAGAACAGGATGGCCCCCCTCCTGGCGGCCGGCCGGTAGCCGTCCCGCAGCCTGTCGATGTCCAAGGCTGTCTTCTCTGCCAGCTTGAGCTTCTCCGACACCTAAAGAAAAGATGTGCGTCGCCACGGAAACAGGGAGACGGACACCCACAACCAGGATGACTTATGAAATGGGCAAGAAAGTAAGGGATGCACGGGGCTCCTGGGTGGCTCCATCGGTTGAGTGTCCGACTCCTGATTTCGGCTCAGGCCACGATCTCACAGTTTGTGAGTTCGAGCCCTGCACTGGGCTCTGCACTGACAATGCGGAGCCTGCTTGGGATCTTCTCTCTCCCCCCCTCTCTCTGCCCCTCCCCTGCTCTCTCTCTCAAAATAAATAAATCAAACTTAAGAAAAGCGTAAGGGATGCCGAGAGCAGGGTGGGGGGGGAGGGCAGCAAGAAAAGCCACGCAGCACCCACAGGGGTTTGAAAAGCACCTGCCTGGACGTCTGTGGCTGGATGCCCCTGCACCTGTGCCCTCTTCCTCTTCTTTTTGTTTTTAAATTTTTGAGAGAGAGACAACAAGTGGGGGAGGGGCAGAGAGAGGCGGGGGCAGGGGATCTGAAGCAGGCTCTGAGCTGTCAGCAGAGAGCCTGACACGGGGCTCGAACTCACGAACCACAAGATCATGACCTGAGCCGAAGTCGGACGCTCAACCGACTGAGCCGCCCAGGCGCCCCGTGCCCTGTTCTAATAACAGTACTGACTTGAACTTGGAGACTCCAACGTCCCCCTTTCATTCCAAACGTGGCGTCCACCCCAACGCCAGGAGAGGGAGCATATAACCCAGACCCAAGCAGTCCACACACCACAAACCAGGCTGTGGGACCGGTTTGGGGTGGGGACGTGACTTAAATGGCTCTGGGGAACCTTCATGATAGGGACAGGTAAAGATTCCCACTCTTCCCTTTGGACCCGAACCTGAGGGGGCGTGAGGCCACACCTACCTCGTAACCATGAGGGGGGCTTGGCTCACAGGGAGGCAGAGAATGAAGCCAACCCAACAAAAGGCCCAGCCCAGAAATGGAGAGAAACTGAGTCCTAATGATATGTTTGGAGTCCTGGATCCAGGCCTGCCTGAAGTCATCCCTGGGCTTTGTTTTCTAAGCTAATAAATTCCCTTTTGACTTAGGCCAAGTAGGGCTGGGTTTTCTATCACTGTCAACTGAAAGAGGCTGGCCTGATGCACAAGGGCCCCTGGGAACACGTCTAGGGCTCCCCTCCCCATCTCACACCCCAGCAGAGGTGGCCTGTTCTCATCACGCAAATCCTCAGGTGACTAGGAGCCCAAATCTGACGACAGCACAGGTGGAGATCCCCCCTCCCCCACCCTCCCCCAACCCCTCCCCCACCCTCCCCCAACGCCTCAGCTTCTAAGACCCGGGAATGAGGCCCGGAGATCATGGAATCCAAGTTTCTCCTTTGGAGACATTT
Organism: Panthera pardus; assembly: GCF_024362965.1. NCBI lineage: Eukaryota > Metazoa > Chordata > Mammalia > Carnivora > Felidae > Panthera > Panthera pardus. The sequence goes on from NW_026526710.1 coordinate 879,086, forward strand.
TTCCTTTTCTCCCCTCTCCTTTGGCTCTCCCAAAGGCGGGTCCGGGACCACACACCCCACCCCCCCCCCCCCGGCCCCGCCGCTCCCACCGGCCCGGCTCAGGGCATTTGCCATGCAGTTCGCACCTCCGTGGCTTTGGATTTCGTCTCCTCCAGGGTCTGCACCAGCTCCACGTTGTCCAGCATGTTCCCCGTGGAGGTCGCCAGTTCCCGAAGGAGGGAGTCTTCCAGATCCTTCAGCAGGTTCTTGTTCTCACTCGTCTCCTGGATGAGGTGCTCCCGCTGCTCCTCCAGCTCGCGCCTCTCGTAGGCCACCAGCACGCTCAGCAGCTGGTCCTCGAGCCCCTTCAGCGTGACTGGGGAGCGAGGGGGGGCCGTCACTGCGGGGCACCCCGTCGCCTCGCCTGCTGCGCGCTTGCGCCCGGGACAGGCTGGGGCTGCGTCTGAGCCAGCCCTTTGGGAACTCGAGGACTCGGCCCTGCCGTCACCCTAAAGCCACGGGGCAAAACCGTCAGAACAACACGGAGACGCTGCCCACCCTGTGGGGGGGGTCCCAAAATAAATACTGGGGGGCCAGAGTGGAAAGCACACCCAACCTAATTAGCCGATTTACGCAGGTACAGGCCAACCCGAGACAACGGGAGAAACGGCACTCGGTCCCTGACAGAACTCAGCCAAGAGGAAGGGCAGAAATCCAAAATCATGCCGCGTACTTCAGTGCGCCACACGGAGTAACTTCCGGCCCCAGCATAACAGGGTCTCGCCCCACTCCGGGTGTGGGTACCTGGGCCCGTGGTCCAGACTCAGCACGCCCCAAGACACGTACCCCGCTGCCTTCCTAGGGGCGCCCAAACCTTCATCACCAAGAACCGACCAGTTGCAATCTGGCTAGGAGCGAATGACCTGGGGTCACCTAACAACACGGCGTCCCCTGAAAGCTCTGGTCCCCATTTGTGGTCTCCGTGATAACCACCCTAACTCGCCACTGAGGTTCTGTACATCCTTACCGGTGTAGTTGATGACCATGGCTTTCCCAAACACAGACGGGCTGTATCTGGGATTGGCCAGCTTGGTGTTTAGGTACAGTCTGAAATTTGAGTCGTAATCCACCTCCTTATCCCCCAGGATGATAAACTGCCGTCCTTGGGAGACTTTGATATTCTTTTCTAAGACGTTATCGATCACCGGATCGATGTACTCGTCCACGTCGTGGAACAGGAAAGGGGTCCCATACTTTATGGCCATCTCCAGCTGCTTGAGGAAGTCGGGGTCGTTGAAGGAAGCAACCTGCAAGACGGAGGTAGGCACTGAGAGTTGTGCCCTCGGCAACTGTGCAGGGAGAGCACCTTGGCCTTCGGAGGGGGGAGGGGACATGTCGGTGCCTGGGGGGTGGAGGGAACCAGAGGGGAGAAAGAACGGGAGAGAAGCAAAGCATGAGACCCGCAGAAGCCAGAAACCCCTTAGGTTCAGGCTCTGAGCAGCCCAAAGTGATCGCGAGAGATTCTCCTTCCGTCTCACAGAAGAAGAGTCGGCAGAATTCTTTCTTTCACTCGCCTCTTTGCTTCACCTCCCTCCAACCTCGTGACGGCTTTGCTAGCTCTTTCCTCAAAACGTCTGGGAAAACTCCTCCTCTCTTCTAGTCCCTGGGGCCTCCCTCTCCTTTTCCCTTCACCTGCTTTCGTTATGTTCACTAACTTGGCCTCCCCCCCTCCCCTAAGCTGGAATCACCCCCCCTTTAAGTGGGAGCATGGTGGCAGGGGTGGGGCTGGGGGCTACGTGGGGATGGCTCAGGACCCCGGCAGGCTGAGGGAGGAAGAGGAAAGTCATGCTCTTCATTAAAGCATCTCCTCATTAATATTTGTCTCGGGGGCACCTGGGTGACTCAGTCGGTTAAGCATCCAACTTCAGCTCAGGTCATGTTCAAGCTCAGGTCAGATTCGCGGGTTCAAGCCCCACATCAAGCTCTGTGCTGACAGCTCAGAGTCTGCAGCCTGCTTCAGATTCTGTGTGTGTCTCTCTCTCTGCCCCTGCCCAGCTCACACTCTGTCTCTCTCTCTCTCTCAAAAATTAACATTAAAGTAATAATAATAATAATAATAATAATAATAATAATAATAATTGTCTCACCATAGCTATGTGTGTATCTTAGAGGCAGACCTTCCCCCCAACAGCCTGTACATACTTGGGAGCAAGGACCAGGAAAAAAAAAAGAGGAAAAAGTAAAAACCGCAGCAATTTCACCCAGGGCAACTAAACACATATGCCCACCAAAAAAAAAAAAGAAAACTTGCACACGAATGTTCACAGCAGCATTATTCATGCTAGTCAAAAAGCAGAAACAACCCAGATGTCCATCTATGGATTAAATGGATGGTCAGACGTGGTCTGTCCATGCAACAGAGTATTATCCATCGATGAAAACTAAGGAAGCATGGACACCTGCTTGAAAACATGATACTGAGGGAAAGAAACCAGACACAAAAGTCCACACATATGATCCCATTGATATGAAATGTCTACATGAGGCAAATCTATAAAAGACATCCGTGGTGGCCAGGGGGTGGGGGGCGGGGGGGGTGGGGGGAGCGTGTGGGTAGGTGGCTATAGCATGCAACATTGCTTTTGGGGGGTAGTGGTAAAAACAGATTCTGGTGTTTGTTGTAGAACTCTGCAGGTAATATACAAAAAACCACCGAACTGTATGCTTCAAAGCGTGAATTCTACAGTATGTGAATTATATCTCAATCAAAAGATACTGAGATATCATTCCTCCCTTCCAGAATTAAAAAAAAAAAAAAATGAGCATCTAAGCCCCGGATGGGTAGGGTGCACCTTCGAGCTCCTGGCAGCTGAAAGACGTGCCCAGGTAAGCGAGCAGAGCCCCAGGCAGGTCGTGCAGCCCTCAGAGATGGGACGGGGTGGGCGGGCAGGGAGGCGGCTGGCTCGGCTAGGGCTTCAGGATGGTGACGCCTCAGCTCAGCATGGCCGGGGGCCCCGGGGCTGTCACGGTAGAGATGGCGGGAGAGAACAGGCAGGGAGGGCGGGGGTCACCCAGGGAGGGGCCAGCCGTACCCGCAGGTTATTTTTCTCCTCTTTTCTCTTTATCCAGTTGAGGGCCTGCTGCTGGGGGTCGATGCAGAGGGGGAACCGGCTGGCCCGCGTGGTAAGGAGGCCATTCTGAACCGAGAGCTCATCGGGGGGCAGTCCCTGGGAGCCCCACCTGGAAGGAACAGTGACAGGGAAATGTATTTTTCTTGTGCAAGTTGTAACCAAGTGCTAACGGTGGTAGGACTGGCCTTCCAGAATCATCTACCAATCCACAGGCTGCTCAACGCTCCTCAGGGCCCAGGAAGCCGGATCTTCTGCGCAGTCAAGTCAGCTGCACCCCTCGCTGTGTCCTGCCGGGGTGACACCCACGTGGACCCCCACCCCAAGGCACCCTCGTCCTCCGGGCCACACACACCTGCTGATCTCAACATCGTCCGTGAGCAGGTTTTCTAACCGGAAGGGCTGGCTCAGGGGAATCTCCCGCTCCAGGATGTCATTCTGCCAAACTTGGTTGACCATCTGGTCACGGAACTCCCACGTGAACGCGCCCTCGTAGCTCAGGAAAGCCGAGCAAAGCAGGCAGTCCCCCAGCAGCTTCACCCGCCGGTGCATCAGCTCGTCCAGGTCATTCAGCCACCTGGCACAGGAGACGGGGGCTGCGGTAAGCCGTTATCTTCCGGCACAATCAGAAGGAACATTCTAGAATAACCGCCTTGAGCCGCCGCTAATGGGGCGAGCCAGAAGGAAACGTCGTCGGAGATATTCTCTCCTTTTAGAAACAAAGACTGCCAGGTCATTTTGCCACACCCCACCCTGGTGAGCCCAGCGTTTTGGAAGACTTTGTTTAATTGCAGGGTTCAGCAGAACCCAGCATCTAATTGGGGGGCTGGACAAGTATTTGCGGGATGCATCTAGTCTCCAAGCTATTTATTAAGTAGTAATCACGTTGTTTCCGAACGCTTTGATCAATAACTTACAGACACACCCAGCAGAACTCATGAGCTCTGGTCCTGCTTGGTGACAAAATTCTACCCGAGATAAAAGGAAGTAGATGTTTCACCTGGCCTCTTCTGGTAAATGGCCAAAGTCTTCGAGGTTTTAGAAATACTGAAAATGGTTTGTTTCCTACAAGCAGATAGTATTTTCTAGTGTTTTCCATACCCCTTTTATGGTGTTGGATTGGAAACTACCAGCGGACCAGCTCTGGCCAAATGGCCTTGCCCCTAGGCATCAAACAGTCCCACCTGCTTAAAACTGAGGCTCAGGACTGAGCCAGACACAAGAGCCCTTAGAAGAGATTTGTCCGGCAACAGAGGCGGACTCCTCGTCCAGACCCACCCAGGAGGCGCTCACTAGGTGCCTTAAAGGTCACTAAGAAGTAAACGTTTCTAGGACAGAGGGCGCCTTGCCAGAGGCCACTGGTGCCTCCCTGTCTCCACAGCTGCGCTGCCTGCTTAACCCTTCATAATTATGTAATAAACCACAGAATGCGTAAAATGGCATCAGCCACCCTAAACACGGTAACAGTAACATCGGAACTTTCCCACGCGGTGTTCAGATAAAAACGCAGCGCGGGGTGAAGACTACATGGCGAGACGGTCCGTCGGCGACGTTCGCTCACGGACCACAGAGTCTCAGAGCTCTTAGCGCACAGCGCGTCGGCCGCTGACCTGATGTTCTCAGACCCCAGCCCCGAGATGAGCTTGTCAGCAGCGATCAGCCGTCTCTCCATGATCTCGGCTTCTTCCTGCAGCTTTTGCTTTTCCAGAATGGCTGCCTCGTATTTGGCCCCCAGAGCCTCCAGTTCTCTCTGGATCGCTGCCAACTCATTCTGGATCTTTTCTAGTTCACGTTTAGTGAGGTAAAAGTTCCGCTCCAGCCTGGCCACCTGTGGGAAGACGGTTCACAGAACGGTGGGGAAAGGGACCGGAGTGAGGCAGGGACGAAGGAGTCTCACCCCTGGGCTTACGTCCACACCGCGTTTCTAATGCCGTTCATACTCTTTGGGGCCGTCATACGTCCTGCTGAGGTACCTGGCTTCTTAGTCACGTCTTCGACAGTTTGCTGCAAAAGCTCTAATCCCATTGGAAAAACAGGTCTTCATGCAAGTTAGCAGATGCTTAATTTCCCAGTGTACTGAGATCACAGTAAAATGACACTGTGGTTCTAAGTCAAAAACTCAAAAGAACGCGTGAAAACAATACTGATCTTATGCCCAGTTCTAAGTTTTCTAAGCAATAAAATTCTGAGTTATAAAGCAACGTCAAAATAGGTCTCTGGGTGCCCGGTGGCTCAGTTAGTTGAGCATCCAACTTCGGCTCAGGTCATGATCTCACGGTTTGTGAGTTCAAGGCCCACGTCGGGCTCTGTGCTGACGGCTCAGAGCCTGGAGCCTGCTTTGGACTCTGTGTCTCCCTCTCTCTCTGCCCCTCCCCCACTCGCACTCGGTCTCTCTCTCTCCCCCCCCCCCCCCAAAAATAAACATTTAAAAATTTTTAAGAAAATGGTCTCAAAATGATCCAATCAACCTTATAACTCCCTTTATATTGTGCATTCTGACCCAGTGGTTTTGCCCCTCAGAGGATATATGGCAATGTCGGGAGACGTTTTTAGTTGTCAAAACTTAGGGGTAGGGACAATGGCACCCAGTGGGTGGAGGCCAGGGATGCTGCTAAACATCGTACGGTGCACAGGACGGCCCCCACCACGGAGAACCGTCCGGCCCCGAACGTCAAGAGCTCCGAGGCTGAGAATCCTGCTTTAGCCATAGAGGACAGTTTTTACCCATTTATCCTACTCTTTTCACGCAAAATTTGAAAATCTTCCAGACTTTGGTTCTGCCAGTTCACGCCATCTGGATGAGAGCTATAATTCAGGGTTATCATTTAGTAGTGCTGGGGGCGGGCAGGGGAACGTTTCTGCGATGTAAAATCAGAACCCTGTCAGGATGCTTCCGGCAAAGCTATGGACATATTAAATGCGACTCCAGATTGCTCCCTCGGCAGCAATGTTTCGGTCTTACACGTGGACAATACCTTCTCTCTTCTGGGCTTGATTTCTCTGAAAACGTCACAGTAGCCCATTACAGCTTCCACAAACTTCAGCATCCCCAAGCCTGCTTTGCTCACAGCTTCCATTTCTTCAGTTGTGGTGTTGAGAGTCTTCAAGAGGCCTAACGGTCAAAGATGCAATGATTTCGACGAGTGATAAGACTCATCTTGGGAAAGTAAGATGTGAAATGAATGAGTTTTGTGTAGGTGGATGATTAAGGTGTGAGGGAGGGGCACATGTTACTGCCACCCAGGACATCCTATGACCCAGGCACCTCCATGTGACATCAGGACCCGGGGTGTCCGTGGGGACCCCCGACTGTGCGTCAAAGTGGCTCAGAGCAGGCAGCTGGCTGGGAATCGTAGGCCATGATGAGTCACCGTCCCCTCTACCTATACTCTCACCCCAGGAGTAATTTCACATGAATGGAAACCCCCCCAAGCCAATATTCAGGTAAAAAGAGAGGTCCTTGGGTTTTTGCACGTGTTGTTACCCTTCGTGTTTCATTTAGTTTTGTGTCCGAGCTGCTGAGAAAAAGCATTTGACAATAACGTTCTGAACAAGCCATGAAGGTAAACAGTGGCACTATGAACTCGAGTGGCCTTTTGCAAAGACGAGCCTCGTTCCCACTGGCTAAACATCTAGGCAGTTCAGGAGCCAGGCTCAAAGGGAACGTGGGCATTCTATAACTGAGGACAGAGAGGCTGGCTGCGGGTGGTGCCGGTCCCTCCCCGCCCATCTCCCAGGGACCTACAGGAGACTGTACTCTGGCAAAAAGCGCAAGGGAAGAGATCAAGGTCAGACCACCTCTCGCACCACCATGCCCGGTGGACAAGATGCCGGAAGACAAGGCCAGGCTGGGTTCCGTAAGAAGGCGCCGTTTCCTAACGGGAACGCCAGAGTGACTGCCGTGAAACGTGCAGCAGGCATCGGCTGCTACTGCCCATCTGGCACGCAGCCCTCCCACGTCACCCCCAGTGCTGCCATCTTCCTCTGGCAACAGTCATCCGGCCTATTCCCTCCTTGCTCGCCATCCCTACTCCCAAGACTGAGATGCCAAACTGGGATCAAGCCTGGCTGTTCCTACATTCGTCTACGCTCACCTCTGATATTTTTAACTTGGCTCTGGGTAATTGAATCAAAATCAATCTCCATCAGAGACCTCAGGAAATTGGGGTCAGACATCATGCCTTTGGCAGTTTTCCAGTTGAGCTCCTTATACCCTTTCATGATGAGGATGCACTCACACACCGTCTGCACCTGTTTGGGGGGCTTAGCAAAGGACCTGGTGAGAAACAAAGACATATGTGAATCAGACCCAGGATGCGGCCAGGACCTAGCCTAAATGAGAGTTCCAGAAAACGTGGCTCAACCGAGAGTCATCTCTTGGAGGTGACGCTGCGTGGAAGCCAAGGAAGCCACATCCCAACACCGACCTGGGCTCCTCGGGTGAGCTTCTCCAAGTCAGGGACTGGTCTCCTCCATCAGGCGCCAGATCAGGCTGACGGCATCAGAATCACGGGGGCGGGTGTCATTTAAAATGCAAACCCAGGCCACCCCAAGCATCTGAGTCAGTAGGTCAGGGTGGAGCCTGAGAATCTGTGTTTCTAATTACACCTCGGGTGGCTCCTTAGACTCTACAGCGTAACCACTCTCATTACTGCCATCCATTTACTAGATGAAGAGACAGGGCTCGGCGTTTCACAAAGCCTGCCTATGTTCACACAGCCCGTGGGGTCTGGGGTCCCCACATCCGGGCTCCTTCCGGTCTATGTCACCCCTGTTGCCTTTGTCTTTGATGAGACCAGACCGCCACTCTGCTGATCCGACGCTCAGACGTCCAGCGCCCTCAACCCTCAGGGAACCGAGACCCAAAGAAGCAGGGGACGGCACAGCAGCACAAAGACCTGGGAAGGAACAGGCGGCACGTTAACTGGACCCGGGGGGACCGCTTGGCTGCCTGCTGCTGGGCAAAGTACCCACGACCCAGATGAGCTGTGCAGACACCAAAACCGTGAAGAGAGACAGAAGCGTAAAGAAAGTGATGGAGGGAAGGAAAAGAAAGAGAGAAGAGCAGAGACGACAGAGGCCCCAGAAGGGCAGAGGGCAGCCCGGGGGGAGGCGAGGCAGGAGCCCAGCCATTCCAGCAGGAGGCCAGGGTGACCCAGAGGCGAGAAGGAGGGCGGGAGGGAGCAAGAGAGCGAGAACAACGCGGCCAGCACAGCGCTATGGAGACTTTCCGTACTGGGCAAACGCCCCACCCATCCCAGCCCCAGGATCCCCACCCGCTCGCCTGCAGACAAGAGCGGAGAGAAGGAGCCACGCGGGGTAAGGACAAGCCGGGGCGATGACTCCGGCACAAAGACGGATGATTAAAGTAATGGTCCTGAGTCACCAGGGGAAGGTTCAACGAGGCCGCCACTAGGTCTTACGAAAGCAGGCGACGCTGTCAACTGTTTCTGAAAGGTTTCCTTCGGGGTTGATGAAGGCCAGGCCCAGGCCACTGATCTTTGACTAATCAGAAGAGGACAGAGGCAGTGAGAGGCTTTCAGATATAAGACGGGAAGAGCCCCGGCCTCAGTGAAGGATCCCGAGACCTTGGGCAAGTTATAAACTATCCAGGGTTCTCAGTTTTCCCATCTGCAAAATGGGGAAACAGAGCCAGACCTTCCCACTCGGAAACCCTGTGAGTCTATGAAAGCGAAGCCCTCCGCTGTCAGCTTACAAACGAGTCCCGGGCACCTCGTGTATCCAGAACGCGTCGCCGTCGTAACACAGGATAACTGAGGTGTTAGTCATCCTGAGGTGGTCAGTCTGGGAAATAGAAACATTCCTGTTTCATTTGACTCTTTTCTCCTACCACAAAAGAAACAGGTGAGAGAAAGATGGCGACGATACGCCCGCTCCCCCGGGCCGACTCCCCACCTTCCCTCACTCTAACTCAGACACTCTGTCTCCGTTTTGCCCTCGGGCCAAGCTCCTTCCAGTCTCAGAGACGGCCGCCTCTAGCCTCTGTCCTACAGCCGGGGAATCCATATTCTCTAGCCACGTCTCAGTTTGCATGTCACTTCCTGGGGAATACTTTCCCTGACTACCCCCCGCCCCGACTAGGTCAGGTTCCCCCGTTATCCGTGGTCGTAGCGGCAAAGATGTCCCCGTCCTAACCTTCTCCTGGGTGATCTTACTGTCCATGTGGGATTCCTGCACAAACACCCGTGCCTCCCCGAGAGTGTCAGCTGAATGCAGTAAAGGCCTTGCTCAGCCCCAGTGCCGGCACAGGGTCGGTGGGCGGGTGGCGGGCACCCAGAGACTACCGAACGAATGGAACCAAGAAAAGTAAAACCACAAGCCGGTAACAAAGGGAGCCTTTTATACTACAGAGGAACGTCCACTTCTAATCTTCGTGACTCCTAATCTTCCTGGCTTAACATCCGATGATTTCTACAAAGGGGATTGAGCCCCGTAGAAAGAAAGTGCTATTTAAAGAATGAAAGGATTATGAAATTGTCAAGATGTAAGTGCTGGCTCGCCACACTTGACATCCAAATGACCTACGGAGAGCCAGATTGTAGTCGTCTGGAAAAAATAAATTTGGATAAAAATAAAATTGGATCCACTGGGTTAGCACTGAACCCCAGGAAAAATCCCCAAAAGATCAACTATTTAACCATAGAGAATTAAACTGTAAATGCACAGGAAGAAATCATGGGGAGATTGTCTTACAATCTTTCATTTTTAAGGCCTCTTAAGGATGACATAATATCCGAGATCCACAAACTAAAACATTGCTAAAATCTGCCACATAAAAATCTTATGCACAGCAAACACAAACACACACACAACACTCACAAGCAACGTCGAATGGCCAATGAACCACAGGGGAAGATACCTGCAACTCACATCGTGGATAAAAAGCTCACCTCCCTATTACATAAAAATCCACTGGAAACGGACAAGAAAAAAAGTAACAATAACAACAATCCAACAGATAAGTGGGCAAAGCGTATAAACAGTTCACAGAAAAGGAAATACACACAAACCTAACACACGTCTTTCACATATGAAAAAAGGCCAGCCTCACTCACAATAAGGGGGATGCACATTAAAACTACACAAATACAATTTTTCATCTACATAACCAGCAAAAATTCAAACGTGTGATGATGCTCTCTGTTGGTGAGGCTATGGAAAAGCAGGCACTCCCATGGACTGTCAGTGGAGTGTAAATTGGTTCCACCCCAGGGAGAGCGCTAAACAACAGCTGTAGACATCATAAACGCACACACCCTTGGACTCGGCAGTTCCGCTTCTGGAAAAGCATCCCCGCGGCGGACTTGCCCGGCTGCGCCATGAAGTGCGGTCGGTGCTATTCTTTGCCATGCGGTTTGTAAAGGCAAAAGGCTGGCAACAAGCTAAAGATTCGGAAACTGGGGCCGGTTAAATAGACGACAACACAGCCACCGTACAAAGGAATGTGATGGACTCTTTTTAGATATTGGGGAAGTTCATCATATGTTGACACGCAAAACATCTCCAAAATGCACTGTTCGGTGGAAAAGCCAAGATGTAGAAAAATGCATACGGTACGTGACCGTTTACACACCAAAAAGAGAAGGAAGAAAATACACAGGTATCCCTTGTTCCACTAACCTTTAGAATCTACAGTCAGGAACCGAAGAGACACTTGTACGCCCGGTTGCCGTGACCACGCACAAAAACCCTCTGGATGACATGTGAGAACCAAAAGGCAATGGGTACCTGCTGTGTTGGGGGGCAGGTGGGGGGGGAAAGGAGGGGGACTAAGCTGATGGGGCGGTCGGGAGGGGGCTTTCACATCACGTCACTGAGATGTTGGGACCATCCTAGCTAATGCTTACTTGACGCCCACTGTGTGGTCCGGAGAGCTCTTCGTATAATAGTTCACAACAGCCCTGAGGCCATGGGGACAATTATTATCAGCCTCGTCTTACAGATGAGGACACTGGAGCACAGAGAGGTTAGGTGACTTACCTGAGGTCACATCCCCCCGTAAGAGGCAGAGCCATACACGAACACATTACCTACTCCCATAATTACATTTCCAGAAACTAGTCCCTTCAGGTCATAGGCCACTTGTGCTTTCTCAGAAATGACTCGAGCACCCTCTCGCACCTGTCTCAGGCGAGATACGGGCATCCCCCGCCAGCTGCCGGGGACACACAGCAAGCTCTCCATTTGGTCCTGTAGGAGCCCCGTCTCCCCCTCGCCCTTGGGTCGAGCCGGGGACTCACAGCCCCTTCTCTCCAAACAAATCCCCTTCAAAACTCCTTCCCGGCTCTCTGCTCTCACGGTGTTTTTATGCCGCTGACCTGGGAGTGGTGCCCAACATTTGTATAACCGGCGTTGGCCGTTTCCCTTGAATATGTGTACGCTGACGGTCTGTCCTACAACTCAGCTTCGTATGCGTTTCTGCTTTGTTCTGCACCCCCGTCCGAACTTCTGACACGTACGACTGCGATCTTAAAAACGTCCATCCTTACGCCTTCATTCAACCACGCTTTGCAAAGCCGAAATAATGACCTCTGCCAACAGCAGTATCCGCAGGTGACCTCCCGAGAGCTGCTTAAGTCCCCTGCCCTGGAATGAGCTGGACGTTCGGTTTCAAGTCCACATGTCTCACTAATAAACAAATGCCAAGGGCCCAGCCTTTGACAAGGAAGGAAGAGAGACGAGCACAGAGAACAAGCATCGTTCTGCCGGGAGCCTAAGACGGAGAGTCAACCACGGGCTTGGAAACAGGAGTCTCTCTCACAGGAGACCGGACTGTGGGGCCAGAAGACCCCAACCCTTTCTGAAAGCAAGGAGGTGATGGGGAGAGAGGAGAGAGCTGAGGGTCCCGGACCAGGGGGAGACGTGTGTGGGGCCAGGCGACATAAGCAGAGGGGCAGGCAGATGGGGGAGTGTTCCTTCTTGCCTTCAGTCTCGTGCCGAGTTGATGAGCGAGATCCATTAACGGTGCCCTAAGGAGCCCCACACAACGCGGGAGAAAGCTCACCCACCAGCCCCACACCAGGCCCCTTTCCCTGGAAGTCCTGTGGGGCTGCAGGGGGGACAGGCATTTTACAAACTGACTCGCCAAAGGTCCGGGAGCCACAATAAAGAGCCCCTCTCCCCACCCCTCACAAGCCCATCTGGCTAGAGCTGGATCAGAGCCTCCCCAGTCGACTCTCAGCTTGTGGCACATCTTTGTCAAGCTATTTTCAGCAGGGCTCCGGCCCCCCGCGTCAAGCGCCCCAGACAGACGCTCGTGTCGTGTTTCCCGAAAAAAGCATCGGCTGACAAACCCCACCTCCTCCCACACACCCCGCTCTGGAACTCAGTCTCCTCCTGTGAGTCAGCCTGGCTCCAAAGTCAACAGGCTCCGCTACCTCCCGGCTGGGGGACCTGGGGCGAGCCATCTTACCGTCCTGCGCCCCACTTTCCTCCTCTGCAAACGAGGATAAGAACAGCACTAACGGTACCCACCACGGAGAGTGCTTAGCACAGTGGCCGGCACGCGACGTGGCTCCACAAATGCCTGGCCGCCGTGATTATCGTAGTTGCTGTCAGGACTGATACGGGCGGCCAAGCACACTTGGAAACTGCCACCAGTTACCTAATCTCAGTCACATCGGATTTGTCCAGCTTCTGCAGTTCCAGCTTGGCAGCCTCCAGCACGGGCATGACCTCGGCGAGGGCTGTCTCGGCCTCAGCCTTCTCCACCGCAATGATCTTGTTTTGTTCTTCTATCTCCATGGCTTTTTCCTCTGCAAGCTTCTTCTTCTCCTCAGCTACAGGAGGAAGGGGAGGTTAGTGAAACTACTGGGCACGGAGGTGGGGGGACCATCACCACTGACACAAAGCAGCCCGCAGCCCTCCAAGGTTGGTGCTGGGCTGTCAGGGGATCTAACGAGCTTTGTCCAATATGGCGGCCTTGGGTGTTCCTGCTAGAACAGAAACCTTATGGGGCACGGGGTCTCCAACAGCAGGACAGCTGCTCTGACTGGCCCACCCATGTCCCACCACTCCATCCCACAGGACAGTCCCCCAACCCTGTGTGACCAGTGTTAGCTGAGGACACTAGGGCCACCCTCCCTCTTTCCGGCTCACTGAGATCTCCCTGCTTCTCGTCACCTTTTCTTATATTTATTCAGGCCCGGCTCAGAACCACCCCTCCTAAGGTGCCCTGCCCCCTCTGTCACCCTAGACCTCATCTCTCTGTTTATCTGCTTCATGACATTGATCAAAATCTGGAAGTTGATCTAATTATTGGCTCATTGATTGTCTGGTTCCACTCACTAGAATGTGAGCATCTCCCCAAGGTCTGTAGCCCTAATGTTTAGAACAGGCTTTGGTTCATAGTAGGTGTACTGGGTTGAAGAGTGTCTCCCCACTGTCCACGTCCATCTGGGAACCTCAGAATGTGACCTTATTGGGAAAGAGGGTCTTTGTAGATCCTAGTTCACATGAGGTCATACTGGGTTAGGGTGGTCCCTAAATCCAATAGCTTGTATCCTTATAAGGAGACCATGGGAAGACTCAGAAACACAGAGGGAAGGAGATAATGTCCCAGTGGTGGTAGACACTGAGATAAACCTAAAAGCCAAGGACTGCCAGCAAACCACCGGAAGCTGGTAGAAGCAAGGAGGAAGGAGGCCTGGTCCTGCCGATCTCCAAATCTGGCCTCCAAAACCGTAAGAGAGTCAAGTGTTGTTTGAAGCCCCCCCCCCCAGGTGTGGCCATTTGTTAGGGCAGCTCTAGGAAACAAATACACTGTCACCTGTCTGAGAGCACCCAGCTGGGACCGGAGCACAAGGACCGGAGCATCACAGCCATGCTCGTCACCACCTTGGTGTGTCACAATCCTGTGTGCCCTGGGGCCCTGCGAAAATTTATGCTGACTTTGCTTCACCAGATGGCCCTAGGGAACCGATACGGTGGGTGTTCGATAAACATACTGAACGTTGGCTGGATGCCCTAATATTTTCCAATGAGGCGTTCTCTCGGGATTCGTCTTCACGGTCAAGAAGCAAGCGTGGGCCGAGCGTCTACAGAGCGCAAAGCGCATATGGGCCCTGATGCTATGAAAGATCCCGGCCCCGAGAGAGAGTTTCTTACTGGAGCAGCAGGAAGACAAGTGCATGGGAAGAAGGGAGCAAGGTCACAACTGTGAAACCGTCAGAACCGAAAAGCAGAGCGGGAACCATCACAATAGTCAGAGGGCCAAGAAGAGGGGTCGGCAGGGGAAGGGTCTCAGGGGAGATGGGACTGGGGCTGGGCCGCGTGGGAAGGGGCTGGAATAACCCGCAGGCGAGCTCGGTGTGGCGGGCAACCGGCGGGAGCGGCCTGCGAAGTCCACATGCGGGAATGTGCATCGTGCTCAGGAGAAAAACAGTGGCCTTCCAAGTGGCTTCTCAGGAATGTCCCCCAGTGGAGCCCCGCCCCATCTGGGGGGTCCCTGCCCCCAGAGCTGGCCCCACACTCACCTATGGCCGTGTTGGTGGCAATCTCCTCCAACAGGGCCTCGCAGGCGGCCGACTTCTCCGCCAGTACGACCTTCTGCTCGGCCAGCTTCTGGTTCAGCTCATCCAGCTGGATGGTGGCCTCCTTCAGCTTGTCCAGCCCCCCCTCCAGACGCTTGCACTGGGCTGAGGAAAGAGAGGACCCGTACCCATCACCAAGGTGAGCACCGTTGCCAGTACGCCCGGGGAAGCGTGCCAGCGGCCTCACTGTGATTCGTCCAACTTGGGCTCAACCGAGAAAAAAAAAAAAAAAAATCTCCAGGAGATGCCAACATCACCTCCACTGCCACGCTGAGACAGCATCGGCCAAAACGAATGTGTTTCTGAAAACAGCGCTTCATCTGGCCGACAGCTAGAGCCGCAGCATTTTCAAGAGCACTTTCCAACAGAGCACGTTGCTGCCATCAGACCGTATCTCTAAGCAGGGAAAACGGAGAGCTACGAAACGCATGACCCAACACGGATGAATAAAAGTAAGAGCGTGACAGCCCCCTGCCCACCCAGAAGAATCACTCTGGGACGAAAGATCCGGAGCGTGCTACGCTTCACCTCGATGCTGATTATTCCCCATCTTGCTAAGAAACACCTGCTTAAAGAAAAGGTCATCAGTTGGATCCTTACGTGTTCACCGCCCCGTTCCCAAGTCTTACCTATGTTACACTGAGTTTTCTCGTCCAGTAACTTTGAATACGTGTTAATAAAATCAAGGTAATTTTTGGGAGTTACGTAGTTGCTACGCCTCAGTTTCTGTAGAAATCGTTTGCTGAATTCACCCACAGACTCATGGACCAAGACAACATGCTCTACCACACCATCTATGTTTTCCACTGGGATCATCGGATTAGTCCCTGAAGAGAAAGGAACAGAGAAAAATGCCTCTTACACACGGAAAAGAGGAGTTTCCCGCAGCTAAACATGGAATTCCCTGTGACTCAGCAATTCCGCTCTGAGGCATGTGCCCAGAAAGACCTGAAAAACGGACTCAAGGAGATTCATGTAGGCCAATGTTCACAGCCACACTATTCACAACAGCCAAACGTGGAAGCGACCCACACGTCCATCAACAGACAAATGGATAAACAGAATATGGTCCATCCACACAACGGGAGATCACCCAGTCGTAAAAAGAAAGGAAATCCCGACACACGATACAACGCGGATGAGCCTCAAACACGTGCTGAGTACAAGAAGCCAGACACAAAAGGACAAACGTTCTGTGATTCGACTTCATACGAAGTGTCAAGAACAGCCAGATTCAGAGACAGAAAGTAGAAGGGGGTTACCAGGGGCTGGGGGAACAGGAAGTTCGTGTTTTATGGGGACAGTTTCAGTTTTACAAGATGAAAAGAGATCTGGAGATGGATGATGATGGCTGCACAACAGTGTGAATGTTCTTCAGGCCACTGACTCTACTCCTAAAAATGGTTAAAATGGCGGGGCACCTGGGTGGCTCAGTCGGATTCTGTGTCTCCCTCTCTCTCTGTCCCTTCCCTGCTCATGCTCTGTCTCAAAAATAAACAACAACATGGGGCACCTGGGTGGCTCAGTCGGCTAAGTGTCCGATTTCGGCTCAGGTCATGCTCTCACAGTTTGTGGGTTCGAGCCCCACGTGGGGCTCTGTGCTGACAGCTCAGAGCCTGGAGCCTGCTTCAGATTCTGTGTCTCCCTCTTTTTCTGCCTGATCCCTGCTCACACTCTGTCTCTCTCTCTCTCTGAAATAAATAAACATTAAAATCTTTTTTTAAAAAAATGGTTAAAATGGCAAATTTTATGTTATAGATGTTTTACTGAAAAAAAATGAGATAAAAATGCATTTTTAAATGTTTTTTTTAAGTTCATTTATTTATTTTGAGGGATGGCGGAGGGGAGGGACACAGAGAGAGAGAATCCCAAGCAGGCTCTACACTGTCAGCACGGAGCCCGACTCGGGGCTCAATCTCCCGAACTGTGAGATCACGACCTGAGCCGAAATCAAGAGTCAGATGCTTAACTGACTGAGCCACCCTAGTGCCCTGATATAAAAATGTTTAATAGAAAAGGAAAGCAAAAGAGTAGCTATCACTTGGTTGGTGGCTTTTCTGGACCACAGGACCAATCTGTGCCGTGGCAGTTTCTCTTTCCCTGTGGGTAGGGAGCTCTGTCCCTTGGATGGCTATGACACTGTCCGGGGAGGGGCTTGGAATTGCAGGAAGGAAATGCATCCAGTGTCTCTGGCTCTATCCCTTGCGCCCAGCACAGAGTGGCCACAAGGAGGGTCTTCCTTTAAGTCTGTTGAAACAGTCAGTCCTCTCTTCCGGTGCTGATCTTGGTTTATCTTGGTTTATCTAACAGATGGCGAAACACACTCACCTCAAAGCAGAATGTGTCTTCAATTAAAATGAAGGAAGACAAGATTGACCCAAAGTAACCACTCAGCCAGATGCTGCAGATGTGATCTTAAATCATACCGGGGGGGCCAGCAAACCACAGCCCACAGGCCTATTTCCAGCATGCGTGAAAAACTGCCTCACCCACATCCATACTTTGGGGCACAGTTATCCCAACGCCGGGGAATCTATTCCAAGAAAAAAATTCGCAGCAAATTCCACGCGGTGTGATGACGCGGAAGCACTGAAGGCTGAGAGCACAACCAAGTGCCAACACAGGGAGGTGGCTAGCACGTCTCTGGAAGCTAAGACGCGTGGATACGGGGGTTGGCAAACCACGCGGGACAAAGCCGGCCCACCACCTGTTTTTGTGAACAAAGTTTTATCGGAACACAGCTACACCCGTTCACCTACATATTGTCGCTTTCATGACACGATGGCAGAGCTGAGTAGTTGCAATAGAGACTGTATGACCCACAAAGCTGAAAATATTTACCATGCGGTCCTTTCCAGAAAAAGCTTGCTGATCCCTGAGCCACATCAGCAGGACAGAGCCATTCTCTTAGCCCCTTTACCCATGAAAGTACATTTTGATTAAAAACATGAGCTCTCCCTGCATAAAGGGACAAGTTATTTATTTACTGAATACATAGTTATAAGGTGGAAGCCATTTACGGGGTCACCCAGTGTCTTTTGGCATGAATCTGCTCAAGTTAGGTCCAGATAAAAAGATTTTTCCCTGAAGACGAACTGACTTGCTTTCTTATGCTGAAGATTAAAATTAATAATCGAGGGCTTAGGTGCTTGAAACTATACAGCAAATTCAGCACGGATTGATAATCAGTCCTCTAAAAGGTCCTTCAGGTATCTTTTGGGTCAGGAAACGGTATACTTTTTCTGTAAAGAGCTAAACAGTAAGTATTCAGGCTTCATGGGCCGTATGGTCTCTCCTGTAATTATTCAACCTTGCAATTGTGGCCTAAAAACAGCCATAGACACCACGGTCATTGACCAATGAGTCAGTGTCCCAATCACACTTTATTTACCAAAACGAGCCACGGGCCACATTTGGCCCAAAGGCCATGGTGTACCAACGCCTGCTTTGGATGATACCTGATCAATTGTCTCCTAAGTTATTGTTGTAAGTCCCCTGCAATCTCTTTATTTATTTTAATTTTTTTTAATGTTTATTTATTTTTGAGACAGAGAGAGACAGAACATGAATGGGGGAGGGTCAGAGAGAGAGGGAGACACACAATCTGAAGCAGGCTCCAGGCTCTGAGCCATCAGCACAGAGCCCGATGCGGGGCTCGAACTCACAGACCGTGAGATCATGACCTGAGCCGAAGTCGGACGCTTAACCGACTGAGCCACCCAGGCGCCCCCCCACAATCTCTTTAGATTAAAACACAATACAAACCAAAAACACACTGACAAACTTAAAAACCATTCGTGGCCATGGGGGTTAACGATGAAGGGAGCTACTGGACCAAAAGTCAAAGTCAGAAAAGCATTACGTTATTTTGTTACATCATTAACGGGGCCCCACAGTAGCTGTCACGTACCTAGAAATGACTTAGCGACTGCATGCAGGGCTTGAGGGGGCCAGGGCATGAACCAGTCGATACCGGTGTTATTTACAAGACCTTGAAAAGAAGAGACGAAAAGAGATGGTCAGCCTGCAACCTTGAGACGATCACGGACGTTGACACGGTCTTCAGCACCCGGCACGCTGGAGAAGGAGCGGGACGCACCCAAGAATAATTCACCCAAAGCAGAGTTTCTCAACCGCAGCGCGGCTGACATTTGGGCTGGATGACCCTCTATCGCGGGGCTGTCTGTGCAGCATAGAAAGTTGGGCAAAACCCTGGCCTCTGTCAACTAGATGTCAGTAGTACACTCCCCCGCCCACCCGATGTGACAACCAAAACCGTCTCCAGGCATTGACAGATGGCCCCGGGATGGGGCCGGAAATCACCCCCCAATTCAGAACCTCTGCTCTAGAGGTCCAGGTACTGCACCTTCCACGAGGCTGGCAAAACGGTTCAAATGGAAGAGAGCAGGGAGCTCGCTTCGGGCCGTGCACCTGGGCCTGTGAGCATTTCCTCGTTATTGGAGGACACTGTCCACCGTGGGCAGCACGAGAGCCCGCCGGCGATGGTGAGGGGCAGAGCGGGTCTCACCCTACGCTGCAGGGCCCGAATTTCCGCCCAGTGACCATCTCCTGTTTCACTTTGCTGGGAATGCCCTGCCGAAGGGGAAAAACCCATTTGCAGACTCAGCTCAGGGGCACCTGGGAAATTTCTGCACCGCGTCCTCAGGGTGTCCCCCACCGGCGACATGCCCAGGACAATGTGCAGGTTATTTGCGCTCTTGTTCACAAAGTACTGCCACACGGATTCCTTGGCCGGGCTCGTCCCTTGCTTCAGAGCTTCTTGTCCAATCTGACTGAGGATAGACTCCTTTTCCTCTTCTGGGAAAAGCGCGGGTACGATCCCTAGAGAACAAAGACACAATGAGTTTTTCACCCTTGGAGGGGCGGGGAAGGGGTGGTATCATCCCTCTAGGCACTTAAATGAAAGGGGCACAGCATCACTGGAAGAGCCATAGATGCCAAGCTCAAGGAGCAGGGCTTGTGGCCTGATTCTGAGGCCCAAGACTGACACCCCGTGTGTAAACCCCTCTGAGCCTCAGTCTCCTCATTGAAGTGGAAGGAACAAACGTCTCCTGCTTACCTGGGAGGGTTATCGTGAGCGTACTCAACCAAGGACAACTGTGCCCCCAAGAGACATCCGGCAATGTCTGGAGACGTCTTTGGTCGCCCCGACTTATGTGTGTGTGGGGCTGGGGTGCTGATGGCATCTAGTAGGTAGAAGCCAGGGACACAGCCAACCAGCCTGTAATGCCCAGGACAGCCCCACAACTAAAAACTACCCTGCCCCTGATGTCATTAGGGCCCAGGATGAAAAACTCTGCTGCAAAGTGTAAGGGCTTTGGAAAACAAGTAGCCTTGCCCATTTGGGGTGCTATTAAATGAGACCCACAGGAGCCCTCTCGTCTTCACAGAAAATACACCCCAGCCCTGCAGTGTGGTTTACAGATACAGAAAAGGACAGGGCTGGTGCTTACACCCATCCTCACGAGTCTGCAACCCATGTGTGGAAAGTCTGATGCCGACCCAAGGAAGCAGGTGCTAAATGCCACGTGACTAGCGGGGACTGTAGGTGCCCCGGGTATTCAGGAGGTACGAAGCTGCCACCGGTGAAGGAGGCTTCTTAGGGGAGGGAGACGCTGCGTGGCCCCGGAGCTAGAATTTGGAGGAATTTTGGCACCTGACACTTTAGACTGGAAAATGGAGTCCCTCTGTCCCCGCCCGTCCCCACTTCCTGGCCAAAGGTCTCTCTTTTCCTTGGGAGAATCACTTCACAATCATTCTACGCCTGCCAGCGGTTTGGGTGGCCTGCCCAATCACAGCCCTGTGTCAACCGGCCAAAGCGATTGGCTCAGGTATGGGGCACGTGATCTGAGCCAGCCAATGACAGCCCTGCCGAGCCCTGGGACCACAAACATCGGGGAAAGAATCTTATTGGCCCAGGCTAAGCCAAGGAGGATGTGAGCCTCGGGCATCTGGTGCTGTTTGTTTGTTTCATTACTTTGGGAAAATCCAAAAATGCAAATAAAAGAGAAAAACGGTAAAGCCAAGACAGGGGTGGGTGGTGGGTGGGGGAGACCCGTTCGGAATGCTCTGTCTTGAGCACTTGAATCCAAACGTGCCCCGGACTTTTTCAGTCTTGTGAATCAATACTGACTTCATCTCCCTCTAATTTCACATAAGCCAACTGGAGTTGAGTTTCCATCGCTTGCAACCACGGAGGCTGATAAAGAGAGGGAGAAAGAGAGTGCAGCAGGCGGGAAGAAGGGCCTGAGCAAGATGCAGAGGCAGGATGGAAAATAAGGAGGGAGAGGAACTCAGGCTGCGGAAACAGAAGCCAGTCCGCGGAGACCCGGTGACTGGTGACGTGCTGGTGACGTGCGCAGAAGGTGGTGTGTCAGGAAGCAGGAAGATCGATACAGAGATACGTGTGAAGAGTCACAGTCAGACACGATGAGGGTCTGGCTCTGGTGGCCGGTAAAGGGAGCGCAAGGTAAGGGACGGGTTCCAGGGACAAAAAAGAAAGCAGGACAAAATGTGGGAGGGGCCAGGCGTCTGATGCACTCCAGGGTTTCGGCCTGATGGGAATTCTGGAATAACTAAATCAATGGGGAGATGCAGACACAGCCCTCTCGGGGCAGGAAAGCAGCCAGACTCTGGCAAGTCGACTTTTTCCGACTGTATCTATACCATTTCGAATCAGTATCCTACATTTTTATGAACCATCTATTGGGTTCCCATACGGAACAAAGATGACGCGGCAGGCCTGGGGCTGCTCTCCTCACTAAGGCTTGCTTACAGGGTTGGCCCCTGGCCCGTGTCTGGGAACACGGACTTTGGGAGGGTTCCCACTACCATTCAGGGATCAGAGTAGCTCATCAGGCCTGAAATGTCTGTGCAAACAGTGTGGCTCATGCTGACCACCTGCTTTCCCCCTGGAAATCTAGAATTTTCAGTAGGTGCCAGGCAGCAGGTGCCTACGTGACCAGCCCCCAGTAAACACCCTCGGTGCTGAGTCCCGAACGGCTTCCCTGGGAGATGACACTTCATGTGTGTCGTCACAATCAGACGCCGAAGGCGTTAAACGTATCCTATGTGACCGCCCTGGAAGAGGGCTCTGGAAGCCTTGCCTGACTCCCCAGACTTCGTCCCGTGCGCCTCTCCCCCTCTGCTCATGGTGCTTTGTGTCCTTCGGCCGTGATTAAATCACAGCTATGTATACTGGAAGAGATAAAGAGGAATTCGCTTCCGGTTCCCCTCCTGCCACCTCAGCCTCCGGCTCACTCCTCTTCTCCCTGAACTCAGCCCCGGGCTCCCCTGATGTCTCACACTCTCCCCGCAGATGCTCCCATCCATTTCCAAAGCTTTAGGAACCACATCTGAGAGCCAGACCCCTACATCCAACTGCCGATCTGCTACAGATCGAATGGTGCTCCTCCACAAAAGATATGTTGAAGTCCCCGGGACATCAGAAGGTGACCTTACTTGGAAACAGGGTCTTTATAGAAGTCATGAAGTTAAAATGAGGTCATTAAAATGCAAACTGGCACAGCCATTCTGGAAAAGAGTACGGAGGTTCCTCAAAAAATTAAAAATAGAATTATCCCATGACCCAGCAATTACACTACCAGGTATTTATCCAAAAGCTACAAAAAAATGCTGATTCAAAGGGGCAGATGCACCCCAATATTTATAGCAGTGCTATCAACAATAGCCAAATTATAGAAAGAGCCCAAATGTCCATCGACTGATGAATGGATAGTATATACAACGGAATATTACTCAGCGATCAGAAAGAATGAAATCTTGCCATTTGTAACAACGTGGATGGAACTAGAGGGTATTATGTTCAGTGAAATAAGTCAATCAGCGAAGGACAAATATCATATGATTTTACTCCTATGTGGAATCTGAGAAGCAAAACAAACATAGTGGAAGGGAAGGAAAAGTAAGATAAAAACAGGGAGACAAACCATAAAAGACTCTTAAATACAGAGACCAAACAGAGTGGCTGGAAAGGAGGGGGGGGGGGGATGGGCGAAATGGGTGATGGGCACTGAGGAGGGCACCTGCTGGGATGAGCACTGGGTGTTGCACAGAAGTGATGAATCAGTGGGTTCTACTCCTGAAACCAAGACTCCGCTGTATGTTAACTAACCTGATAATAAAATAAAAATAAAACAAAACAAGGTCCATAAGGTAGGCCTTAACCCAGTACAACTGGTGTCCTTATAAAAAGGGGAAGTTTGGATCAGAGACAGACACACGCACGCACGGCGAACACCATGTGAGTGGGAAAGCGCAGCCGGGGAGACGCGCCCACGAGCCCGGGAGTTAGCGGCAAACCAGCAGAAGCCGGAGACGGGCCTGGAACAGATTCTCCCTCAGAGCCCCAGAAGGAACCACCCCAGCAGGTGCCTTGAGGGGGGACCTCCACACGGTGAGACACTAAATGTTTGTGATTTTAGATTTTTTTTAACTTTGCTTATTTACTTATTTTGAGAGAGACAGAGCAAGGAGGGGAGAGGGAGGGAGAGAGGGAGGGAGAGAGGGAGGGAGAGAAAATCCCAAGCAGGCTCTGAACTTCCCAGCGCAGAGCCCGGTTTGTGGGGCTCGAACCCACGAACGAGGAGATCATGATCTGAGCCAAAATCGAGAGTCGGATGCTCAACCGACGGAGCCACCCAGGTGCCCCCAATTTTTTTAAGTCATCTCTACACCCAACGTGGGGCTCAGCCCTCAACATGGGGGCTCAAGTGACCCTGAGATCAAGAGTCGCCCACTCTTCTGAGCTAGCCAGGCGCCCCAAATGTTTGTGGTTTCCAACCACCCATTTTGTGGTACTTTGTTACCAAGGCTCTAGCAAACTCTCTCTAGCAAACACTATCCGACATCCAGTTTGGATTTTTTGTAAGTGTAGCCATCTCCACGCACCCCTAGCGGCCGGTCCTCCCCCTCCTAGCAATGGAACCACTCACCACAGGCTCCAGCCTGAAAGGGGGAGCCACCCTGGGTGCACTCGCCCTCATCCGATCCGTCCCTCGTGAATCCTCCCGCTTCCCTCCATTCCCGCGGCACCGCCCATCCCCACCCCCCGGCCCCGTCCAGACCCAGGTCATCTGTCGCCTGCACACCCCAGCGGCGGCTCCAAACCAGCCACCCTCTCCCGCTCTCGCCTTCCTGTTGTCTAGACCCTCAGGGCAGCCAGAGGGACCTTTGAGAACAAGCCTAGACCTCATCATTGCCCGAGGACGACCTCTGATCTCTGAGGGCCCCGCCAGGCCCGCGCCGAGCGGCCCCTCCTCCGGGCCGGGTATCCGGCCAGCACGGCCCGCGTACCTGACGTCAGCATGTTGTTGATGAGCTCCAGGAAGCCCTCCTCGGCCACGTGGGCGTCCGTGAACAGGAAGATCATCCTTTTGTTCTCGGTCCCAAGTTTGAGATAAAGGTTCTTCAGATCTTCCCGGAAATTGTTCTCCGAGTAGCCTCGGCTCAGGAGGATCTCAAACACCTGCCGACACGGAGCACAGCATCCGTGAGACGACCGGCCCGCGTGAGGGTCACAGGCCAACGGCAGGGGGAGAGGCTCAGGCCGTGCAGCCGTCTGTGGGGGACGAGTGACAGCAGAGCCAGACGCCCCGGGTCATTTTCACAAACGCTGCTGAGTGAGAAACGCGGGACGAAGAAAACTCTGACAGTCCTTTGTGCAAACGAGCGCACACACGTGTAGAGCGTGAGAGTGTGCAGGGAACGCAGGTCTGTGCAGAGGGGACCACGTGAGTATGGCAGAGGAAAAGGACACCTTCATTCACTAAATGAGTCATTGGAGGGGCACCTGGGTGGCTCCGTCGGTTAAGCATCCGACTTCAGTTCGGGTCACGATCTCATGGTTGGTGAGTTCGAGCCTGGCATCGGGCTCTGTGCTGACAGCTTGGAGCCTGTTTGGGATTCTCTCTCTCCCTGTCTGCCCCTCCCCAGCTCGTGCTTGTACTTTCTCTCTCTCTCTCTCTCCCTCTCAAAATAAATTTAAAAAATGTTAAAAAAACACACGAGTCATTGGAGTCACAGAGCGGGGAGAAAGGAAAACGGGACCCACACAAGCACAGCCATCACGTGTGGGTACAGGCCCGGCTGCGAGTTCATCGAAAGTTAGATTGTGGGAAGATGCGTAGAGAAAGTAAGGAGGAAGCCAGTTTCGATCCCTAAAATTTTAAAACCCTATTACATGTTTTCGAAATGGACACAAATGTAAATGAGGACACACCTTCTCCATTCGTTTCCGTCGGCTCAGAGGCCGGGAAGTTGAACTGCAAAGAGCCAACTGTCAGTTCTGAAACAGCTCAGGGGATTTACAGCGACTAGAACATCCCTCGTCCGCTGCCACCCCTCAGCCCCGATATACGCACGCACACGGGGTCACGTGCACGCTCTGCCCACTCACGCGGGCCTGCAAAGGCACATTCACGCAGGGCACTCGGTGCGCACGCACACACACACACACGGCAACATGGAGGACTTTCAGCCAAATACGTGTGGCCTCCGGTTCCGTCTGATACCTGCAGACCCCAGTGGTCCTCCCTGAGTTAGCTTCCCCCTTGCCCTCAACAGTTCTTTTTTTTTTTTTTAAGTTTATTTATCTTGAGAGAGAGAGAGAGAGAGAGAGTGGGGGGGAGGGACAAAGAGAGAAGGAGACAGAGAATCCAAAGCAGGCTCCGTGCTGTCAGCGCAGAGCCTGACGAGAGGCTCGAACTCACGAACCGTGAGATCATGACCTGAGCCGAAATCAAGAGTCAGAGGTCAACAAATGAGCCACCCAGGCGCCCCGCCCTCAACGGTTCCTAACACCACTTGGGCATGAACAGCTCGCTATGACCCCACTCCCCAACCTCCCCCCACAATTCCAAGGGCACAGTAACAGCCCAGCACACGTTAACCCTTCTCCTCTGTCCCTCGGACATCCTCTCTGCCGTTCCTCGAGGCCAGGCCAGGATGCACGACACTACCTCAGAGGACAGTACGTCAGATTTACCAGGACTCGACCAACGGAAGAAATCAACTTGTCTAGGAAAATGTACAAAAACTATAAAAACGGTTACATCTGGATCACATACTTTATCAGATCTGGAAGGTAAATCAACCAATTTTTTTTTTTTAGAAATACTTTAAACAAAAGCATATACTGCAAGCTAGATCCATTGAACTAATCATGACTGCTCTTCTGTACAAAGAGTTCTCACAGAGGCGCGTGGGTGGCTCAGTAGGTTAAGCATCTGACCCTTAGATTCAGCTCAGGTTCATGAGTCTGAGCCCTGCACCAGGCTCTCTGCTGTCAGCACAGAGCCCGCTTAGGATCCTCTGTCCCCCTCTCTCTCTGCCCCTGCCCAGCTTATTCTCTGTCTCTCCCCCTTGCCCCTCCCTGACTCACAGACTCTCTAAAACACACACACACACACACACACACAGTCAGGCATGGGTCTTGGCAATGACTTTCTGGATAGGACACCTCAAGTGCAAGCCACGAAATCAAAAATAAACAAGTGAATCGTGGAGATGACTCTTGTTCCAAATTAAGCCCCACTGCATGCTGCACGTCTCCGCTTTGAGAGGCTCCTGTAAGGGCACTGCCAGTGGGTATGGCAGGAGCTCACGGTAAGTTTCTAAGAATGGTGCGGAGACACAGAAACCCCCACGCAGTGCTGGTGGGACCGTACGATGGTGCGGTTGCTTTGGGAAACAATCTGGCAGTTTCCCAAATGATCAAACACAGCACTGCCACACGACCCGGCAATTCCACACCTAGGTGGACGTGTGGACACAGAAACTTGTACGTGAATGTTCACAGCAGCACCGTTCACAGCGGCCAAAAGGTGGAAACTGGGCACCTGTCCGTTAACGGGTGAATGGATAAACAGGGTGTGGTCAATCTATACAACAGAACACGATTTGGCCATAAAAAGGAACCGGGCAGTGTTATGCGGCTGAAGCTTGAAAACAGGCGGTTAACAAGCTTGAAAACAAAAGACCACGTACTCTATGATTCTGTTTATATGAGAGTCCAGGATAGGGATGTCTATAGAGACCGGAAGTACGTTAGTGATTTTTTTTTTTAGGGCTGGATGAGGGGCAGAAAGATAGAGGGGTAATAGCTAAGGGGCAGAGGATGTCTTTTGAGGGTGACAAAAATGTCCTCAAATAGACCGTGTTGATGGCTGTACGTATCTGTGACTATACCAAAAAGCACCGAATTGCACATGGGTGAATTGTACAGTCTATGAATTATATCTCGATAAAGCTGTTGTTTGGGGATTTGTTTTTTGAAAGAGATTCTAAGAATGGCCCAGAACCGTGTGGGCTGGTTGTGCCGACACAGCAGCCAGCAACTTGCTGACCTGAATGCTGGGTCCGTGGAGGTTTGGGCCGATCCCTCCTCCGTAGGAGTGCACGCCACAAACCACAAAATTGGCTCAAGTTTGACTTTCAAATTCGATTTGACATAGTGTCCATTCTAAAAATAATACAAGGGGCCCCTGGGTGGCTCAGCTGGTTAAGCATCTGACTTCGGCTCAGGTCATGATCTCACGGTTGGTGGGTTCAAGCCCCGCGTCAGACTCTGTGCTGACAGCTCGGAGCCTGGAGCCTGCTTACATTCTGTGTCTCCCTCTCTCTCTCTGCCCCTCCCATGCTCACGCTCTGTCTCTGTCTCTCTCTCAAAACTAAACTTAAAAAAACATTCGAAAACAATACAAAACTTAGATTCTTCGGACATTCGGTTAAAATAGTAACAAGGAAAAAACCCAATTCTACACTCTATGAAAACATCATGCTATGATCTGATCTGTTTTCGATTCTTCCAATGTTTGCATGAACTACCGACGGGCGAAATTGCTTTAATAAACCATTTCTGGGAGGGGAGGTCGACTCACCTCGTAGCCGGCGGTGAAGGCGGCCAGCCTGGAGAGAGACTGCTTCCCTGAGCCTCCGACCCCCACGAGCAGGGCGTGGCCGCGGTCCATGCGGATGATGCGGTGCACGCGGGTTAGGTGTTCCAGGGCATCGTCAAAGAGAACCAGGTTCATCTTGGTGTTGCTTTCGTTATACTCCTCAAGAATTTCCTGAATTAAAAAAAAAAAAAGAAAGGATCACTGGATTCTGAGAGACAGACTTTCCTTTTGTCCGGGAGAAATTAAGAACGGAGGAGAGATTCTTTCCACCCCCCCAATAATCTATAGTGGTTGAAATAATTAAATTGTTTGGGTTTATGGGACTAAATCTGGTATTGGCAATCGAGGCTTCTATGGGCTGGTTTGTGATCGGCCGGCAGTGAGCCAAAGCTGATTACAAGGCTCAGTTCATGAATTAAAATGAAAACGGATAGCGGAGAGCTGAGTGGTTCCCAAACCTGGCTGTGCATTGGAACCCTGGGACCCTCCCTGGGCTGGACGAATGGAAACCCAGAGGGGTGAACCCTGGGGTCTGTGTATTTAACACATTCCTCAGGTCATCCCCACGCACCACTGGACGTGGCAACCACCGGATAAGACACAAGCTCTCATTCTGCAGCCCGAGACACAGGCATGGGCATTCTTCCCAGTGCTGGGCTCCGCTGAGAAGCGCTCCCAGGAAAAGTGGGCCTGTGGAGAAGGTAAGCCCCATCCACACCTGAAACAAAGCCTTGGCTGCCTCGTAATCCTGGATGTCTTCATAAATGCGTGTTTCCTCTTCCTGCAGGGCCGTCCGGAAGTCTCCAAACAGGATGGGATCCCTCATCACCACCTCCATATCATCGTTAAAATGTTCCATAACCAGGTTGCCTATGTGGTCTTGTACCTTTTGACAGAAGACCGCTTAAGGACTCAAACTCGACAACATGTATGTGCTAAAACTTGTCAGGAAAAGAACATATGCTAAGATCCTCTGAAGTACTTTGCATTCGATTCCTTTCTCTGTTGCAAGGTACTCCATAATCCACCCTCCTCTATCCATCAACTTCTGTTGTTAGTGTATTTTTCTCCAATTGGTGAACTATATTTAAAAAAATACTTGGGCGGGGGTGGGTATACTTGTTTACTTCACCCAGAGAAGAATTTTGTAGTTAGAGTTTTGAATTTGCTGGTATAGTTTGATGTACTGACCAGCTGCTTGTCTGTTTCATTGATCAATCGGTCGTGGAAGATCCTCAGACACTCGTTCCTCCAGACTCTCACCATCTGGGTCACCGTCTGGAACCTACATGATGGAAGGAGCAAAATCAGTCGTGAAGCCATCTAGAGAAAGGGGGGCTAAATGCTACCATTTTCAGATGGATACACAGGGTGTGGAAAAGGACAACATTTCTATAGTCCTTTCTCCCCCCCTGGCCTCACGTTAATGAAATTTTAATGGAAGTTAACAAATCAAGTGTAAAGACCATAAAATCATCATCTATAATCTATCCTCCCGTAGGGGAGGAAAAGAACGTTATCCGTAAATGACGTAAGTGACATAAAATGAGGACCTGACACGGCTTCTACTCGCTGGAATATAAGAATTTAAAATCAGCATCAAGGCCACTGGCAGCTTTGTATTTTAAGAACCAGCTCCATCCGGCCCCAGTTCGAGAACTTTCTCTGGTTGCTGGCAAAGAGCCCCTACTCCCCCCCGCTTAAATCCCTGAAGCTGCCTTCTCCTGGTCTTCCTCAAGGGTACCTGAGAACAAGCTTGGGTATGTGGAAAGTCCTCAACTAACTCACTTTTCAATTTTTTGTGGACTCAATGTGAACACCTTGCAGACCTACATAAAGCGCACGTTAACGTAAAGACAGGAGTCTAGCTTTAATGAGAAAAGTTTTATACCCAGAGTTAATCCTTTCCGTCCCTTGTGCTTACGTCTACGTTTTGTGGGTCTTTCACAAAATGTAACTAGCACCTGCAAACAATTCAGGTGCATTAGCAAGAGGCAACTTTAGAAAGAATACACGGTCAGTAGAGCATTCCCACCAAGGGCTTAAATGTCACGTGTCTACGCATCTGTCTTTCACGGCTCCCCGGTCTTCAAGTCAAGGGCTTACACGTCACCTGGCCTTAACCAAGCCCTTAACCCTTTTCTTCATTTAACATACACAAAAAGACACTGGGTGATTAATTGATGCATTGACTCATCCATTTCATTGACAAGTCCTCTGTCTTAAAAGAAAATCCACCATCATACCCATGGGCCACATGGGGTATGGAGAGAAGACAAACTCACCGCCCCGGATCGGTGAGGAGAAGACCATTAAAAATTCTTGAGAGGTCCCGAAGATTAAAGATGTAATGGAACTTGGATGGTGTGGGAGGCAGGTCCTGCACAATGGTTTTGTAAAGCGCCAACGTGCAGAAGGTCAGCTTGTCACTCACAGCCATGATGCTTTCATGAAACACCTAAAAATTGAAAAGACACCCCCCCCAAGTGTCTATCGATGGATGAATGGATAAGCCAATGTGGTCTATCCATACAACGAGCGGCACATCATCTGGCCACATCGAGGAGTGAAGCACTGATATGTGCCACCACACGGATGCACCTTGACAACATGATGCCAGATGAAAGCCTCCAGTCACAAAAGACCACGTGGTGTACGAGTCCCTTTATATGAAATGTCCAAAAGAGGCAAATCCAGAGAGACAGAAGGCATATCAACAATTGCCAGGGGCTGAAGGATGGGATAGCGGGACTACTTTTGGGTGATGAAAATATTCTGGAATAAGGTGGTGGTGATGATGGCACAACATTGTGAATGTACTCAATGCCAGTAAACCGTACTTTAAAGTGGTTAAAACAACGAATCCTACACTATGTGAATTTTATCATAATTTTTTTTTAATTTTTTTTAACGTTTATTTATTTTTGAGACAGAGAGAGAGCATGAACAGGGGAGGGGCAGAGAGAGAGGGAGACACAGAATCGGAAGCAGGCTCCAGGCTCCGAGCCATCAGCCCAGAGCCCGACGCGGGGCTCAAACTCACAGACTGCGAGATCGTGACCTGAGCTGAAGTCAGACGCTTAACCGACTGAGCCACCCAGGCGCCCCTATCATAATTTTTAAAGAGGAGATAAGAGGGGCGCCTGGGTGGCTCAGTCGGTTGGGCGTCCGACTTCGACTCAGGTCATGATCTCGTGGTCCTGAGTCTCATGAGTTCGAGCCCCGCGTTGGGCTCTGACAGCCCGGAGCCTGTTTCAGATTCTGTGTCTCACTCTCTCTGACCTTCCCCCATTCATGCTCTGTCTCTGTCTCAAAAATGAATAAACGTTAAAAAAATTTAAAAAAAAAAAGAGGAGATAAGAAAAAAACTGAAAAAGCCAGAGAAACTCACCATCTGATTTGCTCTGTTTCCCTAGATTTTCTCATTAACTGACAAGTCAACACGATGTGAAACCAAAGCCCACACCAGCCCTCCGCTGGAGTCTGACTGGACCAGGGCAGACCTCACGGTTTTGGAAGCGAATGGCTTAAGGTAAGGCACGGAACACCAGGTGCTCACAGTCCCTGGTGATCACACCTGGCCACTCCACACCTTTACCTTTCCTGCCCCTGAAGACCGTGTGCAAACCTCACTTTAGGAGGGAAATGCCGGGAGCAGAAGGTCATCATTTAAATGCACGGGTTCCATTTGTGGGATGGCCAAGTTAAATCGACATAAGGAGAGCGGTAACTAGTATCTAATGAGCATCTGCTATGTTCTAGACGCCGTGCCACACATTTTACGTGCATTCTCGGTGAGGTGGCTGCCGTCGTCATCCCCATTCCAGATGAGAACTGGGTCTAGGAGAGCTCAACGAACTTGCCCAAGGAGCAGCATGGGGCCTGACTCCAGGTCCTGGTCCCCTAGTTAATTCACTGCTGCGGCTCAATGTGACACATGTAGCTCAGGGCCACGTCATGACCTCCGTGGACCCAAGGCACTTTTGCCTTCTGGGCCCCTTCCTCCATAAAAATATGTTACTTTATCTTTTATGACCGCACTGATATAAAGATGCATATAATCCAGACTGGATATTTTTTCTTCCAGTTTTGAAAGAAAACATTTTTGTGTGCCCCTAAAAGTACCGTGGGCCTTGTGCCTGCTGTGTCTAATGCCCAAGAGGGCCATGCAAACACTCTACCCAACAGAAGGCCCTCTAGTTCAGACTGCTAATTAAATTTTTTCAATGTTTATTTTTTAGAGAAAGAGACAGAGTGATGGCAGGGAAGCGGCAGAGAGAGAGAGGGAGGCACAGAATCCGAAGCAGGCTCCAGGCTCTGAGCTGTCAGCACAGAGCCCGACATGGGGCTCGAACCCATGAACCGTGAGATCATGACCTGAGCCGAAGTCAGACGTTTAACCAACTGAGCCACCCGGGCGCCCCTAGACTGCTAATTAAAATCAAGTTACCGAGGTATGGCCTTTCAGAATGGAGGAATAAATTAAATGCAAAGACTCCTCTGAAGGAAATGGTACATTGAAGACGCTGAACAGCGAAATAAATCTCGGATCAACTTCATTGCGGCCTCCTCCAGCTTTCCCCATCGCAGCAATAAAGCCAAGGTCCCGAATGCTTTTGCAGTTTAGCTCCTTCCCACGGTCATACAGGTAGCCTTTTTCCAACAGCAGTCTCAGCAAGGCAATCGGCTGCTGTGTGCCATATTCGTCCACCTTGATTTAGTTTTTAAAGAAAGGAGATAACAGTAGTATCGGAAAGCAGAACTCAGGGATGCCTCTGCTAACCATCTGAACTAATTCTCATCTCTCCTCTTACTCTCTCAGAGCGCTCTGGTTTTAGATTCATGGGGCTTCTCAAGGTTTGCAACTATAGATTCATTTGTAATTATTATTTTTTTTTATCTGTCTGCCTCACTCAACTGTAAACTCCATGAGGGCAGGGACTACTTATGTTCTGTTCATCACTGCACAGCACCAGACCCATAGGAGGCGCTCAATAAATACACGTTAATTGGATGGATGCACAGATGGATGAAAGGGTATGTGGGTGTGTGCATGGATGGGTGGATGGGTGGAGGGAAGGAAGGTGGATGAATGGGTGGATGGATGGACAGATGGATGGGTGGGTCAGTGGGTGGGTGGATGGATGGACAGATGGACGGACAGATGGATGGGTGGGTCAGTGGGTGGGTGGGTGGATGGATGGATGGATAGATGGACGGACTGGTGGATGGAAGGATGGAAGGAAGATGGATGGATGAACAGATGGATGGGTGGGTCAGTGGGTGGGTGGATGGATGGATAGATGGACGGATGGGCAGATGGAAGGATGGAAGGAAGATGGATGGACAGACAGATGGATGGGTGGGTTGGTGGGTGGATGGGTGGAAGAAAGGTAGGTGGATGGATGGATAGATGGATGGGCAAATGGAAGGAAGGAAGGAAGGAAGGAAGGAAGACTGGGTGGGTGGGTGGGTGGATAGATGGATGGAAGGAGAGATGGATGGATGGGTGGATGAATCCTGGCTTTGCACACAGTCCATCTAGAGGATAGATTTTCAGAGGAAAAAAAAATGGTTCTGCAGAAATTACATAAATTTAAATTTTAGTACTAAGAAAACTTCATAACTCTCAGGCTCCGGCCCCAGAAACACACTCTTGCATGCTAAAGTTTCCCTTCCTTGGTAAATCCAGAGGAATCCTTGGGAGGTGTCTGACCTTATGCTTTCCATGTACCTGGGACTGAGAACGACACTATCATCCAAGCTCTGGCTCATCGAGAAACCACCTACTCAGATACATGCTGTAAAAAGCCTGGAGGCTGCCTGCTGCCTAACTCCTCTGGGAAAGCAATCAGTAAGGAAGAGTCCCGCTGTGTCAGTAGAACTTTCCAGTAACACTGTCTCCAGAGCTGGCTCCCATAACCGGCACCCTGCGGGCACCATGCAGAACGAAGGCACGTGCTCGCACACTCACGGACTCCACGCGCACACACAGCGACGCAAGCGCAGCACGCGGCCCGGCCCCACTGCCCCCTGCTCCTTAACCTTACACCACCTTTGGCATATTCAGGTCGTCCATGAACACCAGGAGGCGCTTTCCCATGGGCGGGCCGTATGTGTCTTTGGTTCGCTTCTCAACATTTGCTTCCAAATTTCTTTGGATATCCAGAGATGTGGTGCGGGAGGAGAAGTTGACTATTAACACAATCTGGAAGAGAGAGAGAGATCGTTCCAGAAGGCGGTCATCTCTTCACAGTACCAGCGGGAAATGCTGGGCCGTGCGCTGCCGTCTATTTTGCAAATTCACCGGCACCTGAACTTTCCTATAACCCAGCGCGTGCCGGTACAGCATTCTTCCCCTTCAGCAGGTTGTGTGAGGCCAAGCATGACCAGTCACCACACACGGGCCTCTGGCACAATGTCAGCTAGGGGGTCTTAGCTCTGCACGGTCTGGCTAAGTGACCTCCAAAAAGAGGTTTAACCTTTAAACAATTTTTTTAATATTTATTTATTTAAATGCTTATTTATTTTTGAGAGAGAGAGGGCAAGCAGGGGAGGGGCAGAGAGAGAGAGAGAGGGAGACACAGAATCCGAAGCAGGTTCCAGGCTCTGAGCTGAGAGCACAGAGCCCGATGTGGGGTTTGAACCTACAAACTACGAGATCGTGACCTGAGCCAAAGTCAGACGGACGCCCGACCGACAAAGCCACCCAAGCGCCCCAAAGAGGTTCAACCTTTTAGAACCTCGTTTTTCTCATCTGTAAGACAGTTTTAATAGCATCTGCTTGGACTACTTCATAGGGTGATTTTATCACAGGAGATGAAATCCCCAAAGGCGTTTTCCACATGACAAAGTAATATTCAACCAGAAGTTACTATCATGCCTGCTATGTCTTAATAAATAGGCCAGAGAGAGCACCTTTGGAATTAATTGCTGAGAGAAAGGTGAGGGAGGCCCCGGGCCCCTGTGTGGACAGCCTCCCCCATGCACGGGGCACACACAGGACCCCTCACTGTGCTTCTTAGAGCACTTGGTGAGGGTTCGTGGGTCAGTGGTTCTTGCTCTTAATTATGCACCCAAATCACCTGGAGGGCCTGTGCCAAACGGCTCAAAGGGCCCCATCCTCAGAGCTTCTGATTCAAAAGGTCTAGGATCGTGTATGCGAGTTTTCAGGCAATGCTGCTGGCCTAGGGACCACACTTTGAGAACCACTGCTGCAGACGGCACTGTCCTCAGAGGTGCCGACAGGTGCACGGGAGCCGCATGCGACGAAGGTCAACGTGCGTCTCCTCGTAACGAATGTGCACCGATGTGACTGCCGGCCCGATGAGCACCAGCTGCTGAGTCCCGACGGAGGGGCGTCGTGGGGGGGCGTTCTGAATGTGGATGCTGTTTGCCTGACCCCACAAACTCTTAGGTCCCTCTGGCTATAAACATCCCCTCCGTGCCCTCCACAATGACATCCTTCAAGCTGAATAAACCCCGTTTCCGTGCACCTGTGACTGGGCTCGACCATCCGCGGGCAGTCCGGCCCTGTCTTGCCCACATCCTTCATGTGATGCCCATCGCGAAGCCTGGCTGACCACTCCCTGGCCTAGAGGGTCACAGGGCCCGGGGAACAAGCCTAAGTAAGAAAGAAGTCAGAAGAAGAGTCGCAAGAAACTCTTCTCCCCTCTGAGGTTCCAGGAGGCCAAGACAGGAATTGGAAAATTAAATGATGAGCAGATATTAACAAAAACAGAGAACTGAGTCAGTGAGTGGATTTGGGACAAGTATGTGTCAGCTGGATATCCTGAAAAGCACAGGCAGCTTCTTGGAGGAGACAGAATCTTGCCTTGGTTATTAAAAAAAAAAACAAAAAGCCATTAAATAAAAATTGTTTGAAGCCAGGACAGTTGAAATGATGAGCAGGTGGCCCATGTAAGGCAACTCTGAGTATAGAAAGGAGAATTGACAGCCTCCTTCCTTTTTTTTTTTTTTTTTTTTTTTTTAGTGTTTATTTATTTTTGAGACAGAGGGAGACGGAGTGCGAGCAGGGGAGGGTCAGAGAGAGAGGCAGACACAGAATCTGAAACAGGCTCCAGGCTCCGAGCTGTCAGCACAAAGCCCGACGCGGGGCTCGAACTCACGAACCGTGAGATCTTGACCTGAGTCAAAGTCGGAAGCTCAACCGACTGAGCCACCCAGGCGCCCCTCTTTATTTTTTTTTAAGTGTATTTATTTTGAGAGAGAGAGAGCGTGAGAGTGTGAGCAAGGGAGGGACAGAGACAGAGAGAAAATCCCAAGCAGGCTCCACACTGTGAGCGCAGATCCCAAGGAGGGGCTCGAACCCATGAACCGTGACCTCAGAACCTAAGCTGAAATCAAGAGCTGGAGGCTTAACTGACTGAGCCCCCAGGCGCCCCTGGCACCCCCCTTCCTAATGTCTTAGGACCCTGGCACGTTCTGCAGTGTCATGTTTCACAGGGTTCATTTCCGAATTTGTCTCCCCCCCACCCAACTGTGAGTCCCTCCAGAACTGACTGCAAGTTCGCTCTTGTCTGTCCCTGTGGCACCCAGCTAGCTCAGTGTCCCCCACGTGTCGGACCCTCCCACATTTAACACAGGCCTGGAGGAAAGAAAGGAAAACCTTGAGGTTTTCAAAACCACAGCAAGGTGATGGATAAAGAGACGGCCGGCCTCCAAGATGACCCCCGTCCACCCTCACCCTCCAGGTACTCATTCACCCGCGTAGCCCCCCCCACAGTGTGAAGGTGATTCACGGTGGTCTCTGTGTCACCCACAGACCATGGCCGAAGTGAGGGAAGGTGACTTCCTAGGTCACCAAAAGCAGCGTGGCATCCGATTTGCTCCATCGTGGACGTGCACTCTGGCAGGAGCGGGCTGCGATATCAAGAGGTCACTCGGCAGCCCTCGGAGAGGTCCGCATGGTGGGGAACTGAGGCCCACCATCTTGGAAGAGGGCCCTCCAGCCCCGGCCAACGGCTGGACAGCGGTCTCAGGACAGAGCGTGAGCGAGAACCGCCCAGCTAAGCCATGCCCAGATCCCTGACGCGCAGAAATGGTGCGACAGTGAGCGTCTGTTGCCCTGGGCTGCTACGCGCGGGGGTGATTTGTTACCCAGCAGGATACCAACCACGACTTACGTTCATGTCCACGTTCAGATTTTTGAGGAAGTTCTGGGTAGTGGCTGTCTTAGAGGTGCCAGATTCACCAACCAGAAGAACCGGCTGCTTGATCTTGACCATCTGTTCCAGCATCCAGGTGGTGCGTGTTGTATCCACGGTATGAACTGGGGAACACGATAGGAGGGGGGCATCACAGAAACGTCAAAGGGGAGCATGCGGCAACCTGGAACGTCCCATAAAAAGCGTCAGCCAAACCCCAAGACGTGACCTTGAAAATGAGTATACGGGTACCGTCTGGAATCTCACTGCCCCAATCGTTATTTTTAATAGCTCTATGGAGGCATCGCTTAAACACCATAAAATTCACCCATTTTAAGGGTGTGTTTTGGTGCATTTGGTACATTTCTACAGCTGTGCGGTCACTGCTACGGTCCAGATTCAGAAGCCCCAAACCGTTCTTCATGTCCGACTCCGATGTATACTCGGGATGTTAAAAACTCAGTTTCTCCATGGCTTACATCAGTCACATATCTGCAGGGTTTGGTTTCCTGACCAACAACTTCCTCCAAAGACAGAACGAAACCACGAGACCAGGTCTGGCTTGCCCCTGCACGGGTTGTTTTTAGTCCTGACCGGTTCCTGGGGAAATGGGTATGTCTCATTCCATCGGAACCAAACCCAGACGTTTGTTTTGGGAAGTCATCCTGCCACTATGTTCTCTAAATAGCCAGAGGGGTGCGTTAAAAATACGGCACAACCCATTAAACGTCCGTGGTGGACGACCTCGCGAGGCAGCCCTTTTCACGACACGCTGCCCTGCTCATTCCTCTCTCTTTCTTCCTTCATTCCTTCGCACAGCCGGCCAGCTCTCCAGGCTGCAGGGGGCCCGTGGAGACTTGGGGGGGGGGGGGCAGAGCGGACTGTCCTATCCCCACCCCACCTGTCAGGCGACAGCTGAGAACCACAGACGTCAGAAGACCCTCAGAGCCAGCCGCACATAAACAGAATCAGAAACACCACCCTCTTGGTGAGGCCCACGGCTCAATCTTTTCAGTTTCTCCGAACCAACGCTCTGGGTGGGACTCAGGGGGCCACGGAGGCCCCCGGCTCTTTTTCGCTTCCTCACAGGACAAGAGCCATACACTGAGAACAGGTGCTTTGTTCTCACTCACCCAGGATGTCGATAAATTTCCTCTCGCGGACGTGAACGTATTCAGGAACTAACTTATTCCACGGTATCCATTTCTTCTGTGCAGAATCGAAATGAAAGTCATACATGGTTGGGAGGTGACCTGTGGTACATAATGGTCCATTTCGCTTCAGTCATAGGCACGGAAATACAGAGTCAGCTCCGGGACATGCATAAGACGAACTGATGCTACCCGCCCCCTGGACGGCAACTTAACCGAGTACTTCGAACTTACACTCCCGTCCACTGGGCAGGTACATGCTGAGCCCCCTCCCTGGGGACGAGAGAGTTCGGTGGCGGACAACCCTGGAACCTAGGCTTACAGTTGTTGGCGGCCGGGTCGGGGGCGGAATGGAGGCAAGTCAACAGGCAATGTCAACGCGGAGCGCTACGTTCCGCGACAGGGCAAGCGCAGGTGCGGCGGGCGCCCGGGAGGACGTCTGACCAGGAGGGGCAGGGAAGAGGTCGGAGAAGCACCAGGTGCCACGGGGCAGCCCACACTCCTCTGTACCTGAACATCAGGGGTGCTACGCAAACCAGCTCTAAGAAAGGTTCCTCGTGCACCTGCTCCCAGAGAGACTGCCACCCGGAGGCCCCAGCAATACCAAATTTTGCAGCCAGCACGGGGAGGAAGCCGTCCCAAAGGAGATGCCATCCAGTCTGAGACCTGAAGCATGAGTCCCGAGCCAAGAGAACCGGGGGCCGCTGGGAGGCTGTCAGGGAGAAGAGAGCACGGCGGGGTGGCCGGAGGACCAGAAAGGAGTAAGTGAGGAGTGCACACGGTGGTCAGATGAGCCAACGCTACAAGGGCTGCGGGGCTGTTGCGTGAAGAGCCTGGCGGGCCATTTCAGGGGCTTGTTCTCCACCCCGTCGGTCCTGGGCGTGTGACATTAGTCTCCAGGGGGACCCGTGATCGGGTCTGCCTCTGCAGAGATCAGTACGACTGTAGTGGAAAATGGATCTGGAGGAGGTGAGTGGAGACTGGGAGATCTGTCCGTGAGGCTCCCACCTTACCCAGGGCAGAGCTGACAGGAGAGCTCCCAAGAGATGTGGGGGTGGAGATCGACAGGCTGAAATGACAGGTTGGGGTGGGGGGAAGAAAGTGTCAGGGTCGCCGTGTGCAAGGCGGACAGACAGATGATAGATAAGAGGTGGGTAGATGATATAGATGATAGGTAGATGGATGGAAGGTAAATAGACAACAGATACACGAGTAGACAGATGAATGACAGACAACCCACAGACAGATTTCGGGACAGAGCTAGGGAACGAGGAGAAGGCTCAGGAGGGAAGGAGACTGGCAGGTCGAAGCTGTGAGCGCGCGGCCAGCGCTCCGTGAGGACTCGCAGCACGAAAGGAGGCTGGAAGACCAAACCCCGAGGCGAGGAAGGAGACGGACGAGCGGCCGGCAGGGAAGAGGAGGGACGTCTCAAGAGGGCAGGAAGTGGTCAGCCACGTCGGACGCCAGGCAAGGTCGGGATGGCGAGGACGCCAAGGCCCGTGGCCTCCGGTGGAGACGGCAGCGGACACGCTCACCGGAAGCACTTCCAGGGGAGCCGGGATTTGAAAGGGGGGGCGGGCGGCTGTTGGCTGAGAAGCAAGTGGGATGAGAAGACAGAGCTCGAAGCCAACCTTTCGAGGACTCGTGGCTTTCACAGGAAAGAGGTGGAGAGACGTCTCTAGAAGGGCGTAGAAGGTTTCCCCTGAGCAGGTCCAAGAGCAGCTGGGAGGGAGTTGGTAGGAGGGAAACTGAAGAGACAGCTCCTCCTCAAGAGGAGCCCGGCAAGGAAGCCGGCACCTGAGCAGGACGGTGGAGAGCACAGTGCTCCCCATTAGGAAGCCCGGGGACCGCTTTACTTGGCTGTTTACAAAGAACGCCCCGGGCAATGATGATAGGATACAGCTTAGAAAGATGGTGACCGGCCAAGTCATGTTCAAATATCATTGAGAACTAGACAAAGATGAGATGCCGGGGTGGCTCAGTTGGTTGAGCGTCCAGCTTTGGCTCAGGTCATGATCTCCCGGTTGGTGGGTTCAAGCCCCGTGTTGGTCTCTGCTGAAAGCTCAGAGCCTGGAGGCTGCTTCGGTTTCTGTGTCCCCCTCTCTCTCTCTGCCCCTCCCCCACTCACAGTCTGTCTTCTGTCTCTCTCTCTCTCAAAAATAAATAAACGCTAAAAAAAATTTTTTTTAAAGAACTAGACAAAGATGGATCCTAGCGTTACACAGAGTTCCTGAAAAAGGCATGTTCATCACACGTCATTCTTGGAGGATGCACCTTCTTCACACGCAAACTAAAAACCTTAATCCGAAGATCTCCTAAGAATGACCTACGGATCCACCCTTGATCACCTCCTGTGAAAATACTCAGGAATACAGCAGATGAAAATTAGAGAGGTGGTCTTAAAAAAACAGGTAGAGAAATTCAAAGGAGAAGAAACTCAAAGTCATGCAAAGTGTGAAAATTTCTAAAAACTTAAACAGCAAAGGAAGCGAGCGCCTAACTAAACTCAGGGTGCGAGGGTGGGAGTGCTGGGGTGGGGAGGAGTTTAGACTCAACAAGACAAGCCAGTGCGGCTTCTGCTCTAGCAGCTCACACGCTGGAACTTCTGAGGGTACCCCGGGGGGGTCTGGCCATTGCACGTGTGTCTACAGAAGCCAGCGAGCTGGAAAACCCGTACGGGCATACGTATGGAGAAGCAAGGTCACTTCCTCCAAAACCCTCCCCGCAAAGCGCTGTGAGTAGGAAAACAGGCTACGCCCAGATCTTACCTGGCATCTCCCCGGGGCTGGCCCATTCCCCTTCCGTATCAACAGAAGGCAAAGAAGCAAGGCGTTTAATGCACTCATCAAATTTAATCCTTCCATCCTCGAGCAGAGCGGCTCCCAGAGAACAGTACAGAGCCTCTAAGAAATAGCACTCCAGAAGGTCTGGTTCCTCTATTTCTCCTTCGAGTAGTGCATCCAACATCTTGGTTAACTGGGTTACCTGGTGCCCAGGCAAATCCCAGATCAGCCCATTCATTCCACTCCCCCACCCCAGGGTCAGTTCTGGTCATAAACCTCGGGATCCCAGGTCCCAGCGCGGTGGGAACCTATGACCCACCCTATCGGTTCCGTCAGATGGAGCCTGGCACCTTGTCCTGCACGGGGTCGCCAAAGAAAGCAACCTGTGACGTTACAGTTTACCCCTCTGGCATCTCTGCTTCCCTTGGCCTGTGGGTCCACCTTTAGGGAAGCTTCTCTCTTTGCTAACAGGGATATTTTCTCACCATATTTAGGTCTGTCTGCGGAACGACGGTCTTCAGCTTCTCGCCTCGTCTTCCATCCACTGTCCCTTCCACAATCACGTCGATGAGATAGGGCACATACTTCTCAAAGAGACTCTCTAAATTGCTTTGCTCTGCCTATAAAAGAGCAGAATTGCAATGCATTTTCGAGGGCTCCTTTAAGGGGAAGTTAGTGGAAAGCTGATCTTGGCGAAAGAGGGATGAGAAAGGTCTTCTGATGAAGGGTAGATTTGGCAGGTGAGTAAACCCCGATAACAGCGCCTTCCGTTTGTGGAGAGATTTGTCCTTCACGGTGCACTTTCATTGCAAAGCGCTTCGTCTCACTGCCATAGCATCTACCCCGCCACCTGGGAGGGAGGGAGGATAACAGGTCCCATTTGACAGAAATGGGGCTGATTATCTTCAAGTTCAAGTGGTGCGGCCACAGTCATCTTGCAAAGAGGGCAAAGCAGTGGAAGCCCCTCTCCCTATCAAGGCGCTGAGGACCACCAGGGGTCGCAGGGGCCCTGACACAACTCTCTCTCCCTCACGACGGTGCCTCCAATGGTCCTATCATGCTTCCCTCGGTCTTCTCTTCTCTGGGATAATTATGTCCTGGTTTCCAATTCACCATCAGCCTAGCAGTCCTTCCAGTGATACACCCAAACCACCTGCGTCGCTTTGAGAACGCAGTCATGGTGTCCTGGGTGTGTGGTCAAGCCACTAACTTCACGTGACTGTCACACCTATCTCTATACTTTTCAACAAAGCCTTTTGTTACAATACACATTTTAGCAGCCACGTGACACATGACATGGTTTGAGGTCAACTAAAACCGTCAAAACTCAATTACATGACAAGCTAGGTCCTTCACATTGCATTCATCCAATTCAGCAAAAGCTGGGCCCCTCTAGAGAGAAGTCTCTCAACAGCTGGGCTTGGCTGCAGCAGGAGTTGCCAACTACAACCCACAAGCCAAACCTGGCCTGCCACTTCTTTGTGTAAATAAAATTTTATTGGTACATAGACATGACCATTCGTGTACTTTAGCTGCTTTCATACCACGATGGTATAGTTGAGTAGTTGCAAAAGAAACCAGCCGGCCCGCAAAGTTTAAAATATTACTCTCAATCCTTTTACAGGAAAAAAAAATGTCAACCCTTGATCTGGACTACTGGAATCATCACGTAGCCCTGGGGCGCTTAGGTGGCTCAGTTGGTTAAGCGTCCGACTTCAGGTCATGATCTCACAGTTTGTGAGTTTGAGCCTCGCATCAGGCTCTGTGCTATCCGCATAGAGCCTGCTTCAGGTCCTCTGTCCACCTTTCTCTCTGCCCCTCCCCAGCTTGTCTCTTCCCTCCCTCCCTCCCTCCCTCTCTCTCAAAATAAATAAATAAGCTTAAGAAATGAAAGAAAAAAAAAAAAGATTACCTATCCCACCAGCTATGGAATTATCTGGAAATCTAGTAAGTGTGTCTTCCAGGTTTTCATCCAATTTATTGATGCTCTGACACTGTGCTTAAGATCACAGGCAGGTCAAGGTCATGGCTTTAACTACAAACATCCCCCTGGATTATGTTTATTCAGCTAGGCACGAATACTAATAACTTTTAAGTTCATTTTAGAAATAATTTTCACCTTGTTTTGTATTTGATTAACCCATCTTTTCCAGTACGGTTGATATTTCAAGTTTTTAGGATCCACATAAACCATTCCACATCGAGACACAGTTGCAGGAGAGGCATACTGTAAATCTCCAACCTAGAGAAATAAAGGAAATCAGTCACGTCTAAAGCTATGAACAGCTGAACGGCATGTTTAAAGGCCTTTGCTTTGGGCAAAGTTTTCACAACTGAATAAAACCCAAGTCATGCCCAGATTAACATAGCTTTCATGAGGCTTCCAACTGAACACTTAGGTTTATCATGGGAAGGTTATACATTTCTGATGTAGCACCTTTTTAACTTTTCTTTTACTATAAATTAATATGAAAATTAATATGCTGTAGAATATCTGACAAAAATAGAAAACTATAGAGAAGAAAATAAGTTACCCAAAATACCAACACCAAGAAATAAACATTGTTTTGGACTGTTTTCCTTTCAGTATTTTTTTTTCTTCATTTTTTAAAATATAGTTGAGATTGGGTAGTATAAAACTTAACACATACCCATCTAAACCAGCAATATTAACACACCTATCTCTTCATGAGAAAAAAAAAAAAAGACACTGTTCAGTCAGCCAATAAGGTAAGAAAATACGCATGCATTGGTGAATTTTGCAGGCCAACTTAGGAACAACTTTAACATTAAGCTGAAGTGAAAACAAGTCTCAGGGCCACAGCTATGAAAGAGGTTCAGAGGCTATGATAGAAAGTTTGCAAAGACAAATGAAAAGAAAATTAAAGGCAAATAGTGTGAGAGAAAAAAAGAAGGCAACTACAAACTAAGACCAAAAAAAAAAAAGGCTCAAAAAGAAAGTAAACATAATAGCAGTATACTAGTTGGCTCTACAGTAAATATTTCCATATTCATAATAATGTAAATACTTTTTACTGATTTAACTGATGTAGCAATCAGTTTAGTTTAGTATTCTGAGGAGGGGAGCGAGCTAGCGTTGTGAGAGATGAACTCTCGCTTTCATAGCAGTCATAGCGTAGATACTGTGTAAACTTGATACGGGAAGAAACAGCATGCTAAGTGTGTCCTGTACAGACAACAGGATAATGATCAGCAGAAACAACCCAAGAATGAAAAGCAGTTACCTCCGGGATACGGTAAAGAGGAGTAAGAAGAGTAAGGGAAGTATTGAGTTGTCCTCATCATAAAAACTCTTCTTGCACTGTTTGGATTTTCTTTGGTCATCTACATTTATTACCAATTTAATAAACATTTAAATTCTTAACTGCAAGACATATTAAAAATTATTTTTCATCACTACTTGCCTCAAAGAGCAGAGCACAGTGCGCTTGAAGCCGAATGCGCTCACCATTGGCCAACGTCAACAGCCTGTTGTCGTCCATCACAGAATTCATGTTTTCCACCCACAGAGCATCCACATCACCATCAAATAAAATATACCTACAGCAACCCAAGAAAAGTAAGCCAGGCTTTCTCATGGAACTTGGTGTCCCTTTCCCATTCATGACGAATGTCTTTTTCCCAGGGTTCTGTAGCCAGGACCTGACACAGAGCACCCAACTGGGTCCAGAGGTTTGACCCATAAAATCAAAAGGAAAAAAACAAACAAACCATAATATCTGTGTGAGTCAGTCACTGACACTGAAGAATAATACAACTTCACACAAAAATCTGAATTTCTTGCTTCTCTTGCAACCCGGAAGGCTGAAAACACAGACCTGCGCTCCTGCCTGGGAA
Organism: Panthera pardus; assembly: GCF_024362965.1. Classification (NCBI taxonomy): domain Eukaryota; kingdom Metazoa; phylum Chordata; class Mammalia; order Carnivora; family Felidae; genus Panthera; species Panthera pardus. The sequence goes on from NW_026526710.1 coordinate 923,642, forward strand.
CAATCTGCTGGAGCTGAGCAGCAGCTGTGTGTGGAGACGGATAGGATCAGAGTCTCAGTCTTTTCTTAAAACTGAGAATATCAATTGCTATTGGTCACTGGTTTTGACACCAACTTTCCTTACGGTAAGGTTAAGAGCAAAGGAAAGTATTTCATATACCCTATCCGTGTATGATGGATTGAATGTACTTTTGGCTCCCAAAAGATACGTCCATCCAGAACCTGTGACTGTGACCTTATTTGGGGGGAAGAAAAGATTTTTGCAGGCGTTAAGGATCTCAAGATGACAGCATCTTGGATTACCCAGGTGGGCCCTTAGCCAAGGACAAGTATCCTTATAGAGAGCAGAGTATCCTAGCAGTCGAGGAGACAGAGATAACACACAGAGAACTGACATGGCATCTGGCACTTTGTGAGCAGGGCCTTCGACATCTGATTCTAAGTCTGTGGGCGTCCATGCATGAAACTACAATACTATACGTTGTCTTTTTTTTTTCCTTACCTATAACATTCAGATAATTAATATGAGGCTAACCCAGGCTCTCTCCCATTTACAAAGGTACTCACTTTCGCTCCTTCTTATCCGTCGGCCTGTTGATCTCCCGGAAGATGTTCGACAGCACCCCGTCTGTCCAGTCTCGGGTGGTGGGGTCCAGGATGCCATAGAGCTCTACGACACTCACGGCTTTGGGGTTTAGGATGTACAACTTCGTCATCAGCCCGAGCCTAAACCCAAGGAGAGAGGCTGCAGCTGTGGTCCAGGTGGACTACACATTAGGAAAACAGTCTGGGCTGCCTAGGTGGGGGTTAGATGTTCGGGATCCAGTCCAAAATTTCAAATGCAACCCACACAAACTCTCCCCTGGGCTTCTCCATCACCGTCAATGGCTTACACTAAATGCAAGGGAACAGGGTCGCCTGCGTGGCTCAGTCAGTTAAGCGTCCGACTTTGGCTCAGGTTCATGATCTCACGATCCGTGGGTTCGAGCCCTGCATCAGCTTCTGTGCCGACAGCTCGGAGCCTGGAGCCTGCTTCACATTCTGTGTCTCCCTCTCTCTCTGCCCCTCCCCCACTCACACTCTGTCTCTCAAATAAGTAAACTTAAAAAAAAAAATTTTAATGCAAGGGAACCATGTTTCACCAAAAATATGGCCCCAGCACAAGCAAGGTCTGAACTGAAGGCAGAGCCTTGCCTGTTCAGGGCAATGAGAAGCTAAGTTACGTACTCGTGCCTGTGACGATTTACGTAAAGATTTCATAATACGTGTACAGGAGACAACAGTCGTCCAGGACTATGTAACACACCCTTGGACCACTAACGCTCAATCTCTCGTATCTACGGGATGTCTGCTCTGTGCTGCTGACTTTGTACGTCATGTGGATGGGGCATTTGCCACCATAATGCCTGCAAATTCCTGCAACACGATGGGATGAATTCGTCTACAGAAAACCACACCTCGCACAAACAGTTCATAATTAACTACCTAAAAATAATGGTGGCGTGCAAATACACATATGTGACAGTTCTATCAACTACCTAACAATGAATTAATTAAAGAACAAAAGGCAGGAGGGCTATGGCACAACCCACCTGAAACCAGGGAGCCACTGTCCAGTGGCTTTCTCATAAGAAACATAAGAAGAATTAAGAAAAAACGGCAGTCACTCACTCACTGATCTTATATAGACTATCTAGAAATGTTCACATCACAAAGATCGTAAGTCTTGATTTAGATTTTTGCTGGAATATTCGCACGCAGCAAAGTCTTTCTGGGACCTAGTTATTACTTAGGAGGAGAGCGAGAGGTGAGAAAACCTGTTTTCAGTACAAGGATGGGCACGACAACTCACTCCAGGTCTTTAGAATGTTCTGTATCAGGAGTGTGAGATCCCTTTCCTAGCTCCCACTGGGCTGGCAACGGTTAACTCATCTGGGGAGGGGACACTCTGTTTTTGGCCACTCTGATACCATAACAAGGGTTGCATAATGAGCGTCCTGCCTTACTTTGAAGGAGCAACCTGAACACCAAGAAAATACAACTTAACCAGTTAATTTTCGAAATATCTTTATAAGGTTGTTTGTGAAATACTTCCCTCACAGATGATCCCGGTCACAGGGTGATGCACACAAGGGTCACTGTTTTGCCTTCTAAAATAGGTGAACTAGGGGCGCCTGAGTGGCTCAGTCAGTTAAGCGTCTGACTTCGGCTCAGGTCATGATCTCACGGTTCGTGGGTTCGAGCCCAACGTCGGGCTCTGTGCTGACCGCTCAGAGCCTGGAGCCCGCTTCGGATTCTGTGTCTCCCTCTCTCTCTGCCCCTAACCCACTTGCATTCTGTCTCTGTCTCTCCCAAAAATAAATAAACATTAAAAAAAAAAAAAACCTCACTCTCTCTCTTAAAAAAATAAAAACAAAAATAAATAAATAGGTGGACTAACTCAGCAATGAAACAAATCGAGACACTTCGAGTCTAAAGTGGTGTTTAGGACACTGATGTGTTCAGGTTTCAGTTTTCAGGACTGTATGTTTCACTCTGTATTGCATGCGATTCTGAAGCTGACTGGGTCATGAAAATAATCGGTGGCCATGAAGCTAAGGTATTAAAAATGTTTCACATTCCTTTCTGACTGGATTACACCCTGGCTTGAAAATGTCTTCCCCGTGGTAGCTGTATGTAGTTTCAAACACGAATGAACTTTTTACTTTCATGATTTAAAAAAAAGGCAGACTTTTAAGACAAACCTAACCTCCCAGGAATCGAGAAGGCAAAGTGTAACTAGGTAATAACCACCACGACCGGGCAACGAGGCCCCCTCCTCGGGGTCATACTCACTTGGTCTGGGCCTGACACAGGGTGTTAATGACCACGGACTTGCCCCCTCCCGTGGGCCCCACCACCATGGTCGTGTGGCGGGTCAACATGGTCTCGAACATCTGAACCACTTTATCCACCTGTGGGGCAAACATCGGTAGCTAGGGTAACACAGCTTTTTTTAGGACAGCTTTATTGAGCTATAATTCCCTTACCATGCGATTCACCCACCTCAAGTGTGCGATTCGGTGGGTTTTAGTATGGGCACAATCACGACATTCAGTCTTAGAGGGTTTTCATCACACGTTCCCCCACCCCCAAAACTCTGCACCCGTAGTCAACCCTTCTAAGCCCTGCCCCCAGCTGCGGGCGCTGTTCATGTGCTGTGTGTTCCCATGGATCTGCCCCCTCTCCATAAATAGATGGAATGACATAAATGGAATCACACGGTATATGTGGGCCTTTGCGTCTGGCTACTTTCAGCACGTTTTCAGGGTTTATGCACATTATATGGTGGGTCAGGACTTGATTCTCTTTCGTGGCTGAGTAAAATCCCATTGCACGGATAGATCACATTTTGCTTATTCATCTATGGGTGGACATTTGCACGTTTTCATTTTTCCCCTCTTACAGATAATGCTGCTACAAACATTTGTGTACAAGTTGTGTGGACACATGTCATTTCTCTTGGGGAGATACACAGGTCATATGGTTAAGTCTGTGTGCAACTTCTTGGGGAACTGCCGGGCTGTTTTTCTAATAGCCGCTACACCATTTTACATTCCCGCCAGAAAACACGTTGTTGTAAACAACCACATCCAGAGGAAAACCTCAGCGCCAGGAAAGGTGCCAAGAGCTCTCTCATCTGTGGCCAGTACCTGCTGCCCCAGCCCGAGGCCTCTGGGTAGCCTGATGCCCCGAGATAGCCCGACCAGAGGCAGCCACCCTGGTCCTGAAGCTTTAGGCATTTAGACCCTCAGCAGAACACTCTGGCAGTTCATGGCTTAATGATGACATATACAACCTTACAGACTTGAGATGATCAAAATCTTATCGGTAACATTTAATTTAATAATGGTTGGACCCCAAAGCAAATACTTCAGTTATCATATTATGCCAAAAACAATGGGTGGGTGATACGTACATACAGTGGGAAACTATTCTGCCTTAAAAAGGAAGGTGATTCCAACACATGCTATTACACGGATGAGCCGTGAAAACGTGCAAAGTGAAAGAAGCCAGTCACAAAAGGACAAATACCTCAGGATTCCACTTACATGAAGTCCCCAAAGGAGTCAGATTCATAGAAGCAGAAGGCTGGGTGCCAGGTAGGTGCCAGGGGCTGGGGAAGCGGAGGGGAGGGGGGAGTCGCTGGTTAACGGGGACCGAGTCTCAGTTTCGCACAATGGCAAAGTTCTGAAGATCTGTTTCACGATATGAATATACTTAACACTACTACCCTGGACTAAAACTGGGTAAGACGGAAATTTTTATGGTATGTGTACCTTACCACAATAAAAAAAAAAAAAAAAGGCAGGGAAAGATGGTTAAGACAGTAAATGTTATATTATTTCTATTTTAATGAAAAAAAAACAAACAAAAACAATGCAAAGGACCCAGAAGAAGCCCGTGAAGTCATTTCACGCTGCCTCACCTGGACAGGTAAGACAATGTAGCCGTTCTCCTGCTGCACCTGTTCTACGGCGTCATTAAAATCGGGGTAGCGAACACGCGGGCAGTCCAGTCCAGGAAACAGATCGGAAATCAAACCGAGGAAAAGAGGGACGTCCTCAAATACAAACTTGGGCAGGTTCATGTCTCGAAGGGCCCTCATCAGCACCACATCCTGGATGGAATGAAACGGACATCTTCAAAGATATTTCTGAAAGACCCGGACACTGGTCTAGGAATCCTCTTATGAAATATAAAATGAAATTTTCTATAAATTTTAAGACACCAAGCACTGTCAGCACAGTCTCCAGAGAAAAACGTGAGCCTGTTGCCCACAGAGCAGCACTGACTGAAGTCTGCTTCAGAGTAGGCCCTGTGCTTTCATTGCACAGGGAAAAAGACACAAAATTCGTACTCATGCTTTCTTGAGGCCTGGGTTTATCCCCATCCCTCCACCCCACCATCCTGCAATTGTGGATTGATCAGAGGCATCAGAAACTGTGGTGCTGTGGAGACACTGAAATTGACCTATGGTAATAAATCAAATTAGAAAAAACAAAACAAAACATATGATGGCTAAGAGACCCAACTGAGTGAGGCCAGCAAGCCAGCGAAGTGACAGCTAAGGCTAAACCTTTCCCACGAGTACCACATAGTAGCCCGTCACCCATCCCGGCGGTTGTCAGGTGCGTGGGAACCGAAGACCCAGAGGACGTGAGTACACGTGGCCCCTACCTCTCTAAGTTCCGAAGAGCCTCTCTTCAGCTCTCCGGCCATTACCAACACCGACTTCAGGGCTCTCAGTCCAAAATCATAGTGGTGTTGCTTGGAGAGCTGTTCCCGGGCCAGCTTGTACAGGACAGTCATCTTTTTGGCCAGCGTCTTTTGTGATCAAAGATAATGACGAACAAAGAAAGAAAATGACCCGAGAGCAAAGGGACAGCATTCTACAAGCAAAACGGACGTACGGGTGCCCAGATTGAACTGCTCTATGACCAAGCGAACCCGACGGAATCCAGATAAAGTCTGTAGCTGAGCTGAAAGCACAGCGCTCACATCACTTTCCCGGTTCTGACAACCAGCCTTGGGGGTGTCAGGTGTCATCACTGGGGAAGCTGGGGGAGGGGCACACAGAACTCCCTGCTCTTTGGTTGTCACTTCTTGGGAGTCAAATTATTTGAAAATAAAACTCACAATTTTAAAAAGGGGCAGGAGAATGGGGGGGGGGGGGGGAGGGAGAGAGAGAGAGAGAGAGACAGCAAGCAAGCTACACAGAATGCAAACTTGCCAAGCCCCCAGTCCGAAAGCAGAGCCAGGGCGGAGCCTGGGCCGGGCAACCACAAGGCCTCACCTTGGCCCAGAGGAAGCCCTCCGAGAAGAGCATGATCTCACAGATCTGCTGCAGGTCGGGCACGATCACCACCACGGGCCTGAAGAGGGCCTTCACTGACTCGGGCAGCTCCGTGCGGCCAGCGTAGCCGGGATTCATGGTGATGAAGATGCCCATTCTCGAGTCCAGGGAGATCTCCTGCCCTTCAAACTGGAGGGTGACAGGAGAGGAAGGGGGTTACGGCCGGCAGACATCACCTTCAGCTCCCTTCCGTTTCCGGGTGTCAAACGTAGAGCCCTCGTGCTTACGGCCTGAGTGTTCTGGGGGGCAAGGCTTGCCCTCCCCCAAACTCTGATCCAAATCAAGGGTCTGCACACTTGAGAAGTGGCAGGTGGGGGGAAGGAGCGCAGCCTGGGGATGGTCCGAGGTGCTGTGTGAGCCCCAACAGGTCACCTAACTTCTCTGAGTCGGTTTCCCTTTCCGCAAGGTTGTGGCGATTGAGCGAGGCGATCTGTGCTCGAGCACACAGTGTGGCGCCCCACGCAAAGTGGATTTTCATTCAGGTTACCCGTGACTCCCCGAATCCAGCCTCAACCCCGCCCCCCGGGCGCCTGGACATCAACCCTTCCCACCTCTTCAGCCTCCGGGTGCCTCGGGGACCAACAAACTGCAGGGATCTCAACATTTTGAATTTCTTTAGCCTACAGTTGAGTTTCACCTGCCTCAACTTTTTTTTTGCTAAGAGCTTACGATTTTATTTCTTTCGCTGGTCCACCATAGAGACAAAAAATAGGAAATTCTATTTTTATGAGGCACGGATGGCCTCGGTGACAAGGGGGGCAGCCCAGCAGGTAGCTGATGCTCCCCCTGTCCCGTCCCCCCAGGCTGCACTGAGACCACTCCCACCCATGTCCCAATATCCACAGGAGGCCCAGACTGCCCCCCGGAGATGACGGACGGGTTATTTATTATTTAGCCTGAATGCGTTGCAGGTTCAATTTCCCTCCCTCACAAGCAGTAAGGCCAGCCCTGAACGATTTCAGAAGAACGAATTAAAAGGAAATCCACCCAAAGCCCTTCTGGGAATCCCGAAAATGTTTACCAGTGCCTAGTTTACATAATCTCTCGACAATGAGCCACACCGAGGCCCGGGAGGAAAGCAGGCGGGTGGCTAGGGCCAGGGAGGTACCCCCGAGCGAACCCGCACCAGCCTGAGCCACATTTGGGTCCCGAACTTCTGAGGCTCTGTAGGACCTCAGAGAATACACAGGAGATTTCAGGCACAAAGGACGGACGGACGATTCCAGGCAGACAGGGAGGTGACAAGAGTGCAGGGCACACGGGGACACAGGGGCAGGAGGGGAAGCAAAGTACACTGGGATCAGAGAGGCCCTGGTGCAGGGGACTGGTCCGGCCACTCTGGTCCCTTTTGTTACAGAACCCACTTCTGGAGTGTGCAGATCATATAATTAGATCATGCTTCTCCAAATTCTCATCCAGCTTCATCAGATGGAATGGATCTTATTTGTTTATTTATTAACTTATTTGTTGTGCTGAGAGAGAATGTGTGAGTGAGCAGGGGAGGGGAAGACAGAGAGGGAGACACAGAATCTGAAGCAGGCTCCAGGCTCTGAGCGGTCAGCACAGAACCCGACGCGGGGCTCGAACTCACAAACTGTGAGATCATGACCTAAGCCGAGGTTGGATGCTTAACCGACTGAGCCACCCAAGGCGCCCCATGGGACATTCATCTTTAAGGCTGCCTTTTTTCTCAAACTTGGGAAGTGACCACGAATGTTTTTCTCCTTTAAAGGGGGCCCTGTACGTCACTTATTTGAGAACACTGCCTTGCCCACCGATAGCAACTCTGCATACGTCCGGAATTAGTTCGAAGTTCTTAGAATACCGCAGTCCTTAACTGTCAAAGATGCTGATAATTTTGGAAAACCCAACCATCTCAATTTGAAAGCAGAAGTCTGTCAAATCATCTGTCAGCAGCCTGGTGCGGAAGGGCGACTACCCAGCACCTGGTGAGGTTTCCGCCCTGGAGCATGTGGTCCAGGCAGGCCCCGCGCTCAGCCTCACCTGGAACGTGGTCACCTGATGGATCAGAGCGTTTCGGATCGTCTGAATCTGGGACGAGATGACCGACAGCACAGAGGCGTCGATTCGATTAAACTCGTCAAAGCAGCCCCAGGCCCCACACTGGGCGAGGCCAGAGAAAATCTTCCCAATGGCCTAGAATGAAAGAAATGGCAGCACAAGGGCAATTTTTATCTTTCAAACTGCAAGCGATACGTTTGCGGAGACATCGCCTAAATTAAAGCAGACAGTGAACATCAGGTTGGCGGAGAGGCAGCTGGCCAACCACCCCACGAATGGATCTTTCTGGCAACACTTCCGGGACCCTCTCACGGGCCAGCTCCCATTCGCAGGATTTTACAAACTAAGGATTTGCATGGAAGACTCCAGATCTCTGGCCTCTCTTGAAATACTGGAAACTCTAGCAACACCGGGTCCGCTTTCCCAAGTGGTAACAACCACAGCTGAACAGTGGCTCCCCCCCCGCAGCCGAAGCACTGCCTTCTACTTGGCCACAGTCTTCACCACTCCCTATTGTCTCTATCTGCTGCTTTCCTCGTTATCTATGTGGCTCTGGTGGCATCTCTGTTTGCGACGCTTGCTCTCCAAGCTGCTAACAAAGCCGACCCGTGTACGTCCTGGGACCGGGGGCGAGAGATTCTCAGCTCGACTCTTCCAGCCGCCTCCATGTGTTTTCATGGAAGAGAATGAGGTGAGATGCCTTCCCGCCATGCCCCACTTTTAGCTCTCTGCCCAGTAACACAGCACCGGGAGGGACGACGAGGCCTTACCTTATAATCCATGCCTTCACCGCAGTTGGTTACAACACAGAGCAGGCCCAGGGCTTTGGCTAGATCCTTGGTGGTCTCGGTTTTGCCAGTCCCTGCCGGGCCAGCAGGGGCCCCTCCCAGATACATGGACAGTGCCTGTTATGAGCGAAATGCAAAACATACATTGGTCTGATTCTCACAAGGAAACGGGCGTCATTTCCCAAAGCGCTGTGATAATCTATGTGCGACATATACGTGTGGCAACGGACAAGTTCACACTCACCCTTCTTATTATTTACTTGAGAGAGAGGGAGGGAGAAGGAGAAGGAGAAAGAGAGAGAGAGAGAGAGAGAGAGAGAGGGAGGGAGGGAGGGAGGGAGGGAGGGGGAGGGAGGGAGAGAGAGAGAAAATCTTAAGCAGGCCTCACGCTCAGCATGGAGCCCAATGAGGGGCTCGATCCCACAATGGTGGGATCATGACCTGAGCCGAAATCAAGAGTCAGACACTCAACCGACTGAGCCATCCAGGCATCCGACACACTCACCTTTTCTGATAGTCACCATTCTTAACGTTTCTTTTCTGTGTTTTTCCACTGACCGCTACCGGCCACCCCCCACCGCATGATACAGGAACCAGTATACCCAGGACGAAGCAACATGCGAGAATCCGTGCCGACACTAAGGACAAGGTCCACGTAGGTCCCAGAGTTGGGGCTCACGGACACATGTTCATCTGTGCAGTAAAGGATTAGTCCTCCCCAAAGAAAGGTTTGGCCCTTTGTCTCCAGATTCTAGGAGTTGACCTCTAAGCCCCGGGAATGTCCTGAGAACAGTGACCTTGGGCCACATGGTATCAGCGTGACTTCTAGAGGGGCTGGAGACTAACGTCGGCCATCGGGGTGATCAGCCATCGCTACATGACCAGTCCCCAACTGAATCCCTAGACACCAAGGCTCCGAGGAGCTTCCCTGGGTGACAATACTTCATGCATGCTGCCACATGTCACCGCTGTAAGAAATGATGCCGTCTGCACAACCACACCGTGAGAGGAAGCTGAAGCTTCGCGCCTGGTCTCTCCCGGACCCTGTCCTAAGCCTTCCTACTGCCGATTTTGATCTGCGTCCTCTTGCTATGATAAACCACAACCGTGACTGTAATGGTTTTTCTGAGTTCTGGGAATCCTTTTAGCAAATTATTAAACCTGATGGGGGTTTCAGGCGCCACCTGAACCTGCAACAGCCCAATCCCAAAAGGTGGCAAGCCAGTCACGTTCCAATCTGAAACTCATTTACGGGGTTTAAACAACAATGCCCCTCACTATCGGCGTTAATTTCCTGGGGCTGCCCTAACAAATTACCACCAAGTAGGGGGCTTAAAACAACAGAAGTGTATTCGTTCACAGAACCTAGGGCTGGAAGTCTGAAATCGAGCTGTTGGAGGGGGGAGGGGGCACCCTCCCTCCAAAAGCCCCTGGGAGGGATTTCTTCGCTCTGGTGGCTCCAAGCATTCCTTGGCTTGTGACCACGTCATTTCCAACCCCGGCCTCTCTTAACATCACCTTTCCTGTATCTCCGTGTCCTCTCCTCTTCTCACAAGGACACCAGTCACTGGCTACAGGGCCCTAATCCAGGGTGTTCCCAACCCCTGACTAATTAAATCCGCAAAGACCCCATTTCTAAATAAGGTCACCTTGTGAGGTTCCGAGCGGACGTCAATCGGGAGGGAGGGGGCACGGGTCAACCCGGTACAGTGTCTCCGATCACCCTAATCCTGCTCAGCGAGAAACCCGTAACCACAGGCAGCCGATAACCACAAGGTCCAGGAGGCCAGTCACCTGAGTAAGGGTCAGGTAAATCCGGTCTGTGAGCGGCGTAATGACCAGCCTCCCGTTCAAACCCATGTACTCGTATCCGTAGCCGAAGGTGCCGGTGCACTGGCGGATGTTCAGCTCATCCGGCCCCCGGTCCCAGTAAAACCGCAGCTGACTTTCCCATTCAAACTCCCGGGCATCGAGGATGCTGGAAGGTGACAAGCGGGAGACGCGGTCAGAGAGGCGGCGAGACGAAGCGCGGGGCCGGACGCGCCGTGAGACACCGGCGCCCCGGAAGGGCCTCACCTGCTTCTTATGAAGGAGTCGACTATATCTCTGGCATGAACGTCGATGATGAGGACCGTGTTGTATTTCTTCCTGTCGTTTCTGCTTAAGGACATGGTGATCCGAGTGACCAGCTGGTCAATCTGCTCGTGCATCTTCTTGCCATAGTCCTTCATGGCCTGCTTCTCCCCTTTCTGCACTTTGCGGAAGACATCCTCCACTTCCCACGTCCACCACACCTGGCTGGCGGCCAGCACCACCATCCCCTGGTACAGGAGCATCCAGTCGACTCTAAAGGGGAAACAGCGCGCCTGCTCGAGGGACTGGTACCAGACAACAGCCCCTGGAAGAATTTAGTTCTTTGATCTGGAATGGGCAAAGGCAAAGGAAGGGCTCTAGGCAAGCAGATGGCAAGAAGTCTCCCGGATAGACAGGAAAAGCCCGAGCCAACCACACGCGCACATGAGACCGTGACAGCTGACCGTGTAGGGAGCTGCTAGATCGCTTTGAAAAGACGCCTTTATAGACCTTTCAGAATGACTTCATATTATGGGAACGTTATGAGAATGTCTACATTTTGGGGACGCCTGGGTGGCTCAGTCCGTGAAGCGTCTGACTTCGGCTCAGGTAGTGATCTCAGAGTTCATGGGTTCGAGCCCCACCTCGGGCTCTGTGCTGACAGCTCAGAGCCTGGAGCCTGCTTCGGATTCTGTGTCTCTGTCTCTCTCTCTCTGTCTCTCCCCTGCTCATTCTCGGTCTCACTCTCTCTCCCTCAAAAATAAACGTTAAAAATTAAAAAAATAAATAAATAACAGACCCACAGCTCTAAGTTCCAATCCAGGAAAAGTGACTGTGAATTACTACGTCATTATCCTGATGACATACAATTAATGGCAAAATAAATTTAAAAGTGTATTTAAAACAAAAAAAAGATCAGGCTTTACCACCTTGCTTTAAAGTTGTATGGCACCTCGAAAACCTAAATAGTATCTATAATTATGACCCCTGCACACTAGATAAAGGTGATGGGGAACCTGGGAAGCTGGAAATCAGGAGAGGCAGAAGCAAGCCAAGCAGAGAAAATAAGGTGACTCAGGGCACAGCTAAGGTGACCATGATGGCGTCTGGCAAATCCCGGGACGGGGGTGCTTTCTGGGGCTGTGTATCCCTGGGCCTGTCTTCTCAGTGAAGCCAAAACACGTCTGCTCAAATAAACCCATGCACTCATTTCAACTAGTCACCCTTGTCGTTAGAAACGACAGTGCCCGAGCGGAGGGGATTTGGGGAGGAAAGGAGTAATACAGACACATCGGGCTCCCTTCCCTGACTGTCTCCCACCAACCACACGCTGTGACACACAGCAGCACCCTGGCAACGTGGCAGTTATGACGTCGAGAAAACTAACACTGGCGTAAAATTCTTCTGATCTGGGGTCATTAAGGAGACTGCAGAATGCTCCGTGATCACCTCTCCTGGGGGCCGGTGATTTCTGTCTCGTTCAGTTTTGTATGAGCATCTGGCACAGCGATCAGCTCAGAGCAGGAATCCGATTAATAGTAGGTCAATTAATGAATATGGCTGATAACGTACAGGAGCTGCCTCCTACCAGTTCACAAGAGTTTACTGCCAAATACTCGGGAATTTTGCAAGCTGATGTTCAAACCACTTCCATTACTCCGCTAGCTTTGAAATCAGCCATGGTGGGAGTATCTACACTATGTAAATTGACAAACTCTCTAAATCAAAGGTTTTTTGTTTGTTTGTTTGCTTCAGAAAACCAGCTTGATGACCGGCACACTACTGAAGATATCTACGTATACTTGATATACATAAGGACATAAACCAATTTTTATAGCACCTAAAAAATAGGATCATAACGATCCAACTATAATGCTATTCTCTGATCATTTAACTAGATGTTTTTTCAGTGTCTAAAGTCAAAGGGACAGCACTCCTAAAATAATAATGGAGATTTTATGTCTGCCATCAAGGCCCTGCCAAATATATTCCTGGGAGTCCCGCCTAAATCTAATGGCACAAGTCATCCAAAGATGTCGTATGTACCACACATTAAAGCCAGCCCTTTTCTCGATGAGAGGCAGGTGTGGCTCAGCTTGGTGCCTGGAAGCTTCTCGGGCCAGAAAAATCAAGGCGTGCTTGACATCGGTTAAATATCTTAGAAACGACTTTACACGTTTCTGTCGGGTCACCAGGTCAGTGGTTCTCACGCCTGAGCGTGCTCAGAATCCCCGGGGAGGAGCTTATAAGATACACAGATGGCCCCGTGGGGCCGAGGTGGAGTCCGTCCCAGGAATTTGCATTTGTCACAAGCCCCCAGTACCGCACTTTGAGAAGTCCTGAGTTAGGCGATCCTTGAAAGACGGACAAGGCGCGGGCTAACTTAGCTATTCCAAGAAAAGAAAACTTCATTTGGAATGTCACTCAATCTACCCCAAGCCTTTAATATTAATCCATTGTGACTGCTAATAGAATAAAGTGACACACGTTCACAGTTACGACCCTACCTGCTTCTGTCTTCACAGTATCTAAAAATAGCCTCTTTGGTAATCAGCCGGTTGGTCCTCCGCATTTCGTTCAAAACCGCTGTCATCCAGTCCTCCACGCGCCCCTCGGCCCGTATGACCTTCCGGAACTCCATGACTTCGCCCTCTGCTGAGATCATGGCGGACGCCAGCTTTTCTCCACCGTCCCCGTCATTAAACCTCAGCAGTGCCATGTTATCATACATCTGCGACACAGGGGAGAGTCCACTCTGCGATCCGGGCGCTGGACGGTGGAGCCCAAGAATGGCCCGCAGCCAGCCCCCCACCACGCACGGGAGCCCCCGGGACGCCAGCACCAAATAGGCGTCCGCTCGCCCAGCTGCTCATTCCAGCAGCACGCTTTGGGTGCGCGCGTCTATCCCGCACTGTGCGAAGGTCTGTTTGGGGCTAAAAAGGAAAGGGAAGGAAAAGAAGACGCACTCCCTCCCCACACGCGAGATTCTAGAGAACATGCGGGTACAGAGAAGTATCTGGACAGAAGAGGCCCGGTGACCAAACGGCCCAGGGCTGAGGAGTCAGAGACGTGCCTGAACCCCTCCCCCACAGCCCAGCTGGGTGACTTTGGACAAGTTGCTTCTCCTCTCTCAGCCTGGAAGAGACGTAATCATGGCACTTACAAGATGAGGTCGGAAGGGTCACCTCAAACACCGTGCAAGATATGCCTCCAGCACATTCAACACTGGCCATTTGTTGCCTGTCAGCACTGTTCTTGATCCGGAATGATACTCGGGGGGAAAATGAGTCTTTCAGGACCCAGGGTATAAGACTAGGCACTCCGCATGTCAGAGAGGAGAAGGAAAAGGCAACAGGCTTTAAACAATAAAGCCAGAGGGTCTGCAAAAGGGGCCACTGGTAAATGAAGTACTACGATATACACTTTTCTAAAACAGTAAAATATTTTTTTTTTGAAAGTGGTAACAAAATATAAACCTCTTCCGGGATGCCCGGGTGGCTCAGTCGATTAAGCCTCCAACTCTTGATTTCGGCTCAGGTCGTCATCTCGTGGTTCGTGGGATCAAGCCCTGCATCCGGCTCTGATCTAGGCTGGAGCCTGCTTGAGATCCTCTCTCTCCCTCTCTGCCCCTCCCCCGCTTGTTCTCCCTCTCTCTCTCTCTCAAAAATAAACAAACATTATATACATATATATGGGCGCCAGGGTGGCTCAGTCGGTTAAGCATCTGACTTCGGCTCAGGTCATGATCTCATGGTCCGTGAGTTCAAGCCCCGTGTTGGGCTCTGTGCTGACAGCTGGGAGCCTGGAGCCTGCTTTGGATTCTGTGCCTCCTTCTCTCTCTGCCCCTCCCCCGCTCATGCTCTGTCTCTCTCTCTCTCTCTCTCAAAAATAAAGATTAAAATTTTTTTTAATAAAAAAATTACACACACACACACATCTCCCCTTTGAGAAAAAAAGACAAAAATCAAAGACACAAATTTTGGTTTAGGAAGGAAATCCGCATTAACTAAAGGGAAAGTATGGAGTTACGTACTTGATCCCAAACACTTTGTTTATCTGGAATAAAGGAATTATTCCACAACACCGACTCAAAGCCACAAATGATTCTGCCCCCAGGGGACACTGGGCAACATCAGGAGACATTTTTGGTTGTCATAACCGGAGAGCGATGCTCCTGGCGTCTGGTGGGTAGAGGCCAGGGATGCTGCTGAGCGTCCCACAGCGTACAGGACAGCCCCCAATCCCCGACACACACGCGCACACACACAGAGCCAAGAATTATCTGGCCCAGTGACCAACACTGCCACAGCTGGGAAGCCCTACCCGAGGGCTGATACTAAATATGCAGCTTTGACCAGCTGATCAAGATTCGTTCTGGCCATGCTCTAGCCGTCTATCACCAGAGACAGTTTGATCTGTTGCGTTTCCTGCCAGTCGGTATTGTTCGCAGATACACATGTGTTTAGGTACAAGTATGAAAATGGGCTGGAACGAATCACTGCAAAGTCATGACAGTGGCTGCCTCTTGAAGGGGGAGTAAGGATTGTGATGGGGGCAAAGAGGATGGCAACTTTCTCTCTACAGCTTTGTCTCACGAAGAGGGTGTAGAGAAGCAAACAGGACTAACTGGTAACAAGTTAGTTACCAGTCAATTCTGGGTGGTGGATAAGGTAATGTTAGCCAACATTATGAGACGGTCACCGAGTACTTTACACATACGAACTCATTTCATCTTAAGAACAACTCCACTGAAGCAGGTAACTATTGGGTTTTCCCCATTTGCAGACAGGAACCTGATGCCCAGAGGGGTTAAGTAACTTGCCAAAAGTCACACGGCAAATCTGTGTAGACCTGGGATTTGAACCCAGGCAATCTGAGTCCAGAGTCCACATGCCGAAGCACTGTCCTGTACCACCTCTCTGCTTATTATATTAGTCTTTGTGCATTGCTATATTCTTTTTAGATTCTCCAAAAAAAAAAAAAAGAAAAGAAAAGTGTTTTGGGGCTATAGAAAAAGAGCAACAAACAACAGTGGGATTTTTTGTAATTTCAGGCTATAGTGCATTTCATCAGATTTATGTTTCAGATGAAAGCCCAGCACCATTTCTGTCTTTAATTTTTTTTAAACTATTTTCTAAATTTATTTGCGAGATTGAGAGTGAGCGGAGGAGGGATAGAAAGAGAGAGAGAGAGAGAGAGAGAGAGAGAGAGAGAATATCACAAGCTCAGTCCACGCTCAGCACAGAGCCTGATGCGGGGCTCGAGCCCACAAACCATGAAATCACGACCTGAGCCGAGACCAAGAGCCGGTCGCTTGACGGACCGAGCGCCCGCCCCCCGCGCCCGCAGCGGTTCGGGGACCTGGGACGGAGCGAACCGCGGCTGCGGAGCTTCCGCGGCGGCTTCCGGCGGGGCGGCGGGGGGCGCACCTTGATCATGTGCTCCTGGACGCACAGCGGGTCGCTGCTCCCGAGGATGCTGAGCAGCTCGTCGTCAGAAATGAAGAAGAACCTCGGGAAAGCGTTTCTCTTGGAGTCCAGGTAGTCGTTTAAGCTCTTCTGGCACTTCTCCAGGCCCTCGCTGATGTTCTGCAGGTCGCCCAGCCGGTTCTGGGCCTCGCAGCATCTCTTGATCACGGGGTCCTTTAAGGTCTCGCCCATGATCTGCACGAGGGCGAGAGGGGAGCCGTCGGGCCGGGCCAGCGGGATCGCCGCTTGGCGCCGGCTCGACAGACGACAGAACCAACAGACACCCGGACCGCAGCCCTCCGGGGCCCAACGCGGCAGAAACGTGGCACGTTTAAATAAGCATCCCCCGAGCACCTCCCAGCGAACTACGTGCCGTTTACTTATTTCCGGTGTTCACTTTGTCCTCCTTCCCCGTAGAAGGCCAGCGGTCTGGGGTAGAGGTTTTTAAGCTCTTTTGCTCACGGACAGGCCCCGCGCGCCAGCACCAGCGCCTGCGCACAGAAGAGCCTCGGGGAACGTGGGCTGGATGGACGAAAGCGGCACGTCTGCTCTGGGCAGCGCGTATGTTCCGGAACGTTCACTAGCACCCTTCAGAATGGCCAGGGGGGGGGGGGGGGGGGAGGGAACTATCCTAAACGTCCAGGAATAGGAACTTAGGTCAGTCACTGGCTGTAAGTGATCATTTAGATGTTCACCTATTGACAGATATGTCAAAAATGTTTAAAAAAAATTTTAAATGATCACATGGGTAAGAATGATGTTATTTTGTGGAATATTTATTTATAATATTTATGTATGTGTTTACATAGGAATGAACAAATTCTGGAAAGATACATGTTAAACTGTCAACATGGTAATCTTGGGTATGAGATTGTAGGTATTTTTTGCCTTTTTTTCTTTTACTTTTTTTATAGTATCTAAATCCTTCTATAATAAATAGGTATCCATCGTGTGATTTTTTCTTAAGTTTAAAAAAAAGCTTATGCAAATGAATAAGAAAATGTTGTAAACTCTAATGGATAAAGGAGACCCAAATGTGAACCAGCCCCTCCTAACTGGAGAGCACTGCAGACCGCTGAGCAGCACAGCCCCGAGGCTCTGGGTTAAAACCCCCACCCCTAATTAATAGGGGCAGTGATGACGGACACCACCCTTTCCTGGAAGGACTCTGCACTGAGCACTACGCCTTCACGGGCAATTTACCTTCCAACAGCCCCTCGTAAGATATTCATCCTAAACGTGCAAAAGGCACGAGGCACAAGCCCACAGATTATTTATGAATGCAACGAATTCCCCTTTGAACAAGATGTCTCATTACTAGACGACAGTCATCTAATGTCAAGCCACTCAATGGAACGGTATATAAAGGCATTCAAATCCCTTCTCAGTTTCATCATATGAAGTGCATTTCTTATAACATCAAAAGAAAATTATGAGAAAATTATATAAAATGTCGTTATCGTCGTGTTTTTAAATTCATGTACGCAGGAAAAAAAAAAGAAGCATATGGCATACTGCAGTGGTCATGTCAATGTGACGGAACTCTGGAAGATACATTTTTTTCTACCTTTCCGCATTTTCCAGGCTTTTTAAGTGTTACTTTTATAATGAAAAATAAATACAAAAAAGTTTCAGTGCCAGATGCCAGTGGCTTGATACCCAAGAGAAATTTCTACTGAACGGATTAAGGTCATATATAATGATTTAAGAAATTCAGAAGCTACTTAATAGACAAAATACTACATGCAGAAACATAAGTAAAAGTATCTCTCATCAGTGTCCTTTCACGACCAAAATAGAAGCCAGTCACTTGCCCTTTTAAATACTCTGTCGATGTTGTCAAACTTCTTCGCCTCATCTGGAAGTTGCGACCTGATGTCTCCACCGATAAAAATGCTTTCAAGATACATCCATTTCCTCTGAACCAGCATCCAAATCTGGAAATGCACGACGTCAACGTCAGCATGGGTACCTCGAGGTACGTATGGCAAAATCCCACCCTAACGCGGGACAGATACACATCGACTCAGGTCAAAAGTGTTCCCAGGCAAGGTGGCAGAGCGAGTGCATACCCTCCTTTCCAAATACACAAGAATGATGGAGAAAATAGAGCCATGTATTTTAAGGTACACGGCCACACTCAAAAGCAAAAGAAAACTCTTCACCAGCCCAAGACAGGGAGGAAGCTTCTAGTTGTGAGCAGGGGTTGGAGAGCCTCGTTAAGGAGAGGAATAAAGGGCAGACCATAAAGAAGCCCGCGCAAAAACTGAGCCAAACGCTATGTGACCCACGCACGACTGCACCCACAAGGCATAGACCCCACAGAACCGAAAACAGGGACTCAAAAAATAGTTGTACGTGAATGCTCACGGCAGAACTCTGCTCATCAGCCAAGAGGTGGAAATAACCCAATGGCTGCCAACGGAAGAACGAACACCCAAAATGTGGTCTCTCCACACAGCGGACTTATGAGTCAGCCATAAAAAGGAATGAGGCACTGATACCCGCTACAACGTGCATGAACCTTGAAAACAGGATGCTGTGGAGCCCCTGGGTGGCTCAGTCCGTTAAGCGTCTGACTCTTGGTTTGGGCTCAGATCATGAACTTGCAGTTTGTGAGTTCAAGCCCTGTACTGGGCTCCATCTGATGGCGCAGAGCCTGCTTGGCATTCTCTCTCTCCCTCTCTCTCTGCCCCACCCCTGCTCACTCACTCTGTCTCTCCCTCAAAATTAATAAACTTTAAAAAAAATAAAAAAGAAAATAGGACGCTAAGTGAAAGAAGCCAGACACAGAAGGCCACACGTTACGTGATTCCATTTGTGTGAAATGTCCAAAATAGATTAATTCAGACAGGAAACAGATCAGTGGTGGCCAGGGGCTAGAGGGACAGAGAAACGTAAGTGACTGCTTCTAACGGGTATGAGATTTTCTTCTGAGATGATGAAAATGTTCTGGAACTAGTCAGGGGCATGGTTGCACAACATTGTGAATGTACTAAAGGCCATGAAATTGTGCACTTTAAAGCGATTAATTTCATGTTATGTAAATTTCACTTCCCTTTTGTAAAAAACATTTAATAAAGAAAAAAAACAGTACTATGTCCTACCTAATGAAAAGCCATAGATTAAAAAATAAAAAAGCAAGCAAAGGAAGGAAGCACACGTGTGAGAGGGCTGAGGGCCTGGACCACACCCCCTAGCCAGTCCCATGGAACAGGCACTTGCCTATAGTCTGGGGAGGGGGAAAGAGACAGCAAAAATGGTGAGATGAGGGGCGCCCGGTGGCTCAGCCGGTTAAGCATCCAACGTCGGCTCACGTCATGAGCTCACAATTTGTGGGTTCCGGCCCCAGGTCAGGCTCTGTGCTGACAGCTCGGAGCCTGGAACCTGCTTCGGATTCTGTGTCTCCCTCTCTCTCTGCCCCTCCCCTGCTCATGCTCTGTGTCTTTCTCTCTCTCTCAAAAATAAACATTTTAAAAAATGGTGAGATGAACCTGGGTTGCTCACAGAGGTCTGAACTAGTATCTCCCACAAAAGAACAAAGCCCCAAGCCACCTTGTTCAGTACCAACCTGCAAAAACACGTGACAAAGTGAAGCAAGCACAGGTAAAAACCTGTTATGTGAGATGAACTTTAAAAATAAATAAATCACAAAAGAGAAAAACCCACTACCATGAAAGATGGTCACGTACACACACAAAAAAGAGGAAAATCCTGGCTTGAGAAAAGAATAAATATGGAGAAATCTGAAAAGGGCTTTAAATATGTTTGAATTCTTCAGTGTGATAAAGGAGGTAAAAGTATATCCTGGCAACAAGAACAGGACAGAATTAAACAAGAATAGGGACAGATGAGCGGGTTCAAGCCCCTCGTCAGGCTCTGCACGACAGCTCGGAGCCTGCTTAGGATTCTCTGTCTCCCTCTCTCTCTGCCCCTCCCCCACTCGTACTTCTCTGTCTCTCTCAAAGACAAAATAAACTTTATATAAAAAAAAAAGAATAGGGACATATGAAAAAGAAGAATTGTGGAATTTAAAAATGCATTTGTTGAAATAAAAACCCAGATGGACTCCTGTAATCGTGCCCACACACACCCCAAAATACATCAACCCAGAAAAAGTATGTCAGAGAGTCATCAGTGTCTGAGCAGAAAGTCTTCTCATACAAAAGTGCTTTCCTGGTTTTCTCTCACCTCAATGACTTCCCCTATTAGAGAAAGTGTTTTTTCCCATTTGTGAACAGTTTGCAGAAAAGGCCCCACAAATCTGCTTCCTGAGATGCTTTGGAGGTTGACCGTGTTGTCGTCAAGGCACTGGATGATTTCGTCCACCGATCCCAAGATGTAGCCTCGCTCCTGTGTGCCTTTGTAATACTTGACCACGGTGAACTTCATGCTTTCCCACGTGTCCAAGATTTCCTTCACAGCCTGGTCAGGAATACGAAAAGAGTGGTTCGGACACATACGTTGGAAAAACAGAACTCCAAACCCCACAGCAACTTCCTGAGCTTGCCTTTGGTCAACTGCTCAAGCCAGAGTCTGTGTCAGTTTCCCAGGTAAGTGGAGAGCCTGTCACGGTGACCCTGGTCATTACTTACCAAGCACTTGCATACGTGATCACCTTCGGTGCCCAAAGCACCCTAGTGAAGTAAGGGCTATTACCCACGTTTTAGAGCGATGGGAACTGGGTGCTCAAAGAGCAGCTCGGCCAGTTCACTTGGCTCTAGAACCAGGGTCTAAAGTCTCCTAGTCTGCCTCTTGCATACCTGGGAGGTCCTGCTCCCGTGTTTACTGTTAAGCAAGAAAATCAAATTACAGAATAATATGCCTACTTATGATTATATTTTCAGAAAGCAGCTGCATCGCTATTTACATGTATGTGTGTATGATGTGTATGTGCACACGTATACATGGTGTCGTGTACCTGTGTCTATGTGGTAGGAGCATTTATGTACACGTGCGTGCATGTGCATGTATGTATATGAGTATATACACTGTGCAGGTACGTTGACACGTTTGTGTGACTATTTGTATAGTGTGCGCATATGTGTATATGCATGTGGATGCATGTGTCTCCCCTGCGTTTTTACATATACGCTGAAATAATTATCTTCAGGTGGCAGAATTGTGATTTGTCAGTTTTGTACCATCAACATCCATTCTTTCTTTAATAAATACATTGGAGGTGAAATGATAATTTAGAACAACAAAAATTTAACCAAGGCAGAAGCCCTATTTCTTAAGCAAATAATTCTTGTTTTCATTTTTTATTACTTTGTTGTTTTTGAGAAAGAAAGAGTACTAGCAGGAGAGAGGGGCAGAGAGAGAGAATCCCAAGCAGGCTCCACACTCAGCATAGAGCTCGACTTGGGCCTCAATCTTAGGACTGTGAGATCATGACCTGGGCTGAAATTAAGAGAGACAAGGGGTACCTGGATGGCTCAATCGGTTAGGCATCCGACTTCAGCTCAGGTCATGATCCCGCAGTTTGTGGGTTCAAGCCCTGCATCGGGCTCTGTGCTGATGGCTCGGAGCCTGGAGCCTGCTTCAGATTCTGTGTCTCCCTGTCTCTCTGGTCCCCTTCTGTTTGTGCTCGCTCGCTCTCACTCTCTCTCCAAAATAAATAAATGTAAAAGAGAGAGAGAGAGAGAGAGAGCCAGATGCTTAACTGACTGAGCCACCCAGACTCCCCTAGAGCAAATAATTCTTTATTACTCAAATACAAGCACTAGAACAAACAATTTTCTCTTGGCGTTAAAAAAATAATTCTCTGTGGGGCGCCTGGGTGGCTTGGTCAGTTGAGCGTCCGACTTCGTTCGGCTCAGGTCATGATCTCACGGTCCGTGGGTTCGAGCCCCGCATCGGGCTCTGTGCTGACAGCTCAGAGCCTGGAGCCTGTTTCGGATTCTGTGTCTCCCTCTCTCTGTGACCTCCCCCGTTCATGCTCTGTCTCTGTCTCAAAAATAAATAAACGTTAAAAAAAAATAATAATTAAAAAAAAAATTCTCTGAAACTAATAACACTGTATGTTAACTATACTGGAATTCAAATAAATTAAGATAAAAATAGTTTTCTTTTCTAAGCTGTTTTATACCCGCCTTACTTTCTCAATGGCGATCTCCTTGATGGCAGCCGTTACGATCTCACTGAGAACATCCGTGTGTTTGTGAAGTTCCATGGCAAACATGTTCTCCAAGGTGAACGTCTCTGTCATTTCAAACGTTACGCCTGTTTTTTCCATAAGTTCTTTCCAATGCCTGAAAGCACCCGCATTAAAACCTTTGTGCTTCCTGGATTCAGTGATGGATTTCATTATTCCCACTTAAATCACAGGACAAACCCCATTCATTGAGGACATCATTGGAATCGCATCTCCAAAGTTTTCCAAAATCCCCCTGGCTTCCAGAATCGAACCCAGGAAACAACCTCCATCAAGAAACACTCTTGCATGGCTAGTCTTCCCAACCACGTAAGAAAATAGGCAGCTTTTGACTTTTTGGAACCTGCTTCCGTCACAGAGTCTATATATAGACTAGTGATCTTGACCTCTGTCGGCTCACTCAGCCTGTTTGAGACCCTGGTGAAAGCTGGGAGCTGCCGTGCATTTGGTCAGTATTTATCTCACTCTTAGATCTGCGCCAGGCAGTGGGCTAGCCGTCAGAGGTGCCCATGACAAAGGGCAAGGCTCCTGCCCACGGGAACGCTACCACGTCCTCGGGGACACGGCCAGCACACGCTAACACAAATCTGTGCGTTAAATAATCACAAATTGCTTTCAGAGCTATGCGAAAAACCACCAAGTGATGGAGACAGTAAGAAGGGATCCCCTATAGGCAGGAGGATCTGTGCACGCAGAAGCATTGAGCAGCAAAGCGCTCCACCCGATCTGGTCTTCTTTTAAGGTTTGCATTTGGCCTGTGGATTTGCATTTTTTTTTTAATTTTTTTAATGTTTGTTTATTTCTGAGACAGAGAGAGAACATGAGTCAGGGAGGGGCAGAGAGAGAGGGAGACACAGAATCCGAAGCAGGCTCCAGGCTCTGAGCTGTCAGCACAGAGCCCGACGCGGGGCTCGAACCCACAGACGGCGAGATCATGACCTGAGCCGAACGAAGTCGGACGCTCAACCGACTGAGCCACCCAGGCGCCCCGCCTTTTTTTTTTTTTTAACGGTTCTGTTTATATGCAGTGAATATAATAAAACAGCTAAACGTGGTCCTGGACCAGCAAAATGCCACATATCCAGCATATAAGCACTAAGCGCCAAATCACGGATTTTACTGTAAAAATCCACCAAAAAATAAAACTTAAAAAACAACGCCCAAGCCAGAAATGGTCAGAAAGGAGAATCTACTGTTCATTCCCCTGTATTCTCAGGCCCAGGCCAGGGGCTGATATGAAGTAGGGGGCATCACAGCCCTGGTGGGGGGTGAACGGGGCACAGGTGTCACCGCATGAGTAACTCTGAGTCGCCAGGGAGAAAGGGGTTCCCTTTGCAGTTCCCCTCCATTTGTTTGATTACATCCAAGAGAAGGTGTCAGCTAGGTGCGGCTGGGGCTGTAACACCTCTTCACGGTTATTCACCTTGCGTCCAGGGGAGGCCTCCGGCTGAGCCACAGGCAACAGTTTTAAGCTAAAGTTTTTTAAATGTGTTCTTTTTAACTTTCATTTTAACGTTTATTTACTTTTGAGAGAGAGAGGGGGAGACAGTGCGAGTGGGGGAGGGGAGGAGAGAGAGGGAGACACAGAATCGGAAGCAGGCTCCAGGCTCCGAGCCGTCAGCACAGAGCCCGACGCGGGGCTCGAACCCACGAACCGCGAGATCATGACCTGAGCCGAAGTCGGACGCTTCACCGATTGAGCCACCCAGGAGGCCCTAAATGTTTTTTATTTTTATAATTACTTTCTATTCATGGCAAAAGCTTTTGGTTTCCCATTTATAATGGTGGTGTAACCTTCTTAGAACACACTCGAGTACAAAAGAATAAGCTGATGGGAAACAAACAGAGCAGTGACAGTATACGTGATATTGGTGGAGATGGGACAAAAATGGTTAAGAAACGATCTAAGTCTAGGAAGTACTGGGTTGTGGCGTCAAAAGAACAGGGAACTTTAGCTAGAAAATACCTCTCGTATCTAGTTGGGAAAACTGAGGAATGCATAGATCAAAGTGAGCGCCCAAGTGGCCCTGTAGAACAGTGACAAAGACGGGCTTGGAACCCATGTCGCCCCGGGCCTGAGGGCCACCTGCACCTGCTGAAGGGAGATCCACGGGTGTAGAGAGATGTCCGAGACGCACCTGGCACCGAAGAGAGGCTTACTCACTCATCGCGAGGATTGGAAGGGAATTGTCTGGCATGGCTTTCTTGCTGAGCAGAATGACGTCACTGGATGCCATTCCGTGACTCTCTACCCACATGCTGGGAAACACGATGGAGGGAGAGAGGATCACGGCAGAGAAAACGGGACTCACAAAGTTCCTACTAATTCCTGTCCGTGTGGGGCCACGTCTGGACCATCACGGACAAATGAGGAGCGAATCTCCCCCATCGCACCCTCAGGACTGGTTATTCCGTTGAAAAACCAGCGACCTCTAGTGACACCTGCTCTGTCCAGTATGGCAGCCACAAGGTCACGTGTCGCTCTCGAGCATCTGAGCTGTGGGGGGTCCAGACTGAAAGGTTCTGTAGGCGTAAAATACATGCCAGGTTGCAACACATTTTTTGGAGAAGAGCATAAAATATCTTGTGAGTCATGTTTCATATTGATCACAGGTTGAAATGATAATGTTTTGTATATATTGGGCTAGTTAAAATATATTACTAAAATTATTTTTACCCGTTTTCTTTTACTTCTTTGGTGCAGCTGCTGGAAAAATTTTAAATGACATGTCTGGGTCATGTGTTTCTGCTGGATGGCGCTGATCTAGATCCCTTGCTATTTTTTCTAAACCGTAAGAATGAAGCATCCACGAATGCGAGTTTATATCTGGCAGTGTTTGTTTTTAAAAAATAAAACAAAATAGGAGAGGGGCACCTGGGTGGCTCAGTGTGTCGAGTGTCCGTCCCTTGACTTCAGCTCGGGTCATGATCTTGTGGTTCGTGCGTTCAAGAGCCACATCAGGCTCTGTCTGAGCTGACAGGGCAGAGCCTGCTTGGGATTCTCTCTCTCCCCCTCACTCTCTGCCTCTCCCACACTGGCATGCACGCGCACGCTCTAAATAAATAAATAAATGAAATAAACTGTAAAAAAAAAAAAAAAAAAAAGATTAAAAAAAAAACAAGTTTAAAAAATTGGAGAATCCTTACAGCTGATAATTGAATAGAAACTTCACATGGAAACAATACCATAAAACTCTTACCTGCATATTTCAGCGTTCTGCATTGCTGTTGAAACCTTGTACTTTGTCATCAGACCCAAGCAAGGATAGATTTTAAACCAAAACTCCCCCCCCCCCTTCCACAACAGCCAACAGGACAAAACAAACCTGTCTCTTAGTGCTTCATGCTTCAAGTCAAGTAATAAAGGAACTGAGTCTTTGAAAGCCTTCATTTTTGCTTCCAAATGATAGGCCACAGATAGGTTTCGGACCTGCCGGGGGAGCCTTCTGAGGGACCTGAGAAAACTGTCAATTCCCTCCTGGAGGAACTGAACATTCAGGTTGATCCAGAGGGTCTGAGACCATTCTTCTTTTGCAACCTAGAAACGGACAAGAAATAGTCCCAGTAACAAAACTGCCTTTGACCGGAACAGCCGCTACTCAACACGTGGTCATGCTCCCTCCTTTTCAGATATCATCACCCATCTGGCCACAAAAACCTCAGACTCACAAAGGAACGATTGGTTAAAGGCTCCAAAATATAAACAAAAGAATTCCAACTTTTTCAAGGCCCCGCCAAAATAATGCTGTCTCTAAGGATGTGTGGAATCCAAAAGTAGGTCTTCCTTTCCAAGGGAGGAAAATGAGAAGTATAAAATCAGAAACCAAAACGCTCGTAATTTAGATAATCCTTCCTGATTATCACACCCAAAAGATTTTCCATGATGTATTTTCCTGAGATTTAACATAAGAAGTACTGTCTTGCGTGAAATTCACCATCTCGAATCATTTGCATTTGCAACCGGTGACATCCAGGCTTGACGGACTTGCTTCGAGTCACAAAATGTATTTCACAGAAAACTGTGTTAATTGATGAAATATACACATGGTAATTGTTTTTGACTTAGGTATAAAGGACCTGAAGATGCATTTACTATTTTTCACCTCTTGGTCTTCTAAAAAGATATTAAAAGCTCAAACAGCTTTCTGGATTATTTATTTAAGTTTATTTATTTATTGTGAGAGAGCGAGGGAACAAGCAGGGGAGGGGCAGAGAGAGAGGGGGAGAGAAAGAATCCCCAGCAGGCTCAGAGCTGTCAGCACAGAGCCTGATGCGGGGCTTGAACTCACAAACTGTGAGATCCCGACCTGAGCCAAGATCAAAGAGGTGGGTGCTTAATTGACTGAGCCACCCAGGTGCCCCACTTTCTGAATTATTTTGAGATGACACCCACAAATGTATTACCTCTTTTTTGCAAAAATTCAGTAAGTGATAAATTAGAATGAAATCATAAAGAAACCAAAGTACTTCTTGGAGTTTGTACGCCTAAACCTACAGCCTGGCAATCATTACAAGGCCTTTTTCCCTCCACTCTTTCTCGTCCCTTCTTTCACCAAGTACATTTGGAAAACCACAACTGTGGTTAAATCCGCTCCTCGACACTCAACGTTCCTCAGTGCTCAACACCTACACCAGGGCAGCCAACCATGATGGCAGAGGACACTCAGCCTCTCTCACTGGCCTCAGTCTAAATCCAGGGCCCTAATGCGGCTTTCCCTTGGGGCCTATTCTCCCAGACCACCACCTCACCCCTGCCTTGTTAGCCTCAACCAGCCACCCCCCTGCCCTCATCTCCGCTGATGATCTTGCTGTGCACGTCCCCGGGGAGACCGACACAATCATAACATCTCCCACTAGAAGCATCTCTATGCACACGCTCTGCCTTCCCCGTATGACCACACCCACCTCCTACCTGAGGCCACGTCCCAACCCCACCCTTTCCCACCAACTCATGGACACCAGACATCATTCGAGGAAGTCTCCCTTCTGTCTCCTCTCACCCACGTTTCCTCCTTACTGGATCACTATGCAAACCCCCACTCTAATTTCTCCCGTCTTAAAAAAAACTACCCTGACCCCTCCTCCCTTCCACACACAGCTCCTCAGTTCTCTGCTTCCCTTTGCAACAAAACACATTGGAAAAGCTGTCCAGATCCGGGGTTTCTGACTCCTCTCTTCCCATTCTCTCTTCCTCAAGCTTTATCGAGGATCGGCTGGCGTGCGGACACAACTGGTTGTGTCCAAGTGCACAACGTCGCAAACTCTGGCCTCTGTGCACACGCACGGGACCGTCACCACAGTCGAGATCGTGAACTCCTTCGTAGCTCTCGGAGGTCTCCTCCCGCCTCTCTGTAACCCCCCTCCCATTCCCGGGCAAATGCTGCCCTGCTCTCTGCCGTGATAACTTCGTTGGCCCGTTCTAGAATTTTAGGTAAATGGAATCATCCAGGATGTACGATCTTCTATCTCAGCAAGAAGATTTTGAGACCCGTCCATGTTGTCGCCCCGGTGCATCAGCAGTCCAATCCTTTCTACTACTGAGTAGCATTCCACGCGATGGCTGTACCACAGTTTCTTTAGGCATCCACCTGGGGGGTATTGGGTTTTTTCTGGTCCTGGGCTATTGCAAATAAAGCTGCCATGGACATTCATGTAAACGTCTTTGCGGGGGCCTGTGCTTCCTTTTCTTGTGGGCAAATCCCTCGGACTCACTCTAATCAGGCGTCCACGACCACCGCTCCATCGAGACGTTTCTTTCCAAGGTCACAGTGGTTTCCGTGACGTGAGACGCGGTGGTCACTGCTAATCGCCACTTGATCGGATGCATGGCAGGTTGACAGTCCCGCCCCCTGAAACGCTTTCGTCACTCGGCTTCCGAGACTTCACGCTCATCAGTCTGACCCCCTATCCTACCTCCCAGGCCACTCCCTGTCCTCCCTTCCTTTTCGGGCATCTTCCCGTGGTATGCGATGCTGGAGTGCTCCAGGTTCGGCCCCTCTTCTTCTCTGTGTATCCCACTCCCGGGTGTATGGGGGCTGAAGCTTGCCGCCCCCCCCCCCCCCCACCTAGAATTCATGTCCCCCTGGGACCTCAGAATGTGATCTTATTTGGAAGTCAGGTCTTTGCAGATATAAGATGAGGTCATGTTGGGGTAGGATGGGCCCCAAATCCAATGGCCACACCGGGGAAAAAACTGATTCAGAGTCCTGCTCAAAGGCCACCTCCCTGGGCCACCTCCTTCCCCCTCTGAGCCCCATGGCGCTCTGTCTACCATATTCCTGTCACATATCAGAGCGGTATGGCGATTCTCTCATGGGTCAGTGTGATGGTTAATTTTATGTGTGAACTTGACTGGGCCACAGGTGCCCAGATATTTGGTTAAACATTATTCTGGACAATGTTTTCCAGGGTGTTTCTGGGTAAAATTGACATTTGAAGCAGTGGCCTGAGTAAAGGTAATTTCCCTCCCCTCTGTGGGTGGGTCTCATCCAATCCACTGAAGGGCTAGAGAGAAAACTTGAGTGAGAGAGAATCCTCTCTCTCTCTGCCTGTCTTCCAGCTGGGACATCAGTCTTCCGCCTTCAAGCTCAGACCTGAGCTGGAAACACCCCATCAGCTGTCCTGGGTCTCCAGCCTGTTGACCCCAGACCTTGGGACTTCCGGTCTCCATTCCTATATAAGCCGATTCCTTATAATAAATCTGTTTGGTGTCCATTGGTTCTGTTTCTTGGAAGAACCCAGACTAACGCAGTCAGCCTCTCCTGGGGGTTCAAGAAGGGCAGGAGTGGGATGAACAGATGCACCTCCTTTCTGGACCCTACTCCCAACCAGCACAGCACTGGGCTGTACAGAACAGAGTGAAGTGACAGAGGGATGAATAAAGGAATGGTACGAATTTGCACCGGGAACATATGTTAAAGAGAGGCATCCAAATGTCATGCTATTTGCTACTTTTAATTTCTTGTAATTTCTTAAATGGTTCACCCCACTCCTTAACCAAGCCCCAACCAGCAAAGAGAATTTTCTTTTTTATTATTGTGGAAAAATACACAATAACGCAGCATGTACCATTTTAACCACTTTCAAATGTACGGTTCGGCGGGTGTCGAGTACATTCACCATGGTGTGCAGCCATCACCCCCATCTAGCTCCAGAACTTTCCCATCACCCCAAATGGAGACCCCGGATCCATTGGCAGTTACTACTTCCCAAGAGCCAAAGCGAGAGCTTCCATGAAATCCGCCCCGGGCTCTTAATTACGGCGGCACCAAAACCCGCTTGGCCGAGTCAACGCTCACACTGCCTTCAGGGAGGCGGGGTCTGTGGGCGGACGCTCACCTTCAGCGCTTCGTAGAGGTCATAAATGGTCCTCAGGTTGTTCATCTCCTTCTGCACTTTGAGCAGCTCTGGGTACATTGTAATCGGAAGATCGAAAAGTTTCTCCGCATTAGCCAACTCCTGGCGGTTCTTTTCATGTCTCGTGAGCTCCTTTTCAAAAACGGCTAAAAGTTCTACTCCTGGCAAATAAGTAAATAAATAGAAGCCATCCAGGAAGACACGTTTAGAATTACCACAACTTTATCTCTCTTTCTAATGGAAACCAGACGGCCAGGTCCATATGCAAACCTCTCCAGTTAGAAAATTCGGTCTCCTGGGGTGCCTGGGTGGTTCGGTCGGTTAAGCGTCTGACTTCGGCTCAGGTCATGATCTCACAGTCCATGCATTTGCACCCCACATCAGGCTCTGTGCTGACGGCTCAGACCCCGGAGCCCACTTGGGATTCTGTGTCTCCCTTTCTCTCTGCCCCTCACCCACGCACGCTCTCTCCCTCTCTCTTTCTGTCTCTCTCTCAAAAATAAACATTAAAAAAAATTTTTTTAAGAGAAAATTTTGCCTCCTTCACATTATCCCTCTAAGTGGCTCAACTTGGGCTGCACATTAGATTCCCATGAGAGTTTTAAAAGTCTTGGTATCTGGATCACCCCCCACCCCCAGAACAAGAGAATTAGACTATTTGGATCTGGACGCCAGGAGTCACCGGGTTTGTCAGGATCCTCAGGTGAACCCAGTGTCCAGGCAAGGTTAAGAACCACTGCTCCATTCCATAGTCCCATAACATCCTTAAGCAAAACATACTCCGCTACCTCAGGAAGCCCAACGTGAACGTTCTTACCTTTATCAAGATCATCACCAATAGAACCAGGGCCTTCACGATAAAAACGCTTTGCAAATTCCTCTATCTGCTGTTTGTAGTTTAATATTTCACCTCGAGTAATCTGCAAAGGGCAGGGTTGCATTAATTTACCCCGATGGGCATTTGTCCATATCTTTACTCAGAAAGTAAAAAATGTTAAAAGGTACCTCTGTGAACGTTCTCTTTATGCCCCCAAGAGAATGGTCCACATTCATGGACTCATTGAACAGATTTGACCACATGCTTTTAATGTTGTCAACCAGTTCTTTCTCTGCATCGGGAGGCTGACAAAGAAACAGGACAAACAATAAATGGCCAGAAATTTGGAACTGAAGTTCCGGTCAAAGCTACTGCCTAGGGATTTCCACTTGTGACAACAGCAGGCTCGGTCATTTGAATCCACAAAAAAACTGCTTGAATTAGAAAGATTATATATTTGAGGCACCTGGGTGGCTCCGTCGGTTGAGCACCCGACTTCAGCTCAGGTCATGATCTCACGGTTCGTGAGTTCGAGCCCCGCGTCGGGCTAGCTGCTGTCAGCCTGTCAGCGCAGAGCCCGCTTCAGGTCCTCTGTCCACCTCTCTCTGCCCCTCCCTCGCTTGTGCTCTCCCAAAAATAAATAAATATTTTTTGAAAGAAAGAAAAACTATATATTTATGATGAAAACAAAATCAGGATAAAATCATTTTTAAAAATAAGCAGATAACACAGAAAGAGAGATACCGTAGACAGATAAGCCCTTCATAAACTAGGACCCAGTTTCAGCTCAACTTAATCTCTAATTAAAATAAGGTTATCTTAGCTTGCTGATGCATCTAGCTGTGCTGTCTATCAGAAGCAAAAAGAAATCTCCCCTGATGAAATATAACATCTGGAGCCTCCAACTCTCTCTACAAATTTGTCATGTACAATGTCCAGAACTCAATCAGAAATAACAGGTAGGTAAGGATCAAAATGACTCAAAGGAAACCAAGAGACACACAGACAACATAAGCAGACCCTAATGGAGTCTCAAATAATTTTACTTAATAAAGGAAACAAAAGGGGCGCCTGGGTGGCTCAGTCGGTTGAGCGTCCGACTTCGGCCCAGGTCATGATCTCACGGCTGGTGAGTCTGAGCCCCGCGTCAGGCTCTGTGCCAACAGCTCGGTCTGGAGCCCGCTTCGGATTCTGTGTCTCCCTCTCTCTCTGCCCCTCCCTCGCTCATGCCCTGTCTCTCTGTCTCAAAAATAAATAAAAACATTTAAAAACAACTTTTTAATGAAAAAGTAAAAAACTAAAGGAAACAGACAAAATTGGGAACTTTTATTTTAATTCTAAAAGTGTACATTTTGCATACTGTGCGATTTTATGACGAGAGGATCTCTAGCTTTCAGGGTGACTGCTCAGTGAAGGTGTTCAGAGCAGTCAAGGAACATAAAGGCTGCAACACAAGTCTGATGCAGGTGCGGACTTACGGCAGCTATTTGCTTCTTCTAGTTTGTTTCTCCAGCTGACTCTTTCTGCGTGCATGTGAGGCACCGTATGCAAAATTTTGTATACAGTTTCAGGGAGAGGCCAGGCCCCCCCCAAACTCCTCCAGGGACTTCTAAAGTTCCTTCGAACCACCCTGAACAACTGTAATAAAGGCAACTGTAATAAAGGCAGCTATGTGCCGCTACCCGTCTCTTTTATTATCTTAACCCTCTCCGACTCTCCTCCCTCCCGCTTATTTTGTGGAAGCCCTTTATTAAAGGAAATTAACACCAGAAACAGGGGGAGGGGAGGGGGAGAATTGACACGCTCTCCAAAGAAAAATACAACCTGAGCCATACCAGATCAAGAAATAATCTGTTTTCATTATTCTGAATAACTGTGGGGTTGCTCTACATTTAAATTTTATTACTTAAAGTCATCGTTGAGAAGTATTTCTGACAAGGGTCTTAGAATTCAACCCAACTGTAAAAATGCTTGAGAAAATCCAGGGGGCGCCTGGGTGGCTCAGTCAGTTAAGCGTCTGACTTCGGCTCAGGTCATGATCTCACCATTCGCGGGTTCGGGCCCGGCGTCGGGCTCTCTGCTTTCAGCACGGAACCCGCTTCCGATCCTCTCTCTCTGCCGCTCTCATGCATGTTCTCTCTCTCTCTCTCTCAGATAAATACACATTAAAAAAAAATCCTTTTAAAGAAAGGAAACTGTTCACTCACAAAGAGATTATACATTGCCATGGTGCGGTATCGCTCCTGGACATCCCTGTATCTCAGTTCCATGACCAAAGATTTACTTCTAATTTCTGCAATCGTTGCAAGGACAAACTTGAGGTCTTCAAGGGTACTGGGGCTCTTCTTCAGGTTTTTGGCCAGGCTCTGCAAAAGAGAGGTCAAAGGACACCAAATAAACCTAGAAAACACAGTCCCCAACGGAGACGTGATTTTCACGAGAAGTAGTGTAATTAAACCCAGCGATACCTCCATCTCTTCGTGGAGGTGATAGAGTTCCTCCCTGGCCGACTCGTTGAGAAGCTTTCCCAGCGAGGTCACCCAGGACCTGGCGTTTTCCTGCACCGTGTTCGCCAGAGGCCCCAGCTGCAGCCGGATGCAATGCTCGTCCTTAACTAAGGGGTGGCGCATGACTTCTTGGGCAATCTTGGAATAGAACTGCAACTTTGCATCATAGGACACACAAGGAGGTTTCTTGGAGGCGAATTTCTCCATCACGATGGCTTTGTCCAACTTCCAGAGAGGTCGATACCTCTTCCATTTCTGGAGGTACTTCATGAGACTGATCAGAATCCTGTGGATGTTTTGGGGGATCATGACAGCTTGTTCAATTATCTGAGGGTTCAGGGAGATATCATCGTAAAAGCTTATTACAACGAGTTCTTCTTCCTCCCCCTTCTGAGGAGGGCATTCTATACAGCTGCCATTCATCCATCGGACAAAATGCTGGTGAAAGAAGCAGGGAAAAGGACAGCACTTCAGTATTTATTTTGCTTCCTATGCATAAAGTCACGTGGCTTCAGGAGTAAGTCTCGCCAGTAACAGAACCTCGTCCAAAAAAGCTGATTTTTGTTAAGGAAGTACATTTCTGACATTTTATGAAAGGACAGGTAAAAATTTTTTGATTTGAAAGAAAGCATTTATGAACATAAAATAATGCAGGCTTCACCAGAAGCCTCAAAAATCCATCTAGTGAGGGGGGTGTTAAATTGGTATAAAATGTTGTGAATGATATCCAGAATGTTGGGGCGCCCGGGTGGCTCAGTCGGTTAACCGTCCGACTTAGGCTCAGGTCACGATCTCACGGTCCCCACATCGAGCCCCCCCACGGTGAGTTCGAGCCCCGCATCGGGCTCTGTGCTGACAGCTCGGTGCCTGAAGCCCGCTTCGGATTCTGTGTCTCCCTCCTCTCTGCCCCTCCCCCGGTCGCGCTCTGTCTCTCTCTCAAAAATAAACATTAAAAAAAATTTTTTTAATAAAATAAAATTTATAAATACCCAGAATGTTTCAGAGAGAGTCTTTCCTATTTATTTACTCCTTGGAAATTGTTTGTTTCCCTCTTCAAAGACGCAGTTGTATAAAAGCTATAACGTAAGAGAATTTACATAACTGAGGTTTAATCAACAACTTTACTTGCACCGATTATAAACTATATGCAACTTATTAATTTCCAAGTACAGTTAAATTAACTTCCCTGTCTATATCTATACTCACTTTTATGCTTTAAAAAATGCCTGAAACATATTTGACTTTCTGAACCAAGTAAAGAGAAAATGTTAGTGTCTTGAGGGGACGTGACATCCCTTATCCATAAAAATGGCCCCATTTTCCCATTGTTGGTGAGACACAAACTATGGGTCATTGGTCAACAGACACTCCTTTGACCCCATTTACATAGTTGAGAGCCAGCTATGTGCCAGATGCTGTTGGAGGTGCTGGGGATTCAAAGGTGGACAGACACACAAGGTCCGTGTTCCCATGCACCTTGCATTCCAGTGGCACAAGAGAGTCACGGAGAGATGAGCGAGGAAATAAGAAAAGGTCAGGTAGCGGTAGGTGACGGGAAGAAGACGGAACGGATGATAGGATAGAGAACAGGGAGGAGGAGCCATCCGGGAAAAGTCTGGGGGCAGAAGTTTCCAGGCAGAGGGAAGAGTTCATGTAACCATTTCAAGGAGGAGCAGGTGCTGCTGCTGGAGGCCGGGGGGGGGGGGGGGGGGGGGGGGGTGCTGAGCGCGGGGGAGCACGAGATGTAGCAAGTGAGCTCAGGAAGGAAGGCAGGCGCCAGACTGGGAGCACAGTGAGGAGTTCGGCTTATGTCCGAATGCAATGTAAAGTCGTCGGGGGGGGTTGCACGAGAGATCTGACGTGAAGCGATTCGTATTTTAAAAAGAGAATTCTGGAGATAGGGGAAGATGGCGGCGTAGGAGGACGCTGGGCTCACCGCGCGTCCTGCGGATCACTTAGATTCCACCTACACCTGCCTAAATAACCCAGAAAACCACCAGAAACCAGCAGAACAGAGTCTCCGGAGCCAAGCGCAGACGAGAGGCCCACGGAAGAGGGTAGGAAGGGCGGCGAGGCGGTGCGCGCTCCACGGACCGGCGGGAGGGAGCCCGGGTGGAGGGGCGGCCCGCCGGCCAAGCAGAGCCCCCGAGTCTGGCTGGCAAAAGCGGAGGGGCCGGAGGGACTGTGTTCCGACAGCAAGCACGACTTAGCGTCTGGGAGGTCATAAGTTAACAGCTCTGCTCGGAAAGTGGGAAGCCTGGAGAACAAAGGGAGGGAGAGTTGCTGAGCCCCGGGAAGACAGAGCTCAGCTTGGCGGGGAACAAAGGCGCTCGCCAGCGCCATCTCCCTCGCCCATCCCCCAGCCAAAATCCCAAAGGGAACCAGTTCCCGCCAGAGAACTTGCTCGCTCCGCGCAAACACCCAACGCGGTGCTTCTGCGGAGCCACCCCTCCGGCAGCGGGTCTGACTCCCTCCCGCTGCCACAGGGCCCCTCCGGAAGTGGATCACCTAAGGAGAAGCGAGCTGAGCCTGCCCCTCCTGCCCCCTGCACCTTGCCTACCCACCCCAGCTAATACGCCAGATCCCAGCACCACAAGCCTGGCAGTGTGCAAGTAGCCCAGACGGCCACGCCACCCCACAGTGAATCCCGCCCCTAGGGGAGGGGAAGAGAAGGCACACGCCAGTCTGACTGTGGCCCCAGCAGTGGGCTGGGGGCAGACGCCAGGTCTGACTGCGACTGTGCCCACCAGCTCCAGTTATACACCACAGCACAGGGGAAGTGCCCTGCAGGTCCGCACCACTCCAGGGACTATCCAAAATGACCAAACGGAAGAATTCCCCTCAGAAGAATCTCCAGGAAATAACAACAGCTAATGAACTGATCAAAAAGGATTTAAATAATATAACAGAAAGTGAATTTAGAATAATAGTCATACAATTAATCACTGGGCTTGAAAACAGTAGAGAGGACAGCAGAGAATCTCTTGCTACAGAGATCAAGGGACTAAGGAACAGTCAGGAGGAGCTGAAAAACGCTTTAAACGGAATGCAAAACAAAATGGAAACGACGACGGCTCGGATTGAAGAGGCAGAGGAGAGAATAGGTGAACTGGAAGATAAAGTTATGGAAAAAGAGGAAGCTGAGAAAAAGAGAGATAAAAAAATCCAGGAGTATGAGGGGAAAATTAGAGAACTAAGTGACACACTAAAAAGAAATAATATACGCATAATTGGCATCCCAGAGGAGGAAGAGAGAGGGAAAGGTGCTGACGGTGTACTTGAAGAAATAAGAGCTGAGAACTTCCCAGATCTGGGGAAGGAAAAAGGCACTGAAATCCAAGAGGCACAGAGAACTCCCTTCAGACGTAACTTGAATCAATCTTCTGCACGACATATCATAGTGACACTGGCAAAATACAAGGATAAAGAGAAAATTCTGAAAGCAGCAAGGGATAAATGTGCCCTAACTTATAAAGGGAGACCTATAAGACTCGTGACTGATCTCTCTTTTGAAACTTAGCAGGCCAGAAAGGATTGGCATGAGATCTTCAATGTATTGAACAGAAAAAATATGCAGCCGAGAATCCCTTATCCAGCAAGTCTGTCATTTAGAATAGAAGGAGAGATAAAGGTCTTCCCAAACAAACAAAAACTGAAGGAATTTGTCACCACTAAACCAGCCCTACAAGAGATCCTAAGGGGGATCCTGTGAGACAAAGTACCAGAGACATCGCTACAAGCATAAAACATACAGACATCACAATGACTCTAAACCCGTATCTTTCTATAATAACACTGAATGTAAATGGATTAAATGCGCCAACCAAAAGACATAGGGTATCAGAATGGATAAAAAAACAAGACCCATCTATTTGCTGTCTACAAGAGACTCATTTTAGATCTGAGGACACCTTTAGATTGAGAGTGAGGGGATGGAGAACTATTTATCATGCTACTGGAAGCCAAAAGAAAGCTGGAGTAGCCATACTTATATCAGACAAACTAGACTTTAAATTAAAGGCTGTAACAAGAGATGAAGAAGGGCATTATATAATAATTACAGGGTCTATACATCAGGAAGAGGTAACAATTATAAATGTCTATGCGCCGAATACCAGAGCCCCCAAATATATAAAACAATTACTCATAAACATAAGCAACCTTATTGATAAGAATGTGGTAATTGCAGGGGACTTTAACACTCCACTTACAGAAATGGATAGATCATCTAGACACACGGTCAATAAAGAAACAAGGGCCCTGAATGACACATTGGATCAGATGGACTTGACAGATATATTTAGAACTCTGCATCCCAAAGCAACAGAATATACTTTCTTCTCGAGTGCACCTGGAACATTCTCCAAGATAGATCATATACTGGGTCACAAAAGAGCCCTTCATAAGTATACAAGAATTGAAATTATACCATGCATACTTTCAGACCACGATGCCATGAAGCTTGAAATCAACCACAGGAAAAAGTCTGGAAAACCTCCAAAAGCATGGAGGTTAAAGAACACCCTACTAAAGAATGAGTGGGTCAACCAGGCAATTAGAGAAGAAATTTAAAAATATATGGAAACAAACGAAAATGAAAATACAACAATCCAAACGCTTTGGGACGCAGCGAAGGCAGTCCTGAGAGGAAAATACATTGCAATCCAGGCCTATCTCAAGAAACAAGAAAAATCCCAAATACAAAATCTAACGGCACACCTAAAGGAAACAGAAGCAGAACAGCAAAGGCAGCCTAAACCCAGCAGAAGAAGAGAAATAATAAAGATCAGAGCAGAAATAAACAATATAGAATCTAAAAAAACTGT
Source organism: Panthera pardus (assembly GCF_024362965.1). Taxonomy (NCBI): domain Eukaryota; kingdom Metazoa; phylum Chordata; class Mammalia; order Carnivora; family Felidae; genus Panthera; species Panthera pardus. The sequence goes on from NW_026526710.1 coordinate 961,551, forward strand.
AGAGCAGATCAACGAAACCAAGAGTTGGTTTTTTGAAAAAATAAACAAAATTGACAAACCTCTAGGCAGGCTTCTCAAAAAGAAAAGGGAGATGACCCAAATAGATAAAATCATGAATGATAATGGAATTATTACAACCAATCCCTCAGAGATACAATTATCAGGGAATACTATGAAAAATTATATGCCAACAAATTGGACAACCTGGAAGAAATGGACAAATTCCTAAACACCCACACTCTTCCAAAACTCAATCAGGAGGAAATAGAAAGCTTGAACAGACCCATAACCAGCGAAGAAATTGAATCGGTTACCAAAAATCTCCCAACAAATAAGAGTCCAGGACCAGATGGCTTCCCAGGGGAGTTCTACCAGACGTTTAAAGCAGAGATAATACCTATCCTTCTCAAGCTATTCCAAGAAATAGAAAGGGAAGGAAAACTTCCAGACTCATTCTATGAAGCCAGTATTAACTTTGATTCCTAAACCAGACAGAGACCCAGTAAAAAAAGGGAACTACAGGCCAATATCCCTGATGAATATGGATGCAAAAATTCTCAATAAGATACTAGCAAATCGAATTCAACAGCATATAAAAAGAATTATTCACCATGATCGAGTGGGATTCATTCCTGGGATGCAGGGCTGGTTCAACATTCGCAAATCAATCAACGTGATACATCACATTAACAAAAGAAAAGAGAAGAACCATATGATCCTGTCAATCGATGCAGAAAAGGCCTTTGACAAAATCCAGCACCCTTTCTTAATAAAAACCCTTGAGAAAGTCGGGATAGAAGGAACATACTTAAACATCATAAAAGCCATTTATGAAAAGCCCACAGCTAACATCATCCTCAATGGGGAAAAACTGAGAGCTTTTTCCCTGAGATCAGGAACACGACAGGGATGCCCACTCTCACTGCTGTTGTTTAACATAGTGCTGGAAGTTCTAGCATCAGCAATCAGACAACAAAAGGAAATCAAAGGCATCCAAATTGGCAAAGATGAAGTCAAGCTTTCGCTTTTTGCAGATGACATGATATTATACATGGAAAATCCGATAGACTCCACCAGAAGTCTGCTAGAACTGATACATGAATTCAGCAAAGTTGCAGGATACAAAATCAATGTACAGAAATCAGTTGCATTCTTATACACTAACAATGAAGCAACAGAAAGACAAATAAAGAAACTGATCCCATTCACAATTGCACCAAGAAGCATAAAATACCTAGGAATAAATCTAACCAAAGATGTAAAAGATCTGTATGCTGAAAACTATAGAAAGCTTATGAAGGTAATTGAAGAAGATATAAAGAAATGGAAAGACATTCCCTGCTCATGGATTGGAAGAGTAAATATTGTCAAAATGCCAATACTACCCAAAGCTATCTACACATTCAATGCAATCCCAATCAAAATTTCACCAGCATTCTTCTCGAAGCTAGAGCAAGCAATTCTAAAATTCATATGGAAACACAAAAGGCCCCGAATAGCCAAAGTAATTTTGAAGAAGAAGACCAAAGCAGGAGGCATCACAATCCCAGACTTTAGCCTCTACTACAATGCTGTAATCATCAAGACAGCATGGTATTGGCACAAAAACAGACACATAGATCAATGGAGTAGAATAGAAACCCCAGAACTAGACCCACAAACGTATGGCCAACTCATCTTTGACAAAGCAGGAAAGAACATCCAATGGAAAAAAGACTCTTTAACAAATGATGCTGGGAGAACTGGACAGCAACATGCAGAAGGTTGAAACTAGACCACTTTCTCACACCATTCACAAAAATAAACTCAAAATGGATAAAGGACCTGAATGTGAGACAGGAAACCATCAAAACCCTAGAGGAGAAAGCAGGAAAAGACCTCTCTGACCTCAGCCGTAGCAATCTCTTACTCGACACATCCCCAAAGGCAAGGGAATTAAAAGCAAAAATGAACTACTGGGACCTTATGAAGATAAAAAGCTTCTGCACAGCAAAGGAAACAACCAACAAAACTAAAAGGCAACCAACGGAATGGGAAAAGATATTTGCAAATGACATATCGGACAAAGGGCTAGTATCCAAAATCTATAAAGAGCTCACCAAACTCCACACCCGAAAAACAAATAACCCAGTGAAGAAATGGGCAGAAAACATGAATAGACACTTCTCTAAAGAAGACATCCGGATGGCCAACAGGCACATGAAAAGATGCTCAACGTCGCTCCTCATCAGGGAAATACAAATCAAAACCACATTCAGATATCACCTCACGCCAGTCAGAGTGGCCAAAATGAACAAATCAGGAGACTATAGATGCTGGAGAGGATGTGGAAAAACGGGAACCCTCTTGCACTGTTGGTGGGAATGCAAACTGGTGCAGCCACTCTGGAAAACAGTGTGGAGGTTCCTCAAAAAATTAAAAATAGACCTGCCCTATGATCCAGCAGTAGCACTGCTAGGAATTTACCCAAGGGATACAGGAGTGCTGATGCATAGGGGCACTCGTACCCCAGTGTTTATAGCAGCACTTTCAACAATAGCCAAATTATGGAAAGAGCCTAAATGTCCATCAACTGATGAATGGATTAAAAAATTGTGGTTTATATACACAATGGAGTACTACGTGGCAATGAGAAAGAATGAAATCTGGCCCTTTGTAGCAACGTGGATGGAACTGGAGAGTGTGATGCTAAGTGAAATAAGCCATACAGAGAAAGACAGATACCATATGGTTTCACTCTTATGTGGATCCTGAGAAACTTAACAGAAACCCATGGGGGAGGGGAAGAAAAAAAAAAAAAGAGGTTAGAGTGGGAGAGAGCCAAAGCGTAAGAGACTCTTAAAAACTGAGAACAAACTGAGGGTTGAGGGGGGGGTGGGAGGGAGGGGAGGGTGGGTGATGGGTATCGAGGAGGGCACCTTTTGGGATGAGCACTGGGTGTTGTATGAAAACCAATTTAACAATAAATTTCATATATTGGAAAAAAAAGAAAAGAAAAAAAAGAAAAAAAAAGAAAAAGAGAATTCTGAACCCCCCCTCTCCCCCGCCGTGGTGGAGGAGGGGGTGTGGAAACATGCAATCGTCCAGGGGAGGGATGCCGAGAGTCAACCAGACCTCCGATGGGCGGGACAGAGGTTGACGACAGGAAACCCTAGAATCGGGGCCGGCTCCTGGGCTCCCGGCTCGTGCATCTGGGCTGCTGCGGCCGCCGCTTCCTGCAGTAGGGAAACCGGGGGCAGGGGCAGGGTGCAAGACGGGAAGCCGAGAATTCCACCTTGGACCTGCCAACACCAGGGTCGCAGGGGACACATCGAGGAGGCAAGAGACTTGAAGAGCAGGGTGGGTAGTAGAGAGGTCTGGGCGAGGATGGCATTAAAAGGCAGGAGACTGGTCGGGATCACGCGGAGAGGAGAAAAGGGAGCCTGGATCGAGCCTTGGGACACCCAGGCTCTCGAGGGCTGGAAGAGGAGCCCAGAGGAGGGCAAGAGTCTGGACAAGAAGCAGAGCGGAGCCCATGCTCTCCGCGGCCTCGGCGACGTGCTCCCCAAAGCCGGTGGGCCTGGTGGTCGGTGGCCACAAGCCCCGCTGTGGATCCACAGACCCCTCCGCCCTTACCTTGGTGATCTCCACGCAATTTCGGACGCAACGGACGCACATTTTGTCGATCTCACTCGCGTTGGGGTTGAGGATGATCTCGGGCGCCGTCAGGATGGTGTCCGTTTGGAACAGAGGGACGTTTCCCAGGATTAAAGAATTAAAAGACTGCAAATTCCTAAGAGGGGTTAAAAAAAAAAAAAAAAAAAAAAAAAAAACAGACAGACCCAGGACTCACTGAAGTGGAGTATATCCAACACTTGACGGAAACTGCTGGTGTCGTAAAAGTCACACGTGAAAACCCTCTGTGTGGAGTAAGACGTTCTGGCGTCATAGCGGGCAATGCGCACTGAGTTGTATTCTGTGCCCCCGTTTTGGCCTATACTTATATGTAGTTCATTTCTACTTTTGGGAAGTGAATATCTATTAGTCGAAAGACACCTGAGTAACAGTGATGACTTCCAAAAGCTGTTCCACATGGTTCGGGAAAGATGGTCATAAAACTGGCTTTGTCTTCTCCCAGAAAGGGCCCCCCTCTTGTGGCTCACTCCTGGTCCTCGGGATTCAGCTAAAACGCGGCCTCAGGGTGGCTTTCTTGAGCACCCCCTTACAACGGCCACTCTGTTTCCTGTCCCAAAACACTGCGCTGCTTTCTTTCTTTCACAGAAATCATCTTGGTTATGTCTGGGTTCCTGGTGTGTTGTGTCTCTCCTATGAGGATGGAAAAGATCCAGAAGGAGAGGGGCCCTGTCTGGCCTGGTGCCTGACACACGCAGGATCTAAGAAACCCGTGAGTGAATGAATGAGTGAATGAGTGGATGGATGGATGGACGGATCGACAGACGGATCAAGGGAAAGCATAGCATATTAAAAAAGGAAACACTATAGGAGGTGCCCCGTGTAAGAAGCTGCTGTAGGAATCTAAGAAACAATAATGAAAAACAAACAAACAAAAAAAAAGAAGATAAATGAAGCGTGTAGAAAACAGATTTTTGTAAAGGATCAACTTAGTGAAATTTGTCAAACTGGGTCCAGGAAGCAAGACGACCAAAGGTATTTATTTTATTTATTAACGTCTTGTTCCCAAGTGGACTTTAGCAGCTCACAAGAATGCTTTGACTGCAGTAAGAGACCCTACACTCAAAGTGGGATAAAATAAAGGAAAGAGACACGTATCACAGATGTTTAGCGAAGTGATGCTGGACCGGGTTCGCATCCTAGCCGTTCTTCTTACAAGGTGTGTGTGTGTGACCGAGGCTAAGAAAGTCGCTTAATCTTCCAACACACTGTGTCCGGAAAACGAGGGTGAGATTGTAAAAGGAGTAGAACACGAGCCTTCAGAGTAAGCTCTCATACGTGTTAGATTCAAATACATACATATACGCAGAGAGTATGTATAGAGTCTAGAGTCACAAGAACGTAACTGACAATGCAATCGTAAATACTTCTACATTTGCTTCATTTAGGCTACAAATTTGGTTCTAAGTTTCCTAGCAGTCAAGGAGAAAAGGGAAATCTTTCAAGTCAACAATCCATAGTATCCACACCGTTTAAAAACAAAACAACAAAAAACAAAAGACAAAAAGAAAAATAATACTTTCTCAGGAGGCTAAGCTCAAAAGGGACACTAGAGAAATTTCTTCTGGGGTCCTTCACATAGAAGACATTGAATGTCCTAGGGCGGCTTCCCAGAATGATCCCACGAGGGATAATTTCCTTTTCCGAACGTTGAGGGGCCTGACAAGAATGTGAGCCAGATTAGAAAGCCATCCTTCCCTCCTGTGAGCGCTCTTTGACCAGAGAGCAGACTTACTGTCCAAATCATTTCTATTCTGCACTCTATGACCCTTCCTTTAACTACTTCTATGCGTAAACTCCTTTAATCTATGCACACTGCCTTCACGACAGGAAACGAGGTGGACTTACTTCAGGATGAGCTTTGTCAAGACGTCATAAATTTTATGTTCCCAGTATTCGTAATAGAAGGCCAGTTTGGGAGCCTTGCCTGTGTTGGTGTGGATGACCAGACCCTCGACTTTGGTCAGCAGAGGCCCAATGGCAAGATACCACCTGACCATGTGGTCCACGTCTTTGGCCCTTTCTCGCTCAATGTGCTCAAAGAATTCCTTCACGCCTGAAGAGGAAGACACCGGTTACAGTCCTTCATGAACACGGGGAGGGATGTTACTCGCAGAGCCATCCAAACGCTAACTGCAGATCTTAAAAATACAAAAGCAGCCGCCAATCTAGACCGCAGGCAGAAAATACGTCAACACCAAAAGTTCACGACACGCCCTAAGTAAAAGAATAAATGACAACACAGGGATGTGCATTGCGTGTGCCAAAGCACACCACGTGCAAAAGGCGGCTTTTATTTTCTCTGGGCGATTTTGCTTTTCTTGAATTGCTTTTAGACTCATCTAAGACCGCTTAAAAGATGTTGCTTGAACAAGTAAACGTGAGCCCATAAAAACACAATCTGTGTTACTGTTATAAAGTTATTGCCAAAAGTACTACTGGTCCGCACAGAGTCAGAGATCCGTGAAACTAAGCAAGACATAAAACAGGGCAAAAAGCAAGAATTACCCATGATCCTTTCCAGTAAATGACTAAGACCTTTAGGAATGGTTTTATTCCTAAACAAACGTGGGGGAGGGGTGGGGGGGTGCACGCCTGTGCACACGCAGCCATGACCAATGGGTTCTTTCATTTAATTTCTTCTGTAATCAGAGAAATAAGAAATCATATCTACCTGGGAGTTCTTCCTCACTTTTAGCTGCTGGATATTTAAAGAGATTTACAGACTCTATTAACGTCAGCCTGGAAGAAATGTCGTCTGAATTCTTATGAATCTGGTGGACAAGGGACTCGAATTTCCCAATGGCCTGTTTGCACCGAGTTATGTAGTCAGCAATACCTTTGGAAGGAGAAAAGAGAGAGAGGAAAAAAAAAAAAAAGATACTTGGCTTTCAGCTCTTTCTGTCCATACCCTGCCGACCAACATCCAGAATGTTAATATTGGCATCCCTTCCCAGGAGAGACCATGTCCATTCCATACCCTTGGGTATTCATGGTAGCAAACATCCACGTAGCACCCTTGGGGACTAGGACAAGGAGCCCTGTTCTCAGAGTCAACTGAACGATACATTTCTCCTGCTCAGATTTTAGCAAATCATCATCTAAAGCACTGTGAGGAGAAACAGAAGGTCCAGCTCTGTTGTCTTCTCACTGGCATGGCAACCTGAACCTACACTCTACCCTGACCCGCGTACATCGCCTTTGGCCTGCTGCTTAGACAAGTAACCAGCAGGGGCGCATGGGGGGCTCGGTCGGCTAAGCTTCCGACTTCGGCTCAGGTCGTGATCTCATGGTTTGTGAGTTCGAGTCCTGCGTCAGGCTCTGTGCTGACAGCTCAGAGCCTAGAGCCCGGAACCTGCTTCAGATTCTGTGTCTCCCTCTCTCTCTGCCCCTCCCCTGCTTGTGCTCGTGCTCTCTCTCAAAAAATCAATAAACGTTAAAAAAAATTTTTTTAAAGAAAGAAAAATAACCAGCAATAATACGAATAGTATACCTGGATTAAACACATGTGATCGGTCACATAGCAGTCTAGGCATATTATTCTGTCATCAATTTTTTACAACAGTCCTGTGAATTGGGTATTAATATTATGCTGAATTTACAGATGAGGATATTGAGCCTCCACAAGGTTGAGTCACGTGGGCGGAGCTGGACTTTTAACCCAGGGGTTTAGCTCCGGAGCCCAAGTCCAAACATACATGTTTTCCACCCAAAGGGGATAGGAAGAAGAGAAGGAAATGACAAAGAAAAGAAGGGAGAAGATTTGAAAATAAGGGAAAGAGGAAGCAGGGGGAAAAAGAAGAGCAAAAATGCCTTTTTAAAAAAAGTAAAGGGAACTTCTACTTCCAGGAAGAGGGGGGAGATGTGCTTTTCCTTATTCCTCCTGCTAATCACAGTTAAGAACCCTGCACATTATCTATCAAACAAACATAAGACTCTAAAAAGTGGAGAGAAGCCAACTGGCTAGGGACCTTGGGTCCCCACTCGGCGACCCAAGGGTTCACAGTGATGAATTTCCTGGGTTCTTTTTCCTTCTGTATCTCAGATGCGGAGCTGAAGAAGCTGGCAACCATAAATGCCAAAGTCCAAAAAGAAGCCTGCCCTCTTTAGCCAAAGGACCAGGAAAGGGGCATCCTGGCAAGACAGAAAATTTTACACAGTCACTGCTCTGCTCCAAACTCCATAGACAAAACCATGACCTCACTCAAACTCATTCCGGTAAGAGCCAGCTGAAGAGCCTAGATTTCCACCTTCATAAAACTGTGATGAGGCACCCCAATGTCTCTGCCCCTCATGCCTGTCATGATAGCATCAGCGAAGGCCATGGAGGCAGACGGAATTACATTAAAAAATTAATTGTATTTCTATAGACTAGTGGCAAACATGTGGACACCAAAATTAAAAACACAGTATCATTTACAACCATTCAACAAAAAATTAAATACTTCAGCATAAATCTAACAAAACACGTACAAAACTTGTATGTTGAAAATGACACAGTGCTGGGGCGCCTGGGTGGCGCAGTCGGTTAAGCGTCCGACTTCAGCCAGGTCACGATCTCGCGGTCCGTGAGTTCGAGCCCCGCGTCAGGCTCTGGGCTGATGGCTCGGAGCCTGGAGCCTGTTTCCGATTCTGTGTCTCCCTCTCTCTCTGCCCCTCCCCCGTTCATGCTCTGTCTCTCTCTGTCCCAAAAATAAATTAAAAAAAAAAAAAAAAGAAAATGACACAGTGCTAATGAAAGAAATCAGGGGCATCTGGGTGGCTCAGTCAGTTGAGCATCCAACCTCAGTTCAGGTCATGATCTTATGGTTCCTGGGTTCGAGCCCCACATTGGGCTCTGTGCTGACATCTTGGACCCTGGAGCCTGGAGCCTGCTTCAGATTCTGTGTCTCCTTTTCTCTCTGCCCCTCCACTGCTTGCATATTCTCTCTCTCTCAAAAGTAAATAAACATTAAAAACATGTTTTAAAATTAAAAAAAAGAAATCAAAGATCTAAATAAATGGAAAGATATACCATGTTCATGGATCACAAAACTCAACCCAGTACAGATATCAATTTTCCCCAAACTGATATACCGAGTTAACACAATTCCCATCAAAATCCCAGCAAGCATTTTTTGGTAGATACAGACAAGATTATTCTAAAATTTATATGGAAAAACAAAGAAACTGGAACAGCCAAAACAATTTGCTTAAGAGAAAAAATGGGTAGAATCAGGCTACCTACCCAATTTCGAGACTTAGCATATAGCTACAGACACATAGATCAACAGAACACAAAACCCAGAAACAGACCCATACAAATATGACCAACTGGTGTTTTACAAAGGTGCAAATGCAACTTAATGGGAAAAAGTCACCCTTTTCAACAAATGATGCTGAAGCAATTGGATAGCCATAGTCAAGGAGAAGGAGGAGAAATTAGCCTCACCTTAAGCCTCACACTTTGTACAGAAAAAAAAAAAATCAAGATTGATCACAGACTTACCTAGAAAATATAAAATTATAACATACTTGGGGAAAAAAAGGAGAAAATCTTTGGGATGTCAGTCTAGGCAAAAAGAGTCCTTAGACTTGACACCCAAAGCATGATCCATAAAAGGAAAACTTGATAAATTGGGGTTCTCAAAATTTTAAACTTTTGCTCTGCAAAAGATGCTGTTAGGAGAATGAAAACACAAGCTACAGACTGGGAGAAAATATCTGCAAACCACGTATCCCACAAAAGGCTAGTATCTAAACCATATAAAGAACTCTCAAAGTAAAAAACCAAACAATATGATTAGAAGATGGGCAAAAACACAGACATCTCACCAAAAAAGACATACAGATGGCAAAGAAGCACACGAAACGATTCTCAGCATCATCCCCCAATACAGAAATGCAAAGCAAAGCCACGAGATCATCACAGAGCTACATGATGGCTACAATTTTTTACAAATAGTGATAATACCAAAATACTGGCCAACATCCAGAAAAAGTGGAACATACATTGCAGGTGGAAATATACGATGGCACAGCCAGCTCCACGGCAATTAATTGAAAAAAAAAAAAAAAAAAAGACTAAATGTGCGAGTAGTAGGGGACCCAGAAACTGCACTCCTGAGCACTTATCCCAGTGAACTGAAACTCACGTTCACATAAAACCCCACACACAAATGGCTTTATGGCACAAACGTCTACTCATCATAGCCAAACCCGGAAGCAACCCAGATATCCTTCAACAGGTGAATGGCTAACCGAACTGTGGCACATTGAAACCATGAGATTTCAGTCACCAGAGGAACACACTACCGATATGTGCAACGTCTTGGACGACCCTCCAGAGAATCAGGCTAAGGTGGAAAAGTCAACCCAAAAGGGCATATATGATTTCCTTTATAGAGCACTCTAGAAATGACGAAATTATAGAAATGGAGAATGGATTCGCGATTGCACGGGTTGAGGCTGGGAATGGGAGTGAGGTGGGTAGGACTTTAAAAGGGCTGGGGCGCCTGGGTGGCGCAGTCGGTTAAGCGTCCGACTTCAGCCAGGTCACGATCTCGCGGTCCGTGAGTTCGAGCCCCGCGTCAGGCTCTGGGCTGATGGCTCGGAGCCTGGAGCCTGTTTCTGATTCTGTGTCTCCCTCTCTCTCTGCCCCTCCCCCGTTCATGCTCTGTCTCTCTCTGTCCCAAAAATAAATAAAAAACGTTGAAAAAAAAAATTTAAAAAAAATAAAAAATAAAAAAAATAAAAGGGCAACATGTGGGGTCCCTGGGTGGCTCAGTCAGTTGAGCGTCCGACTTCGGCTTGGGTCATGATCTCGCGCTCCGTGAGTTCGAGCCCCGCGTCAGGCTCTGTGCTGACAGCTTGGTGCCTGGAGCCTGCTTCCGATTCTGTGTCTCCCTCTCTCTCTCTGCCCCTCCCCCACTTATGCTCTGTCTCTCTCTCTCTCTCTCTGTCAAAATAAATAAACATTAAAAAAAATTTTTTTTTAAAGGGCAACATGTGGAGCACCTGGGTGGCTCAGTTGGTTGAGCGTCCGACTTTGGCTCAGGTCATGATCTCACAGTTTGTGAATTCCAGCCCCACGTCGGCCTCTGTGCCGACAGCTCAGAGCCCGGAACCTGCTTCAGATTCTGTGTCTCCCTCCCTCTCTGCCTGCCTCTTTCTCTCTCTCAAAAATAAATAAACATTAAAAATTTTTTAAAAATAGGGGCGCCTGGGTGGCTCAGTCAGTTAAGCGGCTGACTTTGGCTCAGTTCATGATCTCACAGTTCACGGGTTCGAGCCCCGTGTCAGGCTCTGTGCTGACAGCTCAGAGCCTGGAGTCTGCTTCGGATTCTGTGTCTCCCTCTCTCTCTGCACCCCCGCCCCCTGCTCACACTCTGTCTCTCTCCCTCTCTCAACAATAAATAAACATTAAAAATTTTTTTAATTTTTTAAAAATAAATATAAATAAAAGGGCAACATGAGTTATCCCTGTGGCATGGAAATGCTCTGTGCCTCAACTGTCCATGCATCTGAGTTGTGCGTTGTACTACAGTTTTGCAAGAAGTTACTGCCAGGGCACTGGGTAAAGGGTAAACAGGACCTCTCTGTATTAATTCTTACAACTGGGTGTGAATCTATAAATTATCTCAAAATTAAAATTGTTAATATTAGAAAACAATAGAAAAATATTAGGAAAAACAGTAAAGGCTGCTTTATTTTTGGAGGAGAAAGCACTGGGTCAGCAGAGTGTCCAAATCTTGTCTTCAGTCCCAACAAAAGCCTTGAGATGAATTCAAAGTTCCACCAAATATAAATGATTAATATTCAAAACCTGGGTGTTGACCGTATCTATAGACACGCAAAGATTATAATTCAACTAAAATAATCTACAAGCATATATCTTTTGCATTCCAAAGTCTACAAGGCAATGAATAGGAGGATGAATTATGTTACCTAGTGAGTTCCAGTTTAACCTCTTATATCCAGACCTAAAGACTCTTATCAATTCCTGGGAATGATCGTCGAGAAGCAGAGCCTCTGCCTCATTTAACTTTCCTACGAGCATGTGATAATGATCCAGCATACGCTGTATTCCGTCTGTGTACCTGTGCGTTACAGGAAAGTCATTGACATGAGGACGCACAACAGAGCTCGTAAACAGCTTACCCTTTATCTACGTTACAAAAGACCTTTAACCAGCCTAAAACTTTGATCGAAAGGTTTGCAGAAATTTAAAACAATGCCAACCTTCCCACTAACTTCCTTTTCTGGAAAATATCGGTATACTTCTCATTAGGAAGTGTTTGTTTTAACACATAACAGGTTTGTTATTGTTACTTTCAGGTGAATGGAGAGATACACAGTTCGCACATTGCTTCGTTTTAATTTCCAGCATGGTAAATACCGGTAGCTATAAAATGCAGACAAATGAAAGCAGGAGGGGGTGGGGTTGTCAATAATTTTTAACGGAATGGAATAGGAAGGGGTCCTGAGATCAAAAAGTTCCCTGTTGATTTAAGAGACAAATGTTTTTACCTAAGAAATTTGTCCTCCTGGAGAGCAACATTTCTTGCTAACTCGGGGACGGGGAATCCTAACTGTTCCAAGTACTTTGTTTCGTTAATAATCTCCCTGAGAGCAGGTGAAAAATTTATTACAAACACGGCCCCCTTCTCGGAGTTCGCAGCCTCATCAGCAGCGGCAGAAGTCTGTGGAAGAGACATTTCACAAGCATGGCAAGGGCGGTCCAAGAAGCGGTCCAGACGACCCAAGTTCAACATAAATTTGCAGACGATCAGCGTAGGGCCCTTGATGCCCTGATAGACCGGGAGGCTGGCTGGAGCTAGCTAGAACACGTATTTTGTTCAGTGAACAGGGTTTAAAGAATTCGACTTAGCCACCCACGTCCAAAAAGTGCTCAATCGCACGCAAATCCGGAATTCTGGCTTCCCTGGAAAAACCAGGAACGCTGACAAGCAGAGACCGGGATTGAGCAGGAGCTGCCCCTTTTGATGGGACCCAAGCCGTCTCCGGTCTGGCCCTCTGCACTCATTTCGGAACCTACTTCAGGGTTTCAGAGGCCACACACCTAGAGATGCTGTGCGCGGGTGTCTCCTCCCTCACGGCTAGTATTTCTTTACGGAGCATCTGCTGGGCAGCAGGCTCCGGCTAAAGCACTGTACATAAGGGTGAATCGTGCAAAATGGTGTTTTTTCCATAGCTCAACTGTCAGCCATTTCACACCCGATTCAGCTAATACTTTGCGTGTTGATATCATCTGATCCAACTCGTTTTACAAATGGGGAAACCGAGGCTCGGTGTGAAGCCACTCGCCCACAGAGTCAGCAGGGCTGCCGGATTCAGGCGCATTTCCTAACCGTGACCTTATGCTGCCTCCGCCTCCTCCCTCTCTGCCCCTGTCCTCTCCTCCCCGGACAACCTTGGCCCTTCTCTGTCTTCCACTTGGAAATACCTATCAACGGCAAACCGTGCCGACAAACCAGACCTCCAGAAAATCGCAGACGCCATCACCTAACCTGACCGCCACAATCTGGACAAGGGTCTGGAAGTACACACCTTAGTAAGCAGACTCTTCTTCATAAGATTCGGCAGGGCCTGTTCCGTTACCTCTTTCCACAGCTCATACTTTCTGTCTTCGTAGTCTTTCATTGTCCAGCCCACCTCCAAGTACTTCTGTCTCACCTGTCAAAGAACTCAGCAATCGTCAGTTTGTCCTCAGAAATCTAACACCTTTTCCTCTCTTTCTCTCACTCTATTAAAAAAAAAAATGTTAGTGCATTTTGCAAAAATAGGTATACAGATTTCCAAGAATTTTGCAGGGTATGTATGAGAAGGTACGGCTTGAAATCCAGGCCGACGAGCAGAGATCAGCAGACCTCAGCCCAAGAGCTAAGAACGGCTTTTACCTTTTGAAATTTATTTTTAACGTTTATTTATTTTTGAGAGAGAGAGCGTGTGCAAGAAAGGAAGGGGGAGAGAGAGAGAGGGAGACACAGAATCCGAAGCAGGCTCCAGGCTCTGAGTTGTCAGCGCAGAGCCCGATGTGGGACTCGAACTCACGAACCGCGAAATCGTGACCTGAGCCGTAGGACGCTTAACCGACTAGAGCCACCCAGGCGCCCCTACTCTCTGGACCTTTCAAGAAAAGATTTGTCAACCCCTTCTATATAACATTCAAAACCCCATGGGTGGGGGAGGAACAGTATTATCAGAAAGATGGTCACCCTCCAGAGAAGCTGAAAATCAAGTTCAGGGAGAAGCCCGATCATATGTATGAGCCCGAAATCAGGGACCACAGGAAAGGCCTTCGAAGTCGCAGGCCAGGATCTGCTCCTCACACCGGCGGCTCTAGGTCGCCCGTGAGATACGCCCGGCGACAGCTCCGGGGAAGCAACATACCTCTCTTCCTCGGTCACTCTCCAATATCTCCTCCACTTCCTGAAATCGGAGGATGGTGTGCTTGATCCGAAAGAACAGGGACCGTTCCCAGTAGATGGCACCTGCTACCGGAGGGTGGTTCTTACACAGTGGCGGGTTGTCCAGGTTCTGAACAAAGAGTTTATTAACTATGTCGATCTGAAAAGCAATCAAAAGTGGTCTGTGATATGCATCAGCATGTTCGCCAAGAAAGATTTAACTTGAGATGTAGGTCTTTACATTTTTAATGGTTATGTATTTGGGGGGGCGGGCAGGGCAGAGAGAGAGAGGGGAGAGAGAATCCCAAGCAGCTGTCAGCACGGAGCCCGATGCGGGGCTCGAACTCACGAACTGTGCGATCATGACCTGAGCCGAAACCGAGAGTCGGATGCCCAACTGACTGAGCCACCCAGGCGCCTCAAAGCTTACCATGTTTAAGTGCATTTCAGTGGCATTAAGCACATTCACACCGTCACACAACCACCACCTGCATCCACCTCCCACACTTTCATGGTCTCAAACTGACACACTGACCCGTGAAACACTAACTCCCCCTCCTCCTCCCCTGGCCGCTGGTGCTCTCCACTCTACTTCCTGCCTCCGGGAATCTGACTCCTCTAAACACCTCATGTAAGTGGAATCATACAGTAATTGGGGTTTTTTTTGACTGGCTTCTCTCACTTAACATAATGTCTTCAGATTCACCCATGTTGGAGCATGTGTCACAATGTCCTTTCTTGGGGCGCCCGGGGGGCTCTGTCGGTTGGGTGTCGGACTTCGGCTCACGTCATGATCTCACGGTTCGTGGGTTCGGGCCCCACGTCGGGCTCTGTGCTGACAGCTCGGAGCCTGGAACCTGCTTCGGATTCTGCGTCTCCGTCTCTTTCTGCCCCTCCCCTGCTCATGCTCATGCTCTGTCTCTCTCAAAAATAAACATTAAGGGGCGCCTGGGTGGCTCAGTCGGTTAAGCGTCCGACTTCAGCTCAGGTCATGACTTCACAGTTAGTGGGTTCGAGCCCCACGTCGGCCTCTGTGCTGACAGCTCGGAGCCTGGAGCCTGCTTCAGATTCTGCGTCTCCCCGTCTCTCTGCCCCTCCCATGCTCATGCTCTGTCTCTCGATATTAAGTAAACATTAAAAAAAAATAACAAAAAATAAACATTAAAAAAAATTTTTAATACATAAATAAAAATTTAAAAGAGAAAAAGAATATCCTTGCTTTCTAAGGCTGGGAATATTCCATTGTATGGACAGACCACATTTTATGTATCCATTCATCTATCACAGTTCATGAGTTCAGGCCCCGCGTCGGGGTGTGCCCTGACAACACGGGGCCTGGTTGGATTCTCTCTCTCCTTCTCCCTCTTCCCTCCCCCGCTTGCTCTCTCTCTCTCTCCCTCAAAATAAACAAACATTTTAAAAAAGCCTTCTTTGCAATTTTTTAGGGTATACACCCAGAAGTGGATTTGGTGGACCACATGGTCTGGACCTGTATTTTATTATTTTATTTTTTAAGTTAATTTTTGAGAGAAAGAGAGAGACAGAGAGGAGAGAAACAGGGCACGAACCGGGGAGGGGCAGAGAGAGAGAGAAGGAGAGAGAGACACACACACAGAATCCGAAGGAGGCTCCCGGCTCTGAGCTGTCAGCACAGAGCCTGATGCTGGGCTTGAACTCACGACCTTCGAGATCATGAGCTGAGCCGAAGTCAGACACTTAAACGACTGAGCCCCCCAGGCGCCCCTGGACCTGCATATTAAAAGAAGCATCTCCACACTCTCACGTGGGTAATTAGATGTGGGAGACAGAATAACATTCCCGCCCCCACCCCCCAGGCATCCCCTGGTCCCGATGCCCAGAATCTGTAAATTTACTACATTACATGACAAAGGGGAATTGAGGTTGACACTCAGCTGACCTCATAATAGGACGATGACCCCGGATTATCTGAGTGGGCCCAAGGTAATCACAAGGGCCCTTACAAAAGGAAGGAGGAGGCGGAAGAGAGGGTCAGAGTCTTTCCCCAGACGGAAGTGGGACTAGCCATCGCTGGCTTTGGAGATGGAAGGGGGCCACGAATCTCTAAAAGCTGGGGGGAAAAAAAACAAGGAGATCCAATCTCCCTAGAGACTCCAGAAAGGCTACGGCCCTGTTGACTCCTTGTTTTCAACCCAGTGCAACCACTGTAGACTTCTGACCTTCAAAGCTTCACGTAAAATAACAAACCTTTACTACAAAGTAAAGGTTTTTACTACAAAGTTCGTAGCCTCTTGGTACCGCATCAAGAGGAAACCACATATTTGGAGACCAGTTTGTCCCTTTGTATTTTGCTAACTGACGTTGACCAAATTATTTCACATATTCTCATTTCATCCTCTGAATAAGATGATACGTTGGGTTTTTTTGTTTTTGTTTTTTTGTCTGTTTCTCCCACTGGGTACTTGAAGGAAAAATCTGCGTTTCATTTACCTACCTCTGTGCCTAACACCATACCTGGAAATATGTGAGCACCGGATACATTGTTCTGAATTAATATGCAAATACATACATGATCTCGGCACACGGTTAGCTAGGACTTCTGCTGTTACTAATGTGATTGTTACAACTACAAACTCGTACAGAGCCCATCACAATGTAAGGTGTATGATATTGTACTTGATAAATCCTTACTGAATTTCCTCACTAAACAAACAAACCCACTTTGTTTTGGTTATCTGTGGCATGTGACATGCTCACTGGGGAAAATTCCACAGCCTCTCTGAATTTGAATAGGAGAGACAGATAATGGCCCCATTCAGTTCTCCACATTTTGCCCAGTGTCCTTCCACTGCTCTGGCACCTGTCGATCTTTCAATTACCTCTTTACAATACTGTGCCAGGATATCATTAAATTTCATCATCATTTGCCGATTAATAGCGTCCCGTGAACGAATATGCTTAAATTTTAGAAGCATGTCAAACGCTGCTTCAGCTGATCGAAGTGTCTTAAAAGATTCATCAATAAAATTTTTTGCTTCTTTTTCAATAACCTGCCAAAAAAAAAAAAAAAAAAAAAAAAAAAAGCACAAGTCAGAAACACAGCCCTCACGTCCCCGTAATTATCCTGCAAAAACAAAGCGGCAAGAAATAAGCAAAAAACAAATTTGTGACTTGCGATAGATTTCCCTTGTGCTTTAGTGGAAGCTGGTGCCCAGTTAAAAACAGCAGATAGGCTACATTGGTTTTCTGTTCCCCTCCCCTTGTTCCACTCAGAATGGTAGGAAGGAAATTTTTTTTTTAAGTGTTAACTCCTACAAACAAAGAAAGCAGGAGAGGACACAACAGGAGAGAAGATAGTTCAGGAGTCTTAGGCAGATGGAAAGTAACTCTACAGAAGGCAGAGGATTACAACGAAATGCTGGCAATAGGGGAACAGGCAGGTACCTGTTTACTCCCCACGAGACCTCCATGAACATTTGGAGACACGAGGCACCAGGAAGGCGAGGGGCAAACACAGGATCCCTCCTCCGCCCTGCACAGCCAGGCCACCATGTACCCTCTATACCCTCATCCCGCCCCAGTCTATGAAGAGTGGAAGGTTAGTTCTAGAAAAATTGAATCAGAAGGACAGCAGAGTTGTGATAATGCTAGAAGCTAGAAATCAATGAACAATACCCTCAATATCTGAAGAAAAGTTATTTCTTTTTTGTTTGTTTAAGTCTTAATTTGAAAGACTGAGAGAGCACAAGCAGGGGAGGGGCAGAGAGACAGGAAGAATCCCAAGCAGGATCCATGCTATCAGCACAGAGCCCGATGCAGGGCTTGAACTCTGGTCATGTGAGATCATGACCAGAGCCGAAATCGAGGGTCAGGCACCCAACCGACTTAGCCATCCAGACGCCCCCCCGCCCAAAGAAAAGTTACTTCAATCTTAAATTCTGTACCTAACTTTATTCCAGAATTCACACAAGACATAAAAGAGAGATGTCCCATGAAACCTTTCTTAGGAAGATACTAAAAAATGTGCTTCAGCAAAACAAAGGCCTAAACAAGAAAAGAGGAAGATGTGAAATCTAGAAAACAGGATCCAATACAGAGGAGAAAAGATGAGAGGTCCTAGGGTGACTATTTTGCAATAAAGCTAAAGAGCAAACAATATAGACTGGGACAGAAGGACAGAGAGCTCTGGGACAAAGGCCTCCAGGAAACTAATAGCACTCATATTTTTAAGCAGACAGAACCCATTATTGATAAATATGTGGCAGAGATGTTAGAGCAGTTGGGGGAAAAAATAACAGGTATGTAAATAACCAGGCAAATAAAAATAAAAGCAATGATTAACTTCAGGAAAAATGAAGGGTTGAACAAGAAAGGCAGTGTGCTTATGATGTGCTTCTTGGCTCAGCAGTGAACACTGTTTACACAGACATAAGGAGTAAACACTAATCATTAAGTTAGCCAAAAGTTATGATAAATCTATGTTAGATGACAGGGGGGCAAGTGGGTATGGGGAAGGAGTAGGACAGTAAAGTCCACATCTACCCTGAAAAGTTAACAGTTGTCTGAAACTGATTATATTAGATACATCAGGAGATAACCACATTGGCAAGTTCTTTAGAAAATATGAAGGTGAACAACAAAAGAAACATCTAGAATTGTGAAAAATGACATCAAGAATGGGAACGGAGAAGGTTAAGCATGGGGCTGTTTTTTCTTATTATTTGCCTTTTAGTATTACTTGACAAAGTGACTTCAATGAAAAATTCAATTTAAAAATTAGTAACACTTAGGGGCGCGTGGGTGGCTCAGTCGGTTACCCTCTGACTTCAGCTCAGGTCACGATCTCACAGTTTGTGGGTTTGAGCCCCACGTCAGACTCTGAGCTGACAGCTTCAGATTCTGTGTCTCCCTCTCTCTGCCCCTCCCACACTTGTGCACTCTGTCCCTCCCTCTAACTAAACATTTTTAAAAATAAAAATTAATAGGGGCGTCTGGGTGGCTCAGTCAGTTGAGTGACTGACTTCAGCTCAGGTCATGATCTCGTGGTCCATGACTTCAAGCCTTGCATCAGGCCCTGTGCTGACAGCTCAGAGCCTGGAGCCTGCTTGGGATTCTGTGTGTCCCTCTCTCTCTGTTCCTCCCCCATTCATGCTCTGTTTCTCTCTCTCTCTCTCTCTCTCTCTCTAAAAATAAGTAAATATTAAATTAAAAAATAAATGAAAATAACACTTAAAACAAAACAGAAGCTGAGAATACACCGGATGTAATTAAAATGGAAATGTTTAGATAACCCAAGAACAGTCTGGGGTTGCCCATAGAAAAAGATGCTCTGGTTATAAAAACAATTACTCAAGACCTAAAGTGGGGACGCTGCTGATGTGCCTCCCACATGAAGCTGAAAGAGTAACCACGATGGACCATCCCCCATCGTATCACGCTGTGTGGCGTGAAACCATATTCTCAGCTACAGCCTCTCTTTGACAGGTTCTGCCTCCCCCGTACCCCAGGCCACAACCTCCTAATATCATCTCCCCACCTCCTCTCATTCCCCGGCCTAAATCAGCCTATGCTGTGACCAGAAGAACCTTCGTCAACCATAATTCTGATTACCTCACTCTGTAACCTCAGTGGCTCCCTACTGCCTACTAAACCAAGTCCCATTCTTCAGCCTCCTATGTCCTCCCCAATTATACAGCAAACCCACCTTTGTGGAGATGCTACTGTGTCTAGCTTGACTTAACCTTATTCTGCCTAGAGATAGGAGTGGGGACAAAAAAGATTAAGGAATGTTCATTTTTATCTTACATTCCTCAGTATCATTTGTTTTTATTTATTTATTTATTTAAATTCAAGTTAGTTGACATATACGTGTAGCATTGGTTTCAGAAGTAGAACCCAGTGATTCATCCCTCATATATGACGCCCCGTGCTCATCCCAACAAGTGCCCTCCTTAATGCCCACCATCCGTTTAGCCCATCCCCCCACCTTCCTCCCCTGCAGCAATCCTCGGTCCGGTCTGTATTTAGGACTCTCTTATGGTATTGCTTCTGTTTTTTACAAGTAAGGGTATTACTTTTTGTGATAAAAAAAAAAAAATCCTAAGCATAACGAAACAAATTTAACATGGGGGAACCATGGTACCCACTCCCAAGATCAAATCTATAGATGAGTTACTTGCCAGAACTTCAATCTTGAATTCATCCATCACATACTTCCAGTACTGGGAAGACTTGATGCTGAAGGGGTCAAAGGTCAGGTTTTCCATGGGGGTGACCAGGCTGTCCACCCTGCACAGGACATCGTCAATGCGCTTGGGATCCCCCGTCACTGCCTTTAGTTCTGGACCAAATATATTGTAAAATTCCTCCATAACCTGTCCAAACAAACAAAACACAGGGAGGCTGCCTTTCGGTTTTCCATGAGTGTGTTTAACGTTTATTTACTCTTGAGCAAGAGACAGGGTCGAGCAGGGGAGGGGCAGAGAGGGAGGGAGACACAGAATCCGAAGCAGGCTCCAGGCTCTGAGCTGTCGGCACAGAGCCCGATGCGGGGCTCGAACCCACAAACCATAAGATCGTGACCTGAGTCAAAGTCGGATGCTTAACTGACTGAGCCACCGAGGCGCCCCTCTCATGAACGTTTTAACTGCAAATAGATTGCATGTCTAGATTTGTCTGAGGGCAAGAATCATGTCACACAGGCAACTTCCTCCCAGTCTAAGACCTCTGGTACTATGCCCACTGCACATGGGACAAGATCCACACATCCTGACACAGTTTGCAAAGTCTGCATGTTCAGGCCCCCACCTACCCAACCCCTTCCCCCACCGCTCCCCACACCCCACCTCCTTGCAGCCTCGCTGGCCTGCTTTTACTTCCACATTCCTTTCTGTCACAGGGCCTTTGTACGTGCAGTTCAAACTGCCTAGCTAGCTACTTCTCATCAATGAATACCACTTGGTCACGTCCAAGCCCTCAGAACAGATCAGGCTTCAAGTACACACCCCAAAAGCCCCAACAGTAGAGCACTCACTTCAGCCACACCTATGCATTTATATGATTATTACGTCTGCCACCTTTCCTCTCCCAGACTGGAAACTCCATAAAGCCACAGACTATGTAGGTATTTGCCAGGGCCAGCTTCATAGGTGAGTGACCCAGGCAGGTGCACAGGGGCTCAGGCTTAGTAGGACCCCGTGCTGGGTAGAAGGATCTGCTACAAACGTCTTGAAATTATTTTTTTTTTAACATTTATTTATTGTGGAGAGACAAAGAGAGAGAGCGTGAGCAGGGGAGGGGCAGAGAGAGAGGGAGACCCAGAATCCGAAGCAGGCTCCGGGCTCCGAGCTGTCGGCACAGAGCCCGCCACGGGGCTGGAACTCCCAAACTGTGAGATCACGGCCTGAGCGGAAGTCGGATGTTCAACCAACTGAGCCACCCAGGCGCCCCAGTAATTTTATCTTTGAGCGTGTGTTTTGTAAATGAAATCTGATAGAGCGGCCGTGCACACATGTGAGCAGATACGTGGGATCTACTTGTCTGCTTCCACTTTGTCACATACAGCCCCACGAGCACAGAATTCTACTGGGCCCACGTACGGCAGTTCAGGGGGCTGGGGGGACATTCGCAGCCAGCACAGGGAAATGTGTCACATCAAAGACAAGTACACGAGGACACAGGCTGCGATGAGAGACCACCTTCTCCCTTCAAGCCGGAGTTTGCTTCCAGAACAGTGAGCTAGGAAACACACCTGATCAGGAAACCTACCGTATCGGTTCTGTAACTTCCTGTTATTTCCCTGTGTTGGCCAACTACTCCCCCTGAGCGATGACATAGGACAAAGAGCAGGCAACCCACCCAGCCCTTCCTTACCCGTTGGTAAGCTGGAGGTAGAGAATCCTGGCAGAATGTGCTCGCACCAAGAAGTGAGAGAGAGAAGGAGTTACGATGGCAGAGGGGTAGGGGGACCCTGGACCTGCCTGGTCCCTGGAGCCCAGCTCGGTCAACATCATATCATTCTGAGCACCTAGGAAATCAGCCTGAGGATTAAGAGAACAATCTGCACAATTAGAGGGAGAGACCGTGGCAGGTACCAGGAGGCACAGAGACGTGAACTGGGGGAGAGAAGAGCCGCTGTGCCTTGGACGGGAGGGAGCCCTTTTTCCGGAGAGAAGACAGAGAGAGTGGGGGAGAGAGGGGGTTCGGGTCATGCAAGAAAAACACCCCCCAAAACCACCAACCGGGGAATCGAGAGAAACGGACTATCACAAGTTTTTGCAAACAGAGGAGCTCACATTCTGAGGGTCTGGAAGTTTGCACCATTCCCGGAAGTCGATCCGGGCCGGGGGTGGAGGGGGGGACGAGAAGACCGGCGACATGTCAGGTGGGGATCCCCGGGGGTGCAGTGGGAGAGAACCTTCCCCTTCTCAGAGTACATCTGGAAGAGGGCAGATGGCCTCTCCCAGAACAAAAGACTTGGGGGCACACCTGAGCAGCCGATCCACAGCAGGGGACAGAGGCGCGCGCTAAGGGCACACAACGTGGCCGCAGCTTGTCACTGTGCGTCACCATAAACTCCAGGCGCCTACGGGGCCACACAACTGCTTTTCTGGGACCGAACAGAGCCAGGCACAGCACCGCAAGGGGCTCCTCCAGAGGGAGGAGCAGGTTCTTTAAGATTTGAAATTTTTCTTTTTTATTTTAAACATTTATTTTGAAAGAGGGAGAGAGAGCGAGAGAGCGAGCGAATCCCAAGCAGGATCTATGCTGTCAGTGCAGAGCCCAACGTGAGGCTCAGTCGCACGAAGTGTGAGATCGTGTCCCAATCGGAAACCAAGAGTCAGACGCTCAACCCGCTGAGCCACCCAGGCGCCCCAAGATTGGGAGTTTCGAATCCCAGCCCCACCAGCCTGGGCACAGTCGGCCTGTTGGCAGGGATCTGTCGGAAGCCTGGGACACAGGAGGGGAGACCGTTGGCTCGCCTGGGAGGCCTGAGCTCCCCTCCCTGGGGACAGGAGAGAGGGGTGACGCCACCTTCCCCGACCACCAGCACCCGAGACTTCAGCAAGCAACACAGCGCCCCCAGTGGAGGCTCGAGCCGCTTACATCAGACTGCGCCCCCTGCGCCATGCAGAGCCCTCTGACTGGGCGCCAGCCGGTGCAGGGGGCCTCTCCCCCAGAGGAGGAGCACAGGCCCCCCCACACGCACCCCACCCACTGATCATAGAGGGCTCCAAAGCGTCAGCTTCAGTTCTGAAGGTGGAAATAGGACCAGACTTTTTTGTTGTTTTCTTTTGGAATCAGACTTAGAGTTTTTTTGTTCGTTTGTATTTTCATTTCCTTCTCTCACTTTTTGTGGGGCTTTTTGGGGTTTAATTTCTTTTTTGAAGTTTATTTATTATTTGAGAGAGAGAGTGCACATGTGAGTAGGGGAGGGGCAGAGAGAGAAGGAGAGAATCCCAAGCAGGCTCCACACTCACCACAGAGCCTGACGCAGGGCTCGATCCCACAACTCTGGGATCATGACCTGAGCCGACATCAAGAGTTGAACATTCAACCAACTGAGCCACCCGGGTGCCCCCCTTGTCTCATTTTTTGTATCAGTCTCGTTCCTTCTCTCTTTTTTTCTCTCTTGGAATCAGGCTTATAGTTGTTTGTCTGTTTGGGGCTTTGGTTCCTTTTCCTTTTCTCTTTTTTTGGATCGAGCTTCCTTTAACAAACAAATCAAAGCGCACGTAGTTAAAAGTCCAAACACTCCTCACTGCAAGCAAGGAGGAGCTCTGCAGAGGACTGACCTGGGGGAAAGAGCAACCAAAGCACAGCAGCACAGTGCCCCATCACCAGAAACCCTTCCCGAAGCACCAGGCCTGGACCCCCTGGTCCAGGTACGACCCCCTCAATACAGCAGTATTCTCAAGAGCAAGAAACATAACAAGCTCTCACAACACGCAAAAGACAAAAACCTAGACAAAATGACAAGGCAGAGAATTCCCCCCCAAAGGAAGATCAAGAAGAAACCACAGCCAGGGATTTGCTCACCACAGATATAAGCAATATATCTGAACAAGAATTTAGAACACCAGTCAGAAGAATACTAGCTGGCCTTGAGAAAAAGCACAGAAGACTCCAGAGAAACCCTTGCTACGGAGATCAAAGACCTAAAAACTAGTCAGACTGGAAAAAGAAAATGCTGTAACTGAGAAGCAAAACTGACTGGATAGAGTCACAACAGGATTGAAGAAGCAGAGGAGAGAATAAGTGACATAGAAGATCGAGGGTTTCAGAATGGGTTAAAAGACCCATCGATATGAGACCCAAAGACACCCAGACTGAAAGTGAGGGGGGTGGAGAACCATCTACGATCCTAATGACATCAAAAGAAAGTCGGAACAGCCATACTTATATCAGACAAACTAGATTTTAAACCAAAGACTGTAACAAGAGGTGAAGAAGGGCACTATATCATAATAAAGAGGTCTATCTACCAAGAAGACCTAACAATTGTAAATGAAAACAATGGCTTTAAATGACACACTGGACCAGATGGACTGAATGGATATATTCGAAACATTTCATCCTAAAGCAGAATACACATTCTTTTCGAGTGCACGTGGAACATTCTCCAGAACAGATTACATACTGGGTCACAAATCAGCCCTCGACAAATACAAA
This sequence comes from Panthera pardus, assembly GCF_024362965.1. NCBI lineage: Eukaryota > Metazoa > Chordata > Mammalia > Carnivora > Felidae > Panthera > Panthera pardus. The sequence continues at coordinate 986,282 of NW_026526710.1, forward strand.
AAGATTGAGATCACACTGTAAGGGTTAAATCGTAGTGTAAGGCTAACGTGTAGCTTGAAAAATAACAGCTTTGTTCTGACACTGAAGGTCAAGAGATAACAGCCTTGCTTTGCTCTTGTAAATTATGCTTCATACTCTTACAAATCAGGCTTCACCAATGAAGGAAACAAAAGCTCAAAGAGAAGAGCATCAGAGGCAAGGTCAAGGAGATCCACTGGTTGCAACTTAGCAGCAAAAAGTCTAAAATAATCACTTCATCCAGCAACTGTTTCTAACTCATCTGGGAACTGTTTCTCTGTTCTGTTCCCAGGTGATGATAAAACGATGTGGTCGGCCATAAACACTCTGTACCCCGGCTGTTCGGGGCCACACTCTTATCAAGAGTGTTGGTCCGGATCGGTCGGCCTTGCCTCTCATTGTAATAAACTTTGTTGTGACTGTCACTGGTGCCCATAGCATTCTGTTTCAGGAGTTGTGTGGATGCAACAATACCATGCATATTTTCAGACCACAACACTATGAAACTTGAAGTCAACCACAAGAAAAAAAATTGGGAAGACCACAAATACATGAAGGTTAAAGAAAAGCCTACTAAAGAATGAATGTGTCAACCAGGAAATTAAAGAAGAAATTTAAAAATACATGTAAGCAAATGAAAAAATGAAAATGAAAACATTACAGTCCAAAACCTTTGGGATGCAACAAAGACAGTCATAAGAAGGAAGTATATAGCAATACAGGCCTTACTCAAGAAGCAAGAAAAGTCTCAAGTACACAACCCAATACCTAAAGGAGCTGGAAAAAGAAGAGCAAATAAAGTCTAAAACCAGCAGAAGAAAGGAAATAAAGATTAGAGCAAAAAAAAAAAAAAAACAAAAACAAAAAAAAAAAACACATAAATTAAAAAAAAAAAAAAAAGTAAAACAGACCAACAAAACTAGGAGCTGGTTCTTTGAAAGAATTAACAAAATTGATAAACTCCTAGCCAGACTTCTCAAAAAGAGAAAAGACCAAAAAATAAAATAAAATCGTAAATGAAAGAGGAGAGATCACAACTGACACCACAGAAATACAGACAATTATACGACAGATTATTATGAGTAATTACATGCCAACAAACTGGGAAATCTGGAAGAAAGGGATAAGTTCCTAAAAGCATACAAACTACCAAAATTGAAACAGGAAGAAATGGAAAATTTGAACAGACCCATAACCAGCAAAAAAATTGAATCAGGGGGCACCTGGGTGGCTCAGTAGTTAAGCATCTGACTTCGACTCAGGTCATGATCTCACAGTAGGTGAGTTCAAGCCCTATATCAGGTGAGCTCATGCCCTGTTTCAGGTGAGCTCGTGTCCTGCATCGGGTGAGCCCCAGCCCTGCTTTGGGTAAAAATCACAAGCCCCAGTTGAGCCCCACTTCTGTCTCTCCCTCCCTCCCTCTACCCCCCATGGGATCCTTCGTCTCTCAAAAGAAAAGAAAGAAAAAGAAATAGAGAAAGAAAGAGAAATTGAATCAGTAGTCAAAAATCTCCCAATAAACAAGAGTCCAGAGACAGATGGCTTCCAAGGGAAATTCTACCAAACATTTAAAGAAGAACTGGGTGGCTCAGTCAGTTAAGTGTCTGACTCTTGATTTCAGCTCAGGTCATGATCTCAAGGTTCATGAGTTCAAGCCCCACATGGGGCTCTGCATGCAGAGCCTGCTTGGGATTGTTTCTCTCCTTCTCTCTCTCCTCCTCCACCACTCACACTTGCACTCTCTCTCTCAAAATAAATAAATAAACTTTAAAAAATAAAGAAAGAAGAATGACTACCTATTCTTCTGAAACTGTTCCAAAAAACAGAAATTGAAGGAAAACTTTCAAACTCATTCTATGAGGCCAGCATTACCTTGATTCCAAAACCAGACAAAGATTCCACTGAAAAAAAGAACCACAGGCCAATATGCTTGATGAACATGGATGCAAAAATTCTCAATAAGATACTAGAAAATTGAATCCAACAGTACATTAAAAGAATTATTTTCCATGATCAAGTGGGATTTATTCCCGGGCTACAGAGTTGATTCAATATCCACAAATCAAACAATGCGATACACCACGTTAATAGAAGAAAGGATACGAACCATATGAAATTCTCAATAGAGGCAGAGAAAGCATTTGACAAAATACAGCATCAATTCTTGATAAAAACCCTCTAAAAAGTAGGGATAGAGGGAACATACCTCAACATCAGAAAGACCCACAGCTAATATCATCCTCAATGGGGAAAAACGGAGAGCTTTCTCCCTAAAGTCAGGAACATGACAGAAATGACCGCTCGCACCACTGTTGTTCAACATAGCACTGGAAGTCCTAGCCTCAGCAATCAGACAACAAAAAGAAATCAAAGGCATCCAAATCAACAAGAAAAAAAGTCAAACTTTCACTCTTCACAGAGGACATGATACTCCACATAGAAAACCCAAAAGACTCCACCAGAGAATTTTCTAGATTCATTGATACGAGAATTTAGCAAAGTCACAGGATACAAAATCAACATACGGAAGTTCGTTGCAGTTCTTCTTTTTTTTAATATTTATTTATTTTGGGGAGAGCACAAGCAGGGAAGGGGCAGGGAGAGGGGGACAGAGGATCTGAAGTGGGCTTTGCACAGACAGGTTGATGACAGCAAGGCCAATGTGGGGCTTGAATTCACGAACCACGAGATCGTGACCTGAGCCGAAGTCGGATGTTCAACCAACTGACTGAGTCACCCAGGTGCTCCTGTTACATTTCTATACACCAGTAATGAAGTAGCAGAAAAGAGAAATCAAAGAATCGATCCCACTACCATCACACCAAAAACCATAACATACCTAGGGATAAACCTAACCAAAGAAGTAAAAGATCTGTACTCTGAAAACTATAGAATACTTATAAAAGAAACTGAAGACGCAAAGAAATGGAAAAACATTCCATGCTCGTGGATTGGAAGAACAATATTGTTAAAATGTCTATACTACCCAAAGCAATGTATACATTCAATGCCGTATAAATAACACCTGTCAAAATAACACCAGCATTTTTCACAGAACTGGAACTTGGAATTCTAAAATTTATATGAAACCAGAAAAGACCTCAAATAGCCAAAGTAATGTTGAAAAAGAGAAGCGAAGCTGGAGGCCTTACAATTCCGGACTTCTAGCTGTATTACAAAGCTGTAATCATCAGGACGGTATGGTACTGGCACAAAAACAGACACATAGATCAATGGAACAGAATAGAGAACCCAGAAACGGACCCACAACTATAGGGTGAACTAATTTTCAACAAAGCAGGAATGACTATCCAATGGAAAAAAGGCTCTTCAACAAATGGTGTTAGGAAAACTGGACAGCAACAGACGGAAGAACTGGACCGCTTTCTTACACCATCCACAAAAATAAATTCAAAATGGATGAAAGACCTCAGTGTGAGACAGGAAACCATCAAAATCCTAGAGGAGAACATCTCTTTGACCTTGGCCGTAGCAAGTTCTTACTAGACGCGTCTTCAGAGGCAAGGGAAACAAAAGCAAAAATGAACTATTGGGATCTCCTCAAGCTAAAAAGCTTCTGCACCATGAAGGAAACAATCGACAAAACTAAAAGGCAACCGACAGAATGGGAAAAGATATTTGCAAATGACGTCTCTGATAAAGGGTTACTATCCAAAATCTATGAAGAACTTCTCAAACTCAACACCCAAAAAAACAAACAATCCAGTGAAGAAATGGGCAGAAGACATGAACAGACACTTCTCCAAAGAAGACATCCAGATGACTGACAGACACGTGAAAAAATGCTCCACATCACTCATCATCGGGAAAATACAAATCAAAACCAGAATGAGATACAACCTCACACCTGTCAGAGTGGCTAAAATTAGCAACACAAGAAACAACAGGTGTTGGCGAGGATGTAGAGAAAAGAGAACCCTCAGCACTTCTGCTGGGAGGGCAAACTGGTGCAGCCGCACTGGAAAACAGTTTGGAGGTTCCTCAAAAAGTTAAAGTAGAACTATCCTACAACCCAGCAATTGTACTACTAGGTATTTATCCAAAGGATAAGAAAAAAAATACCGATTCAAAAGGGGACAATGTTTATGGCAGCGCTATCAACGGTAGCCCAATTATGCAAAGAGCCCAGATGTCCTCGGACTGATGAACGGATAAAGAAGAGGTGATATTTTATATATGCAATGGGATATCATCCAGCCATCAAAAGAGCGAAATCTTGCCATTTGCGAGGATACGGATGGAACCGGAGAGAATTCTACTTAGTGAAGTCAGTCGGAGAAAGACAAACGCCATATGATTTCACGCATACACAGAATTTAAGAAACAAAACAAAACAAAGGATCATGGGGGGAAAGAAAGAAAGGAAAAGCAAGAAACAGACTCTTAGCTCCAGAGAACACGCCAATGGCTACCAGAGGGGAGGGTGTGGGGAGGTGAGTGAACCAGGTGCCGGGGACGAAGGAGGGCGTTTGTTGCGATGAGCGCAGGGTGTGGTATGGAAGTATTGAGTCTCTATATCGCACGCCTGAAACGGACATCGCACTGTATGTTAAGTAACCGGGATTCAAATTTTAAAAACTTAAAACAATTTCTGAATTAAAAAAATTCAAAGAAGTGGGAGAAAACCAACCAAGTCAGCTGCGTGCCGCGCTGTCGCACCGTTCTGGCAACGACGTACGTCTGCACATTCGAGTGACAAAGTACAAATCACGTCTTTTCAGTGATTCCACATGCGAGTCAAATGGCCTTGTATCTGCCCTTTAAGCGAACACCGCGCAATGTAAATATGAATGGTAAAACTCATGGAATAATTTAAATATTAATTTATTTTGAGAGAGAGAGAGAGAAAGTGCTAGCAGGGGAGGGGCAGAGAGAGGGAGAGGGAGAGGATCCCAAGCAGGCTCCACCCTGTCAGTGCAGGGCCCAAGCGCACAGGGGCTTGAACTCGCAAACGTGAGATCGGGACCTGAGCTGAAATTAAGAGTCAGATGCTCGGGGCGCCTGGGTGGCTCAGTCGGTTAAATGTCCAACTTCCGCTCAGGTCACGATCTCAGCTCATGGGTTCGAGCCCTACATAGGGCTCTCTGCTGTCAGTGTGGAGCCCACTTAGGATTCTCTGTCTCCCTCTCTCTTTCTGCCCCTCTCCTGCTTGCACTCTCTCTCTCTCTCTCTCTCTCTCAAAAATAAAACATTAAAAAAAAAAAGAGCCACCCAGGTGCCCCAAATCATGGAATAATTTAAATGTTCAATTTCCCTTCACCTTCTTTACTTTGCCACAGTCGCGGGCAAACAAAAAATAAAGCCTGCCGAGGTAAGAGATGTCAGAAGAAAGGGAAAAGCTTTATACTTTGATGCTTTTAATAGCATTTTTTCCTACTTTTTGAACAAGGGGTCCCACATCTGTTGCACTGGGCACGGCAGGTGACGCAGCCGGCCCTGGTAGCAAGCACGGGAGCCTGGCACAAGTGAGCGCTCCATAAATACTAAGAACGAATGGACGGATGGACCTTCGTGAGACAAAGAACAGTGGATAATTCATCCAACCAGCCACTAGACCCTTCGACCGTTTATTCAAAAGACAGAGGGACCAGATAAACAAGGAGTCCCCGAAGGATGGGTAGCAGCCGAAGCAACGGGCAGGATGACGTGGCGTCAGGAGAGAATAGGTCTTGGACCAGACTTTGAGGAATTCCGACATTTAACGGAAAGACAGGAGGGGGAGGATTCTGCAAAAGCTACGAGGCAGGCGTGGCCGGAGGTCAAAGGACAGCTGAGAGCGGGGTGAGGGAGGTGGGTCACAGGAGACAAGGAGAAGTGCCAGCGGTCTGGCCCGCTGTGGTACCTTCCGGTACATTCTGCGTGGTCTCTCGAGGGTTTCCCTCCCTCCGCCGCCAGCCCCTGTCCGTCTCCTGGTTTCCGCTGGACACGGACAGCGTGCCGTCAAAAAGCCAACCGCTTTCCGCCCGGCCACGTCCGAACCCCAGCCACCTTTCCGGCCATCGGAGAACACCCGCTGCAGCCTCCCCACCTGCAGGACGTCGCAGAGATCCTGGCAGATGGCAGCCATGTAATCCGTTCTCTCGAACAGCCGCTTTCGATCAAACTCCCACCGAGCTTCTCTCCCCGAAGCCTCGATCTTGGCCCTGGTGTCGAAATAGGCCTTTTTCCACGTGTGCAGGGCGTTCCTGGCCTCCGAGGTTTTGTGCTGGGCGCTGGCTCGATTTTCTCTGTGAAGCAAAGAGATGCAGCGAGGGGGAGGGAAGGCTGAGCCGTGGTGGCGGGTCCGAGCCCACAGCCCAAGGGGAGCAGGTCTCCGAGGGGAGCGCCGTCCCCGAGGAGCAGGGCCTCCCCATCCCACAGCCGCCTGCACCCGCCTACGAGGGTGCGACCCCCTTGCAGATCCGTAGGCCACCCCCGGGGGCTGACCGGCACCCGGCCGGCCGCCCACCCAACCGGCAGAGCTGCGGCTCCCCTGGGGAGCTCTCTGTTCCAGCCGGAAGGGGACCGGGAGCCTCGGGCCGGGACACAAGTCAACAGTGAAGGCTGCAGCACCACAGGGAAATGACAAAGCCAAGATCGTTGTGCCTCTTTCACCTGCAGAGTTGTTTTTTTGTTTTTTGTTTTATTTTGGGTTTTTTTTTTGTTTTTTAGGAAAGCGAACATCTGCACCTCCTTCTACATTGATTCCAGAGGCCCTCCGGCCTTAGGGGCCCTGGGACTTGGTGTCTCCCAGCATAACTAAGGAAGACAATCCTGATTAAAATAAAACAACCTACGTGTCCACACGACGGGCTGTTAGTTGGCCCTAAAGGGGAATGAGGCCCTGACACCGGCTCCCACACGGGTGAACCTTGAAACCATGGTGCTGATACCCAAGGGACACAGGAGTGCTGACACAGACGGGCACTTGTACCCCAACGTTTATAGCAGCACTCTCAACAATGGCCAAATGATGGAAAGAGCCTAAATGTCCGTCAACTGACGAATGGATAAAGAAACTGTGGTTTATATACACAATGGAGTACTACGTGGCAATGAGAAAGAATGAAATCTGGCCCTTTGTAGCAACGTGGATGGAACTGGAGAGTGTGATGCTAAGTGAAATAAGCCATACAGAGAAAGACAGATACCATATGTTTTCAGTCTTACGTGGATCCTGAGAAACTTAACAGAAGACCATGGGGGAGGGGAAGGGGAAAAAAAAAGTTAGAGAAGGAGAGAGCCAAACCAGAAGAGACTCTTAAAAACAGAGTAAACTGAGGGTTGATGGGGGGTGGGAAGGAGGGGAAAGTGGGTGATGGGCATCGAGGAGGCCACCTGTTGGGATGAGCACTGGGTGTTGTATGGAAACCAATATGACAATAAATTTCATATTTAAAAAAAGAAAAAGAAAAAAACCATGGTGCTGAGCAGAAGGAGTCTGTCGTAAAAGCCACCATGTGTAGGGCTCCATTCGTACGAATGTTCAGAAAAGGCAAATCAAGAGAGACAGAAAGTAGATCTGTGGTTGCCCAAGGCTAGGTGGGCTGGGGAGGCCAGAGGTGACAGCTAAAGGGTTTGGGGTTTCTTTTTGGATTAGAGAAAATATTCCACAATCGATTATGGCCACAGATACACAACTGCAAATACACGAAGAGCCGTTGGCTTGTACATTCTGGTGAATCGTATGGTGTGTGCATCATGTTTCAATAAAGCTGTTTAAGGGGGCGCCCGGGTGGCTCAGTAGGTTAAGCATCCGACTCTTGATTTCAGCTCAGGTCATGATCTCAAGGTTCATGAGTTCAAGCCCCGAGTCGGGCTCTGTGCTTACGGCATAGAGCCTGTTTAGGATTCTCGTTCTCTCTCTCTCTCTCCCTCCTCCCCCCGCCTCCCCCCTCCCCCCACCTCCCCCCTCTCCCACTCACATTCTCTTTCTCTCTCAAAATAAATAAACTAAAAAAAAAAAAAAAAAAGGCTGTTTAAGATCTTCGGAAAAACATAGCATTGCTACTTCTCACTTGAACAAAGTCCGCAGGTTGACCACTCTGCAGACTCTTTCGGCGATTTCCCAGGCGATCCGCTCCATGAGCGGGATCATCCTTTCATCCTTATTGTAGTGTCGGGAGATGATCCACACCATCCTCAGGGCACTCATCATGGAAGGGATGGTCTCCAGGACGACGTGAAAGCTAGATCCGTGCGTGATGTTCTAATCGGAGAGAGCAAGCAACCTTAGCCTTGGGGTCCGAGAAGTTTGATAAGGCAGCGCGTGCGCGGGAAGTTTCACTCTTCCTAATTCAAAAAGTGTACTTAGTGCGGGAGGAAGCGTTTCGCCACCGAAAGGAGTCTGAAATAGGTCTGTGCACACTGACGTGGAAAGACAGATAAGATTTACAATTAAAGTAAATAAAGCCATTTGAAGCAGTGTATAAAGTAGGAGTGTGTATATACATAAATAGATATGTAGAGAGCGAGAAAAGTAAATATAAAGAGAATATATATATGTATAGCTATTGAGTACACACATGCACACCCAGTGCATATTCCGTGTGGCAGATTGTATTTTCCAAACGCAGCCACAACATCTTGACTGTGTCCCCCTCGCCGTTAAGAGACCGAGTCTTCTCCACCCCTCGAGTCTGCACAGGCTGTTACTTCTTTAGTCAGTAGAATATGGCGGCCGTAATGCTGCTTCTGGTCTCTTGGAAGCCAGCCACCATGTAAACAGTATGACCATCCTGGGGACCGGGTGGCTCAGTCATTTGAGCATCAGAACACTTACTTCAGTTCAAGTCACGATCTCGCAGTTGTGAGACTGAGCTCCGAGTCAGGCTCCACACCGAGCGTGGAGCCTGCTTGGGATTCTCTCTCTCCCTCCCTCCCTCCCTCCCTCTCTCAAAATAAAGAAGCATTAGGGGCGCCTGGGTGGCTCAGTCGGTTAAGCGTCTGACTTCGGCTCAGTTCATGATCTCACGGTTCCTGAGTTCGAGCCCTGCATCAGGCTCTCTGCTGCCAGCACGGAGCCTCTGTCCCCCCTCTCTCTGCCGCTCCCCTGCTGATTCTCTCCCTCTCCCTCTCTCCCTCGATCTCTCTCTCGCTCTCTCAAAAATAAATAAACTCTTTAAAAATTTTTTAAAAAAGCAAGCGTGGCCACCCTATTACCCTGAAGCCACCAGGCTTTGAGACATCCAAACCACGTAGAGAAATACTAGGGACTGAGATACCACGTGGAGAAAACGAGGCCCAGGAGCACCCAGACGCCAGATGTGTGGGCAAAGAAGCCACGTGGAAGGGGTCCCGCAGCCCAGCCACCCCAGCTGTTGTACATGAGCCAAGAGGAACCGCCCAGCTAAGCTTTCCCCAAACTCCTGACCCACAAAATGGGAAGACAAAGAACACAACTGTCATTAAGAAAGTGAAAATGCGGGGCGCCTGGGTGGCTCAGTTGGTTGAGCCTCCGACTTCGGCTCAGGTCATGATCTCACAGTTTGTGAGTTCGAGCCCCACATCGGGCTGTGTGCTAACAGCTCAGATCCTGGAGCCTGCTTCCGATTCTGTGCCTCCCTCTCTCTCTGCCCCTCCCCTGCTCATGCTCTGTCTCTCTCTCTGTCTCAAAAATAAATAAAGCATTAAAAAAAATTAAAAAAAAAAAAAAGAAAGTGAAAACGCACACAGATTGGAATATTGCTAAGCATGTATCTGATAAGGAACTTGTATTCAAAAAAGTTTAACTCATAAATCAACAATGAGGCAAATTAAAAATGGGGAAAAGATTACAACAGATGTTTCACCAAAGATACGCGACCGGCCTAAGAAGCAGAGTGAAAGGTGTTCAACCTCATCAGTCGTCACTAGGGAATGTAAACCAAAGTCGTGGTGAGACAGAACAAAAGATGTACGATGCCACGTGTATAAAATACCAAGAACGGGCAAATTCATAGACAGAAAGTGGGATAGAGGTTACCAGAGGGGCAGGGAGGAGGGAATCGGTGCTCCAGGGGTCCAAGTTTATGTCGGGGATGATGAAAATGGCTTGCTTATGGATAATGAGGATGGGCACCCAGCACCGTGTACGTTTTTTTTTTTTTTTTGATGTTTATTTATTTTTGAGAGACAGAGCATGTGAGCAGGGAAGGGCAGAGACAGGGAGACACAGAATCTGAATCAGGCTCTAGGCTCTGAGCTGTCAGCACAGAGCCCGACACGGAGCTCGAACTCACAAACCGCGAGATCATGATTTGAGCCGAAGTCGGACGCTTAACTGACTGAGCCACGCAGGCGCCCCTCGTGTATATACTTAATGCCACTGAGCTATATACTTGCAAGTGCTTAAAATAATGAAGTTATAGGTTTGTGACCACAATTTTTTAAGTGCTGAATTAAACAAGGAAACCAGTGGTGCCTCAGTGGAAACCAGTGGTGGCTCAGTCGGTTGAGCGTCCAACTTCGGCCCAGGCCGTGATCTCACAGTTCGTGGGTTCGAGCCCCGCGTCGGGCTCTGTGCTGACGCCTGCTCAGAGCCCGGAGCCTGCTTCAGACCCTGTGTCTCCTTCTCTCTCTGCCCCTCCCCCGCTCACGCTTTGTCTCACTCTATTTCTCAAAAATAAACAAACGTAAATTTTAAAAAATTTTTTTAAATAAACAAACAAGGAAACTAAATCCGCGTGAGAGCTAACTCACAGACCCGACTTTCCAAAGCGCAGCACGCCCGGCCTACCTTGAAATGACGTTCCACAGTGGACAGAAACCGCACGTTGTCTGAGGCCTCCATGTGGAGCTTGAATAATTCAGTTAAGACTGGCTGCAGGTTGGCCACAAGCATAGAATCCGATTCCTTGATCACATCCAAGACCTTCCTGACTATTGGAAGCTTTGTTTGCTCATGGAGTGCACTTAGGGTTGCATTTCTTTCCCGCCAGAATTCAATCTCGGCCAGAGGACCGTTACCCTGCAAGGCGACACGAACACACAAACCGTCACCGCTCGTGCGGAAGGCACGCCTGTAGTGGTTTCTACAGAACCCCTCCCTCTCTTCCCAACTGCTCCAAATGGGAACCGAGCCCGGCACTTGACCTCAGACGGTCCAGTCAGAGTGAATGTCAGGACTCTGGCTAAGAAAGCCAAGCCGCCCTCTTTCTCTGGAGAACTGATGGGGCAATGTGCCACGCCACGAAGGAAACCAGCCTGAGGAGGAAGCCTCCAGAGAGAGGAGGATGGAACTGAGGTGAGAGGTTCACACAGAAACACAGCCGGAGTCCTGATCAAACCGTACCTGAAGTGTGCCCCTGCCTCGGGACTTTCTAGTTATGGGAGCCAACAAATTCTCTCCTGTCTAGGCCGGCTGAGTTAGGTGTCCTGTTTTGGGCAGGCCGAGCATCCTGACACACAGTATGACCTCTGTCAGCCCACGGGGTGATGTGGCTGCACGCTAACAGCAGAAAGCCCAGGAACGAGGGTGTGGGGATGTTTGCTTCGAACTTTTTATTAAATTTTTTTTAATGTTTCTTTATTTCTGAGACAGAGACAGAGCATGAGTGAGGGAGGGGCAGAGAGAGAGGGAGACCCAGAATCCGAAGCGGGCTCCAGGCTCTGAGCTGTCAGCACAGAGTCCGACGCGGGCCTCGGACTCACAAACCGTGAGATCGTGACCTGAGCCGAAGTCGGACGGTCAACCGACTGAGCCACCCGGGTGCCCCTTTTTTTTGTTGTTTTAATTTATTTTTTTGCTCTGAACTTTCAAGGAGGCGACAAAAGAGTAAGAAAAGAGGCCGGGTCAGACACATCCCCAGACTCCTGGCTCTTCCTCCGGTGGCCACGTGAACGGTCGGGGAATCTTCGAAAGGGCGGCCTGAGTTACCTGAGGGGTCTTCTTCAGCTGGCCCTCCACAGCTGCGGATATCAGATTCAGCCAGTTTATCACACACTGCTCTAAGGTTTCAACGGCTTCCGGGTCAGCTGCCAGGTCAGACACGTCTCTGTCCACACTGATGCTCGGCATTTCCAACTTAATCTCCCCTGGTAGGATAACAACGGTCAGTCAGCCACCAGTTCGGGGGAAAGGATTACAGACAGAAACGTTCAAGTGAGTCAGATGGCTCTTCTCTCCAGACATCAGTACAGTGACATCCGATTCGTCCCTCCACCCCCCCACCCCCCCACCCCATCCTAATCCGTCTAGACTTCCATTCTCTTCCATCAGAATGTAACTAAACATTATAGATAATTTTAACAGTGTTAAGCTTGGTCAGAATGATCTAGTGATTTAAGATGTTGCTGAATTTACAACCTAGTAACTTCAATTTAAAAATTAAACAAGGGGTGCCTGGCTGGCTCCGTTAGAAGAGCGTGTGACTCTTGATCTCGGGGTCGGGAGCTTGAGCCCTGCCTTGGGTGTAGAGATTACTTAAAAAAAATAAAATCTTCAGGGGCGCCTGGATGGCATCTGACATCAGCTCAGGTCATGATCTCGCGGTTCGTGGGTTCGAGTCCTGCGTCGGGCTCCGTGCTGACAGCTCAGAGCCTGGAGCTTGCTTCACATTCTGTGTCTCCCTCTCTCTCTGCCCCTCCCCCATATGTGCCCTGTCTCTCACTCTCACTCTCTCTCACGCTCAAAAATATATAAACATTAAAAAAATTTTAAGAAAAAATAAAATCTTAAAAAAATATAAATAATAATAAAAAAAAAATTAAACTAACAGCCAGATATTTGAGAAAACCTCCAGCAGGGAATAGGCCCAGATAAATCAGAAACAATGACCTCAGAGGAGATTAAGACAATTGAAAGAATTTGTTTTTAATCCCAATTATCAGTCTCAGAGATGTGAGGCAATATGGCACCCACGAAACAAGAACAGAAGGCTTTGGAAAAGGGATAATCACAGAATAAGAGGTCTTAAAAATTAAAAATATGATAGCTGAGAAGCACCTGGGTGGCTGAGTCCATTAAGCACCTGACTCTTTTTTGGGTGGTGGGGTAGGAGGGAGAGCGCAAGCCGGGGAGGGGTAGAGAGAGGGGGACAGAGGATCTGAAGCGGGCTTTGTGCTGACAGCAGTGAGCCCGACGCGGGGCTCGAACTCACGAACCGTGAGATCATGACCTGAGCTGAAATCGGACGCTCAACCAACTGAGCCACCCTGGTGCCCCTACGCATCTGACTCTTGATCTCAGCTCAGGTCTTGATCTTACGGTCATAAGTTGAAGCCCCTCACTGGGCTTACAAAAAAATGTGATAGCTGATGTGAAAAAGTTGAGTCAAAGGTTGGGGAAGATAAAAATTGAGGAACTCTTCAGAAAAGCTGAATATAAAGACAAAGAGGTGGGAAAGACCAGAGAAAAGATGAGCCACAGAATCAGCAGCGTCCCCCAATGTCAGCAAGAAAGAACAGAGACAAATAGTCGAAGAAATGACCAAAAGGAGTTTTCAGACTACAAAGCTAGGTCTTCAGGCTGAAAATATTCACACAGCGCTCAGCAAAACGAATGGAGAAAGGACCACACAAAAAGGTCCATCATCCCAGCATTTCAAGACACGAAGATAAAGACACACTCCTAAAAGTTCACATAAAGGGGAGAGGAAAAAAACAGGTAGAAAGAAAGAAAGAAGAAAGAAAAGAAAGAAGACAAAAGAAAAGAAAGAAAAAGAAAAATCCAATTTCTCATAAGGAACGCTGGATACTACAGAACAATGAAGAAAACTGTATTCGAAATTCTGTGCCGGGGCGCCTGGGTGACTCAGTCGGTTAAGCGTCCAACTCCAGCTCAGGTCATGATCTCATAGTTCGTGGGTTCGAGCCCCACATCAGGCTCTCTGCTGTCAGCACGGAGCTCACTTCAGATCCTCTGTCCCCGCCCCCCCCGCCCCGCTTCTCTCTTTCAAAACCAAACAAAAAGAAATTTTAGGTGTTAAAATTTTTTTAAACTCCAACTTCTGTGCCCAAACTATTAACTGCGAAGACAGAATAAAGTCATTTTCAGACACCCAAGTGCTCATAAAATTATTTCCCACACACCTTTCCTAAGGAAGTTACTTAGGGATGCGTTCCTACACGATGAGGGAGTAACCCAACTAAGCGAGAAGACCTGGGATCCAGGAAACATCGCATCTAGGACACAGCCATGCACCATGCTGAGAGAGCAACCAGCCTGCGTGGCAACAGGGGACACAGGACACTGAGAGGGAGAACATCTAATAAGAGGAGGGGCTTTTGCAAAAACAAAACCAGAGAGGACGGTACAAGATATTTTTATAAGATCCTTTAAGAAAAGAATGGCAATTCTGAAGGCTGGAGGAGGGAAGGGAAGTATATACTTGTATTAAAAATTCATGGGGCGCCTGGGTGGCTCAGTAGGTTGGGCAACTGACTTCGGTTCAGGTCACAAACTCACAGTTGTTCGTGGGTTCGAGCCCCGCGTCGGGCTCTGTGTGGACAGCTGTCTCCCTCTCTCTCTGCTGCTCCACCCCTACTCATGCTCACGCTCGCTCTCTCGCTCTCTCTCTCAAAAATAAACATTTAAAAAATTTTATATTAAAAAAAAAAATTCATTCCACGACAGATTACCTGACCCCTGTGATCTCATGCATCTTAAAAAGAGAAAGGGATAAAAGAGCTTTTTCAATTGACAGCCAATAACTTACAAAAAGCCATTCGTACGGCTTAATGTCCTATAAGTAAAAACAAATTTCTTCCTCAAGATGATACTATAAAACAGGAATTGGCAAAGGCTTTTAAGATTTTTTTTCTAAGTAAGCTCTACACCCGACGCGAGACTCGAACTCACAACCCTGAGATCGAGAGTCACATGCTCCACCGAATGAGCTGGCCAGGCGCTCCCACAAATTTTTTTCTTAAAAACGTATCAGACAGTAAATGTCTCCAGCTTTGCAGACCAAGAGGCTTTGCAGCTAAGGGCAGACTGTAGGTCCTTATTTAATCATTTAAAATCTAAATATTGGAAACGGTAAGTACTATTCTTAGCCCACGGGCCACACAAAACAACCAACAGGTGGGATTTGGCACACGCACCATAACTCGCTGACCCACGTGACAGAGTAGTAATTTAACTGCTTTTCTGGTTTTCTACATCATACGTGCCCATTGTAGGAAAACGGGAAGAAAAGAAAACCATCGCACTCTCGCAACCTAGAGTGACTGATGGTCACAGATGACGTTTCATTGCATTTCCTTCTTGTATTTTATCTAAAACGCAAAAATGTGTCCACTCAGCTACTGTTTGACATTAGACACAGAAGTCATATCCAAGATGAGAAGAAACATCTTTCCACATCTCTGTTTTACACTATTTCGGGGAGAGATGGGTCAGGTAGACACGCAAAATAACGGAACAGGAGACAGTAAAACAAACACAGACACCAGGAGGATATCACTTCTTGGGGGATTTAAAAAAAAAAAAAAAAAGAACATTCTAAACCAAAAGTCTGGGGCGCCTGGGTGGCTCAGTCGGTTGAGCGTCCGACTTCGGCTCAGGTCACGATCTCGCGGTTCGTGAGTTCGAGCCCCGCGTCAGGCTCTGTATCGGCAGCTCGGAGCCTGGAGCCTGCTTCGGATCCTGTGTCTCCCTCTCTCTCTGCCCCTCCTTCGCTTGCACTCGGTCTCTATCTCTCTCAAAAATAAATAAACATTGAAAAAGAAATTTAAACCAAAAGTCTGGGGGCTCCTGAGTAGCTCAAGCGGTTGAGCATCCAACTCTTGATTTCAGCTCAGGTCACGATCTCATGGTTCGTGGGACTGAGCCCCACGTGGGCTCCATGCCGACAGTGTGGAGCCTACTTGGGATTCTCTCTCTCCCCTCTCTCTGCCCCTCCTCTGCTCACTTGCTCGCAGCGAGTGAGTGAGTGAGTGAATGAATGAATGAATGAATGAATGAATGAAAAACACATGTCCATAGCGTGTTATCAAAAGTTTGGCTCTCAGGGCGCCTGGGTGGCTCAGTCGGTTAAGCGTCTGACTTCGGCTCGGATCATGACCTCGCGGTTTGTGAGTTCGAGCCCCACACTGGGCTCTCTGCTGTCAGTACAGAGCCTGCTTTGGATCCTCCACTCCCCTTTCTCTCTGTCCCTCCACCACTTGTGCTCGCTCGCTCTCTCTCTCAAAAATAAGTATTAAAAAAAAAAATTGGATCTCTGCGGGTGTTTCTAGTCTTGGAGAAAATTGCTACTAAGTGGGGTGTGATAAATTTTACTTTCGGGGCGGGGGTGGGATTTCTCTTCCTCGAAAGCAATGCCATCTCGCAGACCGTAATAGCCCTTGCCGAGAAATCGCCTGTCGGCTTTCACAGGATAGGGCTCTCCAAAGCGTAACCCCAAATGGGACTCACCTTCCCCACTACGCCAGCCTCTCGACCTTGCTGTTCTCCATGACACACGCGCTCCCAGGCTCTGGGACTCTCACCATGTCATCCTCCCCACATCATGGGGTACAGGTCCGCAGTAGCTGCTGCAGCCCCAGCACGTGTGGGGCCCTGGGCTGGGACACTAAGCAAGCCAGGAGCAGCCATCCACCCTTCCTCGTTCACGGAAACCCCATCCTCTCAAACTCCCTTCTCTCATTCAGCCCTCTCTCCCTGCCCGAAAAGCCCTTGCTCCCCAACGCCACCTACTAACGCTCTGCTGTCCATTCAGAGGAGGTCAAATGCCGCCTCCTTCAGGAAGTCTCCTGTGATTTCCTCCTGCTTCTGCCACAGGGTCTCCCTCCTCCAAACCCTCAAAGTCCTAATAGCTTTCCCAAGCTCTCATCTGCCACAGTGCCTTGGGCACCAGACGATAAGACCCTTGAGGACAAGGATTCGTTGTTTCTCTGTGCATCTTCCTTCCAGCTCGGGGTCGCTCGGATGGTGGGCGGAGAAAAAAGAATGATTACAAATGAAAGCAAGACTCCTGGACTCTTACGTCGCCTTCCTAAAGGGCATTCCCACGCGTCACGAAACAGAAGAAAACATGAAGCTTACCTTCCAGTTGCTGCATTGTCCTTTGAATATTATTTGCAAATTTCTGGATGTTCATCAAAAATTCATCCCGTATTAACTGCACGCTGTGATACGTTTCCCCGGGCACACTAGGGAGCCCCGCTTCATACTCGGAAGAGTCCGAGATTTTCTCGGACGCAAATCCCGTGGCCGCATCCTTGTGCTGATTGAAGGACAGAGCCGGCATGAAAACCTGAAACGTCAAGTTTATGAGACGAATCAATGTCCTGTCCGATAATTCATGCCCTTCTGCGGCCCCCGGCTTCGAATGTCCTGTCGGAGGCGGCACAGATAATGGCAACAAAGTGGAGAGAACTCGAGCCCAGAGCCCAGAGCGCAGACCTAAAGACAGAGAAATGTTGTTTGACCTAACACGACCCCAGGAGGAGAACGTGACCCAAGCGCGAGGTGACTGCCCAGATCAGCATACTGTGTTTCTTTAGGTCACCGGCCACACAAACAGCTGCAGAGTCAGTCAGCTCAGGGCCAAGCTAGTTCATGTGGAGGTTAAAATAGGGAGGGGGAGGGGGAGGGGGCGCCTGGGTGGCTCAGCTGGTCGAGGATCGGACTTCAGCTCAGGTCATGACCTCACTGTTGGCGAGTTCAAGTCCCGCTTCGGGTGAACATGAGCCCCACTTTTCTCTCTCTCTCTCTCTCTGCCCCTTGTGGGATTCTCTCTCCCCCTCTCTGTCTCTCTGCCCCTCGCTCACTTGTGCCCTCCCTCATCCATTTAAATGCCTGTGGGTCAGTTGGATGGTTGGTTGATTGAGTTTTGGTTTGGGCTTGTAGCTTTGCCTTTTCTTCTTAAACTCTGATCCATCGCTGAGGACGATGTACGTGCACTTCCGATTTACTGAAGAACCCAGGATGTTTGACCTGCGGATTCCCAGTCTGGGTTCTGCTGACTGCGCGCTCCCAGTGACCCTCACTGTGTCCCCGTGCGCTCCGTATCTCCCTCCCACTGGGTCCGGACCCTCCGTCAGAATCCCTCTACCGAGACTAACGGCAATGCTCAGGAGACAAACAACGTCTGGTTTTCTCTCCTTTCGGATGGTAGCGTCCGCTTGTTCGAGGACAAGATCCGCGAACCTCTGGGAGCCACACAACCGAAATAGTCTCATCCTAACACTTCTTTCTTTTATAGCTGCAATGCTTTTATAAAGAGACGCTCCTCTCCTCTGCTACTTAATTACCCAGTGCATTTCACGTAGAGGAGGCAGAATAAACACCTGGACCCTTTTCTCTATTTGCCCAATTTTCAAAATGGTAAACGGGTGCCGTGTCACCCTGCCCCTAGCGCTCCCCCTCCCCCGGCGGCCTCTCCCTTGGTTGCTTCTATCCAGCCCCTTGGCCTCGCACCATCGCCGCACTCTGGCTGGCACGTGGATAAAGTAACGGAGGGGTGAGGGCAGCGGCCGGGGTCCATCAGGAGCCAAGTGCAATGGTCTCGGTAAAAAATGCTATTGAGGTGGTCCTGGCCACCCGGCCTAAAACTTCAAAACCCTTACCTTTACCACCTGCCGGTATTTCTTACCCCCTTCCCAACCTCGTCTTTCTCAACTCCCATCACTATTGAGCACGCTACCGTTCACCTTTGAACAACGCAAGGGTGAGGATGCCAACGCCCCCTCCGTGCAGTTGAAAATCCACATATGACGTCTGACTCCCCAGATCTTAACTACTAAGAGCAGCCTGTTGACGGAAGCCTTGCCGATAACATCACCTGTCGGTTAACACTGATCAGTATGTCCCATGTGTTATATACGGTATGCTTAACAATAAAGCAAGCTAGAAGAGGGACGCCTGGGTGGCTGAGTCGGTTGAGCGTCCGACTTCAACTCAGGTCGTGATCTCACGGTCCGTGAGTTCGAGCCCCACGTCGGGCTCTGTGCTGACGGCTCGGAGCCTGGAACCTGCTTCGGATTCTGGGTCTCCCTCTCTCTCTGCCCCTCCCCCACTCATGCCCCATCTCTCTCTCTCTCTCTCTCTCTGTCCAAAATAAATAAATGTTAAAAAATTTTAAAGCAAGCTAGAGGAAAAACTGTTATTGAGAAGGAAAATACATTTACAACACTATACCGTATTTATTGGAAAAAATCCACGTAGACGTGGACCCGTGTGGTTCAAATCATGCTGTTCAAGACTCAACCGAACAGATTGTCTCACAGATCCTGTTTAACGTAAGCCTTCCTGACTAGAACGAGCACTCCCGTGAGGCAGATCTCGGCCGAGTTGTTCGCTCAGTGGAATATGGTAGGTGCTCAATAAATATTTGCTCAATAAATAAATGCCCTGAGCTCTCCCCGAGCCCCTCACACCTCAGCTCGGATGTCCAGAGAGTTCTTGGCTTTCCCTCCAGATCGGTTTCTGCCCTCGCCCATCTCCCTAGTGACCCGCCCGGCCGCTCACCCCCAACCGAACCCTAGGGAGTCCCTCTTGACGCTCCATTTTCCAAAACCTCCATATCCAAGTCACCAGCAAGCCCCGTGGGCCCTCTCCCCAGCAAAACAGATTCTTGACACGGCCTGCCTCCCACCCCCTCCCCTGATTGAACTCCAGTCTAGACAACCATCCCCCTCCACAGACACTTCCACGGACTCCAACTGGTCCACTCTTGCCCTCGGCCCTCGCCCTCGCTCCCACGGTACGATTTCCACACGACAGCCAGAGGAACGATGCAAACCAGATCATGTTATTCCCCTGCTGAAAACCTACCCTCCTTTCCAACTTTCCTCACTACCCTCTAGCCGCACAGGCCCTCCCTCTGTTCCTGGACCAGGCTATGTCTGCTCCTGCCTCAGGACCTTTGCACAAGCTATCTTCCCTGCCCAGGACGCTCTTCCCCCCAGATCTTCACAGTTCTGACCCCTTCACCTGACTCAGACCTCAATTTAATGCCACGCCCTCAAAGGGGCCTTTCCTGTCGTCAACCCCACCCTATCACACTTCCCTAATGACACTTCCCTAATAACTTGTCATTAGAATAGCCTGCTCGTGAGATTCTTTTTTTATCGTTTGCCTATCAGACATCGCCTCCTCAGTGAGGCCATCCCTTACCACCACTCCCTGCACACACGAACACACACGTGTGTGCACACACAGAGTCCATTTCTATCACATTACTAGGGTTCATTTCACTCATGCCACTTGTCACTGCCTGTTATTTTCCAGTTTATGAATCTGTGTTTCGTGTCCTTCCCCAGAATAAGCTCCTGGAGCACAGAGACCTAGTCCGTGCTCCTCGCCGCTCTGCCACCAGGGCCCACGGAGGCACCTGCTGGATATTCATTCCTTGCGGGGTAAATGAATCAAATGGCCTTAGTCTTACAAAATGCTGAGGTCCCTTCCCTTTGTCCACAGTTACCTGACATATGACATTCTTCAGAAGATGAAGCACATTAGCGTTGATAATTCCATACTCCAGGGTCTCGGGCATGATCTCCATGGCTTCCTTCATGTTGGTAGCTTCAGAGATCATCTCTGTGTGGGAACAGATTCAGAGGGTGAGACGCGTGGGGAAGTGGCAGGCAGTGAACCTTCCAAGTGTATCTGGAACTTCCAAGGAATCTGCTCCTTCTTCCCGAGGAGCTACCAACGAATGTTCCAGGCACAGGCTCAACATGATGCTAATGGCTGTGCAAACGACTCCCTCGGCCGCTGAGACATCAAAAGAAACTCTGTGGTTCACAGAGTTGCACAGACTGGCGGATCTGGCTGGAGTCGTCCGAAGTCAGACAAGAATAGAAACAGTAGCATTTTCTGGAAATGTCTTCTGGGTTCCTTGCTCTCCCTGGGTCCCCGCTCCCAGCGATGCCTCCCCAGTTCATCACCAGAGTCCTTTTTGAGTCATGGGTATTTATTTTTTTTAATGTTCATTTATTTTTTGAGAGACAGAGAAAGCAAGCTGGAGAGGGGCAGAGAGAGAGGGAGACACAGAATCCGAAGCAGGCTCCGGGCTCTGAGCTGTCAGCACAGAGCCCCACGTGGGGCTCGAACTCATGAACCACGAGATCATGACCTGAGCTGAAGTCGGACGCTCAGCCGACTGAGACACCCAGGCGCCCGAGTCATGGGTATTTTTTTCTTATTTTTTTTTTTTTAATTTTCTTAATGTTTATTTATTTTTGAGAGAGAGAGAGAGAGCGAGAGAGCAAGAGAGAGAGCGAGAGAGCGAGAGAGAGTGCGCGCGTGCTGGGGAAGAGGCAGAAGGAAGGAGACACAGACTCCAAAGCAGGTTCCAGGCTCTGAGCTGCCAGCACAGAACCTGATGCGGGGCTCGAACTCACAAGCCTTGAGGTCATGACCTGAGCCGAAGTCGGACGCTTAACCGACTGAGCCACCCAGGGCGCCCCAGAGTCACGGGTATTTTTAAAGACAGATTTGGTAACAGCCTATTTACCAACTGCGTTTTATTTTACATGTCTTTACTCCACCCGCATGGTACACATTTTGAAGGTCACTTGGGCCCATCCCTCAATCTAACCAGGAAACACAGCAGATATACCAACGAAGGCAGTTACCTCACTGGCTTTGGTCCCACAGCTGTGTAGACATTCTCTCCTTAATACGCTTCTTTACAGCAAACTCTTCTTTACTTAAGTAAATTTATTTTAAGGGGAAAGAACCTAAGAACCCAGAGCAGAAGACAAAGAGAGGCTGATCTCGACGGAAGAGAAACAGCGAGACACAAAGACAAGAAGGCCCAGTGATGAAATCCGAGGAGACGCGGCTGCTGCCCGGCTGGCAGCCTGTGCGCCGTGGCAGGTGCTGTCCTGGAGGAGAGCACCGAGCAGGGATGAGGGGGCGCGCGCCTCTACAAGCTGTCTTCCCTACTTCTGGTTCCCGCCTACGTGGGCAGAGTCACCCGGCAGGGAGGCCCTGACCCAAAACGCCATCAAAGTTCAGAAGAGAGAAAAAGAAAGCAACATAATGCTTGTTCTAGGATTTACGGGGAGTCGTGAAAACGTAGCTACGTATGCGCAGCCTCCGTGGAGGCGAAGGCAGAAGAAATGGGGGAACGTGCAGGCAGGAAGGGTGGGCAGTCAGCCTGAATCGAATGAGGCAAGAGGAGGAGCCAGGGGTCAGAAGAGACACGAGAGTGACAACCACTGGGGGGACAGGGGTGTCACCAGAAGCTCCCAGGTGGCACCCAGGATGGACGAGGGCAGCAGGAATGCACAGAGGGAACATCCCGCCCGGAAGTCACCCTGCGGGATGAACGTGGCCTCCAAGCGGCCCCTCGGCTTTAAATCACACGGCCCACGTGGACAAAGCCCCAAAGCTCTTCTTATAACTCAGGGCCACAACAGTTTGCATCTCCCTTTAACTGTTACAATAGAACTAAGAACGTATTTATACAGTCAACTCTTATTATTCGTGGGAGTTCTGTTCTGTGAGGTCACCTCCAACAAGGAATTAATGAATACTGAACCGTTGCTCCTACAGGACATACGAGGTCAGGTTTCTGCAGCCTCTGGTCACATTTTTTTAAGTTGATTTACTTATTTTGCGAGAGAGAGAAAAATGCAAGTGGGGGAGGGGGAGAGAGAGAGGAAGAGAGAGAGGATCCTAAGCAGGCTCTACACTGTCAGCGCAGAGCCTGATGCGGGGCTCGAACTCATGAACTGTGAGATCGTGACCTGAAACAAAGTTGGACGCTTAACCGACTGAGCCACCCAGGTGCCCCTCTGGTCATATTTCTTTCCTCCCTCCCTCACCCCTTCCCTTTCTTTCTTCTTTCCTCCTTTCTTTCTTGAAAGATTGAGAGAGAGAGAGCGTCCATGCAATTGGGGGAGAGAGAGACAATCCCAAGCAGGCACAGGGCTTGATCCCAGGACCCCAGGATCATGACCTGAGCCGAAATCAAGAGTCAGACACTCAACCGACTGAAAAAGCCAGGCACTCCTCCGGTCACATCTTTATCAGCCATCAACACGTAACCTCGCTTTATGTGCGTTTCTGTGTAAAGATACCTTATTTAGGGGTACCTGGGTGGCTCAGTCGGTTAAGCGTCCAACTCTTGGTTTCAGCCCAGATCATGATTTTGGGGTTCATGAGTTCAAGCCCTGCATCAGGCTCCGTGCTGACGGTGCAGAGCCTGCTTGGGATTCTCTCTCTCTGCCCCTCCTCTGCTCAGGTTCTCTCCCTCCCTCCCTCTCTCTCTCGCTTTCCCTCCCCCTCAAAATAAATGAATAAACTTAAAAAAGAAACAGACACCTTATTCAACATACGCTGCTGATTCACTAGCATGGACCTCAGCCGACACTATAACGGACAGCTGATCTAAGTGTACCTAATACACCTGTGTCGCCTGGGGCCCCGTCACAGCCTTCTTGCACTCAGGAATACGGTGCTTCAGTACTACGCTTGAGGCCGTTTTGAGCAGTGAAATCGCCAACAAGAAGCACAAAAGAATGTGAAAACCGTAGCACCAAAGAGATCACAGTAAGAACAGTTGTTTACAAGAGTTAAAACGTTGTCACCGCGTTCGCCCTCAGCTGGGAACAGGCACACGGGGGGACGCAGACGTTTCCCCATCCTGTGCCTGGCCCCGAACGACCTCAAAGCGACTGCAGGTACTGATTTGGGGGTTACGAAAAAAATGCGAGTAGGTGAATTTGCAGATATGGAATCCATGAATACTGAGGATCGACCGTACTAAAAAAAAAAAAAAAAAAAAAAAAAAAAAAAAAAGAGTTGTATTCTCAAGAAAGCGTAAAAATAAAGAATCTCACAGAGACACCCCCACGTGCATACACACCCACACTCACACACACACTAGAACTATACCTTTTGTATTTCGGAGAAAATACACCACATTCTGGTCCAGGAACTCCTCAGGAACGGGAGTACAGAGCACATGGAGATAGGTCTTTTCCACGATGTGCTTAACGGTTCTCTGGAACATGGGGAACCAAACATCAACGGGCTGAGATACATCTGCTCACCCAGACAACCTAACGTTCGGGTGCCCCTGAGCACTCCTGTCAGTGCGTTCTGGTCCCCCCGGCCGACACGGGGGGACCACGCACCATCAAGGACCCAGGCTTGAACACTCAGCCTGACTCTGCTGTTAATTGGCCAGTGCAGCCACACGGGAGTAAACCGAGCCGGGAAATGTCCAGACTGAGCCCTTTCCTAGCTTGTAAATTGCAACAAGCCGGCTTCCATTTGGTTTGGGGGGGTAGGGTATATTCATGGAGCAGTTAGTCATTTCACTTAGCACAGGCCGGGCTAAATGCTCACATCCCGGCTTTTAAGCTCCACCTCTGGGATTTGGGAAAAGGTTAACTCGGCCGCAGGCCTGGGTTGTCCAAACTCTGCAGATCCCAAAGGTTTTCAGGCTGGCCCTTTGCCGGTTCCCAGGTGATAACCTCTGTTCTTGGAATGTCCCACCTGATGGACACCTGGGGTACAAAGATAGTTTAGACTCTGTCTACACCCGGGGTACGAAGATAGTTTAGACTAGCAACGTGATTGGTGGTGAATGCCTGGCTTTGTTGGCCTGGGGCCCTGGTCACACTATATCCGTCTGACTTCCCGCGACCTAGAGGCTGGCCCTTCATGCCCACGCGACAGACCCCCGGTAGAAACGCTGGACGCCGAGGCTTGAGTGAGCTTCCCCGACTGGCAAGACTTCCCGTGTGCTCTCCTACGTGCTGGGACCAGCAGCACCCGCACGCCACCCCGCAGGGGGCTCGGGTCCCTTCTCTCCCGGACTCTGCTCCACCTACCTTTCTCTTTGTTGATTCCACGCAGCCTCCTCTCACTGAAATAAACTATAGCCTTGAGTATAAACGTTTTTCTGGGTCCTGGGAGTCATTCTAGCGAACCACCCAACCTGAGGGTAGTTGTGGGGACTCCCAACACAGGATTCTATCGTCTCCATTCCAAATATGTTCCTCGCATGAACTGTCACTTACCCAGACCCATCAGAGGGTATGGCATTCCCGTTACCCCAGCAAGGAGGAGAAGGAGCCACGCGTACCTTGACGGGCAGGTCTTCGAAACTCTCTTTGTCGACTTCTTCATCCCCGATGCCTAATACAAGCTGATCTGTGGAATCGTTTCTCAGTTGCAAATTCTTGGCTGCAAAATATCGTTCAGGGTGCAAAATGAAATAATCGGAATAGATTTCCTACCATCGAGGCCAGACCTGCATCTTGTACGGCAGCATTATTTCATTCAATAGTCATGGTATCTAA
Source organism: Panthera pardus (assembly GCF_024362965.1). Lineage (NCBI taxonomy): Eukaryota > Metazoa > Chordata > Mammalia > Carnivora > Felidae > Panthera > Panthera pardus. The sequence continues at coordinate 1,011,488 of NW_026526710.1, forward strand.
AAGCTCCGTGTACATTTCGGACAAACGAATCGCAGCCTCGACGTACGTTGTAACGACGAAAGCCGTTTGTATTTTTGCTGGGTGGGTTCTCGGTCGGAAATTTCACGTGTATGCATGTGTGTGTGTGTGTGTGCATGTTCCAGCGACAGTGTCCAGTGAGTGACTTCTCCGAGGTTTTCACTTAAAGGGGAGTTTTATTATTAGGATGAGAATTATAGCTAACATACTAGCACATAATTCTATTTTCACTATGAAACTCGAAACTTGCGGGGGATGAAAAGAAAGGTAATCTAAGTAAAACGAACGTCTCTCTCTCAAGTCTGTTATCAGTGCGGATCTGGAAACCTCAGAACCCATCACAGCCCTGAGAGTTTCTGAGAAACCCAGTAATTACAGGGAAGGGAGAGCTTTTCCCAAACGGTTTGGCTCTTACTGCAAAAGGCACCGTGCGGAGCCATTGTGGCTTTCGAATCAAATCAACGTGTGGGGTCTACTGGTCTACTATTGATGTTCTCATCCATAAAATGGGAACGATAACAGCTACTGGTCAGACTCGAGGATCCGATTATGGTGTGGTTAAGTGCCCGGCACACCCACCAGCAGAGGAAATGGTATAAAGCCAGCAGCACCAACGGGATTAGAGCCCCAGTAACAGCCTGTAGCCAAAAACACACTAACAAACGCACCAAATAAATGCAGTGCCACTGAGCTGTATACCTAGAAGTGGTTAAAATGGTAAGTTTTGGGGCTCGATGAGTTAAGCATCTGACTCCTGATCTCAGCTCTGGTCATGATCTCACAGTTCGTGAGACCAAGCCCCGCTGTCAGCGCAGAGCCCGCTTGGGATTCTCGGTCTCCCTCTCTCTCTCTGCACCTCTCCCCTCCGCTCTTACGTTGCCCCCCCCACCCCCCGCCGTCTCTTCTTCCTTCTTTCTCTCAAATAAATTTGAAAAATAAACAAAAATTTTTAAATGGTAAGTTTTACGTTATGTATATTTTACCACAATAAAAAGAAAAAATGCATTTAATTATTGATTTGGAAGGAATATTAATTTGCTTTGTTGAAAAGACCTCCCTGGTCTTTGTCCAAGCAGCGTCCTTCCACAGATGTCCTTCCTGTTCAGAGACTGGTGCTGAAATGGATGTGTCTCTCAACAAGATAAGAGCCCCGCAGTAAATAGGGCTGTGGCCCTCATGGCCACCGTCTGTCTTGTCAAAATCCAACTTAGTCCTCCCTGAGGACTCATGGGCTGTATTTCTAACCCTGTAATCCTCTCCCCTCAATCTGTACTACAGAAGGAATGACATTTTGGCTAAAATGAATGCGTCTGGAGGGGCGCCTGGGTGGCTCCGTCGGTTGAGCATCCGACTTCGGCTCAGGTCATGATCTCACGGTTCGTGGGTTCAAGCCCCGCGTCGGACTCTGTGCTGACAGCTCAGAGCCTGGAGCCTGTTTCAGATTCTGTGTCTCCCTCTCTCTCTGCCCCCCACCCCCGCTCATGCTCTGTGTCTCTCTGTCAAAAATAAATAAACATTAAAAAAAATTTTTTTAAAGGTTAAAAATTTTAATAGAACTATCCTACGATCCGGCAATGGCACTACTAGGTATTTATCCAAAAAAGACAAAGACGCTAATATAAAGGGATACATGCATCCCTAGGTTTATTGCAGCAGTATTTAGAATAGCCAAGATACAGAAGCAGCCCAAGTGTCCATCTGTAGATGAACGGATAAAGGAGATGTGGTGTATATATAGATACAATGGATTACTCGGCCAGAAGAAAAAATGAAATCTGCCACTTGCAACGACATGGGTGAAACCAGAGAGTACCATGCTAAGGGAAATAAGGCAGTCAGAGAAATACAAATACTATATGATTTCACTCATCTGTGGAATTTAAGAAACATAACAGACGAACAAAAGGAAAAGAGAGAGAAACCAAGAAACAGACTCTTAACTACACAGAACACATGGATGGTTATAGGGGTGGGGGAGGGGGAGATGGGTGAACTAGGTGAGATGTATGGAAGGCTGATAATCACTATATTATACACCTGAAACTAAGATAACACTGTACGTTAACTCTCCTGAAATTAAAATTTGAAAAACTTCATAAAACTTAATAACATACATGCAGCTGCCCAGAAAAAGGACAAAATAAATCGTTTCAGGAATGAGGACAAGTAGAAAACTGAATTAGATAAACGGTAGAAATACACTAGGAATAAAATGAAACCACTCAACAACTACAAAAACAAGAAAAAAAAATTTTTTAATGTAAAAAAGGAAAGGCAAAAAGAGCCACCCGCAGGAGAAGCCAGCCTTAGCATGAATCTAAAGCCATCCCATCACTACAGGAAAAGCGGAGCCTGCAGAGAATCAGGCGTCTCGCACGTTCAGGTGTGTTTCCAGCAACTTCTCCAGCTCACCCATTTCTATCAGCAGTAAAATCCTCCACTACTGCCTCGGACTGGCCAGAAGAAACGGGGCGTGTGGTTTGCACGAGGGGAAGGAAGCCTGGGCTACACAACAGAGCGCACAGGTGTTGAGCTGTCACGCAGGGCGCCTGCACAGGGACGAGTTGCCGGGGACATGTACTATACCGGGTGGAATTCACAAGGTCACTGTATTCGGAAACAGGGTCTTTGCAGATATAAAAGAGGAGGTCCTGCTGGAGAGGGCAGACCCTGGATCCCGTGACTGTCGCCTTTTACCAGAGAAAGGACAGGAGGATTCAGACCCACAGAGGCAGAGCGGGGAGGGAAGCGGTCGCAAGGCAAGCGAGGCCCAGGCCAGAGGGGCCAGGCAGGTGCCCCCCGGAGCCGCGGGAGGGGCGGCCCTGCTCACAGCTGCGCGCTCGGCCCCAGAGCTCGGGGAGGCCGCCCCCCTGCAGCTGCCGGCCCCCCAGTCTGTGGTCGCTGGCTGCGGGCCCCCGGGGCACGGGTAATGCGCCCCGAACGGCCAGCACCCACCTCTGTCCCCCATACCGGGTCCCAGCCTCCCTCCTCGCGGGGAACCGCCCCCACGCGACTCACCCTCCAACTCCGCTGGCTGAGCCTCCGCCTCTTCCTCCTCCGCCTCGGGCGTCTCGCCGTCTTGACCGCCGCCAGCACGGAAGAAAAAAGTAGTAACACGTGTCTGCCCCACCACACCAGACACCTGATGCCCTGCTCCCCCACCCCACCGAGCGCCGCGGGGAAATGGCCTGCACCTGCGACAGTCCCGGGGAAGCGGTGGGGGGGGAAGGTCACGGCGAGGACGCGGGAGCCCCTCCCCGCCTCCTGCCCTTGGGTGGGGCTCGGCCGGTGCAGTGACCGCCAGCGGCCCCTCCACGACCCCGAAGACGCTGGCGGGCGTGGGGGGAGGGGAGGCAGGCACCTGATCCTCTCGCATTAAAACCGGCCTCGGGCGCAGTTCCCCGGGCTCGTTACACCTGCCACCTGCCGGTCTGGAGCCTTCTGCCTCCCTGCTCGTCTCCCCCTGCCCTCCTGGACTAGCGCCAATTTATGAACCAACACAGTCGTACAGAAATGTTCCGGTTAGCAGAGACAGCTTCAAGTGGCCCGAAAGGAAACCCTGTGCAGACTCCCCAGGAGGTGAAGGACGCAGAATGGTCAATTGGTTCCACCGGTTGATCTCAGTGATCAACAAGCATAAAAAAGAGGCTCAACCCTGGGGCCCCTGGGTGGATCAGCAGGTTGAGCCTCCGACTTTGGCGTGGCTCTTGATTTCGCAGTTCCTGGGATGGAGCCGGGCGGGCGTGGGGCTCTGCGCCCACAGCTTGCAGCCTGCTGGGCGCTGGGTTTCCCTCTCTCTCGGCCCCTCCCCCACTCGGGCTCTCTGTCCCTCAAAAATAAACATTTTAAAAATACTAATAAAATAAAAATTTTAAGTTAATCCTCAAAAAAGCCTTCACTTCTAAAAAAAAAAAGAGAGAGAGGCTCAACTCCACTAAATATTATTAAACACGTAGTATAGACTAAGCAGGCGCATCCCTCTTTCGTCTATGGGATTGGCAAACGTTAAAAAGACCGACAGTATCCAATGTCGGCAAGGCTGTTGGCTGACAGGCACCTCACCACCGTTGGGTGTGGACTGGCAGGGCCTTTCTGGAGAGCAGTTTGGGCAGCCGGTGTAGATGCACACACCCAGGAAACCAGCGATTGTGCCCGTCGCAAAGAATTACACAAAGTGTGCGGAGATGGGTGGGCACTGTTGTCTTGTTTGTGAAATGAAATACTATAGAAGGGTAAATGGTCTTTAATTAGGGAATGGGTAAGCGCGGTACATCAATGTGCTTAAAACCCGTAAAGTTAGGGGCGCCTCGGTGGCTCAGTCGGTTGGGCGGCCGACTTCGGCTCAGGTCATGATCCCGCGGTCCGTGAGTTCAAGCCCCGCGTCAGGCTCTGTGCTGACAGCTCAGAGCCTGGAGCCTGTTTCAGATTCTGTGTCTCCCTCTCTCTGCCCCTCCCCCATTCATGCTCTGTCTCTCTCTGTCTCAAAAATAAATAAACATTAAAAAAAAAATTTTTTTTAAAAACCTGTAAAGTTAGGTAGATCTATCAGTATTGACATGAAAAATTCTCAAGATATTGGTATGATTGACTTTAGAAACTCTAGACATCTATATATTAACATTATAGAAAGATACAGATGATAGATGATGGGTGGATAGATAGATGATAGATTGATTCAGGGCAAGATCTGGCAGGATACACACCAAACTACCTACTAGGAATGGCAGTAGGACTTCAGGGTTAGTGAAGGGTTGCTTTTGCGTGTTTTACTGTACATAATTCTATGTCATGTGAGTTGTTTTTGTTTTCATGTTTATTTTTGAGAGAGACAGACAGAGCACGAGGAGGGGAGGGGCAGAGAGTGAGGGAGACGCAGAATCGGAAGCGGGCTCCAGGCTCCGAGCTGTCAGCACAGAGCCCGACTCGAGGCTTGAACCCACCAACCGTGAGACCAACCTGAGCCAAAGTCGGACCCTTAACCAACTGAGCCACCCAGGCGCCCCTGTCATGTGAATTTTTAAGGGAATGCCCTCCAGTACTACCTGTGTCATTTTTGTTTAATTTAAGTGAGTCATCCCATGATCTATATACAACCTGATTCCATTTTGTTATTTCAAGAAATACGCATTTAACTATTAGAAGAGCATCTTGGGCTAGCTGGCCACCACCCTCCTTCCTATCACCACCCTCACCAGCATCTAGTTGGCTGTGTTCATATAATTTTCAGCTGGGAGCAGACAGAAGACTTGATCGGGGGCACGGACAGAAATAGAAAAGCGGGATGAAGAGGCATGCCCTGGTCCCCCTCCCGGGCCTTTGGATGACCAGGGCCCCACAAAGGATCCAATAAAGCTGCCCAAGGGTCTTAACAGGCAGAGAGTGAGTGACAATGTGAGACACGGGGGCTGGGGAGGAGGCCTCTCCTCCCGCCTCTGCCCAGAACCCGACACCATTCTGGTGCCTCCCGTCTCGGCAGCTCTGAGTCTCCAAGGAACAGCATGCTCAGCAGAGGATATACTGGCATTCTCATGATGCAGTGACGGTGGAGAAGAGCCAGAAGAGGAGGGAAAGAACGGGGAAGCAAGTCGGAGACAGCCCAGAAACAGGTCACAGTCCAAGGGAGATTTCCAAGCCCCCTTCCGGGGGTCCAGGAATTAACCAGGGGACCCTTTTAAGTGAGGCTGAGCTCTGCTTCCACATAGAACGGGGACATCCAGCGGGGGGGGGGGGGGGGGGGAGGGGGGGGGCGGCGGGGAGGGACACTGGGCTAAGGCTTGTATCAGGGGACGTGGCTCAGAAAGCAGCCGCCGAACTGCGGAAAGTCCAAGCCTAGTCGGGGCGCTCACCGATCTCCACCTCCACCTCCTCGGGCACCACCTTGCGGTAGAAGAACAGCGTCAAGGCGCCCTCCTCGTCCTTGGTCTGGTTGAGGAAGTGCAGGATGAGGTCCTCGACCTCGCCACCGTCGCGGTTCAGCAGCTCCTCGAAGAGGTGGGGGTCTGTGAGGCCGAAGGCCGTGTACACGCGGTCGCGCATCCACAGCACCCGCAGGTCGTCCATGGCGCCGCCAAGGGCCAGACGGCGCCCCGGGAGCCCAGCGACGGGCGGCGTCCGCGGCTTCGGCGCCCCTGGCAACGGGAGCCTCGGCAACGGCCGCCGCAGGCGCGGGTCGGCAGCGTCCCGGGACGCGCCCGCCCCGCCCCCGAGCTCACTGCGGCGCGGGCCCGTCCCCCGCGGGTGGCGCCCAGCCTCCCCCCGGATCCGGGCCCGCCGCTCCGGCCGGCCGGAGAGCCGAGCGGAGCAGCGGGCAGCACGCGTGCTCCCGCGACTCGGGGGACCGACGAGTCTGGCCCGGAGCCGCCCGCCGCTGTTGCCCGGGACACCCCGCTGCGGGCTCCAGGGAGCCCCTCCTAGGCTCCTCATCACCCCGGGCTACCATCCCGCCCTTCTGCCCCCAAGGAGGCCAGCGAGGCGACCGGTCAAGGTTGCACTGTCTCGGAGATGGCCCAGGCAGAGTAGGAGGTGAGGCCCCCGCCTCAGATAGTCTGAGCCCCGGCCAGTGTGGATCAAAGGGCCTCAGAAAGCAAGTACCTTGAAGAGTTCCAGGAATGGGCCGGTTCTCTCTGGCACACGGATCAGGGAAGAGGGAGTCCCAAGAAGGGACAGGCGACTTCTGGCTTTGGCTTTCTAGACACGTGAAGGCATAATAAAGCAAAACACCCATGTTTTAAAAATATATTTATTTTTCATTAGTAAAAAGAAGTTCAATACTGATAGGAAGATGCAGAGTTGTCCTTTCGTGCATTTGTGGAGCTTTAACTTAGTGACTGCTCTCCCCTCCTGGAGAGGAGTCCCTGGACCACAAGGCTGACACCAAGAACCTAGCCTTCTTGTTGGATTTTCCCATCAAGGAACACGTGGAATGTTCTGAAGTATTTCTTACAATTCTAAACCAAAGCCCGGCCTCAATGACCTCGCTGTTGGAAAACCATTACTTGGAACTGCCTGATTTTCATCATCTTGAATCAAGATTTCCTAATAACCTTACTGGAGATTATACCAGATGGCATGCACGCAAACTTGGCTTTAAAATTTTAAGTGAAGAGATTGACTGTTCTCAAATGCAGACTGCAGAACAGTTGTAGCAGTTCTGTTTTTGTTTTCCAAAATGAGTCAGACCCTAAAATGCCTGAATATTGAATTCATAAACATCTTAAGAGTGACCTATGCTATATTCTAGGCCTTTTGAAGCTACAGCAGACTGGAAACTGAGAACAGAATGTTGTTATAAAGTACCCATTCCCGAAATGAGGACAGAATGGCATTCCGTGAAAGGGGTGTCTTTTCAAAGTCCTACCCACAAGGAATGGACAGTCCACAGGGCTCACCATGATCCCCATCAGAACACCTGAGTTCTTTAACTGATCATAATTACATCACCACAAGGACGTTCTTTACCCTTGCAGGATGAAATCAAGTTGTTTTCCTGAAGAAATGCCTTGGATTTTTATTTTAGGACTCCATTAACACACAGAATGAACACCCGAATGAACACTGGAAAATATGGCTGTCGTGACATTTATCATGACGTGTTCTCTTGAGGAAAATAAACAGATATATAGCTTCATCCCGACAATTGACCATTCTTCCTCCAGATATTTGCTATTAAGGGAACAAAGTCTGTCTCAAACATGATATACATAATAGTTCCACCAGACAGCTTAAACATAAAGCAAAGCATAAAGCATAAACATAAAGCAGCCACTGGAACCTACAGCTTTAGAAAAAAAATTAAATTTCCCCTAGTGCCTACAAGACACGATCAAGCTCTATTTCTAGAGACGCCTTTCACCAAAGTTGGGACTACTAATTCATTTTTTATACAATTATGTAGAATACATAACCACTACATAGGTCTCAATTAAAAACGGGCTCTTTCCTCTCTGTTCTATACCCTGGTAAGAGATGTTACTTAAAATGAAAAATTCTGTAACAGCCCATAGCAGTTACCAGTGGGGGCACTAAAAACTTCCAGCAGACACTACAGGCCTCCTGTTTACTCATCAGCTAACGGTGCCCCGAAATCGTGAGTTTCCTAAGGATGAATTACCAGTTTATTACAACAGATCCCTGGCGTAAAGTAACGAAGATGGCCGGTGCTGAGGGACAGCATTGTTCAGAGTTTGTATTCACCCAGCAGGAGTGTCCAACGTGAGACCTTTCCGGAGAAACTGCACCCTGAGAGCAGAATCACTTCCCAAGGATTTATCCACGTGGTTTGAAGCTTGATATTGTAATACGAGGGACAAAGGCCAGTAACTCCCAATTGGTGAAAGAGCAGCATGGAAGGCTTACCACACAAGTAAGGTCTAATGTTAGCGTCACGATTACGTCAGCGTGTTCAGTTCATGCCTCTCGGCAAACAGGTCTCGACTTGACCTGAAAAGACACGCCTAGATCCAGGGCTACCAGAATCCAAGCTTGAAATGAAAATTCCAAACTCCCCCACTAGGCAGGGTGTAGGCGTATGGTGACAAACAGGCCTCTTCATGCACCTGCCTCAAAACGTTAAGTGAAAACACTGCCGATTTCTTTTTGAAAATAATTACCTAACATCAATTACAGCAAAATATGAAAAATGAACATAATTTACAAAACTACAGATCGTCCTCAACTTACGATGGGGTCTCATCCTAAGTTGAACATGCATTTAACACACCTACCCTAGGGAACACCGCAGCCTAGCCTGGCCCGCCTTAGACGTGCTCCAAACACGGACAGGAGCCTCCGGTTGGGCACAATCATCCACCACAAAGCCTATTCTATAAGGGAGTATTGACTATCTCCTGTAATGGGCTGAATCCTGTACTGAAAGTGACAAACTGAACGGCCGTGTGGGCGCAGGTGGCTGTCCGTGTACCACCTGCTGACTCTCCCGACCGCGTGGCTGTCTGGGAGCTGCGGCCTCTGCCCAGCATGGCGGGAGAGGATGGGGCCGCAGATCGCTGGCCCGGACAGGATCCAGATTCAACCCTGCAAGTATGGTTTCTACGGAATGTGTATTGCTTTCACAACATCATTAATTCAAAATTCATTAAGTGGAACCACTGGTAAGGTGGGGACTGTCTGCGTAGATTAAAACATTCAACAGGACTCAAAATCCTTCAAAGCTAAATGTCAAGTGAATAGATGAATTTAAATTAAAGAGAATTTTCAACCGATCCAAATGGTGTTTGAAAGCTTAAATTAACTCTAAATACCTCTACCAGACCTTTATTTACAATCAGTCTGAAAGTAAAAAAGAAATTATAATTATACTGTTCTCAAGGACAGGTGCAATCTCTTCATGGTAAAATCTCTTAATTTATATTTTGTTATAAAAATATACAAAATACTACTTTTCACCTTCCCTTCACTCAGTATAAACCCCTAAAAGGTTCGGTAACATCAGTAACATCATACGAGTTGGTCCCTAAGTTCAAATCACATCCATATTTTATCTTTTACGGTCACACTGGGTTGTAAGGCTCGGTATACAGTTTATCTTTCCAACATACAATTATCATAATTGGTTTTATATAAGGATAAGAGGGTAAGAATATCTTTAAAAATATACAAGTGGGATAACCATCTGTCGTACGTTATTTTTTCCCGTTTTCTCCAATCATTAAAACAAGACAAAATTGTAGAAATGATCCCCTACTTGCAGTTCTAGACAGCATACGATACAAAATGTTTACACACTTTTAATCAAGCAGAATAAATGTGAATCTTTTGATTATCCGTCATTAAATTTTTTAAAAAACTATACTTAACTTCAGCTGTTGGAAAATATTATCTGACAACTTCAAGTGACAGAATAACGCTGTAATTTTTTTTTAATAAGGTGAAAAGGACTCGAGTAGCTAAGACCATTTTCAACTAGCCATTCAAAACCACTTCTCCCCCCCAAGCCTCTATTTTTAAAAATAACTTTAACATAACTTTTGGCATTAACTTAAATTTGCTCACCATAAAAACTGAAAGAAATTTACATATCTGAAATTGATAAACGTTACAAAATATTTAACATGAGGAAGAGGTATATCTTACAGAATTATTTGGCTATATCATAAGGCAATCAATGAAGATGGAATTTTTCCTATCGTAAGTTTGACGGAAGTGAAATTCTGTAACATGATAATTCTCCATAAATCCGAAAGCTTGTTTGGATACGGCAATATGATCATGCCACGTCGTCACTGAACTTCGACGAAAGTAGTCTGAATGAGAAAGGAACAAACTTGGTGCCTGCACCAACGTAGAACTTGTTCTGAAATTCTACCCTAAAACAAAAAAATTTCCGTGTATTAGCGAAAGACCGTGAGTAACATTTCCTACATTTCTTGCAACAACATTTATAAGTTAAGAAAAAACCCCAAACAGCTCCTGTGCTGAAGCTGCTTCGTTCCGTACGTGCTCTCCTGGCACACGTGTTATTACTTAAATAAGATACACACAGACACACACACAGCCTGCCCGTGTCGCCCTCCTCGACGTGTAACGGAAACGCGAACCCGTCATGACCCCTCACACGCTACACGCGTACACACGAGTATTCAGAACCTCTCTCCCCACCCGGGTACCTTCATACACAGACAAGCAATCCGACATACGCTGTAAACCATCACGAAATACGGAAGAATTTTATTTTGTTTTACAATGAGGTAACCTGTCAGGCCCCAGATAAATTCAAAGTATTAAACATACACGGTTATTAAGTGCCAGGATTTTGTGGGGCTATTTATACACGTGGGGAGACGGGTGCAATATTTTTTAAATAGCAGTTCCAAAGCTAACTTGCACACTCACCAGTGGAGGCGTATGGCGTGGAGAAATGCAGAAAGGCCTTCCATGATCAAAAGGATGAAAATTGTCAACACTGCAAAGAGAGCGATTACTGGTAGCAGCAGCAAGACTCCGTAAGTGGTGTCTACCCGGAGGCCCACGCGCACCAGCATGGTCCACAGGACGTCAGACAGCTCTGCGGGGGAGTCATTCGGCAGGGTTAACTTCTGTTTACGTCCACGGCGTCGCTGCACTTAGCCAGGGGGACCGGGTCTCCTTCTGCCAATTCTGAATTATTATCCACAAAGAACCCACACGCCTACACAATCTACACGTAACCTGCCTCTCATGTAAAAGTCAGCCGGCTCCCGATCACGTCAAACACGGAGGAAGATACGGCACGCCGGAAAACCCAGAGGCCTGCCTCGCCGTGAGAGAGAGGGCTGACACAAACGGGCGAGGCTGTCCCCGCACAATACTGGCTCACGCGGTACCCGAAGGACGCCGCTAGGCTTCCCTCGGAATTGTGAAATGTCGCACAGAGTCCCCCCCGGGTTCACCGCGGCACGGTGGGGCGTCTCGGCACAGAGTGTGGGACCGCAGGTCTCGGCAAAAACTTACGTGCGTGGGCCAGGCTGAGAGCCCAGAGCCTCAGGTACGAAGCGGTGTTGGAGATGCACCCCAGACAGTACTCGATGGAGTGAATCACTTGGGTCATCAGTATCTCTCCAAAATTAAACTGAGGGAGATCACACAACACGCGTCAGAGTCGCCGAACTGCCCGCACGTGCCCACCCACCGCCACGCCTGTCCGCTTTCCATCCCTCGCTCAGTGGAAGGACCGGCCTCTGGGAGGCTGGGGAGACCGCGAGGGAGCGTGAGGGGCAGCGAGTCAAAGGCCTGAGCTCGATTCACTGCCCCGTCACAGACAGCGCGCCGCCCCGGCTCCCCCGGACTCAGTTTCCCGTGCGGCACCCGTGTCACGGCCCTCGGGCAGCCCAGTGCGACTCTGGGGCCGGTCTCAGCGACCACGGAACACCTACTGAAACCAGAGACCCTGACCGACCACGAGCCTGGAAGACTCGGAAGTCTTCGGAAGACAGGTGCGTGTCTGCTGCATAAATGCAGGCCCAACGAGGGGAGACTGTGAAAAGGGCCCCCGGCAGTGAAAAGGCTGTAAAACACTGGGAAAGAGGACTCTAACGCTCCTCCCCGTTCTGCTTTTTGGTTCTCTTATGATCCTATAAATTATCAATCATCCCAAATTAAAACACTACATTACGTAACAATTACAAAATGTTGACCGTCAGAAATCTTGTTTGGCCCTTACTGGATGGCCAAATAAAGTTTCCAAGAAAATAAAGCCGACCAGAGTCGCGGAATCGGCTCTATTCTGTCTGCCCAGGGCTGTGCCGCCCTTCTTTGGGGGGAACTGCTTCTTCCGCCATTCACCCCACACCCCCAGCCACAGCCGTTACGGGCTGAACCATGACCCCCTCCAAATTCACATATTGAAGGCCTAACCCCAACGTGACTGTGCTTGGAGACAGGGCCTTTTAAGGGGTAATTAAGGTTAAAAGAGGTCACGAGTGTGGGTGCCCTTAGAAGAAGAGACGCATGCCCTCGGAGGGCAAGGCCCTGTGACGACACGTTGAACAAGGCAGCCCCCGCAAGCCAAGGAGGAGGCCAGGGGAGAAACCAGCCCTGCCAACGTCTTGAACTCGGGCTTCTAGCAGTAAACCTCTCTTGCTGAAGACCCCGTTCCGTGCAGGTGACAGGAGCGGTTACTGGAACAGGGATGACGAGGGACTGCGGCCGGACAATCACAGTTCTTCCTTGGGATGCTTCCTAATCTAACAATCAGCCGAGAGCGCTTTCCTCTCCGACTGAAAGACTGGAGAAAATAAGCTCAGGGCTGGCTGTGGCCAAGGTTCCAAAATCGTGGGGCCAACTGGCTGCAGAATATGAAGCCAACTTGCAAAGGAAAACCAACCCAGACTTCTTGGAATTGGACGCCCAGAAACCAATCATCCTGAGGCCAACTCTGCTCCTGTCCTGACATGAGCCAGAAGATTCCCCGTGAAGCCAATGTAATCAGGTCTCCCTCTTACAACTCCAAAGTTCTGACTGAGACAAGAATCTCTGGAAAGCGATGCTCATGGCACCTTAAGTCACTTAATATGACAGCACGTAATGTTAACAGTAGAAATCCCACTGTAAAACTGAAACAACAGAATGGTAAGCCAAAACCCTTATGGCCAACAATCAAAACAGTATTTGGGGAAGCTTTTGTAACAGGTGTTTCGGGTTTTGAGGTTTTTTGTTTTTTGTTTTTTGTGTTTTAAGTAAACTCTATGCCCAACGTGAGGCCTGAACTCATGACGTGAAGATTAAGAGTCACACACTCCACCGACTGACCCAGCCAGGCACCCCGAGAGCTTGGCTTCTTGTCTAATGTTATGGACAGTAACAGAGAAGATTACCTCTTCACACATCATTTCTCTATAGCCATCTTCTATTTGGTTATTTCCCTCTTCTATGTCTTGGCTTCCCAGTAGAGAAACTTCTTCCTCGCTGTCTTTCCTTACGAGTGTGTAACCACTCTAACAACAACCAAAAGAATACAGAGTCATTGCCTTTAAAATCACAAGGACCTGACAAATCCAAAGTCAGAGCCCCTTCATTTCTCCTAATGATGCGGCTCTTCGAGATTAGAAAGTTGTTTATGAGAACGCAAGCATATCCTACCTGTTAGGATGGCTACTATCCAAAAAATGACAATAATAAGTATTGACTAGAGGAACTGGAACCCTCTGTGTACTGTTGGTAGGAATGTAAAATGGTGCAGCCACTGTGGAGAACAGTGCGGTGGTTCCTCAAAATAATCAAACACAGAACGTGATCGAACAACTCCATTTCTGGGCACATGTCCAAAAATCTGAAAGGACTCGAAAAGATTTTTATACACCGTGCCGAAAGCGGCATTATTCACAATAACTGAAAGGTAGAAACAACCCAAGTACCCGTCGATGGATGAACTGATAAGCAAAATCTGATCTATCCGTGCAACGGAGTATTACTGAGCCTTAAAAAGGAAGGGATTCTGTTACAATCCAGATGAACCTCGAGGACATTATGCTCAGTGAAATAAGCCAGTCACAAAAGGACAAATACTGCATGAGTCCATGAATACGAGGTGCCTAGAGGAGTGAAACTCCTAACAACAAAAGTAGATGGTGGTTTTGAGAGGCTGGGGGAGGAGAGACGGGGAGTCAGCGTTTCATGGGGACGGAGTCTCCATTTGGGAGGAGGAGAAAGTTCTGGACGTGGACGGAGGTGACAGTATAGTCTATCACAATTATTTTTAAAGAAATCAAACGAGAAAGTGGACACCCGGGGAAACAGTCTAGGAAGAAATTTAACAAAATGGTAACCCTGGTTATAAGCGCATGACAGGATAGGGCGCTCTTTCCTGTGCGTTCCACGTTTCCTATAATTGAGGGAGGTTATTTAAATTAAACGACACTTTAAAGAAAAAAGTCAAGAAGCAAGGAGGAGGATCAAAAAGCGCTTTGCCGATGACAACAGTGCCGGAGGACCTGCTTCGCACCCCCCGCCGGCCCAGTTCATCCCCGCACGGCCCGCGCCCACGGGCCCGCACCGCGGGCTCCGCAGCGAGCTTCTGCGGAACGGGCGACACCGAGCTTCCGGATAAAGGGAGCGCCGGCTTCACGTCAAGAGCCTGAGACCCTCTGAGAGGTGTTTTCTTTACGTCTCTTTCTGTACCTCCAACCGGGCACCTCCGAACACGCGTCCGGACCCACACTTACCCGGCTGACGCCAAAGCAGCTGCGCCCGTTGTGGAGCCACAGCAGGAAGAGGGGTTTTCCCAAGAAGAGCACGGGAACGGACAGCGCCGTGACGGCCAGCAGCAGTCTCTGGACGCGCTCCTGTCGCGCAGAAGGGGAGGAAGCCCGTTAAAATGCAAGGACGCGCTGGCCGGGTCACTGGTGCGTTTTAGGAGTGAACCTCCAGGAGAATGTCTCCTGATTTACAATAACGAGGAGCAGAAGGTAAACGCAAAAGCCGAATTGTATTGGCCAGCAGGTCTTTTCCCAAACTCATAGCCGAATTCTAGAACTCATGAGTAACACCACCGACAGGGCGGTAAAATAACACTTTGTTCAGATCGGCGAGGGATGCATAAGAACATTCTAAACCAGAGGCAAACCCCAACTCGTCATTTCCCAAAAACACTGAAAGAGGACGAATACAAACACGGGCTAGACATTTTTTTAGATTCTTGTTTTTATTATTATTATCATTGTAAAGATTACTTGAGGAACCTAAATGATAGTAAGTGGATTCACTTCTACACAAGAAAAATACTAAAAGAGCATTCAGAACAAAACTAAAAGCCTTTTCTTCAAAAGTCGGCATATTTAAGGGCGCCTGGGTGGCCCGCTGGGTTGAGCCACTAACTCTCGATCTCCGCTCAGGTCACGATCTCATAATTTGGGAGTTCAAGCCCTGCGTCAGGCTCTGTGTTGGTGATTCTCTATCTTCCTCTCTGTCTGCCCCTCCCCTGTTCGTGCTCTCTCTCTCTCTCTCCCTCTCTAAAATTAATAAGTAAACACGTTTTTTAAAGTACAGATATTTACCGTCACCTAAAAAGAAATCGAGAGCAAAGCACATTCGCGCTTATACTTATACAGCCACTGCGGTCTGTGTGGCTTTATAGGGCCCGGAGGCGGCAATGAAAACAAACGATCGGGCATCACACGGTCCCCCGCCTAGCCTTCCTCCACGGCCGCCCCCATGTGACGCACAGATTCCCAGAGCCGCGTGCACCACGTGGTACGAGCTAGCAGCAGGTATGCGTTAGCATCTCGTACCGCACCACCGACACGAATGTGCCCCGAAACGCGGAGAAACGCGGCGGCCACGGGCAGAGTCCCATCCGAAGTCGTGAGCTGTGTGGTCAAGCAGACCAGACTAAAATCTGGGCTCCGCCGGCAGCTGTGTGACCAGGCCTGCCCTGAGCCACCGGGATGACACCACCGACCTCGAGGGCTAGCGTGAGTTAAGAAGAATAATCACGGAGAGCACTTCTCAGGCACACCGGAGACGTTAAATAAGGTAGTGCCCTTCAGTGATCTTCCCGGCCACGGCACCTGAGCGCCGCCGAACTCCCGTTGTGCCTTTCTCCCACAATCTACGTCATCCCACAAAAAGGTTCAACAAAGCAACCATGAAATCTAATCGAAAGATCACAAACAGGAGAATCATAAGTAAGAGTTGAAGCTCAAACAGTTCAAGAAGGACACGTGTGCACGGCTCACAGCGAAGCCCACGGTTCCACGAGCTGAGCTTCCAATCGGGCTTACAGTGAACCGAGCTGTCCGTGGAAGGCGGAAAACAAAACCAAACGCTCCATTTGCAGGGTCACCAAAATTAAAAAAACAAGAACAAAACACCTACAGCTTAGGAGAACACAGGTGAGGACAGGACTGAGAAGATTTCTCCGGTATCTCACAGGCACTGGGAACACGACACGCAAGGTCCACAGCAGCGTCCTTCAGGAGTGACACTGTGGCACTCGACACAGCACAGAGACCCTCACCGTAATCACAACGCAAGCTCACGTTTATTGAGCACTGGTAGGTGCCAGGTACTTCTAAGTATTTGATCAGATTAACTCTGGACTACAAATTGGGTCCTATTTTTATTCCCGTTTGACAGGTGAGGAAACTGAGGCACAGAGGAGTCAAGGTATGTGTTCAAAGCTCCCCGTCAAAGAAGTGACAGAGCTAGGATTGCAAGCAGGGCGGTCACCCCCGAGCCCTCACCCCGCCACCGTGGATGTGGTGGGCGTTACCCAAACATACCACTCTAGAAAAGCCAGTTTGCGAGAGGGTCCGTGTGCTGTGGGGTCCAGACGCCGGTTCTGGGATGCCCTGGCTTAGTCAGAGATTGATTTTAAAGCAACTAGAAAAATGGAGGGGGCGGGGTGGGTGGGATTTGCCAGTCCTCAGAAACCCTCCAGTCCATACATTTTCTTCCCACAGTTTTGACGGCTACTGAGTGTTTCCCAGAGCCCCCAGCACAGTGTTCAGAGCAGGGTGACGAGCTCTTGCGACAACATACAAAGAAACAGGAAAGCCCCTACATTCCTGGGAGGCCTGCGGAAAGCCCCTTCAATCATCTACTGTTTAAAACAAAAAGGCTACCATCAGGACTTCCTGTAAGCTCACGGGGGTGGAAAAGAACGTTACCTACCTGCCCTGAGTAAAGACCATTCGTTTCACTAGCCGGGAATAAAAACATGTTAATAAATTCAATCAGAATGCTGGGAGCGACTCTGGAGGTTTCTGCCGAATAAACCAGCCACTTATAGACGATCATAAATATAAGGTATCCAAAGATGCACAGCATAAAGAGAAGTTCTGGGACAGAAACCAAATAAATATTGAACTTCTTCCGGAAATGCCTAGAAAAAAAAACAAAATGGAATCGATCAAACCATGAGCAAGTTTGGACTGAGATAAAGAATGAAGGGGGCACCCGGGTGGCTCAGTCAGTTAAGTGTCTGACTTCGGCTCAGGTCACAATCTCACAATTCACAAGTTCTAGCCCCGCATCGGGCTCTGTACTGACAGCTCGGAGCCTGGAGCCTGCTTCGGATTCTGTGTCTCCCTCTCTCTCTGCCCCTCCTCCGCTCACACTCTGTCTCTCTCTCTCTCTCACAAAAGTAAATAAACATTAAAAAAAAAAAAGACTAAAAAAAAAAAAAAAAATGAAGACAAAATTGCTCTTAAATTCTTTGTGACGAGGCCTCTCCCACCAGAACATCCTTTGTCTTATAACTCATACTACCGATTCAGATACATCCACGTAGAAAACAGATGTGAGCACAGTGGAAAGGCTAGTGTTTCACTAACAGGTCCAGTTAGAGGAAAAAGATGCAACGTCTTCCTCTTGACACGCTAGCTCTAGCAAACAAACAAAAAGCTTTCCAACTTATAATGAAATAAGAGTATGACAAAAACTACTTCTGGAAACAAATCTGAATGTACATGCCGCATGCCTCCCTCCCTTGAATGGAAAACTCCATGTGGGCAAAACCTGTCTTCTGTCTCCAGCACTACTCAGTCCCTGAAGCCTAAAACAGCGCCTGGTATATCCTCTACAGTCAATAAATAGCTGCTAAATAAATGAATCACTGAAACGGTCAAAACCCTGTGTGATCACAACACAATCAAATGCACAGCATTCCAGTACACTGGCTGCCTTTAAGGGCAGGCCCATACAGTCCACCCTCAAGAGGCAAAGTTTAAGAATACCAAACTTGGCTTATAAATACTGCTTTAAAAAAAAAAATCTGGGGGCACCTGGGTGGCTCAGTCGGTTGGGCATCCGACCTCAGCTCAGATCATGGTCTTGCGGTTCATGGGTTCGAGCACTGCGTCGGGCTCTGTGCGAACAGCTCAAAGCCTGGAGCCTGCTTCAGATTCTGTCTCCCTCTCTATCTGCCCCTTCCTCGCTCGTACTCTGTCTCTCTCTCCCTCTCTCTCTCCCTCTCTCTCTCTGTCAAAAATAAATAAACATTAAAAAAACTTTAAAAAAATCTGTACTTACAAGTGGTTAAATATTCCCAGAATGACTCCAAAAGTCATGTGAATAATTCCTAAAATCACAGACATTTTCATTTTGAAAGAGTTTAGGAAAGTGAGGCGATTTGTGGCCAAGTTCCAAATCTGAAGACAAAACAAAACAAGACATCTTTAACTTCCTTCAACTGCTTCAGGACACATAGGTGACACCGGACATAGGAAGGCAGCTACAGATTTAAAAGGAAAGCAACGTTCAGACTTCCTCCTTGACGCCTGTGATCTGAGAACCACCGATTTCCTGAAACCAGGACCAGACTGTTACCAACAATCCCGTCTTTAATATGAAATGCAAAGGATGCCAAACGAAACCACACTGTGTTTAGGGAAGCGGCCTGTGAGGCGAGACCGAGAGGAAGAGCAGGGGAAGAGTCACACGGAGTCAGCGGGGCGGCCAGTTCCCTCTGGGGAGGGCCGGTGCGGCCAGGGGCGCATTCCAGGTCCCGGGGTCACTTACCCTGGGGGGTGGGGGTGGGGGGCCGTACAACTATGTGTGTTAGGACTTCACAGACAGGTTTTATACATCCTTGTGCGTGTGCGTTCTATAATAAAGTTTAACAGGAAGGGAGGGAGGAAGCGTCAGTGCAGCAAGTGGCCAAACCGTGCTGATAAGACCCAGGGCACCCAGGCTCAACCCCCCGGGGCTCCCTGACCAGCCCCTCCAGGCCCCCGCCGCTGATTACCTCTCTTCTCTCTTCTCTCTCTGAAAAATTAATTCCTACAGTCCCTCACTCGGGGGATTAGGAAAAGGGAAACAGGGCCTGTTAGTTCTTTTTAAGTGAGAAGAAGGTTCTAGAAAGAGGTATTTAGGCTGACTTCAGCTTGACTGCCTGGACCCACGGGAAAAAGCCCACTGACGGCGCCCTCCTCCGGGGAAGCAGGGGCGGGAGAGGAGGAAAGTCGGCAACAACGCGACATCTCGCCAGCGACATGTAAGCCTATCTTTCATCACTAAGCCTAAAGCAACTGGGTACAGAACAATCTTTTAGGCAAAAACGGGAGAATAAGAAGATAGATTTAAAAGTTCATAAAGAAACTTGGCAGGAGACGCTAAAACTACCTCCAGCCGTTCCCGGGTCAGGGGAAACTGAGGAAATAAGGACTGGACAGAGGAGACCTTCGCAAGAGCTGGACCTTGCCTACGCACATGGATCTATTTTTTAACCAGATGAGCGTGGTGCCGATTTTTAAAATTAAATCAAAGCGAAACGAGGCAGTACCGTGCCCTAGTCTCTTCCTCCCCCCACAAAACGCCCTCCTAAACTTTCTTCCTTGGAGCCTATATTCAGAAATGTTTCTCTCCTTAAAGCAAGGCCACACATTATTAGGAATCTGGCTCCAAAATGCTGTACCTTAAAGAAATTGTTATGAAAGTTTTTTCAAGTTTCCAGTTATATGAAGATGCAAGGCAACAAGGCTGAATTACACAAATTACATTTAGAGGCGAGAATGAACAGACCGGTTAGGAGGGCACTGGCTTGGAAAGCTCCAATGAAGGTGCCGGACCTTTCTCTTCAGTTTTTTCATTTCTGCACACGATTATAGCTCACGCCCCCAGACCGATTTTGAGTTGGTTTCTAAGCTCCCCTTTCTAGGGTGAGATTCTCCCAGAAGACGGCCAACAGTCCAGAAAAATGGTCCTTCAGCCTGGAGGTAGCCTGCTGGGGGCCTGGGCACCGGGTGGGAGCCTGGGAGGAGCCTGGTGGGGGCCTGGCATGGGCCTGGGGGGTGGGGGGCCCTGGAGGGAGCCTGGCGGGAGCCCAGTGAGGCCTGTCTGCTGAGCCCTGTGGGGCATGGGGTGGGGGCGGCAGTCCCGGTCCCCTGCAGCTGCGTCTTTTTTTTCCTTCTCCAAACACTTCCCATTTCAAACAACTACCTCAATAAGCACCCTGAGAACCTTAAGCTCCCTTTCAGCTCTAAAATTCCTATTATTTCTTTCTAGATCACAGGGTAAAAAAACAAAAATTTCCACAAAGAAAAAAGAGATTTAGGAAGCTGCCTCCACTTAAAGGCTCCTGAAATGCCATTTCTCCCTCGAGGTCAGGAACCCCGACGGCGTGCGGCCCCACCTCTCTGGACGGACTCCTCCCACTGGGCACTGACCCGGGCTCCCACACGGACAGCTCAGCTTCATCTCTAAACCAACTTGACTGGGGAGGCACATGGGCCACGGCCACCCAGGCAGAAACCCCCCAGGGTACCTTCCCCACCGCCTGCAACCCGGGGAACCTTCTGAGGAAGCACTCGGACAATTAAAACCAGGTGCACCACAGAGGGAGCGGAGATAATGGCGAGGAACAGGTGCACTCACGGGATCGATACCAAGAGGGTAAGGGCCTTGGAACACTCCAGGAACGCTCGGGTCCAGCTGCAAAACCCTGTTGTGCCTGACGATGCTGTCACTGTAACAGAAAGCAGAGTGAGCAGGCTGACCTAGCGGAGGCCGGAGGAACCTCCGAGAAGCGCTTTCCGACCTAAAACACCGCTGGGTAACACACACTTACTTCCAGAGCCCCATCTTCTTCTGCTCCGCAGGGGTGTGGCTGGAGCTGTACATGGCTGACACGCTCCACCCAGAGCCAAACAGGTTGACCGACTTTGAAAAGCAGTCGTTGTAGATGAGGCCCGTGTACACGGAGAACAGCCCCATCAGCAGGAGGATGTATCGGCCATTGAAAAACATGCGCATGATCTGTGGAAAGCAGGGCAGGTGAGCAGAGGGGGACCGCGCGAAATCGCAGGAGCGGGACCCACGTGGGCCTGGGACTTCTCAGAGGGCTGGCGTGGGGGGCGTCGCCGTCACAGAGACCACAGGCCCGCACCCCTTACGGCTCCTACAGTGACGCTTACTGCCAAAAACTGACATTTAAGATCATCCCTGCTAACCACCCAACCAGACGTAAGGAGCTGCGTGCGGTGTTTGTAGTCTCACCTCTTGTGACTGATTTAGTCTGGGGTGGTTTTCATTTAACACCAGCAAGAGGGCAAACAGGAACATCACGAAGCCATGTCCGAAGTCTCCGAACATCACGGCGAACAGAAAGGGGAAAGTGATGATGGTGAAGAGGGCTGCGGGGAGAGCAAGACGCTTGACTCACCGGAGGCAGAAAATTCTAGTTAATTCCAACACCCGACCTTCTCCAGAATTCTCAAAAGAGAACGGACAGGTTCAAGGGAACAGTTTACACTCAGGACAACGACACAACAGCAGCAGCGAGCCTGTTTCCCCAACGCCTGTCACGGCGTCGTGGGGAGAGGCAGCGGCAGTGGCGCACGAGGCAGGAGGATGTACGAGGTCACACCGCCCACCTGGGTTCACTTCTCGGTAGCTCCCGACTCCATAGGCGTCCACAATGTTCTGAAAGCCCTCGGTGAATTTGTTGGTGCGGATTAGAGTCGGGGGGGTTTCTTTTGTTGGGATTGTGTTCATAAATGAGGGGATTGTAGCACCGCTCTCTCTCTTTCACATAAAAAGAAAGAAAGGAAAAATTAGTACCCAAAATCCCGTTCCACGACCACGGGCTCCCTGCTACGGCGAGGCTCTGCGTGGCCACGCGGACAAGTGCCGACCACCCTCGGAGGCTCACGGGCAGAGGGGGGTGACAGCACGAGTCGGGGGGGTGGCGCCGGGGGGCTGCAGTCCTGCAGAAGAGTATGGTGGCCAGGCTGCAAGGACGGGAAAGCGGACGGAGGGGCTAGGGATGACAGGGACAGGTGGATGACGTGGTCTCAGAATCACGAACATAAAACTGAAATTTAATATTATGCCTCATAAAAACATTCAAGAGGAATCTGGAGACAACTACAGTATCTAATAAAACCGAAAAATAGACGAGAATAATCGTCAATCTCAATGAGGGCTGGATCCCAGGAACCGGGAGATCATGACCTGAGCTGAGATGAAGATTCGGACGCTTAACCGACTGAGCCGCCCAGACGCCCCGCCTTGAGTATCTTAAACAGGTTCTGCAGAACTAATATACAAATAGACGATGTACTTACATTATACATAACACAGAGTTCCTTTCAGTATCTCAAACGTATATTCTTATGTATGAACATACGTTATGTCTAATACAGAATTTCCTTGAATATTTAAACACGTTTCAGAAAACTAATTTCATTTAAAAGTGATCAAAAGAAGAGTGCAGGTCAGACTTTTATATAAAGTTGTAGTTAAAAAAAAAAAACAACAAACTGAGCAGAACAACATCCCTCTGAACAATGAAAGCATGCCAGAAAGACATACTCACAGAAGAGATGACAGTTTAACTTACTATATCAAAGTGAGCAAAAACATTACAAAAATAATACCTGATATGAAAAAAAACCCCACAAAGCAGAATAAGAGTCTGAAATGAGGTGACAGAACTCAGAAAAGTATTAGAAGAAAAAGAAAAAATACGCAGAAATGAGACAACACTAGAAAAAACTCCAAGGTGAAGACACCTTCCTAGCAATAACGCTGCAAGAGAAATAGACAAAAGAATGGAAATTTTTAAAAATCAAAAAGTAAAGAAAGACAAAAAGGATTCAAGGAAAAGTGACAAACACTGAAGATAAGGTTTAACTTAAACATAACAGCAGGTCCCGAAGGAGAAAACCAGAGCAAGAGAACGGAGCAAATACTAAAAACTATAGTTGAGAATTTTTCTGAAACTTTTTTTAAAACTACATATTAAGAGGACACACTGTATATCTGAAAATACCAACCCGGAATAACAGAATCAACACACAGTCTAGTAAAATCATTGAAAAAAATCCTTAAGCGTGTGGGCAAAAAAAAGAAAGTACCAAGACTTATAAGGAAAATTCTATCAATATCAGGCTTTTTTGTTAGCAACGCCATGCCAGAACAAAATGGAATCACATGTTTAAGACACCCATGGAAAACAACAACAAAAATTTTGAAACACGAGCCCAGGATTTTATTTCCAAACAACAAACTTCCGATTATAAAGGCAGGAGGCATACACTACTACGAACACGGGAGAACTCAGGGAGCACTGTTCCCACGAGCCCCTGCTCAGGACTCGGAGAACACACTTCAGACAGCCAGAGCGGCTACAGCACCCAGAGACAATGGAAGCACCAGAACTGCTGATGTCCCCATCAAACTCCCTCCCACTGGCAGCAAAAGGCATGGTCTAGACGTCAGCCAACCCACAGGTACATGTGATGCAGGGTGACTGGCTGGTTTTCAGCAACGAGGAAATGTGTAATTGGCTGGTCGTGTCGACGCAAGCCAGCCCTCTTCCAAAAAAAAAAGTAAAAGTCCATTTGTGCCATCAAAGAATTATGTGACGAAACGTGACTAACAAAAAAAACCTCGTATGAAAACTTGCTTCCTTAGCTGTCACTTGAAACATGTAAACCTACTATTTCTAATGAAGAACTGGGTTTTGATGCAGGAAAAAAAAAACCTCACAGGAACATGGCAGACCGACACCATGGCCCGGGAGTCAGGCGCTGGAGCCTACTCTTCAAAGTTCAGAAGCCACACAAGCGAATTGATAAGTTCAACTATATTTAACAAAAAACTGCATGACCAAAGCAAGCCAACAAACAGAAACATCAAAAGACGAGTGGCAAATTGAGGACAATATTTTTTCTCATGTCACAAAGAGCCAACAGAAATTAGTAAGAAAAAAACCAACAAACCAGTAGAAAATGGGCAAAGCAAAAAATAATAATAATTAAAAATGGGGGGGGTGGCGCTTGGGTGGCTCAGTCCGTTGGGCGTCTGACTTTGGCTGAGGTCACGATCTCGCGGTCTTTGAGTTCGAGCCCCACGTCAGGCTCTGTGCCGACGGCTCAGAGCCTGGAGCCTGCTTCGGATTCTGTGTCTCCCTCTCTCTCTGACCCTCCCCCGCTTATGCTCCGTCTCTGTCTCAAAAATAAATAAACGTTTAAAAAAAAAATAGTAAAAAAAATAAAAAGAAAATGGGCAAAGCAGAAAAACACAGAGCTCATTAAAAAAGGAAAATTCAAATGGCTCTTAAAGAAAAGATTTTCTTTTAATTTTTTTTTTTTTAATTTACATCCAAATTAGTTAGCATATAGTGCAATGATTTCAGGAGTAGATTCCTTAGTGCCCCTTACCCATTTAGCCCATCCTCCCTCCCACAACCCCTCCAGTAACCCTCAGTTTGTTCTCCATATTTATGAGTCTCTTCTGTTTTGTCCCCCTCCCTGTTTTTATATTATTTTCGTTTCTCTTCCCTTATGTTCATCTGTTTTGTCTCTTAAAAGTCCTCATATGAATGAAGTCATATGATTTTTGTCTTTCTCTGACTGATTTCACTTAGCATAATACCCTCCAGTTCCATCCACGTAGTTGCAAATGGCAAGATTTCATTCTTTTTGATTGCTGAGTAATACTCCAGTGTGTGTGTGTGTGTGTGTGTGTGTGTGTGTGTGTGTGTGTGTATCACATCTTCTTTATCCATCCATCCATCGATGGACATTGGGGCTCTTTCCATACTTTGGCTATTGTCGATAGCACTGCTATAAACGTTGGGGTGTGTGTGCCCCTTCGAAACAGCACACCTGTATCCCTTGGATAAATACCTAGTAGTGCAATTGCTGGGTCATAGGGTAGTTCTATTTTTATTTTTTTGAGGAACCTCCATACTGTTTTCCAGAGTGGCTGCACCAGCTTGCGTTCCCACCAACAATGCAAAAGAGATCCTCTTTCTCCACATCCTCGCCAACATCTGTTGTTGCCTGAGTTGTTAATGTTAGCCATTCTGGCAGGTGTGAGGTGGTATCTCATTGTGGTTTTGATTTGTATTTCCCAGATGATGAGTGCCATTGAGCATTTTTTCATGTGTCAGTTGGCCATCTGGATGTCTTCGTTGGAGAAGTGTCTATTCATGTCTTTTGCCCATTTCTTCACTGGATTATTTGTTTTTTGGGTGCAGAGTTTGAGAAGTTCTTTATAGATTTTGGATACTAACCCTTTATCTGATATGTCATTTGCAAATATCTTCTCCCATTCTGTCGGTTGCCTTTTAGTTTTGCTGACTGTTTCCTTCGCTGTGCAGAAGCTTTTTATTTTGATGAGGTCCCAGTGGTTCATTTTTACTTTTGTTTCCTTTGCCTCCGGAGACATGTTGAGTAAGAAGTTGCTGCGGCCAAGATCAAAGAGGTTTTCGCCTGCTTTCTCCTCGAGGATTTTGATGGCTTCCTTACATTTAGGTCTTTCATCCATTTTGAGTTTATTTTTGTGTATGGTGTAAGAAAGTGGTCCAGGTTCATTCTTCTGCATGTCGCTGTCCAGTTTTCCCAGCACCACTTGCTGAAGAGACTGTCTTTATTCCACTGAATATTCTTTCCTCTTCATCAAAGATTAGTTGGCCATAGGTTGTGGGTCCATTTATGGGTTCTCTATTCTGTTCCATTGATCTGAGTGTCTGTTCTTGTGCCAGTACCACGCTGTCTTGATGATTACAGCTTTGTAGTATAGCTTGAAGTCTGGGATTGTGATGCCTCCTGCTTTGGTTTTCTTTTTCAAGATCGTTTTGGCTACTCGGGGTCTTTTCTGGTTCCATACAAATTTTAGAATTATTTCTTCTAGCTCTGTGAAGAATGCTGGTGTTACTTTGATAGGGATTGCATTGAATATGTAGATTGCTTTGGGTAGTATCAACATTTTAACAATATTTGTTCTTCCTATCCGGGAGCATGGAATATTCTTCCTTTTTTGTGTGTGTCTTCTTCAATTTCTTTCATAAGCTTTCTATAGTTTCCAGTGTACAAATTTTTCACCTCTTTGGTTAGATTTATTCCTAGATATTTTATGGCTTTTTGTGCAACTGTAAATGGGATCGATTCCTTGATTTCTCTTTCTGTCGCTTCATTGTTGGTGTATAGGAATGCAACCGATTTCTGTGCGTTGATTTTTTTTTCAATATATGAAGTTTATTGTCAAACTGGTTTCCATACAACACCCAGTGCTCATCCCAAAAGGTGCCCTCCTCAATACCCATCACCCACCCCACCCCTCCCTCCTCCCACCCCCCATCAACCTTCAGTTTGTTCTGTTTTTAAGAGTCTCTTATGCTTTGGCTCTCTTCCACTCTAACCTCTTTTTTTGTGTGTGCGTTGATTTTATATCCTGCAACTTTGCTGAATTCATGAATCAACTCTAGCAGTTTTTTGTGGAATTTTTTGGGTTTTCCATATAGAGTATCATGTTCATCTGCAAAGAGTGAAAGTTTGACCTCCTCCTGGACAATCTGGATGCCTTTTATTTCTTTGTGTTGTCTGATTGCAGAGGCTAAGACTTCCAATACTATGTTGAATAACAGTGGCGAGAGTGGACATCCCTGGCTCGTTCCTGACCTTAGGGGAACGCTCTCAGTTTTTCCCCATTGAGGAGGATATTAGCATTGGGTCGTTCATATATGGCTTTTATATCTCGAGGTATGCTCCTTCTATCCCTACTTTCTTGAGGGCTTTTTATCAAGAAATAATGCTATATTTTGTCAAATGCTTTCTCTGCATCTATTGAGAGGATCATTATGGTTCTTGTCCTTTCTTTTATTGATGTGTTGAATCACATTAATTGTTTTGAGGAAATTTAACCAGCCCTGAATCCCAGGTATAAATCCCGCTCGGTCGTGGCAAATAATTTTTTTAATGTATTGTTGGATCCGGTTGGCTATTATCTTGTTGAGGATTTCTGCATCCATGTTCATCAGGAAAATTGGTCTATAGTTCTCCTTTTTAGTGGGGTCTCTGTCTGGCTTTGGAATCAAGGTAATGCTGGCTTCATAGAAAGAGTTTGGAAGTTTTCCTTCCATTTCTATTTTTTGGAACAGTTTCAAGAGAATAGGTGTTAACGCTTGCTTAAATGTTTGGTAGAATTCCCCTGGAAAGCCATCTGGTCCTGGACTCATTTTTTGGCAGATTTTTGATTACTGATTTCATTTCTTTACTGGTTATGGGTCTGTTCAAATTTTCTATTTCTTCCTGTTTCAGTTTTGGTAGTGTATATGTTTCTAGGAATTTGTCCGTTTCTTCCAGATTACCCATTTTATTGGCATATAATTGCTCATAATATTCTCTTATTATTGTTTTTATTTCTGTTGTGTTGGTTGTGATTTCTCCTCTCTCATTCTTGATTTTATTTATTTGGGTCCTTTCCTTTTTCTTTTTGATCAAACTGGCTAGCGGTCTATCAATTTTGTTAATTCTTTCAAAGAACCAGCTTCTGGTTTCATTGATCTGTTCTACTGTTTTTTTGGTTTCAACAGCATTAATTTCTGTTCTAATCTTTATTATTTCCTGTCTTCTGCTGGTTTGGGGTTTTATTTGCTGTTCTTTTTCCAGCTCCTTAAGGCGTAAGGTTAGGTTGTGTATCTGAGATCTTTCTTCCTTCTTTAGGAAGGCCTGGATTGCTATATACTTTCCTCTTATGACCGCCTTTGCTGCGTCCCAGAGGTTTTGGGTTGTGGTAATTTTTTTTTAATGTTCATTTGTTTTCAAGAGAGAGACAGAGCACAAGCAGAGGAGAGGCAGAGAGGAAGACACAGAATCCGAAGCAGGCTCCAGGCTCTGAGCTGTCAGCACAGAGCCCGATGCGGGGCTTGAACTCACAGACTATGAGGTCCTGACCTGAGCCGAAGCCGGACGCTTAACCGACCGAGCCACCCAGGAGCCCCTGATAAGAAACTTTTAACCTCATTCAAAGTAAGAGAAACGCAGTAGCTGATACCATCCATCAAAACTGACCCAGCAATTCCATATCTGGGCCTCTCCTCCGACAGACCTGTGTGTGTGAACCGCCACGGCCAAGTGGCGGTTGCCACGGTGGTACGGGTCACATCAGGCACCACACCGCCTAAATGAGCAGGCAGCCAGGTCGCCAGGCCACGGCACATCCATAGAGCAAAGTATTAAATAGTATAAAAAGTAGGGAAGTTCTATTAAGTGAAAAGAACAGAATGAATAACCAGCAACCTTCCGTGAAAGCAAGAAGATATCCATTCGTACGTGCTTACCCTTCAGTTAAGAAACCCAAAGACCCAGCAGAAAACAGCCCTTGTCTCTGAAGTGACAGGGTAGGAGGAAGCCACTTCACTGCGTCTCTTCTGTTATATGTATGTTTTACTTCTCTAACCACACGACCAGAAGAGCCGACGAAAGCCGCGCGTGTGCATGCACACGCCCTCGGATGACGCGCTCTCCGGGGCATCGGTCCAGGACAGGAGTCAGCACAGCCCTCTCCCCGCTCCCAGACACTCCCACGCTCCTTGGCGTCCCCCGGGTTCTCAGGCGTCCCCAGAGCAGCCCCGGTCCCTCCGTCTGGTCCCGGCCGCCTTACCGACCCCTCCTCGAGCGCCCGGCGCAGCTCGTGCAGATCGGCCTCAGGACACCAGACTTCGGCGATGAGGCACTTGTTGGTCACGTCGAAGCTGCACATGTTCAGCATGTGGTAAATGGCTTTCATCTTCTTCACCTGGATGACGTGGCTGTAGACGGATTCGGCGGCTTTACACAGCACTTGCCTTAAATAATCCTCGGTTTTGTGGAGCACCTGCGTGGGAACAAACACAGGCTTTCCCAGCTTTTGTCCCCGGCACCGGCCCCTCCTGGGCTCATTCCGTGTCTTCCCGGCCGCCAGGACCGCCAGGCGGCACGCGGAAAGCAGCCCAGCCGATCGGATGCTCTCT
This sequence comes from Panthera pardus, assembly GCF_024362965.1. NCBI lineage: Eukaryota > Metazoa > Chordata > Mammalia > Carnivora > Felidae > Panthera > Panthera pardus. Next base: position 1,040,682 of record NW_026526710.1, read on the forward strand.
CGGGAGCTGCCCCTCCAGGACACAGCCCCCAGGGCACAGGAGGTGGCCGGGTGTTACCATCTGGGTGCCGGCACGGCGGCCTGGCTGCGCCCACGGAGCTCCCATCCTTCCCATTCATTCCCAGTCTCGGCTCAGTGCCCGGTCAGCCCCGAGGGCCACCAACTCCACCGTGTCACATTCGGGCCTGAAACCCCCTTTTGCTTAGGTGGGTGGGAGTCCACTTCTTGCCGCCCGGAGCCCTCGCTGATACAAGGAGGAACGGTCATTGAAGTAGTGAAGGCAAAAAAACGACAGCCACCACTTTAAACGGGTGGCCCGTCTCCTGCGATGACCAGAGGATCTTCTCTAAAGTCCCACCATCACCACCTAGATTTCTCACAGGCGGCTAAAATAAAACTTCCACCAAGAGGAGCGAGGTGAGTCACTTTCCAATCTCCCAAGAACATCTTGATTTGTCCACAACCAAACGTTTCCACATTGAAAAACAAGGCAAATGGACTTGTAAATGTTTTACACACCTCAGGTAAGGAGGCAACAGTTTACTCACAGTGTAGAGATCCTGAATCCGGGTATTGAGCCCCTCCTGAATCTCCTTCCGCTCCTCAGCTGTGTTCGGGTAGGGGTAAACGTGGCAGTGGTAACTACAAGACAGAATGCAACAGTCTCACGCCCGTCAGGACCAGGAGAGGCGACGGCAAACACTAGAACCGAATTCAGTGCACCACGTGGACACATCTCCCCCCAAAAGGGAACAGAAGCAGCCTTCTGGGAGAAAAGGGTCAGACACAGGCACCTGCCCGCGCCGAGGCCTTCTACACGGAGACACTCGACAAATGTCTACGGGCTTCAACACATTTAGCGCACTCTCTCTTGGTTCCGTGTTCCCTCCCTGCCCCCGATCGTTCCCGGAGCTTGCTCCCCATTCCAACTTTCTGAAATCCACCCCAGTCCTTGGGCTGGGAATTCACTAAACAGGTTTGAACACACAACGGTCATTACTTTTAAAAGAAAGAGAAAATAAAGGGAGGGGGAGGAAAAAAAAAAAAGCTCCGGTGTCCTAGCAACTGCTTTGGACACGTGGTGGGTGCAGGGAGCCCCTCCCTCGCCTCCCAGGGCCCGCCTTCTTGGGGGGCTGCGTGGCACCCGAAACACACGAGGCGCGCCTCCCTACTGCACTCTGCCTTCTGCCTTGACACCTTCCTGCCACACTTAACATTGTAAGTTCTGACTATTAAAATTAAATACTCACTCTAGCCTTGTCCTAAGCAACACTGTGTGTGAAATCATGGGCTTGTGTGCTGGTGACGGTTTTTCTAATGTACACTGAATAAACATCTATGAAATTAACAACAGGTTCGTCCACGTAACACTTAAAATTACTTTCCGTATCACCGGTGACACAGCATCCGACTCTGGGAAACACTTTATAAAGGAAATACCAAGCCCCAGCCTCACCCCCACGGGAAATAAGCCATCTAAAAACAAAGGGCATTCTTTTGACTTTTTTGTTTGGCTTTTCCTATTTTTCCACTGTTGAGGAGAACAAGTCACAGAGAGATTTCCGTTGTGACACTCCTTCGCGCATGGCGGTGGCCGACGCTGCACGGGAGTGTCTTGCCTGTGTGGCCTCAGTCCCGAAGCCCAGGGAGGGAGGAGAGTGCCGCTCCCTCTTACAGGGAGGGAGCCTGGACGTGGTGACTTACCCAGCCCGCCCTGGGCGTGGGCGGTGAAGCCACTCAGTCCTCACCACTCACCAGGCCTCCTTCCCCCACAGTGCAGAGAAACCTGTCAAACACCGAGCAAAAGAGGAACCGTACGCTCAGTGATGACACACGGGCCTCTGCGGAGCTCAAAGCCACAGGAAGGCACAAAATACCAAAACGTGACTCCTTCTCGGATTATTCTTAAGCCCTGATTCCCAAAGAGAAAATAAAATCTAAGAATGTTATTAAACATGATCTCTACTTCTCAATTATTTTACGTGTAACACTGACAAGAGGTGACGAACTGAATGTTTAACAACATGGTATCACAGGGGCACTTGGGCGGCTCAGTCGGCTGAGCGTCTTGACTCCTGCCTTCGGCTCAGGTCATGGATCTCACGGTTTGTGAGATCAAGCCCCACGTCGGGCTCTGTGTGGACAGCACGGAGGCTGCTTGGGATTCTCTCTTCTCTCTCCACCCCTCCTCCTGCTCACGAGCACGTGCTCTCTCTCTCAAAATAAATAAATAAACTTACAAAAAGACCAACGTGGTATTACAGCAAAGACACGTAACAGAACGCAACAGGCTTTGCACTCACCGTGGCTCCCTTCAAACACGGAGGGGTTTTTAAGGCAAACTAGAGACTACCGAATACAAAGAAACACATCAAATGAAATGTTTCGTGTTCTTACCAATCACATATCTTCTTAACCTTGTGGCCAATCTGCTCTCCCCAAAAGGATATTAAAAACACATACCACTTTATGACTTCTCCCTAAAAGAATAAACCGGGATCATTGTTACTCCTGTGTCCAGGTCTCTGAAAACGCTGGCAGCAAAAACTCTGTTAAAAAGTGCATTGGTTCATTCCTGTAGCAGATGCAGCCATCCTGGCCTCTGCAGACTCCGTCACTACACTTCACCCAAACTGGCCACGCTGTATTCATGACCCTGAGAGCAGTACCGGCCATGGCTTTGGCCATTTATAGACACACCGCAGAGCAGCCCAAAGTTGGAGCCACTCGATGTGCGTACTCAGCCGAGGTCAAACAGGGCGGCTCTCTGCCTTGTTCCCTCTCATCCTGTACACAAGGGTCCTTCTCATGGTTTGCTTAGGATCATGTCTTTCAGATTTGCGCTCTTTGTTGCAGGTTTCACTATCTAAAATGGTCCTCAGGCAGAACGCTGACGTGCTAGCTAGCGTTCCTGAGCCCAAGAAGGCAGTGAAGACAGAGAAAATGCGTGGGTTAGATAAGGTTCCTTCAGGCATAAGTCACAGTGCTGCTAGCAGAGTTCAGTGTTCAATGAATCGCTAATACACACTAAATAGAGACACACATAAAACAACGTTATTATTGGCTGGTGGACAAAATGTGACCAGAGGCTCACAGAAACCTAAGGCTGCATTTCTGCTAGGACGGTGGTTCAGTGTCATTCGTTCATGTGTTCGTGGAGACCCTACAGAGCTACCATAAATACTGAGAATTGACTATATTTACAAATATTCTAGACATAAAACTGAATAGGTTTTTGGCCTATTTCCCAGGCACTGTTCTAGGTGCTAGGAATATAGAACTGAACAAAAGAGACAAAAATCCCTGACCTGGGAGGGCTGGGGAGCTCGTAGTCAAGTTGGCAGCGAGGGACACAAAGAAAAACACAGCGTACCAAATGGCCATAAGTGCCGTAAAGAAAACAGAGCTGGAAGAGGAGAAAGGGAGGGGAGGCTGGGGTGGTGATTTTAAATAGGGTGACCAGGGAAGGCCTCCCTGAGAAGAGCATTGGAGCTTAAAGGCGTGAAGAAGGGAGGGAGCCGTGCGGCCACTGAGGGAAGGACCTTCCCAGGCCCAGAAGAGCTCACAGAGAAGCAGGAGCAGGGAAGGCAAGAAGGCCACACACGGAAGGGGAGTGGACAGGTCAGACACGTGACGAGGCCACAAGAGGTGACACTGCAAGGCTCTGGGTATTTTGCCAAGTGAGACAGGAAGCCACTGGAAGGTTTTAAGTAGAGGAGTGACGTGATCTTACAGGGATTGTTCTGGATGCTGGGAGGAGAGAGCACAGCAGGGCAGGGGCCGGGGCAGGAGCTCAGGACAGAGGCTCCTGCAGAATGGATGTACCTGAGGTGTGGAGCAGGGTGGAGGTGACGAGAAAGGCCAGAGTCTCTTCCTATTCAAAAGACACGGCCAATCACTCCGCTACAGGATTAATCATGAGGTGTGAGGAAAAAGAGAAGAGTCAGGACGACCCCCAAGGCTCTGGGCCTGAGCAGTCGGAAGGACTGAGTAGCCTCTTACCAAGATGGGCATGCCTGGCAGGGCACGTAGGAGAGGAAAGATCGGGAGGTCCAGTTTTAGGCACCCGGTGGAAATGTCTTTCAGATTTTTAAAAGAGACACAGAGTAGCCAGTTATACAGAAAAGTCTCTTTTTGAGAAGAGAGGTCCAAGTTCTAGATATACATTTGGGAGGCAGTATTTAAAGCTGTGAAATTATACAGGATCCCTAGGGGCAGAGAGAGGAGAGAAGCAGTCTAAGAATCGAGCCCTGGGCCACAGGAGGCGGGGGAACAGGTTGGGGAGCCTCAGAGAAGCCCAGGCAGGTGGATCCCAAGGCAAGGACAAAGGGTGGCCAGGGGGTTGCAGGAGATGGTTGATGTGGTTAGGAGACCGGTTACACTGAATAAATAAGTAAACTGAGCGATTCATGAAATACGTTGAGCATAAGGGGAGGCAGATTTCTCACTTGTCAGAAAAGAGCTGGAAAAAGGTTAAGTCTAGAAAGAACTGATCAGAATTTTAAGTTATAGTCGGGACACATAGCTTTATAAAATATAAGCACAGGGAGCCACAGAGGTGGTTACAGCTGTGCGCGTGGACATGTGCGGGTGTGCGTGCGTGTGCGTGTGTGTGCACACACACATGCTACCGCTGGAAGGGCCCAGAAACGACGACACTCCCGTACGCGGTGAGCACTCGAGCACCCAGACCTTTGTAAACATCGTCCACTAAAAGGAACCAGGGGTCCTTGGAGAAATGGCTGGGTCCAGGCCAGGCACCGAAAGCCCAAGATGAAGCTGGAATGCGTTGTGCTGCCAGAAAGGAAGGGAATGCTCAGTGAACGCTAAGGACAGGCCAAACGACACAGGAACACGTGTGAAGGGACCTTCTGTAGCTGAATCAGGGACAATTTGGGCATCCAAATAAACACTGAGTGTGACAGATTACAAGTCATTAAATACAATGGGAAGCCATGAGTCCTTGGATGCGAGAGGGGAGAAGCGTACCTTCCGTGGAATCGCTAATAAGTACAGAAGGAAAGATGGAAATCGAGAACCCACATGGTTACCACGTGGCAGCCATGACGGAGGTGGCAGATTCGAGGGCCGTCAATGGACGCTACAGGTGGTGGGCAGGCTGGTGATCGGGACACTAGCACCATTTGGAACACCTCCCACCAAGCTACTCATCAATCACAAAAGGCAACACGATGCCATGAAAGCGGAGGAACCCGGCAGACGGCCACGTGACCAGGTCGACGTTACGGGCCCGCACCTGACGAGATGCGCTGAGATGGCCAGAGCGTCACTTCCAAGGTGTCCCTGCCAAGAACATATGGCCCGAGTCTGGTGGTGACGAAACATCAAGTGGCCCAGAGGGATGGGGTCAGCCTGTTCCAGACGGGACTACAGACTCAGGGGGAGGTGCTGGATCAGGAAGGAAGAAAGGCAATCTGCTGGGAGGTGGGCATGGCAAGTTCGGAGTATTCAAAAGAGCTGCACCCGTGCTCTTTCCCTCTTTCGGAGGGGCCCCCCGTGGTTGTGGAAGAGTGTCCTTGCTTGGGAGTACCCGCACTGGAGTGACCCAGGGGTGACAGAGTCTATGGCTTCCTTGTAGAAAGTGTGCAAAGAGCCTAGTGAAAACGGGAAGAGACTCACAGAGAGAGCACACGGGTGACAGAGCAAATGTGGGAACCTGTTAACGACAGGGAAATGTGGGTGAGGGGATATGACAAGTCTCTGTTCTCTTCTGGCAACTTTTCTGTAAACCGAAATTATTTCAAAATAAGTAATTGAAGAAACGAAACGGGGGAAGAAAGAAACGGCATTTATAGTACACCTGACCTCGAAGATTCCATAACAACTTTAACAATAGTACCATGTCAACCACCTCGGGCGTAAGAAGGCACAGGGACAGTTCACAACATGAAATACAAATCATAAAACCCAGTGAAATCGCCGGAGTCCAGCATCGCATCTAGAAACCAGACCGACAAGGGGGAAATGGCCAGAAATAAGCTCTGGGGTCGGTAATGACACTGAGGGATCAGAACACACAAATCCTAGAACCGGAGAAGAAGTTGCCAAATCGAACACCCAGAACAAGCACAAAAAGAATAACACACCGAAATGTCAGCAGTGGCTCTTTCTGAACAGGACCACAGGGGATAGATTTTCTCCTTCACGTTTTCGGTACTGTTCCCAATTTTCTACAACCAGCATGCATCTCTTGTGTAATTGTAGAGAAGTTGTTGTATTTTCAAGATCTACATCTCTCTAATCCACTTCTCTTTCTTCACAGGTACTTAATGCCCTTTCCCATAGCTGGTAAAAGCCTGCCATAAAAGAGCTTAGAAATATATAGAAAACAATTTTAATGTGAATGAAAGTTCTGCATGAGAATGACTGATAGGTCCTCTTAATAAAGAAAGAGCTCAATGGCGCCTGGGTGGCTCAGTCAGTTGAGCCTCTGACTCTTGATTTTGGCTCAGGTCATGATCTCGTGGTTGTGGGGTCAAGCCCATCATCAGGCTCCCAGGTGAGCTGAGCACGGAGCCCGATTAAGATTCATCTGCATTCTTCCTCTCTCAATCTCTCTCTCTTTCTTCTGCCCCTCTCCCTCTCTCTCTTTAAAAAAAAAAATAAGAATAAAATAAAGGAAAAGAAAAAGCTCAAAAGAATAGGTAAGGCCACTGCAGAATGGTTTCTATCTTCAGTTTTACATACAGAGGTCATAAAGGTCACAGTTGAAGGACAAAGAAACAGATGCTAGTGGCAGTTACAGGAGCCACAAAAGAGTAGAAAAGATCACAGGTGGACGGTTAATGAACAACTTGACTGATTAGATTTTCACGCATTAGGTTAAACATGCGTGGTTTTTTCAGGCTAAAGTTTATGAAAATCCATTTCACAGCCAAATTCCTCTTTATGTGTCACAACTACTATGGGACATACAGTAATCTTGCAGCCAAAATTCCTGAGGCAAATTTAGAAAAAAAAAAAACCCACAAACCCTTTCCTCAAAATTAAGAAGCTAAAGTTCCTCTTCTACCTGTAATAGATCAGTTCATCCTCATTTAGAGCAATATAGTTATTTTTATTGTAAAATCTAAAAAAAAAAAAATCATAGAGATTTTAAAAAGTGCTGATGGCTCTTTCTCTCTCCTGCCCCTCTACTTCCCTTCCTGAATAATTCAGTCCTAAAGCCTTAAGTGCACGTGCAGGGATGGACCCAGAAGGAGGGGAAGACCAAAAATGGCCTGGGCAAAGCCAGAGCTGAAGCAAGGTGGGCAGAGCATCTACGTAGGGGAGCGGCCCAGGCAGGGTGAGGAGGGCACCCACACCAGGGGCCCACCTGGCATGGGGAACTCAGGGCTCCGCACAGGGGGATGTGGGGGTGGCAAAAATGAGACACTGACGGGAAGGTCGGTTACAGGCGAGAGGACTGAAAATAAGTAAAAATACTACAACAACAGGAGCCGAGTTTCTCACCATCAAAGGAAAACGTTACAAAAACAGAAATGGAGGAACTGAGACTGAACTCTGTGGTGTTGGATTGGAATTGGATGCGAACTCACAGTTTTCGGTATGTACGCACAGGCCCAGAAATAAAGGTAGGTGTGTGTGTGTGTGTGTCCTAGGGCTGTCCAGTGACAGACTGGGGAACACAACTCCTCAATTAACAACGGGCATATCCAGAGACTACACCTTGGCTTCTAAATACCGTTCTCCACTAAAGAGTACCAGGCTCGTAGAGAAATGGCCGATTCCACGGCTGTGTGAGGGGATTACAAAATGAATCCGGACAGCTTGTTGTGCTCAAAAGCACAAGCGCTCCAAAAATGATGGCAGCACGGAAAAAAGGACATAACAGCCAGCCTGAATGGGCCCCGAGTGGCCAAATCTAGAGAATTTTAATATCAAAATAAATAATTACAGTAAGAGTATAATTCATTGAATCAAATGGGAAACAAAGAACGGAAAATCTGGTAAGGAATGGGATAGGTACAGAGTTTCAAAGCACTTCCCCTAAAACACTTGTTAATTATAAGGAAAAGGAGTGACTTCACAGTGAAGTCGAGGAGTCACCACCTCGGCCAAGTGATCAGAGCGATGTTACCAGCAATGGGACAAACTAAATCGTGCGCCCATGAGGATGCAGGGAGGAGAACATAGCATCACTCCTGCAGAAGACGCATGACCTGAATCTAATCCTGGGAAAACAGCAGACAAACCCAAATGCAGAGACATTCTACAAAACAACAACAACAACTGATCTATAATCATTTTCAAATGTCAAGGTCGTGAAAGTCAAGAAAAGACTGAGAAACTGTCCCAGAATGAAGGAGACCAAAGAGACGTGACAATTAGATCCAAACTGTGATTCAAAACTAGACTGTCTGCTATAAAAGGGACTGTGGTACGACGGGGGAAACCTCAATGGGGTCTGAGGCTTGGACAGTAGCAACGTGTCTACGGTAATTTCCCGGCTGCCATCGAGGAGAAAGTCCTAGACTTTAGAGCTACACCTGAAGGTACTCGAGGATGATAAGCCATCAGGTGAACACCCCACTCTCAGGCAGCTCCCTGTGCACTGCGCCCCCAACTCTGCTGCCAGTCTGTCATGGTTAAAAGGTGATCGGGACATCGACTCACAGTTTCAGGGTCCTCGAGGGGCTCATCCAGTTCTGCATAGGTCACGATGGTATACCCTTTGCAGACCCTCCACAGCATTTTCTCAAATGCTTCAACTTTCCCTTGGTTAATTAGGCCAGATACAAACCTATGAGACAATAAAAGCAACCTGTAGTCAATTGAAAAGCAACTGAATCCTCAAATTGCATTAAAAGGAAAAATGAAGACTTTCATTTCTGGAAAAATGGTGAAAAGGGTATCTGGAAAGCCCTCCAAATGCAAAATATCGAAAATGCTGGGTCAAAAATTTTTGAAACATCCTTTAAAATGTATAGCTGGGGTGCCTGGGTGGCTCAGTTGGTTAAGTGTCCAACTCTTGATTTTGGCTCGGGTCCTATCTCACGGTTCTGGAGTTCGAGCCTCTCGCCGGGCTCTGTGCTGACAGCTCAGACCCTGGAGCCTGCTTCGGATTCTGTGTTCCATCTCTCTCTGCCCTCCCCCCCCACTCACGCTCTGTGTGTGTGTCTCTCTCTCTTTCTCTCAAAAATAAATAAACGTTTTAAAAAAATTAAAAAATCAATTAATTAATTAACCAACTCAGTTTAGCCCCTATGTTTCCACCAAACAAAACAGGACCTGATGCGTCACTGACCTATTATTGTAGGCTTATTGATATAACACTGAATGGCATAAACGTTCCTTCTTTCCAGCTCATTATACTGAAAGAAGAAATCCCCATGGTATTTAGCTAAAAAGTCAATACAGCTGAATAATCCAACTCAGCAAATACAGGAGTACAGTGTTTTCTTAAACAGACATGCACTTTCTTTCACTCCATCACAGGCCTTCAAATGGTAGCTCTCATCCCTCCACTGACGACAAGGACAGCGATGCTCGGCCCCCCCCCCCCCGGTGGTTGTCACCTACCCCAGTTTTGCTCCCAGCCTCTGCATACAGCTGTAGTCCAACAAGGAATCATTCTCTAAGGGAGGGAATTCTTCATAAGTAGGTTCAAACTACAAAGAAATATGAAACCAAGTGTGTCTTATTAAAAGTGACACTTTAGGGGCGCCTGGGTGACTCAGTCGGTTAAGCGGCTGACTTCAGCTCAAGTCATGATCTCACGGTCCGTGAGTTCGAGCCCCGCATCGGGCTCTGTGCTGACAGCTCAGAGCCTGGAGCCTGTTTCAGATTCTGTGTCTCCCTCTCTCTGACCCTCCCCCGTTCATGCTCTGTCTCTCTCTGTCTCAAAAATAAATAAATGTTAAAAAAAAAAAAAAGTGACACTTTATTTCCCAAGTCATGTTTCCAAACAAGTTTATAGGGCATCCTAACTGGGTGCCAGATCTGGACGCCGACACCCCAAGACAAATTAGACGTGGAACACAGCTCTGGTAAATAAAAACGATCATTGCCCCGTCGCTTTTTTTATAAGCTACTTGAAGTCGTTCACTAGAGATATAGTTACAATTTATGCCGCCGCCTCGCTTGGAGACAGAGTGCTCAGTCAGATGTCACCACGCCAAACGAAACAGCCCTGACAGAACAGACTCCCCTCCCTACTCAGCTGAGGACAGACTATTATGTAGACTGTTTCTACTCTTACAAAGACTTTTTTGTTAATTCTTTTACTCTTAGTAATTTGGTGAAGAAAAAGAAAAAAAATACCTAAATGTTAGAGCTCAAACGCTACTTTCCCATTTTTTCCCTCATGAACATAAAAAGATTTTTTTCAACTGAAAACTAAAGATTTTACAAATAGGAAGTATCGTTATCGCTAAATCAACCAACGCGGGGAAAAGCTTAACACCTTTTTTTTCATGTCGTATAATCCGACTGAAAAATAAAGCTAAGATCAAAATGAACCTGTTTGATAACGAATAGCCGAAAGAGAAACCTTACGGGAACGAGAGTTTTACAAAAGAAATGCACTTCCTCCCGTGTGTGGTCAGTACCTCCACGTTTCGTTTAACGAAGGTTTTTGTCACTCTGAGCATGTGAGTGTACTCAATCAGTTCAAGCAGGTTCTTCCTCAGTTTCTCCTTGTTCTTGGTGACTTCCCTCAGCTCAACCTCGAGCTTCTGCAGCTGCTCCTAAAACAAAAGGGCAGTTACTTAAGAGGACAGGTCCGTTCCAAGCGTAGTTTCATCATTTTTTCACACACTTGCTAGAGCCAGGACCGGGCTTAACAAGCCAGAATCCGAAAGTCGGACAGGGATATGGAAGCATGCGGAGACTTTAAAGGCCCGTCGTTTACGGTTTCGTACTGATTCAGGGAACTCCTAAGAAGCTGACACCACGCACGATGGAGGTGTCGCAGGTGATGACTCACGGTACCCTGGGCTGGCCTGGCCTGATCTCAGCCCCCACCACTTGCGTGGATTTTCCTTCATCTGCTTACCCACTGTCACACATCAAACGGTCTCCTTTCAAGTCTACGTTTCCGTTTATTTGCAACAGAGAAGAAAACTGAGGTCACCTTTTCGGAGCATAAATATTCCCAGCCTCTAGTTACGAGGCTGCATGTATAGGGGCATGTATAGGTGGCTGAGTCGGTTAAGCATCCGACTTCGGCTCGGGTCATGATCTTGCAGTTCATGAGTTCGAGCCCCGTGTCGGGCTCTGTGCTGACAGCTCAGAGCCTGGAGCTGGCTTCGGATTCTGTGTCTCCCTCTCTCTCTGCCCCTCCCCCGCTCATACTCTCCTTCTCTCTTTCTCTCAAAAATAAACAGTAAAAAAAAAAAAAAAAAAAAAATTAAAAGTTAAAAAAAAGTCTACATGTATAAGTTGCGCTTATATGATTAATTGGGCTGAAGGATGCCCTGAGATCGAATCTTCTTTCATAATCAATTACACTGCAGGCATCTTTCTTTAACAATACTTAAGTATTCGAACAACAGAGGCAGAGATCTGTAGAACAAACCCCTGACTCACTGAAAACTTGTATGCAAACAAATCCCTTGACATACTACCTCCATTACTTGTGCTCTGCCTTTTATGAAAACTATAAATACTCAGTAATCGCCGAAATTGTCATTATGTCACAAACAACCCATCAAACAGGCCAAACCAGATGACCGCTTTCAACTCATCTGATTGTACAATTCTCTCTCAAGTCCACTCATATAACAAATGTTAAATGACTTCCTCCCAGATAAACAGAGTGGCCAGCCATGGAATGGTCCTGGCTACACAATACTGATTGTTTCAGAAGAGCTCTAAGGGGCTCTAGTCTAGTTCCCAGTGCGATGAACTATCAGATGATCGACACAAACCTCGGGGGATAAGTCACAGGGGCGCTGACTAACAAGACAAGCCAGGGTTCTCGGGGGGAACGCTGTATCCCTGAGACACTGAACTCAGGGACAAGGAATTGTTTGCTGCTGACCTGGAATGACCTATCACCTTCATACTAGCTTCTGAGCATCAGAGGGGAGGTCCGTGAGTCTGGCAGAAGGCAAAGGGTCCAGGACTGAAGATTCCCTTATTCACGCCAGGAGAGGCACGCTAAAGCCCGGATAAGCCCGGAACGTACTTTCAGAAACATTACCTGACTAAGCACCCCATTTCACAACCCAATTTTCATTAGCTTCAGCTCAACACCACCTGGAAAGGGCGCGTGCATCTTACATTTTACAAGAAAACTAAATTACACTTAAAATTTGGAGGGCTGGGCACTTGGGTGGCTCAGTTGCTAAGCATCTAACTTCGGTTCGGGTCATGATCTCATAGCTCGTGAATTCGAGTCCTACATCAGGTGAGCTCGAATCCCGCTTTAGTTGAGTTCAAGCCCCACTTCTCTCTCTATCTCTCTCTCTCTCTCTCCTTCTACCCCTCCTGGAATTCTTTCTCTGCCCCTCGCTCACTTGTGCCCCTCCTCTCTCTCAAAACAAAAAACAAAAAACACAAAAAAAACAAAACTTGGAGGGCTAACCATAGCATTGTTCTTTAGTTTTCATTCCACGGTTTTGAGAAGAAAACCCGACAAGCCCTGGACGATATAAACTCAGTAGACGAGCAGTGTCTGCGATCAGCGACCTAAAACAGCTTCTTCAGAAACACATTACCTGCATTTCTAGGACTTGTTTCAGAGGGGGTGCAGGAGGACTGGTCTCTCCCTCAGGCAGGGGAATGTCAGCTCTATTAATTTCCTGTACCAAATATGCTGTGGGAATAAAAGGTAAACAAATTAGACTCAAAAACCCGCTCCAAGACATTTCAGTCAGAACATTTTCCGTCCCAACCATTCCTGGGTCGCCTCAAAATTAATGTCTGAATGCACAGAAGTCTTGCTTACTCCAACTGACTTACAAAAAGCCTCTTACAACCTCGCTTCCAAAGATCTACAAAATAATACCACCTACAGAGGTGAGCACGCAGTGACAAGATCGACGATAACCTGACAAACATTCCCTGAAATCCCCCCAAGTCTCCTTTATGTCTGAGACCCTAGTTAAAGAACTCTGGAGTCGCAGCTGTTTCTGTACCTGCAGATGAGACACACTCAGAAGTGCAGGATAAGCCAGGGACAGACCTAGAATCGTCCCCCCCGGAGACAGCAGCGGGACTCCCTGGCAGGTGCCGTTAGGAGGAAGTAAATCCCCCAGGAGAAGCACAGCCTCTAGCGGCGCACGGAGCCCTGAGGGGCACAGGGGGCCCTGAGGGCACAGGGCAGAGAGCCAGGCTCTCCGGACAGCTCCGCGCTGGCCAGGCCGTTCGGACTCACAACAATCCGCGCTGCTTCCCTACTTTCGTCGACAGCCAGATTCATAAAACTCGCAGTGAACCAGGCAAAATTAACCGAATTTCTTCAGTTTACATTTTCAATGCCATGAAGCATCCTTGTCCTTAGGACGCAAGTCACAACGCCTGGTAAACTCATAACCGGATAGAATATCTTGGAGAAGGGTTACTAGTTATTTTATTGAGAGGAAGAAACAGAAAGGTGAGGATGTCTCCCTAACAGGATAGCAAAGGAAGCACGGGGCTTAAGAGGTTTCCGGAAATGGGATACAAATCGTTTCACCAATTAAACCTAATTTACTTGGGACATCTGTTTTCCTTTTTGAAATCTATATGCTTTTTGAAACAGTTTAAGCTATAGGAAGTCCTCCACGTGCCTGATGTGCTGTCACTGCCTTTAAAAACCTCATTCCTAATCCACGACCTGCCCAAGGACTCACTATATTGCAAAGAAAGGAATATGATGTCACTCTATCGCACACGATCCACACAAGGAACTAGGACTTCAAACAATATGCAAGGAATAGATTTCAGATCATTAAAAGTGTTTTGGCCTTAAAAATCTCCAATTAAATCATAAAATCCAGGGTGTCTGCATGGCTCACTCGGTTGAGTATCTGACTCCTGATTTCGGCTCAGGTCACGATCTGAGGGTTGTGGGATTAAGCCCCGTATTGGGCTCTGCACTGGGCGTGGAGCCTGCTTGGGATTCAATCTCTCTCTCTCTCTCTCTCTCTCTCTCTCTCTCTCTCTCTCTCTCTCTCTCATTCTCTCTCACTCTGCTCCTCCCCCTCCCTCTCAAATAAAAAAAAATAAAATAAATTTCAAAACGATAAAGATCCACAATAAATATTAGCTATTAGGAATCATTCCAGGGGCACCTGGGGGGCTCAGTTGGTTAAGCATCCAACTTCAGCTCAGATCATGATCTCACAGTTTGTGAGACGGAGCCCTGTGTTCAGCTCTGTGATAACAGCAGGGAGCCTGCTTGGGATTCTCTCTCCCTCTCTAAATAAATAAATAAATATATATATATATGTAAATAAAATTTTTTTTAAAAGTTATTTCAAAAGTCATATTCTGTCCCTTCCTTGGCTCACTCATCCCCATGTTTTTTTGTTCATCCTTCTTTTTTTTTTCTTAATGTTTATTTATTTTTGAGAGAGAGAAAGAGTGCAAGCAGGGGAGGGGCAGAGAGAGGGAGACCCAGAATCCGAAGCAGGCTGCAGGCTCTGAGCTGTCAGCGCAGCAGGACTCGAACTCACTAACTCTTAGATCATGAACTGAGCCCACGTCAGACGCTTAACTGACTCAGCCACCCAGGCACCCCTCTTTCATCCTCCTAAAAAAAAAAGTTTTGTACTTCAGTAGGTGGTATGCAATCATCCTCTCCCTCCCCCCATTTCGGTCAGAACTTCACACTGGAATTGATAGTGATGACTATCTTAGGCTAAGACGGTAAAGATCTTACAGATAAAGCAAGTAGCCTTGAGCTACTGAGCTGTGAAGCTTAACCATCAAGGGAACACTGATCTAACACCTTTGCAAACAAAGCCAATCTGTCATTTCATGCCTCCCTTGATCTTTGGCATAATTTTAAGTAACATGTATACAATGTCTTCAATTATGATAAACTACAAGGGATTGGCTACATAAATTATTAACACATTAATCTCATGAAATACTAGGCAGCCATTAAAAATGATGCCGCGTCTAGGGTGCCTGGGTGGCTCAGTTAAGTGACCTACTGTTAGTTTCGGCTCAGGTCACGGTCCCTCTCCACTGCTGATACAGAGCCTGCTTGGGATTCTCTCTCTTCCTCTCTCTCTCTGCCCCTCCCACGTCTCTCTCTCTCTCTCTCTCAAAATAAATAAATAAACTTAAAAAAAAAAAGGATGATGAGGGGTCCATCTGTTTATTGATACGAAAAGATGTTACAGGACTTCCTGAGAAACAGAGCTGACAACAAAATAGCCTGATAGTTATATATGTGAATCCTTACTTTTATAGGTAAAGAGTAAAAAGTACAGGATGGTGAATTCTTTTTTCCTTTTTGCTGGCCTATATTTTCTAATTTTTCTAAAGTGAACAAGGCTTGCTTATATACAAATAATTAAGTTAGTAAAATAAACTTAACCCCCCAAAATAACAAAATAAAATAAAATAACACTTACCTAATATTCGTTCTAGTTCTTCACACCTCTTCACCTCACCAACAAATTTTCTTTGGAAGGAACTTACATTCTGGTTGAGCTGAGAAAAGGATGAAAAATTTGCTCTGAAATTTCTAAAATGTACAGGTAAATGTGATTTTAAGAATAAAATATGATGGGCAAGGCTTTAGGGAAAAGTACATCCTCACACACTAACTGGATGGGAGTGGGAACCAACACAGCTTTTCTGGAAAGCGGCTTGGCAACTGTTACCAAAAAAAGCCTGAAAAATACCCTTTGGCCCAGAAACATCCCATGAAGAAAATTAACCTAAGCAAAAACCTATGGATACCTACAAAAACTTACCAAGAAGAACGTCAACCTCAGCGATAGAAGAAAGAATTATTAACAATACAAAATTGGTCAAAGAGCTTATGGTCCACACGCAGACCATAGCACACTGCTCGGCGATCAAGAGGAACACCCCACTGACGCACCAAACACCGCGATGACTCTCAGAAACAATGCGAGTGTGTCTTTCAAGAAGACACTAAAGGCCACATACGGTTCGATTCCCTTTCCATGAAATGTCCCGGCGAAAAGGCAAATCTAGAGGCGGAAAGTAGATCAGTGACTGCCTGGGGCTGGAGGCAGGTCTGGGGATTAACTGTATGTAAGCACAAGCGACCTTACTGGGGGATATAATGTTCTACTAACGCTGGATCGTGGTGATGGACGCCTAAGTCAATTTCCTAAAAAAACAATGAAATGTACACTTGAAATGGGTGAATTCTATGATACAGATCAATAAAGGGGTATAAAAATTATGGTTCGTATAACTGATTATTATGCCCTTATTAAAACTTACGTTTTAGGGGGGCCCGGGTGGCTCAGTCGGTTAAGCGTCCGACGTCGGCTCAGGTCATGATCTCACAGTTCGTGAGTTCGAGCCCCGCGCCGGGCTCTGTGCTGACAGCTCAGAGTCTGGAGCCTGCTTCAGATTCTGTGTCTCCCTCTCTCTCTGCTCCTCCCCCACTCACACTCTGTCTCTTTCTCTCAAAAATAAACATTTAAAAAATAGAAATTATTACATAAAAATTTAAGTATAATAATGATATTGTGGTTATGATTTGTTTTATTCTTTTTACCATTTATTTTTGAGACAGAAAGAGACAGACTGTGAGTGGGGGAGGGGCAGAGAGAGAGGGAGACACAGAATCCAAAGCAGGTTCCAAGCTCAGATCTGTCAGCACTGAGCCCAATATGGGGCTCGAACTCACAATCTGTGAGAGCATGACCTAAGCCAAAGTCAGACGCTCAACCAAATGAGCCACCCAGGAGTCCCTGTAGTTATGATTTTTAACTGTCCTTACTTTTTAGAGATAATTATGGAGATATTTATGAAAGAAATTATACACACGAGATTTGCTTCAGAATAATCTGGTCTGAGAGGGGAGGGACAGATTTTGTCCGGAGGTGGAAGGCTGCAATGAGGGGCCATGAATTTATGTTACGGGTCCACAGGAACTCACTGTTCCCAAACACTCTTCCCTCTACTTAACTTCTAATACAAAGCTTAAAACAATAAAATACACACACATGTATATATACATACACACACACACAT
Source organism: Panthera pardus (assembly GCF_024362965.1). Classification (NCBI taxonomy): domain Eukaryota; kingdom Metazoa; phylum Chordata; class Mammalia; order Carnivora; family Felidae; genus Panthera; species Panthera pardus. The sequence continues at coordinate 1,057,820 of NW_026526710.1, forward strand.
ATATATATATTTATATATATATACACATATATACATATGGTGAAAGAAAATGTAATGAGGAAGTCAGTTCTGATTTGTGTCTAGAAAAAATTAAAGATATGTTCAGTGTGGTTCCAATTATATGAAAATACGTATATACGTACACTTTAAAATATTATTAGAAAAATAACGTTAAACCAATATTAACGAAAATGTTGGAGTGTTTATTTCTAGATAATAGGATCATAGAGGTTAGTATCTTATTCTTAGGTTTTCTAAATTTCCCACAATGGACATTTATTATTTTATAACAAAAAAAGGTTACAGTGATCACTCATGTTGGAAGGCATTTAAGGCAAGAATTTTATCTTTCCTGCACCCCATCACTTATGTCGGGCACTCTCAGAAACCACAATTAGACAAGAGCTTGCCATGAAACTGCCCAAACCGGGAAGAGTCGACCCCAAAGGCTCAGTTCTCGTTCAGTTTTTCTAATTTTTTTAAAAGGATTAACCAGAAGTAAGATAAAAATTCCCATTTCACTTCTGCTTGTCACATTCACATTCATTTCTGGGATCACACTAATCTCAAGTAACCGCTTTCAAGTTCGTCGTGACTCAGGCACAATCCGCAGAGCCCAGAATGAAAAGGAAGCGATGCATCCCAAGCGGTCTACAAACGACGGCACTGCCCCATTTCAGGGCTTTTTTTCTTCAACATCAAACACTGGCGAACTCCACGTGGACATGGTGGTTCCGCAAACAGTAGACTCTTTATGAGGAGGCCAATTTCTGCGGCAACAATACAAACGTATTTGGGTGTGACACACACCACCCCCACCGTCTCACAGATGTCACCTGGCTTTTTCTGCCGCGCGGTTTCTTTTACAGAATCTCGTTTCTGTTTTCTTTTTAGGGAGGCAATGTCACCCTACGTCTAGGCCAGTGACAGGAAGCACAGTAGAGCCCCTTGTCCACAGTTGAGCCTTTCCAGGGTCTCAGACGCCCGAGGTCAACCCTGGTGGCGAAGCAGACAATCCTCCTTCTGGCACTTCCCCAGGTCAATAGCAGCACCACATCACGGCCCAGTGCCTACATCATTCGCCTCGCTTCCTCTTGTCACGTGGACGTTTTATCGTCTCACATCATCGGAAGAAGAGGGGTGAGTACAGGACAAGAAGATAAACTGACAAGAGATGTAACTCACATATATCCTCGCAAACACATTCACATAATTGTTCTTACGGTACATTTTATAATCGTTCTATTGCTGTCAATCTCTGACAGTGCCTGAGCTATGAACTGCAGTGGGCCACAGTGCGTATGCACAGGAAGAGACACAATATGGACAACGTTCAGTACGATCCGCGGTTCCGCGGTTTCGGATAGCAACCCACCTACTGGGGGTCTTGGGACGCACCTCCACAGATCGGGGGGAACTTCAAGACTAACCTTCAACCTATGATTTTTTTTTAATTATTTACTTATTTTAAATGTTTATTTTTGAGAGAGCAAGCAGGGTAGGGGGCAGAGAGAGGGGACAGAGGATCCAAGGCAGGCTCCGCGCTGATGGCGCAGAGCCCGATGTGGGGCTCGAACTCATTAACCGTGAGATCGTGACCTGAGCCGAAGTCAGAAGCTCAACGGACTGAGCCACCCAGGCTCCCCGAGGCTAACAACCTTCAACCCAGAAAAACCAGCAGAGGCGACCCGGTGCAGGTTTCCCTGATACCCACACTAGCCATCTTCCTACTCCAGCAGCTCAAGGACTACTGGGGAAAATTGTTCTTAGACTGCAGACTGTCAGAAGAGGGAGATGCACTTGCCCTTCACTGAGACCCCTGGGCTAGGGGAATATTTTCCAAGTCTTCTCATGGGCTGTCACTACAGCAACCCGCGCCTGCCTCCTTGCCCTCAGGAGTACTGAAAGGGGAAAATCATAGAGCCTATGCAAGCCAGAAAAGACTGATGTTAGTTATCCCAGCCAGTGAAGGCAAAGTCAGTGAGGAATTCCGGAAAGGGGCAAGAGACGTGTCAGATGTTACGGAGCTTTTACTCTAGGCACCCATGCTGTTTGACAGTCAACCCAAACACACACAGCTGAGCTCTTCATATGCACTTTTTTTCCCCTGATTTTCAGATAAGGATCCCAATATACCCTACTACCTAATGTAATGGCGCTCAGTGAAACTTGAGTCTTTGTAATTAGGGCCTTTGTTCAAACCTCTAAGATTTAAGCTTGATAATATCAGTCTCTCTCAACTTGAGTACTAACAGGAAGGAACAAGTCTACCAGTTATACAGAAGGGAGCCAGTTCCGCTCCTGTCTCCTGAATCCTTCCGGTGCTACTCACAGCTGATCACAGCCCCTACCAGGTAAGTGGGCACCATGAACTGAAGCCCAAGTGGCTCCAGGAAACAGGAAGAGATCTGGGCCTTCCCTGCAGCCTCGGCTGTCGTTCAAGACTTTCTTCCTGACCTTGTAATTCCTCTGGAGCCGACCCAAGGGTCACTGATATCAGATCTCGGGTAGGGGTGTTCCCTTTTGAAATGAAGGGCCCCTCAGAGAGATGAAGGGAAACAACCAGAAGACGAAAGTTGTGGCTCGGGAAATGAAATGTTCCCCTGAAAGGACTTCCAGTTCAATCGCTAAGTGGTAGATCCTGGTTAATACTCCCCTTCCACGCCTTGTTCTTTTCACAATCCCTGTGCACAGAGTGTGTTTATCTGTCTCCTCCGAGGCTATGCACAACAAGAACACAAGGACCTCGGCCACCTTGCTCACCACTGAGTTGCTAGCACGAAAAACACTATCTGGAACAGAGCAAACGCTCAATAAAGGCCTGTTCCTTCATTCAACAAATGCCTATTAATGCCCACAAATGGCAGGGGCTGTGCTAAGTCCTGGGGAATCAGGAGTGAACAAGTCAGAAGAGGCCCCTGGCCCTGGGGGCTGACAATCCACGGTGTAAACAAATAATAAACAAGTAAACGGACATAAACAAGTGTCTATCCCTACCTGCTGGGAAGACAACTCCCCCTCCTTATTAGGCAGCCCTATGCACATCATACACCAGTGAACAAAACCGACAGAAACCCCCTCCCCTCCACGTGCTCACACCAAGCTCGTTCCCAATCCGGGGTCTGGGCTCCCTCGGTTCCCTCCGTCTGGGACCCTGTTCCCCCAGATCTTCCAGGACCAGCTCTTTCCCATTCAGGCTTCATCCTGGCTTAAACGTCACCTCCTCAAAGAGGCCTTCCTTGACCACCCGACTGTAGTTACCTTCACAGCAAACGTTTTGTTCACGTATTTGCTTAATATTTGTCCCCGCCACCCCCGTAAGTTCCAGAAGGACTCCAAAAGGCCTCACAGATTTCGCCCTCCCGTCTAGCGCTGTGCCTGGCACGGAGTCGGCGCTCCGGAGCATCTGATGGCACTACCCGAAGTGGATGAAGCCTACACAGAGCGTTCCTAACCAACCCGGCCAAAGCCGCCGCGGACCAGACGCCCGGACCCTGGGATCGGGCTCCGCTCTGCGGAAGCTCGGGCCGGTCAGCCGGGCCCCGGCTTCCCCGCCCGCGAAACGGAGATAGCGACGCGCCCCTGCCCAGGAGCCCGCGGAAGGGAGGCCTGAGCGAAAGAAAGGCGGGATGCGGGGCCGGGCGGGCAGGTGCGGCCCGCGTCTCCCGGGCGACACTCACGTCTCGGAACTGGACCAGGCCCTTCTCGCCCAGGGCGCTGAGGCACTCGTAGGCCGTGCCGGACTGCAGGAAGAGCTGCGCCAGGCACATGGTCTCGCTCCGGAACAGGGACCCCATGGCTGGCCAGCCCGCGCCCCGGCGGGGCCCGACGGGCGGCGGCGGCTCCGGGCCGCTCGGGTCCGTGCGGTCAGCCGGGGCGACCGGGGCCTCGGGTTCCTCCTGCGGCCTGGCCGCCGCCGCGCACCATGGGGCTCCGAGCTGCAGCTGCCGCCCCCGGTCCTGCCACCGCGGCCCCGCTCCAGCCGCCGCCGCCACAGCGCGCGCGAGGCCCCGCCCCCCGGCTACAGCCGGTTCCGGTTCCGCCCTCCCGCGTGCGCCCGCCCCCCCGCCGGCCGACCAATGGACGCCCGGAGTTACGGCCGCCGGCGACCGCGGCTGGGCCAACCCGCACAAATCCTGCGGCCGACGGACGCCCGCGGAGGCTCCCGGCAGGAAACGGCCCTTCGCTCAGCTCTTTAGAGCTTTTGAAAATGAGTTTCATTGAGTTTGTGCCGTAAAGCTCACCCATTTGAAGCATCCAATTCTGTGATTTTTAGTAAGGTTACAGTGGTTGTGCAGCCGTCACTCACGATCCACTTTTAGAACATTTCCATCAGCCCGAAAAGGATTCCACCTGCTCCGCGCAGTCAGTTCCCACTCCTTCCCTCCCCAGCTCCCGGCAATCGCGAAAGCCTAGTCTCAGATCTGCCCTCTCGGGACATTTCCTACCAGCGGAACTACGCCGCATCGTGGGTTCGCGGCTGGCTCCTGCCGCGGGGCCGTTCTCTCGGGTCCCGCCCCCCGGGCAGATCAGAAAGCCGGGTCGGACGCCGGCACTGTCGCCTCCCCACCCCCGCACCGGCTCTGCGGATCCTCCCCACGGCAGCTACAGTGATCTCTGACACAGGACGAAAATCTGGTGCGGCCCAGTTTAAATTCTCTGGCTTTTGCCACTGCTTTCCAGATAAAATCCAAATTTCTTAGCATGGCCGGCAGGATCCCACAGGATCTGACCCCTCTATTGCCTCAAGCGCTCATCTCCATCGCCTAGCCCTGGTCTCCCTTTGCTCCGCCGCCCCTGCCTTCCGCTATCATCCCAGGTAGGTGCGCTTGAACTTGCTGATTCCTCCCTCTTCCTAGAACATCCCTCTCCTACACCCTCTCAAAGCTGGCTCCTCCGGGTCTAAGCTCAAATGTTCCAGCTTCTGAGGCTGTCCCCAACGCCTAGTTAAGGTAATCTCCCACCCCACTCCACCCCATCCTGTTTTATTTTCTTCATCACACCTACCACTGTCCGCAATTGTCTTGTCTGTATTTACTGCCAGTTTTCCCCCACTAGAATGGGAGCTCCACCAGACAAGGGACATTGCCTTGGTATCTCCAGCGCCCAGCATGTAGTAGCCACTCAATAAGTATTTCTCAACTGCATACGTGAATGTATAAACGTAAAAGTTAAAAACACATAGTAGGTCCCTCAGATGCCATTTTTCTGCCAAAGTGTGCTTTTCCCCTCTTAACTACAAAAGTCACCCTAACAAAGCCCACAAAATCAGGCTCGAATATCTGTCATTTGGAAATTTGTCATTAATTTTCCAGAGCTAGTTCACTAACTGCCAGAGAAAGACTTTCTGAATCACTACAATTAATTGATCAGTGGGCATTTCCTTTTATTTGACAAAAGACAGTTTTTTTTTACACCTTCTATAGGATGTAATCACTTCAACCACAGAGACCCAAATCAAAGAAAAAGAGCAGCAGAAGGGAATCCAGTATTGCTCAATGAAATATAAATAGTGAGTGGTGTTGGGGGAGAAACTTTTTTATGTCATTAGTTACATGTTTAATATGAATTAGTAAAAAATAGAACTAGATTCACAGGTTTATATTGGAAAATGCAACAACACATTCGACGTGTCTGGGAAGTCAGGAGGCACGAGGAATTCGATCAGCGTGTGAAAGGGAAGACAATCACTTTTCAAAATTAGGTTTACGGACAGTATACAAAGTCCATACGAAACATGACTACATTTCTCTGGCCCACAAAGAAAACTCCTGAGATTTGCTGTGTGCCCACGATAGGGCTGTGGTTGAAGACATCCATTTCCCCCAGTGACCCCTGCATCGTGCCATTTGTCCCCCTGGAAGGAGCCACAGGAGGAATTTCTGCCAAGGCTCAACTAGGAAAAACTGTCCTTCATTGAAAACCAGCTTATTTTAAATCCATGCACCTATGATTCCTGTAGCTAATCATACTTGGTTTTTTGTAAACTAAAGACTAAATAAGGGGTCTACCTTAGCTATAGGCAAGGTCTTTGGTGTGTATTTTCACAGATTTACCTTTACTCCTGATTTTGTTTTACCCTCCTCTCGATATTACTTTCCTTCCCTCAGCCCCTCCCTCATCAATTTATTTTGTGTCTTTACACAAAATAATAGATTTTATAATATATACATTTTAAGGCTTTATGGATTTTTAATTCTTTCTTTAGAATAGGGGAAATTAATCAATTCAACAGAAATAAAAATTTAGAGAAAATACTAACTTTCTAAGGTAAGACTAATCTATTTGGACCAAAATTCCTCTGACTTTAGAAACCTGTGATACACTAAACCTTCTAATATTTATTTACCCAGCTGACCCTCTGATGCATTTTGCTCAGCCTGGTCCGGCGGTGAGAATGCACGCCTCTCCTGCATTGCTCTGCACATCTGGATAGTTACACGTGTGGATTAAATTCGCAGTGCACTTAAGAAAAATTTGCTACAAAAATAAAGCGCTGCATTTATTATAATTTTACAGAGAGGTACACAGAAGTACAACCAATCACTGAAGTCTGTGGTCTGCAAGAAGTCAGATGGCAGCTGAAATTTCACACTTGGCATGTTCTGGCCCAGGGGCTACTGAGGAACACAGCTAACATGAAAAACGATACCAATAGTAAGCCCTTGGCCACGCACTGAGAATAAGGCTCCCCTGCAAAAAAATGAATGAAATGAAGCAAAATTCTTACTTCTGAACTTTTTTGGTAATTATTTAGGTAGAAGTAAACCAAAACAATAATAGTGATAATTTCTGAGTGGTAACCTTACTGGTAATTCTTTTTTAACTTTTTTCTATGCGTTTTAAGTTTTCTGTGACACATTTTTTTTAATATTATGGGGGCACCTGGGTGGCCCAGTTGGTTAAGCGTCTGACCCTCGATTTCAGCTCAGGTCGTGATCTCACAGTTCGTGAGGTCAAGCCCCGAATCGGGCTCTGCGCACCGAGAGCGTAGAGCCTGCTCAGGATTCTCTCCCTCTCTCCCTCTCTCTCTTCCCCTCCCCCACATTACATAATGATAACCATTCCAGAAATCTGCTTTACCCTACCTTGATAATACCGGGTCACAGGATATAGAAGTTGTGGCCAACACACTTCATTTCTGTTACAGTCATACTCTGTAAAATTGATCTGGAATCTACAAAACATTTTAGAAGATTACAGTAGGTACAACAAAGCACACTTTTGATGAGACGCACCAAAACCTGATGAAAGAAATAAACTTATTTTCCAGTATATATTTTTCTGCTTCCTAATAACATCAACTTAGGTTGCCAACCGGTTTACCTTGTTGGTGGACGGGGTAACTGTGCAGGTATCTTAATAAACTGGACGGACGCACTGACAGGGAAAAGGTCGGCCTTATCTTCGCAAGTAAGCCCACACTGGAACTGCCAGTTCACTAAGGAGAGCCTGGGAGGAAAAGATTTGCAGGTAACACATCCACCAATCGTTTCTAATCTGTTAAGAGCATCAGGTAACTGACAGCAACAATATAAATTGGGATTCTCTTTAAAAACGTTCAAATTCTAGTAATTTGTCCCCCTCTTTGGATGATGTAAAATTTCTAATAGCACAGAGAGAGAGGAGCACCTCAAAGGCCGATCACCCGGCTACAGTAATAAACAATAGGAGAATAAGAACAACAGCTAACCATTTGGGAGGATTTGCCAAGTGCAAGGCGCAGTACGAAGGCGCCTTTATACGTGTCACGTGTCACGTGCACACGCACCGCGTCATTCTTAGCAGAGCACTACCGGGTGTGTCTGGTGGTTAACGTCCGCCGTTGCTGCCTATCCAGCATCCCCCCTTTGCTCCTGTTCCGGCACCCGCACCCAACTCCCCTTTGGGAGACGCCCTCCCCATCATGTACCCCAGTGGATTATTACTTTCACGGATTTCAACTGTGCTCAGCACAAAGCACCCCTTGCTCATCTCTGTCCCCCCAAGAGACCCCGCAGAATCCCTCACACACAGCTTCACAAATACTTGTGAGAACAAGTTACCATTACACACACAGTGGATACATATTCCATTTATACATATACTCCCGTGGCTAATATTTGCAATTTGTAAATACACGATCAGACTGTAAAGTGGCATTTCTCTGTTCTTCGGAGCACTCTCGACTTTACTGACTCTCTCCAAACGACACTTATCCAAGATGCAATCAAACCTTGTCTCTATGCCAAGTATCTCCTGCTGAGTAATCCCTTCCACTGCACCAGCATCTGAGCTGAGGATGCGGACGTGGAGCCGGGCAGGAATATCCGTGCAGACGCCATTCACACTAACCGATGGGTCTGCCCCTGTGTCTGTGTCGGGGGCATCTGCGCCTACAGAGACGTCAAGCGGTGCATTTTGGAAAGAATAATTTAGTAACGGTTTTCCTGCAATGTCATGATGCAGGGGGAGAAAACAGGAAACGTTATTAGATAGCAATCACGTTACTGCATCTTTCACCTCTAATAACTGTGTTATCCATTGAGTTCAAAACTTTTCCTTGTAAAGCCAGTCACTGGAACCTTAAAGTCCCGGACCCACGGGGGCGCCTGGGTGGCTCAGTTGGTTAGGTGTCCGACTCTCGATTTCGGCTCAAGGTCACGATCTCAGTTTGTGAGATCGAGCCCCAACATCGGGCCCTGTGCCGACAGTGCAGAGCTTGCTTGAGATTCTCTCTTTCCCTCTTTCTCTGTCTCTGTCTCTCTCTCTCTCTCTCTCTCAAATAATTTTTTAGTGAAAAAACTCAACTTAATAATAAAATCCTTGTCCCACATAATAAAGCCATAAATCCTGATTCAGTTCCCAAGCTCCAAGCTCCCCCAGAGTTTTAGCAGAAATACCACACAATTGCAGTAAGATGCCACAAGACAAAGGGCATGCTGTCACTGCTCTCGTAAAAGCTGTGTACGACATTTGAAATGCAGCTAACAACTTTAGTTAGTAGGGATTAAGTAGTTCGGAAGCAATTTCCTAATGTGTTGTCATAGAGTAACACACATGGAAGAGAATAGAACTGAAGAGGAAATCAACTTTCATTCATCTTGAAAACCAGCCCTCGGGAAAAGCAGCGAGGTGGGTTACAGGAGGGGTGGCGGGTGGTGACACCGTGTTTTTATGACATCAAATTTCCTCCTCCTCGATGCGCGCATTCAGCGTCACTTCTCTTCTGCTTATCAACCAGGACCAGGGTTGATTTGGGCTTACGTGTGACAGAGAAGCTAACTGCTTCCACCTTGAAGGCAACAAAATGCCATCACCTCCGCTTTCTTACCTAACCACCTTGGGTTCTCGGTCTTGAAACCTGCCACACGTTCCGCTTCTCAGGTGCTTTCCTGACCCCCTCCCTCCATCCCTCGGGCAGTCCACAGCCCATCCAGCCGGCCTAGGTGGCAAAGCCCAGGAGTTGACAAGCTTCTGTTTCCAGATGAGGATCCAACCCGGGGTCTAGTGGCTGGAGCATGGGGCATGGCCCCATGGCCCCCGGGACCCCTCCCAAAGTCAGAGAGTGATATGGGCACGTCGAGCCCACAGACATGACGTGATCCCTCACCGCCCACAGAGGGGAGGGGGCCGGGGATCATAATGATCCAGACCGAATCACAACGGGTGAGAAGAGCACAGGCAAGTGTCTGGATGGTTCTTTGTGCGAATTCCAGCCCGCTGAGCCGAAGCGACCGAAGGTGGTAAGGTAAAGTGTGCTGGACGCAGAGAGCTGCTTACACCGGCCAGGCAGAGGGGAGGGGTGCAGCCGCACCCGCAGCGACAGGAGGGGACTTAGGAAAGCGGGTACTGTAGAGCCGGTTAGCTCTCTCTGGCCCCAAAAGGCAACCCGTCAATGAGAGCAACAGAAGAAGCTTTCTTTCTGTTCAGCATATTTACACACTTAAGACCCCCCACGACGTCAGAAAGACTTGCCGCCTGACTTGCCGGCTGCGGAGACAGCAAAGAGGCTGGAACCCCGGCTTTTGGTCCCAGTTCTGCCACCACAAACCGTGGCCTCGAGCTTCCGCACTGACAAGCAGAGCGAGCTGGAGCTCAGTGGCCAGACACACGTATCGGATTCACAGCTGAACTCGGGTGTGCCGTGGCAAGCTAGCGTGGCTCACCGCTGCTGCCCGTGCCACGCACCTCACCTCCTTGGCCGATCGATCCCCTGCAAGCCCTTCGCTGCAGACACCCCGGCCCGAGTCTTCCTACCCGGCCTGGGTGGTCCCTGCTCTCCTGACCTGCTGCACATTAACGTCTTTCTTTTCTAACGGCTCTGTTGGGACACAATTCATATGCCACACAACTCGCCCATTTAAAGTATACAATTCAGTGGTTTTCGGTACACGCACAGAGTTGTACGGCCATCGCCAAATTCCATTTCTAATGCCCCCAAAAGAAACCTTGTGCCCATTAGCAGTCACTCCTCGTTTCCTCCCAACCGCCCCCGCCCCTGGCGACCACCAGTGTGTTTTCTGTCTCTACAGATCTGCCCATTCTGAGCATTTCATGCACGTGGCATCAGACAGTTCGTGTCCGTTTGTGTCTGGCTTCTTTCACTCAGCATCACGTTCTCAATCACCTTATTTTCTTTTAGGTTAACAACATTGCTTTGATAAATTAAAAAGTCCGTTCTCATCTGCCTACATCCCTGGCGGTCAAAAACAGCAATGCAAACTGAAATGCGCTGAAAAGCTTCAACACTCATTTAGACTTCCTTTTACAAAGACTTAGCTCATAAAACAACTGGGCAGTTTGAACTTCATGTGGCTTTTCTCTTAAACAAAAATGGTGGGGCGCCTGGGTGGCTCAGTTCGTTGGGCGTCTGACTCTTGATTTCAGTTCAAGTCACGATCTCACCGTTCGTGGGTTCGAGCCCCATGTCAGGCTCTGCGTTGAACACAAAGCCTGCTTGGGATTCTCTCTCTTCCTCTCTCTCTGCCCCTCCCCCACCAGCACACATGCTCACTCGCGCTCTCTCTTTCTCTCTCTCTCAAAATAAATAAACTTAAAAAAAAAGGGGGGGCATCGTTAATAAGAGGTAAAAGATGTGAAGAGCCTGCTGGCTGGAGAATTAACCTCTAAAAACAAACGTCATTTGAGCCACAGCAAAGGAAGAGCTGCCGTGTGGGCAGGGCTTGCACTATGTAGTCATAGCAACAAGTTACACGCTGCACATCTATGCAGCTTTGACTTACGTATTATTTCGACCCAGCCATCGCTAGGATCGTTGTAATTGGAGTTGCCTCTCATTGCAACATGAGTTGCTTGTATTAATGAATCAAGTAGTTCAACAGCATTCTCCCTGCAAAAGAGTAAGACATTTCTCAGCACGTGACCGGTGGGTCTCATCCTGAAGTCCTTTCGAGGGAGTATCTAGGTTGTGCTTGCTGGGTGCCTAAATAAAAAGGTGCCAGAGGAACTGGCATTAAAAGCTGGCTGGGTGTCTTTGTTCTCTGTCTCTCTCTTTTTTTTTTTAATGTTTATTTATTTTTGAGAGAGACAAGAGAGCAAGCAGGAAAGAGAGAGAGAGGGAGACACAGGCTCTGAGCTGTCAGCACAGAGCCGGACTCTGGCTCAAACTCATGAACTGCGAGCTCGTGACCCGAGCCAAAGCCAGACACTTAACTGACTGAGCCACCCAGGCACCTCGTGTCTTTGTTCTCTTTGGTGGACCTAAGCCACTTGGGGAGGACATAGAGAAGCGATCTTTCACTTTGGACTTCAAATGTTAGTAACTTATGTTGGTCTCATGTAGTTTATAGACTCCATTGGGTGGTCACAAAAGTTGGGAGGTGGGTAGATCACATATTGAGTTACCAGGATAAATTTATGGGCCGTAGTGATCCAATAGCAAAAAGAACCTTTTAAGTATCTAGCTAGGTTTTTGAGCCATAAGATTAAGTGAAGATTAAGAATTAGAGGACGCCTGGGTGGCTGTCGGTTAAGCAACTGACTTTGGCTCAGGTCATGGTCTCAGGTGCACGAGTTCGAGTCTTGCTTCAGGTGAGCTCGAGCCCCATTTTGGGTGAACATGAGCCCCATAACAGGTGAGCCCCGCTTCTCTCTCTCTCCCTTTCTCTCTCTCTGTCCCTTGCTCACTTGTGCCCTCTCTCTCTCAAAAAATAAGTACATACATACATACATACATACATAAAATAAAACAAAATTAAAATTAAATTAAATTAAATTAAAATAAAATAAAACAGCTTCTTTAAAAAAAAGAATTGGAACTTAGCATCCTTCCTTTCTGGCAATGTCACTGACAGGTAAAAACCTTATAAACTGCAGGAGAGAGCCTTCTATCCCACAATCAAGAGCCTCTGCTGGTAAGTGATCCCCGCAGTCTACTTCCTGTCTAGGGCCTCCCCCGTCTTTTCCCATGTAGTTCCCAAAGAACTACACTACTTGGGATGTGTTACAGACAAAATGGGTATAAGGATACATGCAATAAAAACCACAATGAGGGGCACCTGGCTGGCTCAGTCAGTTAAGCATCAGACTTTGGTTCAGGTCATGATCGCATTGTTCGTGAGTTTGAGGCCTCCATCGGGCTCTGTGCTGTCAATGCAGAGCCCATTTCAGACCCTCTGTCTCCCTCTCTCTCTGCCCCTCCCCTGCACATGCGCTAGTTCTCTCTCTCTCTCTCTCTCTCTCTCTCTCTCAAAAATAAATAAACATTAAAAAAAATGTTAAACCCGCAATGAGATATTTCTTCACACCTACTGAGATGACACCTATCAGAAAATCGGGGAGCAACTGGGTGGCTCGTAGGTTAAGCGTCCAACTTCAGCTCAGGTCACGATCTCGAAGTTTTTGAGTTTGAGCCCCGCGTCGGGCTCTATACTGACAGCTAGGAGCCTGGAGCCTGCTTCGGATTCTGCGTCTCCCTCTCTATCTGCCCCTCCCACACTCATGCGCGCACGCTCGTTCTCTCCCCTCTCTCTCTCTCAAAAATCAACATTAAAAAAATTATTTAAGAAACAGAAAATAGTAAGTGTCGGGAGGATGTGGACAAATTGGAACCCTGCAGCCACTGAAAATAATGCAGTGGTTCCTCAAAAAATGTAAGCATAGAATTACTCTGTGACCCAGCAATTCCACTCCTGGCTACATGCCCAAAATAACTGAAAGCAGGGAGTCAAACAAAAATGGGCGTGTGAACGTTCACAGCAGCACTATTCACAACAGCCAGAAGGTAGAAAGAACTCAAATGTCCATTCACAGATGAACAGATAAACAAATGTAGTGCAGCCGTACAATGGAGTATGACTCAGCCACAGAAGGGAGCCCAGCGCTGACACCTGCTACAACATGAATGAGCCTCAAAAATACTAAGCTGAGTGAAAGAAGCCCGACACAAAAAGTCACCTATCGTACAATTCCATTGATATGAAATGTCCAGAAGAGGTAACTCCCTAGAGATTGGTGGTTGCCAGTGGCTGGAGGAAGGGGGAGGGGGAATGACGGTTAGTGGGCACGGGCTTCCTCCTGCAGAGATGAAAACGTCCGGGAACTAAATAGGGGTGGTGATTACACAACATCATAAATGCACCAAATGTCACTGAATTATTTACTATAAAATATTAATTGGGGGCGCCTGGGTGGCTCAGTCGGTTAAGCGTCCGACTTCGGCTCAGGTCACGATCTCGCGGTCCGTGAGTTCGAGCCCCGCGTCGGGCTCTGGGCTGATGGCTCGGAGCCTGGAGCCTGCTTCTGATTCTGCGTCTCCCTCTCTCTCTGCCCCTCCCCCGTTCATGCTCTGTCTCTCTCTGTCTCAAAAATAAATAAACGTTAAAAAAAATTTTTTTTTAAATATTAATTGTATTATATTCACCTCAATTTAAAAAAAAAAGAACGCATTTGCATATCCATTAACACACTTTCCAAATGCCACCCAGACAAGTGCAAGGTTCTTTATACACCACGTAACAAGTATTCTTTGAATGTTAACCACCCCAATTGTATTTGTCTCCTGGCCTTTTTATACTTCTAGGAGTATTGGGTTCCAATGATGAACAGACTTGAGCAGAGCAACTGCATAAATATGGATGAAAGGGCTTCAGTCCCAGGGAAGAACTCGATTCCCCCTCTATCAATATTTGAACCAATTGTGAATAAACTGTACTTATTCACTGTCCACTACCAATTTTACAAAAGCTTTTTATTCGTACTGTAATTTTTTACAGTCACGTTGTCTTTACTGTTCGTGCGGTGAATTCGTTTTAAGCAAACCACTCAAAACGCAGGAAAATTGGCCAATGATACACTCACCTGAGCTGAGTACAGTTTTCACTGGTCCCAACTTCTAAAAGACATCCAGATAGTGCATTTTCTCCAAATAAAATGGGTTTGAAAGTTGCTGATGTACACAAACCCCTTCCAGCTAGAAAATAAGAAGGTTGTCCTCTTACTATTTTTGCTAAATGAAAGTAAAGAGTTACTTCAAAGTTTTTCTTGGAAAACAGTATGTAGAAATAAAGTTTCCAGTTTTTGAGAACTGAGGTCATTGTCACTCTACTCCTTTCAAAGCTGAACAAAGGAGCCTTTCTGTACCTTGACTGGGATCGGTGGTTTATTCTAAACATGTGAGTTAACGCCTTCTGGCAGAAGCAGGTAAGTGCCACCAAGGCACAGGTTTCCCATAGTTCAGAACAAATCTACAGTCGTGTCTCCAGGCAACCACGTATTTAAGTCTCTCTTACAAATGACTAGCTCTTCAGGTGCAAACAGTGTTCAATTTTGAGAAAACGGAGAAGCATGATCTCCCCCATCCCTACCCCCACCCCCACCGCCGCTAAATAAACCAACAGGAGTTTGAGGTGATTACGTGATTCGATGCAGAATATGGCAATATTTCCAGTTCTAGCTTACCGAAGGGCTAATCGTATTACCAAACCAGATTACCCGATTGCCAAAGGTGCAGAGTCGTCACGTTATTCACCCTGTTGGCATTTAGAGCTCGAACAGGCTTGCCAAGTTGGTAACCTAGACAAACAGAATAATAAGAAGCTAAAGTTAATCTGATACAGCAAGCGTGACCTTGTCAAACAGTATGAAAGAGGAATACACAACACAAGGAAACACGCGGAAAAAGCTGTGTCAGAATACAGTTGAGCAGCGCCTGGGTGGCTCAGTCGGTTACGTGTCCGACTTCAGCTCAGGTCACGATCCCACGGTTCATGAGTTCGAGCCCCGCGTCGGGCTTTGTGCTGACAGCTCGGAGCCTGGAGCCTGCTTCCGATTCTGTGTCTCCCTCTCTCTCTGCCCCTCTCCCATTCATGCTCTGTCTCTCTCTGTCCCAAAAATAAATAAACGTTAAAAAAAAAAAAACTTGTTAAAAAAAAAGAAAATCAGCTGCGTACTTGACACTTCACCTCTAAAAGCTCTGACATAACATCTCCTGAAATAAAGGATATTCTTCTACAGAACCATGATACCAATATTTCTCCTGAGAAAATTAATAATTCCTTAGAATCAAATCCTATCCAGTTCATACTGCTATTTCCCCCGAAGTCCCCAAAAACACGTTTTAGGGCTGTTTCTACAAACCGGGATGCAACTGGGGTTCACGCGTGGTGTTTGTGCTTCCAACGTCACCTCTCACCACTCGGGAACAAGCAGCCCCCCCTCCGGCCGCGGTTCGACCCTGCCCGCGTGCACTACCCCCCATGCTCACTTCTGCCCCGTTGGCCTCCCCGGGGCCAGCCCTGCTCTCAGCCCGCACTGGCTGCTTTCCAAGGTACAATCTCCTCCGCACAGCCCACAACAGAAACACGCTGCAGGCAGAACTCTGACTCACTCTGCCTCTCTTCCCGCACTGAGATCAGAACCTGCGCCTACAAGATACTTAACACGGTTCCTTAACGACGGAGAGTTTAGGGGCATGGTCAACATTCTACTTTCCTGAAGCTCCGGAGTACCTGTGCGTAAGCCCCGTGCTCCTTTATTCATTTTCTTATATTGTTCTCTGTTGTTTCCATGACCCCGGGCTGTCTTTCCAAGTGAGACCGTGAATTCTTTGAGGAGAGGGCCCATGTCGTGTAGTCTTCCTAAAACCCCTCCTGCCTCACAAAGTGCTGTATATACACAAGCTGTTTCACAGACTGATCAGTTCTGGCTCATAATCAGATTATTCTTTTTTGACAAGAGCTTCAACATTTTTCACACGTTCTGATGGTGCTTCTCAGAAATCATGTGAAATTGAATCATGGAATGAAAACCCTTAAATTCCAGCAGCCTGCTAGGAAACCCAACAATATTAATTTATTTTTAATGTTTGTTTATTTCTGAGACAGAGAGAGAGCATGAGCAGGGGAGGGGCAGAGAGAGAGGAAGAGAGAATTCAAAGCAGGCTCACGCTGTCAGCACAAAGCCCGATGTGGGGCTCGAACCCACAAACTTCGAGATCACGACCTGAGCCGAAGTCGGACATTCAACCGACCAAGCCACCAAGGTGCCCCGAAACCCGACAATAAAATCCAAAACTCCACATTAACAAGTACACTAAAATCTCATTTAAAAGAAAAAAAAAAATATATATATATATATATATACATATATACACACACACACATAGGGATGCTTGGGTGGCTCAGTCAGTTAAGCGTTGGACTCCCGATTTCAGCTCAGGTCATGATCTCACAGTTTCTGAGATCGACCCGCACATCAGGCTCCACACTGACAGCACAGAGCCTGCTTGGGATTCTCTCTCTTTCTCTGCCCTCCACCTCCACTCTCACATGCTTTCCCTTTCCCTCAAAATAAATAAATAAATTTTTAAAAATATATATGTAAAATAGATCATGCATTATTATTAAATCAATATGTACAAATATTGAAAATCATGCAAACTACAAAGTTATTTAAAAGTAAAAAAGTTTTGAAAATAAATAGGGGAGTCTGCGAGTCGCTTAAGTGCCCAACTTCGGCTCAGGTCGTGATCTCACAATTCAAGAGTTCGATGCCCATGTCAGGCTCTCTGCTGTCAGCACAGAGTCTGCTTCAGATCCTCTGTCCCCCTCTCTCTGCCCCACCCCTGATCTCAAAAATAAACATACATACATACATACATACATAAAAGTAACCAATAAATAAAAGTAAAAAAAGTTGTTCCTTCATGGTTACTTACTGCCTGATTAAGAATAGTAAAAGGAAGGACAAATTTTTTAAAAACAATGATAGTTTATCCATCCAACATATACTTACTGAACACCTACTATGGTTCAAGTCAGTGCTGTTCAATAAAAATACAATGCAAGCCACATATGTGATTTTTAAATATGACATATTTTTAGAATTTTTTAGACATTAAAAATTTTTTTCTAGTAGCCCCATTAAAAAAAAGAGAGAAAAAGGAGATGAAATTAATTTGAAGAATGTATTTTATTCAACTCAATATATCCAAACATTATCATGTCCACATATGCCGCTGGCCACATGGCAAGTGCCTAGCAGGTGGGCGTGACTAACAGCTGATACATTGGACCTGCAGTTCTCCTGACTGTTTTAAATTTTTTACGTTTATTTATTTTTGAGAGAGGCAGAGAGAGAGGGAGACACAGAATCCGAAGCAGGCTCCAGGCTCTGAGCTGTCAGCACAGAGCCCGATGAGGGGCTTGAACCCACAAACCGTGAGATCGTGACCTGAGTTGACGTCAGACGCTTAAGCGACTGAGCCACCTGGGTGCCCCTCTCCTTACTGTTTTTAAGCGCTAAGGAGGCAACAGTGGATTAAAGAAGCAAACAAATATATAACGAACCAAGTGATGCCATATTTGCACATAATGACAAAACGCACATGCCTGGAACTTCACAGTCCCCGTGAAGTCTCTCCATGGACTCCATCGCGTCTCCATCTATAGCTTCTTATTTCTTAAAAAGCTAATTTTACCAACACTTCAAAGGCATTATACAAACAACAACAAAAAACCAAGCTGTTATCAGAAAAAGAATACAGTGTCACAAAAGAGAAAGAGACAGGCTAGAATCACAAACTACAATTGGAGAGAGTTACTTATAATCATCACTGTGGTACAGGAGTATTCAATTAAAATATGTTTGTAGGATCAGTGATTGACATACACTACCTTACCTGGATTTCCAGAAAATTCCTTTTCATCACCACTATTATAGCTTAAAAATTTTACTGTAAATCTCTGTGTCATGATCCCTAGAAATAAAACACAATATAAAATATAGTGTGTACCATTTTACTAGGGAAAGAAATTATCCCCCACAGTGTCATTTTCTTTATCTTATAATTACATTTTGACATGCAAAAAAAAGCCTTTTTTATTAAATCACAATTACAAATAAGAAAAAAGTCTGACTTGGTTTTACACGTAATAATTATGAGAATCTTAAAAAAAAAGTTTTCAACTGAAAACATTCTCACTGCTCTCAACAGATTTACCTTTCTGGTGAGCATTAATTGCTACCCTAATAATTTTGACACTTATTTCGCTGATTGTATTATTATTCCATCTGAAAATATAATGTTCTTCCACATTCACATTTCTGGGGGCCGATCCATTACTTAAAAGTGTTTCTGCAAATAAAAAAAAAATTCTGTCATAAATTAACGACCTTGAGCTCAGGTCTATTATTGGTCCCACCGAGTCAGCACTGGCCACCCCCCCCCCCCCCGCCACAGCATCACAGTATCTATCCTTTCCCTTCCATTTCTGTACCCCCGGAATGTGGCTCATAGTTCGATCCAGAGACGTGCTCAGTAGAATGTTTGTCAAAAATGAAAGGCTAACAGAAGGTCGCCTCCTTAGAAACAGAGGCCTGCCGTCTAGTTCACTACTATATTGTCGGTATTTGCTAAGATTCGATGAATGAATAAATTTGAGAATTACAACATACTGCAGAGAAATACAAATATCCTTAACAAAAATCCTGATGACATTAGCCAAACTCTGAATCATTTGTTTGGCTGCATTAAAACTGCAAAGTTTAATTATCAAAAAGAAAAAAAGATGAAACTTAACAGAAGACCATGGGGGAAGGGAAGGGGAAAAAAAAAAAAACAGTGACAAACTGAGAGGGAGACAAACCATAAGAGACTCTCAAAAACAGACCACAAACTAAGGGTTGATGGAGGGAGGGCGGGGGATGGGGAGGGGAAAACGGGTGATGGGCACTGAGGAGGGCATTTGTTGCGATGAGCATTGGGTTTTATATGTAAGCGATGAATCACGGGAATCTACTCCGGAAGCCAAGAGCACACTGTATACTCTGTATGTTTGCTACCTTGACAATAAATTATATTTTTAAAAAAGAAGAAGAAGAAAAAAGAAACGAGTAAGAGAAAGGCTAAGGCAAGAAAAAAAAGAAAGAAAGGAAAGAGGGGCACCCGGCTGCCTCAGTCAGTAGATCGTGTCACTCTTGAGCTCAGGGTTGTGAGTTCAAGCCCCATCTTGGATGTGGAAATTACTTAAAATAAAAAAGTCTTTAAAAAATTCTTTTTTTAAAGAAGGGGCACCTGGGGCGCCTGAGTGGCTCAGTCGGTTGGGTGTCCGACTTCAGCTCAGGTCATGATCTCACAGCTCCTGAGTTTGAGCCGTGCGTCGAGCTCTGTGCTGACAGCTCAGAGCCTGGAGCCTGTTTCGGATTCTGTGTCTCCCTCTCTCTCTCTACCCTCCTCAGCTCATGCTCTGTCTCTCTCTGTCTCAAAAATAAATAAATGTTAAAAAAATAAAAAATAAAAAAAATAAAGATGGGGCACCTGGGTGGCTCAGTTGGTTAAGCATCTGACTCTTGATTTCGGCTCAGGTCATGATCTTCCGAGCATGAAATCGAGTCCCACGTCAGGCTCAGCAAGGAGCACAGAGCCTACTGGGGACTCTCTCTCCCTCTCTCTCTGCCCCTCCCCGACTTGCGTTCACTCTGTTTCTCTCTCTAAATAAATAAACAAATAACCTTAAAAATAAATAAAAATATAAATATAAATATATATATAATAAATAAATAAAAATAAAAATAAAAATAAAAATAAGTAAAAAGGAAAAGAGAACAAGAAACATAAATGTTGGTTCCCTAGAAAACATTTTCGAAAAGGTTCACAGAGCCTGAAAACTGGCAGGGACACTGGAGCCCCCACAGCTCGGGACTAGGCAACTGGCTCCAGGGCACAGATACCGCTCCGCAGCAAAGCAAGATGGAACGGGGAACAAACAGAATGTGGAACAGACAAAGTTCTAATTGCCGTGAACCTCCTTAAATTCTTAATAAAAACATATTTACCCTAAGACTCTATACTCCTTACAAGAAATGACACATATTTCTGTAGAAGTGATGTAAAAGCGTGACGTTAAATTACCTGTCCTGGTGATGAACTTGTCTGGGTCGGTTGCTTCCTCATAGATTACCCTTGGTGTAACGATGCCTGAAAAGATACAGAAATTAACTTCACAGGACTACGTGGCCCAACACGATCACATTTACTTATTGAAAGCGAAAGCTAATCAAGCAAATACGATAACTGCGCCTGACCCGTGTGCCAGCTACAAAACTCTCCCGCTCCCCAGACGCCACCAAATAGGAATCCCACTGTTCTTGGCATCTGATAACAACGGAGGAGGAGGATCCAAAGTCAGTGATCATAATCCTGAGAGCCACTCTCCTATAGGAACAAAGAGGCGGTCCACGACCGGGCGGAGTGTAACAGGAGCGCTCGCTTAACAAGCGGCTTGGGGCTTCCTCAGAAAGTTAAATCACCACGTGACTCGGCAATGCCACTGGCAGGTGCAGCTCCAGGAGAAACGCAAGCCTGTGCTCACACAGACATCTGCACGCGAGTGTTCAGAGCAGCACTCCCGCGGTCGCCGAAAGCTGGAAACCCAAATGCCTCGCAAAGGACGAACGGATAACACACGTGGCACAGATATCCATGCGATGGAATATTGCCCAGCCATAAACACGGGTGACGTTCTGGTCACGGCGGCTACGCCTTGAAGATGTGACGCTAAGTGAAAGAAGCCAGACATAAAAGACCACGTAGTGTAGGATTCCTTTGTTACGGGAATTCCAGAACAAGCAAATCCATAGAGATGGAAAGGAGAGTAATTAATGGTCCCTAGGGGTCAGGGCACGGGGAGGAAGAAGAGGCTGTTGGTGGGTACGGGAAGGGGAGGGGTGTCCTTTAGGGGGAGGAAATGTTTTAGAACTAGACAGAGGTGATGGTGGCACAGCATTGTGTATGTACCAAATGCCACTGAATTGTACACTTCAAAATGGTTGACTTTAGGGGCACCTGGGTGGCTCAGTTGGTTAAGCATCTGACTCTTGATTTCAGCTCGGGTCGTGATCTCACAGCGGTTCATGAGATCGAGCCCCACATTAGGCTCTGCACAGTGCGGAGACCGCTTGGGATTCTCTCTCTTCCTCTCTCTCTCTCAACATAATATAAATAAAAATAAACATTTAAAATGGTTGATTTTATGTTATGTGAATTTTGCCTCAACTTTTATTTATGTATTTTTTTAGTGTTTATTTATTTTTGCGAGAGAGAAACAGAGGGAGCACGGGAGAGGGGCAGAGAGAGAGGGAGACACAGAATCGGAGGCAGGTTCCAGGCTCTGAGCGGTCAGCACCAAGCCCGAGGCGGAGCTTGAAATCACAGACAGCGAGATCGTGACCTGAGCCGAAACCAAGAGTCAGACGCTTAACCGGCTGAGCCACCCAGGCGTCCCTCAATTTTTAAAGAAGAACTAATATGCAATGTGCTATCCTATGGAACGGGACTTTTTCTGAAGAAAACGCTTTCTTCGACGGACAGCTGAAATATTTTAAATTGACCCAGTAGAAGTGATTTATACTCTCATGAGATCACGGTTTCTGTCGACACCCGGGTCTGTGTTCTTTTTGCAAACCACCGTGACGTACCTCCCAGCACACCATTCTTGATCTTGGCATTGATAATACCATCTCGTTCCTGGGATACTTCCAAACGAGTGGCGCACTGCACATCGAAATTCTGAAGGAAAGCCACCGGTGCGTTCTGTAGGCACTGCCCAGCCAGGGACACCTGAGGGTGAGGGAGAATCCCAACAGGGCTGTGACTTCTCTTCGAATCATAAAATAGCGACCAACATCTCACGCAAGCGCTCTTTCTGCGGCCTGCTCCTACCGATGGCTTAGTTTCAGTAACGACTAGTTCACTCACTAGATGACCAACGAAGAAAATGATCTAGTTAATTTGCTACACAAAGTCTGGAAGCTTTGTCACAATAAGTATTATTTAACGAAAACAAAGAAAATTTCCTGCTCTGCTCCATTGACTTTGCAGAAACACGATTATATTCGACTTCATTTTCTCTCCCTCATGACAACCATACTTTTGTTAAAACTGTAAAAAAATGGATTCCTTAAACAGTGAAGAGAGACGATTTGGACTCCCGTGTTTTCTTTCCACAAATGCTTTTTTCCTCATGACTTTGGACTTAAAAAAATATTTTGGGGCACCTGGGTAGTTCAGTCGGTCGAGCGTCTGACTTCCGCTCAGGTCATGATTTCACAGTTCGTGGGTTCGAGTCCTGCATCGGGCTCTGTGCTGACAGCTCAGAGCCTGGAGCCTGCTTTACATTCTGTGTCTCCCTCTCTCTCTCTGCCCCTCCCCTGCTCGTACTGTCTCTCTCTCTCTCCAAACTAAATAAAATATTTTTAAAAATAAATAAAAAAATAAAGATTTCACACAAAGCTCTATATAGCCTTGAGATATTTTTCAAAATCTCTGGAATATTACATTAGATTATATACTTATAGCTTACAAGAAATTGGCTGTGAAACTAACAGAAGTGCAGAATGGTAGTTATTTCCGTGGAAATTTATAGAATTTGTTTTGGTTGGTAAGTTCACTCTGAGATTTAGCAACGACAGTGGTTAATTTAAGAGAGACTATTAAAAATAAAATCCACAGACCAGAAAGAGTTGAGTACCTGGAAAGTCCACAGGAGAAATAACTTAGGACGAGATTTTTAACAGCAGTGTAAGTCAAATTAACAACAGGAGGGGAAAATTTGTAAAAGGCCCTAGCATGTTCAAATTGAAATTCTTACCTGCGGAATGGTAAAATATGCCTTGTCGACAGTCATGATTGGATCTCCTTGTTTGTAACCGAAGTCTGAGAAGTCTCTCAGATCAGTATGCAGATACACTTCGGCAGAAGCCTGTGGCCTAGAGGAACTGTAAATCGATGAGGATTATCGCTACTCCTTCTGGCCGGTATCTGCTAAAAACAATTCTTCTTGCATTTTCTTTTTTTTACTTTTTTAATTACAAAAATATTTGTACCAAAAGCCAAAAAGCTGTACACTGGAAAGTGGTTAGCGGTTCATTTTATGCTCCGTGAATTTTACTTCAATGATAATAATAATAAAGTTGTAAAATTTCAACATGACAGAAAGGTACCAGAAAGAAACTGAGGCCCCCGTGAGCCCACCACCGGTTTCCCAAACCCAGATAATCACTATTCACCATTGGTGGTGACTGACCAATTTCCTTTGGGTGAGGCCCAATTCTTTCAAAGGCTTAACACAAAACAAAGTCGCTAACGGACATGGAAGACTGAACCTCATGTTGAGGACCTGGGGGGCCCGTGGGGGCCCCAACACGCACACGGAGCCGTGGTAGAAGTAGCCCAGGAAGGGCGAGTTGGCCAGCGGCGACTGCACACACAGGAACGGGAACCAGCCCGGGGCCTCCGGCGCCCCCTGCGCGGAGCACAGCTGGTCAAACAGAGGGTTGACATCGCCTCCAAAAACGCCGGTGAAACAGGCCTCTCTGAACAGTCCTGTGAGATCCGACGAGCATTCCTTGGAAGGAAACGTGAAGGAGCGGTGAGCAGACAGAAGCTTCTGGGGTGCCCGCCACCAGCTCTCAGGGGAAGAGGACGCCACCGAGGAAGATGACACAACACAATCGCCATCCAGGCTGCCAGTGCTACGTGGTCACAGAAAGTAAAATCCTGCTAGAATTTCTCTCTTCAGCTCCCCACAAGCCTCCAAGTCAGTAATTTCAGGCCTTCAAGGGAACCACATCCTTACTGGGGACATAGATGTGCCCACAAAAAAACAAAAACAAACAAACAAGCAAAAGTAGGAAGAGAAGAAAATATGGAAGACACTCCAAGTGGGGAATAAAATAGAGTAAACTTCCCTTTTTAATTGTCATCACCATCCAAACCCCTAGCCCAGAGAAACCTAAAGACATCTCGAGTTCAGGGCAAACAGTCCATATTCCCTAAGAAACCTTAAGGCCATCGCTGTATTATAACACGACCCAATTAATGTCACCAAGAAGTGACTTCATTCCTGCATTCGGTTCTTCATCCATTTTCTTCCCCATTTCTCAGAGGACTCAGAGAACTAAAAGTTAAAAATGTCCCGAATCCGGAACCCTCTTGCACTGTTGGTGGGAATGCAAATTGGTGCAGCCGCTCTGGAAAGCAGTGTGGAGGTTCCTCAGAAAATTAAAAATAGACCTACCCTATGACCCAGCAATAGCACTGCTAGGAATTTATCCAAGGGATACAGGAGTACTGATGCATAGGGGCACCTGTACCCCAATGTTTATAGCAGCACTCTCAACAATAGCCAAATTGTGGAAAGAGCCTAAATGTCCATCAACTGATGAATGGATAAAGAAATTGTGGTTTATATACACAATGGAATACTACGTGGCAATAAGAAAAAATGAAATATGGCCTTTTGTAGCAACGTGGATGGAACTGGAGAGTGTGATGCTAAGTGAAATAAGCCATACAGAGAAAGACAGATGCCATATGGTTTCACTCTTATGTGGATCCTGAGAAACGTAACAGAAACCCATGGGGGAGGGGAAGGGAAAAAAAAAAAAAAAAAAAAGAGATTAGAGTGGGAGAGAGCCAAAGCATAAGAGACTCTTAAAAACTGAGAACATCTACACATTCAATGCAATCCCAATCAAAATTGCACCAGCATTCTTCTCGAAACTAGAACAAGCAATCCTAAAATTCATATGGAACCACAAAAGGCCCCGAATAGCCAAAGTAATTTTGAAGAAGAAGACCAAAGCAGGAGGCATCACAATCCCAGACTTTAGCCTCTACTACAAAGCTGTCATCATCAAGACAGCATGGTATTGGCATAAAAACAGACACATAGACCAATGGAATAGAATAGAAACCCCAGAACTAGACCCACAGACGTATGGCCAACTCATCTTTGACAAAGCAGGAAAGAACATCCAATGGAAAAAAGACAGTCTCTTTAACAAATGGTGCTGGGAGAACTGGACAGCAACATGCAGAAGGTTGAAACTAGACCACTTTCTCACACCATTCACAAAAATAAACTCAAAATGGATAAAGGACCTGAATGTGAGACAGGAAACCATCAAAACCTTAGAGGAGAAAGCAGGAAAAGACCTCTCTGACCTCAGCCGTAGCAATCTCTTACTCGGCACATCCCCAAAGGCAAGGGAATTAAAAGCAAAAGTGAATTACTGGGACCTTATGAAGATAAAAAGCTTCTGCACAGCAAAGGAAACAACCAACAAAACTAAAAGGCAACCAACGGAATGGGAAAAGATATTTGCAAATGACACATCGGACAAAGGGCTAGTATCCAAAATCTATAAAGAGCTCATCAAACTCCACACCCAAAAAACAAATAACCCAGTGAAGAAATGGGCAGAAAACATGAATAGACACTTCTCTAAAGAAGACATCCGGATGGCCAACAGGCACATGAAAAGATGTTCAACGTCGCTCCTTATCAGGGAAATACAAATCAAAACCACACTCAGATACCACCTCACGCCAGTCAGAGTGGCCAAAATGAAGAAATCAGGAGACTATAGATGCTGGAGAGGATGTGGAGAAACGGGAACCCTCTTGCACTGTTGGTGGGAATGCAAATTGGTGCAGCCGCTCTGGAAAGCAGTGTGGAGGTTCCTCAGAAAATTAAAAATAGACCTACCCTATGACCCAGCAATAGCACTGCTAGGAATTTATCCAAGGGATACAGGAGTACTGATGCATAGGGGCACCTGTACCCCAATGTTTATAGCGGCACTCTCAACAATAGCCAAATTATGGAAAGAGCCTAAATGTCCATCAACTGATGAATGGATAAAGAAATTGTGGTTTATATACACAATGGAATACTACGTGGCAATGAGAAAAAATGAAATATGGCCTTTTGTAGCAACATGGATGGAACTGGAGAGTGTGATGCTAAGTGAAATAAGCCATACAGAGAAAGACAGATACCATATGGTTTCACTCTTATGTGGATCCTGAGAAACATAACAGAAACCCATGGGGGAGGGGAAGGAAAAAAAAAAAAAAAAGAGGTTAGAGTGGGAGAGAGCCAAAGCATTAGAGACTGTTAAAAACTGAGAACAAACTGAGGGTTGATGGGGGGTGGGAGGGAGGGGAGGGTGGGTGATGGGTATTGAGGAGGGCACCTTTTGGGATGAGCACTGGGTGTTGTATGGAAACCAATTTGACAGTAAATTTCATATATTAATAAATAAATAAATAAATAAACATTAAAAAAAATAATAAATAAAAAAAAAAAATGTCCCAAATCCTTTGTTCCCTGACAGTAGGAAAATAACTTTTTAAAAAATTTTTTTCAATGTTTATTCATTTTTGAGAGACAGAGACAGAGCATGAGCGGGGGAGGGGCAGAGAGAGAGGGAGACAGAATCCGAAGCAGGCTCCAGGCTCTGAGCTATCAGCACAGAGCCCGACGCCAGGTTCGAACCCACAGGCCATGAGATCATGACCTGAGCCCAAGTCGGACGCTTAACTGACTGAGCCGCCCAGGCGCCCCAGAAAATAACCTTTAACCAAGAACAATTCAAATTAAAAAATTGATCATGTCCGAAGTGATAAGTAGCAGCTGTCCAAAGACATCACTGACCCACATACTAAACACTGCCAGGGGCTGGTGCTGTGTATATCGATACCATATATGACAAACACAAAAGAGGTTAGAAACAGGGCACAGCACTGCAGTCTGGAAGAAAGAGGAAGAGAATACCATATGTTTCTATTGATATTGACAGATGATATGCTCTATTATTAAATTAAATATAATTGTTATTATAAGTGCAATTGTTGGTATGAGAGTTACAATATAAATAAAGGTCCTAAACTTTCCTTTTCTGTTTTGTAAAACCAACCACGATATAATTGCACTCATCCAAAAACAGGAGTGACTGGGGCCACAGTAAATGTGCCTCTTTTGCAACTCTCATTCCTCTTAAGTCTCAAATAAGGATTAAAAATGTGTATTTGAGGAGGGGCACCTTGGTGGCTCAGTCGGTTAAGTATCTGACTCTTGATATCGACTCAGGTCATAATCTCACAGTTTGTGAGTTTGAGCCCCACGTTCGGCTCTGCACTGACAGCACGGAGCCTGCTTGGGATTCTCTCTCTGCCTTTCTCTCTCTCCCTCTCTCTCAAAATAAATAAATAAATAAACTTAAAAAAAAATTAAATTAAATTAAATTAAAAAAAAAAAAAAAAATATATATATATATATATATATATATATATGTATGTATTTGACCTGGATCAGGCAACGTTTTCTAGATATGACACTAAAAGCACAAGCAACAAAAGAAAAACTTGATTAATCGAATTTCAACAAATTTAAAAAACTTTTGGGCTTCAAAGGACACCAACAAGAAAGCAGACACCTACACAATGGGAGATGTTTGTCGCAAATCATATACCTGATTTGGGACTAGTATCCAGAAGGTATAATGAATTCTTATAGTTTAACAACAAAAAGACAACCCGATTGAAAAATGGGCAAAGGAGGGAAAGAAATGAGAGCTTTCCCCCTAAGGTAAGGAACACAAGAGAGATGTCCACTCTCACCACTGTTATTCAACATAGTACTGGAAATCCTAGCCTCTGCAGTCAGACAACACAAAGGAATAAAAGGCATCCAAATCAGCCAGGAGGAGGTCAAACTTTCACTCTTTGCAGATGACATATACTGTATATGGAAAACCCAAGAGTCCACCAAAATACTGCTAGAACTGATCCATGAATTCAGCAGAGTCACAGGATATAAAATCAACGCACAGAAATTGGATGCATTCCTATACATCAATAATGAACTGACAGAAAGAGACATCAAGGAATTGACCCCATTTACAACTGCACCAAAAACCATAAAATACCTAGGAATAAACCTCACCAAAGAGGTGAAAAATCTATACACTGAAAACTATATAGGAAGCTTACGAAAGAAATTGAAGAACACACACAAAAAATGGAAAAATATTCCATGCTCCTGGATAGGAAGAGCAAATATTGTTAAAATGTCAATACTACCCAAAGCAATCTACATATTCAATGCAATCCCTATGAAAATAAGACCGGCATTCTTCACAAGAGCTAGAACAAACAATCCTAAAATCTGTATGGAACCAGAAAAGGCCCCGAATAGCCAAAGTAATGTTGAAAAAGAAAACCAAAGCTGAAGGCATCACAATTCCAGACTTCAAGATGAATTACAAAGCTGTCGTCATCAAGACAGCGTGGTACTGGCACAAGAACAGACACTCAGATCAATGGAACAGAATAGAGAACCCAGAAATGGACCCACAAACGTCTGGCCAACTAATCTTTGACGAAGCAGGAAAGAATATCCAGTGGAATAAAGAAAGACAGCCTCTTCAGCAAGTGGTGCTGGGAAAACTGGACAGAGACATGCAGAAAAATGAACCTAGACCACTTTCTTACACCAAACACAAAAATAAACTCAAAATGGATGAAAGACCAAATGTAAGACGGGAAGCCATCAAAATCCTAGAGAAGAAAGCAGATAAAAGCCTCTTTGCCGTACGACTCAGCAATTGCACTACGAGGTACCTATGCAAGGGCTACAGGTGTGCTGTTTCAAATGGGCACATGCACCCCAATGTTTATACCAGCACTATCATCGCCAAAGTATGGAAAATGCCCAAATGTCCATTGACAGATAAATGGATAAAGAAGATGTGGTGTATATATATACAACAGAGTATTACTCGGCGAACAAAAAGAATGAAATCTTGCCATTTGCAACAACGTGGATGGAACTAGACGGTATTATGCGAAGTGAACTTAGCCAGACAGAGAAAGACAAATATCCTATGACTTCGCTCATACGGGGAATTTAAGATACAAAACAGATGAACATAAGGAAAGGGAAGCAAAAATAATATAAAAACAGGGAGGGGGACAAAACATAAAAGACTCTTAAATATAGAGAACAAACAGAGGGTTGTTGGAGGGGGTGTGGGACGGGGGATGGGCTGAATGGGGAAGGGGCACTAAGGAATCTACTCCTGAAGTCATTGTTGCACTATATGCTAACTAATTTGGATGTAAATTAAAAAATAAATTAGTTAATTTTAAAAAATGGGCAAAGGATCTAAAGCGACATTTTTTTTCAAAGATATAAAAATGGCCAACAAGCACATCAAAAGATGTTCAACGTCATTTGCCACTACGGAAATACAAATCAAAATCACAATGAAATACCACTTCACACCCACCGGGATGGCTATCATCAAAAAGACTGTAACAAACGTAGATGAGGACATGGAAATAACTGCAACCCTTCTACACTGCTGATGATGCAAACGTAAAAACCATGCAGCCACTTTGGAAAACGGTTCCTCAAAAGGTTAAACACACAGTTCCTATAGGACAGAGCAACTCCACCCCTAGGTAATATATCCAAGAGAAATGGAAACACACGTCCAAACCAAAACTTGCACACAAATGTTCACGGAAGCTTCATTCGTAACAGCCAAAAAGCAAAAGCAATCCAAGCGTCCGTCGACTGATGAATGGATTGGCAACATACGGTCTGTCCATGCGACGGAATGTGACTCGGCCATAAAAAGGGACAAAAACAGGGGCGCCTGGGTGGCTCAGTCGGTTGGGCGGCCAACTTCGGCTCAGGTCATGATCTCGCGGTCGGTGGGTTCGAGCCCCGCGTCGGGCTCTGTGCTGACAGCTCGGAGCCTGGAGCCTGTTTCAGATTCTGTGTCTCCCTCTCTCTGACCCTCCCCCATTCATGCTCTGTCTCTCCCTGTCTCAAAAATAAATAAAACGTTAAAAAAAAAAAAAAGGGACAAAAACAGACACCTGCCACAACGCGGATGACCCTTGGACATTTCGTGGGTTCAAGACCCACACTGGGCTCCACGCTGATGGCACAGAGCTTGCTTGGGATTCTCTCTCTGCCCCTACCCTGCTTGTGCTCTGTCTGTCTCTCTCTCTCTCAAAACAAATGAATAAACTTAAAAAAAAAAATTAAAAAAAAAAAAAAAACAATCTACAACACAAAACACAATCTTACTTTTCAAAGCCCATCTATGAAAAAGCTGTATGGGGAACTGTATCCTTTACATGCTATTGGGTATAGTAACCTCTGTACCCGTAATCGAAAAGAGCTTACCTGGTCACAGCAGCAGCGGACGTCACAGGCCCCAGCGGTCAAATTACAAGGACAAGGACCCAGGGGTTGATACACCTGGTTGGGAATAACAGTCACATTCTCTGAAAAGTACAAACGACAGAGAAGTCCAGCCATGAAACACTCTGACAAAGCATTGCCACATTTTTGATACTCAAAAGAAAGCTGAATTATTGTTTTACAAATCACCAGGACCAAATATTACACATTAAGGAATCCCTGAGTTATGCATAAACCCTATCTGGGCCTGTATCTACTACTCCAACAAAAACCCAAATATAGGAAAATATGCTAGTTATAACAAAATGAAGTCACGCTTGATCTTAAAGATAATCATGACTAAAATTTACAAGTTAGGATAAAGGTAACGCACTGACTTTATTTTTCAATACACTGAACAATCCTTTTCGTAACACAGACTGACATTACCCATTGACCCCTTCAAATGCGTTACCTTTTCCAGCAGATAAAACCGAAGCCATGAGGACATTTCAGAGACATTATCTGGGGGCCCATTTGGCCGCAAGATTATGTCTAATCGACCTCATGTCCTATCGCACTGCAGACCCAACTCTTTATATCCTGATTCTAGCTCAAGTGTGGAAGTGTGGGGGAAATTAATAATTTTTACATGAATTGGAAAAGGAATACGTCACATTACGTTTCAACCTCCTAATTCAGAATCCAGACAGTAATGTTTCCAGATCCCCTGCGGCAATTTATCAGATAAATTTTACTTTGAAACTTTACTTTTGTCCTCAGATTGGGTACATGTTGAAAAACTACGTAGCACTGGGTGTTGTATGGAAACCAATGTGACAATAAATTTCATATATTAAATAAATAAGTAAATAAATAAAAATAAACCGATATAGTAGTTTAAAAAAAAAAAGAAAAACTACGTAGCAATCACTTATAACAGTTAACTTCAATGACATGACAGTTGAAGCATCTCAAAAACAGCTAATTATGCAGAATTCTATGCTAGAATATAGTAGAACCCCAGTATGTCAATGGTCTCAGGAATAAGGAGAAGGTCTTCAGGCAAGGGTCTGGCCATCAGTATCATCAAACCAGTGGAATAAAAACAGGGCATTTTAGAATAGGGTTTTACTATGCGATATATAGGTAGGTATCTGTGCATCTACCTATATGTCTCCTACGCCATTTGCTACCTTGATTGTTCCTAGGCGTACCACGTACCTCCCATCTGTCCTTCCGTCCTTGTTCTCGTTCTGATCTCTGTCTGACTGGGTGCAAAATTTTTCATACCTTCATGGGGTCAGAGCGAACATCTCATAACTACCAATACACAGAGTCTAATTTTCCTAAGTTTGGCTATTTATACAAAGACGTTCTGATCTGTTACCTAAATGCAGTCAAGCATATTTTTTAAAAAGAAGAAAAGTCACCACGTTGAATGGTACAGCTACTAATCCTTCCTGTAGATTTTTTTCAGCACCCCCTGAATATTATTTTTTGGCTTTAAATTTTAAGCATTAGAGAATGTTTTTTTGATTTTTTCTCCCAAAAACAAAACTTTAGACCTTTAAATTGGTCACAGATTCACATGTTCAAAAAACTCAAGAGGAGGCACCTGGGTGGCTTTGTCGGTTAAGCATCTGACTTTGGCTCAGGTCATGATCTCATGGTTCATGGGTTTGAGCCCCGCATCGGGCTCTGTGCTGACAACCCGGAGCCTGGAGCCTGGAGCCTGCTTCGGAATCTGTGTGTGTGTGTGTGTGTGTGTGTGTGTGTGTGTGTGTGTGTGTGTGTGTGTCTCTGACCCTCCCCAGCTTGTGCTCTGTCTCAAAATTAAACAAATAAACTTTAAAAAAAATTTTAACAAAAAAACCTCAAGAGGATCTAAAAAAAGGTACACAGTGAAGTCCTCCCAGCCGGCCCTTCCTGTTCCCACAACACTTGCCCAAATGGCCCTACATGGTTAGCTTCTCAGATAGCCTTCCAGAACTTCCGTATGCAAATATATAGTCTCACTCCATGCTATAAGCACCCGTGTGCGGCTGCTTTTTGCACTTGGTAATAGATCTTGGAGATGTTTCCACGTAAGCACACTGAAGGCAGGGTGGCCCAATGGATGGCACCGTCTGAACATATCTAACCCTCCTCAACTTCCAAAATCACAAGGGGGATCACAGTGAGGGGATGTGATAAGGGAAGCGACAGTGTGGGAGTCTCAAAATGACAAGTGACAGACCTTCGCTACTGAGGACGAACGCTTCTCCCTTCGTCCCGGGGGACTGCAAAGGCAAGAGTTGCTACGTTGACTGCAGGAGACAGGGAACATGGTGGTGGCACCTATCAAAGTGGACCTTCAACACTGGCACAGCTACATTCTGTCGTTCTTAGAAAACCTGCCGTGTGAACGCAAGAATAACACAAGGCCACTTTCGTGCCCAAAAGCAGACGTGCGCAAAAGATATTTGCTCTACACACTGCACCTGGAAGTGACTCAGATTCCATCAGTAAGAGACTAGTCAAATACACAACGGTATCTGCACGCGATGGAATATTATGCAGCTATTAAAAAGAATGAGGTGAACCTACATGCGTTTATATGGAACTTATTTATTTTTTTTACCAATTTTTTTTTTAAATTTCTATTTTTAACGTTTATTCATTACTGAGAGATAGAGACTGAGCATGAGCAGGGGAGAGGCAGAGAGAGGGGAAGACACAGAATCCAAAGCAGGCTCCAGGCTCCGAGCTGTCAGCACAGAGCCCGATGTGGGGCTCAAACTCACAAACCGTAAGATCATGACCTGAGCCGAAGTCAGCTGCCCAACAGACTGAGCCACCCAGGCGCCCCTTTACCAATTTTTTTAATGTTTACTTACTTTTGAGAGAGGGAGAGACAGAGTACAAACGGGGGAGGGGCAGAGAGAGAGGGAGACACAGAATCCAAAGCAGATTCTCCAGGCTCCCAGCTGTCAGCACAGAGCCCGACGCGGGACTCGAACCCACGAACCGTGAGATCATGACCTGAGCCAGATTCGGACATTCAACCAACAGAGCCACCCAGGTGCCCCTATATGGAATTTATTTCTAAAAGGCATAGAATAGTGAACTGTGTGTTATTAGTGTGTGTATGTATTGTTTTTGAAACAAGAGAATACCACATGCTTCCATAAGCATAAATTAATAGGCTGACACTAGAAAGGGAGCTGGACGTCCAAAGCTTTCACTGAAAATCCACTGGGTTTTTTTTTTGTTTGGTTGGTTTCTTGGTTTCTTTGTTTGTTTTGTTTTTTGTAAACTCCTTCATTAATCTTTCCCTTGACTTTTTTTTTGGTTTGGGTTTTAAGATGGAGTCATAAGAATCAAGACACAGAAACAAACCTCACTCTCTCCCTTTCAGGCAGTCTACAAAGATACAAACAGCACAGCGGAATAACATAGATCCTAATTAAGTGCAATAATACAAAGTAGAAACTTCTAAAGTAAGAAAATTAAACAAAAGGAAAGTAGGCTGAAGAAGGCAACACTGACTCCAGAGCAAAGCGGACAAAGGGCACGGCAGGCACTCAGAACCCGACAGGCAACGTTCGGCGTGAATGTTTGGACTTGACTTGCCTGATGCATTCCGGGCCAAAGAAGAGTTGGCGTAAATCTCCACTCGAATGAGCAGATGTGCTAAACAGGACGAATTGTGAGATGCCGAAACCAGAAGAGTTTGGACAATACACGGGGGCTCTGAGAAGGGATCTGTCTCGTTAGCGGAACACCCTTGCAGACCCCTCTTCAGCCTCACTGTCACATCCAACGCGCTCTGAAAGGAAAAGTCGCTGCACTTTTTAAGGTGACTCGACCCAGCATGGATAATTATAAGAACACACGATGGAAAACACAGCAAAATCACACAGCTGCCTCAGTTCACTTTACGAAAGGAAAACCGTACGCAAAGCTGCCATCATTCAGCCGGTAAACCTCTGGCGATTCGTAAGCCCTGATTCCTAATCCTCAGTTTAACTGAAAAGCAAGCAAGTCTGATAAATTAACTCAGTTTGTCCAGCATCTTTTTAGTTTTTCTTTTTTATCATCCCATCAGCATATCAGCAGAAGACTCAATACACACATTAAAAACTCAATGAAAAGAGTCCCCAGTTCCTGGGGTGCACGCAGTCGCTTTCTCGTCCATATTTCCATTGCTGATGTCTTGCACATACTAGGCATTCAATAAAACATTTATTGAATGAGGGGGCGCCTGGGTGGTTCAGTCGGTTAAGCGTCCAACTTCAGCTCAGGTCACGATCTCACGGTCCATGAGTTCGAGCCCCGAGTCAGGCCCTGGGCTGATGGCTCAGAGCCTGGAGGCTGCTTCAGATTCTGTGTCTCCCTCTCTCTCTGCCCCTCCCCCGTTCATGCTCTGTCTCTCTCTGTCTCAAAAATAAATAAACGTTAAAAAAAAATTTTTTTTTTAAAAAAACATTTATTGAATGAGAGTTGTTGTTTTTTTTTAAGTAGTCTCCATGCCCAGCATGGAGCCCAGCGCAGGGCTTGAACTCACGAACCGTGAGATCAAGACCTGAGCTGAGGTCAAGATTTCTGAGTCACAGATCCATTTGAAAATCTGATGGAAGCTGGCAACCATCTCATGAGGAAAATGCACACACACATAATGTTACACACAATTTCAGTGAGTTCACAAACTTCTTGAAACCCGTCCAAGGACCGCTAGCCCTACCGTAAGCACCTCTGGGCTGGAGGGGCGTCTCCTCGATCTGGTAACCCGTAGTCTCACAGTGGTTCCAAGCACAGACAAAACCATACCTTGTCCAACCAAAACAGCACTGCAGAAACACTGAATGTGGGTCTCCGCAGACGCCCCGGGAAAAGTTTTACCTCTGGCCTTACCACACTGGGGGTCACAGTCAAGCTCCAGTCTCCCGTCTCATTGGTCAGCGCTCCACAAGCTGGGGTTGGCAATAAGCCTATGGGGGAGAAGATTAGGATGCAAGGAGGCAGTATTGCCCAGCAGCTAAGGGTGTGCATGCTGGAGTCAGGCTCCCTGGGAGGGAATCCTTTTCCAAGCCTGGGATTGGGCCCTTCACAAGCTGTGCGACTTTGGACAAGTAACAGCCTCTGCGAACTCTCGTGTCTTCATGTGTTACACGACATGAAAGTGTATTACTGTTCTTACTGGGGAAATGCAGTGATGCATGTAAACCACAGGGGACAGGCAGCTCAGTGAACGTGAGCCATTACTGTTCCAGGCTTTCTTTCACCAAGCCTGTCGGTCGGTCCTCTCTGGTCCACAGCAGCCCCCCATTCCTGCTCCCACGCCGACTTTGCAGTGGACAGCGGCCGGGGCCCCAGGGGATGCCACCTCCTGGGATGCCACCTCCTTGGGCGGCGTGGCCCTGGCCCAACCCCCACCCTCCCCACAGGGAGGGCCGGACTCCTTACCCTCCTTGTCCTGCAGCAAGGCCAGGGACACGGTCACATCCTCGGTGCCTCCGACCAGGGAAGCGCTGACCGCAGGGCCGGTCATACGGATGAAAGCAGGGATGAAAACTGGGCGGGAAAGAAGGGGAAGGGCGGAGTTACTAGTTGCAAGGGCACCCGGAGGAGTCCCAAATCTGGCCCGTTAAACGCCTCGTCCCCAACCCACCCGCCCTTCGGGCCCCTGCCCTGCCGTACACACCCAGGTCCCCCCACAGCGGCCTCAGGACGCCCAGCAGAAGGAGAAGCCCCAAGAGCAGAGGGGCCGGCGGCGGCAAGCCCATGCCTGGGGCTCGCGCGGCCCGCTTCACAAACCCGCTCCGGGGCTGGAAGCTGGGACGCTCTGTACGCGACGACTGGGCCCGCGCCGCCCCGCCGCCGCCATCTTGTCAAACCAACCGGAGCTATGGCAACCACCAATCGGCCGCGGGCCTGGAGGAGCGGCGGGCGGTGATTGGGTGGAATGCAGCAGAGAGCCCGCCCCCAACCCGGGGCCGCTGCATCCCGGCCCCGCCCACGGGCCCTGCGCCTTTAAATCTCGATCCTGAAAAAGTAGGAGTCTGCGTCCGGTTTAAGAGAGTTAGTTCAGCCACGCACGCAAAAGCGAGCCTACCTACAGACACTGGCTTCTAAACGAGCTCCTTAATAAACGTCATTTCTATGGGGACTTTGGGAGAAGGACAAAAAGGGGATGAGGCTGCAGGGCTGTTGAATTGTTTTTATTATGATTCTCCCGGCGTTTCGAAGAGTGTTTTGCTGTTTGTATTTACCGCACAGAGCTGTCAGCACTCGAGAGTAGATCTGATCGAAGAACACTAAACGTTTTGCCCAGCATTGGGGCAGACACAAAAGTATCCCAGTTCTTACGTCACTAGCCTCAAAGCATCTCAGACATTATTATGGTTCAGTGACGGCGTGCAGACGCTGAGGTCGCTAGGGGACCCGGGGCAGGTCACCTGACCTCTCTAAACTTGAGTTACCTCCTCTATAGAAGGCAGATAATGGTCTCTCCCTGATAGGACAGTGTGAGGATCGGCAAACCTAACATTCTGAAAGCAATCTGAGAGCTGAGGTTCTACAAGTGCCCGGCCCTGGGTTCCACCTTGTTCTTACGCTCTTGCCAAATCGTGGATTGTTGCAGCTGTAATCGGCATGATATCCCCACCACCAGCGCGCACATCAGCTCCTCTTGGGGGATCGCCAAGTGTTTACGTCTCCCGGTATATCTGGGAATAAAGCCTAGAACGTTGCCAACAGCGGGGTCATCACTTAACCTATTGCTGCTATTTACTCATCATTCCTGAACAAGAGAGTAAAAGCATTTTCACCGAGGAAAAATTTTGCGTTGAATGACTTTGAATCCCTGGGTCAAAATGCTTTCACTTTAGGGGAAACGTAAGAAAGGAATTTAGGCAAACACTGTTCCTGGGGGTGTTTTCAATGTACTACAAATCTTTATTTTCACTGAGTTCTACTTTGCTAGACCTTAACTTTGCTGCCATGCTGTCATATGTTCTAGGCAGACATAGTACCATAGTTACCTGTATTGGCGTGTGTCACTTGTCAGACACTCAAAATAAAAACATTTTAGTATTTAAGAGCATGTTACGGGTGCCTGGGTGGCTCACTCCGTTGAGCGTCCGACCTTGGCTCAGGCCATCATCTCAGGGTCTGTGAGTTCGAGCCCCGCGTCGGGCTCTGGGCCGAGGGCACAGAGCCTGGAGCCTGCTTGGGATTCTGTGTCTCCCTCTCTCTCTGACCCTCCCCCGTTCATGCTCTGTCTCTGTCTCAAAAATAAATAAAACGTTAAAAAATAATATTTTGGGATGAGCACTGGGTGTTACATGGAAACCAATTTGACAATAAACTTCATATATTGAAAAATAAGAAAAACAAAAAAAATAAAAAATAATAATAAAAGCATTTTATCATTTTTTGTTCTGATCAGAATAAACAGTATGTACTAAAAGTATGTTTTTATTTTCTGCTTTTGGTTGCATTAAGCTATTAGCCAGTAGTGAAATGAACTATGGATTCTAGGATTTACAGTAAAAAAAAAAAAAACAGCTTCAAAAGTTGTTTTTATTTTTTTTATTTTTTTTTTATTTTTTTTTTAACGTTTATTTATTTTTGAGACAGAGAGAGACAGAGCGTGAACGGGGGAGGGTCAGAGAGAGGGAGACACAGAATCTGAAACAGGCTCCAGGCTCTGAGCTGTCAGCACAGAGCCCGACGCAGGGCTCGAACTCTCAGACCATGAGATCATGACCTGAGCCAAAGTCGGCCGCTTAATCGGCTGAGCCACCCAGGCGCCCCTAAAAGTTGTTTTTAAAAACTGTCATTTGTGAGGTACGATATTATTAAAATTAAATAGGAAAGTTTTCTTAAAATTATTTGTACTCTGTCCTATTAAAATGTAGGCATAAAGTTTCAACTATTAATGAAAAGCCCTGATTTTTAAATACTGTACTTCTTATATAAAAATGTCATTGATGGGGGCACCTGGGTGGCCAACTTTTGATTTCAGCTCATAATCTCACAGTTGGCGAGATCAAGCCCCCTTATCAGCACAGAGCCTGCTTGGGATTCTCTCTACCTCTCTCTCTCTCTGCCCCTTCCTGCTCATGCTCTCTCTCTTGAAAATAAATAAAAACAAACTTTAAAAAAAAAAAAAAAAAGGCAGTGTGACCTTCCTCTAGGAATTCTGCTTCGATGTATTTTAATGTTTATTTTTATTTTTTTAATGTTTTTTAATGTTATTTATTTCTGAGACAGAGACAGAGCATGAGTGGGGGAGGGGCAG
The DNA here is from genome assembly GCF_024362965.1 of Panthera pardus. NCBI lineage: Eukaryota > Metazoa > Chordata > Mammalia > Carnivora > Felidae > Panthera > Panthera pardus. The sequence continues at coordinate 1,096,592 of NW_026526710.1, forward strand.
AGAGAGAGGGAGACACAGAATCCGAAGCAGGTTCCGGGCTCTGAGCTGTCAGCACAGAGCCCGACGCGGGGCTCGAACTCAGGAACCATGAGATCATGACCTGAGCCTAAATCGGATGCTTAACCCACGGAGCCACCAGGCACCCCTCAATGTTAATACTTAAGCTTAACAATGGCCTGACCTCCAGGGTCCTGTAAGTCTCCTTTACCATATAAACATTCCTCTGGCACCTCCTGTATCTCTCCCCTCCACCCAAGATGTATGTCAGCAATCCTCCTCCAAGCTTGGGGCCCACCGATCTACATCTGAAGGGTCTCATGGCTGAGGTTTTACTAGAGGCTAGTATACAACCTTTGCCTAACAGCAGGGAGCCCCAGGTCCTGGAAAGGTTGCTTCTAAATTCCTTAGAGACCTCCACTCTCCCTAATCCCCTCCCAACTTGAAAGTATACGACGAGTCACTCCTCACAGCCCCGGTGCAGCTTTCTGCCCACGGGTCCTGTCCCTATGCTTTAATAAAACCACCCTTTTTGCACTGAAGAATTCTTTCTTGCCCATTTTCTCTGAACCCCAACATTTTCACATCGTATTTACTCTCTTCTCCATCACTGCTGGAAACGTTCCATGCACTCTTCCGGGAATCACTAACGGTCTTACAAATCATCTTTGGATGATTTGAAATAAACAAAATAACTGTTTTTAAAACATGGGAGCAGGAATCTTTTTGTAGATAAAGTCCAAGAGACTACCTTAGAATTGAGGATTGGATAATAGTTATAATGTTTAACTATCTACTCAATAAGGGAATAATTTCATGGTTTTACAATTAACTATTATGGGATAATAAAGGTCCTACTTCTATGACATGAAAACATACATTACACCAGCTTGCTTTATCCAATGAAAATACCAAATAATTAAAATTGTGCTGATCTTGCTCACAAAATAAAATTACAAGCAAACATCCAATCTTCCTTCTAATAGTTTCAGACTTAGAAACTTTGCATTAAATACTTCACACCAATCTATTATTATGCAGTATTTCTAACAATATTTTCATATACAGTTTTAGCCAGATTTGAAATTAAAGTTCTTCAGAGCCTCCTTGTTAGGTCACTTGGTAGAGCATGCAACTCTTGACCTTGTGGTTATGAGTTCAAGCCCCACATTGGGCATAGAGCTTACTTAAAAAAAATAAAATAGGGGTGCCTGGGTGGCTCAGTCGGTTAAGCATCTGACTTTGGCTCAGGTCATGATCTCACAGTTTATGAGTTCGGGTCCCATGTCGGGCTCTGTGCTGACAGCTCAGAGCCTGGAGCCTCCTTCGGATTCTGTGTCTCCCTCTCCCTGTGTCCCTCCTCCACTCAAGCTCTTGTCTCTCCCTCTCTCTCTCTCTCAAAAATAAATAAACATTAAAAAATATTTTTTTAACACATTAAAAAAAAATAAGTAAAAGTTCTTCAGAGTTGAATAAAAACTTGACTGACATTTGACCAAATCCAGTTAAAGTACAAACTTTAAGATAAGTTGAATTAGCATGAAACAAACAATAAGAGAAAATGACTTAGGCAAATATGAAAATTTAAATTATTTTATTATAAAAATTTATATAAACCATAAAAACAACAGTTAAAAATAAAGCCTAAACAGAATTAAGCCAGTACACAAAACATTTCAAACAAAAACCTGATCAGCTTCTTTGAAATTATTCGTCTTTTAGGTATCTGATGACTCCTAGACCTAAAACAGCAATTTCCATTACTCTTAGGCTATGAAATATTAAATAGTATGTTTAAAAGACAAACAAGATTTTCAAACTTAAGGATTCACAAATACTTGCCAGGTGACCACCAAAATCTGTGTGTAATTAACAAAGTTATAAATCCAGAATACAAAATCTACCCGAAATCATCTAACCAAGTACCAAACTACTTAAACGAGACTCAGCTTCTGAGATGGCATAAAGAAAAAATTAAAATCTTCAGGTTTTAGTCAGTATACACCTGTTTGTTTTTGTCAATATACTTTTAAAAACAAATCAAACCAGCCACCATTCCTGAAAGCCCTTCTTACATTGTACTGGAATTTGAAAGGACTGCTAATAACTTCAAGTTCACATAAAAAAATAGGGGTTTTTTTCTCATTGAAATTACAAATAATTTTTCTTCTGAACCTTTAGCATTTGTCAGTAGTAAACCCAAAGCTTCTAGAGAACAGTTCTCCAACATTATTGCTTTTTTTTTTTTTTCCCCTCATTACAAAAGGAAAGAATTCTATCTGGGGGACCACACTGAACCGTAAAAAAATCCATTCTCCCCAAGAGAGTCCCCCTCTGAACCCAGACACCGGCTTTCACAAATCAGCTCTCACACAACTATCTCTGAAGAAAGAGTTGCCGCCAGAGTCCTGCACCCACTCTCCTCACTCACTCAAGATCGGACTTTGCACTTACTTATTCGGTGACAAACTGTTACTATTTGGATGACTGTGTCCAGACACGGAATGATGTCAGAGAAAAGAAAACATATCTGTATCTGCAGCTAATCTGAATTTCGACAATCGGGAGTTTATTTACATGACCACTGTAAAAGTCAGCTGCGGAATCAAGGAGGATGGTCTATGTTGAATAATGCCATCACCGCACAGTTGCTTTCTCCAAAACTGCACTCAAATGTCACGGGTCGTGCATTCACAGTAAGAACCTAGTCACGGGTAACAGAGTCCAAAGCCTGTGATCAGTCAGGACGGGCTGACTGACAAATGAGCACCTCATTTAAAAAAAAAAAAAAAAAAAAAAGTCACTAACTGATTTGTGCTTTCTTCTCTTCTCCCTTTGTGGCCAAAAACCAGTCAGAAACGATTTGGGGTACATTACATAGAATGACTCCCTCAAAAAAAGCAGTCTCCCAAAAGCACAGGACGAGGATAATGGTTTAGAAATCTTTCCTGTAAGAAATGTCAGTAAAAATTATCCCACACATGCTGTATTTTTTCGGGGCCTTCCCAACACAGACTCTGCCATACAATTTCTATTCATAGGCTCGAAAAGATGGGCAGAGTGTGGGGGCGGGTGGATCTTACGATCATGCTGATGCTTTCAGTTTCTTTTTCTTGGCCTTCAGCACCGGAGGCAGCGAAATCTTAAAGGCTGTCCTGAAATGACACAGAGGACCACACTCTTCAGTGCTCTAGACTTTTCCAGTGTGAGCCAGCCACACAGCCTGCCGGGGGATACTTACTCGCAGGTGGTGCAGATAGGACTGAAATTGCAGAATACTGTAAATTGAACAAACAAAATAAACAGGATGTTGGAAAAAACCACAGTTATTTTCTGACCACCCCCCACCCCCGCACAACACACAAAAGGACAACCCTGTGCTTGAACTTACTTGACAAGCACACAGAACAGACATAGCCAATTTCAATAAGATTTCGATGACAGAAGCAAGCAGCCCGGTAGTCCACGTGAATCGGGGGTGGGAGGATTAACTGAGATCTTTGATCTTGATCGGGAAGAAAAACCCACTGGGGGGGGGGGGAAGGCAAGGAAGATAATTTTATTTAGAACATGGGGGAAAAGTAACCAGAAGTCAGGATATAAATATCAAATATTAGCCAGTGAACACTAAGGAGAATAAATTAGGATCTTCCTTAAAAGTCCATCAAGAAATGCATTTTTATCCATCTCCCAGCGACCCAGCACATCCACACACGGGCACCGTTCTGCGAACAGTCCTACAACCTTCTGCACACAGCCACCTCCAGAGACCACCTGAAGTGCGTGCACCCTTGTAGGTTCCAAACCCCCGGGGCCACCATTTGCTCCTTCTTCTTCCAATTACTGGCCTCAGCCACCTTGCTCCCATTCATTCCCCCGGAAACGGGGTCTGTCCCTCGGACTCCAGGTGTCAGGCTCCTTACCAGTAAATACTGCAGGAGGGAGGGCATCTGAGGCACCTTCAAGTACAGTCCCCCTGTGATGTCACAGGCCTGCAAGACATACAAAGGGCTCTCTGCCGAACTGGCACGTGCTTAAGCTTTTCTAGAGGGATGGAATTCTCACCAGGTCAGGTCTCCAAAGGAGGATATGACTGAGCAAATCAAAAGGGAATGTTCTCCCAGGGTGAGGGAGGACCACAGGCTTCCCGCTACCTCTCCAGGTGTCCAGCTATCTTCTCCCCCACCCAGGCACCCCACTCTTTCACCCTTTGAAGACCTCAGTGTAGCACAGTATATGCCCTTTCTCCTGTGTTGGCTACTGATAAAATCTTTATTCCTGCCATGTTTACTCGTTTTCATTATATTTTTTAGCAACAGCTTTGAGATACTTCATAGGCCATAAAATTCAGCCTTTTAAAGTGTGTAATTCACTACTTTTTACTGTATTCAGCGTTACGCAACTGTCACCACTATCTAGATCCGGAACATTTCCTCACTCCGAAAAGAAACCCCAAACCTGTTAGCAGTCACTCCCACCCCCTTCCTCTAGTCCTGGGCTACCACTAGTCCACTCTCTAGCTCTATGGATCTGCCTATTCTGGACACTTCGGATCAACGGACTTAGGCAACATGGGTCCTTTCCTTAGCATCGTGTTTTCAAGGTTCATCCGCGTTGTGGCACGTTATCAGCACTTCATTCCTTTCCATGACCAAATGCTATTCTATTGTATGGTTATACCACAATTTGCTTAACCCCATTCATCTGTTGACGGACGCTTGGGTTCAAACGGGGGAAGACAGAAGAGTCAACCAGGTAAGTAAACGCAGAAATAACGTCACAAGTTATCGTTTCTACGAAGAAAAATGAAGCTGGGTAAGGGGACGGGGAGTGACACTAGACAGTCAGGGAAGGCTTCTCTGAGGAGGTGACTCAAATGAGGAAAAGCCTCAGAGGCAGAGGAAACAGCAAGTGCAGACAGCCTCAGGCTGCAGCGGGCCCGTGGTTTGAAAGCAACAGCAAGGAGCCCGGTGTGGCTGGAGCGAAGTGGGAGACGCCACGCGGACAAAAAGATACCCGGAAACCGTATCGCGTAGGGAGTACAGATGGCCACGGGAAGACTCTGGGTTTTCGTCCATCCCGCTGGGATGCCACGGGAGGGTTTTGAGCAGGTGGGTGACAAGATCTGATTTGAAAGCTTCGTTCTGACCGCTGTGCTGAGAACCCACTTGGGTGGGCGTCAGCAAGGAAACAGAGGCCAGTCAACAGATCTTACCAGCTTCCGCTTGAGTGGTAGTATGAAGCGGAAGACACACGGTGGGATTCAGAGACTATTTCAAAGATCAAACCGACAAGATTTGCAAGGGTAGGAAAGGAGAAGAAGAGAAGAAACAAGTTAGAGTCAGAATTGTGGCCTGAGGCGCTGACGGTCTGAGCTGCCAGTTGCTGAGATGGGGATGCCCCTGGGAGGCAGCATGAAAACCTCAAGTTCCGATTTTGACATGTGAAACCTGACATGCTGCTGGCGGTCCAGGGGGAGATGCGCATATACAGCTGAATACTCAAGTCTGGAACCCACAGAGCCTGTGTCTGACCCACGCATATAAATGTGAGGGCCAGGGAGGCAGAGCTGGGATTTTTTCCTTTTATTTATTTTTTTTAATGTTTATTCATTTTTGAGAGGGAGAGAGAAGGAGGGAGGGAGGGAGGGGGAGAGGGAGAGGGAGAGGGAGAGGGAGAGGGAGAGGGAGAGGGAGAGGGAGAGGGAGAGGGAGAGAGGGAGAGGGAGAGAGAGAGAGGGAGAGGGAGAGGGGGAGAGAGAGAGAGAGAGAGAGAGGAGAGAGAGAGAGAGAGAGAGAGAGAAACAGAGCGTGAGCAGAGGAGGGGTAGAGAGAGAGGGGGAGACACACAATCCAAAACAGGCTCCAGGCCCCGAGCTGTCAGCACAGAGCCCGACGCGGGACTCGAACCCACAAACCTCCAGATCGTGACCTGAGCTGAAGTCGGACATTTAACTGACTGAGCCCCCCAGGCGTCCCGCAGAGCGGGTATCTAAATTCATGGCACAGGCAAGATCTTCTAGGAGTTAGCAGACGCTGTGTAGGCTGAAACGTGCAGTTAAAACACGTACTCAACCTTTTTGGTTTTTTAATTCTGAGATATAACCATACGCACAAGACTATACATACATAACATGGAAGTATGGTTTTGATACAACGAACACCATGTACCTACCGCCAAGTTTAAGAAATAAGATCGTTCCAGAACCTCTGACTCTAGTGTGCTTTCCAACTGTATCTCGTACTCCGCATCCTCAGTAGTAACCTAAACTCCGCGTTTTCCAGTTTTGTGCTTTTAACTGATCTTTTAGGAAATAATATTTCTTGTGGTCAAAAAACATTTATCTGAAGTTCAGCAGTATCTTTAGTCTTCTTCCCCCCCTTTTTGATTTAATTAAACCTCTTTTCCACACGTTTGATTAAAAAGCAACATCCAACAGTGCCATCCAACAGAAATATAATGTGGGCAATAATGTGAAATTTAACATTTTCTAGCCGCATAAAAAAGGGGAAAAAAACAGATAAAATTAATTTTAATAACATTTTATTTAACTCGGTATATTCAGAGTATTATCGTTTTAACACGTAATCAATTCAGAAATCTTTACATTCTGTTCTTCACACTACGTCTTTGAAATTCACTGTTTATCTTGCACTTAACGGCACATCTCGATTCAGACCAGACTCATTTCAAGAGCTCAACAGCCATGTAACTATCACGTAGGACAGCACAGATGTGGAGTTATGATCCAGTCTTTATAAAACGCTCTACTTGGTGATCATTCTTCCACCTATACCTTGTGTAGAGAGAGATCTGTCATGCTGTTCGCCTAAGATTAACAACGGTAATTTGAAGGCGACAGGATTTGAAGGGATTTTTTTTTTCCCCTTTAAAAAATACTTTCCTGTGTCGTTGGACTTCATTTCAATGTGTGAGTCACTTTCACAGAACCAATCAAAGTCACTGTGTGGAGCATAAACAAACATTTTCAAGGAAGCGGAGAGCCGTTCACCTGAAACTGCTGTGACGCCGCGTGTCAACTATACTTCAGTAAGAAAAATCAACTAAAACAAGGACCAGGAAATGCGAGTGCCCCAAGCTGCAGCAGCACACAGGCCAACCCTGCAACCGGGTGCAGGCCGGTGAGAAGCATTCCCAAGAAATCAAGAGAGCACACCGTGCTCCCTGGACCACCCCCACCGCGCTTTCCTTGAACACGTACCTGTTGGAGGAGTCCCGAATCCGAGTCTAAAACACAGGCATCGATCAAAATATTCTGAAACGAACATTCCGGACACATGATAAGAGGAATAAGAATGACTAGCTTACACCGGGTAACTACTGTGTGCTACACTCTCAAAATGCCTTACGTGATCCACAGGATACTCTACAAGGTAGATACTGCGCATCTGCAGCTGAAGCACCCAGGCCCTGGCCAGGCCGCGGTCACAGAGCCGGTAGAAGGCAGTGCTGTCACCCGCCCCCTCCAGTCTGCCTGTCCCCAAAGCCCAGGGTCTTTCACTACAGCATGCGGCTGCTCCAACATGGAGAATATTACGCATGGACATGGGAGCATGTGGGGCTTAAAACTGAAGCTTTAAGAAAGTTTTTCTTAACATGTCAAAGAAGAAAATGTCTTAGTGATAATTCATTTGAATTAGTGACAATTCACTCAAATATTTGCCAGGTAAAAATATCAAATCTTTCTAAGACCTCCCCACGCACACAGATAGAGAAACTGAGGCAAGGGATGGCGTGAATTGCAAAGTAGGGATTCTTAGCCTGAGGCCCAAAGATGGGTCCAAGGATGGGCTAGACAAGGGTTCCACGAATTCCACGAAACTAAATGCAAAACTGGGTTTCAGAGTACCTTTTTCTGGGGACCCCTCGGATTCTCATGGGCTCCAGGACCCAAAACAAAGAAACGACTAGTACAAAATATGAATTCCAGATTCCTAATCCACTGATGAGGCCAGTTAGTCAGACTACCTTTCTATGGAGGTCATTCAAAAAATAAAATTAATTCCTTCATAAGGAAACAAATATTCTTTAAAAAGAATGCTCTCCCTAGCGGGGGGAGGGGGAAAGAGAGAAAGGCAGGCAAACTAAGAAACAGACTCTTAACTACAGAGAACTAATGGTTACGGGGGGGGGGGGGGGGGGGGGGAGTGAGGACGGGGGGAGGGGGGAGAAACAGGTGATGAGCACAGGGTGTCATGTGAGTGCTGAATCCCTAGACTGTACCCCCGAAACTAGTATTACACTGTATGGGAACTAACTGGAATTTAAAAAAAAATTGCAAAGAAAAAATACTCCCAATTCACCTGCTTCTGTGCTGCGAAAATGACATTCATGAAGTTCATGTACTGCAGTGCGCTGTCTTCCGCAGCCTTAATCACCTGGAAATCATATCCACGTGAATACCTTGCGGGTACAGCCAAGTTCTCTGAATTAGAATTCATCTGCCTCGTTACCATTATTACATACTATCTATAGCATAAAGATGACTGCAGCAATTTCCCCCAGACCCTACCGCTCAAGAGAGGATCCTTGTTCGATAGTTTCTAGAGAGCACCTGTTGGGGCACATATATACCCTCACACCCAAAATACACACACACACACACACACACACACACACACACACACCCCAGGATGATCACCTAGTGTTCAGGAAACTGCTCTTTTTTTAAAAAACAAACTCCACACCCAATGTGGGGCTCAAACCCACGACCCCAAGATCAAGAGTTACGTGCTCGGGCCCCCTGGGTGGCTCAGTCGGTTAAGTGTCCAACTTCGGCTCGGGTCATGATCTCACAGCTCGTGGGTTCGAGTCCCGTGTCGGGCTCTGTGCTGACAGCTCAGAGCCTGGAGCCTGCTTCCGATTCTGTGTCTCCCTCTCTCTCTCTGACCCTCGCCTGCTCACATTCTGTCTCTCTCTCTCAAAAATAAATAAACATTAAAAAAAAAAAAAAAAAGAGTCACATGCTCTACCATGCAGGCACCCCCTGCAATCTGCATTTTGATTCCACAGTACCTGGGGAGGAAATCTTGTATCAATGAATTTGCATGTACATCCTCCTTCGTGCTGACTTCATAGATTTCTGCTCTCTAACCAAATATCTACAGAGGACACTGAAGCAGTTTCCAATCCTGAGTTTTAAACAGTGCTCTCATGAGCACCCACATACACACTTTACACGACCCCGACTAGCTCCAAAAGTAATCAGGGAGATTGCTAAAGTATATGCACATTAAATCTTGACAGAGGTTACCAAACTTTCCTCCAAAACAGTTGTACCAATTTACCCTCCATTGCAATTCAAGAGAATAACCAATCGCCAACACTCCCATCATCCCTGGGAACTGCCCGTTTGTGCTGAGCAAGAAGGAAACAACGAAAACCCCGTTACTGGACGTTTATACTTCTGCGCTTACTAGGAAGGCTGGACGACTTCTCAAGCGCTAACTGGCCATCCACATTCCTTCTTCTGCAGATTGCTCATATCGTCTACCTGTTTCTTTACAGTAAACCTTAACTTTTAAAACTTAGTTTAGAGCCCTTTTTCATTTTTAGAACCATGACATTAATCCTCTCTTAGGCAGCTATGCTGAAAATACTTTTCCTAATAGTTTTCCTTTCCTTCTTGTTTTGGGGGCTTATTTTTTTTGAGGTCTTCAGGTTTTCTTTAAAGTTTCACATCATGCTCAGCAAGGTCCTTCCCTATCCAAGATGCATATAAACAGGTATTTTCTTCCAGTGCTTTTATGACTTGAATTTTTACAGTGAAATGTTTGATTTACTAGATTTATTTGATTTGATTTACAAGATTTAGATGTGGGCATGAGCTCTAGGTGGGTTTTCCCCCAAATGGCCAACCAATTGGCCCATTACCTTCAACTGAATAATTCATTTTCTTGCCACAAACTTAAGGGCTTCCTTTCCACAAGTCAAAGAACTCCATTGACCTGGTTTTTCTCTGGATTCTAGTCTTTTCCATTTACCCTGTGTCTACTACTGTGCCAGAATCACAGTGTTACTACAGGTTTGCCATGTGCTTTAATGCCTGACAGGGCAAGTTCCTGCTTATTATTCTCTTTCAGAAAGCATTTGTCTATTCTCATTGATTTATTTTTCCAGATAAACTGTTGAATTTTTCTTTTTTTTTTTTTTTTTTTAAGATTTTATTTTTAAGTAATCTCTACATTCGATGTGGGGCTCAAACTGACAAGCCAAGATCAAGAGTCACACACTCTACCAACTGAGCCAGCCAGGGACCCCTTACTCTTGAATTTAATTCCCCCCACTCTGCTATGAAAAATTAAAAAAACCTCATTAATATTCTGAGAATGCATTAAATTTATAGTTTAACTTTGGAAAAATTGACATCCAAGAGTAAAATTTGGCTCTCCATTCAATTCTCTCATGTCTCTCAGAGTTTTAGTTTTTCATCATAATCAGTTTTACACATTGTTGATTTATTCTGGATATTCAATATTTATTATAAATGGGTCTTGGGGCACCTGGCTGGCTCAGTTGGTTAAATGTCTGTCTAGCTCTTGATTTCGGCTCAGGTCATGATCTCACAGTCATGTGCAGGGCTCAGCACTAATAGCGTGGAGCCTACTTGGGATTCTCTCTCTTCCTCTTTCTCTGCCCCCCCCTTTGCTCTCTCTCTCAAAATAAGAAAACTAAAAAAATAAATAGATAAATGGGTCTTACTTCCCGTTATGCTTTCTAATAGGCTGCCATTGGTATATAAACACAGTACTGATTTTTTCTTAATCTTACCAAAATCCTCGATTTCATTTCTTGATTATCTATAAAAAGATAAAAACAGATTACAATTTAACTGAATCTTATTAAACGTATTATAAGGTTTTCCAACCAATTTTTTTAAACAGTCCACCAAAATTATAGCAGTAAGATAAGGATTACAGGCCTCACAAAAAACCATAGACTCCTACCTTTAACCTCCTTGTTCATTCTGTGAATATCTTATTTTTTTAGCATTAAGGAATTTTAAAATATTATTTGATTTCATAGATATTTATAGTAAACGGGAAAATAACCTCAAATTTTAAATCAATCCAGCATCCACTTAGCTGAAAAAAGAAATGCTCCACTTTCCACGTTAATAAACACACAAGAGGGATTGGGGGTTTCCAATTACCAACCGCAATTAACTGGGCTTTGTAACCTGACCAAAACATGATCTTTGTCCCAGAATATTAAAATTACCAGGATATGATCCTTCTGTGATTGTCCACCACATCCTACATGTGAATATACTGGGACCACCAGTAAGTCAATAAGCCAGATAAGGTAAGGAATGTGAAAACCACACACAGATGAGAGGCACCCCCAAAGCCCAGGACAGAGGAATCTCTCAGTACTCTCCCAAAAAAGAAATCAAATTACACAAGACTAGGAGAACATCACACAAACACAGACAACATCAAAACGCTCAGGAAGGTGTTCACTCTACGCTAAGTTCAAATAACCTGTGGGCCTGTGGAAAAACCCGCTCACGAATTAAGCCTCAGGATCAGTAAATGGCTCCTATAATCAAACACACTGTTACTAATTTGCAGAAGGCAGAAGAAACAAACACACCCACCCCAGGCTGCAAGATACAAGCACCCCCAAGAATCTGCTGGGAGCAGGACATACTAGAGAAAATAAGAGTTTTCTTTTTTTTACATTTCAAGTTTGTACAGCTTATTTTAAAAATGTTCTAAAGCCAAGATAAACTATTTTTTGATTACCCACCACTTTAGAATACTCAAGCCTTTCACTAATATGGACACCCAAGGTTCTCAAAATTATCACAAGAAAGGTATGTTTCATGCACAAGACACCTTCTGAACGACTAAAACACCAAGGATACAGCAAAGAGCTTTGGCGAGGGATCCCGCCAGCAGAGTTTCCGTATGTTGACCCTTTATGTCACCTGCAAATAATAATAAAGTTAAAAAGTCAATTACTGGGCATTTTCTTGGACTAAAATAATTTTCAAACCAAAGCATTCATCCTGAATAAAACCAGACAACATGTCCGAATCAGGCTTAAAAACACAGAGATCTGTTCTCAGTATTGCTTAAATAAGCAATTTTTAACATTTTCTCAATTTAAAATATTCTGAGGGGATACAAAGTCTCAGTTTGGGATAAGTTCTGGGAATGGACAGTGGTGATGTTTGTACACCATGTAAATGTACTTAATGTCACCGCACCGTACATTTTTAAATGGCTAAAGAGTAAATTTTATGTTATGTGTATTCTACCACAATAAAAAATAAATAGGAAACACCCTGGGGTTATCTGGAAAGGTTCAGGTTTGTTATGACCTAAAAGGGACGAAAGGTCATGTACAGCACCTGATCTGAGTCTCTCTCTCCTCCGTCCCATCACCCCTCTGCCTCCCGCCCTTGGAGAGCTGCCTGGCTTGTGGACAGCGGGTCGAGCAAGCCCTCTAGCTGTGGCAAGCAGGGACGATGCTGGCAACTTATTTGACGCCTTGAGTGAAGAGTTAAGCAGCTCAAGAGGGTGGAGATCCCAGATGGACATCTGGCCTGCAGCTGGTCCTGGAGCACTGATACCCCTGCCCGTGGGTGAGGTCAGACCAGGAATCCTGTCTTGAACACCATACTGAAAAGTTGAGACTTTACCCTGGAGGCCAGTGGTTCTTGAAGTGTGATTCTGGAACCAGGTATAGGAGCATCACCCAGGAACTTAACAGACACACAAATTCTTGGGACCACCCTCGACCCACAGAATCACAAACTGCAGGGTGGGACCCAGCATTTTGTTTTAACAAGCCCCCAGGAGACTTTTACCAGCTTTACTGGGGTATAACTGACAGATCATAAAATTCACTCCTTTTAAGAAAACAATTCAGTGGTTTTTAGTAAATTTAGAGAGTTGTACACAATTACCACAACCCAATTTCAGAACATTTCCTTTTACCCCAAAAGATCCCTTGGGCCGGTCCCAATCGCATGGTGCTGCCCCGGCCCCAGGAAACCACGAACCTACTTCCTGTCTCTAAAGAGTTCCCTTTCCCTTCCAGGTGATTCTGACACGGGCTACGGTTTAAAAAACACAGCCTACGGGCAATAGGGAACCAGTAACAGCCTTTAAGCCAGGAAACAGCAGCTCTGATTTTCAGAAAGATAACTATGAGTGGAAAGACCTGAATGGGGACAGACAGAAGTCAGTGAACAGAAGCCACTACAATGATCTAGAGGAGCAGTGCTCGACCTGAGCAACTGTGCCCTATAGGGGATATTTGGCAAAGTCTGAGACATTTAGTTATCACAACTGGGGGATGTTATGGCATCTAATGGGTCTAGGCCAGGGATGCTGCTAAATATCCTCCAAAGCACAGGGCAGTTCCCACAACAGAGAATTATCCAGCCCAAAATGCCAACGGTGCTGGGGTTGAGCCAGATGACAGAGAATTGGGAGGCAGATTTTGGAGGTACTTCTAAGGCTAAACTAATGGGATATCATGGCTGACTAGATGGTGAATGTGAGCAGCAAAGAGTCAAAAATGAACGCTTTGAATTTGGAAACGTAGGTGGAGGGGTGTGGCAGAAACTGGGGGTGGAAATGGCGGTGTGACTGGGAGGGAAAGATAATGAACGCAGTCTGGGGTGTGTCAGCCAGACTGTGGACCCCTCTGTGGAGACATTTGCTGGAAGAAAGGCTACATTAAAGATCAAGACTGGGAAGTGTTCACATAGAAATGATAATTAAAGGTAAGAGCGGATGAAAACATACAGAGGAAGAAAAAAGAAGAATATAATGTGCAGAATTAAAAAACCTATTTTTTTATGGGACAAGATGAAGGAAAAGTCAGAGATGGAAGAATGGTCCTAAAAAGAGGAGAAACAGGACAAAAGGATATCCTTAGACGCTAAGAGTGTGTTTCAAGAAGTAGAGGCTGGCGGACAGTGGGAGAGGCTGGCGAGGTCAGGCAACCGGGGCTCAGGCTTGGATGAAAATGATTTTACAAAAGAAAAGAGAGAGAACGCAAGTAAACAGTCCCAGGAACCCCAAGTCTCTCGACTGCGAGCCTCAAGGACCTCCACATTCAACTGCCGATTGCACAAAAATATAATGGGCAAAGAAATCCATTACTCTTGGTCATGAGATCTTTAATTTCTTCAGCAATGACGTCATTCGCTGCTGTGAACAACTCGTATTTGCCGTCTTTGCTCCCTGAGGGGCTGAATTCAGAAGGAGGGTTGCCGGGGTCTCCAAAGAAGTCTCCAAGTCTGCCATTCTTCCCAGGATATAAGAATCGACTGAAACGGGGGGGGGGGGGGGGGGGAACACGAGTTACACCAGGACTCTGTCCTCACTGAACACCCAGATGAAATTCAGCACAGAAAACAAACAAAAACCACGCCAATTCTGCCTCGCAAGATTCTATAATAATTGGCAAACGCGAGTCTACCACTGGACAGTGTTTCAATGATCCCCCTGTTTTCTCAAAAGTGAGAGGAAATAAAGCCGGCCCCAGTCTCTCGACATGCTTCGAGGTGGTTCTCATCCTACTTTCTCAGATGCCAGTCGGGAGGAGAGTCATACCAAATTCTATCTTAGGGCTGGTTTACTATTTGAGGGGTATTCACCTACCCCCCGTAATACAAATCTGGTCCTGAAAAGATCCTCCCAGTGCTTCATGATTTTTATAGTAATCCTGTAAAACACAGCTTTGATTTCTCTAACAACTGACCACTGTGCCTTTTATAGTTTTTCTTTTGATATCTTAACCAAATCAGTGAGGTGTCTTACATTCAATTTTTTTTTTTTAACTTTTTTTTAACGTTTATTTATTTTTGAGACAGAAAGAGACAGAGCATGAACGGGGGAGGGGCAGAGAGAGAGGGAGACACAGAATTGGAAGCAGGCTCCAGGCTCTGAGCCATCAGCCCAGAGCCCGACGCGGGGCTCGAACTCACGGACCGCGAGACTGTGACCTGAGCCGAAGTCGGACGCTTAACCGACTGAGCCACCCAGGCGCCCCTCTGAAAACTGCATGGTGATCATGGGAGCGAGGGCACTTACTTGGTGGCTCACGGGCTCTTTCGACACAGCCGAGAGAGCAGCCCCGAGAAACGAGGACGGAGGATCACCCACCTCATATGAAACAGGCTGGTACACGAGAGTCACTTCTCCCACAATGTGACTGACATCTAGTTAAGACACACAAGAACTGTGTCTTGCCCGGAGAATCAGATTCTATGGTCAGTGTATGCGCGCAGAGTAAATATGGTCAAAATTAACAGTGAAAATATGTACCGTGTACACGGTCATGTCTGCAGGGAAGCTCCACACCTACACACCCGTCCCGACGTGACTCACGTGCAGCCAGGTTCTACACTCGTGTTAGAAAAGGTCACTGTTGGGGCGCCTGGACGGCTCAGTTAGTTGAGTATCTGACTTTGGCTCAGGTCATGATCTCATAGTTTGTGGGTTCGAGCCCCACATCGGGCTCAGTGCCGACCGCTCGGAGCCCGGAGCCTACTTCGGATTCGGTGTCTCCCCCTCTCTCTGCCCCTCCCCTACCTGTGCCCTCCCTCTCTCGAAATTAAATAAATAAACATTAAAAAAGGCAGAAAGATAGAAAGAGACAGAAAGAAAAGAAAAGGAAAGAAAAGGAAAGGAAAGGAAAGGAAAGGAAAGGAAAGGAAAGAAAAGAAAAGAAAAGAAAAGAAAAGAAAAGAAAAGAAAAGAAAAGAAAAGAAAAGAAAAATTAAGTTAACTGTTTCTTCTGCTGAGCACCAGATGGGACAGTTGGCCTCAGTTAAAAGCCTACATAACAAGAAAAACCCTCATCTGTAAACACCAGAATCACACCCAGAGCAGTAAAATATTACACTCTGAGAAGTACGCAGGAGTCAAGACTGGCTGAGAGGAAGCGGAATCACACCTGCCCTCTGGAGCAGACCCACAAGGACAACAGGATAGGAGCGACCTGCCCCACTTGATAATCGTCCCTGTTCTTTGCCTACAGAGTATGGCTGACTCCATGTAAGTTACCTGTGCACATGATGCAACTCTATCAGATGTCAGCTAATGAGGTTTCCGACACTCATTCCTTTCAAAGGTACACGTACTGATTCTTGACGCTGTCAGTATTGTTCAACGCTATAGAAAAATATCTTTTTTGCACTACAGGAAAGGAACAGTACATGCCGACTGGCATCAAAATCTCACAAGTGTGAAGCCCTGAACAGGTACTCACGACAGTCATACCTTTCTTGAATGTGGCTTGCTATCACGGCAAGTTTGTTGGAACGATTCATGAATAAATGAGAATTTCCCAGCACCATCACAGCATCTATGCATTTTGATAAAGTAAACTGTTGAAAAATAGAAACCATAAGAAAAGATAAAGCAGGTACCCAAATAACTAGGTTAGGTCTTGAAATGATAAAGACTTCATTTAAATTTTAGACAATTATTCACTGCTGAAACTCGCTCAGGAACCCCCTCCTCCAAAGCCATAAACCAAAACACTTGAAAGTTAGTTTTCTAATTTTATTTATCTGAAATGATTTCTACATCAGTGCATTATTCCACAAATATTTTCTGTACGACATTTAAGGAAAACAAACATGTTACACATTCTATGATAAAATTACTAGAAAACTACCACCACGCAGAACAGATGATTAATATACATACCGATTAAATTAGTGATTTGTAAAAGTTTTCCATTCATTCAGTCACTAAGTATGCTAAGCACCTGTTATATGCCAGGCAAAGATCCCTTCTTCCATCGAGCTTACATTTTCTTAAGCACTAATATTACTAAAACATGTAGGTGAATATATTTATAATCCTGGAATAAAGCATGTTTCTCTTAAAGGAAAAAATACTTCAGGCAGCAAATAAAACACTGATAAATTCCACTTTATTTAAAAAAAGTACAACAAACCTATTAAAATTTCTATATGGCAAAAAAAGTGACTATAAACAAAAGTGAAAGGCAAATTACAAACTGGAAAAAAAAACTGCAATATATGACAAGCAAAAGGTGAACTTTCTAATATAAAGAGTATCCACAAATCATTAAAAAAAATAATACCCAGAGAGGAAAATGTGCAATGCCCCAAGAGAGAATGGGCCATCAAATATACTAAAAGCAAACTGAGATAACTTTTATGGTACATCCTATGGGCAAAAGATAAGACAAGGAAAGAGAGAAGTGCCAGGGTGACTCAGTCAGTCAAGCGTCTGCCTCTTGATTTCAGCCCTGGTCGTGATCTCACCTTTTGTGAGATCAAGTCCTGCATTGAGCTCCATGCTGACAGCACAGAGTATGCTTGGGATTTCCTCTCTCTCTCTCTCTCTCTCTCTCTCTCTCTCTGCCAAGCCCCCGTCTCTCAAAAATAAATAAATAAACTTAAGAAAGAAGAGGGGGGCACCTGGGTGGCTCAGCTGGTTAAGCATCTGACTCTTCGTTTCGGCTAAGGTCATGATCTCACAGTTTGTGAGTTTGAGCCCCATGTCTGGCTCCACACTGACAGTGCAGAGTCTGCTTGGGATTCTCTCTCTCCCTCTCTCTGCCCCTCCCCTGCTTGTGCTCTCTCTCTCTCTCTCTCTCTCTCAAAATAAATAAGCTTAAAAATTTAAAAACAAAACAAAACAAAAACAAGGCAAGAGAACATCTTATTTGGGTACAAAAAAAAAAAAGGAATTCTCATATTCCACTGATGAGAGTTCAAAATAAAAGTTTTTTGAGGCGTAATAGGGTAATATGCAGTGATGTGCTGGTCTATACGATGGAAAACTATTCAACAACAATAAAAAGGAATGCATTACTGTAACAACTTGGACAGATCTCAAAATAATTATGCTGAGTAAAGAAATGAGACCAAAAGAAATCCCACTACATATTGTTTGATTCCATTTATATAAAAATCCAGAAAATGCAAACTAGTCTATAATGACAAAACAGATGACTGGTTGCCCAGGGGCAAAGACCAGCAGAGAGAAGTAGGCAGGATAAAGGAACATGATGAAACTTCACAGATTTATATGTTCATTATTTTGATTGTGATGATAATTTCATGAATGTAAACATATACAAAAACATATCAAACTGAACACTTTAAATATATGCTATCCATTGCATGTCAGTTATATCTCAATACAGCCGATTTTAACTTTGATTTTTCTTTTTATTTACTTTTTTTAAGTGTGCTCTACGCCCAATGTGGGGCTTGAACTCAAGACCCCAAGATCACAAGTTGCATGCTCTACCAACTAAGCCAGCCAGATGCCCCTGGATAAAGCTGACTTTAAAAAAGACACCATTAAGAAAATGAAGAGACAGGTCACAAAGTCACAGATCCGGAGAAAATATCTGTGAATCATATACTTGGAAAAAGACTTATATCCAGAATATATGAAGAATTCTTACAATTCAGTAATAAGAAAACAAACAGCCCAATTTTAAAATTGGGCGTAATAACTGAATATGCATTTCAACTAAAAAAATATGACGGGGCGCCAGGGTGGCTCAGTCTGTCAATTGTCTGACTCTCGATCTCGGCTCAGGTCATGATCTCATGGTATGTGAGATCGAGCCCCATGTCAGGCTCTGCACCGACACCATGGAGCCTGCTTGGGATTCTCTATCTGCCCCTCTCTCTGCCCTTCCCCCGCTCACAGTCTCTCTTTCTCTCTCAAAATAAATAAATAAACTTAAAAAAAAAAGAAAATATGACGCCTAATAAGCATACACTATATACATAATACACATACATTATATCTGTATATATAACAGTCATGAAGGAAATGCAAATTAAAACCCCAATGAGACACCACTACTTACTTACTAGAATGATTATTTAAAAAAAGACATGTGTTGGCAAGGATGTGAAGAAACTACAACTCTTACACACCTCTCAAAGGAATCGAAAACGGCGTACCCACTCCACTCTTTAAGTCTGGCAGCATCTTAAAAAGTTAAAACTAAACTCACCACATGACCCAGCAACTCAACTCATAGGCATCTAGCTACTCAAGAGAAATGCAAACATATGTCCACAAAGACTTGTTTGAGAATTATTTGAGCATTATTCCTAACAATCAAAAAGTGGAAACAATCCAAACATTCATGAACAGATGAACAAGAGGTATAGCCACACAATAAAATACTATTCAGTAATAAAAAGGAACCAGCAATACGTACTACAACATGGATGAACCTCAAAAATATTAAGTGGAAAACAAAATCAAAATAGTGCATATAACCAAAACTCACCCGATAGGAAAAACATCATTCAAAACTTTAATAACCATTAAAAATTTAATTCATAGTTTAAAACCTCCCCCAAAAGCAAACTCCAGGCCCAGATGATTTCATTGGCATTTCAAGAATGGACACCTGGCGTGCCTGGGTGGCTCAGTCAGTTAAGTGTCTGACTTTGGCTCAGGTCATGATCCCTCTCTTCCCGAGTCTGAGCCTGCGTCAGGCTCTGTGCTGACAGCTCGGAGCCTGGAGCCTGTTTCAGATTCTATGTCTCCCTCTCTCTCTCTGCCCCTCCCCTGCTTGCACTCTGTCTCTCTTGCTCTCAAAAATAAACATTTTTGGGGGCGCCTGGGTGGCTCAGTCGGTTGAACGTCCGGCTTCGGCTCAGGTCATGATCTCGCAGTTCATGGGTTGGAGCCCCACATCGGGCTCTGTGCTGACAGCTCAAAGCCTGGAGCCTGCTTCTGATTCTGGGTCTCCTGCTCTCTCCCTGACCCTCCCCTGCTCATGCTCTGTCTCTCACTGTCAAAAATAAATAAACATTAAAAAAAATTTTTTTTAATAAATAAAAATAAACATTAAAAAAATCTTTTTTAATTAAAAAAAATAAAATAAAAAAATAAAGAATTGATACCAAATTCAAAATAATCTGTTCCAGAAAACAGAAAAGAAGACTTCCCAATTCATCTTACGAAGCCAGTATCACTCTTGTGTCAAAACCAGCCAAAGGTGGGACGCCTGGGCGGCTCAGTCGGTTGAGCGTCTGACTTTGGCTCAGGTCATGATCTCGTGGTTCATGGGCTCGAGCCCCATGACGGGCTCTGTGCTGACACCTTGGAGCCTGGAGCCTGCTTCGATTCTCTGTCTCTCTGTCTCTGTCTGTGTCTCTCTCTGCACTCCCCACCCCCGTCAAAAATAATATAAACATTCATTTCTTTTAATTTATATGGAAATGCAAAGGAACTAGAATAGTTAAAAAAAATAATTTTGAAAAAGAAGAAGAAAGCGGGAGGAACCAGCCAGCTGGAGCCCAAGACTTACTATCTAGCTATCTTAATCAACACTCTGTGGTACCGGTGGAGGGAGAGACAGAGAGCGCAAAGGAACAGAAAGAGCACCCAGAAATAAACCCACACCCAAGTCACCCAATAAACCCATCACCCAAGTGATTTCTGACGAGGCTGCAAAAGCCATTCAGTGGGGAAAAGGTAATCTTTTCAAATCTGGCGCCGGAGCAAATGGGTTACACAGAGGCAAAAAAATGAAAGCTCAACTTAAATTTCACAGCTTGTTCAAAAAAAATAATTCAAAGTGGATTGTGGATTTATTTGGTCGTTTTCTCTAGGATTTCATTTTTAAGTAATCTCTACCCCCGCCCCCCAACGTGAGGCTCGAACTCTCGACCCGGAGATCATGAGCTGCACGCTCTGTGGACTGAGCCGGCCCTCCTGGATTATGCATTTACACGTAGAACGTTTCACAGAAAACGCTGCAGAAAATCTTTAAGACCTAGAGCAAGGCTGAGAATTCTTATAGCACCAGAAGCACAAGCTGCATTTTTTAAATATCGAGAAACCGGGCTTGATCAAAATTGAAAATTTTCTGCTCCGTGAGAGGCCACCAGAAGAGGATAAAAAGACAAGCTAAAGCTTGGGAGAAAATACTTGCCAGCAAGATATCTGACAAAGGGCTTATATCTAGGACATGTTTTTCAAATCTCGAAATTCAATAGTTAAAAATAACCCTAACACCCCAATGAGAAAATGGACTAACGACATGAAAAGACACGTGAGGAGGCCGATCTGTGTGGCAAATAAGCCTACGAGAAGATGTGCAGCATGTCTAGCTATTAAGGAAATGCGATTAAGACCACGATAAGGTGGCATTCCATGCTCATTACAACGGCTAATATAAAAGACAGCGACCACATCAAACGCCGGTGAGGAGAGGGACAAACGGGATCCCTCACGCTTGCTGGTGGGAGCGTACAGCCATTCTAGAAAACAGTACAGCAGTTTCTCATCCAACCAAACGTGCGATCATCACGCAGCTGCGATCCTGGACATTCATCCCACAGAAATGAAAACTGACATCCACCCAAAAACCTCCATTCAAATCTTCAGAGCAGCTTTTTATGTAGTAACCAAAACCTGAAGAAAACCACCCAAATGCCAAAGCTTTACCAGGTGAGTGACGAAACGAGCTGTGGCATATCAGTCCGCGGAACACCGCTCAGCCATAAAAAGGGCAAACTTTGATACATGGAACAACCTGGATGGATCAAGGGCATTCTGTTTTGTTTTTAAATGTTTAATTTTATTTTTGAGAGAAAGAGCACGCATGCGTGGAGCGTGGGGTAGGGCAGAGACGGGGGGCGGGGGGGGGCAGATAAAGGACCCAAAGTGGGCTCTGCGCTGTCAGCAGGGTTCAAACTCATGAACTCCAAGATCGTGACCTGAGCCGACATCAGGCGCTTATCCGACTGAGCCAGCCAGGCACCCCAAGAGCATTCAGCTGAGTGAAAAAAGCCAACCTCAAAGGCTACACACTTTATGACCTATTTACGTAACAGAACTATAGCACTGGAGAACAGATTAGATCAGCATTTATTAGGGTTTAGGGACCAGGACTGTCTAAAGTGTAGCAACTATATTATTATTACTATTTTTTTTTTAATTTGAGAGAGAGAGAGAGAATGCATGACTGGGGGAGATGGGTGGAGGGGGAGAGAAAGAGAGAGAGACAGAGAAAGAGAGAGAAAGAGAAAGAGAGAGAGGAGAGAGAGAGAGAGAGAGAGAGAGAGAGAGAGAGAGAGAGAGAGAGAGAATCTCAAGCAGGCTCCACTCCCAGTGTGGAGCCCAACACGGGCTCCATCCCACGACCCTGGGATCACGACCTGAACTGAAAGCAAGAGTTGGACACTCAACCAACTGAACGACCCAGATGCCCCAGGTGTAGCAACTATAAAAGGAACACAAGTGACGGGGGGCCCGGATGGCTCAGTGGGTTAAGCATCCTACTTCAGATCAGGTCATGATATCATATCACAGTTCACAAGTTCGAGCCCCACATCAGGCTCTATGCTAACAGCTCAGAGTCTGGAACCTGCTTCCGATTCTGTGTCTCCCTCTCTCTCTGCCTCTCCCCTGCTCACACTCTGTCTCTCTCTTTCAAAAATAAATAAACATTCAAAAAAAGTAAAAATAAAAAAAAGGAGCACTGTGATGAAACAACTCTCGTCCTGACTGTGGTGGTAGTTCCACAAATCTATACATGCGACAGGGACAGCATAGCACCGCACGTACACACGCATGGATGGGAATCTGTTGTGATCCGAATAAGGTCTGAAGAGCATACTGGTGTCAGTTTCCTGGCTTCACTCCTGTACTTGAGATACAGGAGGTGTTACCACCGGAGGAAGCCGGAGCAAGCGTGCACGGGGCCTCTCTGCACCATTTTTTTAACAATTTCTTATGAGTCTGTAATTATTTCAAAATAAAATACTTCAAAATAGATTTTTTTTAAAGGCCTACATATTGCATGGAATATGCGAAATGTCCTGAAAAGGCAACATAGAGACAGATAGCAGATCACTGGCTGCCTGCAACTAGGGGGTAGAAGCACTGACTGTGAACAGGCATGAGGGAACTTTTTGGGGGTGATAGAAATAGCCTAAGATGAAAGTGTGGTGGTGGTTACGTTATTTTATTATGATTTTTACTAAAAAAGCATCGAATTGTACATTAGAATGGATGAGTTTTATGGTATGTAAAGGACTTTACTATAGCTGATTTTTTTTTTAAAAAAAAGCAATATAAACACACACTCAATTAAACCAGAATTATCCAAAGGCCTCCTCAAGCAATCTTACCTGAGATTCCTTTAATCCTTGTTTCCCCCACCAAATTGGGTTGGTATCAACTATGATAACCAGAAGATTCAATTCATCTTCTGAAAATATTAACAAAAAATAAAAACGTTAGCCTCACGGAAGCAGAGCAAAGCTAACATTCCCAATTTGTAAATTAAACCCACACCAGGCACCACCACTTGCCTTTACATGTGTATCAACCTACAATCGTGAAATTAACAAAAGGCCATGTTCTTTTAATAATCTAAAGCTCTGTGGGCCCTTAGCAGGCTCTTGCCTGCTCTCTGCACCCCTACATCTTTGATGCACTAGAACGGAAGCTCCGTGAGGGGGGGACTCTTCCTCCTCTGCTTGTAGCACAACTGCCTAACATGTGGTAGACGCCCAATAAATACCTAACAAACGAAGCCCAAATATTCATTTTAAATGCCTGGTCAAGCACAGAACGCACCGATTAACCAGTTAATATGCAACAGTGGTAGAATTTCAGGCACGGAGGGGTTGAAGGGAGACACTGGACTCAGTTTGGCCTCAAGTCTATCAAATATACTAGCAGCGAGGCCAACTGTGATTTGGAACCAAAATTTTTTTTAACTAGGCTCCACGCCCAGGGCAGAGCCCAACACTGGGCTTGAACTCACAACGCGGAGATCAAGACCCGATCTGAGATCAAGGGTCAGACACTTAACCCACTGAGCCACCCAGGCACCGCAGGAACCAATTTTTAAAAGGTGAAAACCAAAGAGGGAAAAGCAATTGCTAAGTAAAGATTTTACTAGGAATAGGCTACTCTCCAGAGTTAGGCACAACTAGACAGGCGAACAACACCATGAATTCATTCAACAAACACTGTCACTAAATACCAGTGTCAGGTGCTGGGGATACTGGGTTCAAGCCCTCAAGGAGTCTAAATTCTAACCGAGGTGAGAGACACACAAACCCGTAAGTCCTTGCCGTTATGAAAAACCCAGGATGCTCGTTTAATAGCAAAAAGCAGTAACGCCTTTCCTGCCCCCCAAACCTCCTTCCTGCAGTTCCACCTCCTGTATCCGGATAATCCTCACTCCTTCGGAGAGTTCTGCTCACATATCCAAATCCTATTTACCCTTCAAAGCCCTAAGCCAGTGCTACCTCTTTCCTCCAAGAACCCTCCTCAGGTCTTCCAACAGGTCCTGTCTCCCCCAGCTGAGGACAGGAGTCCTCTGCATCAGCCACTGGCACATGTAATACTAGAATCGCATTCTGTGCTGACAACATACTGAGGGAAATATCATCAATTATAACACGTACCCTCTCTCTCTTTTTTAAATGTTTACTTACATATTTTTTAGGGGGAGGGAGGGGCAGAGAGAGGGAGACAAAGAATCCCAAGCAGACTCCAAGCAGTCGGTGCAGAGCCCGATGGGGGACTCGAAGGACTCGAACATACGAAGCGTGAGATCATGACCAGAGCCGCGATCAGGAGTCGGGCGCTTAACCAACTGAGCCACCCAGGTGCACCTCTTTCTTTTTTTTTTTTTTTTTTTCTTTTAACATTTAACAGTTGCTAAAAGCAGGACGGTATCTTATAACATTTCTCTTAGTGGTATCCTAAATAAAAACGTATCTCATCATCGGTAGCGTCTTAGAGGACCTGAAGTATGGCATTCCTGCTCTGCAAATGAAAGTAACTGGCGCGAAGTCACATGACCCGCTGGCAAGTAGCCAAACACCCTGCTATGAAGACAGGTCTGCTGGACTCTAAAGACTAGCTTTTCAATGCCTCACTGGCCGCTTTGACCCTCTTTTAACGACACTCAGAACTCACTGCCTCATTTTACAGCTAGTTGTGTTTCTGATCTCTGTTGCCAGCTCTGCTAAATCTAGCCCGCCAGACCGGACTCCTTACAGAATGAGGATTTTTGCTAACCCTAGGGTGAAATAACACATGCAAACCACACGCACAAAGACGCCTAGCACAGAAGCAGCACTTAGTAACTGTCTTTCACAGGACTTCCTGTGAAAGACACGCCTCCACCCGTAAGCCCACACTCCTTTGGCCTCATTCCCCATGAGGCCCCATCCCACAATTCTCAAGGTCACTCCCTGCCACCACCCGAAGCCTGAGACGAAGACAAAGTGCTGCCTTTCAGGAGAGACGGGTATCCATACACCCGGCACTGCCCTGTGATTTTTCCTTCTTTGGGCCACGCCAGGCCTGCCTCTCTCACAGCCCTGGGGTATCTTAAAAAAAGATAAAGGAAGCATGGGCAGTTGTTACAGCCTCTGAAATGATCTATTTCCACTCTTGCTGCCACGGTCCCTTCTCCACACAGCAGTCAAAGTGACCTTTTAAAATTATAAATCAGGGACGCCCGGGGGGCTCAGTCGGTTAAGCGTCCGACTTCGGCTTAGGTCACGATCGCACGGTTCCTGGGTTCGAGCCCCATGTCGGGCTCTGTGCGGACAGCTCAGGGCCTGGAACCTGCTTCGGATTCTGTGTGTGTCTCTCTCTCTCTGCTCCTCCCCCACTCATGCTCTGTCTCTCTCTCAAAAATAAATATTTTTTAAAGGTTTTTGAATTATAAATCAGATGGTACCAACTCTTTGCTTGAGACCCTACAATGGCTTCATATTACACTTAAAAACAAAGCTCAACCTCTTTACCTTGGCCCACAAGGGCCATGCATCTGCCTAGCTCTCTGATCTCATCCTTTTAGCTCATTTCGCTTCCACCACGCTGGTCTCTTTTTTTTCTTAAGACATTAGGCTCTACAACTGGTAGTTTAACGTATGGATGAAAGTCTCTCCTTTCTATCCCTCAAGTTCCCCATTTCCATCTCACTGTAACGCAGTGGCTCAACTTGCCACGGCGCCTTCGCATAGTCATTCAAGACTCCGTTTCAGTACCGGAGCTCTTATCGGAAGTAGATGCGCCTCGACCATCCAGTATACGTCTTCACACCTCTTGTCGCCCTTCGAAGCTATTCTTATTTACTTGCCTACTGTCTGCCTCGCCCGCTACCCTCCCCGTACCCTCCCCGAGGGCCCTTGTCTGTCATGTTCTCAGCCGTACTGCGCAGCGCATGAAATAACGCCTGGCACACAGGACGCCGTTCAGAAATATTTACTGAATAAATGAATTCTTTTGCTACTCCCCTAAAGACCAAACACGTTGCACCCGGCCCCCGACATAATGCTCCACCTGGGTGGTCCTGGCAAGGCAGAGCCCGCCCAGTCCCGGGGTCGGGGGGTCCCTCCCAGCACGGCCCTCACCGTCTGACACCATGGCAGCCAGGATCCCCCCACGCCCCGGCAGCAAGCAGCCAAGTATTCCTCCCGGCTCCTGGGCACCCCGACTTCCGGCGCCGCCGCGTGACGCAAAGGCGGCTCCGCCCAGGCCTCGCGCCGTACCCACGGCCCCGCCCCCAAAGCGCCGGAAGTGGAGTGTGGAGTCGGGCTGCGCGCTGACCGTGTCTGCGGCTGCGAGCCACACCGGTCGGGGGACGCTTCCCGGCAGCGCGGGCGGCCCCGGTCCCCTCGGGCTCCGCGGTCCGGAGGGCACCATGGACGACAAGG
The DNA here is from genome assembly GCF_024362965.1 of Panthera pardus. Lineage (NCBI taxonomy): Eukaryota > Metazoa > Chordata > Mammalia > Carnivora > Felidae > Panthera > Panthera pardus. The sequence continues at coordinate 1,123,293 of NW_026526710.1, forward strand.
GTAAGTCGGGCCGGGCAGGGCCGGGGCCTGCTGGGCTTAAAGCGGAGCCACGCAGGGGTCCCTCCACCTCGCACGCCCAGGCTGCGCTCTGCGAGAAGTCCCTTTCCAAGCTTAGGCTGCTCGTCTGGATGCGCTGCTTCTAGTGGCAACTAAATCACTCTCGCGGCCCCTGTATCCAGGGGCTGGGTCCCTAGGGTATCCCAGGCCTTCCTCTCCCGACAGTTTCCAGTGCCCTCCTCCGAAAAAGGGACACTTGGGCCAGAGGTGCAGGTCTCGACCCCAGTCTTGATTTCTTCATATGTAAAATATAAGATTTCCTGCTTTATTGGATCTAGTACTGGATTTTTTTTAATGTTTATTTTCTTGAGAGAGAGACAGAGCGTGAGCAGGGGAAGGGCAGAGAGAGAGGGACACACAGAATCCGAAGCAGGCTCCGGGCTCTGAGCTGTCAGCACAGAGCCGGGTGCAGGGCTGGAACTCAACAGTGAGATCATGACCGGAGCGGAAGTCCCACGCTTCACCCACTGAGCCACCAGGCGCCCCTGGAATTTTTTTGAAAGGCATATTTGATGTGCAGGTCTAGTGGTTATCAAGGTGTTTTACTAAGTGAGGTACAAGAGGAAACTAACATGTATGATACTTATCATTTAAGAAAATAAGGGGGGGATGGACCTCTACATATACATGTATATATGTAAGCAGGTGAACAGGCTTGAATTAGCATAGACTGTCTGGAGAGGTTGACTCTGGGATTCTCCCACGATGTGGAGTCCAGGTCAAGAGGGAGGATGACCTTCCACTATCATTTGGTGGTGCTTCAATTTTATGCTGTTATGAACGGATAGCTTTCTCAAAACGAGAAAGAGAGCTTGTAAATACTAAAGTGTATTCCCATCAACATTTATAATGCCCCTGAAGCCAAACATCCTGAAAAGAAAGTCTTTTTAGAATTAGTTTGCTTCTAAGTGAAAACCTCTCTGCTCTTACATCCTGCTAAATGAGTTTGATGAATTGCTTTTTTTGTCCCTTCCCAGAGCTAATTGAATATTTTAAGTCCCAGATGAAGGAAGATCCTGACATGGCCTCAGCAGTAGCCGCCATCCGGACTTTGCTGGAATTCTTGAAGAGAGATAAAGGTGAAGAGGGTCGGATTCGAACACTTTGGGTGTTGGGAAAGTCTTGTAATGACTGTTAGAAGGGTAGAAAGTGAAAATGTGTGTGGCCTTCATAAGGTGCTGCAGCTCCAAGCCCAGCTTCTCCTTCATTTCAGTCTTCATTTTGTTTTAACATTTATTTATTTTGAGAGAGAGAGAGAGAGAGAGAGAGAGAGAGAAGGAGAGTGGGGGAGGGGGCGGGGGGGGAGGGGCAGAGAGAGAGGGAGACACAGAATCTGAAGCAAGTTCCAGGCTCCCGGCTGTCAGCACAGAGCCCGATGCGGGGCTCAAACTCATGAGGCTTGAGATCATGACCTGAGCCAGAGTCGGACACTTAACTGACTGAGCCACCCAGGCTCCCCTCAGTCTTCCTTTTAACCTGGAGAGAGCCCTCCAGTCATCATTAAATGGGTCCCCTTTCAGAAGTGAGATGAACTTTGAATCAAGAGTGACCATGTTTTTTTTGTTTTTTTTTTTTAATTTTTTTTTTTTCAACGTTTTTTATTTATTTTTGGGACAGAGAGAGACAGAGCATGAACGGGGGAGGGGCAGAGAGAGAGGGAGACACAGAATCGGAAACAGGCTCCAGGCTCTGAGCCATCAGCCCAGAGCCTGACGCGGGGCTCGAACTCACAGACCGCGAGATCGTGACCTGTCTGAAGTCGGACGCTTAACCGACTGCGCCACCCAGGCGCCCCAAGAGTGACCATGTTTTTTGTTTGTTTGTTTCTAATATAGTTATTTATTTTGAAAGGGGGTGGGGGCCGAGGGAGGAGAGAAAAGCCCAAGCAGATGCTACACCACCAGCGTGGAGCCCAATGCGGGCCTTGAACCCATGAACTCTGAGATCATGACATAAGCCGAAATTAGACGCTTCACTGAACCACCCAGGCTCTCCAAGAGTGACCATGTTGTAACAAGTCAACCATGAAGCTTAAATCATAGCAATAGCTCAGCTTTATAAGTGTTTATTGAGTTTCTGTCATATGCCAGAATTTGTGCAGTTGCTACAAAGAATGCTACAGAATAAATTTTAGTATGAGTGTCACTCATTGTGATCACCTAATTCAGGCATCCTACATGTAAGTTTCTTGGTATAACATGATATCTTGTATAAGCAAAGTAACAACAATAAAGTGCCTTCTTCCATGTGAAGGGCTGGCCTAGAGACGTGTGTCTAAGATGACCTCTGGAGTCTTCCCATTGTACCTGCAGTAACACGCAAACACCTAAGCCCTGCCTGAACCGCCTCGCACACCTCATCTGCCACTTCTGCTTACGTTCCTTCCAGGCCATCCCTCACTAGACTGTGCTTCAGCCCTGGCGGCCTCTCTCTGTCCTGTCAAGTTTGTCCCCATCTCAGGGTCTTTGTGGTTAGAGTCTGCACCTGTAACCTTTCCTGCTGGCTCTTTATGTGGCTGGATCTTTTCTTACTCAGGTCTCAGTTTCAGTGGCCTCCATTCCAGGGGCCATCCCTCTTAGCTCTTTCCAAAGTAGCCCCACCTTTCTCATCATTCTGCTTTTCTCTGTCCTTGTTGGGTCTGTAACTTGTGTGTTTCTTTGTGTGTTTGTTTACCGTCTGCCTCTTCCACTAGAGAGGGAGTCCCATCAGAGCAGGGACCCTGTCCGTCTGCTCACCGATGTGTTTCTAGCATACGGGATGCGTTCGGGAAACACTGGTTGAATAAGTGAATGAATCACAGACACACCAAGGGGCTGTGATACTTAAACGAACATCGCCTTCCTCGTGTGATCAATCCAGGGGAGACCATCCAGGGCCTGAGAGCAAACCTCACCAGTGCCATAGAAACCCTGTGTGGCGTGGACTCCTCTGTGGCCGTGTCCTCAGGCGGGGAGCTCTTCCTACGCTTTATTAGCCTCACCTCCTTGGAATACTCGGTAAGCACTGCCCTCCTTGGGTTACCTTTCTCCTTCTTTGTTTGGCTGCAAATACTCTCCTGGATCTTGCCCTTCCCCTCATTCTGCTCCTTTTTTCCCAGGATTACTCTAAATGTAAAAAGATCATGATTGAGCGGGGAGAACTTTTTCTCAGGAGAATATCCCTATCGAGAAGTAAAATTGCAGATCTGTGCCATACTTTCATCAAAGATGGGGCGGTGAGTAGATTTCCGTGGTGTGTGGTAATTGGGAGCAAGGATCTTGGAGTTAGACTCCTGGGGTAACATCCCTCCGTGCCACTTACTTGCTGTCTCACCTTGGACAAGTTACTTAACCTCTCTGTGCTGCAGTTTTCTCATGTTAAATAAAGGTAGTAACAGCACCTACCTCAGCAGGCTGTTGTGGGAGGAGGTACTGAGATGATCGAAGGACTCTGTACTATGCCTGGCACACAGCAAGCACTACACAAATGTGTAAATGTGGTTACAGAGGCCGTCCTGTTAAACAGGTGGAGAAAAACCCTGGGAGAGCACGGATGATTCTTTGATTTTAATAGGATGTCTCGCCAAAGAAGCATTTTCATTACTGGATGTGTACTAAATCAAAATTCAGTCCACACATAACAGCTCTTGGCACTGGGTCATCCTGATGTGAAGGTGAAGGTGAAGGTTAGCACTAGCTTGCGATAATGTCCGTGAGTTCGTTTCCAGTGCTGTTTCAGAGACACAGAGCTGCCAGGTATAGGTTGAGCGAGGACAGGAGCTGCAGGTTAAGCCAGTCCCCGGCAAAGGGGCAGTAAAACTTTGATGACGTCTCTCCCACGGCGTCCCTCTTCTGCCAGCCAAGCCTCCACGGACCATAAAATCATTTACTTGCATTTTGACTCTGAAATCTTGTCCTCGGTTTTATTATCCCCTTCCCAACCTTTGAAGTGTGTTATTCAGTAAACGATGTAATAGCAGCGAGTAGAGTTTGTACAAACGCCGGTTGCAAACAAAGCCGCTTTTGCTTGAGTGGAGGCAAGATTACAACTGCCTCTCGCTGAGGCCTTCTCCTCCCGCCAGACTGCCCCCCGCACTCAGTATTCGGCAGGTTTCGTTTGCTCTGGTGTGTTGGAAGGTGTGATACCCACCTGCATCCGTGCTGATTTAGACTAAATTCAGAGCAGAGCTGCCCACATTTCACTTTGCGGATGAACCACCTGGGGATCTTACTCAATGCAGATTCTGATTCAGTAGGTCTTGGGGGGCTGAGAAGCTCTATTTCTTACAGGCTCTCAGGAGGCCCAGAAAAGAGCTACGGTGCTATATCCTTCCCTTTCGCATATACAGAACCGTGTAGTCTGTTGCCTAGAACACAGGTTAAGCGAGCGTCTGTACATTGTATCCGGTCCACAAATGGGTTGTGTTTACCCCAAGTAGTATCTATAAACTAAAAAAAATTAGCCAACGCTTAAGTCTTGGATTTTCAAGAAAAATCGATGATCTGGCAACAGGAGGCCCGTTGTGACCCCGTTGGAGCTTGGTCTCTCCTCTTTGCCGCTGGCCCCACCCAAGCATGTCTTCATGCGACCTGCCTGGTGCCTGCGGGCCTGAGTGTGCAAACCGAGCCTTAGAAATGGGAAAACCGGCCCAAAGGAACTTAACAGAACCTTCAGATAGAAAGACTTGTGTCTTGTGAGCCACACACGGAGGCTCCACCCTCCCGCACTTGCTGTGGCAAGAGAGGGCCCACGATACATGTGCCATCAAAGATCTCCTCTCCACCTACAGTTGACTTGTGGGAAAGGGTACAGGGAAGCCTCAGGGTGCCTGGAACGTGCATTAGAGGGGCAGAGAGCGTGGGTGATCACTGCAGAGCTTGCCCTTTTGACAGAGCTTTCTCGGTCCACAGCGAATATTAACTCACGCCTACTCCAGAGTGGTCCTGAGAGTTTTGGAGGCAGCAGTGGCGGCTAAGAAGCGTTTCAAGGTGTACATTACAGAGTCACAGCCTGATTTATCAGGGCAAGTATCGTTCCATTTGGTTATGTGCCGAGCAGTCTTTTTTCTTTTTTTTTTTTTTTTTTTTTAGTGTTTATTTATTTTGGGAGAGAGAGAAAATCCCAAGCAGGCTCCACACCGTGAGCACAAAGCCCGACAGAGGGCTCGAACTCATGAACTGTGAGATCGTGACCTGAGCTGAAGTCAAGAGTTGGATGTTTAACAACTGAGCCACCGATGGGCCCCTAGCAGTCACTTTAAAGAGCAAACTGAGGATTCACACCCGTGTAGGAAGACCCAGAACACGCCCCCCCCGCCGTATGCCAGTTAGTCAGCATTGCCTTCGCCTGTGCCTGTTCCTTGTCCCTGAGGGAAAATCCTGTGAAATTGCAGTCGGCCATGGTACGGGATCCAGGGTTTTTATTTAGTAGTCAGATCAAAGGAACAGCAACCAAATACGTCTGCGGAAAGATTTGTATCAAGGAGTAGATGATTCACATCTCTCTCCAGAAGATAATTAGAGGAAAAACTTAGTCCTTTTTTTTCTGCATTTGTATCTCCTACTCAGAGTCCCCAAGAATGTAGTTTTCGTAAAACATACTTTCTTCTAAAGAACCCAAATTCTTGTTTCCTTAGTCCAGAATCTTGGGATGTGCCCCTTAATCCGTGAATATGAGCGGCGTTTCAAGCCAATGTGATGTGTTGTCCAAATTAAGTGATTCATCATACGCACTATGGGACTTTCTTGGACTCTCTAATGTTCTCAAAATGTCATTTTCCAGTAAGAAAATGGCCAAAGCTCTCTGCCACCTCAACGTCCCTGTCACTGTGGTCCTAGATGCTGCTGTTGGGTAAGTTCCTGTCTTCCTGACCACAGTTACTTTTCCTCACCCACCCTCGGGGTTGGCTTGGAGCAGGGTTTCCTGATTGAAGGTTTGCGTCCCATTCATAAAACTGCATTGGGCAATGTGCTGCTTCTGAATTGATGGCTGCATGAGACCAGCAAGTTCATGATAAAGTCTTGATAGTACATGCAGAAGACAGAGCTGTAGAAAGTTGTGGAGAGTGGGAGTCGCTTATGTAGTCTTAGGGTGCACTTTAAGAACAAGGTGCAAAGGTTGGGTTAAGGCCAGCACACGTAATCAGTGCTCCCTCTTCAGCAGGGGTAGGCTGTCCTCAGTGGCCCTCGGGGCTTCTTTGACTTACCCGTGCAACTTCACTTTTAAAACTAAGGACACATTCTGAGCACTGACAGGGTACCTCACAAAAGAAAACAGGACTGATAATCTCTTGGAAAGAAAACACATAAGGCAGATGGTTAAGGCAATTAAGAATGCGTTCAAAGTAAGCATTTTGAGGAACTGTACATAATTGTACATTGTCAAAGATAAATTGACCTTCACCCTACCTGAAAGGGGTTTTTTTATAAATTTTTTTTTCATTTAAAAAACATTTTTTTTTAACGTTTCTTTCTTTTTGAGAGAGAGAGAGAACGCAAGCAGGGGAGGGGCAGAGAGAGAGAGGGAGACCCAGAATCGGAAGCAGGCTCCAGGCTCTGCGCTGTCCCCGACGTGGGGCTCGAACTCCCGAGCCGTGAGATCATGACCTGAGCTGAAGACTGAGGCTTAACCGAGCGAGCCACCCAGGCGCCCCAGAAAGATTCTTGAATTACATAACCTTTTCTTCCAATTTCAGACCACCACAGATTTTAAAATTGTTGTTCTGTTCGTATTGAATTAGATCAGAAAATCGAGTGGCACACACATAGTGAGAATCAGTCCTGGGTCAGTTACCGCCCCCATACGTGTATGTGCGCTGGGTGGCAGCGTGCGGTGCACGTTTTACCGTGGGGGGTGTGATCACGGCGGGTTTCCACGCCCCGTGGTGGCAGAACTAGTAAGAGTGCCAAGGGTGTGTCTCGGGCGAGGTGCTCTTCTGAAGAAAGTTGTTATGAGAGGGGCTTAGTGTGCTGAAAATGGAATATTAATGTCGGTAGGTGAGGATGCTAACAGCAGCCAAGAAAATAGAGCAATTATTTTTTTTTTTCATTTCTTCAGCTACATCATGGAGAAAGCGGATCTTGTCATAGTTGGGGCTGAAGGGGTTGTTGAAAACGGGGGCATCATTAACAAGGTGAGAACATCGCTTCTCCACGGTTCCTTGCTCCGGGCTTGGAGAGGTCGCCAACCTACCTGCTGGCGGCATCGGGTGTTACGGTTCCCTCATCCAGTCCTGTTTAGCCTGCAGACTTGACCATTGCATCAGACGGTTTCCCGGTCCCCCGGGGCCACTGGAGCGGCCAGAGTTTGGTCACCTGTCTTTGATCTTTGTAAACCATGAGAATGCAGTTCATCTTTTCTCAGAACATGTTTTAATTGGAATTGGGTTTGGCTGCTTGTTTTCCAATTGGGCATATTGGACATCGGTGTAGCGTGGTGGTAACATTTCTCTATCCGTTGCTTAACATGGAAGGATTTCATAATTTGTTCCACGCGCTGTGTGGTGAAACATATGGGACATAAAGGTTTCACGCGTACGGCTTGGAGGCGTGGCCTCACTTGGCGTGATGTTTTCCAAGCGTCTGTATTGTAGCGGGTGTCAGCGCTTCGTCCTCCTTCACGGCTGCGTAACGTCCCGTCGGTGCGCAGACCACGTTTGCTTATCCACCTGTTCACGTCCACTTGAGTTGTCTCTACGTTTCAGCTCTTGGGAATAATGTCACTACGAACGCAGGTGCACAATCATCCGTTTGAGTTCCTGTTTTCAGTTCCGTCCGGTACATACCTACGATGGAATTTCCGGGTCATACGGTAATTCTCCGTTCAGCTTCTCGAGGACCCACCAGACTCTTCACGGCAGCCGCGCCATTTCGCCTTCTCCTCCGCAACGTGCAAGGATTCCAGCTTCTCTCCGTCCTTGCCAACACTTGTGTTTTGTTTTTTTATTCTAGCCGCCCCAGTGGGCGTGAAGTAGCATCTCATGGTGGTTTTGACTTGTGTTTGCCTAAGGACTGAAGACCTTGAGCATCTTTGGGGTGTGCGTCTGACTCTTTGTGCATCTTTGGAGACATGTCTATGTTGTCGTCTTTTTCTTTCTTTTAACACTTATTTTTGAGAGAGAGCGTGCATGAGTCGGGGAGGGGGATAGAGAGAGGGGGACAGAGGATCTGAGGCAGGCTCTGCACTGACAGCAGAGAGCCCTACACGGGGCTCGAACCCACAAAGCACGAGATCGTGACCTGCGCCAAAGTCGGACACTCGGCCGACGGAGCCACTCGCGGGCCCCTATGCTGTCATCTTTGTTTAAAAGATCTTTAATTCCAAAGCCAGAATTACATGCATTATGTAATATATCACACACCTCCAAATGTGCCATAAGATCTCATCCTTCTACGTTTTCTCTGACTCTCCAGATTGGAACCAACCAGATGGCCGTGTGCGCCAAAGCACAGAACAAGCCTTTTTATGTGGTTGCAGAAAGTTTCAAGTTTGTACGGCTCTTCCCGCTAAACCAGCAAGATGTCCCAGATAAGTTTAAGGCAAGAGTTTGTTGTTGTTGTTGTTGTTGTTGTTGTTGTTGTTGTTGTTTTTACCTATTTGAAGGGGTATCTGAGTCTAAGCTGAAACCTTTGGGGAAAAAGCACTGTAAGAGTGTTTCCGTAAGCTACTGTCCTCCCGTCACATTCTCCGACACCTCGGATGCAAAGATCAGTTGTTGGTTGAACTCAGAGTCAGAGAGATCCGTTTGTCCCCAGAATTTCTGTCTCTCGGTCTCTCTGACACACGTGTGAAGGGGCTGTAAGGAGGCAGGGAGAGCGGATGGTTGAGTCCAGGCTCGGCTCCCGTCTCCACCACTTACAACCATGTGACCTGGGGCACATGCTCTCGTTTTCCGCCCTGAACTTCAGTTACCTGTGAAACGAGGTGCAAGTGCCATCTGGCAGCGTTACGACAGTTGGGAGGTGACCCAGGAGAAAAGCTCAGCACGTGCTGGGCACAAAGTAAGGTCTGTGTAAACGGTGTGAGTTGTTATCGCGAGAGGTTTCGAGAAATGAAGCCAGCACCCCCAGTGAGGGCAGACGCGGTTTGGGTTTTCGTTAGATGAGGCTGGTGGCCAGTAGGCCGCCCCCTCTGGCTCACCCCTGCAACTCCGCCCTCCTCACCAGGGCGCTGCGCAGCCGGCTTCTCGCGTTTTCGGGGCGCTCCTTCAGACGGTAGCGCACCGGCTGCTCGGCCACGCCCACGCCGGTTCTGAGCCCCTCGTGGGGGAGACCGACGCACGCTTTCTCTCTCCTCAGTATAAGGCAGATACCCTGAAGTCTCTGCAGACCGAACAGGATCTCAAAGAGGAGCACCCGTGGGTGGACTACACGCCTCCTTCCTTGATAACACTGCTCTTTACAGACCTGGGGGTGTTGACACCCTCAGCGGTCAGCGACGAGCTTATCAAGTTGTATCTGTGACCGCTGGACCCTTCCCTGCTGGCGCAGCTGAGGCACTTGGGGCGGGGTGAGTAGCCTCTTGACCCCTTGGTGAGTCGGGCAGAAACTACGTTTTTAAGATTTTATGTGTAAGTAATCTCTACACCCAACGTGGGGCTCGAACTCACAACTCCAAGACCAGGAGTGGTGTGCCCCACCAACTGAGCCTGCCAGGCACCCCTAAAACGGAATTTTTTTTTTTTTGGTGAAGACTTACAGACTAAAGATCTAAAACTTCAAGAATTGTTTATTCATTTCAGCCCCATCTAAAATGTGTTCATAGTTCCCGTAAAACCCAACCTGAATTGCGCTCGTGGTTTCCAGGCACCTTCCAGAAATACAAATTAGATTACTGGCTACTTATCCAGTGAAAGACCTGCCCAAGCCCACCTCCCTTCTTCCCTGCACTCCAGACTGATTTGCTATAAGCATCAAAGAGATGCAGGCCTTCCTGTGCAGCCAGGCGCCCCTTCAGGAACTAACAGCTGCCCGGGACACACATGACGTACGGCGCCTCGTGAGAAAGGCTAGAAACCGTGTTCAGTTCCCATCAGGCTTCCAGCGGTGAACACGAGCCAGGGACTGCCATCCCCTCGTCGGTCTGGGGGCAGACAGAATGGAAACCAGCAAGAGAACCCGAGGAAGGCAGAAACGGCATTTAGCAGGAGCATCCTATATGGCTCATCACGTATGAAGACCTTCCAGAACGTTTAGAAGCTGAAATTCTGCATCTGTGAAAGATGTGAATCTCCTTTAGATGTTGTTTGTGCCTGAACAGCTTTTTAAAATTGTACTTGGGGACAAATCGAGCATCTTTTCAAATAAATTCTATGAAGGGTTTTGAGACGGTGTTGCATCAGTACTGAGAGCTACCCGAGGCCCAAAGGTCCTGGCCATCTCGGTGAGGCCTCTGCAGCTTCAGTCACACACCCAAGACAGTCAGATGGAAGGAAATAATTTATTCAACACGAGGCATATTTTTTTCCCAGATTAGGATTTGCTTCTTTAGTTTTTCAGATACTCCCCCATAAAACAGCGGTGAGGACTATTCTTTGAAAAGAACCCCAGCAACATCAGCAACCCCATGCCGGTGTTTTGTACAACCCCTGAAAGAGATAACGAAAGTCCAGGGGAAAGGACACCCAGGAAGCTCAGATGCCCGAAAACACTAAGGAACCTTAAAAAGCCAAAAATCAAGTCTACCTCAGTATCTTTGTTAGAAAGTTAAGTATAAAATAGCCACAGAAAAATGAGCTTTAATTTATAGGCGACCCATCAAAATAAATATTGACATCTGTTATTTACACTCCGACAGTTACGCTCTTCCGTTACACTTAAAGGCCGGTGTGGTTTTAATACAACATCCACGAGTGTAAAACCCCCCACCCCCCAAGTCTGAACAGCTTTCTTGGATGTGAAGTTCCGACACGTAGCGAAAGCAGATGTGAGCCGTGCCGGGCCCACTGGCCGCATTCCCTGCACTCTCCCACGCTCCCCAAAGCCGGGGTCAGCAGTCAGGTTCCCAGGCGGGGATCCCCACGTCTGCTGTGGTGACTGTTCTCTTGCCGCTTGCCAACAACCCCTTCTCAAACTCTTCTTCAGTAATCTTGCCTTTCTTAAACTTTCTCAAGAGCCTCGTGTCATTAAGAAGTTCCTCCATGTCCTCGTCTTCGATATCAGAACCCTAAGGATAGAGACCAACAAACCACCAAATTCCTCAGCAACGTGTTCCCACCAGCAACAACACACTCTCACCCAACTCACAACAGGACAGAAGGATAGGGGAGCCGCACACAATTCCTACTAAAAGACATTATTTTGATAAAATTCATTCAGAATTCTCAGCTGGGTGTTTGAGACAGAAAACACACCGTACCTCTTCCCTCTTCCTTTTTTCATTCATTTTCTTCTTCTTCTCCTTTTTGGCCTTCTGCTTTGACCAAGCTTTATTTTTTATGAATTTTTTTCTCCCTTCATTTTCTCTTTTCTCTTTTCTCTGTTGCTCTAGTAGCTTCTGCCTTTGCTTCTCTCTGATTTTATCTTTGAATGGAATGGTGTCTGTATTAACATCTGCAGGCACAAAATCTGGAAACTGCTTTCCTCTCAGTTCTGGCATCTTGGGCATCCTCAGCAGGGCAAACCCTCGAGCAAGACTAGCAAAATCAAGATCTAATTAAACCAAAATATCAGAGTTAGCACACCCAAAATAGGATTGATTATAAGCACCAACCCAAGGAAGATGCCTAACAATGCAACTGGTTTAGTTTTTTTGGGTTTTTTTTAATGTTTTTATTTATTTTTGAGAGAGAGAGGCAGAGCACAAGCAGGGGAGGGGCAGAGAGAGGGAGACACAGAATCTGAAGCAGGTTCCAGGCTCTGAGCTGTTAGCACGGAGCCCAACATGGGGCTTGAACTCGTGCACCACAAGATCATGACCTGAGCTGAAGTCAAACGCTTAACCAACTGAGCCACCCAGGCACCCCCAATGTAACTGTTTTCTATCCAAATGATCTAAGGGGTCCATTTTAATTAGGATTAAAGTTACAGTTTTAGCGGAAAGGAATATTCAGCAGCCAGTTTATTCTGTCTAGCAAACCCTAGGAAGACTTCCTTTTGTTTCTTTTTAACTTTTTTCAATGTTTATTTTTGAGAGACAGAGCACGAGTGGGGGAGGGGCAGAGATAGAGGGAACACAGAATCTGAAGCAGGCTCCAGGCTCTGAGCTGTTAGCACAGAGCCCAACGCCGGGCTCAAACTCAAAAACTGCAAGATCGTGACCTGAGCCAAAGTCGGATGTTTAACCGACGGAGCCACCCAGGCGCCCCAGAAAACTTCCTTTTAAATGTTCAGAAAATATTAACCCTGTATATGCCTAAAGGTTTGTGTAAAACAAAGCAATTTCACATTTGTAATACTTGTGAGGCCATCACATTTGTAATAATGCTGAAGGAGACACAATTAAGTGCAGTCCAACTTACCCTTTAATCTGAAGATGAGGCCGCATTCGTGCTTGGCATATGCCTGGACGTAGGACACAAAGGCTTTCATGCCCTTTTCAAACACGGCTCTGTCAGCCAGGGCCATGGACTTGAGCTTTGGAAGGAGGTCTCCTGTGTTTTTCTGGAGTTGCATCTCCTGCAGGGGGCACTGCACACAGACAACATGCTCACCTCCTCTGGCTGGGATCCCCTCACCCCCATCAGAGCCAGTGCCAATAAAGCCAGAGGCAAAACAATTCATGGTAATCTTTAATCAGAGGCCTAGAAGCCCAAATTCGCAAGTGTTTTATTCGGTCTGAAATTTTGTAAAGAAAACTTTAAAATCGATTTTACATAACAATCCTGATTTCTGGTGGAAAGCATCCAACACTAGGTCTGTGTTCAGCTGGAGCCGAGCAGTGTGTGCCATCCTAACGGGGGGTGGTGCCGCCCCACAGCCTTTAAGCCAGCCAGGTCCCTGCACTCACGTCACCAGGCTTGCCACCCCTAAGCTAAGTTCCGGACCACGTGCCCAAAAACAAATTTACTAGGCATCCATCCCGTCACTGTCACTGGGCATTGTATATGGAAAAAGACCACTTACTTTTTGGTTAATTTCAAGGAAACTGACGTATGACTCTTCCATGGGAAGGAGGAACACGAGCGCACTGCCACCGTGGCCGATGCGGGCTGTGCGGCCACAGCGATGCACAAAGGCACTGTGAACACAGGGTGGGAACGTGATCACCAAGTGAGAACGGCAGGGTGCAGGCACAGGGCCGCCAGACCCCACGGCTCAGTCCCAACCCTACCCCTCGCCAGTGTCAGAAATACCAGAGCTGGCAGTCAAACAGACTGCAAACCAGACAGGATTCTGTAAGGATCCTGTAAGGACAGGATTTCTGTGAACTAGAAAACTGTTGCACTTACGCCCAGCTGATGATACAGTCCTAGTAGAAAATTGGGAGGCAAAAGTAGAGAAGAGAACAGAGGCCTTATGTAAGCCCTCCACCAAGAAGTAACAACTATTATGGCTCAGGAGTTCTGTTCACCCGCATTTTTCTATGTTTGGGAGAAAAACTGAAACTTTCACATGCAGTGTTAAGTATTATTTTCCTTTAAACATTCTATCACGTCCATTCATGCAAGAACTTTAAAAAGTATGTGAAAATAACCTGAAATGCTGCATAATATGGCATCACTATTTGACATGCCAGTGACGGTTCACCTGTTCGCCCGTTTTTGCTATTTAAAGCAACATTCTGATGAACATCATTATGTGTATCTTCCTCGGGATTCGTGGGGCCCGATTCCCCAGAGAGGGTAACATTCTGTCACACTGTACCTTGCGCTGCTGGGAGGGTCGTACTGCAAAACCCAGTTTACTTCAGGAATATCTATTCCTCGGGCCATGACATCTGTGCACACTAAAATCCCACTAGAAAATGAGAAAACACTGTTCTGAGTAAGGAGATCACCATCAGTCTGTACTGGCCTTGATGATGACAGGGACAGTAACACACAGGTTCCTGAATCTCTCACAGAAGCATTTGGTAACAACATTTTGACTTTTTCTTCCTCCTAAGAATATCTAGGAATTCACAAATTCCCAACCAAAACAGGAGGGAGGGAGGGAGGAGACAGTGAAAGGATTTTTGATTAGCATACTTTTATTTGAAAAGAAAAACCTGCTGAGTGTAATCCTGAAGTGCAACAGTCCGTTCTCTCTCTCTCTGCCTAGAAGAGTACTGTTAACAACACAACCGGGAAAAAAAAACCAGCCAGGAGGCTCAATGGTTAAGAAAAGCAGCAAAATGTTACTTATACACACAGAGTCAATTACGGTGACCAAGAGATGCGAGTGTCCCCCATGCAGTCACCCAAGGACAACCCACGAGGCTTCAGTGAATAGCTCCCATCCGCTCTCCACCCGCCCGAGTTATGAGAACCCATGGCCGGGTGCCAGGCCATACACCGGGGAATCCAGGAGGGCACACAACACTCAGGTCCCTGTTCTTACAGAGCTAAGACACCTCACGGGCAAGCTCGTGATACCTAAGGAGGTCAGTGCAGCACAGCATGACGGGTCAGGACGAGGACAGGGGCCCTGGGCTACACAGGGCAGAAGAGAGGATCCCAGGCCAAGAGAACAGCCCCAGCCGAGGGTGACCTCCGCGGCAGCTAACCCACCTTTGCAATTTGCGGAACTCCATGAAGATCTTGTTACGCTTATGTTTCATCTTCCCGTGAATGCACATGATCTTCACACCCTTCACCAGGGATTCCAGGGCCTTTCCATAGTATTCCACACAGGCGCAGGTGCTGCGGGAGGGGAGACCGGGCTCAGCGTCGTCGACCACCCGGGGCCGGGAGGGAGGCGGCAAGCAATCCCAATCCCTTTTGGGAGAATGGCTACCAGCATCATCCACATTGAGCTCTAAATCCGAAACCCTCTGGAGTTCTGACACCGAAACAAACCCCACCGTGGCAGACCCTGAGCTGGCCGCTCCAACGCCAGTCCCAGCAGCCACCTCCTCCCTCCCCGCCCTCTAACGAGGCTGGGACAGCTGCACACTCAGTTCCCCTGCCTCTCGAGGTGAGCGGCTGCCGAGGGGCCCACCTTCGGCCCATAAAATGAAAGCCCGAGTCAGCTAGGGAGGAGGGGATTCTAAGAAAGCTTGGATGTGAAGGATACCCTTCCACCTTCCTCTGCCTTTCCTCCTCTATCCGCTTTCAGGGCACGCAGGACAGCGGACAGGACAGTGACGGACAGACAGAACAAAAGGCCAGGACGGTTGCAGAAACACTGACCTCGACACTCCAGAGATCTAACCCAGTGTCGGGACCTGCCTAACCTCTGGACTTCTTTCTACAGGAGAAAAATAATGCCTCCTGTTCGAGCCACAAAAGTTGGGTTTTCAGCTATTTGCGGCCAAAAACATTCCTGAGAGAATTCCAAACCTTAGAGCTACATGTACCTAAATATTCTGGATGTGACTGAGCCCCAGATTCTCCCACCACAGCATCCAGAAGGATTACCTGAAGAAAATCAGGTGCTTTTCCTGCTTATGGTTTCGAAGAAAATGTACCAGCTGGTTAAATTTCTCATCTGCCTTACATACCTGCAAAATAAGAAGGAAAACCAATAAAATAAAAACAAATTTATTGACAATAATAACCTCCATAGCTATTTCCAGTTTCAGCCCTAAATGTTAAGGACTCTTGATTTCCTCCATGAATAGAACACACTTCTATCAGTATGTTAATCAGCCTACCGAGCTCAGAATAGATATCAGTATGCGCTGCTGACACATATAAGTCACAAGGTCGTGTAACTGAGAGACACAGTCATCTAACGCAATCATCCCCAGGGGCACCTGGCTGGCTCAGTGGGTACAGCATGCGACTCTTGATCTCAGGGTTGTGAGTTGAAGCCCCACGTTGGGTGTAGGGATTACTTACAAAAATCTTTTAATGCAGTTGTCCCCAAATCCCAGCATACAGACAGGGATCACACCAGCTATAAGACCATCTCCAGAGAAGATTTTTTTTTTTTTAAGTAAGCTCTACGCCCAACAATGTGGCTTTAACTCATAACCCCGAGATCAAGAGCTGCACGCTCTACCGACTGAGCCAGCCAGGTACCCCTTTAGGGTACAGTGTTTTTTTAGTGTTTACTTATTTTGAGAGAGACAGACAGACACGGTGAGTGTGAGCGGGGGAGGGGCAGAAAGACAGGAAGAAAGAGAATCCCGAGCAGGTTCTGTGCTTTCAGCGCGTTGCCCGCCGCAAGGACCCCGTGCGATCATGACCTGAGCCAAAATCAAGAGTCAGACGCTTAACTGACTGAGCCACTCAAGTGCCCTCAGGGTAGATTTTTGTTAGTGCAGATTCTTGGGCACAGCATACAGATTCAGTGGGTCTAGGACTGGACGTAAGAATCCCTATTATTTAAGAGCCCCCAAGAGATTCTGATATATCCCCGCGTTCAGAAATCACGGCTCTAAGATGAACACAGGTTTCCAGAAGGAATGTACAAAACTGGAAAGACCACCATGGAGACAGACTCCAGTCTCTCTTAACATAATCGAGCGCTCCATGCAGGCCCCTAAATTAGAGACATTTAAACCCATCTGTACGCATCCCCCCTATTTTTATGAAAACCAAATCCTCAGTTTGGCGTTTCTCCTCACACACTCAGGTACCTCGACATGCAGCCACGGAAGTGAACACGAGCTGGCAGAATGCGGCGCCAGCCACAGTGGGTGCCCAAAGCTACCGTTTATTGGTAGTTACTTGTACTGAGCACTGGCCGAATAACCTTCATCTGTACTGATAATAAATCCATCCTCGCCACAACCTGTGACGTGGGTAGCGCTGCAGCCTCCCTGGTACGGTAAGTGCATCTAGTCTCGTGAGTGAGGGCAAAGCCAAGATGTGCAACTGGCCGGCCTTGCCCTGGCACCCATCCTGACCACACGCCACAGAACCTACGGACCACGCCCTCTGCCTGGGAAAGGCCGGCCTCCTGACTTGACCAGCCCGGCCCAGAAACGCCAGCAGTGAGGATCACCCCCCACCTGGTGAGCCTGCCTGATTTCAACCCCACCTTCCGGGCAGTTGCCCTAGAGGCAGTGCCACGAAGTACCTTAGACCCCAGGCAGCATTAGGACTGAACTGCAGGAATCAGTAAGGAGAACGCCCAGTGCGCACCATGTAGTAGTTCTTCAGGCGGGAAGGAGTTTTCTGGGTGCTGCTGGCCGCCACGCCCTTCTCCTTCACCGAGATCCGCACGGGGTTCCGGAGCCCCGCTCTCACCAGGCTCTCCACCTCCTGTGTCTGAGTGGCGGAGAAAAGGCCTGTTCTCCTCTGCTTTGGCAAAAACTCCAGGATGGTATTTATGCTAAAAAAGAGGGCTCAAACTCAACCCCTCGTTTATCAGCATAATCAACAACACCACTTGATAACACTAAACATATTTTAAGACAGGAAGAGAAAGCATTACAGTGTTCACAGTAGACATTACCAGGGGATGAGACTATACCCTCATTTTTTTCAAGTTTTCTCCAATATGAACACATAATTATACTGCTATCAAGTGGAGCAGTTAAAAGGAGAGAACAAAGACAAAACTTTTGAGACTAAAAACCATTAAATCGTACATCTGAAATAGGTGAATTGTAGAACAGATGAATCATATCCCAAAAATGCTGTTTAAAACACACGCATGAACTTTCAAAGAAATCACGAAGGAAAATGCATCTTAAGTAGAACTGGAATTTCAGCTGTGTGGCAGACTCTGAAGGATCAAACCACCTAATAATCTGAAATTCAGAGGAGGCCGATAAAGGCAGTCACAGGGTGGTAAAGGAATTCCAATTTGCTCTCCTTTTCGCCCAGTATCGCCCGAAGCCAACGAAGCCCACAGTCCGGTACCTTGCCTCAAACCCCATGTCCAGAAGTCTGTCTGCCTCATCCAACACCAGGACGTCGAGGGACCTCACACAGCTGGCCAAATCCAAGCCCTCTGCCTTCCTCCGGAACATGTCCTCCAAACGGCCTGGAGTGGCCACAATGATGTTCCCACTTTGAAAACACAGTAATGTTTACCACACTCTCTGGATCTTGGGAATATCTGTGATCCCAAATCCCAAGCGTTATATACCCCCCCTCAGAAGTCGTGGAAGTTCCAGGGAAGGGAGGTGAGGCCCTGAGAGGGAGGACAGGGCTCAGAGCAGCAAAGCTTGGGGCCGTGAGGGAGGCAGTGAGGGAGGCAGATCAGGTTCAGAGCCAAAACCCAGGGCGGGGTCAGCAGAGGCCAGCCCATCGGCCACATCGGGCCTGTACCTGTTTTTGTGACGCCTCGCTGGCACACAGCATGCCTATCCCTTCACGTATTGTCTCTGGTGGCTTTCACGCCACAAGAGTGGAGCTGAATACTTGTGACAAACCCTGTGGTCCACAAACCTAAAATATTTACCCTCTGTTCCTTTACATAAAAGGTCTGCTGACCCATTACCTAAAACAAGTTATTCAACCACTTTCAGCCTCAGCTAACTCATCTATAAAATGAGAATTTTAACAGAATTAGAACTTTATGTAAAGATCACAACCTCAGACGAAAGGCCAAATGCAGCCCCAACCTTTCTGACCTGCAAGAAGTCTTTTTGGTTTTTTGTGTGTGTGTTTTTTAAGATTTTATTTTTAAGTAATATCCACACCCAACATGGGAATTCGAACCCACAACCCTAAGATCAAGAGTTGCAGGCTCCACCAACTAAGCCAGCCAGGCACCCAAAGAAGTTTGTTGTTGTTTTTAATGTGAATCACATGCCATTGGTTAACAAAGTCTGGAGCCAACATGTAAGAATCTGGAATTCCACATTGTGTTTTTTTAATTCAAAATCTGGTAATACTTGAGCCCAGATTCCTGCAAGGCAACTATCAGCTAGCGACGAGCACTCAAGCGTGTACTGGGCAGTTCCTGCCAGTCCCCACCCCAACCCTTTCACACGCTGATATTATCCTCTGACCCCTGCAGGAACTTGACTCTGTGACCCCTACTGAAAACCATCTCGTGGTATAGCTCGACAGAAGCAGTTCCTCGTCATTAAGATTCTCGAACAAATTGGCCACAAAACCTACCACTGCTCATTATAAACCTTATTCATGGTGGGACTGAAAAAGATTCAAAGGGCTGATGGCCACCACGTACTCAAACATTCATCTGTTCATTAAACACCTGTGTGTGCTCAGCACTGTGCTAGGCTCTAAAGATGCAATGCTGACCTCCAGAGCCTGGCTGGGGACTCGGGGAGCCTGGCCCATGCAGTGGCCTAGAAGAAAGCCGGGTCTGTGCAGCAGCAAGCGCATGGGAAGGCGGTGGCAGTGGAGAATGGTGGCCTCGCAAGCCCCTTACAAACATTAGAATCCTGCCTAAGGGCCAGAAGCCATTAAAGAGTTTTCAGTGAGTCACATGATCAGACAGGCATTCTGAAAAGGCCACTTCGGTTGCTCTGTGGAGAGTGGATTATAAGAAGGCAAGAGTAGAAACACAGAGCAGAAACGCACTGCAAGAGCCCAGGAGACAAGGTGGTTTAGATCAGAGCGGAAGATGTGGCGAGCGAGAAAAGCAAAGGGTTAGAGATGTGTGCTCTGGAGAGAAAATGCAAAGGATCCGGTGATGGTTACTGGGTGGGGAGGTGATGGAGGGGACAGTGAGGCAGGAAGGCCAACTCCCAGACCTTCGGAGAAGCGTGGGGGGGGGGGGGGGACAGATGACCGTGGGAGAAGCGCAAGGGGGACAGGTGACCATGGGAGAAGCGCAGGGGGGACAGGTGACCGGGAAACTCCAGGTGAGGTGCAGGTTTGGGGATAAAAAGCACCCATTTTAGACACGTTTGCAACAGCTGGGAGATGCCCAGGAGACGCCAGGCAGAGAAGAGGCTGCAGGTCTGAGCTCAGGGCAAGGTCAGTGACCACCAAGGGTGGGATGACACCACTTAGAGAGCCCACAGTGAGAACAAGGGCCTGACGTCCCATAGAGCCGGCCTGGGGAGAGTAGGGGCCATACCCTGACCTCGCTTCTCCTCTGCAGGGGTAAGACTCACTGAAAGGGAAAGGCTCATCCGGGCCTTATGGGAAGGAGCCAGCAGGCAAAATGGGAGGTTGGCCCGAAGAATGAAACTTTTGGGGGAGAGGGAGCTGCTGACGGAAGTGCTCCCAGTTAGGCCCAGACCATGCATGGCTTCCTCTTGGGTTCAATGCCAAAAACAAGCAAGAAAAGGAGCAGAAGCAAGCAAACTTACCCTTGCTCCTTAAACCTTTCAACATCTTCTCCAGGATTCCTGCCTCCGATCCAGAGAATCTGGCTAAAACAAGAAACAGGTCTTTGAGCAGGTCAGGCAAAATAACCGCCCATGGCGGACGGGGACGCTGCATCCAACTTACCTGAACTGTGGGAAGGGCTTCGTGAAATGTGCTAGGACCTCGTCTATCTGAATAGCCAGCTCTCGCGTCGGTGTGATGATTAAGGCTCCCACCTGCCCAGGTGGGGGGAAAGGACACAATCAGCAGTGCCCAGGGTCACACAGCTGAACACACACGCCAGGACCCTCCACTTCACAGAGCAGGGTCCCCAGAGGAACAGCATTTCCCGGGCTTCTTCAGCATCCGGTCAATTACTGCTCTGAATTACAGTCAGTTCGCAACATTCACAGCACGGACTTAGCAAACACTGAGACGCTGCTCCTGGGGGAAAGGCACAGTTATATGGTCGTGTTTTGTCAATCAGTACATAAGCTGGTTGTATGCGTGTTTCTGTTTAAAGACACCTCAAATAAGAGATAGTTGGTTTACCAACACTGAATTCACAGCCAGCAGCACCGGAACTCGTGCCTGAAGGAAGCTGCTCTAACACAGGTACTTTCTCCAGAAGGGCCATCCCAGCCTTCTTGTGCCCAGGAACACTCGACAGTGCTTTGGCGCCATGCCTGAGGCCGTCTTAAACATTCAAATCACCAGCAAAAATGCAAAAATCACAGCAGTAAATAGACTGGGAGAAAGACATCTCTGGATAGTCTGAGAGCTGAAACAAGGCGGCGGAGCGTTGCCCCGCTCAGACTCAGCTGGGAACCTGCACATCACGTGATGCAGATTTTTTGCTGCTCTGCACAAATTCATGAATGAGCAAGAAAACAGTGAAGTACTGATTTGGGCAGCCACAAATAAATCTTAACAGGCAGGCAAATTCACAAATCCAGAATCTGCAAATAAAGAAGACGGATCTCCTTTCTCTTCAACCTTCTGGCCAGCTTCTCGCAACCGTGAACTCTACGATGACCGAGTGAAAAACCAGCCACATGGCTATCCTCACCTGATGCTTTTTTAACTTCTCTTCCCTTCTCAGAAGAATCTCCAGGATGGGAATGACAAAAGCGAGTGTTTTGCCACTACCCGTGACCTGCCAAAGAGGGAGGAAGTTTGGTTGGCTTTTCCTCACGGTTCATGCTGGAGGGAAAACGGGAGGGCGGGCTGCATTTGCACAAGGTACTTACCGCCTCTGCAGCGACATCTTTATTTTTCATGAACAGAGGGATGGTTGCAGACTGGAGAGAGAGATGCAAAGCACCGGTTAGAGAATGCCAGCCTCCACGGAGGTGGCCAAAAGCCCTAGGAACCCAGCAGGTGGCCGGCGTCACACTGGACCCCACCACGATGCAGGCTCTCAGCAGAGTCCCCACAGGCACCCCAGCGGGGCTGGCTCAGAGGCAACACAGCAGCGGCGTCTACACAGACAGCGTGGAGGGGACAGCAAGCGGAGCTGGGATTCGGGAGTCCTGGATTCTAGCCCTGCCTCACCTCCTTTCCTCTCTGGACCAGGAAGGGTTTGAAGACACTGAGTTTCAGGGTCCCTTCCGGCTCTCAGGTCAAAAAACCAACAACGGTTCAAATCAACCCTCTCACGTGAAACACCACAGAGAACCTCTAGGTTTTGTGAGAAACCTCGTCCTGTGGTTTCAGCAACCAGTGGCCAAACCCAAAGCCCTCAGCTTTGAGGTCATCCCCTCCGGGACTCCACTCCTGGTCCCCAGGGCCTGAGCTTACCCATCACAGCACACGCAGGACTTTTCTAATGACCTCTGTGAAAGGGGTTCTCGACCCGGATGATTCCCATGCCCTCGGGGAACATTTGGCAATACCTGGAGACATTTCTGGTTGTCAAAACCCAGAGACAGGAGGGCGCACTACTGGCATCTAGTGGGCAGAGGCCAGGGAGGCTGTTAAACAGCCGACAAGGCCCACGACGGTTCCCCACAACAAAGAATTAGCCAGTCTAAATATCAGTGGTGCCGAGACTGAGAAACTGCTCTAGACTACTGACGTCCAGAAGAAACATGATGCGACCCACATACACGGTTTCTAATTTCCTGGTAGGCACAAAACGAAAACGAAATACGTAAAATGAATTTTACTAATATATTTTATGTAACCCAATAGATCCAAACTAGTGTCACTTCAACATGTAATGAATATTTTACCTTTTCTTAAATTTATCTTGAGAGGGAGAGAGAGCACGAGCGAGGGAGGGGCAGAAAGACAGAGCGGGGGAGAAAGAATCCCAAGCAGGCTCCACACCTAGCACAGAGCCAGACCTGGGGCTCAATCCCCCAACCCTGGGATCATGACCTGAGCAGGTATCAAGAGTCAGACACTTAACCGAGTGAGGCACCCAGGCACCCCCGTAATGAGTATTTCAAAAATTAACTAATGAGATATGTGCCATTCGTTTTTCATGCCAAGTCTTCAAAATCCGTTCTACTTTTTACAGCTGGAGCACCTCTCAGTTTGGACTCACCGTATTTCGAGTGTTCAACGGCCACATGCGTCTACTGACTAGCACAGACCCTGATCATCACCACTGATGGCAGAGACGGAGTCTACATTCCCAAGGCTGGGTGCACAGCACTCCCAAGCTTTATCTCCAGCTTTCCTGACATCGTTCCCAAGGATCTTATGGACAGCTCGACTCAGTATTTCAAAACAAAACTCGTCAATTTCCTTCGGAACCGGGCTACCTCTCCCAACCCTCCTCATCTCAATAAACGGTACCACCATCCACCGAGTACTGAAGACAAAACCCTCAGACACCTTCTAGATTCCTGTCTTTTGTCATCCCTACATCTGGTCCAACAAACCCAAAGCTATCTCAAATTTCACTTCTCGACATCCACGGCTTCCTCTCTACTCCAAGCCACCATCCTCTCTCACGTGACACTGGCCCCCTGGCCTCTTTGCTCTCTGGTCCACTCCCTGCACAGCAGTCACCTCCCTTCCCTTCCTACCTAGCTTCCCATTAGGATGGCTTCCTATGCACTTAAACATAATACAGACTCTTCCAAGACCCTGCACAACGTAGACCCTGCTTTGCTCGTCTCTTGCAGCACTTCCGATGCCCCAGCCAGATGCCTTCTTTCTGTACCTCCCAGGCCAAGTCTAGCCCCAGGGCATTTGCATCTCTTGCCGCCCCCAATCACCCCACAGCCAGCTCCTTCTCAATTATTCAGGTATCTGCTCAGTGACACCTTCAGAGAGGCCCTCTCTCACACTCCACCTTTCCTCCTATCCTGTACTTTATTGTCACTGTTACATCAGTGTGTTTTTGTCCCTTAGTAACACTTTCCACCAACTCAAATGCCTTTATTCTTCTACTCCTTTCTCCCTCCCCTGCGTAAGAAAATAAGGCCCATGACTGGAGAACAACACAGCAAAATCCCCAGAGCCTAGAAAAGTACCTGATACATAGTAGTAAGTCCTCAATAAATCCTTCTTTGAGTAAATAAATAAATTGGGCCAGGACCCTTCACTTAGTCCACAAAATAACAACCGCAGGTAGTATTTACTGAGCTCCCATAATGTGCCCGACACCGTCCTGTGTTAAGTCCCACAACGACCGTATGAGACAGGTAATTACTTGCCTCGTTTTACAGAGAAGGAAAAAAGCACAAAAGCATAGAGAGGTTAGGTCACCTGCCCCGGATCTCACAGCTAGAGGGGGCGGGGCCGGGATGCAGCAGGCACTTGGGCCCCGGCACTCGAAGGACGGAGGAGGGTAGGGCCCTGGCACAGGTGCGCTGCCGCCCCTGCCTGCCAGGGTCATTAACCAGCTCGGCAGCCCCCGAGTGTGGACCGCCTGTCGCCCCAAGGGCGACGGGTCCAAGACGCGAGACCTAAAGCTCACACCCACCGGCCGCGTCCGACTACCGGGGGGCCTGGCCCGCTCAGAGCCTCCCTTTCCCCGTCTGCCCCCGGCACACGGAGGACCCTTCTCCGCCCGGCAGCACCGGGTACCTGCACCGGCGTCATGTACGGGAAGCCCAGCTCCCGCAGCGCACCCAGCACCCGCGGGTGCAGCCGCATCGGCAGCGACTCCCAGGAGCCCTCCGTCACGTGCTCCATAGCGCGCGCCCGGCCGCCGCCGCCGCCGCCGCCGCCGCCGCCGGGATGCCGCCTGGGCGCCGCCAGCGAGCACTTCCGCTTCCGGAAGCCCTCGGGACGGCCGGGAACCGAACTCCGGCAGCAAAGTTCCGGAGGGTGGGGAAAGAGCCCTCGCGGCCGGAGGCTGGAAAGCTGACCGCCGGAGAGTGGAAGCGGGACCAGGTCCCGAGTTGTACTGTCCGTCCCGCGCAGCCACCTGGGCTCGGGCGCCTTCCCACCGCGAGCAGGCGTTTCTGCGGCGGCTTTTCGGCGGGAGGGATTCTGCTCCGGTTCGCTCACTTTCTGCGCCCGTCGGAGGCCGGTGGCAGCGCCACACCGCGTCCTGGCCAAAGGACAAGTGGGTCTGGAGGGACTGGACGGAAATGCACCCCAGCCCCGGAGACCCAGGTTAAAAGGTATGCAAGATAGATAGGGTTGATGGTGGGGACCCGATGCCTGGTACAATAAACGTTGGTTTACTTCCGAGACAGTGAAAGCCCCAAAGGAGAACATTATCTTCCCATTCCCGGGTTCACCATTGGCTGCGGCCACTCACTCGTCCACGCACACATTCATTTGGCAAGCTTTTACCAACCACCTGTTACATGCTGGGCCCTGTCAACACATAGCTGTCCCTGCTCCGTGCATGGCTTGCTCCCTTACATCCAGCAGGTCTTCACAGATGTCATCTCAGTGATGCCTCTCTTTCCTAATCACTAAAACCGCTCGCCCCGCTTTATTTTTCCTCCATGGCACTTGCCTTTAATACGCCAATTTACATATGAGGTTCGTCTCCTCCGCTGAAAGGTAAACCCCACGACAGTGGGAATTTTTCTTTATTTAACCAGTGGCTACAAATGATAGCGCAAAGCAGTCACTCAAATATTTTGGGGATGGATAAATGGGAATATGCAGTACTCCTACAGACTCCAGTTATCTCAAACTAAATGAAGTGAAAGATAAAAAAGCTAGAGGCAACGTCTCCACTGAAATAGGATCACATCACAAACAAAATACCTTTGACAACTGTTTTATAAAACAGGATTTCCAGGGGCACCTGGGTGGCTTAGTTGGTTAAAGCGTCCAACTTTGACTCAGGTCATGATTTAACAGTTCGCGAGTTCGAGCCCCCGGTCGGACTCTCTGCTGTCAGCACAGAGCCTGCTTCAGATCCTCTGTCTCCCTCTCTTTCAAAAATAAACATTAAAGTAATAATAATAATAATAATAATAATAATAATATAATAAATACATAAAATGGGACTTCCACAGTTCTGAAAACCAACCCTGAGGAAAAGGGCATTCTTGCATTTGCATTTGGGGCTCCACTTACTAATTTTCAGATCCTTAGATGCTTTCCAAGCCTGTTTCCGTATTTCCAAAATGAGGATTAGGATAACACCAAAAGTAAGGGCTGTTTTGAGAATAGATGAGATAGACCACATACAGGGCTTAGCAGAGTGCCAGTGTTCAACAAATGGTAGTTTCTTTTGTTATTTAGCAGGCCCTTAGTGTAAGAGAGGAAGAGGAACAGTTTCTAAAAGCAGTGATCTAGTTTTTGATTCCACCAATGAGGGCCTTGCACAAATCACTTAATCCTTCCTAAATTTATTTCCCACATGCATAAACCACATACTTGAGTGAAAAAAAACTCAATTTTCTCCAAATGAAAAAATACTTGATGTTTACAATGAATCATCAAAGAAACCACACAAAGAAAGCTAATATTGGGTTCCTACTTATGATCCTCAAGTTTATAAACCTAAGAAGTGACAATTTGGGGTGCCTGGGTGGCTCAGGCGGTTAAGCATCCAACTCTTGATTTCGACTCAGGTCACGATCTCACATGGTTGTTCATGAGTTCAAGCCCCACGTCGGGTTGTCGCTGACAGCGTGGAGCCTGCTTGGGATTCTCTCTCCCCCCGCTCTCTCTGTCCCTCCCCCATTCACTTGTGTAATCACCAGAGCTCTCTCAAATTAAATAAACAAACATTAAAAAAAAGTGACAGACATTTATCAGGCATGATAACTCAGAAAACATGAACGTGCGTCATTTGTGATATGAATAGAAAGCTGGTACTTTAACAAATGTTATTTAAGCATTAATATGAAACAGAATACTAAGACTGTTTTTAAAAAGAATTGTTTATTTACTGAACCTGGGGCAGATTAGATACACAACCAATTTTAAATGTACATCTTTTAATTCAATTTTGAAGTGTTTTCACACACACCCAAAAAAAAAAAAAAAAAAAATTGGAGTTGCAACAGCTGTCTTAAGGTAAAATACAGTCACCCTAAAACTGTTGCAGTATTTTCACCCAAGGTCGAAAAATTGTTTATCCTGAACATGAAAACCTGTAACAAATTTAAATTAATTATATAAAACTCGTTACTTGTAGTTTTCCCCTTGCAAAGATCCAAAAAAAATGTACAAGTAACTAACATACATCAGTCACAACATAATCCTGGATCACCCCCACACCACAACCAGATGCGCCTTTAATTTTAAACCCATCATCAGAGACCAAGAGAAAGTCATGTCATTTTATACAAAACAAAATTCACATGTGCCAAAAAATAGAGACCCAAGAAAAACAAAAACAAAATCCTAGTACTGACAGTGATGTTCAGTACCCTAATTAAACAGTGGCCAAAATGCCACTGATCAAAAATAAAATAGTGGCTGTATATCACTGCAATGAAATCCAAGAGGCTTTAACCCTTTGGCATCAAAAATCCAGATGTTTCCAATTGCATGAATGCACACTTCCTACATGCCAAGAGTGGAGAAAGTGGGTGTGCCAGCACAGAAAGAAAAGAGCTACCATTTGCTGCAACACCCAGAGAACTGGCTTTAGGAGAGACTTCTTACAAGGTTAGGCAGAAACCAAAAATGGTTATTAGCTGCTTGTGTCATCAACCTAATTGGAGGTGATTGAGTCCTAGGTTCAAAATACAAATTTAGGGGGGGAACACGTTGTCGGGGAAGTCTTATCTTCAAAGCAGAAACAAGACAGACAGGTATAAAAGTAACAACCTGGTGACACCCCAGTCAGAGCGCTGCCAACAGGCTGAGTGGAAAATGTCAAGATTCAGACTTGTTTCTCCTAAGGACTCAACAAAATGAATCTTTAATGACTTGAACTGCAGGTAAGGGATCCAAAGTCATTTTAGTGAAGTACTATCCGTAAAGTACTTGTCTGAACAAACTGCATTTTATCATGAAAACAAAAGGAAAATAGATATAACAGGGACTATATGCCTGTATTTCACTTACAGTGTTTGAGTTCTGAAAGGCCTATATAATGGAGGCAGAATTCAAAGAAGAAATTATGCCAATCAAGTGTCAAATTTTCACTATAACTTTCCTAAAAAGGTGTTTTCCTCCAATATCTATTAATCACAAAGAAACATAAGCTGTGAATGTACAGTTCTGAAAATAAAAATGTAGAAACTAATGACATTATTATGACCAAGATGTTTGGTAAACAGTGAATTATGATTTTGAGATCATCAGGAAAAGGCTTTTTAAACAACCCTCCGGACTTCAAAAAATCTCTTCAGGTAGTAGATCTGTCCCAATGTCATGGCAACTAGAACAAGAGCTTCAAAGAAGGACCAAAGGACCACTCTGCTGTTTGTGTTGTCGTTGACTGTGAGGACAAACAAACAAACAAAATTTAACACCAAAAAAAAAAAAAAAAAGCATAAGCATCATAAATCATCCTAGTCTTTAGGGAAGGAATATTTTGCACACCATTCAGAGTACTCTATTTTTGTCTTTTGTCCCCAAGCAACTCAACAAACTTAGAAGCAGAAAATTTTAGATTTAAATGGGACCTTAAGGATTCATGGGGTATGGTCAAGCCTGTTCCGCTTATCTATGGGGAACAGGGGGGGAAAAGTGACTTTAACCTCTAGGGTTAAAACCCAATACAACCTTCTTTCTCCCTCCCATTAAAATATTCCTACATTATAATCCTTTTTGCTGAATCAGAAAACGGACTTAAAAAAAACTAAGAGATGATTTCAAGATCATACAGTTACCCAAAAAGCACTACCCACCAAGTCAAAATGTGTCAAAGTGACTTTCTCCTTAAACACGTATTTAACAAATATTGAGCATCGATGATGCACTTGGCAGCTGCTCCAGATGCAGGAGGTTCTCAGTCTCACGGACCACCACTAGCGGTTACTACCGACCTGGAACCAGTTCCACGATTTACCCCACTCTTAAGCTAAGGATCTCATCCTTGAAGTAACAGCCATGACCACTCTTTACTAATTTATTCTGAAGCTCCATCTATGTCACATTCTTTCACATTTTCCATCAAATTCTACAGCCCTAATTGTTTTTAATTACTAGGCAGTTTCTGATTTGTCTACAAATGGCCAATACTAAAAACAATTATAATTAGCAAGACAGTAACGGTATAAGTCAGCTGAGTGCATATTTTTAGATGTATGTGTATCATTTGTAAGACACTGACTAAAATTAAAATAGCTAGTGGGGGTCGCCTGGGTGGCTCAGTCGGTTGGACGTCCGACTTCAGCTCAGGTCACGATCTCGCGGTCCGTGAGTTCGAGCCCCGCGTCGGGCTCTGGGCTGATGGCTCAGAGCCTGGAGCCTGTTTCCGATTCTGTGTCTCCCTCTCTCTCTGCCCCTCCCCCGTTCATGCTCTGTCTCTCTCTGTCCCCAAAATAAATAAACGTTAAAAAAAAAAAAATTAAAAAAAAAAAAAAAGCTAGTGGACTGACAATCCCTCAAAAAGAAGTGAAAAGCAATGGACAAGTTCCCAAAAAGATAACTTAGCTACTAAAAAGTGTGGCTTTTTTCCCCCAAGAGTAAGAAAAGACACACACCCAAAAACATTATTAACTAGAACTCTAAACGATCACCCAAGCTAAAATTTTAGTACTAACCAGGGGATGAAGTTTACTTCTGCTGAAGACTTAGTAACCAGTATCTAGCATACCTGTGAATGACTAGCTTTTCAAGATTTGTGTCTGAAAGGGGAATGGCTGAGTCAACACTTCAAAATATTAACCAATCATGTAAAAAGAAGTATTTCTCCCTTCACGTCGCTTAGAAAAGTGTGTATATAAGCCACTGTCCTCACACTACTCACACATCTGCCAGACCTAGAAGATCTGTCATTATCACAACACTGCAGTAGGGGGAAAAAAAAAAAAAGTCTCATTACATTCATTTCTAAAGAGCAAGTGCTACAGAGAGATGTACAAAAACCAAACAACATCATGGGAACTATTTGATTTGCAAAAATAAACAGAATGCCTAAAATTATATTTGTCAAACAAACACAGGAGCATCTCCGCGCAAATAAGGTGTGAAAGAGTAAGGCTGGATGTCTTCTACAGACCAGAAGACAGGTGCTCCCTCTGGCTGCGGTGTTCCCAAGAACTTCCCATAACCTTGAAGCCATCAGGTCTGAACTGGTTAAAACAAAAAGCAATGAAAGCTCTTGGACCTCAGACTCTGCTCAGTGTCCTTCTCGTCCCAGAATGGGCTGGCCCCTGGTGGTCAGCAAGGTACTCAACAAATAGGTCCCTGCCTGGTGAGGGCGAAAAGGTGGTGATCCCAGAGGAACAGATTATGAGTGGAGGCAAAGAGAAGGAATCATGGTGGAAGAGGCAGGGGTGCATGTACACAAGCCTTGGCCCACCTCACGCCCCAATCCGTATCAGCGAAAACACGGGCTCCGTATCAGCGAGAACAGGGGCTCTCACTTTTCCAGCCCGTTGCGGTTTTTCATCACTCTCCCATACAAGGGCAAAGTGTGTGCTCTAGGTCCCGAAGGCTCATTTCCATATGTGGCAAGGAGAGATGTAAGAGGGAAGGGGGAACACAAACCACACCTTCAAGAGGTTCAGCCTGTGCCCACTATCCCTTAGAGTCACTCTTCTCTCCACTCCCTACCCCAACCTCGAACAGACTCCTGACATAAAGCACTTTGCATTCACAGACAAGCTTGCTCCCGTGCAATCTACCCCCAAGAACTATTTGGAGGATGAAAAAACACCGAACCATAGATGTGGACCTGGATCTAAGATATGGTATCTGGTCTGTGTGTCAATATGGTACCTCTTAATTTTACATGCAAAAGCACAGCATAGTGCTTAAGGCTACATCATGGGCTTTTGCGACTAAACATGGGGTTCCTTCCAGCCATCACTGCTTCCATAGACAAATATACTCCCCGTCCCCAGTTTACAAATTTAAGAACCCAAGCTGAGCTTCACCTGGTGGCTGCCTAGATTCACATTTTAGTGCTATTTTATCTAAATTAAACGTGCCATGTTAGGGAAAAAGCTAACCTTTAGCATATAATAATAACATTGGCACAGAAATTTCAAAATATGTGATTAAAAACCAACCATTTCACACTTTTCTTTTCTGCTTTAGGAAAACTATCACTGAATATTCCTTAGCTGACCATAGATTTTTTAAAACTCTTAAAAGCTCGTGCTAAATCTTCGCAGCATTTTTCACTTTAGATTTAGTGTCCCAATAATAAACTAGTCCAATACAAAACTCTACAAACATGTACTCAAAAGATACCTTTGAATAGGTGCTTTTTTTAAATCAAGGCTTTAGTAAGATAATGTTTGTAAAACATTCACACGAGGAAAATATAAACAAGCTGTTGAGAAATACACCTTCACCATTTCATGGCCACCACACTGCTGCAAAGTGACGGCATTAACTTACTCGCTCTGTGTATCCTCTCCCGGACTTCCATGTACTCCTGTTCGTGTTTCACAGCTGTCATTGCCACTGCCAGCTCATTAATCATTTCTTCTAGCTTGTTCTGGTGAGCTACAGAAAAATTTGAAAACAGATTGGCACATATTTGGCAATCTCCTTTTGAAAAATACTTTTAAAGCAACAGTCCTCAAAATATTCCTTAGAGAAGCCATGTAAAAGAAGGTGTTTAGAAATGGCTCAGACATCACTTTGGACTACTGATGACCATTTAATTCTCAAAGCATTTTTTAAAGTTCATTCCCAGTACAGAAACCTCTTTCAGGCTGGGAAACATACTATGTAATACTTACTAACTAAGGGAGAACAGTTAACCCTAAGAAATCTCCTCTAATGAATTGTTGCTAAGTTCACTATACTGACTGCTAACTGAAGGGAAAAAAAAAAAAAAAGACGGGGCGGGGGGGTGGAGAACAAAATATAAAACAAACAAAATTCCTAATAATCCTATAAATAACAATATTTAAACTAAAATAAAACTCTATGCCTTAGAATCATATAACTCTAATGTTAAGAGCAATAGCATTAGAATCATATAACTCTAATGTTAATTTAAAAGCAGCATCAAAACAGACTTTTAATCTCAATGAAGCTGAGTGTAGAAAAACCTGAAAACACTCTTGAAAAAATTCACACCAAAACTCAAACATTCTTCTACGAAACTCAAAGCAGTAATTTCACTACAGTGGGGAATGCCAGGCATTGTAAGTGAAAAAACAAGCTCACAACTGCACAAGGTTTAAAATCAGGTATTCTTTTTAGCCAAAAATGAATACAAGGTGAACGGACAGTTCTGAAGAATAAGTGTATGCTTCTAGATATTGCTAGAAAACAATGTTTTAGGAACATTGTGACAATGAACAAAACAGTTAGGAAAAAAGTATATACCGCAAGAGAAAATTCCCACTGGAGGGCCCCTCCCATATGAAGGTAGTTAGGTTGGAATCTCTAATCATCCCTCTCTAGCTTCACTTTGAAAGCCCCAAGCGTGATGTGACCTTAGGAGCAGGGCTTCTCAGGAATGGCGCTGTTGACATTTTGGAGCAGAAAATTCTTTGTTGTGGGGGCCTGTCCAGTGCACTGTAGGATCTTCCATCCAGCCATGAGAATCAAAAATGCCTCCAGATAGGGACACCTGGCTGGCTCAGTTGGTAGAGCATGCGATTCTTGGTCTCAGAGTAGGGAATTCAAGCCCCACGCTGGGCATGGAGCCTACTTAAAAAAAAAAAAAAAAGTCTCCAGATATTGCCAAATGTTTCCTTGGGGGGCAAAAACTGTCCCTTGCCTGAGGACCACTCCTTTAGAGTAAGGTTTGATTTCACAGCTTCCATTCGTCAACATTAACAAAAGCAAGGATTTTAAATATCATGTTAAAGGATTATTTAAGAATAATTTAATACTCACATTCCTCAACCAATATTTTCTAAATTTAGAAAGGACCAATTTCCAGAAAATGAACAAGCACAAACCCCTTCAAAACTCCTAATTCTCGAGTTAGCCAAGTTCCACGCCGTAAGTGGCCCCGAAAAGCAAGCACAAGAATTACTAAGTAGTAGGATTCTCTAAATTCTACAGATTTCAAAACCTAACAAATACTTTATTTTTTTAATGTTTATTTATTTTTGAGAAAGAGAGAACATGAGCATAAGAGGGAGAGAGGGAGAGAGAGAGAGCGAGAGCATGAGCATAAGGGGGGGGGGGAGAGAGAGCATGAGCATGGGAGGGGGGAGGGGGGGAGAGGGAGAGGTGGAGAGAGAGAGAGAGACAGAGAGAGAGAGAGAGAGAGAGAGAGAGAGAGAGAATCTGAAGCAGGCTCCAGGCTCTGAGCTGTCAGCACAGAACCTGACATGGGGCTCGAACTCACAAACCGTGAGATCTTGACCTGAGCTGAAGTTGGACACTTAACTGAGCCACCCAGGCGCCCCAACAAATAACTTCTTTATGATGTAAGTACCCTACAAACTGCTTAATATCTAAAACAAATATTATCGCGTTAACACTATGAAATGTGTTGCACTGCTAGTTTCCACAAATCCTGATGTACGCCGTGCCCCTTCCCCTCCAAAAATCCAAATGTGCTGGTTCTTGGTAACCAATTCCTCCAAAAGACTCAATTCAGGGTTTGTTGCTGGTCAGTAGAGAAATATAGATCAATCTAACTGCAACATATGGCTGAAAGAGCCTTTCTCACCGTATCTAGACACAGCTTCTAGAACTGGAATTCACGTCCAACCAAATTTCAAGTTAGAAAACTATAATAATGGTAAAAACAAGCCAACGGAGTACTCCCTAAAAGTCAACAGCACCATTTGCCATTAGCTATGTTTAAGACTTTTACTCCTCCAGTTACAATTGAATCTTTTCACCCTCAACATTCATCTAAAAGAAACAAACTATGATGTTACTACTAAAATGTCAATCCCTATATTTCCAATGCCATTAATTTAAAATGACCTAACCTATACCTCCCATCATCCAAGTAAAAACCACAGAAAACAATCAGTCTAAAACTCTAATTAGTTGTAGGGGTTTTGTAATTAAGAGAAAAAACACTCTCGTGCGAACAAACAGGTTAGAATGAAGGAAAGCAGAAATCAGCAGCAAACAAAAACGCAAAAAGACAGGATGCTGTCAAAAGACAATCTACCTACCATCCCAGGTATCTCCACCACCTAGAGAAAAGCGTAAAATATAAACACACACAAAAATAAAACGACAAAATTTAACCAAACCAGTCATGTATAAATGAACAATAAACAACAATGTATATACCAGGATTAGCAAATCCACACAACCACCTAAAGCACACATAACCTACATGCTTACAAAAGCACAGAATGACTAAGAAAAGTTGCAAGAGACCGTGGTAAAGAACTGAAATATGAAATTCCAGAAAATTATTTTTGTTAAGTAGGAGTCCTGGAGAAATAAAAAGTATGTATCACAAAAGCTTTTGGTTTTAAAGACGGTGAATGAGCCTCGAATAAGAAATCAAAATAAACGCTCCATTCAGATGAATAAAAACGTACACAATGTTAATTCTTAGAACGTGACAGAAGTCTTCTGAATGTTCATCTCACCTTCTGTCTCCATGTCTTGTCCTTTGGGGGCCTCCCCAATATCAATGGTGAACATCACTATTTTGGGAGTCATAGTAGACATCCTATTGCTGAAACAAAACTTGTATGTTCCATCCATGTGAGCAGCAAATGTGTATTTCCCACTGGACTCTCGGTCTCCTTTATAAATTCCTTTATTATCAGGCCCTGTAATCTGGAGGCAGGAAAGAAATGCACATCACAGAAGATTTAAAACCATACTTCTCCGTAAGCGGTGTCGTCGGCAGTAGGATATTCGCTAAGAAAATTTAACTTTCACTTAGTGACAGTAACGTCTTTGGGCTGCGGTCTCGCACTCATGAAACAAAGCTGGACTCGATGGCTCCCCAAAGCACCTTTCCATTCTGAGTACGTACGTTTCGTCTGTCCAACCTAAACATCGACTCCTCAGAAACAGAAGAGCACCGTACACGTCGTCTCCACCTGGCCTGTATCAGCAACACACGTGCAAACTCAACCACTAACACCAAAACGTGAAAAAGGATCTTTAAAACTAAAAAATCTGAGCAAGCTACATTTCTAGGTTTCCCTAAATGATTGCTGCAAACCAGTGTAGGAACCTGCTTTATCTGAGATGCCAGAAGGCTTCAGAAAACGACTAGACTGGAAATTAAGGGACCCGTGTTCTCATCCATCTGCTACACATCAGCGGTTAGGCTTTGGTCACCCTAGTTCCTCGTAGAGGGCGTGCAAAATCTGGAGACTGGAATAACTGGCCCTTAACGTCTTAACTAATTTTATCAGTCACTCCTTCCACTATCCCCTTATTTTTGGGCTTCACTCTTACTGTGTCGTTTGTGCCCAACTCTGCTGTTCACTGCCAAATGGAAAATCCTAGAACCCAATTAATCATGCTAACAGTGAACTTAAGTATTACTTACATCTGGTTTCCTAAATAAGTAAGTAAATAAAACGCGAAACACTCTTTTGGTTTAAAAAAAAAAGGGGGGGTATAGGAGGAAATTCGGGGACGCTAGTTCCTAAAATAATTTCCTGTTTTCTCCAGATACTTTATCTGTAATCATCACGCCTAAAATGAATGACCCAGCTCCGGCTTTCCCCTAGCCAGAGACGGCAGAAGGAGGTATCTGGAAGTCTGCATGAAAAGAGGTTAAACACTGAAGCTGTTTCTACGAAAAATAAAGACATGCACAACGCAAACGTCTGCCTAGCCTCCGTCAGTGGCATTCGCTTTACTTTCTCCAACACTCATCCGTAACACGACGGAATGCAGCTGCAGACCCAACGAGACCGGCCCTCGGCTGGCCGCGACACGTTAAGCGTCGCCCGGGCCCGGAGCTGACACGCGGCGCCTGGTCGACGAAGCTCAGCGACAGGTTCCACGGGGAACCCGCCGTCCAAACTGAGAACGCAAAGCAACTAAGCAACGGCTCCGTATCCGCGGGGCATCCCGGGGCACGGAATCCCGGCGGGCCGCGGGGGAAAGGGCCGTGAGGGGGTCGCCCGGGCGGAGGCCAGACGGCGGCCCGGGCCCCTCCCAGCGCTCGGACAGCGGCCTCCACGCCCCGCGCCCCCGCAGACCCAGCGCGGGCCCCAGCGCCTCCAAACCCCGAACCGCCGCGCGACCCCGCCTCGGCCGCGGGCAGCGCGCCCGCACCTCCACGTCGATGTCCAGGAAGCCGCCCTCGGCCACCTCGAAGATGAGGCCCATCTTGGTGCCCGAGGTGACCCGCTCGAAGAAGCACTCCTCGGCATGCGCGTCGATGCTGACGAAGTAGCCCGAAGCCGTGGCCAGAAGAGCGGCCAGGAGCACCAGCAGCTCGGCGAGCGTCACCATGGTGGGGCTGGGGCCGAAGCCAGGACCGGGACCGCGGCCTCCAGAGCCGCCGCCGCCGCCGCCGCCACCGCTGCCTCCTCAGCCGCCGCCGCCTCTGCTCCGCCCCTTCCGGCGGCGCCACCCGAGGGGGCTGATGCGGGCGCCGTGGATTGGCGGGCGCCGGCAGCTGCCACGTAACGGGCGCACGGCGGCCGCGGAGGGACAAGGCGGCTCCGCGCACCCCGAGCCTGGATGGTGGCTCTGAAAGGCCAAACATGGTTGTCCCCACCATCATCCCTTTCGCGCGCAGGCTAAGTTTCACGTGGACCACGCCAGAAAGCGACAGTATCAAGAAACCTCCCGCGCCCAGTGCGACGCCCTAAGATTGTCTAAAGAGATGGCGAAAACTTTGGAGGCAGCAACAGAAGTAAGAAGTAAAGGGAGACGGGGGCTGACGCCAAGGGCTTCGAGATTCTCTGTTGCCTTCCCCTTGCCACCAGGGACTCGCCAACAGACTCCAAACGAGTCCCCAGTTTTCCACCAGTTTGATCCAGTTCAGATGACCGTTAACCCCCTAGATGACGTCGGGATCATTTCCATCTAATTGTTTTGCTGTTGTTTAAGATTTTATTTTTTTAACTTTTTTTAATGTTTATTTTTTGTTTTTGAGAGAGACAGCATGGGCAGGGAAGGGGCGCGGGGGGCTGGGGGGGGCGGGGTGGGGCGGGGGGGGGAGGGAGACACAGCATCCGAAGCAGGATCCAGGCTCTAAGCTGTCAGCACAGAGTCCAATGTGGGGCTCAACCTCACGACCGCGAGATCATGACGTGAGCCGAAGTCCCACGCTTAACCGACTGAGCCACCCAGGTGCCCCAGATTTTATTTTTTAGGTAAACTATGCACCCAACATGGGGCTTGAACTCACAACCCAGAGATCAAGAGTGGCACGTTCTTTGGACTGAACCAGCCAGGTGCCCTACCACCTAATGGTTAAAACAAAAAACACACCGACCATCGCACTGACACGTGCGACCGCTCCCATTTAAGGGAAGAACTGATACTCTCTGATTCGAAGAAGCCTCCTCCCCGTTTTCCCAAAAAAACCCACGTCGACTTGCATACCAGCCCCTTCTACCCTAACCCCAGAAACCCTTGCCTTGAGTCCTAATTGCGAGAAGGTGCCTTCAGAGCTCGAGCTCCCCTTCTCCGTTCTCTGGCCAATGAATGAATTACCTGCCTGCCATCAAATACCGTCTGGTTACTTAGCCAACGGAATTAAGCAGGGAAAGCACTTACCGCTTGGGAAACACCCTAATCCCACAGAAACCTACCAGAAAGGATGGAGATGGGTGTAGACTGGGAAGGGGCACAAGGGAACTTCCTGGGATTTGGGAAAGTTTTTATATGTTCACATAGTATTTTTATACTTAAGACTAATACACCTTGGGGCGCCTGAGTGGCTCAGTTGGTTAAGCATCTGACTTTGGCTCAGGCCATGACCTCACAGTTCATGAGTTCGAGCCCTGCCTCAGGTTCTGTGCTGACAGCTCAGATCTTGGAGCCTGCTTGAGATTGTGTCTCCTTCTCTCTGCCCCTCCCCTGCTCGTGTTCTGTCTGTCTGTCTCTGTCTCTCTCAAAGGTAAATAAACATTAAAAATAATAATAATAGGGATGCCTGGGTGGCTCAGTCAGTTGAGCGTCCAACCTTGGCTCAGGTCATGACCTCACGGTTTGTGAGTTCGAGCCCCGTGTTGGGCTCTATGCTGACAGCTCAGAGCCTGGAACCTGCTTCAGATTCTGTGTCTCCCTCTCTCTCTGCCCCTTCCCCACTCATGTTGTCTTTCAAAAATAAATGTTAAAAAAAATGTTTAATAATAATAAGAAAAGACGGCTGCACCTTAATTTACTGTATGCATATAATACTTCAACCACAAAAATATTTTTTACCTGGTTCAAATCCTCCAAACTTGGAATTCTGTCAGCTTCCCAAAGTGTTCCTGCCACATCACGCCCCCTCAGCTCTTGCAAGCTGCTAGGACAATTTTCTGCACTTTGCTGCCAGATACACTTCTACTCATCCCTCAAAACCCAACCCAAATGTCACCTTTTTTCTTCTGTTGAATGTCCCTAGACATAACCTCTGCCACATAGCAGCCCTGTCTTCTGTGTTGGCGATGCAGATTTGTGCAACCGGGCTACGGTTATTTGCCAGTCCGCGGCACTCCTGAGGCACAGTCTTGGCACGTGTATGCTGTGCTCGCAGAGCCTATCCCGGGGCCACAAAAGACCCCATTCATGACACTAGGTGGAGTGTGCTGACCTGACCTGGCGCTGGGGAGACCTGGCTGCTTACTCCAGTTTTGCACATAGCTGTGTGACCTTCATTATGTCCCATCAGCTTTGAGCTTCAGTTTCCTCGCTTGTAAAAGGGGGAGGACACCACGTCCACCACGCGCCTTGCTCATCTAGTGAAGTTATTAAGAGGATCAGATGGCATCCCGTATGTGAAGGTGCTGTGCAAATTTGAGGGATTTTTTTCTTTTTCTTTTTCGGGATTATTTCTTGAAAGACCATCAGGCAATAGGGGGCAGTAGTGGCCCAATATCCAGTTTCCCCGCTTCAGGTGTCAAAAAACAGGTGCAGGGCTTCCTTGACTGAACTCAAGAGCTCTAGTGATGTCCCCTGACTCCCCGCTCTCCGGACTGTGTCACAGGCCCTGCTTGTGCTGGCAGGTCAGTTCTGTTGTGTTATTCTGGGAGCCCAGAGCCTGTTCCCTCCAGCCTCACTAACCCATTTATATGCCTCTCTTTCTCTGTATTGAAGTTCTTCCTGCTTATAATACCTACAGTAGTTCCCTATTAAAATGAATTAAACTGGGGCGCCTGGGTGTCTCAGTCGGTTAAGCAACCGACTTCGACTCAGGCCATGATCTCACCGTTCCTGAGTTCGAGCCCCGTGTCAGGCTCTGTACTGACAGCTCAGAGCCTAGAGCCCGTTTCAGATTCT
This sequence comes from Panthera pardus, assembly GCF_024362965.1. Lineage (NCBI taxonomy): Eukaryota > Metazoa > Chordata > Mammalia > Carnivora > Felidae > Panthera > Panthera pardus. Next base: position 1,162,450 of record NW_026526710.1, read on the forward strand.
GCGTCTCCCTCTCTCTCTGCCCCTCCACCCCCCACACTGTATCTCTCTCTCCAAAAAAAAATAAACGTTAAAAAAAATTTTTTTAATTAATTACACTGAAACAGGTTTTTTGACTTCCCAAGCAACCCAACTGTATAGAAAAGTGCCAAGAACAATTCTGTTTTTATCTAGAAATTAAATACATGAATTTTCACTTTCAAACTGATGAAATATTCTAACTCCACTTACCAGGGACTTAAAATGTGGACATTTATCATCTTGGTGGACCACCCTGAATTATATATTGTTGGATTTTATAAAGTAAATCACGGGACCCAAATTCAAATGCCTTCAGGGATCAGGCAGTTTACATGAATGAGTGAAGGCACCCCAGCTTAAGGCAATAGGGAGTAGGGAGGAGTGTGGCAAATTGGAGCATAGACGCTGTATCTAAATACACTTGGCTCCAGTGTTTGAAGACACGGTGGTGGCCAAACCAAAAATGCAGCCAGAAGTCATCTGTGAATTTATTTTTTTTGTATTAGAAACGTAATTAACTGTGCTATCTAAAAATCAGAAAAGAGACAAAAGTAACTCCAATCACAGGACCATAAACTAATCACTTATCAACTACCTGGCATAGTTCCTTCTTTGTAGAGGGTTTTCTTTTCAGTGGCATAGCCATAAATTAGTCATCAAGTGTCTTTTGACATTACTTCGGGATCTGAAGACAGGCTCTCAGGACTTGCCAGGCCCACCCACTGTAAATGTACACTTTTATGGTCCTCAGCACAGACCGGCAGGTGCTTGCGTGCCATGGTGTGTGTGAACGCATTCAACACAACAAACAGATGGCTCATAGCCGGCACCTAGTAATATATGATGAATGACCAATGAATCTCTCAACTCAGGTCTGGCCCAGAACCTACCAGGGGGTTATCAGTAATCAGTGAGGTGCAACAAAAAATGGGTCCTGTCCTCCCTTCCTTCCTTCCTTTCCTTCCTTCCTTCCTTCCTTCCTTCCTTCCTTCCTCCTTCCCCCCTTCTTTCCAGCTTTACTAAGGAATAGAGATATAATTCATGCCATGAAATCACTCTCTTTTTTTCCCACATAGAAGCTCTTAGTTTATTAACCCTCCCATGAAAAATCTGCACAATCACCACAGATAAAATCACTGCAGAATCTTTACTCCTTTTTTTTTTTTTTTTAATTTTTTAATGTGTATTTTTGAGAAAGAGCAAGCGAGTGAGCATGATCGGGGGAGGAGCAGAGAGAGAGATAGAAACCCAGAATCCGAAGCAGGCTCCAGGCTCCGAGCTGTCAGCACAGAGCCTGACATGGGGATCGAACCCATGAGCCGTGAACCAAGCGATCACGACCTGTGCGGAAGTCGGACGCTCAACCGACTGAGCCACCCGGGCGTCCCGTAATCTTTACTCCTTCTGTTGCCCAATCTCCAGCCCGCTGTTCACCAGCCCCAGCATTAGCTTTTGCAGTGCCCCTGACTTTCTTCGTTCCGTTCTTGCATTCTTTTCGCTGTTTTCTTGAGGTCTTTTTGTTCTCCCAACAGGCCAGGTCTTGCAAGTCTATGTTTGGGTTCATGTATCTTTACATACCCTAAGGAATCATAAATCATGCCAAAGCCAGTTGTCTTGCCACTGATGAGGGACAGAAGCAGAAAAATGTTCACCTTTAGCCCAGAAGTGTGACCTATATAGCCTGCACGGTTTTGATAAGCATCAGGTAAGAGCTGCTTGCTACATACTTAAAGGGTCTCATGACTGCCTGTGCATCTCATTGATAGTTCATACTTATCTGAATGATAAGCACCAGAGAAATCTTGCAAAAGTAGTTTTACGAGTAGACATTCAAAGAAGACATTTGTGACCTACTACTCCCTGCACGTCCCCTCCCCCTTCAGCACTAAGCATATAACCACCAGCTTCATACAGCCAGAGTGCAGATTTCTCTGCCCAAGGGTCCTGTCGCCGTGCTGCTTAAATAAACTTACTAAGTTGCCCCGGAACACGTCTCAATAATTCTCTCTTGACTGCCTCTCTCAATAATCCTGCAACAACACTGCCAAAATTCGTTCTGAATCCAAATACAAAGATAACATCTGTTGTGGTCTTGTACATTTTGGCTAGTTTTTCTTGAATTTCTTAGGTACTGTTGCTTTCCAGGGTGTAGAACATCGATGACCATTTGTTTCCGTAAAGTAGTCAGTCAGTCATGAACTTTCCGGTCCGGATAGTTATTGTGTCGTTCACGGTGGTGGCTGAGCTCCAAGCAGCCAGGGAGGAAAAAGAGCAAAATCACCTTTTTTTTTTTTTTAATGTTTATTTATTTTTGAGAGAGACAGAGACAGAGTGCGAATGGGGGAGGGACAGAGAGAGGGAGACACAGAATCCGAGGCAGGCTCCAGGCTCTGAGCTGTCAGCACAGAGCCCCATGCAGGGCTCAAACCCACGAACCGTGAGATCATGACCTGAGCCGAAGTCGGACGCTCAACCAACTGAACCACCCAGGCGTCCCGTGAAATCACCCTTTTAATGTGTACGGTCCAGTGGTTGTTAGCATATTCAGAGTCGTTCAACTATCACCTCTGTCCAATTCCAAAACATTTCATCACCCCTAAAAGAAACCTTGTACCCATTAGCTGTCACTCCCCATTTCCCATTTCCCCCAGCCCTCCTGGCAACCACTCATCTATTTTCTGTCTCTGTGGATCTGAGATGAAATCGTACAATCCGTGGCCTTTTGTGGCCAGCTTCTCTTACTTAGCACCATGTTTTCAAGTTTCTTCCACGTGGTACTTCATTCCTTTCTGTGGCTGAATAATACTGCATTGTGTAGACGGACCACACGTTGTTTGCCATTTGGTGGACATTTGAGTTTCCACTTTTTGACTATTGGGAATAATGCTGCTAATGAATGTTCACACACACACATTTGTGTATGGACATACGTTTTCAATTCTCTGGGGTATATACCTAGAACAGACAAAGTAAATCCTTTCTGTTGGAATCAGAAGCTTGTTGAGCGAGGGACTAGGAAACCAGATTAGAAATTGAACAGTTGCACCCATCAGTTCTCAAAAGCTGGCAAGTTCTAAACAGAATAACAAAAGGCTGTTTCCACAGAAAGGCTAGCTCAGCTTTCTGCTGTCTGGGTATGAACACTCCCTTTCCCTTCTGGTCCCATGGGAGTCTGTTTTAAAATTAGGGAAGAATAAAGGAGACTAAGGGATTTTCTCTCATCAGTATTTTTTTTTTTTTCATTTTCAGTTTTAAAATGTCACTTTGTTGGGAACAATTTTCATAGAGTGATCAGAAGTGAAGATAAACATAACCACAATATCACCACTTAATCAGATCAGTCCTTGCGGGAGGGCGGGGGAGGGGGCTCGGTGTTAGGCTTCTGCCCATTTGATCTCAGACCCAGGCAGCCCTCTCCGCCCACCCCCGAATCACGAGGAACTACATCTCCCAGGCTCCCTTGCAGTCCGCTTCCTGGTAGGTTGGGCCAGTTGCAGACCCTGACAGAAGGTCGGAAGGTGGAGGAAGGAAGAGGCCGCAGCGTCTGTCTCCCTCCGCTTTGGGAAGCAACTCCGCCGTATCTTCGAGTGTCCAGCCCCTCGGAAGTTCCCGTTTCCGCTGGGTGGTCCTGGATCCTGGACTCTGGTAATTGCACACTTCCCTTCATCCCCTCCAGTCCTAACTGGAATAGCGGCTTTCTGCTGTTGCTAATCTGTCGCTCGTCTCACCATCCCTTGCTTGGCTCCTATCATCACCTGTTGTGACGATTTCAAAACATATCTACAAACCCTTTGGTCCCCCTCCCTTCAAAAGGTGCAGCCTAATTCCCCTCTCCTGGACCAGGAGGCAGAACTGGCTTTGTGACTCACCTCTGTCTAGGAGAATGTGGCAAATGTGACAATGTGTGACTTCTGATGTTAAGTCATAAAAGGTATTGTAGTTTCTATCTTGGTTTTTGTTTTTTGTTTTTTGTTTTTTTTGTTTTTGAGAGAGAGAGTGCACACAAGAGCTGGGGAGGGGGCAGAGGGGGAGATGGGCAGAGGGGCAGATGGAGAGAGAGAGACTCTTAAGCAGGCTCCCCGCTGAGCACAGAGCCTGACGCAGGGCTTGAGCCCACGACCCTGGGATCATAACCTGAGCTGAAACCTAGAGCTCAAACGACTGAGCCACCCAGGCACTCCCTACCTTGTTCTCTTGACTCACTTCCTCTAAGGAAGCCAGCTATCTGGAGCTGCTCTGGGAAAGACCTACATGGGGAAAAACTAATGCCTCCCCCCAGGAGCCATCAAGCACACCATCCTGGAAGTGGCAGCTCTGGCCCCAGTTAAGCCCTCGGATGAGAGCAGCCCTCGCCAGTGTTTTGACTACAACTCATGAGAGACCCTGCATCAGAACTGCTCAGCGAAGCTGCTCTCAACTTCCAGATCTGCAGAAACTACAAAAGATAATGGTGATTGTTGTTCTAAGCCACTAAGTTTTGGGGTGCCTTGTTGCACAGCAGTAGATAACTAATGCATATGTCTAACCAATTTCCAGCATTAAAACCTTTCCATTGGAGAGGCCCCTGGCTAGCCCCGTCGGTAGAGCATGCAACTCTTGATCTTGGGGTGTGAGTTCGACCCCCACATTTGGTGTAGAGAGTACTTAAAAATAAAATCTTACAAAAAAACCCAAAACTTTCTATTGGAAAGACCTAGAATGGATTCTGTTTTCTGACTGATACAAACTCCTGTCCTGAATTATAAACCAAATGTAAAATTAACATCTGTAAAAATGAAAAGTCTAGGGGAGCCTGGGTGGTGCAGTCGGTTAAGCGTCCGACTTCAGCCAGGTCATGATCTCGCGGTCCATGAGTTCGAGCCCCGCGTCGGGCTCTGGGCTGATGGCTCAGAACCTGGAGCCTGCTTCCGATTCTGTGTCTCCCTCTCTCTCTCTGCCCCTCCCCCGTTCATGCTCTGTCTCTCTCTGTCTCAAAAATAAATAAACATTAAAAAAAAAAAAATTTTGGGGGCGCCTGGGTGGCACAGTCGGTTAAGCGTCCGACTTCAGCCAGGTCACGATCTCGCGGTCCGTGAGTTCGAGCCCCGCGTCAGGCTCTGGGCTGATGGCTCAGAGCCTGGAGCCTGTTTCCGATTCTGTGTCTCCCTCTCTCTGCCCCTCCCCCGTTCATGCTCTGTCTGTCTCTCTCTGTCCCCAAAAAAATAAATAAAAAACGTTGAAAAATAAATAAATAAATTAAAAAAATAAATAAAAAAAAAAATTTTTAAAAATGAAAAGTCTAGGGGCGCCTGGCTGGCTCAGTCAGTAGAGCATGTGACTCTTGATCTTGGGGTTGTAAGTTGGAGCCCCAAGTTGGGCATAGAGATAGATAGATAGATAAATAGATGGGGGGGTGAGGGAGGGAAGGAGGGAGAGAGACGGGGAGGAAGAAAGAAAAGAGAGAAAGGAAGAAAGAAACAAAGAAAAAAAGAGGAAAAAAAAGGAAATGTCTAAATGGGAGTCTGCTAGTGAATTTGAAGGCCTGGTCACATGACCCTGGGCCCCTGTGGTAGGCCCTGCTTGCACACAGGGAACAATACCTGGAAGTAATTAATTAGAGACTAAAGGGGTAATCCAAATAGAAAATGCTACAGGAAAACAGAAGAGGGGCATTCTTGATGGTAGAATCCAGGGGTGAGGAAGAACAATATTTAAAGATTTGGGAAATTAAGTGAAAAGAAAAGGATAGTCCAGATCATGAAAATGAAACTGAAGTATTAAAAAGAGAACATTTTAATTTTTTTAATGTTTATTTATTTCTGACAGGGGTGGGGGCAGAGAGAGAGGGAGACACAGAATCTGAAGCAGGTTCCAGGCTCTGAGCTGTCAGCACAGAGCCCGACACGGGGCTTGAACTCACGAGCTGTGAGATCATGACCTGAGCCGAAGTCGGATGCTCAACCGACTGAGCCACCCGGGTGTCCCAAAAGAGAACATTTTTAATATCAACTTTATTAGATGACTATATTTCTACAGTGTGAAGGAGTACTACTGACTTCCTGGTCCCAAACTAAACATCAGTGTATTTGTTTGTTTGCTTGTTTGTTTGTTTGTTTATTTAGGTGTGCTCAACATCCATTCTCCCCTCTGTAAGAGTACCTCACTTGTCCACTGGGGATTCCTTTCCCTCCTATCTTATCCAGCACCACTCAGGTAGACTATCCCTACCCTCTGGCTCTAAGCTTGACCAATCAGCATAAGTACAGGGATTGGTCCAGGGATAGGTATGTGTCCCAAGCTGAGCCAATGATATGCAATGAAAATGCATTGAATTTTCTGAAGCTATTGGTAAGATTTAACCCTAGAGGTCCTGGAGACCACCTTTGCCACCATGTGTGGATAGCCTGCATGAAAGTGACATCAACATCATGCAAATCCCAAGCTGAGGAGCAGAGAATAGATATCAGATGCTATTGCCATCAGAAAGCCCCTGGATCCAGCTATGCCTGAAGTTCACATCCTGGACTTCTTATTTACATAACTTTTTCACATAAGCCACTTTGAAACATGAAAAAGTTTTTGTCAAACTCTGGAAATCCAAAATAAAAGGCGTTAGAACTACAGGGATTATCCGCGTGTGTATTTGGAGATGCTCATGATAAGCAGGCTCGATGCTATAAATGCTTTAAAATAATTTAGGTCAATTAATTAGCACCATGGTTTAGATTTTGACAGTGCCTAAGGAAAGACTGTGTTTTCAAAGACCAGCTTATGGGCTAGAAATATATTTTTTTTTCTTTTAGGTTTTATTTTTAAGTAATCTCTACACCCAACATGGTGGGGGTCCAACTTACAACCCCAAGATCAAGACTCACGTGCTTTACGGACTGAGCCAGCCAGGCGCTCCTAGAAATGTAATTCTTAGCCCTGTCACTCATTAAGAGGTACGTACTCAGCTCCTTTCTGGAAGTGTCTTTGCTTCCTCACCGGTAATATAGAGTAACATCTACTCAGGAAGGCTGTTTGCAGTCTGCTTTGCAGACAAAGTGAGCTGCTCTTTTTCTGGGTTTCCATAACATTCTCAAGCGGTTCTATCATCGTCCTTATCTGGTGTTATTTTTTATTATTCGAATATAGTTTATATGCCACACAACTTACCCATTTAAAGTATACAGTTCAATGGTTTTAGTTATACTCACAGAGCTGTGCAACCATTATCATGATTAATTTTTAATTCTTTTTTCTAATGCGTATTTATTTTGAGAGAGAGAGAGAGAGAGAGAGCTCCACAGCGGGGGAGGGTCAGAGAGAAGGAGACAGAGAATCCCCAGCAGGCAGCGCTGGCACCACAGGGTCTGCCACAGGGCTTGATCTCATGACCCCAAGATCATGACCCGAGCCGAAATCGACAATCAGACGCTTCACCGACTGAGCCACCCAGGCGCCCCCGTTATTTTTCTAATTCTTAAAGATTAAGAGTTCGTGCAGCTGAAAAGCATAAAGGTAGCAAAAAATCAGGCACAGTGTGGTCCAGTTGCTCAGGTTACATCACCAGGATGTGGTTTGGTCTCCTGTGTCTGAGCCCTGCTTTCCTTCTGTCACCTTCTTGCTCAGGCAGGCTGTCCCCAAACCACCGCGAGATGGCCACCAGCAGCCTCAGGCTTCCAGCCGAGTTTTGCATCAACCACATGGGAAGAACAATGAACCAAATGAAACATTACCTTTTCTGAGAGGTCCAGGAGGAACACCTGGGTGGCTCAGTCGGTTAAGCGTCCGACTTTGGCTCGGGTCATGATCTCGCGGTTCGTGGGTTCGAGCCCCGCGTTGGGCTCTGGGCTGACAGCTCGGAGCCCGGAGCCTGCTTCGGATTCTGTGTCTCCCTCTCTCCCTCTGCCCCTCCCCACTCATGTTCTGTCTCTCTCTCAAAAATAAACATTAAAAAAAAAGGAAAAAGAAAAGAGGTCCAGGAAAAGTGTCATGGAATGTCACTGGACCGTCTGAAGTCAGTCCCTGCCCATTCCTGAGGCAACCACTAGGCCCACGGGTTGGCTAATGCGGGCTGGTCAGGCCTGGGTTTCTCCTTCCCAGGAACCAGGGAGGAGGTGGGGGGGCGGTTCCCCTGAAGAAGACCAGAAAAATGGGGTGGATCCTAGGAGGGGAAACAATACATGTGCCCCCTCCAGTCACTGGCCTGTGAGCTCCTCGAGGGCAGGGACTTCTGCCCTAAGTTATCTTTGCACTCCCAGAGCCCCTGCTGGGTGACAAAGCTAGCCAATGGCTGCGAGCTTCCCGACTGGATAAATCCCTTTTCCCTTTTCCCTCTTCTGTCCCACTCTCTCCTGGAGTCTGGTTCATCTCCCAGAAACAAGAAGTTCTGTGAAGAGATAAAGATTCCTACAAAGTGATCTGGGCTTTCAGAGGAAAGTACTGTTTTTACCCCAGGCACAACAAGAAGGCGGAGATACCTCCGAAGTTCCTCAGTTAATGAATGGATAAGCAAAGGTGGTCTATCCACACAATGGAATATGATTCAGCCATGAAAAGGAATAATGCAGTGACCCACACTATAAAGCAGATGAACTTGAAGACATTATGCTCAGTGAAAGAAGCCGGTCACAAAAGACCAGGTATTATATGATTCCAGTTATGTGAAATATTCACAATAGGTAAATCTATAGAGACAGTAGATTAGTGGTTACCTCGGGCTGTGATGCGGAGTAGGGAGGAAACAGGGAGTCACTGCTAATACGGTTTCTGTTTAAAACAATGAAAATGTTCTGGAATGAGATGGGGTGATGGTTGCATGTAAATACACTGAAGATCACGGAATTGTACCTTTAAATGTGTGGATTTGAAGACACGTGAACTATATTTCAATAAAGTTGTTTAAAACAAACAGGGGTGCCTGGGTGGCTCCGTTGGTTAAGGGTCCCACTCTTGATTTCGGCTCAGGTCATGATCTCACAGTTTGCGGGATCGAGCCCCACGTCAGGCTCCTTGCTGACATCTCAGAGCCTGCTTGGGATTCTTTCTCTCCCTCTCTCTTTGCCCTTGCCCGGCTCGTGCTCTCTCTCTCTCTCTCACGTACACTCTCTGTCTCTCTCAAAATAAATAAATAAACTTAAAAAAAAATAAACAAGCACACAGGGAAGTTTTCGATCTGCCAGGGTATGGTCCAGAAACAGCTGGGCTGGCACAGCTCGGTGAGATGGCAAAAAAGGCAGCCAGAAGCTGTGACTTCAGGATAGGATCATGTTCCAAAGCTAGTTTTCCCCTAGCCCGATTTCCACCATGAATATCAAACAACTGTCAAGGCTTTGAGAGAGAGGAGAGCGGTGCCTGACATCCAGGAGCTGGCCTGGCCCTGTCAGCTGGCCTCTGTGTTCTCCGGTTGAAATAACAATTTCATAGAACATCAACATCAGACAAGGCCACCTCGGAACCACCATAAACAAGACAAAACACGAACATGGTCCAGGCCACGAAATACCAAACATCTCCCCTTCTTGGCTAATAGCAGTAATGGCTGCTTCTTTACCAATTACAGCCTCAGCCTGGCTCTAGCCTGTCCTTTGTCTGGATAAGATTTGAGAGCCCAGGGCACCTGCGTAGCTCAGTGGGTCGAGTGTCCGACTCTTGGTTTGGGCTCAGGTCGTGATCCCAGGGTCGCGGAGTCAAATTGATTCTCTCCCTCTGCCCCTCCCACCCGCTTGTGTGCTCTCTCTCTCATAAATACATACATACATACCTACATACATAAGATTTAAGAGCCCCAGTCCTAGAATTATCCCTGCTTCCTAACAGCACCGCTCCAGGGCAAAACTCCCAGATCCTTAACTCTCCCCAGAATCACCCAACCAAAGCCCGAGTCCTATAATCAGTTCTTTCTAACACTCTGAGTTCTCTTACTGAGACACCCCCACAGTTGCGCAGGGGGTCCGGTCTCCCGCGCTGTAATGAGGAATAAATCCAATTGTCTTAGCTACTAGTGTGTTCCTGGTGGTCTTTGGCAGGACGTCAATGGCTTCCAAACATCTTTTTATGTGTGTATTTGATACCAGAGACAGCTCAAAGGGACTACAGAGGTCAATCACGCGCTCTGGCTGTGGACAGACCAGGCTTGAATCTCAGCTCAGCCACTTACTGTGTGACCCTGTGGCCGGTTCATTCACCTCTCTGAGCTTCAGTTTCCTAAGCTACAAAATCATGTCATGCTTCTGCTCAAAAACCCGACAGTGGCTCCCAACATCATTCAGAATTGAGTCCATACAGCGTATCCTTCCCTGCCCCCGCCCCTCCGCTCTGGTCTCTATCGAGGCATTTCCCCTGGCAGAGCCAGTCAAGCCCACCGACCCGCTTGCCGGCCCTCTATCTCCACCGCACCAGGCACACTTCTGATCCAGAGGCTCCGCGCTTCCTGTCACCTCCTGAAGGAAAAGAGCACCCCCCTCAATCCATCATCCTCTAAGCCAGTGGTTCTGAGCTCAGGTGAGCCGCAGAATCCCCCAGGGATATTGGTAGCATTACAAAGGCTCAGCCTGTTCTGTTTCATCACTGATGGAGGGAATGTAAAACGGCACAACCATTTGGGAAAAGGTGATGCGTTGGGTTTTTTTTTTTTAAGTTTGTTTATTTTTGAGACAGAAACAGAGCATGAGCAGGGGAGGGGCAGAGAGAGAGGGGGACAGAATCTGAAGCAGGCTCCAGGCTCTGAACTGTCAGCACAGAGCCCAACACGGGGCTCGAACCCACGAACCGCAAGATCGTGGCCTGAGCCGGAGTCGGACGCTTAACCGACTGAGCCCCCCAGGCGCCCCAAGCACGTTTCTTGAGAAGTTAAACGTATGCTTATCCTGCAGCCCAGACGGCACACTTCTAGGTGTTTACCCAAAAGAAAGGAACCCACACGTCCAGAAAGACTTACACATGAACAGTCACAGTGTTGGAACGAGGCAAAAACCGGAAATGGCCGAAACGCCCAACAACAGGCGAATGGATGAGCAAATGTGGTGTTGGCCATACAGTGGAATACCGGTCAGCAATAAAAAGAATGAGCTATTTAGACACACCACAGTTTGAATGAATCTTCAAACCATTATGCTAAGGAAAGAGGCTGGACCCGAAAAAAGTGCATTCAGCTCCCTGCTGTGATGGGTGATTCTGAGTAACAGATATGGACATTCTGTGTTCACTCCTATTGTGCATAAACCTAGACGTGGAATTGCTGGGTCACAGGGCAGATGTGCGTTCACATTTAGCAGACACGGACGGGTTTTGACCTTGCCAAGCCTAAAAACTGGAAAAGGACGAGTGTCCTTGAAATGTGGAGAATAAAGAAGGGCTAGACAGCCCTGCCCCAGCCCCCAAAGAACAATGCAACTCACTCACTTCTCACACAGTTGAAACCCCCCCCCCCCAAATTGTGTCCATCTGCACAGCAACGTTGTTTAAAAGAGCACAGTCTGGGGGAGGGGGGTGCTCAGTCTGTTGAGCGTCCCACTCCTGCTTGCGGTTCAGGTCATGATCCCAGAATCATGGGACGGAACCACATGTCTTAAGATTCTCTCCCTCTCCCTCTGCCTCTCTCCCCTGCTCGTGCGTTCACGCTCTCTCTCTCTCTCAAATAATAAATAAATAAGTAAATAAATAAAATAGCACAAACCATAAAATCCTGCCAGTGTCTATCAAGGGAGAAATGATCGGGTAAATTACAGTATATCCATAAACCAAAAAGCTATACCATCACTTAAAAAAATGAAGAAGGGGCGCCTGGGTGGCTCAGTCGGTTAAGCATCCGACTTCGGCTCAGGTCATGATCTCGCGGTTTGTGACTTCAAGCCCCGCGTCAGGCCCTGTGCCGACGGCTCAGAGCCTGGTGCCTGCTTCGGATTCTGTGTCTTCCTTTCTCTCTCTCTGCCCCTCCCTTGCTCATGCTCTATCTCTCTGTCTCTCTCTCAAAAATAAATAAACATTTTTTTTTTAATGTAAAGAATGAAGGAGATATTATCTACTAAAAAAAGACTGAGGAATGGCTAAAATCGAGGTGTTGGCGAGGACGTGGAGAAAAAGGAGCCCTTGTGCACTGTTGGTGGGAATGCAAACGGGTGCAGCCACGGTGGAAAACGGTATGGAGGTGCCTCAAAAAGTTAAAAGTACAGCTTCCTTACGATCCAGCAATTACATACTGAGTATTTACGCAAAGAATACAAGAACACTAATTCAAAAAGACAGACGCCTCCCTATGTTTATTGCAGCGTTATTTGCAATAGCCAAGAGGAGGAAGCAACCCGAGTGTCCATCCACAGATGACTGGATAAAGAAATGTGCTATATATATACAATGGAACATACTCGGCCGTTAAGAAGAATGAAATCTTGTCATTTGCAACAACATGGAGGGATCTACAGGTGTCATGCTAAGTGAAATAAATCAGTCAAAGAAAAACAAATCCCGTGGGTGCCTGGGTGCCTCAGTCCGTTAAGTGTCTGACTCTTGATTTCAGCTCAGGTCATGATTTCACAGTTTGTGAGTTTGAGCCCCACATTGGGGCACTGTCAGCATGGATCCTGCTTGGGATTCACCCTCTCTCTCTGCCCCTCCCCTCCTCTCTCTCTCTCTCTCTCTCTCTCTCTCTCTCTCTCTCTCTCTCAAAATAAATAAAGACAAATCCTATATAGTTTGATTCACCTATGGAATTTAAATAACAAAACAAATGAACAAAGGAGAAAAAAGACAAACCAAAAAAACAGACTCTCAACTATAGAGAACAAACTGATGGTTACCAGAGGGGAGGAGTTGGGGGATGGATGAACTAGGGATTAGGGAACATAGGGATTAGGGAACGCACTTGTATGATGAGCACTGAGTAATGTATACAATTGCTGAATCACTATATTGCACACCCGAAACTAACATAACTGTATGTTAACTATACTGGAATTAAAATTAAAACAAAATAAACATATTAGAACTTATGCTACCAAAATGTGTATGTTAGGAGTTAAAACCTATTAGGATTCAGGAGAATTAAAGTATGCAAACTTATCTGTAAAAAAAAAAAAAAAAAAAGAATAAAGTAGGTCTATATATGCTGAGCTGGAAAAATAATTATAGGGTATTACGATGTGAAAAAACAAATCGCATACTAATATGTATGTCATGCTTCCATTTTATTTTTTTAAAGTTTATTTATTTACTTTGAGAGAGACAGAGCGCATGCACAAGCTGGGGAGGGGCAGAGAGAGAGAGAGGGAGAGAGAGAATCCCAAGCAGGCTTCTCACTGTCAGCATAGAGCCCGACACAGGGCTTGAACTCATGACCGGTGAGATCATGACCTGAGCCGAAATTAAGAGTCAGACACTTAACCGACTGAGCCACTCAGGTGACCCGTCATGCTTCCATTTTAAAAGTAAATGCGTGTTGGGAAGTAAAACTAATAAATGTGTGTTTAGAAAAATAGAATGTGCATATTCTCAGGGGAAAAAAATCAGGAAGAACGTCGAGCAAAGTGTCAACCATAGTTACCTGGGAGTAGAATGGAACTGGGGGGAACGCTACTAAATACATAATTTTGTCAGTGGTGGAACTCTGGGTTTGGCCGACCCAGACCTGTTCGTCCCACCTGGGACACTTGCTTCCCAGCATGAACGCCATCAGCCACGGCTCACACCGTGCCCGTGGTTGCAAAGCCACAGTCCCCTTATCTCCCAACACTTCTGATGGCCTCAGGTGCCCACAGAGGCAAAGGCTGCAGTCGCCTCAGCACCCGGACCCACCTGACTATAGGGAGTCCACCTGGAAATGGGGAGAGGTTAACGCCCCATGGGAAAAACTCAAGAGAGACTCACAGGAGTGGGCAGATAAATTGCTCACCTTCCCCCACATATCCCCAACCCCACTCACCCAGTACCACACTCTGTGTGATGGACGGAATCTGAGATTCGGTGGGTGCACACAGCCTCTCCCCGGGGACATTCCAGAAAACTGAGCAAGCAGTGGAATGTTCTTGCAAAGCAGGGCCAACCTGGGTAATATTCTACTTTGAATCTGCTCTCCTTCCTTTTCTGCCTTTCTTCTCTTCCCTCACTCTTGAATTCCTGGTACTGTACCCTCCAATAAAGCATTAGCTCATAACATTTGTCTCAAGCCCCATTTCTAAGGAACCCACACAAGGACAAGTGGGTGTTTTTCTACTTTGCTAATATTTTTTTCATTAAACATGGTCTTTAATTAAGAGCCCAAGCATTGGTGTGCATGAGACTCTTAAAACAGAGAAGCACTACCAGGCCAATGCAACATGAGGGAAAATCTAACATTTCCAGGTAACCTCCTTCGAGGTGGAAACAGGCATTGACATTCAGAGAACGTGTGCTCAACGCACTTTAAAGAATCTGGTTGCTAGGGTTTGATCATCCTTTTTTCCGAGATGGGTTTGGGGAGCCTGAGTGGAATCTCCTATACAATGCCCTTGAAGGGAGGTCGCCTATCAAGCAGAGTCCACGCAGAACAGACCACGAGTTTCATGTGACATTGCTAGTGTTTAGATGCGATGGTGACATCAGAATTGTCCATGATCCTCTTAAGTCTGGCAAAGAAGGAGGAGGAGGAGGAGAAGAGGGACGGCTAAGCAGGAACAGCAACCACGGGAAGTCAGGAGGGTGGTGTGGGTGGAGGAGGGGGTGCGAGTCTATTTCGGGTTGTCAGCCCTTTGGGATGGAGCTCAAGGCACAGGGCGAAGGCAGCGTTGTGTGGGAGACCGCTCAGACTCCTGAAACATAGGAATGCTCAGAAAATAGTAGCCTGTCTTAGTCAGCTTGGGTTGCTATGACAAAATTACCACAGACTGGGTTCTTTATACACAACAGAGATGCATCTCTCACAGTTCTGAAGTCTGGGTCCAAGATTAAGACACTGGCAGATGTGGTGACAGGCGAGAACCCCCTTTCCAGGTTCATGGATGCCGCCTTTTTTTTTTTAATTTTTTTTTTTAACGTTTATTTATTTTTGAGACAGAGAGAGACAGAGCATGAACAGGGGAGGGTCAGAGAGAGGGAGACACAGAATCTGAAGCAGGCTCCAGGCTCTGAGCTGTCAGCACAGAGCCCGACGCGGGGCTCGAACTCACGGACCGCGAGATCGTGACCTGAGTCGGCCGCTTAACCGTCTGAGCCACCCAGGCGCCCCTGGATGCTGCCTTCTTGCTGAGTCCTCACAAGGCAACAGAGCGCGGAGGCCTCTTTTACAAGGGCACTAATAATACCTCCTCATACCATCACCTTGGGGGGTAGGATTTCTTTTTTTGTAATTAATTAATTAATTTTTGAGAGACAGAGAGCAAGCACGGGAGGGGCAGAGAAAGAGGGAGAGAGAGAATCTCAAACAGGCTCTACACTGTCAGTGCAGAGCCTGACGGGGGACTCAAACTCACAAACCGTGAGATCACGACCTGAGCCGAAATCAAGTCGGACGCTCAACCAGCGGACTGAGCCACCCAGGCGCCCAACGTTGTATCATTTTATTCATAGACGGTACAACAAGCCCACAGTCTTTAAATTCCGAGTTATTGAGAGGGGATCTGGGTACTGAGCAGGTGGACAGAGGAAAGGACCCTCGAATGACCTGCAAACCACCACCCCACCCCACCCCCGGGTTTCCCAGCCATTCAGCTCTGGCGGGGCAATCCGTCTCTGTGTGACTCCGGGTGAAAGCAGAATTCTGTTGCTTCTCCTGAAAAAGCTTAAATTCTCGATTTCCCGGATCGCAGGGCACGGGCTGTAACACCAGATCCTTCATGTAGACGCTGACACTAGGGACTGGAGTTTGGAGATGCACCATGGCACATGAAAGACCCAGAGAAATAGCAGGTGACTGGTGCTTAGATGCGGGCCAAAGACAGTGAAGTCGACACAGATCAGACTATGAAAGTCTGTGTCAGACACAGTAAGGGCTCTGGATTTTATTGTAACCTGGCATTGACACCTGGTGGGGGTGAAATGCATGTGCTTTATCAAAACTACTGGCTGTGCAAAATTGCTGCCGTGCAGAAAACACATTAGTGGGAAGAAGAGACAAAGAAGAAATCAGAAGCCCACCATCGGCTTCTTCCAGAAGGTAAAATTACAGTAAGTGGGGCCAGGGTGGCAGTAGGGAGGTGGAGCAAAGTGGAAAATCTTGGGAGAGATTTTGGAGGTAGAATTGAGGGGTTGCCCTGATTCCTAATTTTTCTAAGAGCCCCTCACATCACAGTCAGACATCAGTGCTGGTTTCATGATGTCGTTGCTCCAAATGAGACGCTTCAGTGGTGACAATCACAGCACATGTCAAACCACCCACACAGCAAGCATAGCAACAGCTAACATTAATGTAGCTCTTACTGTGTGCCATCCTCTGTTCTAAACATTTTACATATTTTAACTCGTTTAATCTCCGCTGAGATTACTCCCATTTTACAGATGAAAAAAAGTAAAACAAAGATTCGATGACTTGCCAGATGTCACGTAACATCCTCCCTACTATGTCAGATACGAACTTGACCCCGCAGTCAATCTCTGCCACCCTTTTCATTTAAAAAAAAATTTTTTTTTTTCTTAACGTTTATTTATTTTTGAGACAGAAAGACAG
Source organism: Panthera pardus (assembly GCF_024362965.1). NCBI lineage: Eukaryota > Metazoa > Chordata > Mammalia > Carnivora > Felidae > Panthera > Panthera pardus. The sequence continues at coordinate 1,179,068 of NW_026526710.1, forward strand.
AGCATGAATGGGGGAGGGTCAGAGAGAGAGAGGGAGACATAGAATCTGAAACAGGCTCCAGGCTCTGAGCGGTCAGCACAGAGCCCGACACGGGGCTTGAACTCACGAACTGCGAGATCATGACCTGAGCCGAAGTCGGACGCTTAACCGACTGAGCCACCCAGGAGCCCCTCTGCCACCCTTTTCAACTTCATTTCACGCTGTTCCCCAACTTGCCCCAACAAGTCCGCTGGTCAGTCTGCTGACTCACACACGAACAGAGCCCATTCTTCCCCTGGGCCTCACACACATGGTCTGTGGCTGTCTCCTCTTCCTTCACATAGCATATTAATTCCACGTATCTGAAATGGACAGAATAAGTAAATCCACGGACAGAAAGCAGGCTGGGGCTTACGGGGTGTTTGCCTCACCCGTTCAGAAAGTACCAACGGCTATGAGCTTCTGGCTGGATAAAGTCCTTTTCCCTTTTCCTTCCTACCCTCTTCTGGAGCCTAGAAAGAAGGAGTTCTGGGAGGAGGAAACATTTCTACTAAGTGATCTGAGCTTCCAGAAGGAAATTACTGTCTTAACATGGGCAAACCAGCAGGGAAGGTAGAAACATCCCAAAAACCCGTGGATGGATGGATAAACAGAATGTGGCCCGTCCATACAATGGGAGATTATTAGGCTATGAAAAGGAATTATGTGGTCCCACGGCATGGATAAACCTTAAAAACATTATGCTGAGTGAAAGAAGCTGGGCACAAAAGGCCACCCGGTATATGAAATGTTCAGAATAGACACATCTATGGACCCAGAAAGCAGAAGAGTGGTTGCCAGGGGCTGGGGGCAGGAGAGGATGGAAAGTGACTGCTAATGGGTACAAGGCTTTGGGGGGAGGTTGTTGAAAATGTTCTGAAGTTAGAGGGTGGGGATGGGTGATGGGTACAGAACCCTGCAAATATACGAAGAACCACTGAATTGTACACATTAAAAAGGTGAACATTATTGCACGTAATTTACATCTAGAGAAACATTTAAAAATGAGTCTTGCCCCTTCCGCAAAAAAGCAAAAAGAAATGTCCAACACACCACCGCCAAATAAATTGAACCTAAATCAGATCAAACCTGTTGATACAACTACCAGTCTAAAGAAAATAGCGGGAACAGACGTATTAAAGGACGTTACAGTGGTGAAATTAGCAACATCCAGACAGCATCTGTCTAAGACAAACAATCCCGTTTCATCAAGAAATAAATTTCAGGGTGGCTCAGTCAGTTAAGCGTCTGCCTTTGACTCAGGTCATGGTCTCACAGTTCGGGAGTTTGAGCCCCGCGTCGGGCTCTGTGCTGACAGCTCAGAGCTTGGAGCCTGTTTCAGATTCTGTGTCTCCCTCTCTCTGACCCTCCCCCGTTCATGCTCTGTCTCTCTCTGTCTCAAAAATAAATAAATATTAAAAATTAAAAAAAAAGTGTTATAAAATATTCATAGTTGAGAAATACAGTGTGTGGGACTCTTTTCCCAATTGAATCGTGCTAACACGCCTGGTTTCTGGGACACACTGATTTCTTGATTCGCCTCCCCTTTGTCAACCCTCTCTTGCTCCATCTGAAATTAGTTTATTTTTGGTTTCTCCTGTTTCCTCTCTGTTTCCCACAAGAGCAGCAATCCTGTCTCTCTCATATTGCCGCATCCCACAGGGTTAGCAGAGTCCCTGGCGTACATTAAGAGCTAAATACCTATTGAATAAATGAATGTCAGTATAGCTCTTATCATTGCTCTGGTCCTGAGTGTCAGGTCCACGTTTCCAGCTGTCACCTAGACGTCTACACCTACGTTAGGTGTAGACGTCTACACCTAACGATGATGGTGAGGATGACAGAAGCTTAGAAGCACTGGGGGAGGCCGGCACATACCCTGATTTGTTTAATGATCACAATTACCCTCTGTGATCCCATTTTATAGAGTGGGAAGCTGAGGCCCCGAGAGGCCAAACACCTGGTCAGTGACTACACCAGGATTAGACCGCAGAGAGGTTCTGGAAGCTTAACCACCAGGCTTGACTGCTTAAAACTTGCTTGCTTAAAACTGTAGCCATTCTCCTGAGCTCACCATCTGGGGTCGTCTCAGACTTCTGCCTCCCCCCCGCCCCCACTCCTTTCCTGCCCCCATCTTAAGTTCAGGCTGCAGGCTGGTATTGTAGTTCTTCAATCCTGGTCCCCTCCCAGCTGACTCTCGGCACATCTTTGCTGCCTTTAGGGGAAGACTACCCCAATCTGGGCATTCGTTATTTATTCCTTCACTCAACACGGGCACCCACTGGGTTGGCTGCATCCCTCCCAGCTGTGGAACCTTAAGCAAGTGGGTTGAATGGTGCCACCCTGCCCCAAAAGATACTTCCGTGTCCCGATCCTGGAAGTGGAGACCTTATTTTGAAAAAATAATCTTTGCAAGCGAATTAAGTTAAGGACCTTGAGATTAGATCATCCTGGATTGTGCAGATGGGCTCTAAATCCAATGACAGGTGTTCTTACAAGAGACACAAAGAGAAGACAGACATGCATGGAAGGACCACGTGAAAACAGAGGCAGAGACTGGAGGGATGTGGCTACAGACTAAGCATCCCAGAGGCTGGAAGAGACAAGAGAGGACCCTCCGGAGAGCCTGATCCTGCCAACACCTTGATTTCAGATATCTGGCCTCCAGAACTGTCAGAGAATAAGTTTCTATTGTTTTAAGTCTCCAAGTTTGTGGCAATTTGTTACATCAGCTGCAGGAAGCTAATGCCCCTCCCTGTTTCTCACTGTCCTTGATTTTGGATGGGGATAATCACATGTCCACCTCACTGGCTTGCTGTGCACAGATCTGACCTCTTACCAGCTGCTGGGCCCTGGGCGAGTTATTTGACCTCTCTGTGCCTCCCTCCTTTCCTCATTTGTAAAACAAGGATAATACTTCCTAGGATGCTGTGAGGAAGCAGTTCTCAAACTCTACGGTCTCAGAGACCCTTTTCCAAGGGCACTCTTAAAAACTACTGAAGACCCTAAAGAGATTTCATTACGTGGGTTATATCTATGAATACCTACGTAATTGGAAATTTAAACTAATGTTTTTAAAAATACTGGTTAACTCAAAAGCAGTTACATGATATTTTAACATGCATATATATATATATTTTTAATGTCTATTTATTTTTGAGAGAAAGAGACAGAGTGCAAGCAGGGGAGGGGCAGAGAGCGGAGACACAGAATCCAATCCAGGCTCCAAGCTCTACTTAAAAAACATTTTTAATCAATAATGTGCCAGGTTGGTGTGGGTTTTAGGACAAGGGTGTTAAAGTTCTTTTTTTCTTTCTTTCTCTCTCTCTCTTTCTTTCTTTTTCTCTCTTTCTTTCTTTCATGCCTCCAAAGAGCTCACAGTCTCATGGGGGAGGCGTATGTGTAACCACACCGTTAAAACTCTGTGTAAGGAGCAATTGTATAGAAGACAGCGGGTTGTGGGAACGCAGAGGAGGGTCCATAAGCCATGCGTGGCGGCGGGAAGAATGGGAGGGCCGGTGGCTTCAGGAAAGGCTCTTCTGGGGGCGGCGGGGTGTCCGATGGACCAGGGGACTTAGGTCAAAAAGGAGAGGGGGCTTGGACAAGAAAACTCGCGGTGCTGAGATCCAAACCCCGGCCTCACCTCCTCTGTGAAGCGGTGTTTATGTCACGAGGAACTGCTAAATGGACGTGGCTCTGCGGGCGGGGCCGGCCGGCGGCTTCGGGGGCAGGGGACCCCTCCACCCTTCCTTCGGCCCCTCTCGGGCGCCTGGGCTGGAGCGCAGGGCCCGGCGCCGCCAGCTCCGCCCGTAGCTGGGTCTACGGGCTGGGGAGCTGGGGGGAGGGGGAGGGGCCGGGGGTGGTCGTCGCTCTCTCCCCAGGATGGGCCCCATCCCGGAGTCCACCTCTCGACCCCTCCATTCGGCTCCACCGCCGGGGCCGCCGCCCGGCGCGGCGAATCGTCCCCAGACGAGCCTCCCCCACCGCCCCGTCCCCCTCCCCCTCTCCTCCGGGCTAGCCTCGACCCCTCCCCGGCGGCAGTGGGAGAGGAGGAGCCAGGACCGGGCCGGAGGAGGGGGCGGCGCGCCCGGACGCTCGGGGGGCGCGGCGGAGGAAGGTCCCGCGGGGCCGGGGGGAGCGTGTGTGGCACGGGGGCCGGCGAGCGGGGGGGGGAGGGGGCCGCCTAGTCGGCGGGTCGCGGAACGCGGCCCGCGGGGACCCGGGCGCCCTCGGGCGGCGGAAGCCGGGCGCGCCCCTCGCCAGGCCGGGATCGGGGCGGGGCGCGCGGCATCCCCGCGGGGGGAGCCGGTCACCGGGTCTCGCCGCCGCCAAAGTTTCCCGGAGGAGCCGCGGCCGCCCGTCCTTCCCCGGCCCCGGGCGTGGGGGCGACCCCCGGGCGAGAACTGTTTCCGAGGGCGACCGGGCCCCGTCTCCGGCTAGACCCCGCGCCTCCATTGCGCCCAACTCGGATTCCCAACTTGGGAGGCGCCGCGGGCCTGCGCACGCGCGCCTTCCTCGCCGCCGCCGCCGCCGCCGCCGCCGCCTCCTCCCGCCGGGGAGCAGGCTCCGGGCCGAGCCGCGCGCCGAGACTCGCCCCCCGCGCGCCGCCCTCCGGCTCGCGGTCCGCCGCCCCCGCCCATGCGGACGGCCGCCCGCCGCCCGGTGCGCCCTCGCCCGAGGGCCAGCTGAGCGCGGACCGCCCGCGGCGGCGCGAGGTGGGCCCGGCCCGGCGCTGCCCTCGACAGCGGCAAGTTTGGGAGTTGCACTAGTTTGCGGGGTGGGGGAGAGGCCGGGCGGGGGGCCATGGAGGAGGACCGGGGGTCGTCGCTGGCGGCCGAGTCGGCGCTGGAGAAGAACGTGGCGGAGCTGACCGTCATGGACGTGTACGACATCGCGTCGCTCGTGGGCCACGAGTTCGAGCGGGTCATCGACCAGCACGGCTGCGAGGCCATCGCGCGCCTCATGCCCAAGGTCGTGCGCGTCCTGGAGATCCTGGAGGTGCTGGTCAGCCGCCACCACGTCGCGCCTGAGCTGGACGAGCTGCGCCTGGAGCTGGACCGTCTGCGCCTGGAGAGGATGGACCGCATCGAGAAGGAGCGCAAGCACCAGAAGGTGGGCAGCGGCCCCAGTCTGTCCATCCGGGGAATGGGGCCGCTGGGACCCGAGGGCCCTTCAGCATCCCGCAGCTGTAGGCGCGCACGTTTGTGTACGCAGGGACTAGACGAGGATGAGAGAGGGAGCGAGGGAGGGAGGCCCCTGGCCCTCTTTTGTCCAGCCAGCGCCACCTGGCATATACTGCCTCAGAGATTAGGGCAGTCCTTTGGAGTCAGACCTGAGTTCCAGTCCCACCTTTACCGTCTAATAGCTGTGTGACCTTGGGTAAGTTACTTAACCTCTCTGTGCTTTATTTCCTCGCATGTCAAATGGTGATGGTAATAAGACCCACCTCATTAAGAATTAAGTGTGATATATCTAAAGCGCTTAGATGATATTATTTTCCAGAAATGAAATAAGCCCTCTGCCCTTCAGTCAGGCCCCTTTCTTCTTCTCATCCCCAAACCCCCCCGTAGCAAAGGGGATGTGACCTCCAGCCACCCAGCTCATCAACCCCCAGACTCTGGGTTTCTATTTGCGAATTGTTCCCAGAATTCCTTCTAATTTATGAAACTGAAGTGCTTTCCCCTCCTTGATTTTATCTTTAATCTTCACGGAACTCTCTGAGGCAGGAATTGTCTTCGTTTTACAAATGAAGAAAATTGGGGGAGGGGGGATTTGCCCCAAATTAGTGCTGAGAGAATCCCAGGCCAGTGGAGGTAACTCTGGTGCCTCTTCCCCACCCAGGGGATAGGACACGATTTGGGGCAGCTTTAAGCTAAGCCTCTGCCCTGTGAACAAGAATTCCTCGGATGAATCAGGGCCTCTCTACTGGACTGGGAGTCTAGACAAGGTGCCCGGGGAAAAGGAAGTGGGAGATGTGTGGTTTCCTGCCCCAACCTCAGGCCAGGGAAGCTTCTGTCAGACCCTTTGGACAGAGAATAGGAGGAAACGCCTTTCCTAGGAGCAATCAGGGTGCCTGAGGGGGCTCTGGCTTGCTGTGTGGCCTCAGGAAATGTACTTGGCCTCTCTGAACCTCTCTGGCAGGCCATAACCTATTGTGTTTCAAGGAAAATAACCCAGGCTGTGTATGTAGTCTTAACCTCGGGGCAGAACTGCCAGTGGTTAAGAGCACTAGTGTTTGGGAGGTTTGACAGTGTTTGTCCTCATAGGTCCCTGTGCCCTGAGGTCAGGAAGGAAACTCAAGCTCCCAAGTGTTAGGCAACATTTCCAAGATCATGCTCGGAGCTTGAAAATGCCCCAGCCCTGTAATTCATGTCAAGTTCCCAGGGACTTTGGAGCCAGACAGCCTGGCTTCAAACCCTGCCACTGTGTGATCTTAGGCAAGTCAGCTCACCTCTCTGTGCCTCAGTTTCCTCAGCTGTAAAATGGGGATAATAGTACTCATCTCATAGGGTTGTGGGGAGAATTGAAGGGTTGGTTAACTTCCATAAAGTGTTTGGGACTAGGCCTGGCCCATCATGAGGGCCTTACAAGTGTTAGCTGTTGTCTTTAGGCCTGGATAGGCTTTCAGTGAGGTGTTCATGGTCTGATACTGGGGACCCCACTCCCAATCTCTTTTAGAGAGTCAGGGGAAAGGATCTTTGAAATCCCCTTGTGTGGCTGCCAAGGGGCTTAGCCCGGGTCACACAGAAGTCCCAGCGCCTCTGTTCCCACCCTTGACGTTGGAATTCTGCAGCAGCTGGGCTGGGGGACATCCTTGGGAGCCATCGGAGGCCGCTAGGCTTGGAGTCAGATGGCATTCCCAGCCAGCTGCACTTGTCACTTCTGGAACGCCGTCAGCCAGGAAGTAAACCCCAGCGTGCTCAGAGCTGAGGCTTGTTTGTAAACACTGAGGATGATCTCTTCTAAATCAGAGGGCAAAACCCTCTTCCCATCCCAGCCCCTTGTTTACTTTTCTTTGTATTCTTGGGATCAAGAGAGACTTCTCTGGGTTTTTTTTTTCTTGTGGTCTCAAAGGCTCTTCAAGGTGTTATTTCCACAAAAATCTTCCTAACATGTCCTTGGTCTTATCAGTTTGTTCATTCCTCCCTCTTTTTTCTGCCTCACCCCCCTCCCTCTCTCTCTCTCAGCACAACGCATGCACCCTGTCTTCCGCCAACTCCTCCCCTGAGCATACCCCCCCCCCCCCCCGCCCCCAGATTTAGTCAGTTCTGCTCATCACACAGACTCAGGCCACAGTCTTGACATGTTCTGTCTATCTGGTTACTCAGTCTGCAACCCCGTTGATGGGCCACAGCATGCAAAGTGCCCTCCTAAGTGACATGGGCAGTGCAGAGACTAGGAAAGCTGGATCCTCATCTCAGGCAGTGGGTGGGTAACTGGGAAGACAGGAAAAATACCAACAGGCTTAGAAAGCAGTGGCTGTGCGGATACAGTTGTCTATATTGTTAACAGGATATGTTGTTCATTTGCTCATTCAACAGATGTATTTATCCAGCACCTGCTATGAACTGGGCACTGTTCTGGGCACTGGGGAGACAGCAGTGACCACAGTAGATGAGGTCTTTGGACCTGACTTTCTTGGACCTGACTTTCTAGTGCAGGGCTGTCCATAGAAATATTATGTGGTGGGGGGTGGGGGATGCCCGGGGTGGCTCAGTTGGTTAAATGACTGACTCCTGATTTCAGCTCAGGTCATGGTTCATGAGATCGAGCCCCATATTAGGCTATGAACTGACAGTGTGGAGTCCGCTTGGGATTCTCTGTCTCCCTCTCTGCCCCTCTCCGACTCGTGCACACACACTCACTCTCTCTCTCAAAATAAATAAATAAACTTAAAAAATAATATTATGTGACTTGTCACATTAATAAAAAGACACAGATGAGGTTAAAAAAAATTTTGATATCTTATCAAACCAAGTCTTTGCAAAATATTATTTCTGCATGTAATCAACATAAAAATTATTTTTTATTGAGATATAATTGACATATAACATTGTATTAGTTTTAGGTTACAGCATAATTTTTTTTAATGTAATTTTTTTTATGTTTATTTATTTTTGAGACAGAGGGAGACAGAGCGCGAGTGGGGGAGGGGCAGAGAGAGAGGAATACACAGAATCTGAAACAGGCTCCAGGCTCCGAGCTGTCAGCACAGAGCCCGATGCGGGGCTCAAACCCACGAACTGTGAGATCATGACCTGAGACAGTCAGACGCTCAACTGACTGAGCCACCCAGGTGCCCCGCATAATTTTTAAAAAATGTTTATTTTGAGAAAGAAAGAGAGCAGAGGTGGGGCCTAGGGAGAGGGAGAAAGAGGGAATCCAGAGCAGACTCCTTAATGCAAAAGCAGAGCCTGATGCAGGGCTCGATCCCATCTACCGCAAGATCACGAGCTGAGCCGAAATCAGAGTTGGACGCCCAACCAACTGAGCCACCCAGGCGCCCCTAGGTGTGCAGCATAATGATTTGATATTTATGTGTATTGTGAAATTTACCATCCATCACCTCACATAGTTACTCAAATAATTATTAAATAGGTATTTTGCATTTTTTTCCCTATGTCTTTGAAATCTGATGCGTGTTTAACCCTGTTGCACGTGCTAGTTCAGACCAGCCACAGTTCAAGTGCTCAGCAGCCACATGTGGCTTGTGGGTACTCTATCGGATGGTGCAATTCTAGTGTAAGGAGATAGGTATTTTTTAAAGTTTTAAAATTTTCGGCTTGTGGGAAGTGCCATGAAAAAAATAAAAGAGTGATATGAAAGAGACTGACTAGGATGGGACAGTCAGGAAGGCTTCCCTGAGGAGGTGACATCTGGGCTGAGATCGGAATGAAGTGTGGGCACCCTCCACAGAGAGAGCTGGGGGAGGGGCGTCCTAGGCAGACACCACAAGTGCAAAGGCCCTGTGGTAGGAACGGGCTTGGTGTGTTCAAGGAACACGAAGAAGGCCAGTGTGGTTAGAACAGAGTGAGTAAGGAATACGGGGGGGGGGATGAGGTCAGGGAGGTGGACGGGTCTGATTATACTGGACTTAGTAGGCCCACATAAGGAGTTTGAAGACTCTTAGTCCTGAGAAGGCAAAGGAGGTGATCAATCAGGGGTGACTTCCTGGGAGAGCCTCTTAGCTGGTGTGGAGGCAAGATTAAATTTGCTGCGGTCAGCTCAGAGGCAAGAGCCACATGCTGCCCTGTGCCCCCTTTGAGGGAAGGAAAAAAACAACCCTGCGGGTTAAAGTCTGTATTCATCTATTGCTGCTGTAACAAATTACCACAAACTTAACTGGCTCGAGGTAACACAGTTTTGTTAGGATAATGCAGAATATGCTATTTATGGGTCATACCAACACGGATAATACTGGATAAAACTCTGGAGCTCAAAAATCAGAAAAGGGTTTCGCTGCGTCGAAACCAAGGTGTCAGAAAATTCATTTCTTCTGACAGCTTTCGGGGACAATCCACTTCCTTGCCTTTTCCAGCTTTTGGAGGCATTTCTTCGCTTTTGGCTCCTTCCTCCACCCTTACAGCCAACAGAGTACCGTTTTCAAATCTCTAGCTCTGGCTTCTGTCGCCACATCAGCTCTGACTCTGATCCTCCTGCCTCCCTCTTTCGCCTGTGAGGACCCTTTGATTACGGTGGGTCCACTGGATAACCCAGGAGACTCCCCATCTCAGGGTCCTTAACACCTGCCAGATTGCTGCGTGAGGTCACATAGTCTCGGGTCCCAGGGACTGGGATGTATGTGCACGACTTTGGGGGCCGCTGTTCCGCCTACCGCAGTCAGTTACACTTGACCGTTGCCCACTGGGACCCTCTGTGCTCAGCCTGTGCCAGACGCGAGCAGGGAAGAACCAGCTAGAAGAGCCACCTGCGCGTGGGAAGGCCGCATGCCCGCTCCATCATTCCACCACCGCTTCCGCCCTCTGGCCCTACCCTTCACCTCCCTCGGTGACCTTGAACAGCTGTGCGAATACTTAGTTATTACCTCTCATTTCCCCAGTGCAGCAGACTTCCTGACAAAGGAGATGGGGATTTAGGAATGTATTTAAAAGATGAACGGAGGCCGTGTTTACCCGGCCTTGGGCCGGCTTGTGACAGGCTGTAGGAGGAACAGAAACCGGCAAACACATCTTTAGCATTTTCTGGGACCTGGGCACCATTCCAACCATTGACATAATCCTCATGACAGCCCTCAGAGGTAGATATGACACTATTTTCCACATTTCCAAGATACCCAAAGATTCAATAACTTCTCGAGCATCAGCTAGTAAGGGGCAGAAACAAGATTCAAACAGGCCAACAGGCTTCGGTATCTATGCTTTCAACTGGCATTATGTCCCGCAACAGCGACCGTGCTCTGTTTAGTTTCTGGTTTTACAGCAGACTTTTTTTTAACGTTTTATTTATTTTTGAGAGACAGAGACAGAGACAGAGCGTGAGCGGGCGAGGGACAGAGAGGGAGACACAGAATCAGAAGCAGGCTCCAGGCTCCGAGCTGTCAGCACAGAGCCCGACGCGGGGCTCGAACCCACGAACCGCGAGATCATGACCTGAGCCGACGTCGGACGCTTAACCGACTGAGCCACCCAGGCGCCCCAGAATTAAACACTTTAAATGGGTGAACTGAGGGCACCTGCGTGGCTCAGTCGGTTGAGCGTCTGATGTCAGCTCAGGTCATGATCTCGCGGTTCGTGGGTTCGAGCCCCACGTCAGGCTCTGTGCTGACAGCTCGGAGCCTGGAGCCTGCTTTGAATTCTGTGTCTCCCTCTCTCTCTGCCCCTCCCCTGCTCACGCTGTCTCTCAAAAATAAATAAATGTAAAAAAAAACTTTTTTAATTAAAAAAATATAAAGTATATAATTCAGTGGTCTTGGGTCTGTTCACAGAGCTGCGTAACTTTCAGTAGAATCGATTTTAGGATAGTTTCATTACTTCGAAAGGAAAACCCATACCCATGAGCGGTCATTCACTTCTCGTTTCCCCACCAACCCTCCAACCCTAGACGAGTGCCAGTCTGCTTTCTTTCTCTGTGGATTTACCTGTTCTGGATACTTCCCATCAGTGGAATCATACACTGTGTGGCCTGACTGCCTTCACTTAGCAGCATGTTTTCAAGGTCCATGCATGTTGTTCTTCAACTGACGGACATTTGGGTTGTTTCTTGCTCTTGGCCCTTGTGAAGAATGCTGCTGTGAACATTCGCATACCGGTCTTTGTGTAGACATGGGTTTTCATTTCTCTCTTTTTTTTTGAATGTTTATTTATTTTCAAGAGAGACAGAGACAGAGAGCAAGCAGGCGAGGGGCGGAGAGAGAGGGAGACCAGAATCCGAAGCAGCTCCAGGCTCTGAGCTGTCAGCACGGGGCCCGACCCGGGGCTCGAACCCACAAACCACGAGATCATGACCTGAACCGAAGTTGGGTGCTTAACCAACTGAGCCACCCGGGCACCCCTGGTTTTCATTTCTCTTGGGCAGATCCTTGGATTGGAATTGCTGGTCGCATGGTACCTGTTTCTCTTACCAAGGGGCTGCCAGACTGTTCCCCACAGTGGCTGCACCAGTCTGTGTGCTCACCAGCAGGGCTTGAGGGCTCCAGCTTTCTCTCATCCTTGTCAACACTGATCATCTCTTTCCTTGATTACAGCCCCTCCCAAAATAACTTCCATGGACTGATCTTAGTTATCCTCACGTCAACCCTGCGAGTCTAGATGATGGCTCCCCCACTAAGGGAAACTGAGGCTCGGAGGGGTGAAGCGAGTTGGTTGCCCAGGACCGCTTCAAGAGACGCCTGTGTCAGAGACACAAGGAGTGCTGGGGCCCGGGGGCATCCCCGGGGGTCTTTGCAGCTTCTTTCTCCCTGGGAGAGAGGTCTGTCCTCACTCAGGGTCTACCCACAGATCAGGGCCGCGACCTGCCCAGAGAGGTTGGGGGGTGTTAGGGCCCCTGTGGCCCGGGGCCGCTCATCCGCACTCTCGGTCTGTCTAGATAGTTAGGAGGTATGGTTGTAGCCCAGTCGGGTCCTGGCCTTGCCCAGAGGAAGGGCACCTTCCGTCTCTTGCAGATGGACTAGTGGCGGCCTTGTTCTCGGTGCCCCAAAGCCCAGGCAGGCCCGGGCTGCTCCCGAGGGAGGGGGGTGAGGCCACCGCCCCGGGCAGGCTGCGACCCCACGGCCGGCCCGTCGCTTTCGCAGGAGCTGGAGCTGGTGGAGGACGTGTGGCGGGGGGAGGCGCAGGACCTCCTCTCTCAGATTGCCCAGCTGCAGGAGGAAAACAAGCAGCTCCTGACCAACCTCTCGCACAAAGACGCCAGCTTCTCGGAGGAGGAGTTCCAGAAGCACGAAGGTAGGAGGAGGGGCCAGCCCGGGAGGTCAGGGGAAGGCTGCTCCCACCGTGATCGCCCACCTCCTCGGTAACGGTCATGGTCACGGTCCCCGAGTGAGGGAGGGCGCGTGCTGGGTCCCAGAGCCTTTTGTCTCGTGTGGTTCCTGTCGCTCTGCCTGGGAGAGAACGTGTAGCCCCACTTTACAGAAGGTGAAACTGAGGTTCGTTCAGCGGATTGTCATGGGTTCCTCCCTTTCGAGGCTCCGTTCTAGGCACGGGGGACACACAGTGGACAAGACGAAGCCCTTGCCCTCGTGAAGCTTGTGTTCTAGGGCTGGGGAGGAGCTAGATGATAACCATGTAAACAAGTAGATGGCATGGTTCCAGATGGTGACCAGGCCTCTGGGAGAACGCAACCTGGGGGTGTGATAGAGGTGATTTGGTGGGGGGCTTCTTTAGATGAAGTGATCAAGGAAGGCCTCTTTGACAAGGTGACACTGGAGCCCTAGTGAAGTGATGGAGTGAGCAATGCAAATATCTTGGGGGAGAAGCAAGTTCAAAGGCCCTGGGGCATGCGTTCTGTAAAACCAGGAGGGCCAGTGTAACAGGAGAAGATGATCGAGGACAAAGGTGGTTAAAGATGAGGTCAGAGGGGTCAGCAGGGTCGGATCACACAGCCCCTGAGAGACGAAGGTTTGGATTTTATTCCAAGAGTGCGGGAAAGCAGCTGGACTCTTGCCATGGGCACACGTTGAACAATGAACGACCGAGGATGGTAAACCAGATCTGAATGGCACTGGAGCCCCTAAACTGTCATTCACCCTGCAAGCAGTTATCTAGACCCTTCACTCCAGGCCCTCTGCTGCTTTTGGGGATGCAAAGACAGACATGGGATATGCTCTGAGCCCCCGTGGGCCTGCGTCAGCCCTGTTCTCCCCTGGAGCCTCCTTCCTAATCAGAGGCTGCCTGTTGTCCCAGGAGTGTCAGACCTCTCTCTTCCTCTTGAAGAAACTCCCTGGGGACCCACACAAGCCCTCCCGCCTCCCCCTGCTCGATGGGGTGAGAGACGGGCTTGCATGGGGGCTGAAGTTCAGAACCATAGTTACGCCTCTGTGAGATTAAAGTAGCAGCTCACTGATACGGACTGTAGAGGCCGAGAAAAGAGGACATATCGATCCAGGTGCTGCAGTTCTGTTTTCTTTGGGTTTCCTGTGTTGACATGCCTATCGTGCAATGAAAGCAAAAGTCTTAGTGGTTAGAAGGATTGGCTCCAGAGCCAGACTGCCCAGGTGTGAATCCTAACCCAAGACTTACCTCCTAAGCGACTTTGACCAAGTCACTTGATCTTTGTGTGCCTGAGTTGCTCTCCACGTGAAAAATGGCAGAAACACTGTGTGTCACTCTTAAGGTTGTTGTGACAATTCGATGAATTAGTATCTGTAGTTTGCTTAGAATAGTACCTGGTACGTACACACAGCAAGTGTCAGCTGTTATTACTGGATTTCTGTTACCTAGTCCAACCTCCTTATTGAACAAATGAGAAAAATTGAGGCTGAGAGAGGGGCAGTGAGGTGCCCAAGGTCATACAGCAAGTTAGTGGTGAAGTCAGGACTGGAGCTTGAGTCTGCCGAATCAGCCCCCTCCCCCCCACCCCACCCCCCAAAGAAGGCTTGTACCTCTCTGGGACCTCTTGATCTCAGGCCACCAAATGGGAATCGTGCCCAGCCCCAGAGATTGGGCCACTGTGATATTTTAGTGCCCAGGCGCTGACAGTTCTGGACAGAACACTGTTTATTCATTGACCCTTTGTAAACTCGTTTATCACTGAAGTGCCTGCTCTCTGCCTGGTGCTCTGGCTGGATTGCCATGTTGGAGCCCAAGAGGCACCTGCTAGGGCCCGGATGGAAGAGTGCGGCCGAAGGAAAACTATTATTGTACTTACAACACTCTGACCCAGATGTGTGGGGTATTTTTTCCCCACACCAACCAATTTTCCAGGCACCAGCTGTGTGTCCTAGAATTTAATTCAGTTGTGACACTGTCTACCCCAGAGTTAGCATCAGACTCCACAAGTTGAAGGATCAGTCCCACGAGACCGCCCCCACTTCAGGTGTCCTTTGCAGGCGATGGGTCCCCAGGATACACACATTTCTATCCACCTTGGCTGCAAAGTCACAGGTTCCCACAACCACCCCCCACAAGCTCAGTACTTTTCTGGAACGGCTTACAGAACTCAGAGACACGCGATTACTGGTTTATAAAGGATACAAAGGATATTATAAAGGACTCAGATGAATAACCAGATGAAGAAGGGTACGTAGGGTGAGGTCTGAAAGGGGTCCAAGCTCAGAGATTTCTGTCCCAGTGGAGTTGGGGTGTGCCACCGTTTGTGCACATGGATATATTCATCAGCCTGGAGGCTCTCTGAACCCCAGAGACCGATGGGAGTGCCATTCTGTAGGGATGCACGATTAAATCACTGGCCATTGGCGATTTGCTTTGTGATTAGGTCAATCACCAGCCCCTTCTCCCCGCTAATCACCAATCATATAGTTGGTTCCTCTGGCAACCAGAACCCCATCCTGAAACCATCTAAGGGGGCCACCAAGAGTCACCTCATTATCATAAACTCAAACATGGCAGAAAGGAGCTTATGACAATAGAAGATACTCCTCTCCCCTCTTCAGGAAATCACAAGTTTTAGGAATTCTGTGCCAAGAACTGGGGTCAAAGACCAAATGTGTATATGATACGTATATATCATACATATATGTGTGTATGTGTATATATATATACATGTTATATGTGTGTGTGTAAAGTGCTTAGCACTTATATTCATATTCACATACATAAAATGTATATTATGCATATATAATTATATATTATATGTATAAATATATTTTTCTTATTATATTGCAATATCACAGTGGCATGATAGTGCACACTCAGTCCCTTGAATGAAAAATAAACCCAGCAAGTGTAATACACAGAGCAGGAGATTACAGGATAGGAGAGTTAAACCAGTTATACTGGAACTTACATTAAATGTAAACGGACTAAAAGTTCTAGATAAAGATTGTCAAAAAGGATTAAAAAATTTTTTTTTCATGTTTATTTTTGAGAGAGACAGAGAATGAGCAGGGAAAGGGCAGAGAGAGTGAGACACAGAATCTGAAGCGGGCTTCAGGCTCCAAGCTGACAGCACAGAGCCTGATGCAGGGCTCGAACTCACTAACTGCGAGATCATGACCTGAGTCGAAGTTGGACACCCAACTGACTGAGCCACCCAGGTGCCCCTGTCAAAAAGGACTTTAAAAGTTCAACTGTATGTTGTTTCTAAGAGACCTCTCTGGTAAAGGCTGAAAGTAAAAGGCTGAGAAGAGATGTACTGTGCAAACACTAACCAAAAGAAAGCTGGTGTGGTTATATGGATGGAAGATAAAATAGACTTCAAGGCAGAGATCACTCTGTGATGATAAAAAGTTCAGTTCACCAAGAAAATGTGATTTTCAATTTGTGCATACCTAGTAATTTAGCCTCAAAGTTTATAAAGCAAAAGCGAGGGGCTCCTGGGCAGCTCAGCCGGTTAAGTGTCAGACTTCAGTTCAGGTCGTGATCTCACAGGGTTTGAGCCCCACATCGGGCCCTGCACTGGTGGTGTGGAGCCTGCTTGGGATTCTCTGTCTCCCTCCCTCTCTGCCCCTTCCCCACTTGTGCTCTCTCCCCCTCTCTCTCAAAATAAATAAATAAACTTAAAAAGAAATAAAGCAATAATGAACAGAAATATGTCCAGAAGAGGCAAATCTATAGACACAAAGCAGACTAGCGGTTGCCAAGGGCTGCAGGGAGGTCAGGAAAGGGCGGGGGGTGGGGGGTGACTGCTAAGGGGAATGAGGTTTCTTTAGAGGAGTGATAAAAACATAGTGGTAATGATTGCACAGCTTTGTGAACATACTAAAAGCAACCAAATTCTACACTTTAAATATAATAATTTAAAAAGCGGGCAAATTTATTTTAAAAAATTTTAATGTTTATCTATTTTTCAGAGAGACACAGAGTTCTAGCAGGGAAGGGGCGCACAGAGAGGGAGACACAGAATCCGAAGCAGGCTCCAGGCTCCGAGCTGTCAGCACAGAGCCCTGCGCGGGGCTCGAACCCGTGAACTGCGCGATCATGACCTGAGTTGAAATCAGATGCTTACTGACTGAGCCACCCGCCCCCAAAGTGGACAGAAATTAAGAAAAAATACATCCACAATCATCGTGGGAGATTTTAACATGCCTCTCTTAATGGACAGAGTAAGCAGAAAACCAAAACCAAAACAGTAGGGACACCTGGATGGCTCAGTCAGTTGAGGGTCTGAATCTTGATTTCAGTTCAGGTCATGATCCCAGGGTCGTGGGATCGAGCCCTGCGTTGGGCTGTGCGCTGAGCATAGAGCCTGCTTGGGATTCTCTCTCTCTCTCTCTCTCTCTCTCTCTCTCTCTCTCTCTCTCTCTCTCTCCCTCTCCCTCCCTCTCCCCTTCTCACGCGTGCGCCTGCTCTCTCTCTGTCTCAAAAACAAAACAGTAAAGTTCTAGGATATGATCAGGGGATTAGTAAAGCCATGTCCATGTGTGAGGGAGGGGAGACCAGCCCCAGCCCTGCAGATCCTGGCCCGCTGAGCCCCGGGAGATGCAAAGCAGACAGAGCATCGGAGGTACGAACCTGCTGCAGCCTGTGGACGTAAACGGCCGAGGACTGGACTCAGGTGGGGCCAAAGTTTGACTTTCTTCCCTCAAAAAATTGCCTACAGCCCGAGAGCTGAAGGCAGGAAATCTGCTTGGGCGTCTCAGTTAACGTTTTCCGTCAAAGGAGACCTGAGCCTGAGCGGTTCCACAGCTGAGGCCCCCACGTCCAGCCTGAAGACTTGAGGACATTGATGGAGTTTTTCCCAATGTTTTACTTTCAGGAGAAAACAAAATGAAAAACAACTTTTCGAAGCAAAAATAAAACGCATGCATGTTATTATTATTTTTTTAATCAAACAGTGCAAAACTGTGGTGAAAACTCGATCTCCCTGCCACTGCTAATTCCTGTTCCCAAGCAGTCTGCCTGGAGGAAGCCCTGGAAAAACCCTTTACAGTCTTTCTGCAGATTTTCTGTGCGTGTTCAAGTGTCCATATTGACACCAATGCAGAAGGAAAACATCCCCTTGCACCCCCTCACAAATGGTAACTATCTCTAGATGTTTGGCGCCTTGGTTGTTGGGTTTTTTGGTTTTGTTTTACTTTTTTGTTTTGGAATAATTTTAGATTTACAGAAAAGTTGCATAGTACAGAGAGTTCCCGTAATCCCCCTAAGAGTGACGTCTTATGTCACCACGGTCATTGGTCAAAACTAAGAAACCCACATTGGCGTGTTGCTGTGAACTGTCCCACAGACTTTATCTGGATTTCACCAGGTTTCAGGTTAATGTCCTTTTCTTGCTCCAGCATCCAGCCCAGGATGCCATACTGGATACAGTGTACCTTGATTTTTCACTTACTGTATCTTGCAGAATTTCCATATCCATACGGATCTGCTTCCTTGTTTTTTAAGAACGGCAAGGCAGTAGAGCGGAGGAGTTAAGACCGTGAACTCGGAAGCCAGACTGCCCGAGTCCAAACCTGAGCTCCACCGGATCTCACCTGTGGCCACGTTATCTGCCTTTACATAATTCGACTTCCTCATTTGTAAAATGTGAATATTATTATAAGGATTAAATGAGTTGCTGCATGTAAAAGGCTTGGCACGTAGGAAGCACCAGACAAACCTTTGCTGTGATTTGTTTTATAACTGCATTATTGAGCTATCGATTCACCCATTTAGAACGTACAGGCCAGTGGCTCTTAGCCTATTCAGAATGTGCGGTCATCACTACAATTTAGGACGTTTTCGTCACCTTAGAAGAAACACCAACCCCCTTCCCACCCCCAGCCGCAAGCAACCACTGGTCTGCTTTCTGCCTCCGTAGATTTGCCTTTTCTGGACGCTTCATGTAAATGGAATCGATCGATAGGTGATCTCTTGTGTCTGGCTTCTTTCACTCAGCATGGTGACCTCAGGGTTCATCCACATGTAGCGGCTGTCCGTGCCTCACTCCTTTTTATGGCTGAGCGATACCCCACTGTACGGATAGGCCGCGTTTTCTGCTTATCCATTCATCTGTCGACGGACACTTGGGTTGTTTCCAGCTTTGGGCTGGTGTGAGTAGTGCTGCTGTGAACATTCCAGCACAAGTTTTTGTGCAGACGTGTGTTTTCAGTGCTTTGGGGTGTATACCTGGGAGTGGAATTGCTGGGCTGTGTGGTAACTACGTTGAGGTCATTGAAGAGCCCTCAGCTGCCTTTCTGTCTGGGACCTCTGGGGGTGACCCGGGAGCTCCCTTGCCTGCCCCAGTGATGCTACAGAGGCATCTGGGGCCTCAGGCCGTGGCCGTGAACGCCCGGGGCGGCTGCTCCTGTGCACATCATCACATCTGTCCGCTCTGAGTGGGAGAGCTTTGCCTCAGCTCTCTCTCCAGACCCCTGTGGGCTTAGCCCCCACGGGCACCATCTGAGACGCCCTTCATTGGCATCTAGCGTGGGTCCGACTCCCAAAGGGTTAGCTCGGGGAGGCTTGGGTTTTCCACTCAGCACAACCCCCACCCGAGTGGAGAGACCGGGCAGATGCCAGGCATGCCTTTCACGGTTATTTTTATTTTGCACGGGAAACCATGGGAACACAGCACGGACAAAAGCATTTCTGCCACCTGTGAGAGGAACAGACGTGGGGCAGAGGGGTCCCTGCGGGGAGGCGGAGCCCGTGACGTTCGACCTGTGTGCCAGGTGCTCCTTGAGATGTGGGGCAAGGCCCAGGGGCTGAGTGAGGATTTGAGGGCGCCGCTGTGGGGTGTGGGGCGAGTGGGCCAGGAGAGCCTGTGTAGACGAGCTCGCCCTGCATATGCAACAGTGCTTATTAGACGAACATGGGGCACAGGGCACTGTCTGCCGTCTCCTGCTCCCTGGAAGTCTCCAGATTAAAGAGCACGTCCCTGCCCCTTGTTTTTGGAAATCCTTTTTGTCGGCTGGAGGGCAACGAGAAAAACTGCTTGTTAGGGATGTCTGGGTGGCTCATTCGGTTGAGCATCAGGTCGTGATCTCCCGGTTCGTGAGTTCGAACCACACGTTGGGCTCTGTGCTGACAGCTCAGAGCCTGGAGCCTGCGTCGGAGTCTGTGTCTCCCTCTCTCTCTCCCTCTCTGCCCCTCCCCCGCTCACACTCTGTCTTTCCGTCTCTAAAAAATAAATAAACATTAAAAAAAATTTTTTTTAAAGAAAAACTACTTGTTAGCATATGCAGAAATGAATTGCAGGCCTCAAAGCCATTGGACTAGGGAGGTGTGGGGGGCGGGGGTAGGGATGTGCTCAAGGGTCTGGAAAAAATTCTTGGGCTCTGGCCAAACAACTCCGTAACCAGGAGAGGAGGAAAACCGACCACAGAGCCATTTTCTGAAGAGCAGCCTAGAACAGCAGTGCCCCCCCCCCCCCCGCCATAATATAAGGCATCGTGTTCTCAGAGACTGCCGGGTAGAGTTCAGATCCCAGCCCCACCCTTACCAACCGGGGCACCGGGGAAGGGCACCTACCGTTCCCATCCTCAGATTCCTTACCTGTGAAATGGGAACAGCGGCTCCCGGCTCCTGGGATTGGTGAGAACGAAGTGTATAGAGCATCAGACTTGGAGCTGCCCAGTAAAAGATGTCCCTGAGGGCGATTAGGTTGATCTGGTCCTACCAGCCGAGCCTTACGTGGAGGCTGAGAGTGACTGGTATGAATTTTAGCTCAGTAAAGACTCGGCTGTGCACCCTCTCTGGGCCTTTCCGCGTAAGCCTGCCAGAGCGGTTGAGTTTCCTGGGGTTCCTGTGGCAAAGCGCCGTGAACTGGGGCGCTGAGAACAACGGAAATGCGTCCCTCTCACAGATCTGGAGGCCAGGAGTCCAGAGTCAAGGTGTGGGAACCTCGTTCCGCTGCTGGAGGCCACCAGCGTGCCTTGGCTTGTGGCCACGTCCCTCCAGCCTCTCCACTGTCACGGGGTCTGAGTGTCTGTGTCAGAAGCCCCGTCTCCTTTCCCTTCCAAGGGTTCCGGTGCTAGGATTTAGGCCCCCCTCGTGTGGCGTGACCTCGTCTTCATCAGTTGCATCTGTAGAGACTTTTTTTTTTTTTTTAACGTTTATTTATTTTTGAGACAGAGACAGAGCATGAACGGGGGAGGGGCAGAGAGAGGGAGACACAGAATCCAAAACGGGCTCCAGGCTCTGAGCTGTCAGCACAGAGCCCGACGCGGGGCTCGAACTCACGGACCGTGAGATCGTGACCTGAGCCGAAGTCGGCCGCTTAACCGACTGAGCCACCCAGGCGCCCCTGTAGAGACTCTTTTCACGGAAGATCACATTCTGAGGTTCCGGATGGACAGAGGTTGGTGGCGGGGGGGGATGCTCTTCTAGCCCGTACACTTGCCGATAACGTCAGGAGCT